>NC_080854.1:17955000-19270000 GCF_030435755.1 Ochotona princeps | reverse complement strand
GCAGGGTAAAATATTATCTATGTCTCCAGATTTTTATGGTCACTCTGTGGTAATATCAGGAGCATCTCCGGATTTTCTGCCCTGGAATCAATTTCTTAGCTTTCTTTAAACTTTATAAATTTCCCATGTTTCTCTTTTAACATTTTTATTCTTCTAACTCCAGCTTCACCCTCAGCCACATACCATGATTTCCCTGTATATGTCCTCTAATATGGTTCCTAATCCTCTCTACACTTTCTAACTCCGTTGGCATAAAAATAGCCTGACTGGCCTATATAAATTTCTGCACCAAGGTACATCGGCTAACATTTGTATTTGAGTGAGGAACACGGGCGTGACATGGTTTCTGTCCTGTAAGTTATGAAAAAAGCTCTGTGTAGGAGGGTCCAAAACTATGATACCAACACTGATGAGTCTAAAATACAGTCCCATATTTTACTCATATAATGAGTACAACATATTTGTTTTATTGAATACAGTTTCTTCTGGCCAATGGCTGATATCTACTATTTTGATCTCAGATGAAGAGTCTGAAGACAGGATTCCTGTCCTGTTTCTGAAGCGGGAAGATCCTTGAAAATTGCCATGAGGTTCCTCACAAGGCCAGAGCAGCTTCCACCCACCAGCAGGAGTTTCGAGTCCTACCAGCAGCCCTGCAGCTGAATTGCAGGAAACACTCTTACTTTGGATGACCTCACATCTCATTTCGTCAAGAAAGGGTAATTAGATTGCTGAACTCACATTATTTCTTCAAATAGGAAGAACAAAAGGCCAAAAGCCACAGAAAGTTGCGTGAATCACTTTTTATTTTCTGTGAATAATTTGGCAGCATTTGATAAGCACAAAGGCATGATTTTGTGATTAAGGAGAAATATTTACCTATATTTTCTTCCTATACAGCTGAGCACCCAAAGGGAGACTTACTGCTCTGAGCAATGCCTTCACCACCGAGACAGTTGTCTCGGACTGAATCACTCATATTTTGGATAAAGTTCTAGAAGTTTGTGCCCTACAGCCCAGGGCTTGAATTCTTTCTGCTTCTGATGTGGGTAACTGATCCCAGCTCATTTGGTAAGATTTGGAGCAACTCTAGTCTCTCTCCTTAAAAACAAACAAACAAACAAACAAACAAACAAACTGCCATTTCTTCTTTCCCAAAACACAACCATCTTGCCAAATGAAAACCTAACTTCTTTGTCTATGAGCCACAATTCTTTGTAAGGCCTAAGTCCCAATGTGCTTCAAGCCATTTATTCCCTCTCCTGAGTGTCCACGATCTGTAAATATTTAATGGCCTGGATTCTTTTTAAGTGGGGCCTAGTTTAATGTATCATTTTTAAGCAGTGGTTCCCTGAGCCACAGCAAGCCAATGAAAGGGAACTGGCATATGTGGCACAAGGTTACAGTCATCCCTACCAACACTCCGATACTCCTCTTCCAATGAGTGGAACTGGACTTCACTTCTGTTCAACATGTTGAATCTTTGCATGAGATTTAGCTTTAAAAATGATTTGGAAGTTTAAAAATGGTGGAAAATCACTGTATGGGGAACAAGTCATTGAACTAAGAAGATCTCTTTATTCCAGTCTTGCTTTCTGACTCAATTAGACAGCAGAGAGAACACTCAAGTTTTCAGAACCTAAATCCTCTGCTGTTAAAAGGAGACATCAGATGACAAAACCGAAGCCAAACTGAACCATGTGTGTTTGCACATACACACACATATGCACACATTTAAAAATTTAAGTGAAAAAAACATAGGGGAAATGGTCTCATCTTCCTGCAAACATGCTCATATTTGAATGAGGTAGGAATAACACTGCTTCATTCAATGAAACAGAAAATGAAACTAACACAGAGAAGAGATTAAAGTTAGTACAATCAGAGAAGTAAGGTTACAAACCTTGTGTACTAAGCGTACTATTGACCATATTTACCATATCTCTGCGAAGTATGTGTGAAACACTTTTAAGAATGTGTAATAAAGGGCCTAGTGCGATAATGTAGTGGTTAAAGTCCTCGCCTTGCACGCCCTGGGATGCCATAAGGGTGCCGGTTCTAATCCCGGCGGCCCTGCTTCCCATCCAGCTCCCTGCTTGTGGCCTGGGGAAGCAGTCAAGGATGGCCCAAAGCTTTGGGACCCTGCACCCGCGTGGGAGACCTGGAGGAGCTCCTGGTTCCTGGCTTTGGATTGGCTCAGCTCCAGCCCTTGCAGCCGCTTGGGGAGTGAGCCATCGGACGAAAGATCTTCCTCTCTGTTTCTCCTCCTCTCTGTATATCCGTCTTTCCAATAAAAATAAATAAATGTTAGCAAAAAACAGTGTATGATATAAACAAGGCTAAATGATTTTCTGATATGTTCATCAAAAGCGTCATTATAGCACAGCATCCCCTTTCCAACCTGGAAGTTCCCCAACTTTCAAAGGTTTCACTTGGATGTATCTATCTTCAATTCCACTTAAACAAAGACAGAATTTAGCACTCATAATTTTGTGGTAGCATTGAGTATATTACATACCCACTACTAATTTATACTAATTTAAGATGAAATATTTTGTTTCTTTAAAGATTCACTTATCTTTATTAGAAAGACATATCTATGGAGGTCTCCCAAGTGGGTGCAGAGCTCCAAGGTTTTGGGCCATCCTTGACTGCTTTCCCAGGCCACAAGCAGTAGTTGGATGGGAAGTACAGTAGCCAGAACAGGAACCAGTGCCCACATGGAATGCCACTGCTTGCAAATGGAGGATTGGACAATTGAGCCATCTTGTCAGCCCCTGAAATACATGTTCTTAGCACCTGAAAGAAGAAGTGGGAAAGTTGAGGCCAAAGATGGGCTCAGGTTTTGTTACAGATCACTGTAATGTTGAGGAATGACTGAAGCACCAAGAAATATTTTGTCTAAGGTAACTATGCTAACCAACATGTAAAGTAAGACTATAAACAAGCTCTTCTTACAGACATTACCACAAGCAGCTTTATTCGCACTTATAGATGGCTAAGGTAACTGACAGGAGGGGACAGGAGGGGACGTTGTAGTGATTTCAAATTACCTGGAAGATAGACACCTGAAACTTTTGCCATAGAGAAGCTAATAACAGGACATCACAAAGCTATTCTCTTCTTTTTGGATCTATGTCAAGTGAACAAAATACTAAAACATCTACCCTCTTTGTCAGGAACATTATTGCAATATCTAAACCCATCTTACTTCTTACATGTTGTTTGGTAAATTATTTCCCCTGATTCCATTAAAGGAAACAATTGTCATTCCCATCATCCTGGTTCGTTCTGACCTCTGAAGTCATTCATGTGAGCATGTTTATCCCTGCAGCAGAAGTGTGCCAGAGCAACAGACACCATCTAAGGGAAAGGAGTAGATAACTATTCCAAATTATTCGAAGACAGAGACTGTCTTTGGTTAGAAAGAGTCTGATAGTAAATGTAAAAATGCGTATGGGTACTAGATCAATTGGGTTAAAGTCCAAGCTTTACCATTTGCTAGCTTTCTGACTTCAGACAATTCATTCAACTTTTCTGTAAAGTAGAAAGCTTTTACAATAGCATTCTACCTACCAGCTGTGCAGGTTAAATTATATCAAACTTTCTGTTATATGTTTAAACAATACCCACCCATTCTGTGAATTAATATAGAACCCAGTCTGGCACACAATCATCACTACATGAAGTCATCTATTATTTTTATCTTACTAGAGTAGTAATATTAATAATTTTACAAGTGTGATTTAGTTGGATTTTTAAAATTTTAGGTCTACTAATGCTTTCATATAATATTGTATATAAGGAAAGATAGTATTCTCCTAAATCAGTGGTTATTACATCCTAATGATGTTTAGAAAAAATACGAAGACTTAAAGATGATGGACATACCCTGCCTCATTTTTCTAGGCTATGAAATTCCAAATTTCTTTAAAAACAAGATTTATTGATTTTTATTGGAAAGACAGATTCATACAGAGAAAGGACAGAGACAAAGGCTTTCCTTCTGCTGATTCACTTCCCAAATGGCAGCAATGATCAGAGCTGAGCTGATCCAAAGCAAGGAGCCGAGAAGCAGCATCTGCTGGTGCTTGCAGGTGAAGGGTCCCAAGACTTTACACCATCCTCCACTAATTCCCCAGGATACAGCAGGGAGTTGAGTGGTAAGTGGAGCAGCCCAACCAAGAATGAGAATTCATATGGGATGCTGGTGCTGTAGGCAAAGGATTAATTAATCAACTGAGATATTATGTCAGCTCCCATTCTGAATTTCTAAAACTAGCATAAAATAATCTTTTTAATCTATGACTACATTTAAAACAAAAGGAATCACTGTGAACCAGAAATAATTAGCAATTTCTGGAAGAGAGATAAGCAAAAAGAATTATCAAGTCTAAGGAATAATGTCAGGCTACTGGAGGAAAGAAAAAAAGAAAATCCTAGGCAACCAGTATTGATATCAAAATTAACTAATTAAATTTTTAAATCATATGGCCATCAGAGAAAACACAAAGGGAAACTGGTGAGCTAGATAACTAAACTGAAACATTTTCCAGAATAGATCATAAGGTGATAAACAATTAGAATGAATGAAACAAGAGTCAGTGTTGTGGCATAGCCCATCAAGGCACTACCACAGTGCTGACATCTCTCACAGGCACTGGTTCATGTTCCTGGCTGTTCCTCTTGCAACCCAGATCCCTGATAATGGCCTAGAAAAAGCAGATAAAGATGACTCTTGTGTTTAGGCCTCTACCACCCACGTGGGAGAGGCAGATGAAGCTCCTCATTCCTGGCTTCAGTATGGGCCAGCATTGCCATGGTAGCAGGTGGCTCGCTCACTCACTCTCTTTTTCTCTCTCTTTCTCTCACTTTCAAAATAAGTAACTTTTATTTTAAAAAATGAATGTATGAAACACAAGTCATATTCAACATCATAAACTGCACAGTTACAAAAATAGTTCAAGGTGCTGAGAATCTAATAATAGAGAGAACTCCTCTTTCTAGAAAATACACACATGTACTCATCACAGCTTTCCACATTCTTTTAGGGACTAAGGGTTCATAGATCCATAATCCTTTGTATTTTTATTTTAGTTAACTGTTTCAACTGAAGTAGCATGGCGAAAATAAAACAAAAGTAAAAACAAACAAAAAAACCTATTTTTTCCACTTTTGAAGTTGCATTGTTGAGAAAAACTATCTTAGCAACTAATTGTTTAGAAACATGAAACCATAAAGAGCCAGTTTATATATAAAACTGAATGTGGTGAACTTAGGAGCTATTCCACAGTACTTATGCAATGATCACCTTTTATCAATTGAGGTAAATCGAAGTGCATGAAGAATTATGAACCACATTAAACAATGAAAATTGCTAGATTCCTACTTGTGGTTAGGAATAGAGAATTTAAACTACATAGAGAATTTAAACTACAGAGTCAGCAATCAGAAAAGAAGACAATCTCCATTCAGGGCTTGGGTTAAGAGAAGCTTGTTGACAAACTAGGGAAACTAAAAATAAAAGGATTTGGGGAGATAAAAATATGTAAATAAAGGCTTAACTGTTTAATTTAATGTCCACAAAATACATTTATTTATGGATATTACAGATTCACTTTAGGACATTAGCTGAATTTTAGACCAGATGTTTTGATAAAAAGAAGAGCCATGGAAAGTTAGAAAAAAATTACTGAAAGACAGTAGGAATAGAAATCACTTCGTTAAAAACTAAAGATGGAAGAAGAATTTTAGAAATAAACGGAAAACCAACCTAAGACAGATCAGTCAAAAAACACTAGAATTGCAAATGATGCAAGGAAATTATACATTGGAACATAATTACATAACATAAAGAAATAACAACTGACTCCATTTGTGCGAGACGTGAATGTGAAGATACACAGCAATTGGAGTTAAGGTAGTGTCTGTCCTCATGTCTTTGACCTGATTTCTATACTCCAGTAGCCACAAACATTGTACCATTATGTGTATTCTCAGAATTTTCTGAGTATAACATACTGAATGAAATGTATGTTTTCATTATCCATTCAAATAACCTGTGGAAACAGAGATGATCATCTTTCATGTAATTTTAGCTATCAGGCCAGTTGCTTTGGAGTATTGTGAACAAAACTAGGAACAGGATAACGTCATATATCTATAATTCTTTGTATTATTGTCACCTTATACCTCCATGAACCCTTCAGATTATTTGTTGCTTAGGCTACCTTTTTCTCAGGGCTCTTGACTACATATGGTTCTTTCTGGTCTGTTGGTAGCTTATCAAAATTTCTCATGTTTGGTCTGACCAAAACACTGCAGAAACATGCTGAACTAAATTAAATTGGTGGTCAGAGTTGACTTACAAAGTTAATCACCATATCCTCTGCACTCAGGATAGCTTGCCGGTGTCTTCAGAATCAAAATGTCTACTGAAATTTCAGTTGGATTTTTCTTGCAGGCACTTACTCACCAAAACTTTTTTTTTAAGATTTATTTATTTTTATTGGAAAGTCAGATTTACAGAAAGAGGAGATACACAGAGAAAAATCTTTTACTCACTGCCTGCAACTGAGGCAGTCCAAAGCCAGCAGCCAGGAGCTTCTTCTGGGTCTCCACACAGGCACAGGGTTCCAAGGCTTTGGGCCATCCTCGACTGGTTTTCCAGGCCAGGAAAGCAGAAGCTGAATGGGAAATGGAGCAGCTGGGACATGAGCTGCTGTCCCGATGGGATTCCAGCGAGTACAAGGCGAGGATTTAGCCACTTAGCCATCGCACTGGGAACCTCACCACAACTTTCTGCCCACTTTTTTCTAGACTTCTTTTTTAAGGTAACATTTAATAGCTATTTATCTTTTTCTACTACTAAAAATCTACTTAGCATGAGTACTTGGTTGATTTTATTGAGTTGTAAGAAAGGTATAGAGATTAAATCAAAAACTTAATTAAATCTATGTTCATCAAGATATGGTTTGCTTTTTAATAATTGCTAAGAAGTAGATTTTCAAAGATAAGTAGATTCTGCTTATTAGGAACAAACTTAGGATTAAGATCTTTGTAAGAAAATGCTAATAAATCATGAGACAATCTAACACACTTCTGACACTATTATAGGCTTCTTCTTGCTTAAAATTATCCATTTTTTTGAAGAAAGAAAGGAGAAAACTTCTCTGAATAAAAAAAACACTAATTACAGTGAATCAATCATATCACTAGTAAAACATGGGAGGCAGAATAAACAGGAAGAGGACAGTGATGACGACTGCCAAGATGAACAGAATGTGAAATAAGGTGACCCTTCTGCTGTCTGGGAATGCTTTGCAAGCATGCTACATTGAGTTCTGTGTTGCAGATTTTGGTAAGGCTTGTCTTGCGTATGGAAAAATAGCCCATGCAGAAGTGAGCAGGCCCTGGGGAAAACACCAAAACTGCAGGGAAGAGGCACAGTCTCAATGAGCCCTACATTTCCAATCAGCAGATCAGTCCAATTTGCATGAACTTGGATTAAGCACCGCAACTCTTGAGTTTTAGTTTTCTTTCTACACAGGATGAAATAATCCCATCTTGTCCTCTCCACTTACATGCTATGAGAATCAATGGGTCGATGCATTCATAAAAGTTTTTCACAAGAACATTTCTGCTAGTAACAAAAATAGTAGCAAACTGAGGCAGGGAGTGGTGGTGGAAAGCATGGCTACTACTACAATGAGGGCAAAACTTCAGAACAAAATGAAACAAAACATAGAGAATCAAGCAGCATAATATGGAAGAGGCACATGGCACATTAGGTAAGAGAAGACTTTGAAGCCAGACTGCATAGACTTGAAGTCCAGCTCTTCAACGTAGCAGGTATGACCACAGGCAAACTGCCTTCCTTATCTGTGCTTCAGTTGGCACATAAATAACATAGACACATGGTATAAACTTCATTAACTTGCATGAAGATTAAGTTAATATGTATGTATTTGTGTTTAGACTAGCACACAGAAAACATTCCAGTGTTAGCATTATAGTGCTGAGCCAAAATACTAAGAAATTTGAAGCTCTTCTCATTGGGATGAAGAAATAACAGAACTCAACTAATAATAAACTCTAGCATTAAGCTCTATGATTTCAAAAATCCATAACTATAGCAATCTTAGGCAGGCAACCAAGCTGCTAATTGCATAAGTCATCAGAAAGCAACTCCACATTGACATAGCACAGATTTCATTTCCTATAGAAAACAAACAGAAAAATTTAGCTTTACCATCCTGCTACTATTTTCTAGTAGTGTATTTGCACAAAAGAAAGCAAATGACATTGTCTTAGAGATGTGTAGATCTTGGGCATGATGTATATTGATCTATTTTACAGCCATGTATTCACAATAACATAAGGTCACTGCAAATAACGCCCCCCCCAAAAAATGGGTTGATACATTCAGATGGATGGTGAGAAAGAGAGAGAAACTGACATCAAGAAAAACAAAACCTCAGGGTCTGGCATTGTGACATTGTAAAGCTACCACCTGCAATACCACTGCCATGTGGGTACCAGTTTGTGTTCCAGGTGCTCCACTTAAAATCCAGCTCCCTGTTAATGCCCTGGGAAAAGTGGTGGAAGATGGCCCAAGTGCTTGCCTGCCTGCCACCAATCTAGGAGACCTGGATGAAATTCCTGGATCCTCATTTCAATCCGGCCCAGCATCAGCCATTGGGAGTGAACCAGCAAATGAAAGATTTCATTCTCTCTCTCTCTCTCTCTCTCTCTCTCTTTCTGTCTCTTCATCGCCGCCTCTCCTCTCTCTGTAACTCTGGTTTTCAAATAAAATAAATAAGTTTTTTTAAAGATAAAATAAATAGGAAGGCATACTGTAAAAGAGCTAGAAAGTAATGCATAAATACAAAATCAAGATGTTGCAACACTCAGCACACCCATTACACATGTTAAATATTCAATAAATGCCTTGGTTAATGATTGAGACATTTCAGGAAATGTGGGGGTGAGGCACTTGGCTGGAACTGCCATGTAGGGACTGTTTTCTTCACTACGACAATGCTCTAACTGAAAGTGATGTTTTCCATCTGAACAGTATTACTCAACTTAGCAACTCCCTCTATATCTTCACTCACCATTATTTAGTACTTAGTCTACTATTTGAGTTCAGCAGACATATTCACTACCACCAATATGGCTCAAAAGAAAAAAAAATAAGGTCTGAGAACAACTCCAGGAGAGCAGTCAAAACCAGCACTGAGAAAAGTGGCCACCATCAGGAAATGGTCTCCTGTGTGAAGGTGAGGTCCCTAAAGAGATCAGTCCTCTTAGGAGTCGTGTTTTCTTCACGTGCAGAGCTGGGACCCAGATGGCACAACAACTCTCTAAACAATCTTTCAGCTCACCTTACCAAAAGACAGAAGCAGGAAAACGCATGACCTTTCTCAGATTCCCTTGAAGCTAAATCTCCAAATGCAATTCAGACCCAGATGATATGTAGACTTCAGCAGCGAACTGAGACAGAGGTTTCCCCCTTCCACTGCCTCAGAGGCTGGCAAGCTTGGTTGTGATGGTGGTGTTGGGATTTCTAAAGCAGCAGTAGGAATAGTTGTGGTGCCTGGCCCTTCACCTCATATCTGTTAGGAGAGTTTGAATTAATTTTGTTGGCAAGGATTTGTAAGAAGCATTAGGAGTAACAATTATGAGGCTTTTCTGACCCACAAATTCCTACAGAGGACATATATGCTGGCTCCAGGAGTTAGGTGGCAGCTTCTTGATCCTAACATAAGGATAATTGGTTTGGGGGCCCATGTTGTGGCTAGCAGGTTGAGACATACACCATCACCTGTTTGAGCACTGGCTACTCTGCTTCATATCCATCTCTCTGCTAATGCACCTGTGGTATGAACATGGTGCAAGTGTTTGGGCTCCTGCCACATAGACGGGAGAATTGGAGGAAGCTCTGGGCTCCTGGCTTCAGCCTGAGAAAGCCCCAGCTATTTAAGCTATTTGAGGAGTGAGATAGCAGATGGAAGATCTCTCTCCTGCCTCTTACCCTCTGTGTGTGTGTGATTCTGCCATTCATGTAAATAAACGTAAAACATATTTAAAAAGAAAAAAGAAAGAAATGTTATTGGTTCCCACTTTCTGCTCACAACAGAGGATGCGACTTTCTCATTAGGCAACTTTTGTGACTCATTCTTGAAAGTTTAGCCCTGAGCCTTTGCTCCAACTCATCTACTGTTACTGAAAACATTCAATTCCCAGTAGTAATGCTCTCATTCAATTTAAACAAGCTCAAACAGTTTCTGCTTCCTGCACCTGAACTTCGATTAGTATAACAGTCAAATAATACTTATGTCAAGGCAGAATTGCCCTGATTTTATGAAGAATGAGGGGCACATGTCCTGAATACTACACACTTATATCTGTGCTTTGGCTGAAATGCATTACCCCCTTGCCTTCTAACTGCTTCCACAAAACCAGACCTGGCTTCTTCAAGCAGATCCTGCATTTTCTCATCTTTCTTGCCACAGCACACACGTACAGTTTTGTTATACTCACTATTCATGTGTGGGATTTTCTGTTTCATAAATATGCTTTCAGAAAGGCATTGCTCCACTTAATCTGTATACTGCTTGGGGATACAATATATACAATGAGTCCTCAGCAGTATTTGTAAGAGAAAAGGAACTTAAAAGATGAATGTGAAACTAAAATAATTGGATGGAACACTAGCTTCTGTAACTTTCAACTTAGGTGACCCAGGGCAACTGAGTAAGTTCTGTTATTTTTATTGACACACAGAACTTGAATAAGTTTGAATGTGTATATTTATCATATGTTCAGGTTTTCAAAATTTGTAAATATTAAAGAAAATACAAATGAAAATTTTGGAACTAACAAATACAACAGTACAGGTAAAGCTTTAACAAATAGACTCAACAGAAAATTTCAGTGAAAAATTATCTAATCCTAACTCTTCTCCTAAACAAAAATTAACTCAAAACGGATCAAAACCTCAATATAAGACCACAGAGCATCAAAATTACTAGAAGAATCTCAGGGAAAATATTTCAAAACATGAGTAAAGACAGGTTTTGTTATGTTTTGTTTTTAGTACGAGACCCTAAAGACAAAGGAACAAAAGCAGAACTAGATAACTAGGATTTGATCTAGGTAAGAAGAAAGCTGTTACACAACAAAGGAAACATTTAACAGGGTAAAAAGACAACCTATGGAATGGTAAAAGGCTTTGCAAACTGCATCTAATAAGTGATTAAATATACAGAATATATGAGGCACTTAATGTAAATTTCAAAGTAAGCACATAATCAACAAAGATACTTCTCAAAAGAAGTAATCCAAATGTCCAAAAAGTTTGTGAATGCAAGTTCAACATTACTGGGTCCAGCACAACAGTTCAATTAGCTAATCCTCTATCTGTAAGTGCCAGCATCCAAGGTGGGCACCAGTTTGTGTCCCAGATGTTCCACTTCTGATCCAGCTCCCTGCTTATGGCCTGAGAAAGCAGTGGAGAATGGCCCAAAGCCTTGGGATCTTGCATCCACATTGGAACCCCCCAAAAAACTCCTTGTTTCTGGCTTCAGATAGGCTCAGCTCTGGCAGTTTTAGTCATTTGGGGAGTGAACTAGCAGTTGGAAGATCTTTCTGTCTCTCCTCTCTATGAATCTGTTTTTCCAATAAAAATAAAATAAACCTTTAAAAAAATTCAACACCACTATCACCAGGGAGATACAAAGCTACAAAGGAATACCATATTACTCCATTGAAAATAGCTATTTCCAAAAAGCTAAGAAATATCAAATATAGCAAATGGAGAAAAGGAGAGCTCTCATGTACCACTGGTGGAGAGGTACATAAGTTTAGCTATTATAGAAAACATGAAACTTCACAAAACTAAAAGTAGCATGACCTGCTCTGGGTATAGATTTAATGAAAATGAAATTATCATTCCAAACAGAGTTTTGCACTCCGTGTTTGTTGCAAAAATACTTACAAAAGGAAGCAGCAGCATCAACTTAAGTGTCCATGAACTTAATCCATCAGGAATAAAGTATTACACAAATAACAATGGAATACTATTTTGCCCAAAAAAATGGAATCTTGTCACTCACAACAACATGAATAGAACTGGAGGCCAATTTCCATAAGCAATATTTACTTTAAAAAAATCATTGTAGCAGTGGTTGGAGAATAGATTCAAAACATCAAGTATGATATCCAGCACTGTGGTACAACAGCCTGTCACCACTTAAAAAGCCAACATCCCATATTGGAATGCCAATTCAAGTTCCAGCTTCCCCTCTTGCAATACAGATTCCTACTAATGCACAGGGGAAGACAGTGGCTGATGGTCCAAGTTCTTGGATCCCTACCCTTCAGGGGGTAACCAGGATGGGACTCCTTACTCCTGAGTTTGGAATGTCATAGCCCTGTTGTAGTGTTGTGGCCATTTGGAGAATCACCAACAGATGGAACATTCATTCATTCATTCATTCTCTCTCTCTCTGTCTTCCTCCCTCTTTCCTTTCCTCCCTCCATGCCTCTCCCTCTCCTTCCATGCCTCACTCTCTCCATCATTCTGCCTTACAAACAAGTAAATGTGTGTGTTCTTTTGTAAATTACAGATAGAACTTACCATTTAGCCTATAAAAATTCACCAAAAAGGGGCTGGCACCATAGCTCAACAAGCTCATCCTTCACCTTCAAGCACCAGCATCCTATATGGGCGCCATGTTGTGTTCTGGCTGCTCTAATTCCCACCCAGCTTCCTGCTTGTGGTCTGGAGAAGCGGAAGAATATGACATAAATTCTGGAAACCTGCACCTGCGTACAAGATCCAGAAGAGGTTCCTGGCTCCCAACATAGATTTATGAAGTGTGTGTGTGTGTGTGTGTGTGTGTGTGTGTATAAGAGAGGTAGCAAACTAAAAAAAAGCTGAAAACAATAGCTCTTGAGAAAGATCCAAAAGAATATTCATAAAAGACACAAGCAGGACAAAGACAAACAAAATGATAGGTTTCTCTGGAATTAAAATTCTTCTTGAGGACTGCATTTAGTCATTTTAACAGCATTTCAAATTAATTCATTAAATATTGTGCTGAAACTTTGTCTCATATGACAGTTTCCTTTCTTGAAAGACAGCAGCATCCAATTCTTTAACTAAAGCAGTGACAGTCAGACTTAATGTTTACTCTTAGCTACCCCCACAGTAACTCTATCATTGGTAGTTCCCCAATTGTTTCACTCCTCCTCAGAAGCCCATAATACCCTCGTCAGAACAACCATGTCTCACCTAGACTACGCAATGGCATTCTACCTGTTATCTTGCCTTTTAGGAGCTGTTCTATCATTGCGTAGCTACCAAGCCTGATTATATCATTTCATTTGTAATAACTCTCAGTGAGTTTTAATTGCTTGAGAAAAAAACCCCAAATCCTTAATATTACGTATAATGTCCCTTTTCTCTTTCAAGCCTCAACTGAAAGAAAGTTGTTCCTCACTGCTGCAACTTTTTAGTAGTCTTGTTCCAAATGTACTATCTCCCTTCCTTGGATCTCTTTGCTCCTTGGTCCTTAAGTTGCATCTCAAAAATCATTCTCAATGAAGCATTGCTAAATTAGCCAAATCACAGACTATAATAAAAAGTCACAGAACCATATTTTCTCTTTTGTGGTACCTCTTCTAGTGTTGTCTAGGTTGTATGTGTGTTGTCACTCAAGCTCTGTGATAGCACAGATTCTGTCAGACTGTTTCTGTTATAGGGCTGGTGTCCAGCAAGGTGACTGATATTTAGGAAGTGATTAGTATCCAATTGCTAACACACATCTTTTCCTAACAGCACTGTGAAATGAGTTTAGCGTTTTGATGTTCCTGTCATGTTTGTTGTTTACTGATGACAGATCTAATTCTTAAGGAATTAAGTAATTTACACAGTGGTGAACCAGTACTTGGATCCATCTTTCCTCAGCTGCTGAACAAATCAATGCTTTATTCACTCTGCCCCAATACCTCCGAAATTCAGTAAATTTCCAATCAGATGGATATACATCAAATGACTCTCTAGGCTAGTGATTAAATATGACTGAGGAATCCATAACTCCTACCTGGATTGTGTTTTACAGCACAAATTTCAATTCACGGTAGCTTTTGATTGATGTCACAGGAGATGAAGTAGAAAATTTACATCTAATGTTTTTTAATCAGCTTGTCCCTGAGGGCGGTTGGGCTCTGGTTAGCCCTTTCCAGTAGTACTCACAGTGAGATGTTTTAGCATAGTTTGATAAACATTGTTTACTTAAAATCCTAACTACCAAGAATACAGAATCCATTTGCAAACAAATTACTACATGCAAATTAGACACCAAATCCACCAAAATGTGATCCAGATGGCAAACCATGCCTCATTATAAATTAACCATAGCATCACCAAAGGCCTCTGCCTGCAAGGGGTTCCTCTGCTCCTATTTTCAGCCCCTGATATTAATCAGTTAGGTCAATTCCTAACTTCTATTAGCTATGACTTAAATTAATTTCATTGAAATTTTCAAACTTCTCTTAAACCAGCAACCAACGGGGGCAAGAATCCTGCTTATTAGGCCTCAATTACTTGCAAGCAATGTGTACATACTTCAAATATTCATCATCTTATTTAGCCCTCATCAAAACCCATGAGATCAATGTCTGCATGCCACAGCAGCACACATATTCGACCAATAAGGGTCCCAGGTTTATTTCTTTTTGTAAATTCAGGGTTTGCATGTTTTTCTAAAAAGGTCATAAATTTCCAATGTATGCCACTTCTAAACGTATTACTGGTCCATCTTTTTCTAGGTCATAGAAGAGTAGGTCCATTACGGAAACAGTATTATCTTATCCAGAGAGCAGTTTGACCTTCTTAATTTGTTTACACTACTTCTTTCAGAGTCTCTTTATGGGATTTAAGGATCAAGAAATGTTGATGCTCTAGTTTGTTTAGGAAAATGGCACCACCAGACAAAATTAGGTTTTGGTAAGAAGTTTCTAGTGACTATTTTTTTTTTGTCTGAATAAAATCATCACATATTCATTTTAAAAAAATCGTCAGTGACTACCTCTCTGCCAGGTATTTTTTGGGAATAGGATTTTTAAAATGTTCATGATCTTCATAGAACACCAAGCCTGTCTATAGTTAACATTTCCATAATAAAAATTAGTTGGGATCATTAACTCGCTCCAGGTAGGATTTACCTATGGTCTCCATGATAAAAGTGTTGCAAACCCAGCTAATCTCAGAAAAATCAGCCATTTTACCTGATAATGAAATTCCTCTGATTATATTTGTGAGTTTGTTGACTTATTTGTTTTACATCTATGATTCATCATGTTATTGAACCAAGTACGTGCTTTAGCTTATGTTGACGAATTAATAGGTTAAATTCACAGAGCGCCATGGTGTCTGGAATTAGGAAACAAATTGCCTTTGCTGTTCTTGAAGGAAAGGAAGTAGCTTTGCTTTAAAATGCCAGGGCAGTGCTTTCTCAAAGAGGTCAAGCTGAAACTGAGGCTTTACAGTGAGAAGCTTCTATGAATTTCTACTGTCTTCAAAGAGGCTATAAAGAAATGTATATCCTGTAGTCCTTTAGTACTTTTAGTCTGATAGTAATTATTACATAATAACCAGTCACTCCTGCTCATGGAGTTCTAACCAAGAGTTAGCAAGTATGGTAAGTACCACTCATTTCTATGTCATCTGGTCAGAATCCCTAAGCCTATGGAACTGTATCATGTGTGTGTGTGTGTGTGTGTGTGTGTGTTTGAAATACATATATATGAAGGCCACTGGGAAAAAAGAAGTATGTATGATTATCATGCTCAGTTCTACTGATAGTCTTCATCTTATACAGAACTTTGCAAGTTGAAAATGGTGGGAAGGTCAGAACTGCAAAA
Organism: Ochotona princeps; assembly: GCF_030435755.1. NCBI lineage: Eukaryota > Metazoa > Chordata > Mammalia > Lagomorpha > Ochotonidae > Ochotona > Ochotona princeps. Next base: position 19,254,067 of record NC_080854.1, on the reverse strand, counting down.
TAACAAGTGCTTCCAAGTCAGACTCCGGAGTCCCATGCCTAATGCATGCTCATCTATTTATTTTACCATTTTCACTTCACATTTTTAAAATTCCTATACTGGATGAAGGGACACATTTAAAAGTACATACAGAAGAAAATTATGCTAGATTTTAAGTCCTAAGTTTCCAAATGCTAACTTATGAAGACTATATGATTCATTCAAATCTTCAAATTTGTTTAACACACACACACACACACACACACACACACACACACACACACACATACCATCTCTTCCTGCACATCCTCACAAATCAGATCAACCCTTATAAAAGAAGAGCCATGCCGCAATAATAAGATTCTGGATTTCATTTGTGTGTTATTTTCTTTTTCCAACTTGTTTGTATCTCTCAAATTGTTAAGATATTTTAGGAAGGAAGAGCTAGACAATTTGAGGAAATATAACTCTGTTGTTACTTAATATATATTATTGCTACTCTGAAGAAGTATACTATATTCTTTCCACCAAATTGTCTTTTTCCTAAGAAATAAATGTTTTTCAGATTTCAGGCTCTACTTTCTGTTGTTTGTCTATTTATTTTCTGGGTGGGACACAAAGATTAGTTACTCCTCACCATGGTGTTAAGGATTTTCCTGCACACCGCCCCCCCCAAAAATGTTCTGCACCTTAAATGCCGACAAATATCTTGTTAGAGTTACAAGCCAGTCTACATTATCCTAAAATCTGCCAAGATCAGCAAAATTATACTTCAACACAACAAATGGCTAAATACTAAAATGAAATAGACACAAGACAGCTGAATGGTACCTTATAGCCATTTTAAGGCATATAGCAGCCGGTCCTGTATATAAACTAAAATTGAAATGTCAATGAGCGAATCATAGGTTGTGGTTAGGACTTGTTTTTTTTTTTTTTTTAACATACTGGTTACTCAAAACCATGTCAATTCCATAATATTGCAAATTGCTGTTGATGTTATACTGGGACTCTTGGTTGAATGGGATGATATTCTGCCAGCTCTAACTTCGGACCAGAAATGGTCTCCCCAAGAAACTGTTCAACCCATCTGGACAATAAGTAGCTGGACTCTATGCTTGGTATATGTTTGCAAGGAAAGAATCTTGATTGAGTTTGAACTGTAACACTGCATCAAGGTGGAGGAATCCACCAGGGGGGAGGGGAGGGGCAGGGGTGGGGGGATTCCCAGAGCCTATGAAACTGTCACATAATGCAAAATAATTAATAAAAAAAAAGAAATAAACGTTTTTGGTGTCCTCATAGTGCTATAATAAAATGAAACATAAAGTACAATCATCAGCTTTACAAATAGTGTAATTTAACATTTTTAAAAAAAACTAGTGCCTAATTTTAAATCACTCTTCAACTAGGCATATATAGAAAGCACAAACACATTACCTGAAGGCCAAATCACCATATTCCTCAATTCTTTCTAGCATTTTCTAAACCATAATTTCTGGGAAAATCTAAATTATTCTGTTACCTCCATCCAAGTCACTTTACAAACAGTGAAATGTCACCATTATTATCTGTTTACATGATAAATACTAGGTCACAGGTCTTGCATGATGATACTCTATGCTGAAGTGAACAAATTTTCCTGCTTCAAGCTCACAACAATAAGGAAAATACTATCCTTGCTTTGGATTTTTGTATATTAAAAAAGACAATAAAGACAATGAACAAATACTAACAAGTAAAGAGAGACTACAAAGATGGAGTCTGTGTGAAAGGAGGTGCTTCCACGTGCCAGGACAGCGGCAGAGGTTAGACCCAAGTACAGGTGAAGGGTGAGGGGCAGCGGGGGACCACCCAGTGAGAGCGAGCATCTGGCATCAGGCATAGAAAAGTTTCAGGATCAAATAAACATCACTCCACTTAGATTTTCTGGACTCTTCCTCAGTGCCTATGAACAGAAATGGCCACTCAGACAAGGAACAACCAAGTTCATTTGAGGAAGAGATTCTGGAAGCATCCATCTTGAGTGAACTCCAAAACTGTGAGAAAGTCTGACTTAATAAAACTGGAGAAAACTGCTTCAGAAGCAACTGCATTTCTACTAGATGATATTCCCTAGGATTACTTTTCTCCATCTGCTCTGGCAAAAAAAAAAAAAAAATTACATCTGCTCCAATTGTCACTTTTCTCTTGAAAGGATAAAACAGACTTCTTTAGACTGATAATTGTCAGAAAAGAAGATAAAGACGGGAAACAATCAATCATGACCATATAAATACTAAATTTTGAGTGGCTTGAATCCCAGAAACCACCAGACCTCCACCATTTAAAAGAATAATATAGCAGGCTTCTGGGCATCTATCCCACACAACAAGGAAAAGCTTACAGGCATTGATGACCCGACGAAGACGTTCTAATTAACCAGGCATCACTCATGCACTCATCTACCTCCAGCCAACCTTAAGATCTCCATTCCTGAATCATGAAGACAACCAATAGAGGGAAAAAAGCTACACATAAACAAAATGCTAGAGAAAAAAATCAATACTATATGTAAAAGAAAAACTAAATTAAATTTAGCATTAACATTCCCATGATGAGGATAGTTTGGGATCCATGAAAAAAAATAGAAGTTATAAATCAAAACAAGCATTTAAGTAACAAAGAGGAACAAAAAAGAAAAAAAGACAACAAAAAAGAAAGGAGTTTATATATATTTTATGTTATGATACAAAGTGCTCAGAGCCTGCATTGTGACGTGGTGGGCTGGCCTCCTCTTCCTATGGCTACAGTATCCCATATGCGTGCTGGTTGGGGTCCTGGCTGCTCCACTTCCCATCCAGTTCCCTGATTATAACCTACGAAAGCAGTTAAGGTTGACTCAAGCCTTTTAGGCCCCTGTACCCACATGGGAAACCTGGCATATGCTCCTGATTTCAAGTTTTGGATTAGCTCAGCTCGTTTGTGGCCATTTAGGGAGTGAAAAAGCGGTTGGAAGATACCTCCGTCTCTGTCACTCTTCTTCTCTTTAACTCTACCTTTCAAATTAAAAAAAAAATTTAAATGGTTCATTTACTCCATGAAATACTACTCAGCTATTTAAAAAAATGAAATGCAGTTCTTTGTAGCCAAATGGGCCCAACTGGAAACCATTATGCTAAGGGAAATGAGCCAATCCCAAAAGGTTAGATACCACATGTTTGGCTTAATTTAAAATGAAATGATGTCAATACGAAAAATAGTACCTGTAAATTATAATATAATTTCAACCTCTAACAGCCCATATCACACACAATAAGATATTGTGATTTAATCAATGAACCAACAATCAATGTGAGTCAGACTGCTCATGATCTACATCAAAGAATAGTAAAACCTAATGCACTTTTAAGACCCTATGCTTCTTGGTAATGGGGCAGGAGAGCAGAGAAATCTTCCATCTCGCTACAATGTGTGAGCAGGATGTGAACTATAACCTATCAAGAACATAACAGGTAACTTATTGACAACAGACTTGAATCAGCATTAGACAATAGCAGGACTACAAGACATACAGGGGGAATCAAGAGTGATCCTGACAACCTCTTAACAGGACGTCATATGCACAGAGCGGGGGTGGGGGGGAACCCCAGAGTGGAGCAGGTGGACAGGAGGAGGATTGTATCCCAACCGTGGAGACTCCCGGATCCTCACCAAGCACTATCAGTACGGGCACCAAGGACTACATTCCAACTGCCAAGAAGAACATGGGGAATTGGAGTGCCTTCGGAGACCGAGAACTCTGAGGTCATCCACTCCCATTTGAATCTCCCACATGGAATGGAAGAAGCCCAAATCCTTCCTCGCAGGGTCCAATGTCATCGGAACAATAGCCAGGAGCCCTAAGTGTTCTGCAGAAACAGAACAACAGTAAACTCCCTTGGGGACTAGGGAGAGGAGCTTTCTCTGGTCCTCGCTTAGTTCCAACTTTGGATCCCCAACCTTCTCCTGCAATGACCATCAGGGTCGCCCCGGAGGCACCTCCCCGCCTAAAAACAAAACAAAATAAAATAAAAAAAAACAACAAAAAAATTAGAATAGATAGACAGAGGACGACAAGGAAAGTTTAGAACCAGACAGGAAACAGTCAGCGGGGACTCACATATACCTTACTAGGTAGGACACAAATATAAGTTACTCCTCACTGGGGTATTGAAGATTTCTCTGCACACCCCTCCTAAAACTGTTCTGTGCCTCAACTGCTGACATATGCCTTGTTAAAGTTATAAGCCAATTTGGACTATCCTAAAATCTGCCAAGTTCAGTAAAAATTATGCTTCAACGTGATAAACTGCTAAGCACAAAAATGAAAATAGACACAAGACAGCTGAATAGTATCCTATATCCATTTTAAGGTGGATAGAAGCTGGTTGTATATAAACTAAAATTGGAATGTCAATGAAGCAGTCATAGGATGTGGTTAAGAGCTTGCATTTTCTAACATATCAATACTCAATACCATGTCAATTAACTCCATAATGTTGTAAACTGTTGTTGATGTTATGTTATGGCTTCTAATTGGTTGGAACGATATTCTGCCAGCTCTGCCTTCAGACCAGAGGTGGTCTTCCCAAGAAACTGTTGAATTGATCTGGACAATAAGATGCTGAACTCTATGCATGGTACATGCTTGCAATGAAAGAAGTATGATGGGATTTGAACTGTAATATTGCAATAAAGTGGAGTAATCCACCATGGGGAGAGGGTACAGGGAGGGGTTGGGGGAACCTCAGAGCCTATAAAATGATGTCATAAAATGAAATGCAATAGAAAGTAAATAAATAAATAAATAATTTTAAGTATTTAACAGAAAATCTGGAAGATTAAATTTAAAAAATATTCAAAAGTGCAGCAAGAAGAAACCATGGAAAGAAAAAGAATCTTGGGAAAGGATAAGATAAAGGAACAGAAGACATGCAGAAAACACACGACAATTGGAAACATTCAATCTTTATGAAATATTTTTAAATGTTTCTCCAAATGAAGAACTTTTCTGATTGAAAGGGGCTAAGCCAATGCTCAGAAGCATGGAAATTAGCAGCTGAGCCACGTATCTCATTGTAAGCATTTGGAACTCAGGAAGCAAAAACTGAGGTTATAAGCCTCTAAGTAGGAAAAATTATGGCTAACACTGTGCTTATAAGATGACCATATCCTCTATCCTCTTAGGTATTTTAATATTAATTAATTTTTTAAGTATTCATGACTAAAATTTCATTGAATTCTTTTCAAAAATGACTCTCAGAAACAAAATAGCTCCTAAGACAAATAACATCCGTTATACTGAAGTCAAATGTTTTACATTGATTTTTCTGAACATTAAATATTAGATTATAAATTGATATGGTACATAGTCATTTATATTGATATTTTATCAATTTATCTATTTTAAGCTATTTTTATTAACAATAAAAGGCATTTGAAGTTGTCTAAAGAATTTTTCTTTTTATTATGACTATGTACAGTCTTAAATATTTTCATAAAATTTTTTCAATCTTTTACATTTAATCATCAATTAGAAAATTCTACATTCTTGATCAATTGATTTTCATACAGATTATTTTTCTGAAATACTGACTACATATACTGAATTACTTAGTAATTACTTAGTAATTTCATTTTAATTTTTCTCATTCAAATTACATGATTATTAAAGGCAAAATATTTTCAATCAAAGTAACTTATTTGGCAAATTTTTTATAAGCTAAAACTCATCAACCAACTTGTGTCTATCATTCATTATACCATAAAGAATTAAAAACTGAAAACCTTCACAATTTATTCAATTTGGGCACAGAAAACAAATGCAGCCAAACAAAACTCGAGAGTTTTGTCGAAAGATTCTTCCCACAAAGCACAATTATGAAGCAGTTTCGTAATATTATAAAAGTAGTTTTCAAAAATTCAAACCACATTTGAAATCTCGTTATTTACTTTGCTTAAAACCTCAATCACTTTTGTGGGATAAATATCACTGCTGTCCTAAATACAAATTAGTTTCAATAATTGCAACTGACTTAAATTCTCAAGCTAAATTTTTGTATTCCATTCTCTGAATACTTTTATTTAAAATTACCAGTAGACTTAGATCAAATGTGCACAAACACTAAAGAATCTACTCTCCAACTAGTTCATATTGTTGCTTGTCATTACGGATTATCTATACATTAATTCCTCAAATACTCCAACATCATTCAAATGCAAGTGGTGGGGGATGGCATTGTGGCGTAACAGGTAAAGCTACTGGTGCCAGTTAGAGTCCCGTCTGTTGCACTTCCAATTTAGTTCCTTGATAATGCGACTGGAAAAGCAACAGAAGATGACCTAAGTGCTTTGGCCTCTGCCATCCACTTGGGAGACCTGGAAAATTATAGCTTCTGGATTTGAATAGGCCCAACTCCAGCTAAACCTGCCATTTGGGAAGTAAAGCAACAAACAGAAAATCAATCTCTCTGTCTCTGTAACTCTGTCTTTAAAATCAATAAATAAGCCTTTAAAAAATAAATAACATGTCTTTACAAATGTAATATGTAAGGAGCAGCAAAAAGACACGCATGCTGCCATACTAAAATGCTTCCTGAAGAACAATATTTCTCAGTCTGAAGATCCTACATACACAATCACAATCAGATAAGAAGGTATGGTAAAAAAAAAATGCAGGATCCCAAATAATTCTCCTGTGTATTCATTATCTGAAGCTATTACAATATACATACTGACAAAATAAGAGAGAAACTAGATTAAAACAAGTACAACATAGTTCAGTAGGCTGAAAATTGCCCTTTCCCACTAAAGGATTCCACTCTCTCCCTAACACTGATACATATTACCTTATCCGGAAAAAGCATATTTTGAGATACGATTCAGTTAAAAAACTTTATCCTGTATTACCGGGTAGATCTTAATGGCAATGGCATCTGTCCTTACAGAAGGAGGCAGACAGGCATTTGAAAAACGCACAGAAAAGGACGAGTGATCATGGAGCTGACAGAGCTTTAAAGGCGCTGACCTTGAAGAATGGAACCTTGCAAACACAAGACAAAGTACTGACCGCCACCAAACTAAAAGGAAAGCAGGAAATCCCTCCACTCAGAATGTCAGCTGCGAATGTGGCCCTACTGGCATCCTAATTTCACCAAAATAAAGGTGATTTTGGGCTCTGTCCTCTAGTGTGACACATTTATAGGTATACCACACTCCAGAAGTATTCAATGTCATGTTTCTCATGTATACAAAATGAAATCCAGCCGCTCTGAGTAAAAATGGGTGTTAAGGGTGTAACAGAGTGATGAAAGAAATGTGAAATCAAATGAAATTTATTAATAAAAGTGTTCACTAAGTTAAAGATTCTAACATTTCAGCTCTGGCAGTTTAAAAAGGGCCCTAACTATTTATTTGCCTGTTGCTTTGATTGATTTAATTGGCTAACTCTCCTACTTGACTTCCTCAGGAGTCAAATGAATCCTGAAGAATCACAATGAATTACTATAATTATGATAAGGTAGTATGACTCCAAAGGCAGTAATGCCACATATATGATTTCACTGATTGATCAAATTAATGCATTCTTTGTTACTTGACATATAGCTATTAATCTGATAAATGCTTTCTTCTCTTTGTTAATAAGGACCACTAGAAAGCAAAGGGCTTTCAGTGGGCAGGGATAGTTGTACATTTTCATTATTCTAATTCAGTTTGCAGGAATCAACTCATCTCTCCTTTCTACAAGACACCACAGTTTGTTATATTGATCCATGCAAACTGGACCTACTAAGCAAAAACTCACAACTTCTCTAATATGTCTTGCTGGAAAAACATTTGCCTGTCAAACTCAACTATGTTTCCCGCCACCCTAAAATACCAGGTTTGGTAAAATAACCGAATAGCCTTTAGAAGACTTGGTAGAAGCATTTGGTAAAGCTGGGGTTGTGTATGTTCTGAAACAGTGTCTGCTATATGGTACTATTTCTCACATAGCCAGGATTTGTGTCCCCAGGACCAAAAGGTGGAAGAGGAGTAGAACCTCCACTGTTACCCCAAATGTCCCTCTAGCAAAACATTTGCATTTTGTTTGCACAATTTCGTTCTTGAGATCATGGTTTCAGAGGAATGTTTCTACTGGGAGGCACAAGTATTAATTCCATTGATCTGATGAAAGAAAAGAGAATACAGAGTCAGTAGTGAAAGGAGACAGAAATGCCAGCATGGATCCCAAGACCACTTCTGTAAAAATGGCTGCAACTCTCACAACTACCTCTTCCTTATTTTCTTACTAATGTTTGTGTTTGCATATTGCAAACATCTTTGTTTTCTTCTTCTTAGCCTTTGCTCATGTAATATCAGAAGTACCTACTGTATGTTTAAGTCAGTTGTTAAGGATTGTTAGCTTTCCGTCATAATATTTAAGTTGTGGAACACAAACAAAGATTGCACACCTCCCAAGAGACTGCTTCCTCTTCTGGGGGAACGGATTAGTGTGGCTTAGGTTGTTTACTACATAGTTGTAGAATGCTAAGTGGAAATAATATTTTTATTGTCTTTAAATGGAAATTCTGTGGCGTTTTATGTCAATTTGGTTGGGCCACAGTACAAAGATATCTGTTCAGAATATTTTAGTGAGGGTTTTTTGGATGAAACAAACATTTAAGTCAGTGTATTTTGAGTGAAATAAGTGAATCTCATCTGATTGCTTTAAGATCTGAATAGAACAGAAGATTGATTTCCCCGGGGCAAGGATTAATTCTGCTAGTCAGTGTTGTTGGACTCAAGATTCTAATGTCCTGCTCATCTCCAGCCTGATGATCAATCCAGAAGAAGATTTTGGACATACAGCCCTCCATAAGTGTGTCCACAAGTTCTTCAAATAACTTCTCTCTTCTTTTGTCTCCCCTCACACACACTCTTTTCTCTCCTTCTGGAACTTACATCCCACACGTTCTTATTCTGTTTCCTATATACTCCAGACAAAACAAAAATTAACAATAAGTTTTAGATAACAATCACCTAAGCAGGAAATTTTAGCTGGATAGAAGTATGCACGAGGAGTCTAAGAATAGATAATAAATAACCTGTTTCATTAGCTAAGTAGATGGAATGTGAATTTTATATTAGTACTATAACATAGTGCTACCAGAACAAAAGACTAACACTGGGTAATCCACAAAGAATGGGAATTTAGTTCTCACAGTTCTAAAAAATGGGGAGTTGAAGAATATGGAACTAGTTTCTGTAGACTTACTGCAACCTCACATGGCAGAGGACAGGAGAGCTAAAGAAAACAAAATCACTCCTGAAGCCCCCTTTTTTAAAGATTTATTTTATTTTTATTGGAAAGTCAGATATACAGATAGGAGGACAGACAGACAGGAAGATCTTCTATCTGTTGATTCACTTCCCAAGTGGCTGCAATGGCTGAAGCTGCATCAATCTGAAGCCAGAAGCCAGAAGCTTCTTCCGGGTCTCCTACGCGGGTGCAGGGTCCCAAGCCTTTGGGCTGTCCTCAACTGCTTTGCCAGGCCACAACAAGGGAGCTGGATTGGAACCAGTGCCCTTAAGGGATCCTGGCCTGATCAAGGCAAAGACTTCAGCCACTAGGCTACTGCTCCAGGTCCTCCTGTAGCCCTTTTAAAGTAACATTAATCCACTGATGAAGGCAAAGCTCTCATGACCAAAATGAGTCTCAAAGGCACTACCTGCCAATTCACCTCACCAAGGATTAAGTTTCCAACACATGAACTTGCAAGACGTATTCAAATCACAGTAAATGCAAAATACTAAAATAAACTGTAGTGAAAAGAAGCTTTAAAGAAAGCAAAAATAAAATAGAAGCAATAATTAAATCTACAAGAGAATTCCAATCAGCAAGAGGTCACAGAAATATTTACTAAAGTGTGAAAAGGGAAAATAACTATTAATATGCACAATTAGGGGTCCAGCACAATAGCTCAATGACTAAATCCTCACCTATAAGTGCCAGGATCCCAAATGGGTGCTGGTTAGTATTATGGCTGCCCCACTTTCCTATCCAGCTCCTTGCTTGTGGCCTGGAAAGGAAGTAGATGATGGCCCAAAGCCTTGGGACCCTGTACCCATGTGGGAGACCCGAAAGAAACTCCTGGCTCCTGGCTTCGGATTGGCTCAGCTCCAGCTACAGCAGCCACTTGGGGAGTAAACCAGCAGATGGAAGACCTTTCTCTCTGTTTCTCCATAAATCTAATCTGTCTTTCAAATAAAAATAAATAAATATTTTTAAAGAGTTACACAGTCAGAAATTGAGTTACAGACATGTTGATACAAATAAAAAACATGAGTTTACTCTTTTAGACTTTTACTACAAAAATCAATGGAGGAAATATTTCTGTATAAAGGATATTAAACATTTACAGGGAGTAAATGAAATGATACAGAATTGGCTAAGTGTAAAATTGAAACTGATGGTAAAAATAACATGAAAGAGGACCAAAACTAGTTTGGAAATAAACTACTAGATAAAAATGATATAAACAGTAGAACAGTAAATTGAAACAATGATTCTAACATCTTTGTATTATTTTGGAGAAGGGTAAGTATACTGATTAATTTTAATCTTTGGTTAAATACATAAGCCAAAAATCAAAGAAAGCAAATGATGTAGTAGACGGTGCACTTTCCAAAAATGTAGACCAACAGAAAACAAGAAAGGAGAACTTGATAAATACACAACAACAAAAAAAGGATGGCCATAAGGGGAAATGGTGATAGGAATATATATATAATTTATCACTAAATGCATCACTTACAACAATGCAAAAAATTTTAACTGACAAGCTCACAAATCCAGTGATTCATTTTCATATAAACAACTCTCTTAGACATGAACAAACCAAGCACTCAAAAAGCTAATAAACATATATAGAATATAGATTCCACAATTTAGAAGCACAATGTAATTAATAAATATAGGTTGTTCTCTGCAAAATTTACACCCAACAATTAAGCATCAAGCATCCTTTATGAGTATACAGAAAATACTTGGAAAACTTGACCATTCAATACAGGTAATTTGGGAACAGCATGACATTCTCTTGTCTATCCAATACAATGTCTCATTTCTCTAGTTGAGCCTGGCTTTGTGTTCAGCCGTTAAAGGAGTCTGCTTATTCTACTATAATGATTTCCCCTCTGAGAGTTCAAAGAATGAATGATGGCCACCTCCAACCATTCATTTTATAATTGTATATTGTTGCTGTAGAAGCATGCAATTGATTTTTATTAATTCAGACATTATATCTTAAAATCCTCTTGAATTTACACATGCACAGTAACATGACATGCAGATTATTTGTTCTTTCTAGCCTTTTTCATCTTTGGCTCTCTTCCTGAAGCAGAGGCTATCACTACAGTATGTGGTACCATGAATATGTAACTACCTAAGATGAACCAAAACACGATAGTAAATATTGCTGGATTCCTAATTTTCAAGGACATACTCCTAACACATCACAGGAAGAAAAGCTGCTGTGGTAGGTTTTTACTAGATCCCCTTTAACAAGAAGGAAGCTCCCTCTCTATTATTAGTGTGCCATGAGTTTTATTTTTGCTCAAGTATGGTTACTGAATGTTAACAAGATTTTTCTCCTGCAGCTATTGAAATTACCATAAACTGTTCATCTTTAATTTACTGTAGTGTTCACTCTACACTTGATCTTAGCCAAAAGGCCGAAAAACGTGACATGGTGTTCATTCAATAACATATATCAGTTTGATAATTCACTTGGAAGCCTAAACAGGAAATTTTGGAAAAGTATGAATAAATCTGCCTTGATGGATATGTATTTGTTTATTCATACATTTACTGCTGTATAGATTTCCACACAGTACATTTGTAAGTCTATGGTCACACACAGATATGTCCAAAGCACATAAAGCACACGTTCCATCTTTTGATTTACTAAAACCTTAGTCTTTTATATTTATGTTTAAAAGTATTCTGCCTGGTTTTTGGTCAGAGTCGTATTTGACTTACAGATATTATATGTCCCAATCTTCATATGCTGCATAATTCTTATGTGGACTAGAACATTTGAGAAACATGTAAAAAGCTCTCATAAATTTTCCTCCAAAAGTCTGTCAATTTGTTTTATAAATTAAATTGTATGATATTACTTACACTTCAAAATATCTTTTTGTTAAAATACATATTTTTAAGATTAATATTTATTGATTTCAAAAGGCAGAATTAGAGATAGAGAGAGATCATCCATCAGCTGGTTACTTCCCACTGGACCAGGGCTGGGCCAAGGCTGGACCAAGGCTGGGCCAGGGCTGGGCCAAGGCTGGGCCAGGGCTGGGCCAAGGCTGGGCCAGGCCAAAGCCAGGAGCTGGGAGATTCCTCTGGGTTCCCATCATGAATGCTGACGTTCGTCTTCTGCTATTTTGCCAGGTGTTAGCAGGGAGCTGGATCACAAGTGGAGCATCTGGGATTCAAACCCATGCCCATACAGGACACTGGCGTTACAAGTGATAGCTTAACTCACTACACCACCACATGGCCTCGAAAAACATATTTGGTTGATATGAAGTAACCACTTATAAATTCTAATAACACATATAAACTCACTTATAAATGTGATTTTGCCTCAAAATTTATTCATTTAAGGGCTGGCACTGTGGTGCATAGAATGAAGCCACTCTTTAACCTGGGAGTGACAGCCCTGGCTGCAAAAGATGGCACAAGTACTTGGGTTACTGCCATGCACAGAGGAGATGAGACCAGATCTCCTGGCTCCTGGCTTCACACTGTTGCACTCCAGCCCTTTAGGCCATTTGGTGAGCAAAGCAGAGAATAAAAGGTCTCTCTCTCTCTCTTTCTATGTTCTTTCCTTTTGTCCTCCCTCTCCTCTTCTGATGCTCTGACTTTTAAGTAAATAAATATTTTAAAAAAAATTTACTGGCCTGAAAATACTATACATAACTGACACCAGACTTTTAGAAATATTTTGTCTGATACATAATTTGCATCCTTTAATTTTCAGTGTCTCTTTATGTATGTGTCATCTGTATTTCTTTAAGTAAACATGCCTTTAACAAATACCCGCTCTAGGGCCCGGCGGCGTGGCCTAGCGGCTAAGGTCCTCGCCTTGAAAGCCCCGGGATCCCATATGGGCGCCGGTTCTAATCCCGGCAGTTCCACTTCCCATCCAGCTCCCTGCTTGTGGCCTGGGAAAACAGTTGAGGACGGCCCAATGCATTGGGACACTGCACCCGCATGGGAGACCCGGAAGAGGTTCCTGGTTCCCGGCTTTGGAATGGCACGCATCGGCCCGTTGCGGCTCACTTGGGGAGTGAATCATCGGACGGAAGATCTTCCTCTCTGTCTCTCCTCCTCTGTGTATATCTGGCTATAATAAAATGAATAAATCTTAAAAAAAAAATACCCAAACTAAAAATCTTTAGTTCTTAATTGTTAGATTTAGAACATTATATTTATTTGATAACCAGTATGATTGGGGTCATTTCTACCATTGTATTCCACATTTTCATAGTTTAGCTTTATCTAAATAATCCCCTATCCCTCTTTTCAACTTCTGCATCCTTTCCACTTCCCTCATACAGCTTCCTGATACATATTAGACAATTTCATTATTTCTTAGCTTTCTTCCCAGAATAAGCGGACGCAATTCCAATATCACTAAATGTTTTGTCTTTTATTGATGTGTTTTTTCAAAATTTCCTCAGATTCTATCTTCATGTGACTTCAGCCATGCATTTAGAGCATTGTTTGTTGTATCTAATCCAACATTTTTGGGTGTTTGAAGTGGGGAAGTTTCCAGTAGATCTGGTTTGTGGTGTTCCCAGACAACAAATCATATTATCAAGAGATCTGCACTCCAGCCTCCTCCTTCCCCTCGCTGTGTGGAACAACATGCACATTGCTGCATCTCTCTTACTTTTTCTCATCTTTAAAGTTAAGGCTGAAGAAGGTGACCCAGTGCAACTCTGAGTCTCTCTGACACCTAATCAAACAGTTCCCTTTCATTTAGTGCATAGACCACTTTGCAATATCATACCAAATATCATGTGTATGTTTGTTCTCTAAGGTTTTATTAAATGCTGCATAAAATCATCCACCCTGTTTTAGGGTCTGCAGTTGACTGCACATCTGGGGAGTCAGGAAACAGTTTGTTCCTAAAGTTGTGCCAAGTTATGGAAATTTGACCAAGTCGCTTAAAGCCTGTTTACCTTTGCTTTCTTCCCTCTGTGGTTGAAGTTATTGCTTTAAAACCTCGTATAAATAGTCCTAAACTGTAACAGGGAATCCGGTTTGCTTGTGAATAGAAATGACATACTCTAACAGAAAAGAAACAGAAAGAAAACAGGAACTCCTGTCTTCCTACTGCTGGAAGCAACCCTATGTTTGGATTCTTAGCATTAAATTCTAGAGAAAAGGAAGAGAATTTCCAGTATTTCAGCTCCACCACTGACACAGAGTCATATAAGAATAGGAAATGGCAGAATTCCGATGGTGCAATGTTAGGGATATTTCAGCATCACTGCTGACCAGATGGAATGGGCTCCAGTTGTAGCAAATCAGAAATTGGTTTACTGTATCAGCATTAACAAAACTACAATGAGGTATCACCCCACCCCAGTTAGAATGAATATCATCCAAAAATCAACAAATAACAAATGTTGGCAAGAATATGGAGAAAGATGCCATAATACATTGTTGGTGGGAATGTAAAATGGCACACCATATGGAAAACAGTACGAGACAAACCATCAGGCTTTCTAATTCTTCGAATGCACTTAAATTTATCTTACATAGAGTTTACTGCTAACTTCTCAATAGTTTCCACCATTCTGTAGTTTTGAAACATTATATTTAATCTGGAGGGAGGGAGGGAGTGAGGGAAGGATGGAAGGAAGGAAGCAAGGAAGGAAGGAAGGAGAGAACAGAAAAGATGGAAAAGTTAGTTGCTTAATTCTTAAATATTAATTTCAAAAAGCACAGTCTCACCACTGTGCTTTGCTGCCTTACTTCAGGAACCACTTTTTGCAACTCACTGAAAAAAATCCAGAGCTAATTTCAGACTTCCTATGCCTTGCAAAGGGCAGAATAGTCTTTATAAGGAAAACATATTTGCATCAGGATACACACATACCCAGTCAATTTAATTAAGCACAGCAAGTTATTTATCATCTGGGTTTAACAATATTGAACTGCCGTATAAATTCAATATACAACAAGGTAATGTTTGGCACAAATACTAGAGTAATAAAATATGTTCCACAGTGCTGTAGACTAGACGTAAAATAATTTTTAGATATGCTTTCAGAAAAACACCAGTAGACATATATGCTTATGTGCCAAAGTGGCAGGTAATGGGTCCTTTTGAAAAATTATAAAAATTCTTCATGTCAGTATAGGTGGGAATGTCAATTTAAAAACACAGTTGAGTGCATTTGGGAAAAATACATATTTTGCTTGTGTTTATAGATGCACTGATCATCATATCAAGAGAAACTGGCAACATTGATTATGGCAGATAAACTTTGTAGTTGAGAAAGATGAATTAGATGAACTTTCAGCTTTGGGGATCTTTTGTTTGCTTGCTTTTAACACTTTGGGTAATGGGTAATCTAAGATTTTACAAAATACTTCAATTTAATTTTCAGGAACAAATATAAACGTAGAGATGATGACATAATTTCTCAGCTCCTTAATACATGCCAACTATTTTGCTAAGAGAGATGGGTACTTTCTTAGCTAATTCTCACCTTCATAAAAGTGAGGGAATTGGTGCTTATTATGGATAAGTAGCCTGTAAGATTTCATGGCGGCTAAGCTGCTGATAACTTGTTACCCATGAGTCTTGTAACTGAAGCCAAACCAAAGACATTCCCCAGCCAGTGTGGTTCTCTTTTTTAAACATTAATTGGTAGTACCATTTGACACTTTTGTTGTCCTTTATTACTCCTCCATTAGCATGATGAAAATAGGTTCAGTAACTGGAACTGCTGGGAAGGAGCTACTGGTCTGCCAGAGGTGTGTCCCAGGCTAAGCCTTTTGGCCAGAAGAAGGTCCCGGGTTGGTGGGAAATCTCATTTGCTCTGTGATTAATATTTTCCCTAAATTAATTATTTAAACTGTAGACCTCAAAAATATTTTAAAGGGGTTGAAGTGAGCCACCTTGGTGGTGGCATAACATGCTAATCTTCAGCCTGCTACCACCAGCATCCCAAATAGGTGCCGGTTACTGTCCTGGCTGCTCCACTTCTCATCCAGCTCCTTACTTATGTCCTGAGAAAGCAATAGAGAATGGCCCAAATCCTTGAGACCATACACCCATGTGGGAGGCCCAGAAGTTTCTGGCTCCTGACTTTGGATCGGCTCAGCTCCAGCCATTGACGAAAGATCTTTGTCTCTCTGTGTCTCCTTCTAGCTATAAATGTGCCTTTCCAATAAAAATAAATAACTCTTTTTTCTTTAAAAAAAATATTTAGTCTCAGGTGTTTTGTCACACTGATTAAAAGCTGAGTAAAACAGTGTCAAAATTGTTTCTCACTTCCATAGCGTGAAACCAACTCTTCACGTTTAGCCATGATTGAGAGCCTAGTTAGCACTGCCCCACTGCAGAACAGACCTAGTAGAAAAAGTAAGCTACGGAACAAGTGCAGCCCATTTGTCCATAGCCAGAATTCATGGATGTGAACGAGATCTCATTCTGAAAGGATCTACTATTATCTTTTCTTTCCTACCCAATGCTGATTTTCCCAGACTCCTAGATACACTCTGACAAGTTAGATGTCTGAATCTCTTCACACATTTCAAACACTTGGCTTCAAATCCAGGATTTGGTACCTGCTGCTTCTCAGAGCCTTCCTGTTTCATTGAAAACTAGCTAACTAGCTCAGTGAGTCAAAAAGAAAAAAAATGGGGTACAGGTTGTAACAGAATTATATGGTTAAGGGAGAAGTCCCCATGGAAACCTGTAATGATTAGCCACTGTTATTGCTAATAACTTCCCTAACCTTTCTGATGGGTTAAGAAAGAAAGTACATTCACAACCACTGTGGCATGAGAACACTGTCTTAATCTGTTCTTGCTTGTATAACAACATACCACAGGCTAAGTCATTCATTAACTGTAAGATTTTATTTCTTGAAGTTACGAATGCTGGGAAGACTAAGTATCAGCACATCAACAAATTAAATGTCTGGTGAAGGTCTGTTTTGCAGCTGATGTTTTCTTGCAGCCTCCTCATAAAGCAAATTTAGGAAGGCCTAGAATGTAAACTCTGAACATTGTCCTATGTGACTCGTCCGAACTGTTCATAAAAAGAATCACTAAAGAAGCTCAAACAAGAGGCTCATTAGCCTTGCAGACACATCTTGCTTCTCTAATACCTGTCTGGTGAATGTCTACACGTGTTGTGAACAATCATCTGAAACGCGCTCATTAGCAGTTGGTCCTGTGCTCAGGGGAGAGCAGCTAAGCTTCCACAACTCCAACTCCGATCACTCCTGTTTGTAACCAGCTCTTCAAAGCTGAGTGTTGTCAGTTCACAAGAGTGCAGCTGTAAAGTGAGTAAGGAAGACCTGCCTTTTTACATTCCTGAAAAAGCTAAGTGAGCCCTGCAGCTTCCTGTGAAGGAAGTTCTATTCCCAAATCCATGTGATCAAAATAGTCCAAATTTTTTGTTTAAAAAAATATTTATTTCAGGGCTGGTTCTGTGGTGTAATGTGTTAAGCTACCACCTGCAGCACCCACATCCCATTTGGTTGCTGGTTCAAGTCCCTGCTGCTCCACTTATGCCAATGTGCCTGGGAAAGCAGCAGAGGATGGCCCAAATGCATGATCCCCTACCACCTGGATGGGAGACCCACATGAAGCTCCTAGCACTTGGCTATGGCCTGGCCCAGCCCTGGCTGTTGCAGCCAGTGGATGGAAGATTTCTCTTTCTTTCTTCCTTCCTCTGTACAACTTTCTTCCTTTAATTATAATTTAATTATAATTCCTATAATTTTCTTCCTTTCTCTTTCTGCCTTTCAAGTAAGTAAATCTTTTTTTTTTTATTAATTATTTTGCATTATGTTACAGTTTCATAGGCTCTGGGAATCCCCCCACACCTCCCCCTCCCCCCTGGTGGCTTCCTGCACCTTGATGCAGTATTACAGTTCAAATTCAATCAAGATTCTTTCCTTGTAAACATATACCAAGTATAAAGTCCAGCTATTTATTGTCCAGATGGGTTGAGCAGTCTCTTGGGGAGACCATTTCTGGTCCGTTGTTAGAGCTGGCAGAATATCATCCCATTCAACCAAGAGTCCCAACATAACATCAACAGCCATTTGCAACATTATGGAATTGAAATGGTTGTGAGTAACCAGTGTGTTACAAAAAAAAAAAAAAAGAAAGAAAGAAAAAGAAAGCAAGTTCTTAACCACAACCTATGATTAGCCCATTGACATTTCAGTTTTAGTTTTATATACAGAACCGACTGCTATATACCTTAAAATGGCTATAAGGTACCATTCAGCTGTCTCGTGTCTATTTCATTTTAGTATTTAGCCATTTGTTGTGTTGAAGTATAATTTTGCTGATCTTGGCAGATTTTAGGGTAATCTAGACTGACTTGTAACTCTAACAAGACATTTGTTGACAATTAAGGTGTTGAACATTTTTTTGTTTGTTTGTTTTGGGGGGGAGGTTGCAGGGAAATCCCCAACACCATGGTGAGGAGTGACTAATCTTTGTGTCCCACCCAGCGAGGCATGAGCCAATCCACGCCAGCTCTTTCCTGTCAGATTCCAGGCTCTACTTTTTGTTGTTTGTCTATTTATTTTAGGTTTTTTTAGTTTGTATGATTGTTTGTTTGCTATGAGGGGTTTTCGGAGCGATCCCGATGGTCATCGCGAGAGAGGGTGGGGGTCCAGAGGTGGAGCCAGGTTCAGACCAGAGAAAGCTCTCCTCCCTGGTCCCGAAGGACGTTTATCATTCTTCTGTTTCTGCGAACCGCTCAGGGCTTCTGGTTGTCTTTCTGATGACGTTGGCTTCTGCACGGTAGTGTTTGGACTTCTTCCATCCCCTGCGGAAGCTCCGGTTGAGGGTGGGTGACCTCAGAGTACTCGGCCTCCAAGGGCATCCAATTCCCTGTGGTCTCCTAGGCAGTTGGGATGTAGTCCTTGTTGCTCGTATTAATAGTTTGTGGTGAAGGTCTGGGAGTCTTCATGGTTGGGATCCAAGCTTCCTCCTTACCACCTGCTCCACCCTGGAGTGCCCTCCTGCTCCACGCACATGACCTCCTGTTAAGAGGTTGTCAGGATCGCAGCCGGTTCCCCTCTCATGCATTGGTATAGTAGTTTTGCTATTGTTTAGTGCCGCTTTGAGTCTGTTGTCTATGAATTACCAGATTTGATTCAAGTAAGTAAATCTTTAAAAACAAACATGTTTATTTCTAGAAACAACCATTGGTTCAGTCATCCTTATAAAGGCCTATAAATGTAATAGGTGCCTTCAGGTAATTCTGATACTTGTGTCAGTTTGAAGCACCCTGTACTACAGCAATGAAATGGGGAACACATCAAAAACACTCAAACTCTATTTCCCATCATAAACTCCACCAAATTAAACAACATATCTATACAATTACCATTCCTGTGAGTAACTGATGTCAAAAACTTCCCAGTAGTTTCTTTCCTCCTGGCAGATGCTATAAAACATAAGACTAAGTTGATACTATGTACAATATAGTACTCAAAATACAAATTTGGGAAAGCCAAAATTTGAGACTTCATTACAATTAATTATCCTTCTCAATCACTTTACAATCAATAAATTACCTCTATTTGAAAGGTATGTTGCATACATCTGTCTACATGCTTATCCCCTAATTAACAGAATGAGTCACTGAAACACATAAGCTAGTAACTATTTCATACTAAGGCCATGATATATTCCTAGAAGGTGTGCCCATGCGAAGAACATGACTTTATGAGGATTAAATACCTGGCATTACACTTCTTATGTTTATGTAAAGTATCCATGACTAAAACAACTTACCAGCTCATGTCAGTACCTAATTATAGCTGCCACATAAGAGTCACAGATGGAGTGCATAACTCTATGCACAGTGGATTACTTAAGTAAATTTTTTACATAAGAGTCATAATCAGCTGGAAGAGGTGGACACTGCTGAGAGAACAAGATTCAAGGGCTCTGTAACCAGGTAAGAACCATACTGAACTGCTTAAAGAATCCAGTCAAATAAAGCTGTCAGTTCAATGATCAAGCACTGCTTTTGTCAGAGATCAGTAAACTTCCTAAAGGGAACAACAAGCTGAGAACACCAGTTGGTTACAGGAAAATGTGCTGAGATGTCAAGAATATAGACACTGAAGCACCTAGGAACCAGCCTTTACATGGGTGCTAACAGAAGGAGAGCAAACAGGTACCTGCAGGATGATCTGTGGCAACACTGTCACAGGAACACAAGGCAGATGGCATGTCCAGTCCAGTGAGTGCTGAGGAGTTGGTATTTGTTCTGAGACACTGAAGGGCTGTAGGCTTAGCCCCACATGTGTCTTCTTCACTAATAACCGCACCAAAAGATATGCGACAAACTATGCAAACTGGAGACCATTCACTTTAGAAAACTTTAAAAAATCAGTGGTTTAGTAGGAAATGGTGACACATCCTTCAGACATGTACGTACTATATTCAGGTTCTTCAAACAATTATTTGAAAATACAGGATTAAAAGATTAACTCTATTTTGGAACAGGAGTATTTGAAATCAGTGCAGTTTTTATATAACATAGTTTCCCAGAGTTTTTGAGGACCTTTTGTATACAAATATTTCAAAGTCTTTGCACCAAAAAAACTGTAGTTTCATTCCATTTCCACAAACTTTGAAGTTCCCTTATCTTGTCAGTTTTAATTCTTAGGCTGATTACAGATTAATTTCTTCACACCTTATCTGCTATGAGATTTCATTATTTTAAAAATCAGAAAAAATAATGGAACCTAAATTATTACTTACATAAAAATCATTGAAAAGAAGTTACTTTGCTTGCCAGACCCCAAAGATTTGAAAAGACATTACAGATACAGAGGAAAAGTTCTCAAAACAGTTAAACTGTAGGATGCTTGGATGAACAATCACGGCTACTTTGTGCCACAAGGACCATTTTAGATGAAAGAGAACTAAAACTTAAAATAAGAAATATATCTATTGCCACTTTTTCACATGATAGAGATAGATGTTGCACATCAAAAGTTATTTACTGGGCTCGGCAGCATGGCCTAGTGGCTAAGGTCCTCGCCTTGATCCCATATGGCTGCTGGTTCTAATCCCGGCAGCTCCACTTCCTCTCTGTCTCTCCTCCTCTCTGTATATCTGACTTTGTAATAAAAATAAATCTTTAAAAAAAAAGTTATTTACTGAATTGTTAGTGTTCTTCCAAAATTCATGTTATCCCCAATGGGATAACACCAGAACCCCTGATGCAACAGTATTTGAAGGTGGAACTTTGACTGGTTAGGGATTATTGTCTTCATTACAGGCAAGAGGGATAGAATTTCTTACTATCAGCCATGAATGGATATGAGAAAACAGCCGTCTACAAACCAGGGTACTAGATCTATCACTGCATTGATCTTGGGCTTCCCTAGCTATGAGAAATGTGAGAAATAAACCACTCAATCTATGACATTCTGTTGCAGAGGATCTGATCAATACAGAAATTCTCCCCATAGAGCATCTTTAAGAGGAATAGTTATGAGATACTCAAAAGTGATGAAAATCGGGGCAGGCTTTTGGCATTGCGAATAACATGGCCAGATCCTAAATCCGAGTCTACCCAAGTCCTGGCTTCTCAATCCGGCTTCCTGTTAACACAAACAGTAAGAAGCAACAGGCGATGGGTCCAGTAGTGGCTCTCAGCACTGCTCTGGCCTCCATCAGGCCACTGTGGGCATTTGTGGGATCAACTTGAACATGGGTGTGCTCTTTCTCTCTCCCCCTTCTCTTTCTCAAAAAGTCGTTTAAAAAATGCTGACAGTTATTCATAGCAATCACATGATTACAAAGCAGTTTCCAGAGAAGCTTGTAAAGAAAACTCCAAGCAAAAGTTCTGGTCCTCACTTTGTTTTCATCCCTAAGTAAGCCAGGGAGTCAGTTACGTAACTAAATCTCTCAGGCCCCAGCTTCCTCCCAGACTCCAGGGTAAAGAACGTGCAGTGTGTCAGCAGGGTTACCATGGAGATGAATGAGGTAATGTACGGAGGCAGCACAGTCTTAAATGATGTTTCCTTTACCATAGTTTGTCTGCCAAACACTACCAGCATTTGAAATTTTACACCTTGTCTCCACTGGGAGTCACGTTTTTCCTATCTTTTTGCATTTTGTAAGTACTGCGCTAAATTTTTCTATTTTGTAAGACATCCCTTTAGTTATCTAATTTTTAATTTTCTTAATTTTCTATGTCCCCTGTAACCACCAACCCTTACTTCATACAATACACAACTCTAGAAACTATGTCCTCGTTATTCATTGATTAAGCACCAGAAGTGGGGAGATAAATGTAGGCTCGTCAGGGAGATGCCTACCCAATATCACAGCAAAGGGTCTCCTCACACAGCTTGCTAGACTATGGTTGTTGGGCAAAATATGTTGGAGCAGAATTATTTACCTTACCATTTAAAGAGTTTGGTTCAGCATTCTACTAAACCATGACAACATCTGGGGTAATAGCTTGTAGGAAGACAACTGATTGAATCTGCAGGCCTAGTTTACAAAATAAGCAGAGGTACTTCCAGACAGAGGTGCTGAATTCACATAGCCTCAACTCAACTCCCACTTGCTGTCAATATGTAAATTCCTCAAACCCTCCTCCCCTATGACTGCATGACCCTCCGTCTTTCAAAGTCCGATGCTGTTAATAAACTTCACCTATTGACCGTCAATCAGTAGTCCACATGTATGATTATCGGCTCCCTGCATCAAGTCTATCACTGCCATACAGCAAACAACAGTCTATTTCCAAACTTGCCAGATGCACATCTCACTTCCAAACATATTTTCCATAAAAAAGTACTTATTATCATCATGATGAGAAAAAAGTTCTACATATGAAGCATTCATTCGCTATATGCCTGTGGTTATCTAGTACCGATATCTCTCTCCCACTGATCCTCCTTCAGCTTTAACACAGAAATAGTTTGCAAATGACAATAAATGAAGCACATATCCTTAACATTACACAGTCTTCATCTACAAAACTGTAGGACAATGAAGTTAACGAAAGCTGGAGACCATCTCAGCCAGCTGCCTCCCTGCTGTCCTCCCCTGCTTCCTCCCCTACACAGCCACGACCCTACAATGATTGAGGTCACTGGTTTGCTTAGACACATTGTTTCTCATTCAAATCCTGCTACAGAAAACAGAATCAACATTTCACTCTTCTATGATCCCAGTAAGGCTTAGTAAAAAAAAGTGCAAGGAAGTAAGTTGAAAAGAATATTGTGAAATATTGCTCATTTCTGCTTTTTATTATTTTCTTATATGTGTCCTGTTCTGAAACATGTTCTGAAAGTAACCTCTGAATTACTTCTTCTTTCTGTCTACACTCAAGTTGTTTGTGCACATGAAGATAGAGTTCATAAATCCATTGGTCAATTCACAGTTAACACTAAATCTCAACAGAAGGCATGGAAAATTTACTGTCTTTTCCCAGAAGAAATACAGAGAAACTATTTCTCCATTACTAAAAGCTTAAGAAAGAATGAAACTTGTCTAAGACCCAAAGACTATTTTTACATATGAGAAACAACAACAACAACAAAAAAAAGCTAAATTTTAGACAAGATTTGTAACATCAGTAATTCCTTTTGAAAACCAAGTTTCAACCCCACAGTAGTGTTTTTGCTACTTGGAACTCAGATTGAACACAAGGACTTCCAGTGCCAACTGGCTGCAGAAGTGTGAGGAAAGTTGGTCATCAACACTTAAACAGCACTGGCAGTCTTGAAGGAGGGCCAGTCCAGAATGCTTCCTGGGTGCTGGTGACATCACAATCAGGCAGAGTATTTCCACTCCTCTAAAGGAAAAAGTTCGTCGCTCCACCTTACCAGGAAGAGGAATCTGACAAGCAGGTTGAAAGTATGCTCCCCACAAGGCAATTCTTTCACAGTGAATCACCCACACTGCTTCAACAGGTGAAGGTTCTGGAGGATCTCCCCAGCCAGCCAGCAGAATTAACATAAGCAGCTCATATTTTAACTTAAACTTCTAAAGGTGAAGAATTTGTGTAATTATCATCTCCAATCATTTCTCATTTTGTAGTACCATTAATTCCTTAGATATTTAAGTTCCTATAGTGAAGCCACTGCACTGGGTCCTTGGTAGAGATCGGTTAACAGAAAAGAACAAAGCAAATGAAAACACAAGAAGACCCTGTATGCTTAAGTGTCGTAGGGAAAATAGAGGAAAAGGAAAGAGCTAGTAAGAAAACAAGCGGGCCCCCATGGCAGAGTGATGGGAGGTTTGCTCCAGGAAGTCTTAGGTTCTAAGTTGAAGATGTATTCAGATCTCTGGGGCTTCTTACACAATTAGAAAGTTGAAGATGTATTCAGATCTCTGGGGCTTCTTACACAATTAGAACTCAGATAGAGCCTGGGTTTCTACAAGTCTTGTAGGCTCCAAAATGATGCTGTTGCTGTTACACAGAACGTAATTTTAACAAGAAAAAAGGTTTCTCTTCATCAGTGGTTCTCTGTGTGATCACCAGAGCAGTAGCTATCCTATTCCCTGGAAATTTCTAGTAGTGTAAATCCTTGAATCGGAAGCTGGAGGGCAAAAGGGAGCTCCAGCAGTCCATGCATTAACAAATTCTTCCCTAACGTGATTCTGATATCCACTAACCCTCTTCTAGTACAGTAGCCATTAGCTGTTCAAAGGGTAGTTCTGGATGGAAATAAACTGGATTCTAAGAAACTAAAAAAAGAATATAAAATACCCAAATAATTTCAACATTAGTACATATTTTATACATTTTGTACCTATTGAGTTAAATTAATTATATTAAGGCTAGCTTTATCTTTTTGCTCATTTTAAAACAGCTATTAAAAATGTTTAAATTATAGTTAGCTCTGTATTTCTACTAGACAGTGGCACAGTAGTGGAGGAATTCTCTCCCTTCCAAGAGACATTTATCAATATCTGGAGACTCTTTTTTTTGGCTTTCACAAGTAGAAACAGAAGTTCTTCTAATTAGTAATGCTAAGGAAACGGATAACTATCCTATAACACACAGAAACCTCCTCTATAGCAAAGAATTGTCAGTCCAAAGTGTAAGCACTGCTGAGGTCAAGAAATTCACTCGAATGAGGTGATTCTGATCATTAAAATCAACCGAGGAGCGTTAGAAAAAAATACCAATACCCTTGTCCTTTCCCAAATTAAATTAGAATCCTTGGTACAGAGTCCTGGCAATGGTTGTCCATTTTGTTTTCAAGTTCCCCAGGGATGCTATGGCACAGTCAGCATAGAAAGGTATGCAGTTCTACTCCCCAGCTTGCCCAGGAGACTCACCAAACTGACACAGGTGCTTCCTAAGAGAATACAACCCCATTGCCAGCTGTCCCACCTGATGGGAACCTGGGGTGCAATGTGACTTCCCCATTTGTGGAGGCAAAAGAAACTCTAAATGAGGGATGGGACATGGCTAAAGAAATAAGAAAATCAAATACATATGTAAATCCTTCCTGCCTGTCCTGAAAACAGGAAACAAAGCTTGCGGTGACTGGGACATCACAGTAAAACCCATTTCACTTCATAATTTAATTGCTTCTATGCAACTCAAGTCACTTCCAAACAGGTTTCTATAGATTAATAAAATAGCATTGATTCAAATCATTTTTCCCTAAAACGGGATCAAAGGAAAATTAGAACTTTAAACATTTTAAGCATTTACAGTCACCCCTCCTCAAGGATTAACGTTTTAATAGTTTTTATGTATACATAAATCTAAAATAGGAAGACCTATAATCTTCCTCTTTCTCTCATCCACAGACATACATACGTATATACATGCATACATACATACATACACACACATTGTACCATCTCACTGAAAAAAATCACATACTTATCCTGATACAGTCACATTGGCCTGGCAGCTAATGAGGAGGTCATGGTTCTAAGACCCTCTTCTTCAGCATCCTCTGAACAGAGAACTTTCAATCTCTCTTGATCTTTGCCCAGATGTTATCTTCTCTCTCCCATCTGGATTCCTTCTCTTTGTCCTGCCGTTGTTTCCACTGCACTTACCATCTTCACCGTACTGCCTAACTTAGCTCTCTTGTTTATGGTTGTCTGCCTCATCATGCTGGAATCTAAGCTCCACCAGAGAAATCTTTATTTTATTCATTTACATTTCTCAAATGACTAAAAATGTAACAGATGACATATAGCAGAAAAGCCATGAATATTGGTTGCTTCATTTTTTCACAACTTTAATTGTACTAAGTAATCTTCAAAACAAATTTTGGAGATCCTTTAAAATATCTTTAAATATCTTTGCCACACTTTGACCAAATAACTAGCAGCCATATTTGACAGGACATTATTGAAATTTCACTTAATCTTTACAGTTGAGAAAATCAAGTGTTCAAAATGTCACAGAATTTGGTAGTTCACTAGAACCTGAAATCCAGGTTTCTGGAGTCCCAGGCCAACATTCTTCCTACCACATTCAGCATGGAAATGATTACTACAAAAATTCTCAAACTCTCCCTTGTACGGTTCAAATACAGAAGTCGAAGAGAGCTGAGCTCATGCCTGGGATGACCCTAGGTGCCTCTCTGTCAGCAACCACTGATAAAACATGCCCCTCTGGTCTGTAACTCATAATTAACTATCTATACAAGAAAAACACATAGGCAAATTAATAGTGGTTACACAATAAAAGAACAATATTTCCCTTTACATAGCCATATAGAAAAGTCTAATCAAGATAAGTCAGCCAGGTTACTGCTGCAGAGTTTTTCCAAATTTAATATATTAATTTTAGGTCTCTTAGGTTGTACTTATTAACTGCATATTTGGATTGGAATTCAGTGGCCAATTCAGTCAAATATTTTGGCTGACTTTTTATTTGAATACTGTTCAAAAGTATCAGAAATAGTAAAGTCCATAGGATTTAGTTCTGCTAATTGTCATTACTTCTCGCTAAATACATATTGAAAATCAGTGTTGCATGTAGGTAATTACAAAGTCATTCTTTCCTCTTGTATAGACAAATGGCCAAATGATATGCATAAAACAGAAGCTGTATAAAAATTCAAATATGCAAGATGTAATAGTCTGGCCTCTGATTAAGCCTAAGAAAAATTACTAAAAATAAACTAAGGAAACAAACAAAACAATTGTTATGGAAACATGTTTGAATCACTGAAAGCAAATTAAAGATCCTCCTATCTGCCAAACATTACCACTGAGTTCTACTTAGCAGTACAAGCCTGCGCAAAACAACATCCCAAAAAAAATACGTGGAATGCAACACGTTGGTAGACCTCCAAGATACTGGAAAACCCTGAGTAGTGAGAAAGTCCCTGCTGGAAATTGATTACCAAGTTATTGAGCCAAAGAATCTAATCTTTAATCCATCTCAAATTCATTCATTTATTTAATACATATTTATTGGACATCTGCCAAGTAAGGATTTTAAATATGAGGAACTCAAAATGGAAGATAATTCCCTATATCACCTTGCTTAGAATTTAGGCTAGAACTGTAGGTCAAATTATTTCGAAAACTGTGTAGTTTAAAATAAAAATAAAAACATTCTACCCATGTTTCTCTGAAATAAATGACATAAAGTGTTCAGTGTTGGGCAAACATTAAATGTATAAAGACTGATTTAGGAGGAAAAAAAAATTTTAAAACAGGATATATAAACATTTTTCTAACAAACTAAATCTAACTCTCAGTGGTTGCATAGGAAATACAATCAGCAATTTCATGACAGTTAAACAGGAAACAACAAACAAGGAGAGGCAGCCATTCTTTGAAAACCAATGATGAGTAGTCAGGACGTGAGGGAAGCGATAAATGACTGCAACCCATTGTTCCATCCGTGGAGAAAGTCAACCACGACCTCACCAAGGGTGAGCACTCTCCTGCATCAGCGTTCATACACCTCAGAAACAAGATGCACTCATTTCAATCCTACCACTTACTACATTAGAGCAAAGACCAACACAGAACTATGCAACGTTCACCGCGGACCTGAAAACACCAACTAATAAGGAATAGCGAAAGCCTCAGGTTATCCTAAGCTCTTGAATAATCAAACAAATAAATACTGCCTATCCGTTTAACTCTGGAAAAGTGAAGGAGGGAGGCATGTTTGTCAAAGCCACTTACCTGTTGTAGCTGCCAAAAGGATTTTTTTTTTTTTTTTTTTTTTTTGGTTTCAGAGAGCCTTACTGCCCATCTCCCAGCCCCCAACTGATAGCTATGAACTACTTCTTCAGTATCTCCTCAGAAACACTCTGGGGATCACACTTACTTTCATCAGTCTGCCATTTTCATTTTCAGTGGTTCTTTCTTCTAAATGGACACCATCCACCACAGGTAGGAATCCACTCTCAAAACTTCAACAGCCTAGGATGGAATCAAGTGTAGTCTTCGTGGTCATGTGATCTGAAAAGAGTTAACATTTCCAAACTGTAATTTGTTGATCTATAATAGGGGTATATTCATGAGAACCTGCCACAGAAATTATTTCTTTTAAAGTATCACTCCACTGGGTTTGGAGTTGCGATGTAGCAAGCAAAGCCACTGCCTGTTATATTGGCACCCCATGTGGGCACTGTTTTGTGTTCTGGTTGCTCCACTTCAATCGAAATCCCTGCTAATGGTCTAAAAAAAGCAATGCAATATGATCCAAGTGAATGGGCCCTACACCCAAGTGGGAGACCTGGACAAAGTTCCTGGCTTCGACCTAGCCATCTACAGAGTGAACCAAGGGGAATATCTCTGTGTCTTTCTGTCTCTCTTTTTGTCCCTTCTTTCCTCCTTTACTCCCTCCCTCCCTCTTTCCCTCCTCGCCTATGGAACCCCACAATTATGATTCTCAAAATAAATATTTTTTCAAAAGTGATTATTTCCTGTTGAGATTTTAATAACCAGTTCAATAATTAGCATAAGTGTCCTTTGTCATGGTGATGGTGACACCAAGGGCCATCACTGACCTGAAGATAGATATAGTAAATGCAGTATTTTCACTGTTTTCATCATTCCTATTTGGCTCCTACCTAACACCACTGATATTGAACTATGTATTATTTAACTCATCTACACCGCATGACCCCATAGTGATCCTACAGAGTGTCTCGGAATGTTCCTTCTATGCACGTGCCTAGATTGTTTATATCTCTGTTTTTTGTAAGTTAGATTCTAGATGAATCTCCTCCCATTTTAGCACTTCCTTTCACATATTAGAAAAGCAGTTTCTATGACTGACTCCTCACCTCCAACATTATTCAAGAGGGGTTGGAAAGTGTGTCCTTAAGGAATAGCCCATAAGGACTAAGCTGAAGCCAGAGTAATTAGTAGTAGCGAATTTCCTCTGAGAATGGTCCAAGGTCAGTGAAAGCTACTCAACAAAGGGACACTGGTGCCCACAGCTGACTTGGTTTACTTCACTACTGACCAGGCCCCTGCATCCTGCCACCATGGTAACTTGGGAGCTTTAACCCCACAGCTATGTTCACACACTTCATGTAGGCAGGGACATTTGCCTTAATTTCTGGCGGCTAATACTAGAAGTGCATCCTATAAGAAAATCTGCTCCCACCCTGGGAGATCTTGGTAATGACCCCTATACCTTAACAACAGACTGTAACATTTTTCCTAAATTTTTCAGTGCCATTGGAAATTACCTGAGTGATGTAGGGTGGAATGTACCCACATTCCACTCTCTACGCTCATATCCTACAGAATAAAGTCTCTGATATACCTTACAGCCACTCTATAAGATTGAAATAAGGTTCAGTTAACACCCCCTTAATCCCTGGACTATGATTGTTTGTATTATGAGCCATGGAACCAGTTGGACTCTCCTAGGAGAAGATTCATACATGTGGCACAGTCCTGGAGCTTCAGGAATTAGTATCACAAGCCTCAGCATCATTCAAGCCTGCCAATAGGTTAAGCAGCCAGTCACCTTTGTCTCCCTCAGCACCAAGAATAAGGCCATGGCTATCACACCCACCAGGGAGACTGACACTGAACTCTCTTTGGAACAATTATGCACACCAAAGAAATCCTTCTTCATCTCAAAGCCACAGCTATGTCTTAATGAACTGCCCCAGACAAGACCATGGACTCCCTTATAGACACAGCTAACACAGATTAATATCAAAGATATCACTCAGGGACTACCCCACTGGGACCACCTAGGACCAAGGCCAAAGCCAAAGCAACAAGCCAAAGGATAATTGTTTTTCAGCCAAGTCATAAACTCTTTTAGAATAAATCCTACCAAGTAAAGAAGGGGTGAGTACACCACATGGGCAGACATTTAACACAGGGACACATTTAATAGGAAGGTAGCATGACATCTCCAAAAGAACACAATAACTCTTCAGAATTAGATCTGGAACTGAAGGAAATCTATGAACTGACACATACAGACTTCACAGGAAGGACTGTCAGGAAACTCAGCGAGATGCAAGGGAGTACAGACAGATCAAAGAGATGAGGAAATCAATAAGTAACATGCAAGATAGTAGT
Source organism: Ochotona princeps (assembly GCF_030435755.1). Taxonomy (NCBI): domain Eukaryota; kingdom Metazoa; phylum Chordata; class Mammalia; order Lagomorpha; family Ochotonidae; genus Ochotona; species Ochotona princeps. Next base: position 19,223,268 of record NC_080854.1, on the reverse strand, counting down.
ACAAGCCAAACAGAACTCATTAGAAAAAAGTCATCGAAATTTTAGAGATGAAAACTTTAATTGGTAAAAACAAAAAATACAAGTGAAAACAAACAGTGGAATAGACCAAGCAGAAGAAAGAATTTCTGACCTTGAGGGCAGGAATTTTGAAATAACCCAGTAAGAGAAAAGAATTTTAAAAGATGAAGAGTCTATGTGAGATATGGGAAACCATTAAATAATCAAATATTTGTGCTGCAGGTATTCCTGAAGGAGAAGATGAGAAAAAAAGGCACTGAGTATCTGCTAAATGCAGTAATAGTTGAAATTTTCCCAGAACTTGAAAGAGACATAGACATTCAAATACAAACAGCTCAAAGAAACCCAAGGAGACTCAATTTTAAAAAAAATCATCTTCGGGAGGGTGGAGAGGGGAACAAAAGGAAAAAAACTCATCTTCAAAGCATTCTGTCATCAAACTCAAAAGTTAAACACATTGAGTTACATAAAGACAATAACAGAAAAGCATCAAATCATATATATAAAGGATCATCAATTAAATTAACATAAGACTTCTCAGTGGAAATGCTACAGGCCAGAAGACAAGGTCTTAAAAGAAAAAAATCTTCTTAAACAAGACTATTATATGCAGCAAAGTTATCTTTTAAAAGTTAACTAGCACCCTGTATGGGCACCAGTTCATGCCTCAGCTGCTCCACTGCTGAGTCAGCTTCCTGATTATGGCCTGGGAAAGCAGTGGAGAATGATCCAAGCCCTTGGACCCCTTTACCCACGTGGAAGATCTAGAAGCTCCTGGCTCCTGGCTTTGGATCGGCTTAGCTCCAACACCTGCAGACATCTGGGGAGTAAGCGAGCAGATGAAAGACCTCTCTCTGTCTCTCCTCCCTGTGAAAGATGCCTTTCAAATGAAATTAAATAAATCTTAAAAAAAAAAAAAAAAACTTCACAATGAAAACACAATCAATCCAGTTAAGAAATGGGCAAAGGATTTCCATAGAGAGTTATCAAAAGACCTTTAAATGGCCAACAAATGTATACTGCTCGGCATCACTGACCATCAGGAAATACAAATCAAAACCACAAAGAGACATCACCTCAACCCTGTCTGCATTGCTAAAATTCAAAACATGAACAATAACAAATGCTGACAGGGATGTAGTGTAAAGATGGATACTTACACAGAACTGGTGAAAATGTAAATTGGTATAAACACTGTGGAAAACAGTGTGAAGATTTCTTTAAATAGTAGAAATAGGCCCCAGCGTGGTAGCCTAGTGCCTAGGGTCCTCGCCTTGCATGCGATGGGATCCCACATGGGTGCCGGTTCTAATCCCAGCAGCCCCGCTTCCCAGCAAGCTCCCTGCTTATGATCTCGGAAGGCAGTGGAGAAAAGCCCAAGGCTTTGGGCCCTGCACCTGTGTGGGAGACCCAAAAGAAGCTCTGGGCTCCTGCCTTCAGATCGGCTCAGCTCTGGCAACCATTTGGGCAGTGAATAATTGAACAGAGAATCTTCCTCTCTGTCTCTCCTCCTCTCTACATGTCTGGATTTTCAAATAAAATAAAATAAATCTTCAAAAAAAAAAAAACTAGAAATAGACTTGCCATTTGAACCATCAGCCTCAAGACTGGATATATGTCCAAAAGCCTTGAACATAATCAAAAAGATGCCTTCACTACTATGTTTGCAGCAGCACTGCTCACAATACTTAGAATTTGGAATCAACCATGATGTCCTTATCAGACAAATGTATAAAGAAAATGTAGTATGTATATACAAAGGAATATTATTCACCTATAAAAAATGAAATTCCACCATTTGCAGCAAAATAGACTCAACCGAACAACATCATATTGAGTGAAATAAATCAGATACAGAAAGGCAAATAGCACACGCTCTCTCTTACTTGAAGAGACTAAAGTTTTAAAAAGGAAACAAAAAAAGAGAAATATCTGTATCAGAATTACTGCATATATACAAATATACTTTTTGTCAAGTGAATGGTTAAGAATGTTATAGTAAACAGAATGTTATACTACACAGACTATAGTACTATAGTCTTAATAATCTGTTTAGGTTTACAATTTTTGTGTATAGTCATTTTCTATATTCCCACTGAACTTCAGTATTTTTTGCTTTCTGTTTATTAAACTTGTTATACAATGAGGTATTATACTTTTTACTATAGTAAAAGTATAGTGTAAATCTAAAATATATAGTGTAAATCTAAAATAAATAATAATAAATCTAAAATATATCAGAAGTTTGAAAAAAAGGGAGAAGGATTGAGGACAGCATGGTGGAGGGATAAGAGGAATGGCACTCTGTTCTTAAAATTGTACTATAATCACATTAAATCTGTCAAATATGAATTAAAAGTGAAAATATTCAAATTTTTAAAAATTAAAAATAGAAAATGTATTAGGTCATGTGAGAATAAAAAATATTAGAAAGATAATTATCTGAGTGAGAACTGGTGTTTGGTTCAATGGAGAAGACACCACTTGAGATGTGTGCATCTCATACAGCAGTAGCTGAGCTGGACTCCAGGTACTGCGTGCAATCCCAGCTTCGTTCTCATGCACACCCTGGGAAGCCGCAGGTGGGAAGGCCTGCATGGAGTTTCCATCTCCTGGCTTCAGATTGGCCCAGTTTGGGCGGTGATGAGCATTGAGGGGAATGAATCAGGAGATAGGTAATCTCTGTTTTTCTATCTTTATCACTCTGCCTTTCAAATATTCAACAATTTTTTAAACAATTATCTGGTTACTCTCTTAGTTATCAAAATCTGTAGGGCATAAAAGTCACCTAGGGATCTTGTAAAAATTAGAGTTATTGGGCTCTTCAAGCCTGGGATTCTGATCTAGGAGCCTGAGGAATAAACCCTAAGAATGTATATTTATAACAAGCTTTTCAGGAATATGACTTCTAATTGATTGAAGAATTAGAAATAGGACCTCTGGTAAGGGTCAAAGCTTCTTGTTTATGCACACAGTATTTTCCAAATAACGTGCTAATAAATTCTAGATTCCAAATAAAGATAGCAAAAGAATCATTCTATGTTCCCACTATACTGGGAAACGTTAAATTGCAATAGATTTTTAAGACAGACAGACCAAGTGAACAATACGTTACTTAACTAATTTTAATTTAAGATTGGAAATTATAGACCTATCATTTCTAGAAGGATTATAAAAATAAAGTATCAAGAGTTCTTCCTGAATTTTTAAGACTTATTGCAAACAGAGATGATGAGGAGATTGCCAAGAATACTTTGTCGTTTGATTCAACTATCATTTTGTGAAAAGATGAAATATCTTTTCAAAGACTGGGGTTGTTACTCAAATTGATTTCAGCTACTGGCCACATAACCCATCCCTGTGTACCTTGGTTTACTGTGTTCTTGTTAATCATCATTGGTGCTTTCAAATAGGATGTACAGAGTCTATGAAATTAGTGTTGAAGAAATTTGGGTGTCTTTCACATAGATGATTCATAGGGAGAAAAAGCTGGTTTCTAAGAGTATATTCACTATTCTTGGACCAGAGTGAGAGAGATCTAGAATTCTTTACCTGTTTTTAGAACACACATAATTTTATACCTTTTAAGAAGAAAAAGAAGAGGAAGAAGAGAAAGGGGAACTAGCTGAATGAGAACTGCATCACTAACTTCTAATTCATTGTATACAAATAAATCCCATTTTTCACATACGCTTTAGCAACTTTTTTATAAGAATCAGTAATAATAATTTTGATAGGGGAAAATACATAGGCATTTGCCTTTGATTTGGTTAGTCACCAATGTGTTTTATTAGTACAGCGGTTCTCAAACTTGGTCTCCTAACATGTCAGAACAGGTAAGTATTTTTCATAGAAACTACCTGGTGCATTGTGCATTTAACAGAATCTTTAACCACCATTAATGAGATGTCAAAATATCCCAGCCTTCTTTGTGATGGTTAAAAAAAAAAATACCTCTATCCATGCCCATGGGGGATACATTCACACTTGGTTAACAGTGCTAAAATACTAGGGTAAAAAAAGCAGGTGCTAAACTCATAACCAGCTTTTAATTGTTTTAACTAGTCCAGTACAGATAGAATTTGCTTCTGGAATTCCCCAATGAACGCCATTTTCAAGTCTTCTCCCTTGTTTTGTTATTAACAGGTAGCAACACAATAACAGGCATAGACAGGCATAGACACAGTAACAGGCATAGACTCCTAGAACCCTATAGCTAGATGAATGCTTCTCTAAATATTTGTGATTTGAGAAAGTGTCATGCTTTGAGCTATTATCAAAGAGGTTCATGTAGGAAAAAAAGACTGATTAATATCACTTATTGGCATTGCAACCACAAATTTTTTCTTTTTCAATTTTTTTCACATACTTCATTAATGTAAAGAAAATCATGTATTTCACAGATATTACTCTAAGAGAATAACATACTTGTTTATTTGTCAAGGTCTTCTGCCTGTACATTTAATCCTCAGTGCAAGTTACACGTAGTTAGCTATCCCAAGTCTACAGAAAGTTAAGAATACACAGCAAGACCCACAATTGTCATCAACAATCTAACATCTTCCTCAGTGTGTTGTTGGGCTCATATGAGTAACTGTCAAACCCACCTAGTTCATTTAATTCAATGGAAAACAAGCAAGACATAGACATAGGCAAGGATGAACTGATTCTTCCCGATCATGAGGTTGTCACCCCAGTTTTTCAAGTGACTCCGCTCCTGTAAACTATGGCCTCTTTCACCTTTGTTATTCCCTAAGGTAATACCGTACTCCTCAAATACAGGAGAAACTACATATTTTTATTATTTAATGTCAATTTAATTTCCCGACTAAAGAAAAAACTATTAAGGATGTCAGATGTACATTTAAGTTGACTTTAGTCACCTCATTGGCTTTAAAATAATGGTACTTCATTTTGCTGAATGAAAATGTAATGATGACTGAGAACGTATTTGTTATCCATGGGGCCCTTTTCATCTTCCAAAGAGCAAGCAATTGTACAGAAAACAATGACAGTAACATATGATATCACCAATGAATTGCTATTTAGATTACTTAAATGTGATTATAACACACTCTTACACGGGTAGAGGAGAGAACATGGAGTTCAAATGTTGCCAATACTGACAGTCAACAGTTAAGCTGAAGAAATATTAAATGGTAAGGAATGTTCATTTCCAGCACACTTCTTTGTTCTTTCAATTTTAAAGATACTATGTACTCATTGTAAAAATCATTGTCAAATAACATAAAGGGGATTCCCGTCAGCGTTTCTCTTGCTTCATCTCTAACCCAAAGCTTTATCCCTCCCCAGTAGCAGTCGTTGGATGTTTGTATTTCCAGGAAGCAAGAGAGAAAAAGTGACATAGAATACAATACACATTTTTAAAGGTTCTATTTATTTATTTACAGAGTTACAGAAATTGAGAGGGAGAGATCTTTGAAATACTGGTTCACCCCTCTGCTGTTGTAATGGCCAGGGCTGAGCCAGACTTGAGCCAGGAGCTTTGTCTGGATCTCCCACATGGGTGTCACACAGCCAAATACTTGTGCCTTCCTCTGCTGCTTTTTTAGCAAGTAAACCTATCAGAAATGGAGCACACAGAACTTGAACTAGCACCCATTTGAGATGATGACATCACAGGCAAGGGCTTTACCCACTACGCCACAATGCCAACCCCCAGTACATTCTTTTTTTAATTTAATTCTTCTTGCTTATTTGTATATTACAAATGTATTCCTTACTTTGGAATAAATGAAGCTTAGACAATTTCTTAAAGATTTATTTATTTTTTTAGAAATGCAGATTTATACAGAGAAAGAAAAACAGAAAGATCTTCCATTCACTGGTTCACTCAAGTGGTCACAAGGGCGAGTGCTGAGCTGATCTGAAGCAAGGAACCAGGAGCTTCTTTCTGAGCCTCCTACATGGGTGCAGGGTCGCAGGGCTTTGGGCCAGCCACCTGTGCTTTCTTAGACCACAAGCAGGGAGCCGGATGGGCAATGGAGCAGCCGGGACAAAAGCCGGCACTCATATGAGATGACAGTACTTGTACACGGAGGATTAGCCGATTCAGCCATTGCGCCAGACCCCAAACTTAGAGATTTTTAATACATTCACCATGTTTCCTAGAATGTTAATATCGCAATTTGCTTAATTGTACTTCTACTAACACATTTTGACAGACATATTCACTCTTCTAATATTTCCGAATTAAATAGGATTTTATAGAGAAAATTCTCATCTTTGTATCACTGTACTCCTTTGGTATGTCCACTTAACCCTGAAAGGCTGTGAAAAGAACATTTTTTTTTTATTACAGAATTTTCTATACTTACAGTGAGACATTCCAAATAGTCTGGGATAAGTTGATTGCCCTAGTCAATGAGCAATTGAGTGAATCATTCTGGAGAACTTTGGATAGGCTATAAGGAACATGACTTGGAATTGCCTCAATCAAAAGCAAGGAAGTGATGTATTTATTCATCACCCGTCAGAGGCTGAGGGTCACCCCACAACATTATCTTTTAGTTGCTCCCTGTCTGACCCAGGACCTGCTGCTGTGTGTAATGCAAGCTGTCTAGAAGACAAATGAAGTTGTTGACATGTCTAGAAGTGTCTGCAGGCAAACTAGAGTTGGCTGAGGGAATGTGGGTGGGACAACATGATTTAATACATAATTACTTTTCCCCACTCTGATTTGGAAAAGAATATTACATTCTCTCAAATTTGCTTCCATTTGAATTCTACAGTTAGTGGGAACTTTGAATATAACTTCATGTTTTTTCATAGGCTTTTTGAGACTAAAGTTTTTGAATACTTAAAAACATTTGGTTTTTAATTTGAGAAGTGGAGAGGTAGAAAGACAGACAGCTCCCATCTGCTAGTTCACTCCCCAAATACCTTTAACGGGTGGGGCTGGGTGAAAGCCCAAGCCAAGAGCCAGGAACTCAGGATAAACTGTTTTATGTGAAATGAAGGTGAGAAGCAGTGATTTAATCACTGCTTCCCAGAACCTTAATCCTAATACATTTCCTTTCACGTTAGTGGCAGAATTGGGGTCTACGACTTTTGCACATCATATTTTTTTAAGTTCCCGCGGGGGCGATTTCTGGTCTTGATTCACATTCGTCTCTCCTCTCACCACACACTTCCTGCCAGGCGTGTTTTCAGATGACACCTCCCTCCTGCCAGCCCAGACATTGCTGGGAGTGCGCACGGCTAGTCATTTCTGTTTCTGCCTAGCCATCGTAGTACAGCCCATTTTCGATTAGATTATAGATGACTAGCGGGGAATGCAGGGATGTTTAGTGAAGCTCTCAGGGCTGCCATTACCAAAATATAACTCTTTTAAATCCCTTGTGTAGCATAAACTCATGATATGGCTTCGTCTAAAGCTACAATGCGGTGAACTCACTGTACTATAATAAGAACATTCCAAAGATCACTAATTGACAAATTTAATCACTTTATTGATAATGTTCTCAAATACTGCCCCGGCTACTGAAGATCTCTCATTAGTCCTACCTTGGTGTTACGTATTACGTTTCACCATGTTTCTCAGTACACATGTCACAACCTTTTACCAAGCCTGTCCTCCACAAACAGTTGTCAGAATCATTTGATTAACTTATTACTAAGCAGGAAGTAATCTAAATAGCTTCTATCTCATAAACTAATTTCTAAGGCTTTTCCTGCTTGCCTTTTATCTCAATTTTTCCCTATTTCTAAGAGAAAACCAACAATCAATTTACGAATATAATGATTAAGATTACAAGACATTCAGTGCCTTTCCCAAGATCACGTAGTTAAGGCCCAAGGGCAGAAATCTTCCTGTGACATCTGCCTCATGTCATCCATCTCCTCCTGCTTGGAAGGTCGACATTCCCACATTCACCCATGTGACACAAAGCCTTGTTCTCCAGCATTTTTCTCTGTCAGAATCCCATGCCCACCTTTAATCATTCCTTCCCAGAGAAGCAGACGAGAATATAATCTTTGCAAGACAACTTTGAATATTGACCTGCAAGGGCATGGCAAAGGTCTCTGCAGGAGACAATCTCCTGCAGACTACTGATGCAAATAGTGCCCCACCAGGCCAGGTATCCACGTCGTGATGAAAGACATGTTTGACTTGCCAATGGAATCCAAGGCATCTCTCTTTCTCTCTCTCATTGTATCTCTCTCTCTCTCTCTCTCTCTCTCTCTCTCCATATATATATATATATATGTAGCCATCATAGTACAGCCCATTTTTGATTAGATTATAGATGAATAGCAGGGAACGCAGGGATGTTTAATGAAGCATTGTAGCTTTAGACTAAGCCATGTCATATGTGCATGTGTGTGTGTGTATATATATATATATACATATACATATACATATATATATACTTATAGAATCCTTCGGGCCCGGCGGCATGGCCTAGCGGCTAAAGTCCTCACCTTGAAAGCCCCGGGATCCCATATGGGCGCCGGTTCTAATCCCGGCAGCTCCACTTCCCATCCAGCTCCCTGCTTGTGGCCTGGGAAAGCAGTCGAGGACAGCCCAATGCATTGGGACACTGCACCCACGTGGGAGACCCGGAAGAGGTTCCAGGTTCCCGGCTTCGCATCGGCCCGTTGCTGCTCACTTGGGGAGTGAATCATCGGACGGAAGATCTTCCTCTCTGTCTCTCCTCCTCTCTGTATATCTGGCTGTAATAAAATGAATAAATCTTTAAAAAAAAAAAAAAAGAATCCTTCATCTTTATCAGCATGCTGATTTGCCGACCACAATACATATGGTAGATATTTCACAAGCATTTTATAGATAATAATAATCCCAGAAACCACTTTTTAAATTATATGAGAAAAATATATCTACACATATATGTTTATTACACATTTAAAATACACAAACACTTATACACATATAGCTTTGTTTTTCTAGTCTTGAGAATAAAATGCACTGTATCTAATATTAAAAATATTTCATTTTTATTAAATAAACAAAATATAGAATGATACAGAATGGCTGGCATAGGCCGCACTACCTCTGCAGAGATCAGACCAGAGTACACAACTATGTCTATTTGTAATAAGAAAGAGGAGTTAGTTCTGGTGTTTTTATATTTGCTTTTGTATTTGGTTGACTAAAAAAAGCTGAATTTGCTCTCCAAATATCTGCAACACCCAGGACTAGTCCAGGCCAAAGCAAGAATTCAATCTGGGTCCCCACATAGGGGACAGAGATTCAATGATACAAGCTACTTCTGCTGCCTACCTGGGTATGCATTGAGAGGAGCCAGAACAGAGTAGGGTCTCCAATCCAAGCTCTCTAATAGAGCAAGCAGGGATCCCAAGAGATTACAGACTTGAGCAGTTTCTCTTCCTCCCTCTTTCCATCAGTCTAACTCCCTTATCTTCCTCCAACTCTCTCTCTTCCCCTCCCTTTCACTTTTTTTAAATTATTTTTATTATTTTCCACGATACAGTTTTGCAGGTTTAGGGATTTTCCCTCTTTCCCTCCCTCTCATCTGCTCCCCACCTTCTTCCACTATATCCCCACCACTACCCCATTCACATGTTTTTAAAAATTTTTTTAAATTATTTTGTATTTAGAGTTAACAGCTTAAGTAGATACATTTTTTGAAATAATTTTATTTAGTTACATTGCTGAACATGGTAAAGTTTCTGACTGTAAAGTCAAATCCTGACATCTGAACAAAGAAACCCAAGGTGACTTCCCAGCTTATGGCTAAAGGTCAGATAGAATGGAGCCAGAGAAAGGCAACTGAGACTTGGGCATCTTGCCATTGCTTTGAAAAATCTTAGGAGATTGAAATTCAGTCTAAATTTCTCTTTTTAAAGGTATTTGGGAAGCTCTTTAAAGTAAGTGGTAAAGAAGAGGTTAAGAAATGGGCCTTAATGGATTTTTTTTTCTTTAAAGAACAGGAGTTTTTTGCTTTACAAAAGGATATTTTGATCTTCAGATAACAAGACGTAAACAACAGTTTTCTATTGCCACCAGGCTAAAACAGGTATTTAGAAGAAGAAAATATAATTCCAAGTGGAAAGGTAACTGTCCAAACTAGAGACTTGAGCTGACGCATGGTAAGACTGACGTCTGTGCATAAAATTCCCAAAGTGGAAATCTGATGAAGATGCTATTAGAAATTGCAATTTTCCTGGGACAAAACCCACCCTTTCTCTGCAAGGAAGACCTGAGGACAATGAGAGCAATATGAAACCTGGTAGTGATGGTATTTTTTTTATTCTGCTTTAAAGTCTTTTTTGAAAGTTGGTCAAATTTCATGTACAATTTTTTAATGTTATCATGTTGAACATGGTACAATCTCAAAAAAGATTATGGAACTCTATGTTTATATCTGGACTTGAAAAAGAGCAGTAACCATTCTTGATGCTTAACAGAATTCCTAAACTGTATTATCTATCCCACCTCCTCCTGGCTCTGATCACCGTACACACACACACACACACACACACACACACACACGAAGGACAAGACTTCAAATTCTGAAACCAACAATGTGTTTCTGACTGACCTAAGTTTCTGAAGAAAAATCCACAGGCTGGACTTAAACAGACTAGACTTTGTTTTCATTCTTAGGTCACATTTGTCCTGAGTTACTCCCAAGTTAACACATAGCTGCTAGATGTTGAACAGCTACTTCCACAAACCACACACAAAAAAAGGACATTTTAAAAACATTTCTGAACAACTCTAAGATCCAGTCTATTTGATCCACCTGTGATTCAAGAAGTCCTGAGACATTATCCGAAAGTCCACTGTTGGAAGAACCTTTGGACCTTGTATCTTGAGTTTGCAATAGTCAATGACAACACTGCACACAGCTTTGTAAGATTATGAGCTCAGGCTTTAGGAAGATTTTTTTCACCACAAGGGACTAAATTGATTAACAAGAAGGTGGTTGGGAAAGCGGGCAGTAGATAGCACAGGAAGGCAAGAAAAGAATCAAGGACAACATTGCTTCTTCACTTGAAAATTCCAGAGACTCAAAAGCAATGTTTACCTCTTTAGGAATCTAAGATTTGAAAAAAAAAAATAATAACCTATGAATGATCCTTGAAGAACAAAGAAAAGTTTGGATAAAACTTCCGAGTGATGCTGACAGGCTTCCAGTTAGTCCCCAAAACATTTACACCCCACGGAAGAAACTGTAGCTCTCACAGCCTTCTTCCCATACCTGAAACCTTAACTGTTCTTTGATGCAAGCAGTGCCTACTGTGCTACTGGAAAGCTTCTTCTCAAACTGTGCATGGTACTACTATGTCAAACTCTGAAATGTTGCATGTGCTAAAATAAGCCAGAGATCACTGGGTAGATTAGCAAAAAAGAAAAAAAAAAGAAAGAAAGAAAAAACCAAATTGTAGGCGGGCAGCCAGAGACAATTTTGGCAAGAAATGATGTCAGGGGGATTTCCAAAGTCTCCTAACTTAAGCACAAGGAGCTAAGTGAATTCATAAAGGGAATCCACCAATAGCAGGAATGAGATGGTTTCTGAAGGAAAAGGGAGGTCAAGAACAATGAAAAACAAATGTTATGAAGATTCACTACAACTGTCAACTCTGCCATGAATGGAAATAGAGGGAGAGTTCTTCATAGAATCACTTCACAGCAAACACTTATCAGAGGCTTTTCAGATCTCTGAAGCAGTTATTGATCTGCATTTTATTATAAAGCATTTTTCTAAGGCTTGTGATATCTCTGCTTATAGTATCTGATAATGACAGCCAATAAAATGACTCTTCACAAGGTTGTGAATTTGAGCCCAGACAAGCCACAAAAAGTACAGACTCAATTACATGTTCAAAGTTCTTGACACACACATCACCACCAACAACAAAGACAGGAACCACAGAGCAATTTTCCAGTACTGGCCTCAATTTTGAGTAACTGTTTCACAACAAGCCCTCTCTCTGCCACATATTGGCGAAGCAAGGAAAACAAGAACATTGTATGATTCTGGTTTTCTCGCTTTTTACAGTGTGAAATTTTCAAAAGTTTCAATTACCTGTAGAATATATACAACCAAGCCCTTCAACATTATCGGACTTTATAAAGAACAAGGAAGTGCCGGGGTCTATTTTCAGTCAAGACAAGTGTAAACTGGTTGGTGTTAGCCACAGCAGCATCAGCTCGTGACAGCTCTGACCACTGGAGGAAATGTATTCATCTTGGGGTACATGAAAGCAAATACCCAACACAACACAGAGAAGAAGCAACTACGGTAGGTGGTGGTAACCTAGAGCTGTCAAAAAAATAAAATCCAGGGCAGTAGAGGGGTCTGAAATTCTCCTTCTATTGGTGAATCCACATGCACTACAACCACGTTGAGTTCACTGGTCATCAAAGCATAGCATTAGTACCCTAGATGATGAAGAAATACAATGATAGTGTTTGAAATGTCTCCTAAACTCAAAACATTTGAATTTTTTAAAAATATTTGTATCCAGAAGGTTTACGATATGTGTACTTATTGTGCTTTTTTTTTTAAAAGATTTATTCATTTTTTTATTACAAAGTCAGATATACACAGAGGAGGAGAGAGAGAGAGGAAGATCTTCCATCCGATGTTTCACTCCCCAAGTGAGCCGCAACAGGCTGGTGAGTGCCAATCCAAAGCCGGGAACCTGGAACCTCTTCCGGGTCTCCCACCCGGGTGCAGTGTCCCAATGCATTGGGCTGTCCTCGACTGCTTTCCCAGGCCACAAGCAGGGAGCTGGATGGGAAGTGGAGCTGCCGGGATTAGAACCGGCGCCCATATGGGATCCCGGGGCATTCAAGGCGAGGACTTTAGCCGCTAGGCCATGCCGCCAGGCCCACTTATTGTGCTTTATAAGAAACAAAACTCTGTAATCCAAGCTATGAAAATCCTTCCAAAAATATTTCAGTAGGAGAAAATAGTAAGATCTACCCTCTTACACAGACTTACACACAAGACATACTTTTGAATGGTTACAGCTCTGGATTCTAATCTTCAGATCAACAAAGACATCTTTAGTAAATTGGACTTTATTTCTTTAGTGCAAAAAGAACAGCAAAGAACAGCATTCTAAGGAAAATGACAGTGAGGAGAAAAACCAGGCCCTAAGAAGACATTATCTTGGCTAGTTTTCTTCAGCTACCTATCCCTCTTCGATGACAACTATGATATTTTTTTCAAGTAAATGAAAAAAAAAAAAGCAACTAGCATTTATTCCAAATGGTAGTAAGATCTCTTTCGGTGTATGGGAATGTGGTGTAGAACTCTGTACTCAGACACATGAGATTCAGAGGGAGCTGCAGATCTATCATCACTTCTTTTAAGTATTCTAGGTGGTGTAATGGATAGTTAAGGTGATGGATTACTTTCTGGAAAGGATAGTCAGTGTACTTTGGCCATTTACCTCATAGCCGCCTGGCCTGATTTAATTTTTTCCTTGCCTAAAGAACTGATAGTTCCCCAACTCATAGATGATAACAGGAAAGGCAACTTAAGGAAGGACATCGTGAGAGCAAAGGAGAAGCTGTTCTACTTAGCTAGAATTAATGAAATTAAACATCAATGTAAAAGGAACCTATGGAAGGCAATTCTTCCTCCTTCCATATGTCTCTTCCTCTTGAATCTGAGCTGGCTCATAATTGCTTTAACAAATAGAATATGCCAATAATGATTTTCTATTAGCTCCGGATTTCAGCTCTAACAGAACTAGTTATTTCTACCTTCATCACTGTGAGCTCTGAGCCACCCTGTTAAGGTTTGAGTACTCTGCCGCAGAAATCATATGGGGATACTCTGGAACTTTAGGTAGACAGAATATAATGCCAATATGCAAGAAAAAAATTCTCATCTTTCAAAATTCCCAGTGACTTTATATGAAACTCCTGATGAGAAGCACTTAAGACACTAGAGTGGCAACTTAGTAGCACAGAGATGAACAGAGAAGATAACTGAAGACATTCTTGTTATTGAAAAATTGTTTCTTATGCATTTTGATCAGATTACCACCCTTATATTTTGCCAATGCACATTGTGGTGAAATAGGATTACTTTGGCAAAATACTTGCTACATATTTTATGCTTTACTTATGAAAGTATTGTTAATTGCAAAATTTTTATATAAAGAGACTTCAAAGTATTATAAAAATTGAAAATAAGGATAGATCTCTAAAAGAAGCCTGTTTGTCCCCAGGTATGGTTGCATAAATGAGCTATTTTTGTGGGGGAGAGCTGTACACACATGTCTATTCCCTTTGTGAAGAATGACATATCTCTTGTCGTATGCTGCCCGCCTGTTACTAGTGCCACGAAATGCTCTCCATCCCGGTATGGCAGCTGTGCCTACATTTCACATTATGATGCACTTTGTGGCTTCCTTCTTCTTCCTTTCCAGATTCTTATGACACCTCTTTTCAACACAGACCTTCATAGCAAATGAGTTAGTGTCAGACCAGCCCCCAATTGCTCCAGTCATCTTATCTTACCAGATACTAAGCAATACAAATTGCATAGGCATGTAAAGTGGCATAAGACAGCTTTATTTATGTTCTGTAAAAGAAAATGAAAACCCCCTAACGATGTACAAACTGTATTTACATAATCTGTCTAGTATCAACTAAGAAACTAATGACTCAGAAGCTCACATGACTCTTCTCTTGGGTCTCAACAGACCACTTCCACTTTGTATAAACTGCAAAACAGTAACCTCCAATAAACAATAATATAATTTTTTAAGCAGACTCTTTAACACCTCCTCCATCTTCCAAATACAAACTTTCTGACTGCCACTGTATCCATTACTGGAAGAATGCAATAAAAATTTTTAAATGTGGAAATAGATGAAGTTGTTATTGCTGTTTGTGTTGCTTTTTGTTATACTGAGCCCAGTTTTTGTGGTGTGTATACATATCCTGTTCAGATAAAAGCAATGCTTATATTATACCTTCCCAAAATATATAAACAGCACACCTTTAAAAGCTAGCAGGCCAGGGCCTGGAGCAGTAGCCTAGTGTCTAAATTCCTCGCCTTGAACATGCTACGATCCCATATGGGTGCCGGTTCTAATCCCAGCGACTCCACTTCCCATCCAGCTCTCTGCTAGGCCCCTGGCTCCTGGCTTCAGATCTGCTCAGCACTGGCTGTTGCATCACTTGGGGAATGAATCATCAGATGGAAGATCTTCTCTGTCTCTCCTCCTCTCTGTAGATCTGACTTTGCAATAAAAATAAATAAAAATCTAAAAAAAAAGCTATCAGGCAGGAAAGTGGGTAGACATAAGGGGAGAAAAGATCTGAGGAAGAAAAAAACCTCAGTGTTAAGTAAAGACATATTTGGTTTGCATTTCTCCTTTTTTAACCAAGTCTGCAAGCAGTTCTCCCTCTATGCCTGACCAAGTGAAAAATTTGACTTTACCCTTACAAATCCTGCGTCCCTTCCTTTTCTAACAATATTACAAATAACTCTTTATGCATAGAGAGTAAGGAGTCTTCAGGAATAAAGTTCCTGAGCCTTTCTCTGAAATAGCATCACCCTTCCCTCACTGCTAATCAGCTGACAGAAACACTCTTACTTCTCAGTTCTAGAAGTTCAGAAACAGTCAGGATTGTTCAGTACCTGTGAAGTCTGACCTCAAGCCTTTGTCATTCCACTGTACTGCCAAGAAAGAGCTGGTATTCCAAAAAACTCTTAGTGCTCAGTTAGCATTAAGAGTGAGGCAGGAGGAAAAGCAAGGATGAAGATTTGCCTCTAGAATCTCCAGAAAGAAGCACAAGGCTTTGTGATCTTTTTAGTCTGGTTAGGCTGACATAAGAATTTGTTTCTACAGAACCATGGGATTACAAACATTTTTATACAAGTTGTCTGCAAAACATCTCAAGTAACGCATGCTATGAAGAATGAGGCTAACTACTCATTCAGTGGAGAAACAATTTCTGTTGAGTCAAATGATGTTGCATGTAGATTCTGAGACTATAAAGATTCAATACGCTGACATGTAAGAAGATTTAAGTTATTACCTATGAGAGTGAATATTCAGGAATTTATTATTCAATTAAATGCCTCTGCCATTACCTGCCTTTGTTTCCCATGTTGGTCTTCTCTAAAATCTAATGGATTTATAGATCAAAAGGCTCTTAGTTGTATCCAGTGCACGAATTGTCTCCTTAAGATGATGTCTTCATATAAAATTTCACTGTTTCATTGAAATACAAGCGAGTGTTTCAGAACCCCAGCCCTTTCTTGATGGCAAAATGAAATGATAAAGGCTTCAGGTCAGATTCCAAGGATTCTGAACAATCCTGGCTGTGTCTGACAAGCTCTAGAAATACACAGATTATTTCATCTGCTTCTGTTTCATCTTATATAAAATGGGCAAAACAGCAATATCAACCTCATAGGGTATTTGTATGATTAAACAGTTGCATGCATATATGAAGTTTAGAACAGTATCTGGCACAAAACAAGTGTGTTATACTTGTTATATAAGTATGTTATATTTGTTATACAAAACAAGCATGTTATACGTCATCATGCCTTTGGTTTTCCCATCATGGTTTTAGAGATCTGGATAACATCTGGTCTCTCCAAAAGCCTGATTTTCAAACATGCAGCTTTCCAAAAGAAAATAAGATGATATACTTGTTTTCCCATGGCCATCCAAACACTGAATTCACATTTGAAAGCTTTACCGTGCTTCTTTTGTATGGCTAACCACCCCTTAATTAAAGTTCAAAGTAAGCTTCTCCAAAAGTTTTAAAGCCTAGGTCAGTTGAAAGTAACTTCCCAGGGGCCCAGCGCAGTAGCCTAGCTGCGGCTAAAGTCCTCACCTAGAACGCACTGAGATCCTATCTGGGCACCGGTTCTAATCCCAGCAGCCCTGCTTTCCATCCAGCTTCCTGCTTATGGCCTGGGGAAGCAGTGGAGAACAGCTCCAGGCCTTGGGAACCTTCACCCATGTGGGGAATCTGGGGGGTGAGGAGGAGGAGGACCTCTGGCTCCTGGCTTTGGATTGGCTGAGCTCTGGCCATTGTGGCCGCTTGAGCAGTGAGTCATCTTAGGGAAGATCTTCTTCTCTGTTTTTCCCCCTCTCTGTGTGTTTGACTTTGCAATTAAAAAAAAAAAAAAGGGGAGAAGAATGTAACTTCCCTAAAGCTATTTTACAAAATTTCTTAGAGGAGCAATTCCTCAAAGCATGAAAATCCATCATTATGGAGAGCACCTGGAGTGTTTGTTAAACTCAGAGACATGCCATGAGATTTAATGCATTGGAATGTAAATCCATAATTCTGGATATTATAGTAAAATTACACATAGTGTGCAATTCTTATGCATGCAAAGTCTAAGACTGATTCCATTAATAAATATCAGTTTATAATCTACTCTCAGACTATGCTCAACAATTTGATAAGAAGAAACAACTACAAAGAAAGGCCAGGCTTAATTCTAGTGATATTGCTAATGTAAACCATCTATTTTTTTCTTTAGAAAGAAAACTATGCAGTTCTGGCACACTTAAAAAACTCATTCATAAAGAAAAATTATCTTTGCTTCCTCATAACACACATAACTGTGTATATATACACTATTAGGAGACAGATTGATTTCATAATGCAGTTTTAGCAAAAGAATTACATATGGTTTTCATAACAGGCATTCCATTACCAGAATTCAAGTTCCAAAATGGGAGCATAAGAAAGCAATCACATGAAATAATAATACCTGAAAATGCTATAGTTGTAGCTCAGTGCATTCCTTACTAATTCTCTTTTAACTTTTGAAATAATTGACAATCTTTAGTTCACAAAAAAAATAACATTGCCTCGCCGTGTGTAAGAGTATTGTGAAATAAAAATCACATGTCCAAAATGTGCTGGCAATAGAACAGGTGACATCATCCAAAGCTCGATGATGACTTCTCCTTACATATTTCCATAAAAGGAAAGACAAAATGCTGTTTTAGAAGAAAATATCACATGTTTCTAATTTGATTTTTCTCATTTTTATTGGTTGGGTTATTTTTTACTACGATTGATCAATCCCACATTTTTTAAATAGGATTTAATTATTTATATTTCTTGGATAGGCAGAGTTAGAGAAAAAGAGATAGAAAAACACAGGCTAGAAGAAAGACAGATCTTCCATCTGCTAATTCATTCTCAAAAACGCCAAATATAAGAGTTAGGGAGTTACAGAAGGTGCAGAAAGAGAAGTTGGATTTAAACATGTATTTAATGAAATAATAAGGGAAAACCTCCCTAATCTAAAGAAAGAATTGGGAAACAACATCCAGGAGGAACACAGAATTCCCAACAGGGTTGACCAAAAACAATCTTCACCACGACACATAATAGTCAAGTTCTCTCTTCAATTGAACATAAGGAAAAGATCCTTAAATGTGCTCATGCAAAACATCAATTGACATACAGAGGAATGGCAATTAAATTCACAGTTTGTCTCTCACAGGAAACTCTACAGACCAGAGAGAATGAAGTGACATATTCCAGACTCTGAAAGAAAAAAAAAAAAAATAGTAGGCCCAGAATAATGTACCCAGCAAAGCTCTCCTTTGTTTTTGAAAATGAGTTAAATTCTTCCACAGTAAAGAAAAGCTAAAAGAATAAACCCTAAGACGGACTATGTCAATCAGTGGACTCTGCACCAGCCTCATCATACCTGGATTGTTGCTGATGATATGTTGGAGCTTCTAATTGATCGAGGTGACGCTCTGCTGGCTCTGCCTACAAACCTGAGAGGGCCTCCCTAAGAGGCGGTTGAACTTGAACTGGACAAGTGGGATGCTGGACTCTGTATGGTGTAAACTTTTAATTAGGGAATCTCAACGGAACTTGAGCTGTGGTTATGCATCAAGGTGAAGGAATTCATGATGGGGGAAGGGTTTGGGGTGAAGGGGGGGGAATCCCAGTCATGTAATGCAATGTAATTAATGAATAAATGAATATTAAAGAAAAAAAAAAAAAACAAGGTGGAGGAATCCACCATGGGGGGAGGGTTTGGGGAGGGGTGGGGAGAACCCAAGTATCTATGTAACTGTGTCACATAATACAATGTAATTACTGAAGTTAAATAATAAATAATTAAAAAAAAAAAAAGAATAAGTCTCTTTTTAAAGATGTTTTCTTGACAGAGTAAAGAAATAGCACCCACCAAAACCAAAGGCAAATATGAGGTACAACCCAGCTAAGTATCATCAGAAAACTAAATCAATGAACAAGCCGTTGCTAAATGACAAGAACAAATTACCACCTATTCATAATAACCCTGAATCTAAATGACTTAAACACATCAATCAAATGTCATAGATTAGTAGAGCGGATTTAAAAAAAAAAAAAACATCTATTTGTTGCCTACAGGAGACACATTTCACCAACAAAGATCAGCGGAAACTAAATCTCGTGGACTTTGATGTTTCTAGCTTCATTTCTTTGAAACACGTTTTTTTCTCATTAAATTCTATAATGACTCAGATCACACAGTAGCATCATTTTCTTCAAGAAGCTTCCTGATTTCCTTTTTCATTTCTTCATCGACACATTAGTCATTCAGTAGCATTTTATTTAACTTCGTGGTGTTGTAAGTTTCTATTTTTTCTTCCTGTTGTTGATTTTGTTTTATGGTTTTTCATTTAAGGAGATATATAGTAACTGTGTAATTGAGACCATCATATCTAGTGGCATTTTGTTTAACCTCATGGCATTGTACATTTACGTTTTTCTTTCTGTTGTTGGGTTTTTTTTGTGACTTTTCATTTGGGGGGATATAGTGACTGTGTAGTGGAGACTGAATGCCCTGATGTGAGGATATGGTGCAGTGTGCATCTCTACTTCTGAATCAAACATAGACTCCCAGTGAAACTGTCAGACATATCTTGACAATGGGATGTTGAACTGTCTGCCATATTCCATGACCGAAATGATGGATTTATGACTGTCTATGAGGAACTATGCTGCCGCAATGATATGGGAGAACTTAATGGGGAGGGATTATAGAAGGGGATAGGGGAAATCCCAGGGCCTAAGGAATTGTACCATAAAATGATAATAATATGATAATAATAATGAAAAACTTTTTTAAAGAAAAAGAAAAGAAAATGGAATTCAAGACTCCTGATGGTTTGCGAAGCCTTTAAGGAAGCAAA
This sequence comes from Ochotona princeps, assembly GCF_030435755.1. Classification (NCBI taxonomy): domain Eukaryota; kingdom Metazoa; phylum Chordata; class Mammalia; order Lagomorpha; family Ochotonidae; genus Ochotona; species Ochotona princeps. The sequence goes on along the minus strand of NC_080854.1, from coordinate 19,203,090 downwards.
TGAGCAGATAGAATATCTTTTTCTCTCTCTGTAACTTCACCTTTTAAATGGATAAATGAAACTTTAAAAAAAGTTAAGGATATGCTTTCTTAATTTTGCAGTACATTACAATTACCTTAATGTTGAAATATAAAAACAAGCCTTCTTCAGATGTCCCCTTTTAGAAGAAACTAAATCTAACACGGTAGTCATTTTTTTTTCCCTCAGGTAGGCTTAAAGTAAAGTTGCCTACAAGCTACCACCTGGAAATGAAGACTATCAGTCTCAGTGACAGCACTGATAGATAAAATAATCGCAACTAGTCAAGGAAGTGATGACACACCAGACCAATGCAGAGGAGGAAGATGACATGTGAGTGGAAGTGGACTGAGTGTCTGGAAGCTGACTGTGGAAGCCACAGGGCTGGAACTGGAGGGGAGGAGAGCTACTACATGGAATACCCACTGCATGCCGGCCTCATCTAGGTTATTTAAATGTGTTATATTTTCAACCTTTGCCATATTCTTATGTACAAGACATAACATTTGGCAAAGAGTTCTTACAAAAGTCACTAAAAGCACACACAGGCAGTCAAAACCAAAATAAAAAAGTGGAATTACATCAAACTAAGAAGCGTCTGTACAGCAAAGATGATGATCAACAAAGTGAAGAAGCAACCAAAGGAATGGGAGAAAATCTTGGCAACTGATAGACTAATATCCAGGATTTACAAAGAACTTCAGAAACTCAGTGACAGCGAAACAAACAACCCTGCAAAGAAATAGAGGAAATGAACAAATACTTTTCAAAAGAATCAATTGAAATGGCTAACACACACATGAAAAAAACGCTCAGGCTCCCTAGCTATCAGGAAAATACAAATAAAACCATATTTAAGTTCCACCCAACTCCAGTGAGACTGGCTTACATTCAGAATTTGACTAAAAACATTTGCTGATGTGGGTGTGGGAAGAAAGGTACCCTCATTCACTGCTGGTGAGAGTGTAGGCTAGTACAACCACTATGGAAATCAGCATGGAGAGTACTGAGACAACTGAAAATTAATCTGCCATATGACCCAGCTATCCCACTTCTGAAACTATATACAAAGAAAAGCAAATCTGCATATGAGAAAGGAATCTGTAATCCTATATTTACAGCAGCAAAATCTGTAGTAATGAAGACATGAGAACAATCCAGGCACACGTAGAAAGAAAAGTGGATAAAGAAACTATAGTGTATCTTCTCCAAGGAATACTACTCAGCCATTAAAAAGAAGAAATTCAACCATTTGCAACAAAACGGTCCCAACTGCAGACCATTATGCTCAGTGAAATAAGTCAATCCCAAAAGGACAAACATCATGTGTCCTCACTGATATAATGGATACAGTATCTTTGTTGAAGTAATTAGTTAAGAGAAATTCATGCTGCTTTTGTATGAATTCTACATCCAAAAACAAAAAATGTCTTGATAGAAAGTCCACATGAAGACAAGACACAAACATTTACCAGTACAGGGGGAAAGATCATGTTACAGCAAAAGCAGAAATGAGAGTTGTAACAATGCAAGTATAATGCAAAAACTCCAAGCAATGCCAGGACTACCAGTTACTGGGAATGGCAAGGAAGGCTCTCTCTTTAGGGGTTTCAAAGAGAACACGGCTCCGCAGATACCTGGATTTTGGCATTTCCTGCTTCCAGAAATAAATTTCTATCGTGGGAGCCACTAAGTTTATGTTCAATTGTCTATACAATTAAGTGCTTTATTCCAGTTTTGCAATTCAGGGAGATCCGGTATCTGAGGACCTGTTAAACAACAGTATGGGTATTCAAACTAAAGCCGCCTGGCTCCAAGTGTGCTCTTTGACCACATGTTGCTGCTTCATAGGAACCTTTGGTTCTATACTTGATTCTATTTCCAGTGGGTATTTAGTTTTGAGGTGTTCATGCAATCTCTTTTTTTGTCTTCATTCCTTGTGTACAAGACAAAGTTATGAAATTAGGGCATCTTCCTCATGGGCATTCCGCTAGTCAGTTTCCAACTGTAACTCCAACCCCAGGAAGAACTGCTTAAGAGAGACACTTGAGGACCCTAGAGCATCTTCACTGAAGGCATAACTCACTGTCTCCACATAAAGGATGCAGGCTCCAGCAGGTCTGCAGAAAGGGACAAGCCAGAAAGCAGGCATGAGATTTTTCTCAGCATCCTGGGATCTGATTCGTGAATCTGCTGTTGTCAGAGGCAAGTCTTATCTTATTAAAGAAGTCACTGGCTAAATAGTTTAGTCCCTCACACCCACTTGGAAGACCCTGGTTGAATTCCTTGCTCCGTAAATTTTGGGAAGTGGAATTGCAGATGGCCTCTCCTCTCCACAAATAAAAATAAAAAAGAAATAAAGGCAATATTTCTCAGAAAGAACACCATACAACCAACTGTTTCTCCTATCCTGGACTTCAGTGACTGATTTTATCAATATAATACCGTTCCTACATTGCAATTCACAGTCATATTGGGACTCCATAAATACCAGGAATTAGGTCTGGCACCTCTCTCCAAATAATAAATAAAGGTCATCATGAATAATTTCTAATTCTCTGAACCAAACACTAATACATCTCCGTTAGGAAAGGAATAAAGTAATTACAATAACTTCAAACTATGAAATGTCTGTACTTTTCTGTTAATGAATGAACATATATCATATCGCATTAAACCCGCAGAACTCTGAGAACAACAGCTGCTATTATGCACAAGAAGGAATCTGAGAACCAGGAAATTAAAGGCCACTTATTCATTTGAAACACACATACTAAATAATTCTAAGATAGGCATTTAATCTAGTGGTTAGAATTCTGCATCTGAATTCCTAGGGTCAAATTCTGGCACTTCACCCTTTGTAGCTCCCTTCTAAGGCTCAACCTGGGGAGCAAGCAGTAGCCAATGACTCAAATAATAGAGTCCCTGCCAGCCAGGTAGGAGACTCAGCCTGTTTCCAGTTCCCAGCTTTGTTCTGGTTATTGTGGGCATTTGGAGATTGAAGCAAGGCATAGAAGATTTCTCTATCTCTGTCTATTTTTCTTTTCAAGTAAATTTAAAAATAAAATTAATTACAAAGCTAATGCTTTAAAATAATTTTTTAAGAAAATAAATTTTAAAAATCTATGTACAATACAAAGAAGCACAGAAACATAACTATGAAATAATACCTAGTGTTATGCTGTGGCTTTTCATTGGACAGGATGATATTTTGCCAGCTCTGCCTTCAGACCAGAGATGGTCGCCCCAAGAAACTGTTGAATTGATCTGGACAATAAAATGCTGGACTCTATGCATGGTACATGCTTGCAATGAAAGAATCATGACTGGATTTGAACTGTAATACTGCAACAATGTGGAGGAATCCACCATGGAGGGAGGGCTTGGGGAGGGATCGGGGGAATCCCAGACCCTATGAAACTGTGTCATAAAATAAAATGAAATTAAAAAAAAGAAAGAATAACTAGTTTGATTAAGTAAATATACAGAGAAGAAAAAACTTAGAAAGATACGCCACAAAATGTTAAAGATTATATACATTTCCATAAGCTATGACTTTTATTTCTTACTTGTACTTTGATTATTCTACCATGAATATTGATCATCTCTGTAATCATAAAAGAAATATATTTCTAAAAGAAAAACCAGTGTGGTGAAGGGAACAGACTCATCAATAACTGTAAATTGATTGGTCTCACACAGCTGATTTGAACATTGGGCCGTCAGAATTACAAATATTATTTTATTTTTCATATCCTGTACTTCTTGGCAAGTTCCATTAGTCTGGAAGTTTGCATTTCTTTTTCTTTATTGAGATGGTATATGGCCTCAAGTTAAAAATTTACAGAAAGAAGTGCCAACAACGCAATCTGAAAGATTTGCCAACTGTGGCCTCACCCAAGGGTGCTGGTGTCCCTCCCTTTCCTTCTCCACCCACAGATCTTTGTACCAAAGGAAGTGTGGAGGCGATACCTGTGAACATTTTATCTGATATCCTGTCCCCCTAAAAATGTGCTTCTGCTGTAATGCACTGCTTCTACAGCAGTCATCAAAAACTGTACTTTTGCCTACCCTGTCTCACTAAAATCTGAAATATAATATATACTCCTTGGTGATAACTGTACTGTGCTAGCAAAATTTATGAATGAAATTTAAAAAGAAAACTCCAAATTGTGTGTACCTAATTCATTCACTCACAAAAGTAATAATCATTGAGTGCATAATACTTTAAAATCTCTGCTTCTCAAAGACCCACTAAGATTTGAGTTTTGACAGGTCCATCAATAATTGATTTACTTTCCCGTAGCACAGTGGTAGATTTATGGGGATTATTAAAATTACATATTATTTTTCTAATTTCCTTATTTTTTTCATTTTCTTTCTTATAATTATGTTACAGACCATGGGCAATATGGCTATAATCCTGGAAGTCTGCACTGTAATATTGGGAACAGTGAGTAATAAACGCCAGCAGGTTAATTTGCAATCACTACACTTAGAGGACTTCTCTTTAAATCTCAAAAATTGTTCAGAATCATGATTTTGCTAGCGAAAAGTGAAATGATTAACAATCTTCCACTTATTCAGCAACTAATTTTACCAAATTTCCTGATTTTTCTGGTGTTTCTCCTGTCTTCCATCTCCTTTCTCGACTTGATCCAGATGGAATTCTTAACTGCTTAGTTTAAAAAAGAAACGACACACAGTCATAATGCCAAGGCTGTTCTGGACTCCTCTCCTTGTCCTCTCATAACCCTTATTTTATCTTATACAGTTTGGTTTCTGTTGTCAAAAGACAAAAGCATAAGAATCTCAAAGTTTTTTTTTAATTGGCATTAATTGCAATTTTAAAATCAAGTTACACTGTGTTCTGTGAAGTAGAATGAGCTTTCCAATGAGCTGGGCAGTGAGTTGCTTTACTGCAGTAAAAGGCAAAGGTGGCAGAATAAAAGAAGCAGCAGCCAAGTGACCATTTTTAAATTGCTTGCATTGCAAGTAAGGAAAAGAGAAACAGAACAACACAACAAAGAATGATTAACATCGAGATTTTTTATTTTTCTGTGAGGAACACAGCAAGTGAAATTTTAGCTATACTAACTAAAACTGGCCTCTGTGGGATTCTGGCTATCTCTCATTCTCCCGGTTTTTAAGGTCAGATAAACAGCTTAGTTTCAGTTTGATGACATGAAATTTTAACAAGGGGTACTCCGTGTTAGTTTGACCTGCTGGGCTCTGTCCAAATGAATGACCTCCTATAAATTTAATACTACAATGAAAGTCTGAATCCATTAGCATGGCCCAATCCTCAAAAATAAGAGATAAATCTAATAAGAGCTCACATGATTTTTAGCAAGGGTCACAAAGTGACCTGAGCAGTCTGATTCCCTTTGTACAGTGGGATTCTCTTTCTGTAATCACAAAATGATAGGAAGAAAAGAAGGGAAAGAGAGAAAAAATGAAGAGAGAAGGTAAGTAGTGGGAGAGAGAGAGAGAGAAAGAGGGCAGGTGTTTCGGAGGGAAAAGGGAAATATAAGAAAGAACATAGATACAGAAATCATTCACCAGTTTGTGGGATCATGAGATTTGTAAACATAAAAGAGGTTTCATTTTTAAAATCTAATGTCAGGGTCAGTGCATGGCTGAGAATACAGCAGTAGCCCATCAAAAATATGTCATCACTTTTAAAAACTGATGTTTCGTGAGTATTGCTTCTATTCATAAACTGGAGAGTTTCTGGCATCATTATAACCTTAAGGAATAAAAGAAATAGCAGCCTCTAGGAAAAATGACGACATCATGTTGAAGTTAAACTAAATGCTATTTTAAAGCAGATATTTCAATTATAGGTACTTTTCAATGTATGTACTACATTGAAATATGCTTGATATGGAAATAAAACATTTGTCAAATTTGCAAACAAGATATTGTGGGGCAATTCAACATCGCCAGGGTCTTCTATTTTTAAATGTCATATTTAAAATTTCACAATTTAGAGCCTAGCACAGAAGCTTAGTGGCTAAAATCCTCACCTTAAATGCAGCAGGATCCCATAGGGGCACTGGTTCTAATACCGGCAGCCCCACTTCCCATCCAGCTCCCTGTTTGTGGCCTGGAAATGCAGTCGAGGACGGCCCAAGGCCTTGGAACCCTGCACCCGCGTGGGAGACTGGGAAGATGCTCTGGGTTCCTGGCTTTGGATTGGCTCGGCTCTGGCTGTTGCAGCCGTTTGGGAAGTGAATCACTGGACGGAAGATATTCCTCTCTGTCACTCCTCCTCTTTATATCTGACATTGCAATAAAAATAAATAAATCTTTAAAAATTTTTCCCATTTTGAAATATTCTTTGGAGAACCAAGTTTATAATGATCCTAAATAGACACTGAGGTGACTGCATCTAAAAAGCAAAACCCCATCCAGACAGGAACTCCTACACACAGCCAAACATGACTTTCCCCTAACCTACCACCAACCATTTGTTCCAAGTGAAACTTCTCTCTGAGTTGGCTCATTTTCCTTTCCCTCCAACTTCACGCCCACACCTATCTATCACAACTCCCTCCTGTAAACCCCAAAACATACACCCTATCCTAGACCTGGGACTCACCTCTAACAAAGTCAGTCACCTTGAGTCAGCTGGTATCTAGGGATCACAAGATCTCTGCATCCCATAACGGGTATTACCTCCCAAACTACTGTATTCTACAATTGTAATTCTGTCTGTTGGGGTTTCCAAATTACATAAAACAAACTAGGTATCTGATTTATCACATATGAAGTTTTAAAATCTTCCGTGGTTGAAATTTCCTTAACAAGAATCATAATAGCTAGCTTTCACTGAATGCCTCAATTATGTCAGGAACAATTCCTATACATTATCTCATTTTATCCTCACAAAACCCTGTAAAAGGATACTCTCATTATGCCCTACTTTGCACTTATCCAGAGACCCAGTGAAGTTGAACAGTTTGTTAGAAATGGTAGAGATGAGCTTTGAATACAACCAGTCATGGTCTGACATACTGTCCTACCCTGCTCTGAGTCACTAAGGAACAGTTGAATAATTTGCAAATTCCTGGTGCTGCTTGGAGGTTTGACCACAGAAAGCAGGTACAAAGCAAACACAACAGTTTAAAACAATGCTTTAGTTCTTGGCATTTTATGTCCATGATTTCCTTCTCCCCACCTTGTAAATTGCTGGGTTCATATGCTCTTTCTCCGCTATCCAGACTGTTTCTTTTCCAATCACCAAAGAAAAATACCATAAACTTTTAAATCTGGGATCCTGGATTATTAAAACTTTATGAAAAGTACCATGAGTCTTCCCAATAATTGAGAGTTTGAGTCTTTTCTGTATATAACCGATAAATAGCCAATAAAAAATAAAAGAAATGATGCACAAGAACGAGCTTTTAAAGCCATAAATGAGATGACGTCAGTTCCATGTTGGAATACTTGCCAGGCTTCCCAGACAGCAGAGGTCAAAGTCCCCCACGATAGAGCCCCAAGCCCAGTCCCTCTGGGTGCATTTCCTCCAAGCTCCTCTCTTTCCCCAGCTCCCCAGGAGGCTGTCCCATGAACGTCATTAAGTTTCTACTTATTCCCCTTTTCTCAACTCTCTCATCCTACCTGAAATTACCTAATATATTCTTTCCCTTCCCACCACCGACATGCTTCAGATCTCTTCCTGGATTCTGTTTGCTACAGTGATCACCAAATCTCCTAAATCGCATTCGTTGAATCTGTTCAATGGTTCAAGGGTTAGATATGCCTAGGGCCCTCCTTAGCTGGTAAACTAGACACAAAATTTATTTTACCTTCTTATTCCCTTGCCAATAACAATATATCAGCTATCAGCCACAATTTATTCAATCCCTAAAGGCTAAATGGGTAAAACTCAAACTCATACCTCTTATCTTTTATATTTTGCTCCTTCCTTCTTTTTTTTTTTTTTTTTTTTGTTAGTGTCAGCACTTAAAAGGAAGTGTTTCTCTCCTTTGGAATCAGCTATATGGCAATAATGTTAGATTGTTGCCATTTTACTTGAACAAAGGCATTACCAAGTTGCAAGGCTGAAAAGTAATTCCTTAGTTGTTAAAGCCTACCAAACAATTACACCATGAGAACTGGCAAACAATGCCTACCCAGAGGGTGCCAGGACTAAACAGAAAGCAAGATAGAAAATACATCTCAGTCTCATACATTATTTTACAAGGGAAAAATTAAGACGATCAGTGATTTTGCAATGAATAAAATTTCATGGGAAATGACACTTGCATTAGAGAAATAGTTATTACCAAGTCACCTTTATTTATCTTCAGATCTAGAAAAGCTCCAGAAATACCCACAGAGGCAATCAATAGCACAACTCGTGACCAGACTGACAAGTAAGGGAAATGCATTAAAATCAAGAACTGACACAGCCAAGCTCTGGACATGCTGTAACAGTTACTGACAACTGCCCGATGACAAACCCTGGTTTTACCTGCAAAGACATTTGTACCACCCACATAAATTGAACTGCTTTTAAAAGATGGATAGTTGTAAAGATAAACTTTTTAAGGTCTCTTAGTTCCAGTTTCTCAGACATCATAAGATTTATTCAAAAAATTTGACATCTCTCTGCACGGTCCCCTGGTGAAGACCAACTTAACAAGCAGTGCTGGCACTTGCCCATAACAATATGTCTTCCTTCCAGGTTCCTTTAGTCCTGACACACTTCCTGCAGGTAACTAGTGTTCCCAGCTGTGGCTGTCATGAAAAGAAACAAGCATGAGCAGCAAAACCAGGACACACGGAGCTTCCAAAAGCATTTAAGCAGTACCCTTCCCTTGGATTCTTCCTACCCAACAGTTTTAATCTCACTGCTCTAAACTCCTAATCGTCCTTTTTAAGATAAAAGTCAAAAGGCAAGTGGGAATTGAGTTGTCAAATGACATCACTAATAATTAAACATATAGCAGAGGCCGAGGCAGAAAAATGTTTTGTATCTACCCACAGTATCAGCAATAGGACCACCTCAAGGTTCCGCTAAGATAACAACCTGCCACAAATGAGCAGCAGAGCACATAGTCAAAAGAGTCGCTGATCTGTCCCAGAGCATGCACTTTCTTTTATGTGTCTCCATCCAGCTGGAACAACTCATTCTGCAGTCTTTGTTCTTACTAAAACTACTAGCCAGAGGACCACACACATAGTCCAGCCCAGGGAACGATCAAAACAGTGAGACAGGCTTCATTCTTGACGGTGACTCCAGCAGCTGATCCCAAATGACATAAAAATATCTTGTTGGAGACATTTAGGATGTGAATTGGGATCTCCCCAGATGTAAGGACCTTGGTTCTCTGTCATTGCCTGTCCTCTGGGAAAGACCATCACATTGCCAAGATAGAAGGTCAGGCACAGCTGAACAAATGTGTTCTCTTTCCTTTGCAAAACTCTTTCCTTTGGATGCCCATGACAACCTGAGTTTTCAGAGAATTCCAAAGGGACTGTGAGAAGCTGGTTGAGCTGTCTTAATCTGCTGAAAAGTTTAAAACAAGATGCTACTGTGGATAGGAAGTTGAAAATGAAATTTTCTGTGTAGGGCAAATGGATCCAAGTCATTTGGTCGCACACAAATCTGCTTGTTACTTCTTGTGGATACCTTTAAATTAAAAGGTCCACAATGCCCTTTTATGAGCTACTCTTCCGTGGCTCCCTGCAGATTGTAAGGAGAGCAAGTCCCATGGCCAGGTATAGTCACACATGTTGAATGACTAACCTTATTAACCAGCAAGAACACAGTGAAAACAAGCCTTTTTCTGCTAAGTTGACCTAAATAACAACTAACTATAACATTATTTAAGGAGTAAGTCTCACACACTGCCACAAAATGTGTAATGCAATTTATTTAAGCAAAAGTGGGACATAATGTTTCAAAATATTCCAACCAATCTCCAGATCTTGAATACATTTAAGACTATGAGTGTAGGCTAGTTTCTAGTATTAACAGTGCTAGTAAGTCACAAATTTCAATAATTATCAAATACATCTGACATTCATCATCCTCTCAGACCAACTCTCTGGTATTGATCTGGTTTAAGATAACCAAAACACTCACAGCAATCAAGTTTGAAAAGGGGTTTCTGCAATGTAAAGATTACATTTCACCCTTTTAGGGTGAATTCTGCAGGAAGGCACCTGGTTACTCCAAGAGCTGAGGCTCTAGCTAACTAAAACCTGTATTACCACTGCTGCCTGTGACATTGAAATGGAATCCCCTGCATCATATCAACATGGGGAAGAGTTGAGCTTTAATGATGAACAGTCAATACAAATAATTTTCAAAAGTAATTCAGCCGTCATTCAGTTGGTAGACATGGAAGAAGACAATGTGGAAGCACAGAGGCTTCTCCTTTGGACCAAAGAGCGGACCACTCCAAAAATATATATGCAAGACCCTAGTCCTAATGGGGAATGAATTCCGAACAATGAACTTGTATTGCTGAGCATGTGCTTGCATGAATGCTTCTATGTACATCAACCGTTGATGAGGTAAACACTTCTTTTTACTATTCATGGTGGTTTGTTGGTTTGTTCTCTCTCTGGGCTGAGTTTAACTTCCAACCTCCACTCTATCCAGTGGAACAGTACTTCCTTTAAGAGGAAAACTGAATAACAGCAGCTGAATAACAGTTGATGCAAAAAAAACACCAAGAGACAAGCAAAAGAGCAGCAGCTTCTACTTAGATTTGCTTCATTCTTCAAGTTTTAAAACCAGAAAAGAGCATTATGACATGATTGGTTGTTATATCTCTGCCATAGCCATGAAATTGTATATGTGTTGTATCTTGCTTTATCCTTTTTGTTCAAGAGTGTTTTGGCTTTTGAGGATCTTTTATGCTTCCATGTTAATCTTATGATTTTTTTCTAGTTCTGACAGCAATGTCATTACTATCTTTCTTTCACTAATGTTTTGTAATTTCCTTTACACAGTTCTTTCACATCCCTGGTTGAATTTATTCCAAGTGTTTTTGTAGCTATTATAATTGGGATTGCTCTTATCTTTCCTTTCTCAGCAAGTTCATTATAAGAAAATGGGGGAAGCTTTTCAAAATAGGAGTATAGGAAATAACTTTTAGGAATAAACCTTTTGGTCCTATCCATATATATTTAATAATATACTCAACAAAACCATAAATGGGCAAATGGAATTATAGCCAATGAAGAAGCTTCTGTATAGTTAAGGAAGCAAGCAACAAGGAAATATTTGAGAAATATTAGCAATTTATTCACCTGACAAATTTATCCCTTGCATAAATATCCCTTGGGTATTTATCTAGGAACTAAAATAACTCAACAAGAAAAATCAACACAATAAGAAAGGGGCAATAAACCTGAATAAGCATTTTTCAAAAGAAAAAAATTCAAATTGCCAGAGAGTATTGGAAAAATGAATCAGCATCATTAGTTGTTAGGAAAACACTATCAAAACCACAGTAGGCCTCATCTCAATCCCGTTAGAATGACTCCTCAAAAACACAGTGTAAATACAGCTGAGAATGTATTTAGTATGGACTAGTATGGAAACACCTCAAAAAACTAGAAGATTACTGTTTGACCTAGCTATTTTGCTTCACAGTACAGATCCTAAGAAATTGAAATCAGCATATTCAAAGATATGCAAAGAACATATATGCATAATGTTCATTGCAGTCCTTTCGTAACAGTCATGATACAAAATCAACCTAAATTTCCATCAACATATGAATGGATTAGAAAAATAGGTTATATATATATACAACGAAATAGTATTGAGGCATAAAAAAGAATAATTTTTTTTACATTTGGAGCTAAATAGATAGAACTGAAGATAATTATGTTAAGTAAAATAAGGTAGATATAGAAAGATATATAGAGTAGGTTCTCCCTTATATGTTTAAGTTAAAAAAGAATGGATCTGAGGACACTGTGATAGCTCAACTGTCCTTGCAATGCCAGCATCCCATAGGAGTGTCAGTTTGCGTCCCAGCTGCTCCACTTCCTATCCAGGACCCTGCTTATGTCCTGGGAAAGCAGTGGAGGATGGCCCAAAGACTTGCGACCCTGAGCCCACATGGAAAACTCCAAGGAGGTTCCTGGCTTCGGATTGGCTCAGCTCTGGCTGTTGTGGCCATCTGGGGAATGAGCCAGTAGATGGAAAATCTTTGTCACTTTTCTGTCAATATGTCTTTCCAATAAACATAAATAAATCTTTGTAAAAAATAACTGATCTGGACTTAAAATAATGATGAGTGCAGGGCTTGGAATGGGAAGATAAAGATATTGAAACATAGATATCAAACATAAGTAACAAGCTCAACTACACCAATATAAAGTGGCATGACTACAATTCATAATGATATATACAAGTTCTATTAGAAAAAAAACTGGAGAAGATATGTGTTGAGGTGTTACTCTGTAACCCGAGAAATGGACACAAGTATCATATGCTAATCTGCAATTTTAAATAAAAATTAAAATAAATCTTAAAGAAGATACAATAACAGCAATATAACTACTATCATTGTATGTTCTTTAAAATAAACAGTTGTCTCTGGAAAGTGATCAGAGGGAAAAACATTCAAGAAAAAAACCTACCATTTTCCATAAACAAGCTACTTAGTTGAAGCATTTGAAGCACCCTGATTTAGAAAATCTGATGAATGATTTTTTATTTTCTATCACCACCTTATTTAATGTCAAATGACCTCTTTTCATTTCAATTTTGTCAACTGCCACAATATCCCACAAGTCATTCAATAAGAAAACAGCTTTTCATTTCCAGCAAGAATCTCTAAGCTTTCAAATCATGAATTATATCACTAAAGCAAATTGAATAGACCAGTAAAAGTGAAAAACTGAATGAATTCTTTTAACACTTTAAACGATGAATCATCCTTAGCAAATCGCCAACACATCATTCAACTGTTGGGTATAATCCAACATGGAAAACTTCCATTTTTGTTTCTTTTCCCTATTTAAAATAAGAACAATTTGAAGATACAGATTTAACATCTTTTATCTGAAATTCTTCATGCCAGAAATGTTTCAGATTTCAAACATTTCGGGATTTGGGGGTATGTGAATGTGCGTAATATCTTAGGGATGGGACTTAAGCCTATATGACCTTAACTATTCATACAATATTTTGGCACATCTACTTTGTTGACAGTGATTTATCACATGAGGCCAGTTATGGGATTTTCTACTTGTAAAATTTTTTAATGTTTCAGATTTTTGGAACATTTTCCATCTCACATTTTTGGATTAAATTTGCTCAGCCTGTATAAACTGTATCCCACTTTCATCTGTTCCTCACACAACATGTATTTTCATACATGAATATGTATATACATCTATAAAATCTTGTAATTGAAGTGTTTTAAAGGCTACCTTATTACTTTTTCTCTTTCTCTTTAATCTTTATACCTCTGATTCTAATAGCTAGCAACTCATCAAAAAGTTTTACTATGTTTTTAACTGTTTACAGAGATAACAGCCAAAAGCAATCTAAGTCACAGTTCCACCACTTACTAGTTGTGTGACCTGAGCAAATTAATAAATTCCTTATGTCTTCACTTCCTGGTCTGTGAAGTAGGAAGACATTGTCCAGCCCTTGTCTTGTTGTGAGAATGAAGTGAGTCCAATACCTCTATGTCTCAGAAGCTCCGGAGTTGTTGGTAGATAAAATGATGTAATGCATTTGTTTAGCACTTCCATGTAAATGTTTAACATAGTAAATGTTCATTGGATATTATCAGTAATTTTTAAGGCTAAAGTAGGAAAATTTGATTTTAACAAATGTAGAGTTTTAATGCAAAATCCTTTTTCTGGAATTATAAGAATTTAATCTTTAACAGTGGAGAACATGTAGCATACAATGTTCCTTTGTATGTGTTTAGGTAAAGCCTTGTTTCTCTGTTCCATGTAGGATATTCCTTATTGTGCAGACAAGTCGTGTGGATTTCACACTCCTACTTCAGGGTAAACATGGTCCCAGGTTTTCTATGCCCTCAAAAAATCCTACTGATGAAGTTCTGTAATTAAAATCATCACCAAATCCTAGTATTAGGAACAAAGGTTATAACACAGAGAATATAAAGCTGAAAATTGAATATTTAACCATCTGAAAAACTTAGCAGCCATTTCCTGTCATGAATAACCTCTCTTGAGTTCATATCCCACCTGTTCCTCCACAGAATCTCCTTATCCTTCCTCTTACAAATTATTTACTCTGATTCCTAGATGCCAGACTCCAAACCTTAAATTCTATTCCTGAGATTTCAGTTTTAACTTTCTCAAGCTTATAGGTTCAGATGTGGGCATACAAAATTTTAAAGATCATCTCTTTTCATTCCTTTTTAGCTCAAAAATTGGCAAGCAACAAATGAGCTGCATTTCCTACCTACTAGACTACGGCGAATTTCATGTGCATCATAGTCTCTTGTATTTCTGCTTCAAGTAACTAGGAAGATAAACCCTATTCAGTTCATCAAACCTTCATTAATGGCTCTCTGAGTTAGCAAACTCATTTTAGCACATAATCCCTTCCCTTGTGGAGCTAAAGATGGAGACAAAGACGTTGACACACAACTGCAAGACACGAGAAAGTTGTATGTAAAGTGTCCTGAGAACAAAGATAAGTCCTGTTAAATATAATCTTCAAACACTTAAATATCCTATGGCATGGGTCTAGCCACATCAACCAAATGAAAACACACCTGCGTAAGAGTGTATCTATGCAACTTCTCCTCACTTGGCACTTAATTGTGTTGCATCTCAGACTTGTAAAAAGTGTTAACATATTTATTCTTAGTATTTCTCTAAATAGAATGTTTCCATTTTGAAATTATGGTTAGAAGTAGGAAGTAAAAGTTTCACTTCTGCAGTGGGGTTTTCTCTACATTTTACTACAGAGATGACAGTGGGTTCCCCTCATGCTCTTTCTTAGAACACAGCAATATCTGTGCAGAACCCTGTGCTCTCTAGAAGTCCTGACAGAGGCAGCCTGACACTGCAGGCTACAAAAATCTCACTTCACTATGCCCACTTCACTTTTATTATTCAGATAGCCCAACAAACACTGATTCGGCAATCCTCAGTCCCCTGGTGGAAAGGGGCTATTACCCTCTATATTTCTCAAGAGCAGAACTGTCTGCTGACTAGAGTGTATCTGTGAGTCACACAGATGCTAATCCTAGCCCAGGCCCTGATTCACTGTGTAACCCTTGCCCTATACTCTCCACCCTTGGACTTCCCAAGATATTAGGGTACACTCCTCTACCTCCTCATAGATAATGAACCATATCTACAGATTATTTGCAAACTGACCAACCTTGTAGGATATAACAGGAATATAACTATGCATCACAAATTTGAAAATATTAACAGATGTCCACAATAATTTTCCAAGGCTTAAATAGCCATGAGAGAAACGCTTTAGAAAGATGGCAAGTGAAACCAAAGCCTAGAGGGAACCTGGTTCAGACAGTCTTCTTTATTGCCCACTTCTCAAACATGTGTATGCTAAAGTCCTGAGAGTTAAGCAAGCTGCCTGGAGAGACACAGCTCTGAGATGCTTCACTCAGCACTCTCTAGGGGAAATAGAGCCCAAGCCACAATCTGAGCCACCTATATAATTAATTTTCAATTGTCTAGTAATGAAAGTAAAAAAGAAAATGGAATAATTCAATTCAATGATGTATTTCATCTAATGTTCAAGTTATTAACAGTTTCAACATGTTGTAAGCTTTGAAAACGTAAACCAATGAGCTGTATACATTCTTTTTCTCATTTTGAATCTTCACAATCCAGGAAAGAGTTTACAGTTACAGCACCCACCAATTCCGACTAGTCATATGAAGTTCTCTAACAGCCCCATGTGATCAAAGGCTACTTAATGGACACCACAGGTCTAAAGTGAGTATTTTAGTCTCTGGCAGGGTGCAGCATAAACTATCAGTCCAAAACTAAGCACCACCTACCTTCTTCAGGCTTCTCAGTACTCTGTTACTACTAATGCTTTCATTCTCTGTGATCATTTCAAAAAAGGAATCTCATTCTGCTAACACCACCTTTCCCATTTCTCTCTCAGGGTCTTCAATCTGCTTTCTTTGAAATTTATTTTGGAAATGCCTTTTCTGTATACTTGAACTCCCTGAATATACAAGGAATCATTGGTGGGGACTGTTCTATTATTTAGAAATTAGCCTTAATTCAAAACTTTTTTTCCTGCCTTCTCTGGAAGCATCCCCTACAGGAAGTCATAGAATCAGTTTCCTCTCACTAATCATATCACGTTCATGATCAATAATGCCATGCCCTAAAATTATGCCTTAGCAAATTCATAAACACAGGATAGCTGCTTCCAAATTAGAAATTTCCAGCAACTAATGTTCAACAGCACTGATGACAACAAACCTGGAGAATTAAGTGACGTGTGGACTAGACCTGAGGAGCATATCCCTCAGGCTCAGCAAAAGGAACCATCAACCTGACACTTCCAAGTTCATGGCAAACAGCTGCGAGTACTGTAACGGCCCTAGGGATGTGTTCAACGAAGTTATCTTTTGACACATCTTATGTCAGTAAATAACTAATGTAGCCCTTAAAAAACTGTGAAGTCTGTAAGGTTTGATTCCATGCTGCCAGAATTTGTTATCCCAATTACAGATCAGTGTCTTACCTATATTATGGATAATATATTAGAATCCAATTTA
This sequence comes from Ochotona princeps, assembly GCF_030435755.1. NCBI lineage: Eukaryota > Metazoa > Chordata > Mammalia > Lagomorpha > Ochotonidae > Ochotona > Ochotona princeps. The sequence continues at coordinate 19,186,333 of NC_080854.1, read as the reverse complement.
ACATCAATAAGACTTTCATAGCAATTAAATTAGAATAGAGGGAAAATTTTAAAAGAATGAAAAAGAGATATATCAATAAGGTAGCAACCCTATTTCAGTGGCTAACAAAAGTATTTTTCTTTGTAAGTATATCTGGAAATGGAAGTGAGTGTCAGATGTTTGATCATCTTGAGACTTTCTAACTTTATAAAACACCATGCAGATGGCAGAAAAAGGCATGAATCAGGGTACCACAGGTTACTTGAAAGATGTAAAATGAAGGAAACATGCACGTTCCTCACAGTTCTCTTTAACATATTGTAGGATTTACATAACAGAGTTCATTTTGAGGTGCACAGCTTAACCAACGATTAACCCTTCTTAGTAAAAAATGGACAGCTTATGATGAGAACACAGGTACGCATACTGATAATGAGATAATGAGATAAGCAACCTTCCTTTCCTGACAACAGTGAGAAGGTAAATCAGAGGGTTTTTCAATCCCCAACAATCAAAAGGAAGAAATAATCTTTCTTCCAAAACCAATCTTTGTATGACTGTAAAGAGAGGCAAGAGAGATGGAAGATGATTAATATACTTCAATGTCCTAAGCGACTGATATTAAAAATAAGTCAACCATATTTTTCTAAATATCATTTGTTCTCAAAGGGATATTGGATAGTTGAGTCACAACATGAATACTAACGATATTCAAGCAATTTACATGAAATAATAATCCTATAAATTTCACACTAAAACTTGTCATACTTAAAGAAAAATATTAGCTTTCTAATTAATAAATGTGATTTTGTAACATATTTTACAAGCCTGATTTATTTTTTGCTTTAAGGCCTTTCTTCTGGTCTATTTCCTTATGTTATGCTTACTTTCATAAATCAGTTGTTTTAGTAAAGGGGTTTTCAGTATGCATTTCCTAAAACATATGCATGGATAATCTATCACCAATATTTGCATAAATATGCATACTATATTTTCCCAGCAAGATCATTTTATGGGTTTCTATAAATGTTACATAGTAAAATAGCATAATTTATTATAAACACTGACTCTTCTAAAATCTGGTTATGCTCATTAGATGCACTGTTGATTTAAGAATAATTTTCTAGAGATCAAAAATTCTGCCTTTTGAGTAACTTATATCTAGTCTAATTCCATGCATGTAAAGGCACTTCACATTACTCAGTGAGACATAACACTATTAAAAAAACTAACTTATTGATATTCAAATATTTTTATGCAGATGTTTTTCCATTCTAGTTTCTTGACAATATCAGTGAGAACATTATTTTAAAATCAAAATAAAAAAAAAAGAAAAGCTTAATTCTACTTAATCGGCTATTACTGGAATATTTCTATGTGCTAAGAAGTATGTTAAATGACACAAAAATTATAACAGCAATGTATGATGCTACATCAGCTCTTTAGGAGCTTGAAAGAGCAGTGAAAATACAGAACAGATGGACTAGGCAGCAAACTTGAAATGATTAATCTGAAATGTGAGGTGTAAACAGTAAAGGCATGGAATTCCAGACACAGAATGACATCCATGAGTAAAAGCGGGAAGAATTTCAATGATGAAGTCTGAGCACTATTAGGCTTAAAATTCTTTTTAAAACCAACTTTAAAAACTTAGGACAACATATGGTATGTTGATTTTCAGTTGTTTGAGTATTCACCAAACTGATTCCCATAGAGGCTGTACAAGTCTGCAGTCCCACCAGCAGTGGAGAAGGGTTCCCTTTTCCCCACATCCTCGCCAGCAAGTGTTGGTGGTATTATGTATGTGTGCCATCCTTACTGGAGTTAGGTGGTACCTCATTGTTGTCTTCATTTGGATTTCCCTTATTGCCAGGGAACTTGAGCATTTTTTCATATGCTTGTTTGCCATTTGGGTTTGTTCTTTTGTGAAATGTCTGCCCATTTCCCGTGCCCATTTCTTGAGCAGTTTGTTTGTTCTGGGTTTCTCTGGAGATCTTTGTATATTCTGGAGATCAGCCCTCTATCTCCTATGTAGTGTGCAAAGATCTTCTCCCATTCTGTAGGTTGTCTGCCCATTTCCCGTGCCCATTTCTTGAGCAGTTTGTTTGTTCTGGTGTTTTGGTTTCTCTGGAGATCTTTGTATATTCTGGAGATCAGCCCTCTATCTCCTATGTAGTGTGCAAAGATCTTCTCCCATTCTGTAGGTTGTTTTTTTACTTTGTTGATTGTTTCTCTAGCTGTACAGAAGCTTCTTAGTTTGATGAGGTCCCAATTGTTTATTTTGGTCTCGATTTCTACTGCTTTTGGAGTCTTTTTTAGGAAGTCAGGGCCTACCCCTAAGTGTTGCAGTGTGTTTCCAACATTTTCTTCCAAAAGTTTGAAGGTTTCTGGATGTAGGTTTAGGTCTTTTATCCATTTAGATTCGATCTTGGTGTATGGTGAGAGATGTGGGTCTATCTTTTTGTTTCTGCAGGCTATCAACCAGTTGTCCCAACAGCATTTATTGAACAGACCTTTCCATTTGCTTGGATTGTTGTCTGTCTTTTTGTCAAAGATTAATTGACTGTATCTGTGTGGGTTTCCATCTGTTGTTTCTATTCTGTTCCACTGATCTTCCTCTCTATCTTTGTACCAGTACCAGGCTGTTTTGATGACCACTGCCCTATAGTATGTCCATAGATCCGGTACTGTGATTCCCCCTGTTAAGTTCCTGTTCCTCAGAGTGTTACTCCTCACCATGGTGTTGAGGATTTTCCTGCACACCCCCCCCCCAAAAAAAAATGTTCTGCACCTTAAATGCCGACAAATGTCTTGTTAGAGTTACAAGCCAGTCTAGATTATCTTAAAATCTGCCAAGATCAGCAAAATTATACTTCAACACAACAAATGGCTAAATACTAAAATGAAATAGACACGAGACAGCTGAATGGTACCTTATAGCCATTTTAAGGTATATAGCAGCCGGTCCTGTATATAAACTAAAATTGAAATGTCAATGAGCTAATCATAGGATGTGGTTAGGACTTGCTTTTTTTTTTTTTTTTTTCAACATACTGGTTACTCAAAACCATGTCAATTCCATAATATTGCAAATTGCTGTTGATGTTATATTGGGACTCTTAATTGACTGGGATGATATTCTACCAGCTCTAACTTCGGACCAGAAATGGTCTCCCCAAGAAACTGTTCAACCCATCTGGACAATAAGTAGCTGGACTCTGTGCTTGGTATATGTTTGCAAGGAAAGAATCTTGATTGAGTTTGAACTGTAATACTGCATCAAGGTGGAGGAATCCACCAGGGGGGAGGGGAGGGGAGGGGTAGGGGGATTCCCAGAGCCTATGAAACTGTCACATAATGCAAAATAATTAATAAAAAAAAAACTTAGGACAACAGCCTAGACAAGCAAATGGGATTAGCAAAAGCAGGCACAGACCCACTGCATAGAAAAGAACAATGAAACTAAAGGGATAAACAGACTTTATTCCAGAAAAAAGAGAGTATGGATCTACTGGTCAACAAGCACACAAGACTGTAGTAGGAAAAACTGCTAGAATATAAAAGTGAATAAATTTAAATTAAAAGACACTTCTACTTGCAGCACATAAGGTCTCACAAAACACCCATTTGTTTAATACTAATGAACCTATTGTGAAAATTCCATTTGACAGCACACCATCAGTTCTCAATCAAAAATAAGGCAAGACTGCAAGAGGTAACAGAATTACTCACATATCTTTTCTCTACAATCTATATCTAGCTCCAGTATGTACAACAGTCTTCTCAGATTAAATGCCAGAACATTCAGGGTTAGAGTGAGGGAGATTATGTCTAACTGGAAAAAGCTACACACACACACACACACACACACACACACACACACACACAGAGATGAGAAACACACCAGAAAGGCTTGAAGACCACATAATAACATCTTTAATCAATAACACTCTGCAGGACCAATACCTTTTCTTGGTCCAATGTGCCTGACATTTACATGCACAGAGCCACTTTGCTCCCCACATCCTGCAGTTGTCACCAAACAAATGGCAACATAGCATGGGTTTCATTTTTTTTAAAGAATTATTTAATTTTATTAGAAAGGCAGATATACAGAGAGGAGAAAACACAGAGAGAAAGAGCTTCAATCTGTGATGGGTTTCATTTTAAATTGCTACAAGAAAACCAAACATCTCAACCAGAAGCAAGAAGTTCAAGTTAAGCAATGTGGCACAAAGCAATGTAATAAAATTGGTTGTCATCAGAGAGAGAGACCACAGCTTTATAACCCATGCTAACTTTATATGACACATTCTTGCATCATCTTTTAGAATTATTATGTCTTTAAAGATTTAGTAAGTGAAAGGATAATGTCATCTCTTAGTTGAGAAGCCATCAAGTATCGAATAGGAACAAGTGAATAAGATGAGATTTTCTTACTATTTATCTAGTAAATGGATATTTAATGAACTGTGAGAATTAGTGTTTATATTTATCTGTTGTTTCTTTTTACAAAACATAGACCCTTCTGGGCTGAAGTGTATTTACTAATGTAGAAAAATACATAAACTCAATATGGCACATACTATGAATGTCCAAAAAGCACTAACAACTTCATTTGGGAATCACCAGCACAACCAACCAATGGGCTCACTTCCTACTCTTGTTGAAGATAGCCTGGTGAGGCAGATTGCATTTAAAAAGAGAAAATGATGTAAACATTTTAGTAAGCACCAACCAGAGCTTAGCCCATCCAAAGCCAAGAGCCAGGAGCCTTTTCAGGGTCTCCCACATGGTTGCAGGGTCCCAAGATTTTGGGCCGTCCTCTACTGCTTTCCCAAGCCACAAGCAGGGAGCTAGATGGGAAGCAAGGCTGCCAGGATTAGAACCGGCACCCCTATGGAATCCTGACATGTGCAAGGCAAAAACTTCAGTCACTAGGATACCGTGCCAGGCCCAATCTAGTATATTTTTAATAAAATATAATGTTAAAAAATGAGTTTGTGAGGTCATGTGTGAATACAAAGAACAGTCCCCAGTCAAGTTGATGGCCCTGCTCTGTGGCTTCTCTCCTTTTTACATGTCACTTTTAAGCTTACTTAATGTGATTACAACAAAACATTTTGACGACGTATCCAGATAGTCATATATTTATGACAACTTCCAACTTACATGCTGTGTTCATCATTGAAAAATCAGGAACCATAAAGAGAAACCCAGACAGAGCATGTCATTACTTCTGCCAGCTCCACCTTGCATTCCTGTGAACAATTACCAATCCACCTTAAGACATGCAGCATAAACCTCTTCCACATTGCTCTTGCCAATACAGAGCTCCCTGGAAACAAATACCAATGCAATTCTTGATATTTTCAGGAAATGAATGAGATCAAGCATGACCCAGAGAGTAAGCGCAAGTATCATGATACAAGAACTGGGTTTTAACCCTAGTTTCTCTACCTTGGTTTATATAATTGACTCAACCTTTCTTTGACTTCTTTTGATTGTCCCTAGTTAATAACATCCAACAGAGAATAATAAAACACTGACTCACTTCCCAAGGATGCTTTAACCAGCAATGAGTAATATTTTCAAAGGCGTTTCACTACCATTATTAAAGTTCGGGATTACAAAATCAAAATAGCTTAGTTTCCTTTATCTCTTGGCTTCCACAAAAGCATGAAGCTCTTGTGCTTAATAGAAAACATCCTCAGAGTTTGCAGTTGAAATTAAGATGGTGAGGGAGAAGAAATACAGAAGAAGAAGCAGCCACAGACATCAAGCTTGAAAACTTAAACAACACCTGGCCAACCATGAGCTTCTTCATGTCATTAGCTTCCTTTCAAGTGTAAAGCTTCTTAACCCCTCTACCATAGTCCTTCATGGTAACACAGTTCACATGTTCACATATCCAAATATGCACAACTGCCTATGTAAGGAAAACAGGGCCTTCACTGTCACATGTATCCCAAACTGCTTTAGAGAAACATAAAGTGAAGGTCAAATGGCTAGCCACAGAAAGCAAGCAGTTACCTTGTGACTACTTTGGAGTCATTAATATGAGCACAGATTCTCTCCTGCAAGAAACAGGTGGTGAATAATCACCACTGCGTAGTCGCTGTAAGAGGAAAAATTCTAGCCATATAAATGGAGTCACTATTAGTAGATCAATATCAGGTTTAATTATGGGAACACTTCTCTATTCAAATGAGAATAACACTGAGAAACAAACATCACTGAAGGTGAATGCAAAAGTTTGCAAGTTCAAGTCACACATAAAGCCTCTTCTTAATTATCAAGGTTTCCAGGGACATGCTATCCCCAATAGCATTAGTTACCCAGCATCACTAGACTACACCATTGAATAGATGTCCAGTTTTTTTAATAATTATTTTTACATGTTTGAAAGAGAGGGAGAGAAAAGGTGAGAAATAGACAGGTGTGTACTGTCCTTAGATTTATTCCCCAAATATGTGAAACAACTGAGATCAGCTCAGGACAAGCTAAAACCGGAAGCCAGGACTTAAAGTTTCGCACATGGATTTTTTTTTTTAAGATTTGAAACAAACTTGTTTGAAGGTTTTTAACCTCTTCTACAAAACTACAAAGTGAAAATGTATTGAGAGACCTCATTGTCTAAAAACAAAAAATTACATTTTCAGTGTTTCACATAGTTAAGAATATATGTCACCCTCATAAAGTCCGAAAATGCTTGTTATTTACCTTCTTACTTTAAACATCTATTCATTCAATAAACATTAATATTTATTTATAGCATAAAAATAATTATTACTAAAAAGCTTAAAAATGTGCTTTGAAGGATACATTCAGGTGAAAAAACAGAAGGGGTAATTTGCAAATTAAATATCTTACAATGAATTTGAACTAGAACAAAGATTCTAAAACTATTCAATAAGAAAAATATAAATAACCTGCATTAAAATTTGACAAGGGCTTAAATAGACATTTATCTACAGAAAATATGCAAACATGGAAGGCTGTTTGACATTAATAGTTATTAGGGATATGCAAATCAAAATTGCAAAGACATACATCCACCAGAACAACTATATAATTGGAAAGATAGGTAACATCAAATGTTTTTTGAGGATACGGAGAAATCATTCACCAGAGGGAATGTAAAATTGTATAGTTACTTCAGAAGCTATTTGACAGCTCTTCGAAACATTAGTCGTAGAGCAGCGGGCACTGAGCCTAGCAGCTAAGACATCCCTTCCCATAGCAGCGTGCATGGTTTCGGTTCTTGGCTCAACTTCTGAGACCAGCTATCTTCTAAGAATCTGAGGGATAGCAGCGCTGGCTCAAATAATTGTATTCTTGCCACCCGTGTGGGAGACCTGCATGGAGTTCCAATTCCCGGCTGCAGACCTGGTAGTGGTGGGGAGTGAAGCAGCAGATGGAAGGATACTTGGATACTTGGATATCTTTTTTCAGTAGATGCTAATCAGAGTTAGGATATGATGTCATGTTTCTACTCCTCATTATATACTAAAGAAAACTAAAAGCTTAGAAAAAAAACTGTTGAATTTATCTGGACAATAAGATGCTGGACTCTCCGCATGGGCATGGTCCATGCCCGCAATGAAGGAATCATGACTGGTTCTGATCTGTACTACTGTAACAATATGGAGGAATTCAATATGGGGGGAGGGTTTGGGGAATGGTTGGGGGAATCCCAGAGCCTATGAAACTGTGTGATAAAATGAAATTTAAAAAAAAGAAAAAGAAAAAGAAAAGTTTAGTCCACACAAAATCTAGTAGATGTTTATGGCAGTATTACAATATTACCATGGCAAAAACATAGAAATAATTAAACCATAATGCTAAGGGAAATGAGCCAATCCCAAAAGGTTAAATACCACATGTTTGCCTTAATTTAAGATGATATGATATTATGTATAACATGTTATGTCATGTATGTTATATGTTGTGTATAAACTAAAATTGAAATGTCAATGAGGTGGTCACAGAAGGTGGTTAAGATCTCGCATTTACTTTTAACATATTGGTTACTCATTACTATGTCAATTAATTCCATAATGATGTAAACTTTTGCTGATGGTATGTTGGAGCTTTTAATTGAGTGGGATGATACTCTGCTGGCTCTGTCTTCAGACCAGAGAGGGTATACCTAAGAAGCCGTTGAACTTGACTGGACAATAAGATACTGGACTCTATGTTTGGTATATGCTTGCAATGAGGGAATCTCAACGGAACTTGAACTGTGGTTATGCAACAAGATGGAGGAATCCACCATGGTGGGAGGGTTTGGGGAGGGGTGGGGAGAATCCCAGTACCTATGAAACTGTGTCACATAATACAATGTAATTAATGAATAAAAAAAAAAGAAAAAAACATAGAAATAATTCAAATATCCCTGAATTAATCAATGTTTCAAAAAAATGTTTTGCAACTTTATAACGGAGCCTTATTTGAGAATAAAAATCAACAAAAATGATTCACATTTATACATTATAAATTTTAAATATATTTTACAAAGTTAAAGAAAACATCATGAAAAGTCACATTTTTATCATTAAATACAAAAATCTAAATTAAAAAATTAGAAGAATAAAAGATTAAATAGAATAGAAAAATCCACATAGATTAAAAAAATAGAATGGTGACTGTTTAGAGCTGGAACATGTGGGGGAAAATAGGATGGGATTATCAATGAGTATTAGATTTGCTCAGGGGTAGCTGAAAATAGATTGTGGTGATTGTTTCACAGCTTTATGAACGCAATGATAACCAATGAGTTGTATTTTTAACTTATTAAAAATTGTATTGTGTGTGAATTTTACCTCCATAAAGCACTGAGGGGGCAAAACAAAACATTTGCAATGGCTTTTGTATCAAGTCCCTTCATGCTCCAAAAGAAATCTACATGAATCCTCAGGCCTATAGCTGTATCATAAATCACCTCCAGATCCAGCACTTAGACCATCACTACACAGCTTCAACAGGTCAGGAATCTGGGAGGGGCTTAGCTGGGTCCAGTGACTCAAATCCACAGTGTTCTCAAAGTTCAACTCGGGAAGAATCTGCTTCCAAGCTCACATGGCAGTTCCTTGCCACATGGTCTCACTACAGGGTGGCTCATCAACTATCAGCGTGAAAGTGATGGAACTGAAGAATGGCACACCCTGCAGTCTTTCTGTACGTGAACCTTGGAAATGGCATCTCATTGTGTTTTTCTTATTCTAATCTTTAAATACAAGTCACTAGATTCAGAACAGATGTAAGGGTAATATGTTACGCAAGAGCAAAAAACCAGGAGGAAGAATAAATAGTGGCCAATGAGAGGCTCCACCTTACACACCGTCTGATCCAGGCTGACTGATTTCATTACCATTCACAATTTATTTGCTTTATTCCTAAACCAATCTAACATCAGACCATTTCTCCATGGGACTTCAAACTCCACGTTTTCCATGAAACTTTCCCTGATCAGACTTCTTTCATCTGAACTCCTTTATGCTTTATAATTATACTACATAATTGACCCCTTAATTATATCCTGCCTCACCTTATTACTCAAAATACGTCTATTCTAACAGAATAAGCTTCACCTGGGTTTGTAAAATATGCAGCCTCCCAGGCTACAATCCCGAGACAAACTGAATCACAGTCTGTAGTTTTATAAGATACCAGGGAAGTTTAAGGCACAAAGAAGCATAAGCAATGCAGCTGAACCGTAGCATTCACTATTGTCTCACCTGTGAAAGACTGAAATCCCTGACAAAATTCTAAGGACTTAAAAAACTAGTATAGTTTCTTCTATTTCTTGTCTGTTCTTACACATATTACACAGATTGGCACTGACCTCACAGAATACAAAGTTGCTAGAAAAGAGATCATGAACTAGTCGAATTTATTAACAAAAGACTCTAGAGAAATCCAGTTTCAGCCCTGTCCTTTCCAGTTAGTGTAACTTTGGGTGAGTCATTTAATGCCTTTGTATTTCGCTTTATTTACCTGGAAAAAATGGGGGACTGTCACAGAATTAGTTAATGCCATTTCAAAATATCTGTTAATCCACAGCAAAATTAGATTGAGTATAATTTGCTGAGACCTAAATTAAAAATTCAAAATGCTACCACTGTGAATATCAAAAACTGCAAAAACTATGAAATTTTACTCTCCCTGTACCTCAGACCATGCCACTGTTCAGCCCAAATGAACACATAAATAATTAAAGAAGCTTATGATGAGTTTTTGGCTGGAGAACAAGAGGCTAGCCGGGATACATGAAACCCACCCTTTTTTTTACACTCCGGGAATTAGTCCCACATGCTTAGCTCTGCCTTCGAAAAAGAGCTTCAGGCCCTCCATAAGCATCAGATAAGAGACAAGATTTTGCCTTCAAAGGAATATCATGAATTTCTACCTGGAGTTCAGGATCTTTTCCTTTGAAGGGAGGATCTGCATTTGCCGTCTAAAGCCGCAGAAAGAGGCTGAGTGAGTGCAGGAGAGTATAAACAGGTGGTTGTGTTGTTGAAGGGACTCAGTTGAATTTCTTCTTTCACTTGTCAAATAAATAAGGTCCAATCCCACCCTCAGAGTTTAAACTGGCACTTCCCCTGAGAACCTGAACTCCAATTACATCTTATCTTTGGATCTCAAGATCTCCTCCTGTTCAAGGACTCCACCTACTCTCCAGGAATAGAGAACTGAACTTCCCTTTCCTTCCAGGTTCTCCCTGCTTTAGCATCCTGTCCTCCTCTCTTTTACACAGAATCTTAGCTACCTGATAGGATTTATTCTTATTATTATTTATTGTTAGAACAAATTCTGGGTCCAGAAAACTGGCTTCGCAACAGTAACCAAGGGTGAAGTGAGCACCACTGGGCAGGAAAGCTGAGCTGTTGTTGCAGTCCAGATGCCTTGCTTTCCTGGCCATGCATGCCTCTACTCTTGTCTAAAATCCAGCATAGCTCTTAATTTCCTGCAGGACAATTGCAAGAAACTATCCAGCTACACCACCTTTAAATTTATAAGAAGAATGATGGTAGTGATGATGATAATAACAATAATAACACTAGTAATTGATGCTGTTGGCTGCCTCGGAACAGAAGCATATTTTTGGTTTCTGTCCTCAGGCTCCAAAGTGGTTCACATGATGCAAATTGGACTAGCATACTCAGCGTTTTGGCACTTTTCACTTAATCTCTCAGTCCACTCCATCTTGGCACTGGCCTATACTTTGAAACACATTGCTGTTCTTGTGAAAACTGAACAGTGAGAACAGTTTCCAAACTTTTGAGACGTTTTCAGAACATTAGGGTTCCCAAAGATTGTTCTCCTACAAGCACAAAGTCAAAAACAAACATGGGAGTTCAATATCTGGCTATAGAATTCTCCATCACTGTGACAGGTGATTTCTGCCTAATGCCCAAACTCAATACTGGTAAAAATCTTTGGCAAGTGTTCTTTCTATCCAGCCAATCTCAGACAACTGAACAGAAGGAAGTCACAGAGCCATTCCATAGAAAGAAGATGCAGCAAGTATAACACTGGGCTAAGGACAGTGTTCTAATCCCAGTTGCAACACTAATCCCACGTCCTTCCAACTACTTTTCACTGAGTCAAAATGAATTTGATAACCAAATGGATTTGAAAAAATATATTAAAATAGCAGATTAATAAAGTTTCCATCAAAGAAGTAAATATCATTGGGTGAGGATATCAGGGCAGCAGGATTTGAAAGGTGGCATCCACAGTGACTTCAAATGGAAAAGAAGATGACTCAAAGCAGTAACTGATCAGCACATGGGTTCTATGAAGCCGAGATCCACAACTGTCTCCTCCAAACTTTTGTCCACCAAAATTTCTGATATATAACATACAACAATAAGACACTTTGGATTTGCTAGAGTATAAATATCTTGCAGACCTGGGTTGGTGTCACGTGGCTATCCTCCATCCCAGGGTGCACAGGCATTTAGGAGGCTGGATGTGGCTTTTCTCCCTGTCTCCCTCCTTCCCCCAGATACAAGAAGGAAAAAATAGAATGTAGAAATGGTGATCTTATCCACCTTCCTGCAGCCCTTGACCCTAATCACCTTAACCAACTACGTAAAAATCATCAAAAATAAGAATAATTAATAATTTAAAAATAAATAAATATCTTGCAGAACATGAGTTATAAGCACAGACTGGCTCCCTAGAGAGGCTAGATCAGTACATCTAGCAGCGAGGTCCAAGACTTTGCATTTTTAACATATGACCCAGGAGGTTCTCCATACGAGCAAGTTTAAGAGACAATAACTGCATAGAAAACACTGGCCACATGATATCTAAAAACTCTTCCAGGTCTGCAGTTCTGCAGGAGCCAGTTAATTAATGGTCACTCTTAACTTTCCACTCCCTTAAAGCACTGGTAGATTCTTAAGAAGATAATAATAATGGCTAATGTTTATGTAGTGCCAAACACTATTTTAACTACTTTGCATGTAAGAACCATTTTAATCTTCACAACAACCCGTTGAGGAAAATACTATTGTGATTCCTATTTTCAAGATACATAAAAATATGCATACTGATAAAGTGATTTTCAAAATGGAGGCTAATCAGTTAAAACAAAAAAAAGTAGGCCTCAGATTCCAATAAATATCTTAGCTGCAGAGCCTGGCTCCTAAGTCACTTTGACTGACAAGCTCTGCCCTCCTCCTTCACTTCAGATTCCCCAGCATTAGGCACTCAGTTGCAACTCAGTAAGGCGCTAATCATAGTGTCTTACCTACCATCTGTATCATGTGCCTCAGTCTCAGGAGCTCCACCCCTGCTTCAGCCAGATTAAACAGATTTCATCTGCCTTGTTCTTTGATCTCTGTCACATTTCATTTGATCTGTGATTAAAAATGGGGTCCTTATGATTATTTATCGACTCTTCTTTCTTACAGGTGAAAAAAAGAAACGAGCCCCCCAAAATTAAGGAGCTTCACAAGTATTATCCAATGAGTCCCTGGTGTTTATTTCTAAAACCTTTGGTTTCCAACTACTTTTCACTGAGAAAATGAATTTAGTAACCAAATGGATTTGGAAAAATATATTAAAACTAATAGATTAATAAAGTTTCCATTGAAGAAGTAAATATCATTGGGTGAGGATATCAGGGCAGCAGGATTTGAAAGGTGGCATCCACAGTGACCTCAAGTGGAAAAGAAGGTGACTCAAAGCAGTAACGGTCCAGCACACAGGTTCTATTGAAGCCAAGACCCACAACTGTCTCCTCCAATAGTCACATCACCAAACTCAAGAGAAAATCAATAGATAGATAGATAGATACATAGATAGATAGACAGATAAAAACCAGCCTGTGCTGACAGTGTGGAAAAATGACTAGACTTTTATTATGGTGAGTAAGATAACCCACTCTTTGTTGCCTAGGCAATGATACAGTTATTAGCCAAGCTACTGAAGTAAGGCTTTCATGAAAATGTAAACCTGAGTATGGCTAATGGTGTGAAGATATTCAACAATTACAATAATATTTAATAGGGGTGCTCCCATTCACAGCTTGGTCCTAATAGTCTGACATGCCAATGAAATTATTAGACCATTATGACCACATAAAGGAGGATGAAACCCCTAGGAAAATTTTCCTGGGGTCCCCCTGCCCTTAAACCTCCATTGGCATGTTGGTAACCAAAAAGATAAAAATGAGGAAATTCTGCAAATGTCTGGGCAGCAACAAAGGCTAAAAGATGAACTGCTCAATCAATGCCATGACCATAATCAGTGTGATTCTGTGAATGACTCAAGTTTTGTTATCTGGGAACCACCCAGAAATCACCAGAGGTTTAATGTTAATGAGCACCTTGGCACGGAAGTCAGTGTAGCTGATACAAGGCACTTTTATTCCTTTCTGCCACTGAGTATTAGATGAGCCAAGAGTTGTAAATAAGCTGCAAGGCAAGAGAAAAGATACTTGAATACCAAACTAGTGCCATAAGAGGCTTTGTGGTAAATCATGTCAGAGTCTTTCTACTTCTTCTTAGCCCCCGCCCACCTTTGCATTGGACTGAGAATTCCTGAAAGGAGCAGATAAAATCTGAAACCCTCTTCACACTCTGACTTCTCAATGTATTGACAAATGGATCGGGTGTTCAAAAGTTTGAGGAAAATCAACCGGCGGAAAGTTAAACTTGAAAAAAAAAAAAATTCTGTCATTAACCTGAACTGTTTTTAATTGAGAAAAGCCTATTTTTTAAATTATATTTCAGTTTGATCAAGCTCAGGATAATAACTACCACATGCTAAGGGATTTTTATAGACCAGAGATGTGCCTTATCTAAGATCCCAACAACCCTCCCAAGTTAAACTCTGTCATTCCCATTTTATGGACAGTGCAACACAGATTGGAAAGACAAAACAACACAGATTGTTACTTGCCCAGTTTCGCAAAGCTAGTAAATGTCAAATTCAGGATTTGACTCCAAACCCTGGAGACTGTAAATTGCAGAACTGAATCTAGATGCCTTTGTTTGACCAAAGCAACCTCAAAGCCTTTATACCCTGGGATCCCATCACTCTCCATATGTAACCCTAACTATAAAGTGCCATATTTTGGCCTGAATATGCTGAATATGAGGTCAATTCTCTGGGCTGAGATGGTGGTTATCACTTGGATTTGAGGGCTTTGATGAATATCACAGGCAATGTTTTTAACTATATAAACTTTAAGAATGGCAACTATTACTGCTATGTAAAATTAGACCTCAGACACTCTTCCTTCCTTAGACAATATATAAGTAAACTGCTCTATTACCTGAAAATAATTTGATTGATCTTCTCCCCTAATTTGAAATAATCTAAGTAATTATAACATCTGGTTGAAATAAGTTTAGTACAGAGTTCTATCATGCTTCTTAAAATGATGTCCCAGATTTGAAAAATAGCCCTCACCAATTCAAAGATACTAACCTTGTCCTCTATGTTAAATCTCGCTCCTGGCATAAGCTATGGAGTCAGAGAATTTAAAAGCAGCAGTCAGCTTCAGGACATATTTGCTGTCTCTTATTCTCATTTAGACTCAACAACATCATCTTTGAAGGGAAAACCATGATACCTATCACATACAGCTACTCTTTAAATAATCAGGGTATAGATGTAGATTTCAGAACAGGAGCAGGCATCAAGGAAACAACTGATCCCTGTTAGCTTTGAGTACTGATCGCCAAGGAAGACCCTATCAGTGTGACTAATCCATACTATTGGTTAATTTAACTATTACTCACATTGCACGTAGGAATGAATGGCCACAGGAAAAGTTGGAGTTTCTGGAGAATAAAGTTCACCAAATGCATTTTCATTTCATATAGAAATTTGAAACCCAGACCGTTGTTTAAAGTCACACTGCTGGTATGGGAAACTCAAGTCTGAACCTAAGTCTCTGGACCGTAGTAATGCTCTTTATTCTGCAGCCTAATATGGTTTTTTCTTTTATCTTCGCAGAAAATAATTTGTGATGCTAATGAAATTAACATTTGAATACTTTTTCCTGAGTACCCATCATTGAATGGAAAGAACATGAAGCCATAGAGTTTGGCCACAGGGAAAATAAGTTGGAGAAAAAAAAATTTTTTTGACTTCTCAGCATATGGTTCTCCACAATGCCAAGCAAAGGAAAGTCGGGAAGCAAACTACTAATTGCCAACCCATGTATCTTCAAGGACTATCTATTAGAAGCGTCCTCAATTTCATTAACAAATATTTGTAATGTTTTAGCAATTGTAATTTCTTTAAAGAAAATAAGAAAGACCTGAAAACTCCTGCTGTCAACATGTTTTAGATGCCATCCTTAAAAACTCAGTCATAAATTTCCATCTATCCACCATTTCCATCATCATTTCCTCCACTCTCAATGGAGAACTATTTATACTCTCTAAAGTGACTGTCCTTTCTGCACAATTACCAAATACCAGATGAGTGTCCCATAGTGTCATACTGATGGCCATCACATGGAAAAACTTAGAAATTTAAGACTTTTATTAAACCCCTGCCCTTGAACAGACCCAATTGTAGGATATCATCATTGCTGAACTGCTTTAAGATGCTATCTTTTAATTGAAAGTATAGGTATATTAGGTTGTATTCAATAAGGAATATTTGATTCTTTCTGTGGGGACTACAACATCTCATCCACAACCAGGACACTCCCACCTCTGCTGCCTGAGTTTGTTACATTCCAGTGAGACCTACAAAGCAGGTTCAAAAATAATTATGCAGTTTGTTCAGCTGATGGTGTGAATAATCAGTGAAACTGGAACTGTGATGTGTGATGTCATCACCACATCATCTCCAGACAAAGGTCACTTTAAAGATGATGTCTTTCTAACACAAATCCTTCTTGTCATGAGAGTCCTGGTTTAGAAAAGTGAACCCATTGCAGTAAATCTAGATTTCCTGAATGTTAAGTATCTGACACATCCCCAAGCCCATGACATCCACAGAGCTCTCACTTCTGCCCTAATGTCTCTGCAAAATTTGGGGAGTTTCCTGTACCTTCCTCTACTCTCGTCATGTGCCCAGCACATCGCTCGGATTTATTTATACTTACCTTCCTTACAACTTTCTCTTAAGTAACACCAAGCTATCATTACATGAAAAAGAGAGGTCTAATAAAAGATGATGTAAATCCAAAGCATCATTGTTAAAGGGAGAGCAATAACAATGAACTGACCTCCAAGGAAATGCAGAAGTGGTTAAACCATACCATTATTTCTACCTGCCTATAATTATAACATTTGTATGAGTCTATTTGGATCATAGTCACATGAATGATGATTCACAGCTCTTAGAAAATTCAGGCCACATTTGCAGCAACTCAAGAGATCCAAATCTCTATGTTCTGCTGTTATTTGTTCTGGGAGTACTATAAACCATTCTAGGCCTCGATTTTCTCATCTGTAAAGTGAAATGTTTAGACTACATTATTTCTAATTTTCCTCCTGCAATTTTATTCTTCTTTAAGGTTGATACAGCAGACAGTAACAAGCCTAGGGAAGAGCCCAAGTTTAAGTTGGGCAGTAAGAGAGGAAGCAGAGGAGAAAGTGTCCTTTCAATCTTAAGAGTCTTCTCCTTTAATGAACCAAGAGACCTTGACTGGCCTCCTTGATACCTTCTGACTTCTGCCATCATTTTACATATTACACTGTAAATTTAAGTGATGCTTTTTGGGGCAGATGTTAGCACAGGAATATACACATCCCCTACCACTGTGCCTGGTTTAAGTCCCAGCTTTGCTTCCCCTCCTGCATTCTGCTCATGCGCACCCTGGAAGGCATCAGGTGATGGCTCAAGTTAGTTGTGTCCCTTCTATCATAACGCATCCCTATTTCTCAGCTTTGATTTGGCCCAAACTTGTCTGCCGTAGAGATTTGAGAAAGTGAACCCAGGAATGGGAGCATAATTTTCCTGTCTCTCTGCCCTTAAAATAAAATAAATAAAATTTTTTAAATGATGGTTTAAGCATAGATTTGTAATGACTAAGGACATTAAAACTAATAACCTGTTGAGCATGTAATGAGTCACTATAAGCAGAGAAGGTATTTCTTCTTAATATCTAGTTGGCCTTTAGGTATGGATGTAACTAAGAATATTAAGTAACTTTAGCCATCAGTAACTAGGAAATTGGTCTTTGTAGCATGTTATGTGTGCTCTAAACTATAAAAGTACTGCATGAATTTTGTCATATTTAATATGAAGAAACAGGCTGAACAGAAATTGAAATATGCCTTACAAAATGCAGGCATATTTTTTTTTTTTTGCAATCTTTGCATAGGCCTCAGTATAAGACGCCCTCCCTTTGCCACAGAACATTCTCTTGTTGGGCTTTGAGCATCAATTCTGCCTGCTCTGGTCTGAGGCCCTGGGATGCACTGGTGACTGTGAGGGAACTGAGCATACCTGAAGCAAGTCACATCTTCCCCTGAAAGGCAGGTACAGAAAAGCCCTTTCCCTAGCCCAATGTATGGGCCACAAATGAAATTCAGAGTTCAGACAACTAATAATATCACAGTATCAGAAAGGCATAATACATGACTTTCAGATCTTCAAAATTATCAACTGTAAGGGGGGAGAAAAAGCAATTACTACAATTAGGAATAAGAAATGCTCAGCCCATGGGCCATCTAAGGACTACAAAATCACTTGGTCTGACCCTGCCAAAGTGATGAAAATCAGACAGAACTCAAAATTCAATAGATCTATGACCTACTAATTTTTGAGTTGACAATTCTGTCTGTCCCACAAATGATATAATAAATGTTTAAATAATCCTAGGGGAAAAAAAGTTCATCTCTGTGTCACATTTTAATATAGTCAGCCTTTAAATGGCAAATTATTAGATTAGATTTGATAGATTATATACAACAATATTTACCTGCACTTTAAGAAGTCATTCAGATCTTTTTTTTTTAAATTCATGATACCTTATGACAGAAAAACACACACACACACAAATTCATTGGGGCTATCAAAGCAACCAAAAAAAAAAAAATAGAACTATGATCTTGCATTATGTGGAATTTCCCAAGTTGCTTGTCTTGAACTTCAGCAAAAACTAAAATTAGCTAATGGTGGCAGTTGGATTAAGCAGACATCAAATGGGGGTATTTCCTAATTTAAATGTTCTCAAAAGAAGAAATATGGGTAGTAGCCTTTCTTATTAAGAAAAAAAGAGATAAGCTTCGAACTTAATGAATTTTTATGTATTAAACTACACATAGGACCTAGTGGAAAATTTTGTTGCCTTTACACATAAAAATTGTACATATTTATGAGGTATAATTTGATGTTTCAACACATGTATATGTTGTTTTGTGAGATGCAGATCAGGATAAACATACCTAGCTCCTCAAACATTTCCCTGTGTCAAAAACATTTCGAATACTTTCTTACTGCAGTTTTGAAACATACACTGCATTTTTTTCCCTCCAGTAACCCTAGTATGCATAGAGTACAGGTTCATTTTGCTTATCCAACAGTAACTTGGCACCTGTTTAGCAACCTCTCCCCATCATACTATCTCCTTAAAATTCTTAATCCCCTCCCCCCATTTAACTCAAAATATAACTTTAAAATTAAAGGGAAAGGAAGAGGAAATTACAATTCTTTCTGGAAGAAACTAAGATTTACCACTTTGATTCTGCTGTACCATGTTATAGATAGAGATAAGAAAGAGCAGGGACTTTTTTCTTGCTGTTACACAAAGTGATTTGAAGTTACTCAAGTGGGTTCTACCCAATACGAAAGCCATGAAGCTACTCATAGCATCTTATTAAAATTCCAAAACAGAAGACATTGCTGTTCCTGTTATACTGGAATGTACCTTAAATTTTTCTTTCCATTTTTAACTGAGAAATTACTGTGAAACAAAAAAAGAAAAGGTGGTTACTTTCACAGGATTTTTGAAAACCTGAAAGGATAATAAAGGGAAATGGGCGAACAAGTTATTTGTTGCTGGTCCTGGGAACAGATTTCAGAGATAGTTAAAAGATAATGTGGAACACGCACTTTCCCTACATCTTTAGGGTTCAAAACTTCTGCCATCAGACTTACCCGAACACTGAACCAGTTAATAAAATATTAAATTTTATGTATGGCAATTTTTTAAAAGACAGCTCAATTTATAGTCTCTTAATTCACTAAGTCATCAAACTATAGTTCCATAAAAGTCTCTTTATGTGCTGTATGTGCCTATTTGGTGTATTGAGTTTTTCTGAAAAAAAAAAAAAAAGTATCTTGTAACAGGCAATTCGGATTGTATGGCAGAAATGAACTCTGAAGGTCACTTCTCTTACAGCTATTTATACTTAAAGTTATCTAAAATGCAAGTGAGTTTTAAACAAAGTCAAACGCAATTTCTAACTCCATTATCTCTAGGAATATTAGAGCTAGAAGGCCTCGGCTATCATTAAATACAACCTCTAAGCTAATGCAGAAATCCCTCTTTGTCTTGCTGGAACTCTGGTTCCACTAAACGGGCTGCTCAGAATCACTGAAGGTCCAAGGCAACACTGCACTGTTGTGAAACAATGCCAATTGCTAATCACTGACACTAGATCTGTTTCCCAACGTTTCTATCCTATGATGTGGTCCTCATGTCAGTGAGAAACAGATGTCACCTTCCTTTTGTACATCTGCTCAATGCCTATAAAAACTGGCATCCTATTCCTTCTTTGATTCTCTTGTTCACTGTAAACACTACCTAGTCCTCATGAGACTTGGCTTCAGCCTCTTTGCTTCCTGCCTGCCCTTCTCTAAACCACAACAGGTTCCTAGTGACCTTGAAACACCGTGTAGCTAGCCCGGAACACAAAAGATCCAGTCTGCTTACTTGGCCTCAAGGTCCTGTCTCTCAATGAGTGATATACTTCTGTTGTCCTATTGATAGTTTTCTTGCTGTTCGCCACAATACCCCTTAACACGAAATTTGTTTCAATGAGGAAACTTCCTTGTCTACTAGTGAAAGAGGTTAATGAATTCCCCCAGAGAAAATGTTTCATTAAACGAAACTTCTTTGGACACGGATATTCTAAGGAGCCCTTGGGCTGTCCAGATAAAATCAAAGATGCAGGAGAAAGTAGGCTATACACTGACCTGCCGGAGCATTTCTCGCTTTCGTCTCTACTGTCTTACTTCACAAGTATTCTACCGAGCCTTAGCTTCTCATTCCAGAAGTTCTGCCTTCATGAATGAATTAATGTTGTTATTATGCGAATGATATTTGCTGTAAGCTTGAGGTTGGCTTCCTCATGATCTGTCTTCATGTGAAGGCTTCCACCATGTTATGACACAGCAATAATAATCTCACCTGATTCCTAGACCATGTTTTTGGAATTCCTGTCTGTCCTAGGGTCAAATAAGTTTCTGTTTATTATCACTTACCCAGTTTGCAGCATTCTGTGATAAGAGCAGAAAATGAACATAACAGAAACACAAAAATCCCACACACAAAAGAAACAGGGATAGGGTAGAGAGAAGGAGTGAGACAGGATGGAGAAACAGCAGCAGATAGGATTCCAGTGATGATGCACAAATGCTATGTAATTTCTGCTCCCTTCACACTCAAGCAGGAGCAGAACTCTGCTTTCCATTCCCAAGGTTCACGTCAGTGAGATCAGACCTCCTAACCAAGATCATTGCCACTTGCTTCCCGGCTAGGGCCATTTTCTGGAAAATTGCACTATAAAGAAAGCCTGTGTCATCGTCACTTCAAGTTTTCTCCACCATCCATCTGTGGGTTTTGTTCTGTCACGTTACCACTTCCTGGTGTAAAGACTGTTTTCTTTTAAGAATAAATAAACAGTAAAAGCCAATAAATTCTAGAATGATAAACGCCCTCTTGGCTCAATATTTTCTTCCCAGAAGATGGAATATAGCACACAAGGAAAATTCTTTTCACCAGAGTAATAAATATTTATTGTAAGACACAAACAGCATTAAATAAAGTCTTGGGATGATTTTACTTTCTGTCAGTGCAACATCTTCTGCAACTCACTGGGGCCTGCTTAACCACACCGAGAATAAAGCTGTGCTAATCCTTGACCCTATTCAGTTACTAAGTATAATAGTTCCCAGTCAGTGAGGCCCCTAACTTGATGCTTTAATATTCATTTAACTTATGCAAATTCCTGGCATTTGGTTGCTTGCCAAAACCCATATATCCAATAACAATCCAGTTCCCACATGAACTCCAGCACCCACTCTATCCAACAACTAAATGTCTGGAGGGCCCCAGTGAAAAGAAATTCCCTACCACAGTCAAGGGCATTCCTGAGATGCTCCAAGTCATGGCTGGAGATCTCACTGTGCTCCCCAAGGAAGGGATGGCCTTCATATCACCTCTAGTACTAAAAAATAAAATTCATGTTTCCGATCACAGGGCTAAAAAAATCAAGTCAAAAAGCACTTATATCACTGTATCCTGAATTGAATTGGAAAGGCTACAAGCACTCCTTAAACACTTAAAATCACCCTGCCAGAGCCACAGAAGCTTGGCAGGAACCAGTGCATGCCAACACATTTTAACATACAAACTGACCTAGTTCAACATTTTGTAGTTAGCTGTTTGGCCTTCTCATTGTCACAGAGTAGCCTGCTCTGTCCACTCTTCTTGCTAACACCTCTCCATTAAGGAAATTTTGAAAAACAGAGGTTAAGGAAGACAATCCAAAAAAATTGCTTAGTAAACAAGGGTGAATATCATTAACCTTTGCCATCTGACTACCTTATTACTCTCATCAGTTGCACTTAGTGCGATAATGGGCTACAGAATATCCTGTGGCAATAACGAGAATACCCCCCAAGTAAAGAGAATATTTCTGGTGCTGCTTCTAACCCGCTTAAAGGACATATGCTGGTACTTCTTTCTCCCAGGAAATTATTCATGGTTCCCATGGACAGCATGTGCAAAGTGTATACAGTCTCCATATGTAAATTAGAAAATCAGGTTATTTTCTTGCCTAAAAATTCTCTAAATATTATTATGCACTGCATAAATAAATGAGTTTATAATCTAAGACTCCAAAGTAGAAAAATATGAGTGCATGTGGAATCACATCACAGCACACATGCAGATACCTCCGAACCTTTTGTAAGAGCAATTGCAATAGATTTATTCAGATGTTACCCTGCCAAAGGCCAGGAACATACTAGGTGACATTTGATGAATTTTTTAATCTTATAAATTTGATTCTTGATTCTCTGCCCCTAAGATATCTGAAATTAAAAAGAAGAAGTTAGATCAGCAAAATTGAATTTTTTTGAAAGTACAGTTAGGGGGCATGCGTTTAATTTTCTTTACCCATCATTACATTACAAAGAAAATGGGCAATCATGATTAAAGAAGCCAGGGGGAAAAAAGGGGGAAAATTTTAGCTAACAAATTTTGCTAAAGATCAATAAAGGAAACAACTTATTCTGATCCTTTTCTGGAGGTGATAATATTCCACATATATAATTGCTACAGTAACTTTCCCTGTTAGATGTATTAAAACCTCATTCATGTACATCACATGATATTAATTACAGCAACTCAAGAACAAAGAACAACAGAAAGAAACTGACTTACAAAAAAGTACATTATTTTTCACATGGAAAGCTTATTATCATCATTAGTGTTTCTCCAAGTGCCAACTACGAATCCTTTAATCAGAAACACCCTAAGAGCTTTCCAGAACTGAAGAGGCCTGAACCTTACCTAACATGTGCTGGTTAGAATTGCTGCTTTTTGAAAGGGTTCCCCAAAGTTTCTTATGTGTCATAAAGTTTGATATCACTGCCATAAGAATGATCTCAAGTCTGTATCAACCTAAGACATAGATTAAAAATAACTTAAATACATGAATTTCAGACTTGCCAGAAGTCTCTTTCATTTCTCATCTTAAACTCTCACCATATTCCAATGGACTTTCTTTGTCTCTCATGACTGGAATTGTTGTATAATCTCAAATTACCTTTGTGAATGGAGCCACTCTTGAAGAGCTGAACATAAGAAAGGCTTGGTTGGTCTGGATCTATTAAAGAGGAGGTCACATTGATTTGGGACAGATTGAATCTATTTTAATCAATTTATTCCTCCCGTGGCACACTAATAACAACATATTATAACACAAGCCAATGCCAAATTACAAAATGAGTTTTTAGCTTTAATGTGGCTTGAAAGGTACTAAAAATTTCCCCAACACTTCACCTATATTCTCGTCTATTCCTTGTCAGCTGTTAGAATTTTCCCGACTCTGATTTAACAAGCACTCTGAATCCAAATATGACTAGCAAATATCAAATACAAAGAAAAAATAATTATGCAATCACCAATATGAACCCTGCATACTATGCAGCAGTATCTAGCTCCAACATCCAGTTTTCTCCCTACTACAGTTTCCTGACAATGTGGTCCTTGGCGTACTACCCATGTAAGAAAGAAAGGCTACATTGTAAGCTCCTGGTTTCAACTTGATTCAACCATGGCTACTGAAATTATTTGAAGATTGAGTCAGCCACAAGATAGAAGCTCTTTCTATCAGCCCTTGTCTTTCTCCCTCTTTCTCTATCTTTTCCTCCCTTCTTCTTCCTCTCTCTCTCTCTCCCTTTCTATTTTGTTTTCAATAAATAGATAAGTTTTTAAAGGAATATTGAGTAATATGCCAGGCAATGATTTTTCAGCTCTTTCTCATCTCTTGTATTCATTTTCATAGCAATAAGGATAGATGGATACTATTAGCTTTATTTTATATTTTAAGGTAGAAGATCATGATATCAAGTACATGATAAAGTCAGATATAATGACAGCTTATCCATTCTGCAAATGAGGAAGTTAACTTTATAATACCACCTAGTGTCTTCCAATACTATACTTTTTATTGTTCTCTATAGTTAGGATACTTGTAGCTTCTAAGCTATCTGATAGAGATGCAAGTGTCACAATTGGTGTCTTAATCAAGGCATACCCTTATGCCCCCCCTCAAAAGTTCAGAAATGTTTAAACTTAAACTATACATTTGTTAATCATGACATCATCACATTTCTGTAGCTTCCTTTACATCACAGCTGCAGTGAAAACATTTAATGGTTTTCACAGTGCTAGTTTCCTCTCAAAGAATATTTCCTCCATTCCAGTCCAATTACTCCAATATTTCATCACTACTTGCAAATCTCAGCCTCATATTCCTCGCCCCTCAACACTATCTTGTAACCTTAGAGCTTTCTTACTTTCTAAAAACTCTCCCCAAATTCCATACTTCCATTCTTCAATACTTCCAAGCCACTGAAAAGGAGCTGATATTTTGCTTTTTTTCTTGGTCAGTTGGATTTTCCCCACTCTTCTTGACTATTTCAAATTCCATTTCTCCTTAATTAGAAGGACTCCTCTGGAATCATCTTTCATTTTCTCACCATTGTTTCTCTAGCACACCCATTTGTCAAGGCTCCAACCATTGTCATACCCAGAAGTTTGCCTAGTGTAGGACGGGGCCTGAGAAACTGAATTTGACAGAGTAAAGCACACAACATGTTGCCAGCTCTGCCTTCAAAGTTAGGATTTTAAAAATGTATTTTTCAACTGCCGTCACTCTTTAGAACAATTATTTATTATGCCCTGAATTGAAAAGTTGGAACTTTGGATTTTATTTTCATTTCCACAACATTTCTTACAATTTATTAGTGACGACTTATTCAAATAATGGGTCCATTTGGTACTATGACCTATCAGTTTCTTGACCTTACCCCTCCAATTCTTATTTCATTTATTTGAAAGACAAAGTAACAAGGAGAAAGAAAGAGAGTTAATCCATCTTAGTTCACTCCTCAAATTGTTAAAATAGTGAGAGTTGGACCAAGCCAAAGCCAGAGTCAGGGACTTTATTCAGGTCTTCCACATATTTTGGGCTGCCTTCACTGCCTTCCAACATACCTTAGAAGAATTCTGGGTCAGAAGTGGAACAGCCAACACTCAAACTGCTATGGGTAAAGCAGGCATTGGTTTAACCCAAAGTGCTATTTGTGCACACACACACACTTGAGTGATTACAACCTAAACTGTATACCTGGATGGGAGCCATGATCTCAATTTCAAGTATATCAATTCCCAAACTAATCCATTTTTTCCAGTTCATTTTCCCTGCCATACTTAATTCAGAACTTTGGCCCCTTTGGGATATTCTATTCATTGATCCTACCAACCCTCCTCAAATCCCTTTTTCTCTTCCTGCCAAGTTTATATCTCAAAATTCATCATTTCAATCACTGCTTCAACACATCTTTTGGCTACCCTGCTTTTCTGTACTTACCTGATAAAATGCTCATGTTCTAAAACCTAATCCTGTGTCTACTGAATATCTAAACTTAGCAGGGAAATATTGTTAGAGGAAAACATAGAACTGCGGTGACTGGTCTTTCAAATATAATCTTGAGTCTCAAGACAATAATACTACACAGAAATAGTCTACATTGCTCTGATTTTCCAACTCCTCAGGCACTTCTTCAATATTTTTGTCTCCCCAGACCCCCACATTAGCTCCATCCTTACTCTCAGCCAAAATAATTGTCTCCCATTTTTCTAATCAAACAGTGGTTGAAGACAAATAGCATATCCCACCTATACTAAGTTGACTAGCCTATGTAGAGCGTTACCCATACCGCCATATTCCTTCATCACAACGCATGAATTGTTCCCATCTTTATCAAAAGCTTATCCTTCCTTACATTATCTGAATGCTATACACTGACCACGACCCATATATTTTTCCTACAATTTACCCGTGTGTGTGTGTGTGTGTGTGCTGGCTATCTAATTTAGAGGAGGCCCCTTTTCAAAAAGGTGAGATTACTAAAGCTTAGAGATTGATCTTCCCATTGAAAATTTTATTTATTACCTAAGCGCTCATATTTAGTGCAATAACTTAATATTCGGTTTGTATGATGATTACTATTAAATCATTCACATTTGAAGGTATCCCCAAAATCCAATTCAGATTCCTACCCCATAACCTTTAAAATGCCTCCTTCCACAGCCTCAGTCAATGAGCAACTACTCCATAATATCTTATTTATCTAGCCAAAGCCTCATGGATATTCTCATTTTTTTCTTTATCTCAGACTCTAAAACTCTTCTCCAATCCATCAACCAGGTTACTTCACAGTACAATCTCAAGACAATTACACAGAATGAATAAAAATATGAACAAACAGGCATGACTGCTTTGCATGAAGAAAGCATGACTATTTTGCTTGAGCAGCAGAAAGTATTTTTTTAAATCCCCACAGGACAAAGTTATAAGTTATAGCATTCATTCTTAACATGGCTTTTGAATAATCTTGGAGGAAATGAAACCTACAGAAAAGTCTGATGCTGAGATTTAGAGCAAAACTCCTCATTTCTCAGACTGGGTCAACTTCCCCTTAAGTTACTGGCACAGTCTACACAGAGATGCTATTTTGGGAGATCCAATTTTTCTTCTGTTAACCAGTTTAAATAAGTTTGACATACTACGTTTCTAAACTATTGCTCTCTAGATATAATAAATCCTTAAATTTCAATAATATATTTATTGTCAGCCATTGATTTCAAAACTGCTCAAGTGAAAATCTGGAGAACAAAACTAATTAAATAACATGGGTTGAAGGAAGTAATAGTTTTGTGGATGAGAGCTGAAAGTTAACAAGCCATACCAAATTACCTCTAGGAACAACATCTAAAAGTGAAATAAAAACTGTTTTTTCAACTTCATATTTTAATACAATGGGTTCTATTTGCTTTCAAACAGAAATTAAATTTTAAATGTAAACAATGTTTTAGAAATCACAAACGTTAATTCACTTTGATTCTGGTACACAAACAACATCAGTGCCTATGAAAATGGCTTGGTCATTGCTTTTTCAATAAAAGAGCAAAAACTTGAGCCAAAGGTGACTCACACATCCATTAGTGTTTAGGTTTATTGACTGTCATCCCCATCCCTTTTAAACCCTGAATTCAAACTAACCAGATCACAAATGGTAGAAGTACAAATCATATATCCTAATAAAATTCTGTCTACAGTTCCGACTGGAAGTTTAGCCCCACACTGATGAGTCAGTCCTGAGACAACCCAACCTCAACAGGCCCCCACAGGGGTACCCAGTGATCCCAAGAGAAACCAGCCCACAGAAAACACAGTCTACCTCAACTCCCCTCTGCAATTGTTTCAGGACACATACCCTGTTGACAGGAAGTTGACAGTATTATTTCAAAAACCCTTTTACCTAGGAAATGAACCTAGTCATTTCTTAGTCTTTCGATCTTCAGTATGACAAAGCTAATGCAAATGAACAGATAAAGAAATATTGCTGAAAGAGGCAAAGGCTTGAAAAGGAGTGAAACTGTCAATTAAGAAGATAGAACTCTGTATCTACTGAGGACCTAAGAGTATCACATAATGAATAGTTTCAAATGTGCAGGTAGAAATTCTATCCAATTAATAAAGATACTAACTAAGACATATAGTGATTCTGGAGCTGCCATGGTGGCATAACAAGCTAATTCTCTGCTTATAGTGCCAACATCCCATATGAGCGCCAGCTTGGTTGCTCCACTTCCGAATCCAGCTCTTTGTTTATAACCTGGAAAAGCAGTGAAGGATGGCCCAAGTTCTTCTTAGCTTAGCAACACATAAATGTATTATTTAATACCCAGAATCTTTCTGAATCAGTCTTAATGCACCTGGGAGAGGCAAAGAAAACATTTTATGGAGAGAGCCATCTTCACAATTTAAAACTTGAGGCTGGACCTGGCACAGTAGCCTAGCGGCCAAAGCCTTTGCCTTGCACTCACCAGGTTCCCAGATGGGTACTGGTTCTAATCCCGGCAGCCCCCCTTCCCATCCAGCTCCCTGCTTGTAGCCTGGGAAGGCAGTCCAGGAAGACCCAAAGTCTTGGGACCCTGCACCTGCATGAGAGACCCAGAGGAGGCTCCTGCCTTCAAATCAGTATAGCTCCAGTCATTGTGGCCACTTGGGGAGTGAATCAATGGACAGAAGATCTTCCTCTCTGTCTCTCCTCCTCTCTGTATATCTGACTTTCTAATAAAAATTCAAATAATATGAGCAACAAGGACTATATCCCAACTGCCAAGGAGGCCACAGGGAATTGGATGCCCTCGGAGGCCGAGTACTCTGAGGTCACCCACCCCCCGCTAAAAAAAATTCAAATAATAATAATAATTCTTTTTAAAAAAAACTTGAGGCTAGAAACATTTAATCCTTTTAAAGGGAGTTTAGGGTCAGTGTTGTGGTACAGGGATTTACGCTGCCTACTGTGATGCTGGCAACCCATATGGGCATCAGTTTGAGTCCTGGATGTTAAAGGATAAATTAATGTGTTACCAACTCTGTATTCACAAGGGAGACTTGGAAGAAGCTCCAGGCTGCTGGCTTTAGACTGGCCCAACTCTGGCTGTTGTGGACATTTGGTTGGGAAGTGACGCATAGCATGGAAAATCTCTATTCTTTTCTCTCTGCCTATTTATCTCTATCCCAATCAATATGTATATGTATGTGTATATGTAGATGTATATGTAGATGTATATGTAGATACCCAAATATATTTATATCAATAGGTACATGAATATATGGATATCTATAACTATCTACTGACATTTATATCTATATCGGTCTACATCCCATGATATAAACATATAGACACAGATATCTCTATCTATAGATATATCTATGGATACTGGCAGATATGGATATAGATACACATGAAAAAATTAAAGGTGAAATTATGACCAAATATTAGCAGAAATTTGAATCTCAGTATTCTAGAACTTCATCATTAAAAGACGCAGAATTATCTAAAGATTCACATCTTTAGTTTGATTTCTCCAGAAATGAATGATGAGAAGATCACTGCAGTAATTTAAACAAGGTCAGCTAGTAAATTAAGGGTATTAGAAAGGTCTAGAATTTATGCTTCATAGACTGGCCTGAAATCATGCAATTATTACTTCACTCCCTGCTACTGCAGAGGTGAAAAAAAGACAATTGAACAAATAAGCAGTAACAAATGCAAATGGTTTCACATTACTCTTTAAAGCACTCTGCCAACCACAGAACCTATTTCTAAATGTCTATGAATATGAAATATCTCCATAATGTGTTTCTTCAGAAACCAGTTGTTTTCTGTCTCCATAGCAGATATTTCATGGGCATTTCCCCAGCATTTGACAAAAGCAATGAAGTTAGGATTGTGTCATCTTGTACATTTTGGGCAATAATGTAAAGTCCCTCAACAATCCTTTGTATCTAACATTAACCTTTAACATTTTATCCATTTTTATGGGAAATCTTTAAAAGGGAGACAATAGTTTGATCCTTTCTAACCTAATTTTATTCTTCCTTTCACCTTCATGGGTTCCAGTCACATAAGTATTTGTTCTCTAATTGGTCCAGTCAAATTTCATTCTCTAATTAACACATTCACATTCTCTTACCTCTGTAAAAGACTCCTACTTTTGACCATCAATTATTCCAATCATCTCTATATTGTTCCAAGGTATTCATTCACACAAAATATGTTCAGATACTCCTTCATAGGTTATTTCATTTTTTTCTTCAATCTGATCAAAAATAGTTTTCTTACAAGAATTTTTTATTTGCTAACAATGACTGTTGAGAATAATCAGAACTTCTATACCAGATATTTAACTCATCTTTACTATGATGATCTATGACTCTGTCTCTTATACAGTACTGTTTCTAGGCGGAGCAACTAACTTTCAGCTATATCATTGAGTTACAATTTGGAGAATGAAATGGCTAATTTTATATGACAGGTTGAGTGTCATGATTCCCAGAAAGTGGTTCCATATGACTCCTAGCATGTTTGTGACTGAGCACATTTCTGGATAACATTAACATTGGAATCAGTCAACTAAGTAAAGTGGACTACTCTCCCCACTGTGGATGAGTGAGTCTCATCATTCTCTTAAGGACTAAATAAACTAAAAGAAGAAGTAAAATGAATCAATTTTCACTACAACTGGACATCAATCTTTTCGTACTCTCAGAATGGAACTTACACCATTGGTTTTCCTAGTTGCCAGCTCTCACCGACTCGTTTGAGTACCAAACTCACACACACCAGACCAGATATTGTGAGACTTCTCAGGGTCCACAATTAAGTCATCTAGTTCCATTAAATAAATTATGTAATTTTGTATATGACATATAAGTACATACACAAGTGGTCTTCAAAAGTACGTTGAAAATACAAACAAATTATAAAAAGCAATATGTGGATGCTGACACACTACAAATTCAAAACAACTTCTTTTAACTTCATCTTTCCACAGACTCTTGTGTGGTCTATTGGTTCTGTTTCTCTGGAGAACTCTGATGACCACAGTCCCCCCTTTTCCAAATAGGATATGCGCCAAGACTCCAGTGGATGCATAGAATCACAGACAGCTTGGAACACTAAGTAAACAGTTTTTTTCCTACATTTCCATACCTATCACAAGGCTTAATTCACTAATTAGAAACAGTAAGAAATTAGAAACAATGAACTGATTGTATATCTTAGAACTCCAGCATTCATTTTTTCCTTATTTAATTCATAATGTACCATTTTGCTTAAAGAAGCACCTTATGGTTTCTTTTTGACATATGTCAATAATGGATCATCATTACCCTCAGATATTGAAGCCATTTTTTAAAAAGTAAGGGTTACTTGAGCACATGCACTGTCATCCTGCCACATCTGATCTGATAACCGAGGCATCTATTAAGAGACTTAGAGGTGAGTAGCATTTGCAGCATCAGTGCACTAGACAAAAGTGATGATTCACATCCAGAGTGAGATGACACGAGATGGCAGAGGATTTCATCACATTACTCAGATGGGCAGACAACGCAGAAACGTACAAATTACTTATTTCTGGAAATTTCCATTTAATACTTACAGGCCTCAATTGACCACAGGTAACAGAATGGCAGAAAATGAAACCACTGACAAAAGGAAATTACTGTGTTACAGATCGTTTGCTCACTATTTTTTCTTCCCCCATGTGCTGCTGCTCTTACTCACTCCCTTGCCCAGGCTTTCAAATAAATAAAATAAACAGAACTTTATAAAGAGTTTAAAAAGTCAGTTAATACTGTGTCACATAATGCAATGTAATTAATAAAAAAATTTTTTTTAAAAATTTTAAAAGCCAGTTAATTTAGAAGTATCTGCAACTTAATAAAAAATAAACCAAAAAATTGACATCTGAAGTTAGGAAAAAATAAAATCAGAACAACGAAAAAAATACCAAAAAAAGGATCAATAACTATAGAACAACTTGCAAAAAAACTGCCCAATCAATTACTTTTTTAAATAATGGTTGCTCTAAATAGTTGATGGACAAGTACTTTTGATCTTTAAAGTAATTTAATACTTCATTATCAAAGCTATTCAAAAATTATAGAAAAGTATGAAATGCATCTAATTTCATCCTTTTAAAACAATCCTAACTTAAAAGTATGAAAAAGTAGAAAAAACTATGCACATAGAAAACTCATAAATATCAATTCAAGATTTATAATAAAATATTAACTAATCCAACTTTTAAAGCAATAAAATGAAAAAAAGATACCATGTCCAGTCAGGACAGATTCCAATAATGCTAGGATCCTTCTTTACTATATTAAAAAAATGTTCATGTAATTTACTCTATCAGGCAACCAAGCAAGGCAAAATAACCATCTGATTGAAATATCAATTTCAATAACTACTCATTCATGCATTCCTAGCAATTTGAAAAAGCATGACACAAAGAGAAATACTGTCAGTCCAACAGCCCATAGATAATTTCACACTTCGAGTAAAAAATAAAATTATTTCCCTTGAAAATTCTTCATCATTGATCTAAAATCTGAATAAAATTAACAGGAAAAACAAATCATAAATTTAAAAGATGAGGGTCACCATTTTCATGCAGTGTGATTTCTTACAAACTTTGAGATAACCCATCTAAAAATTCAATAAGTTAATTATCTGAAAACTCACAACTTAAGATAGATTTTCAGTTATTAATTAACCAGTTGATCTGGTTTGGCTGCCTGGAAGCATTCTCCAAGTCTACACATTCTAGTACCTCATGAGCGGAAAGCTGACTCTACCAATTTGATAAAGTAGAATGCAAACCTATATTTTCTACTCATGGAATGAAGTTTCACTTGATTAGAGCTATACTTCTAATCTTTTTTTTTTTTTTTGTCTTTGCTTTAATACTCACTGGACAATCTAGGGATCCACTGTCAATGTTTTCCTTGAGCCTTCTGAAAAAATTCTAGTTTTAAAAGAAACGTTCATGTATTTATTTGAGCATCAGAGGGACAGGGAAAGACAGGCAAGTGTCAGAGCTCTAATCCATTGGCTCACCCTGTAACAAAAGGGATCAGGGCCAGAATCAGGAGCCAGAAGCACAGATAAGACCCGCAAGCTTTAACATCAGGTCCCAATTACTTGAGCCACTGATAGGAATTTGACATTAGAAACCACAGCTGGGAATCAAAATAAGGTCCTCTGACGTGGGGTGTAGACATTTTAATCTCAAACTGAATGATTCTGAATGGCATCACAAATTCAGTGGTTGTTCTGTATCCATTTATTTGTTCATTCAATGAACATGTTCTAAATGCTAAAACATGAAGAAATGCATTATTAACACAGAGATGAATGTTATATAATCCAGCTGGTTATCTAGCAGCAAAAAAAAATTACACAAGTGTAGTATATTCATATACTAAAAACTGTGTGTGTAGAATATATAATAAAATCCAAGTGTGGCATATTCATGTAACAAAACATTTCCTGTGAGGTCATAAAGTAGTCTTCACTCAAGACCCTTTCAAACACATCTAATTACATTCTTACATACAGACTAGGGATAATTTGTAAAACATCTGAATTAGTACTCAGATATTACTCCAATTACTCAAAGGAAATGAGATAACACTGTAACATTCAGAGATTTTACCAAATCAAGACTGAAAATTTTGAAAATAAGACATGCTGCCTATTCAATATTCATTTAAAAGATACTTTGTCCTTGATTTCATCTGCTAGTTTCCTATTTAGATACAAGACTCAACCAGACAGGAGCTGCTACCCAATCAGCAAATACACAACTGTGGCGTAATACTAACATCAGATTCATTGACTTCCATTGGCACAACCTAACAGCCCATTTAACCTTCCCTATAAGTCATATTCAGGCTTAGAGCCAGCCATGAACACTCTGATCTAATGTAATATTTATGACAGACTGCTGAAACTATAGCCACTTTGGTAGCTAAAAGTGTGGTGACAATGAGATGAAAAAAAAAAGTGAAAAGGCAGTTTGGGGACTTAAGCAGGCTATGAACTGAGACCCAGTAGCCACAGACCAAGATTCAGAGCTCAAGAATGCAGCTGCTCTTGTTTAAACATGGGGTTTGGACAGAGCACAGGACTAAGGAAAGGGTTATGATATCAGTAATCTTTGCAAAGGATGCAGGTACAAGTATTAAAATTACAGTGAAACTTTGACATTTTCTCACCCGGATAGTAAGCAATCCTTGATTTGACACTAACAATTTCAGCTTCAAATAGAGCCAATCAAATGTTTATTCAAAATCTAACACTGTATTCTGTTAAGAGCTACAAACAAATCCAAAAGAGATGTAAAATATGGTCCCTATTATAGAGTCTCCTGACTAATGATATTCTTGTAATGCCCTAAAGTTATTCAGCTAATCCTTATGAATGTGTCTGGGCAGCAACAGATGCTGGTGGTGATGGCTCCAATTTCCAAGTCCTTTCCACATGAGAGAACTGAGTGGAGTTCTGACTCCTGGATTTGGCCTGACTCCTCCCTGGTTATGACAATCTTTTGGAGAGTGAAACACCAGACCAGAAATTGACCTTTCTCTCCTCTCTCTTTTCCCTTTTTCTCCCTATTTGTCACTTTGCCTTTCAAATAAGTAAATCTTTCAAAAATTGTATAAGCAATACATCTGCTGTTCAATATTATTTTGAATGATATGAAAAGTTGGAAGTCTCCTGTGGCAAACCATGAAAGACGTACATGGGCACAACCACTCATACTTGGTATAGGCTTAACCGACAATCTAAATATAGCCCAGAATCTCTGTACCAAGCCAGGCTAATTTCTTTTTTTTTAACTTTTGTTTTTCATGATATAGTTCCATACATTCATCGATTTCTCCTTTCATCAGACTAATTGCTTTACAAAGTCACTGGCTTAATGTGAATAGAGAAAATATATCTACTGGTCCTTCCTGTCAGATTTCCAATCTATACTCTCCTGAAAACCAGTACATTAGTGGTTCCTTCGATAGCTCAGTTGGTAGAGCGGGGGGACTGTGGTGGAAAAACAGTACATTAAATAAAAGTAAAACACACAAACACAGATGCAACAGATTAGTCTAATTCTTCAGTTCTCTGAATGATACAGTCTCACTAAATGTACACTCAACTTACATTACTAAACAGAGTGTTTGACATTCTAGTTTTCAACTTAGGAACTCAGACTTAAGTGGCTTTGCATTTTCCCCCTAAAAATAGCAGGCAGCCTCATATGCTATATGAGGGTTGGGGACTGTTTCATATAACATTCATAACCCATATGTTGGCCATATCATGCAGGTGCAACCTCATGGAACTTTGAATTAGTCTCACACTTCACCTTCCACCCTGAAGATTCTCTGTGGGAGTTATAGAGCTGGATATCTCAGGATCCTGTTCCATATTATGCCCAGAAGCACAGACAGTTATCCCATGAAGTAAACCTTTGAGAACTAGAGATGGGAGCCTCTGGGTAAGTGCTTCTATCACATCCCAAGAGGAATGATCCTGAGAGTTTTCAAGAAAGTTGCATGAAATGGTGGGCAACTTGATAAAATGTTCTTACATTGGTTCACTCTGCTTCTCAGTTTGCTGTCCTCAAGACTGCTATATGGAGCAGCAGTCCTCAATAAAGTATTTACATGTGAACCTTTGCCAGATGTTCCGCTACATGGGGAATCTAGTTCATGACTGTTGAGGCCAGCAAAGGTCCTAGAAAGTAGAGAGGAAGCAAGCAAACACTAGCTACATAGAGTGAGTTTTGCAGTGAATGTCAGCAAGTCTCTCTCCTTGAACATAGTATCCATGGTGGAAAGATACTAGCTGTAAGTGAAGATTGTGCATAGGACCAGGTAAAACAAAGTTTGACTTAGCTAGTCTTACTGCTGATGGCCATATTTCCTAGTAACAGAAATCACTGCTGAATGTGAAAAAAAATCCCGTATTGTGCAAAACCTTAAAAAAGGCCAACTACTCAGTAACATGTAGCTTCCACTGAACTCTTTCTCTCTGAAGGGAACAACAAATTGATTTTGGCCAAGTTTACACCAGTTCCCCTAGAGACTGTCTTCTCTGTTCAAAGTGGCTGTTGGAGCACCATCATCTGAAAGCCTATAAAGTGCTTCATTTTTTGCATGATATTTCACACATTTTCTCAGATCAAGCAATCCATTTTATTGCAAAAACGAAAAGTGTGGCAATGGTCATGGAATAATTGATTTTATCTGATATGAATTATGCAGAAGTAGCTGCAATGACAACAACAACAACAAAAAACCAAACCACAGTAAGAACAACAACAACAAAAGTGGCAGTCTTGTCAACAGCCCAAGTAAGGCATCAGCTCAGGGAAAACACCACACAGGAGGAAGAGCTGTCCTGCCTGATGTGGTGCCTATGTTCAGTCATGATCATGCACTAATCTCAGGATCAATGGGTGAGAACTGGCTCTTCTCGGCCCCATCCCTAGTGTTCCCTTTGTGGATTTTGAGCCATTTGCTTTCCACACTGGAGCTTACGTGTTGATACCAAAGCAAGGTACACCGTAGGTGGAGTCACTTGTATTATATATTCATTTAGAAGTGCAATAACGTTACTCATTGTGGGGCAAACTTTTGACCAGTGGAGAATAGGGAGTACTTTTGGGAATCACTTCCCCAAAAGTGTGTTTCATTCTCTTTCTCATAAAGTTCCTTGCAATGGAATAAGGGGTCTTTCCCAAAGTAGTTCCACATCAACAATTTCCTTGTTTTGTTTCTACTTCCCACACTTCATTACCCGTTTCGTTCATTTCCTGCCAAAACAGCCCCAAGGAAGTCTCACCCATAAGTGCACAGATCTGCTTTCTGCAGGAAAGCTGAGAAAGATGCCTTTTACACTAAAGACAAAACATAACTCACATTCCTTCTGCTAGAAAGAAAATTTTTAGCTAATTTCTCTTTTTAAAAAATACATGAAGATACAGCCTACATACAATGAAGTACACAGATCTGAAGAGCACAACTCAATGCATTTCTATATTTATATATCCTTGCTCTCACCAAACTTTAAATTCTTTCTCCAAAAATTAATTTAAATTTCAGCTTTTAAGAGGTGCTTCCATACCTATGCATCTATTCTCTTTTTTTAAGTCTTACTGCTCTAGCTCAGGCTGTCAACATTTCTAACCAGAGCATCTTTCTAAGATTTATTTGAGATTTTAACTTACATCAGTCTTTCCCTGTCACCAAAGAATGCTGTCTCAATAACAAATCTGACCATGTGATCCCCCTGCAGAAATTTCTCCAGCAGCTGCTTATTAGCTAAAGACAATACTGAAATTTCTCATTCTACTACTCAAGGCCCTAGGATCCAATCCCTGTTTAATTTTTATCTCATATTTTGCTACTCCTTGGCAGTTCTTGCATCACCACTTGCCATTTATATCCTGCCACAATGGCCTTGCAGTCTTTCAGGCAAGGATTCTCTCTTCCCCATTTTACAATGTCCCTTACCTCTACCCAGCTGTGTGAAGACTTGGCTTAGTCTTTACCCTTCATATTGTAGTTCTCTCCTCCGGGAGAGCTTCTCTGGCTTCACATTCTCAAGCTATACCCCTCAGTACCCTCTGCATATCTTCCTTGTGATACTAATTGCTAGACATTTTAAGCATCAGTCCTGTTTATTTGTATAAAGTCAAGTGTCACAATATACACATCTCTTTATCTCCTGTGCATAGTTTATTCCTGGGCCACAATATACAAATAATAAATGTTTAATGAATTGAATAAAGGGGAAAGAATATTTAAGGCACTTTACATTAGACATGTATACCAAAAAATTTAAATGGAACAACTTCGGTGAAAAACAAGCCCCATGTATTTGAATTCCTACTCTGGAGTAAACAGATCACCCCTATAATCATATGCCTTAACATCCTACCCTTGTGACACTCAAACATCTGCTGTTGGGAGATTAAACTGCTCTGACGCAGGCATTGTCCTGGCCTGGATACTGGTACTCCAAGGTGTCCTGGTTACCCACAGCTCTCTGAGTCAGTGTTGACCATTCTCACTGATGGTTTATGGTACTTGTGCTTGGCTATTTGGTTTTCATTTTTCACATCCTGGTATTTGGTCTTAGTTGGTGCCTAGCTTTCTATTTCTATGCTAAATATCCTAGTTTACCCAAAGTCTAGGTCTCCTGCTCTTTATCCCTAAATTCTGGAAATTAGGTCTCTGATCCCTGCTGACTGCATTTCAAGAGCATCTGAGATAATTTTCTGCTCTGAATCTCCATGAGTTATCTGCCCAGATTAAAGGCTTGGTTTGGACCAGAGGCATGGGTAAGCTATCTGTCC
This sequence comes from Ochotona princeps, assembly GCF_030435755.1. NCBI lineage: Eukaryota > Metazoa > Chordata > Mammalia > Lagomorpha > Ochotonidae > Ochotona > Ochotona princeps. Next base: position 19,148,118 of record NC_080854.1, on the reverse strand, counting down.
TTATTGCCCCTTGGACTGGCAACTAATAATTCTTTAAGTTATCTGTCTATACTTTCTTGTATGTCATTGAGTTCTCTCAGGATCATTATTTTAATTTTTTTACAGACATTTAATATATTGCCTCAAATCAAGACTTATTTTTGGAAAACTATGGTATTCTTTTGGAGGTATCATATTTCCTAGCTTCATATTTTCTATATCCCTGTGTTGATGTCTTCACCTCTGGTGACCAGCTCCTTTTTCTTTATGCAGTAGCTGTCCATAAAAAAGATTTCCTGATTTAGATGGAAGTGGAATGTCAGCTGAGTGGTTTCTTTGACTGTGGTTCTAGGTGGGCCTAGAAGTATAAACTCTGAGTGATTTCTGCAGTTGTAATGAATGACACAGTTTTCTAGTCCTAATTACTTTATGGAAGCTGCACTATGGCTTTGAATTGGACACGGGCGTCCAAAGGAGGTGGCTGCCACTTTGTCCTCCCAGACAAGTCACAATGATGCTGCAGCTTGTGACACCAATAACTTTGACTCTAGAAAGTGTGATATATGACACTTTCCCCATGTCATTCTGGGTGAGTGTGGGCAATGCTGAGGGGGTTTGTTTGTTTAAATGTATTTATTATTTTATGATATAGTGCCATAGGCTCTGGGATTTTCCTTACCCTCTCCCCGAACCCCCATCCTCCACTGGTTTCCCACATATCATTACAATGTTATAGTCCTTCATAATAAGTCATAAGTCTATCATTCCGATATTTAAGTGCATCCCGATATTCTAGGAATGGACAATGGCAGAGAGTCCAGCATTCTGTTGTCAAGATATATTTAACAGTTTCATTGGGAGTCCATCTTTGATTTGGCAGTGGAGATGCATTCTGCATTGTATCTTCACATCTGCATGTGATACTCTCTATTACACAGTTGTAATACATCCCCTTAAATGAAACGCCGTAAAACAAAATCAACAACAGGAAGAAAAAAATCAGAAAATTTAGAACATGAAGTAACATACTACTAAATAATCAATGTGTCTTTGAAGAAATGAAAAAAGAAAATAAAAAATCTTCTTGTGCGTGACCTATGAGTCAGTGAGGAAATTAATAAGAAAAAAAATTCTTTTCAATGAGTAAAAACAAAAACAAGAATATCAGACTCCCTGAGATGTAACAAAAACAGTAATGAAAGGGCTATTGATGTTGTATTTTGCATGAAGTTTGCCTTGTAACAGGGAAAACATACGCTATTGTCCTTTGGGGACTGGCTTATCTCACTGAGCATAATGGTCTCCAGTTGTGACCATTTGGTTGTAAAGTCTACTTGGGTGGGAACACATTGTCTCTCATCAGTGATATGACAAGTGTGACTGAGGAAGATCCACCAAACCAGCTCTTAAGAAGTCATCAGAAAGTAAACACTCTACAGGGTGAGTACTTGCTTGTTGAGCCTCCCTCTACCCAACTACATTTAATTTTTTCATTCGCAAAACTGGATTAGCATACTCAAATGCTATAAAATGATAACTAGTTTTGATTCCCCCAAATTCTCTGTAAAAATATTGATTAGAAAAAGAAGTTACAGCTTTGTCACAAAATAAGACATGGGCATTAAGTATACATTCATATCGTTTAGTGATGTTTCCTTTACATTCAGGATCATCATGCTGGCATTTTCCTAACTCAACTGCATCCTTTTTTGTTTGTTTTTTTTTTAAATATATATTCATTTATTCATTAATTACATTGTACTACATGACACAATTTCATAGGTACTGGGATTCCCCACACCCCCTTCACCCCAAACCCTTCCCCCATGGTGAATTCCTTCACCTTGATGCATAACCACAGCTCAAGTTCCGTTGAGATTCCCTAATTAAAAGTTCACACCATACAGAGTCCAGCATCCCACTTGTCCAGTTCAAGTTCAACGGCCTCTTAGGGAGGCCCTCTCAGGTTTGAAGGCAGACCCAGCAGAGCGTCACCTCGATCAATTAGAAGCTCCAACATATCATCAGCAACAGTCCAGGTATGATGAGGCTGGTGCAGAGTCCACTGATTGACATAGTCCATCTTCTAATGAGTAAAAAATGACTCCCCAGTGTAAGGAGACCTCCTCGGTGTGCACACAACAGCACTCCGTGCGCACTTCTCCTTTGGCTACCACTACACATACGGATATCAAACAATTACACAATCCGCTCCGCTGGATCTCCTGCCTTTTCTCTTCTCCTTTAGTTCCATGAAAAAACTAAGCTTAAGGATAATATTGAAAACTAACCTATTTTATCATTGTCACTAATTTCTAAATCTCAACAGGAGAATGACCAACAAAGTCATCTGTGGATCTTTGGCTATCTTACTTAAGAAACACTTTCCCCTTCATTTCCTTGCTATTATTCAATTGTTGTAAAATTTACCAAGGCACTGAATTGTTTGATCAGCATATTTTCATAGACGAGAATTGCATTTTTGCTGAGTAAAGTCCCGTGTGATACTTTCCCTATGCTGAAGATGAGATATTGATTCTTTTGAAATGATATTTGCTGTGGGGATAAATACTGCCACTGAAGTACTATATTTCTTAGATTGAGCACTTTACAAATGGATCCTAGATGCCCTTTATGGATTGAAATACTTCTGAACAGTACATTATATAAAGCAACAAAGATAAAATATTGATTATATCCAAGTATTCCTTTCCCCATTAATTTAAAATTTACAACTAATATTTCAGTGTTTCTGTAATGAGATGGCATTGTGTTCACATTAATTATAGCCTAGCTTCAATTCAAAATTGAAAACTGAAAGTATTCTTTGTTTCAAGTAAAACCGGGCTGAAAGCAAGAACTAAAGTGGCATTTCTTCTTAACTTCCTATTTAGCTAAGGTGAGCAGATTCCATGTATTTCATATATACAGATTTAAGAACATAATACAGGTCCTGAAAGCATCACAATGTTAATCCCCATATCTACCATCACCACCACTGCTATTGTGCACCCCCACAAAATGCTGGGCATGGCAAGAATAATTCTCAGCTTTTCAAAAGGTTAATTCTAAAGAAAGACGCTATAAAGGACAATGGTTGTGATACAGAAAGTTAAGTCACCACTTAAGATACCCATAGCCCCTGTCAAAGTGCCTGAGTTCAAGACCAAGCTACTCTGCTTCCAATTCTAATCTGGCTTCCTGCCAATGCACCTGCTGAAGTACCAAATGCAGTCTCAAGAAGTTGAATCCCTGCCACCCATGTGGGATATCCAGAAGAAGTTTCTGGACACTGGTTACAGCCAAGCCCAGCCCTGGCTGTTATGGGCATTTAGAAAGTGAACCAGCAGATAGAAGATCATTCTGTCTCTCTCTCTATCTCACCCTGCCTTCCAAGTAAATAAATCTTTCTTTAAAATTTTAAGGAATAAGAATGCAAATATCATATATGATTCCAAAACTAGGTGGAAAGACCTGGCACTAAAACAGAGTTGGAGTGAGTAACCAGGTGTCCAGTCTAAATATACTAGGAGTTGAGTGAGGGAAGAACAGTGGATACTACGTCTTGTGTCTTGATCTTTGAGCCACTACTCTGTCACAGATCCTATTTTTAACAATAACGGGATATAAAGTGCTGACACTGGAATGGATTTATACTTGGGATAACAAAAGCAAGTGACAGGGCCGGCGGCATGGCCTAGCGGCTAAAGTCCTCGCCTTGAACGCCCCAGGATCCCATATGGGCGCCGGTTCTAATCCCGGCAGCTCCACTTCCCATCCAGCTCCCTGCTTGTGGCCTAGGAAAGCAGTTGAGGACGGCCCGATGCATTGGGACACTGTACCCGCGTGGGAGACCTGGAAGAGGTTCCAGGTTCCCGGCTTCGGATCGGCGCGCATCGGCCGGTTGCGGCTCCCTTGGGGAGTGAATCATCGGACGGAAGATCTTCCTGTCTCTCCTCCTCTGTGTATATCTGGCTGTAATAAAATGAATAAATCTTAAAAAAAAAAAAGCAAGTGACATTTACAATTTTAAAAAAATAAATTTTGTCATGGAAATAAAATAAGAGATGGTCATAATAGAAGGTGGGACTTAGAGTATAATCATCTAAGGTGCTAGGTACATCAAGTTGAAGTATTTCCTTTTTAATTCAAGCTTTCATGGTGTTGGTACTATTGATTATATTTTATACCTAAGGAAATGGGCCCCGAAAGTTTAGATACCATGTCCAAGATCAGTCAGGTGAGAGTAGTGAGGTGCAACCAAGTTCAGCCTATGTAAGACTATTCCACTACAGATGTCAGTGATTTCAAATCTAGCATCATATTACCACAATCAAAGGATCTTGGAAAAACTACCCACTGCCTGGACACCACTTAGACTCAAACAAACAGGAATCTCTAAAGGACTAAAACATCAGTACTTTTAGAATGTTCCCCATATAATTGTAATACATAACCCAGGTTAATACCACTGTGCTAGTAGAAATATAACTAAGTGCTGTGGACCAAGAGGCAGAGAAAAAGCCACCTGTTCAGGATATAGAATAACCAGTGTTTCTAAAGAAGTTATTGACAGAGTTCCTGTCACAGCCAAAACAAATATTTTTAGCCAGAAGCGTATCAGCAGATGACTTCTATCAGCCTGTTTCCAGATAATTCATCGACCAAAAGAGGAGGTTGAAAAACAATGATAAGTGGATACAACTTCCTGATAAAAACTAAGGGTTGCACAGATATTTCCTGCAGGAAATTACTAATCAAGGCATAAGAATTCACTTAAAAGGCCACTATAAAAAGCCAAACATGGCTTTAGAGCACACTTTCACTTGGAGATAGGCCACTCTGTTTTGCAGAATAATTCAGTACTTAAACTTTGAGAAACGTGGGATAGAATATCAAAAAATCAGAATGAAGACTGTTCAAAGGCTAGTAATGGAGAGCATGAGTGAAGGCAGAAACAACTGAAAAGTACGCGTGGGAAATAGCCTCAAGTAGCCACCCAGGCTGTTATGCGGTGGCAATAAGATAGATGTAATAAAGGGACAAGAGAATGTGGGACTTGAAACTGAAAGAGAAAAAGTGGGAAGTATTCTTCTGTCCAAATACTGCTGGAAAACCAACAAGAAGAAGGAGGACATGGGCGAGATGGCTATTTGAGGCAGTAGTTATATAGCCACTTGAAGTATTCACACTCCATATCAGCACGCCTGGTTTCATGTCCCACCTCCTCTACTTCAAAATCAGTAAGGCAGTAAATGATTAGCCAGATGTTTGGTTCATGGCAACCATAAGCATATCTCTGATTGATTCCTGGCTCTAGCCTGGCCCAGCCTTGGCTGCAGTGGGCATTTGAGAAGTTGACTAGCAGATGAAAGATCTCTTTCCATCTATCTGTCTTTCATATAAAATGGAGAGAGAAAAAGGGAGGGGGTCCATTGCGTTTGGTAATATGCATATCATTAGCATATAAGTATATGGTGACATTTTTGCTGCTTGCTTTATTCCAAGTGTGCAATTATATTTTGTGTATTGTTTGTCAAGAAATTGTATCTCTTACATTTGATAATCAAATAAGTTGAAAATCCTAACTGAAGTCAATTTTACAACTGTTTTCTACAGTTTATTTTAGTAAGAGCTAAACTTCAGTTCTTTACAGGGGACAAATAAAGTCAGAAAACCTGAACTAGAAGAGAGAAAGATTTTTTTTTAAGATTACTTTTATTGCAAAATCAAATATACAGAAAGGAGAAGAGACGGGGAGAAGAGACAGAGAAGAAGATCTTCCATCTGATGCTTCACTCCCCAAGTGACCTCAATAGCCGGTGCTACACCAATCCAAAGCCAGGAGCCAGGAACTTTCCTCCAGGTCTCCCACGTGCGTGCAGGGTCCCAAGGCTTTGGGCCGTCCTCAACTGCCTTCCCAGGCCACAGGCAGGGAGCTGGATGGGAATGGGGCCGCCGGGACTAGAACCGGCACCCACATGGGATCCTGGCATTTTCAATGCAAGGACTTTGGCCTCTAGGCCACCGAACCAGGCCCAAAAAAGAGAAAGATTCAATTTACTTAAATAATATTGAAAAATAAATCAATAATATACATCTAGTTTTTTATCTCGAAAACTGTACTTTAGACTTTCAAATTTCTGGGCCTGGCGGCATGGCCTAGCGGCTAAAGTCCTCGCCTTGAACGCCCCGGGATCCCATATGGGCGCCGGTTCTAATCCCGGCAGCTCCACTTCCCATCCAGCTCCCTGCTTGTGGCCTGGGAAAACAGTGCTTTGGGACCCTGCGCCCGCGTGGGAGACCCGGAAGAGGTTCCAGGTTCCCGGCTTCGGATCGGTGCGCATCGCCTGTTGCGGCTCACTTGGGGAGTGAATCATCGGACAGAAGATCTTCCTCTCTGTCTCTCCAACTCTCTGTATATCTGACTTTGTAATAAAATAAATAAATCTTTTAAAAAAAAAGACTTTCAAATTTCTTTGCACTGAATTGATACAAATGATAATTTTCAGAAAAATTAAAGCTGGAAAGATATTTAGAAAAATTTGACTTTTGAGATCTGTCAGTTTTTTAAAAGCAGAGTTAGTGATGCAATGTTATTGCAATCATATAGTATTTATTAAACGCTAAAATGATTATAGACTGCAGAGTGCTAAATGAGGTGAGAAATCGTATAGGTAATATACATGGGCTTTCTTTTAGGGCACTGAAACCCTCTGAATAAAACTATAGTGGTAGATACTGACAGTACGCATTTCTCAGAAACTCAGAACTTTGTAGTAAAAGCAGTGAACATCTACATACCCAGAGACTTTAAAAATTATGTAGAAGATTCAAAGATCCCAGGAAGGAATACAGATTCAGACAAGGTAAATTGGGGAAGGAGAAGAGTTAATGTAAGAAAATTTATCAGGGACCAGCACTGTTGCATACTGTGGAAAATGGTGCCAGCATCCTAAATTAGCACCAGTTCACATCCTGCTGTTCCACTTCTAATCCAGATCCATTTAATGTGCCTAGGTCAGCAGTAGAAGACAGTCCAATTGCTTGGGCCCCTTGCTTCCTGGCTCCTGGTTTCAGGCCAGACTGGCTCTGGCCATTGCAGCCATTTGGGGAGCGAATCAGCAGATGGAAGGCCTCATTCTCTCTGTCTCTAACTCTCAAGAATTTGGCTTATCAAATACATAGACTTTTTAAAAATTAACAAATAAAATATTACATAAGATAGAATCAAAAGAAACTGTTTCTAGGCACTGTACTATAATTGATTATTTCTTATTTCCCATACATTGTGATGCTAATTCACATTTCTTTTTTTTTTAAAGATTTATTATTATTATTGGAAAGTCGGATATACAGAGAGGAGGAGAGACAGAGAGGAAGATCTTCCATCCGACGTTTCACTCCCCAAGAGAGCCGCAACGGGTCGGTACGCGCCGATCCGATGTCAGGAACCAGGAACCTCTTCTGGGTCTCCCACACGGGTACAGGGTCCCAAAGCTTTGGGTCGTCCTCGACTGCTTTCCCAGGCCACAAGCAGGGAGCTGGATGGGAAGTGGAGCTGCCGGGATTAGAACCGGTGCCCATATGGGATCCCGGGGCATTCAAGGCGAGGACTTTAGCCGCTAGGCCACGCAGCCGGGCCCGCTAATTCACATTTCTATGTAGAACTTCAGCATAAATCAATAGCTAGTAGGAGCAGGTTTCTCAGTGTTAGAGTGATAAGTGACTGAAGACAAGGGAAGAAGGATACAAGATCCATCTGGCAATTGACTAGAGCTGGAGCTGTCAGTGTGATCTCATGGTTAATTTAACACAGGTGCATGCGGTTACATTTGAAAACACAGACGTGTCTGATACACAGATCATATGCACATATGCATTTTCTGGATCTTTAGCTGTTAGAAGTAAAAATATCCTCTTAGTGTTGAGCTTATCTAGTATCCTAATATTGGATACTAGATCACTCACCAATGAAAGAAATCAGGAATCCTGAGATAGGGTGAGAGGTGGGAAAGGTTGATTCCAGAAACATACAAGATAAACATGCAGCATCTAATAGTAAGGAAGTACTTAAAAGAAAAAAAAAACAGTTGTGCATTGAGGAATGTATCAGAGACACACAGAACACAGCAAACAATTGAAAGAGCTCTCAATGGCCAGTTCTGGAACATTTTAATTATTTATTTAGAGTATAAATAAATCATTAGATTGCAACACAAAGTATAAAGAAATAAATATAAATAAATATCCAGGTGTCCCTACTGATACAAATAAAGTATTGAACAGTAAACAAAGGAGAGGAGACAAATCTATCATGAAGAATTCCAAACAAGTTTTGTAGATACTTCACATTCAAGGATGAGGATATGACTCCTCCATGAATAAGTGGGGGCCACATACAGAACTTCCTCACCAAGAAGACATTCATGTAATTACTGGTGTATTTAATTCCTTTAAGGAATAAAGTCTTCCAAATCGTATGTTGTTCTATTGGAGCACTTGAAATAATATTCGAAAGTCTTCTAAAAGGAACTCAGATATTTGTTCACAAAAGACAAAAATATCTAATAATAATGTTTTTATTGAAGGAATGTTTCAAAAAAAACCCTGTGAAATAAAAAGAATGAACAAAGAAGAAGGAGAATGAATAGCAACAGTAAGCAACCTCTGTCTGGCAACCTTGTCCAAAGTCAGTCCTAAGTTTCAATCATTCATTTAATTGTTTCATCCGAAATTGCAATGTATTGGTTTCCCAGGTGACATGTTAGAAGGACAATATGGTGCTTGTGCCTTTGTACAAGGGGATTTCAAAAGCTGTGCAGGAAATGGTATTGAAAGATGTTTATTTTGGTGTAAAAAAAAAATTTGAAATCTATGCACATGAAAGTTCTTCAAAAAGTTCACAGGAAGTGAAAATAATGAAAAAAGAAACTGGACCTCAAAATTTTCACCAAATAAATTCCATTTTTTGGATGACGCTGCTTCATGTTGGCTATGTGTTAAGGATTGCAAATACCTGATTACCAAATGCCTCTCATTTACTCAAGGAAATTCAAGTGCCTCACTCAGCAGTGGCAAAAACCATTACTTCATTACGACTCAGCTCATTCTGCCCATTCTCTCCCTCTCTCACAATGCACATCTTCAGCCTCTAAGCTTCCCACAACATAGGAGGAGTGTGCAATTACATTTGTTTTTAGGCTGACTCATTTCTGATGGCTACGATCAGTATTTAAGCTAATTAGGAAGATTCTTTTGATGTCTTTTATTTCATTCACAATTAGTGTCCTCTTATATACATATTTTCAAATAAACTCCCAGCTAGTTGTGGGAGGAGAAGAAATCATGCTACTATCCTTCCTTTCTATCTGGTTTCGGGAATTGCTCACCTGTAGCTGTTTCACTCTTAAAGGGAACATAACATGGAGGATATTTAGGTATAGCAGTTCTGTTAAACTGATCTGCCTTGAATAATGGGATTCTGAACCCAGGCTCAATCTGGTTCAGAAACAGGCCAAAAAGTCTTAGGATATTCTCTCTCTTTTGAGTTAAGTCTATATTTCCAGCAAGTTTTGTTCAAATGCAAATTAAATTTCTAAACTCTAGCACCTTAGCACTGATGGAATTAGTAAGTCAGCTTGAGAGAGCAGGACCCCATTGGGTTTTTTTCTGCCAAGAACCATTTGGATATTTATAACATTCATGGGTCATAATTGCAATTTTAAAAATTATAAATTTAAAAAGTAGCTTGCTATAGATTTACTGAATTTCAAATCTCACCAGTATACAACAACTTTGGTAAGATTAGATCAAATGATTTCTTGGGCTTTATACAGACTTCAGGCAGGACTTTTAGCAACTGAGTGGAAGGGACACAAAGATGGTTAAAATTAGATGGGATATAACAATTAGAGATTCTACCGGAAAAGTATAAGGTAGGGGGCTCTACAAAGACAGCAAGAAGCATGGGGGAGCTTTAGGAAAATCTGAAAATTTGCTGAGCTTTCCCCCCCACAAAAAATTCTAGGGGTTATAACAAAAAATTCTAGGGGTTATAACAAATGAAATTTTAAAAATCACTGACTTTTTAAAGTCTAATGGGTAAGATGTTGATTAACACCATGTATCACATGAGTCCCTGGGCTGAGCTGCCAGCCATGGTTCCTGAATCCAGCTTTCTGTTAATGGAGAGAAAACCTGGAACGCAACAGTAATGTTCCAAGTAACTGGGTTCTTCCTTGCTCATGCGAGACCTGAACTGAATGGCTTCCAGGCTTCAGCCTGGCCCAGTTCAAACTGTTGTAAGCATTTGGAGAGTGAATTGGTAGATGAAGTTTTCTGTCTGTCTCTCTCTTCCAATGCCTTGCCAAACAACAACACCCATACAAACAAACAAAAACAGTCTATCCTTCCACTGCTCCATAAACAACAGAATTCAGACGGATAACAGCCTTCAGCTAAGTATTTTGCTTCAACAGTCAGAAATCAACATTAGGGCCTGTCACTGTCAGCTTGGAAAAGGAGACGAGTGTGGTTTTGAGCCTTCCAAAAAAACATTAGTCAGATACTTCTACAACAAAATTGTTTCTCAACAAGTGTCAATTTATGATTGACATACCAGCCATATTACTGAATTATCTAAACTCATTATCTTCACCCATCTTTGTAGGCGCAGAGATAATGCTAAAGGTTAAGAGGTTAAGTCAAAATATAAAATATGTAAAAAGGCTTAGAATTCCTAGCAACAATAAGACAGCTTCTCTAAAGACCACCTATTTATTCCAAGAATGTATTCAAACACAACTACATGCTCTGTGTAGAAAACATACCAAGGTCACTTTGATTGCATTCAGCAAGACCAATATGCAGTAACTCCCTTCACCATTTCTAAATTTCCCTCCCCCTTGCCCAACAACTACCAGAAGCAAGGGAGAAGTAAGTCTCTCTGGGTCACTGACAAACATTAACGAACACTCCAAATACCCAATCCTGTGCTTGATCATAGAATGATGGAATCCCAGGTGCCTACACCTTGAAAGTATCTAACTCTAAACTGTTTCATACACTTCCAAAGAATGAATCCTCTCTACAATATCTTGGGCATATTATGTTTATTGATGCTTGAAAATATTAACAGACAAAACTTCGATACCCTGTGAATTATATGTGAATTTCTCCTGGGAAGCTGTGAACATTAATCAACAAATGCATGTAAAGAACAAACCATGGTATTTGGTGTATGGTAACTGCTCACCAAAGTTAGTTATTTACAAATAAAACTAATTACTGATTAATTGTTAATAGTACTGGTGTCAAACTTTCAACCCCTGTTTTATTTGATTGATAACTTCAAGATATGAAAAATATGCAAGGGGCAAAAACTGCCTGGTACACCTCAGTCTATACAAAGAATATGCAGGAGTATAAGATAATGAGTGTAAGTGATCATCCTCACACATCCTTAAAAGACTCCCTAAGCTGCCACTGCAAATGATGTCCATTGAAAAAACTCAATGGGACTGTTTGTTGTGGTGTAGCTGGATGGGCCGCCACTTGTGATGCCAGCATCTCACATGGGTGCAGGTTAGAGTCCCAGGCAGGCTTCAAACATCTAAAATTAAAAGCCAAGTTTCAGTCGGACCTCAGATCCCAAGCATGTATGGTTTGTTCTCCAGTAATGTCAACAATAAACTCATAGACTGGGAATAGAATTTCAGGGTGGCTATTCAGCCACCTAAGTTTTAATTACTAATTTTTAAATTAAATTTATACCTGAACTCTGTCTCCCCCGGATGTGTTCATGTTTACAGACTGCCAATATAAAATGTGTGAGGTTACACATTGCCCCCTTCCTGATCATCTCATTCATAGTCTGTTTTGCTCATTTTTCCTTACTATGAAACTTTCTGAGTAAGACAAGAAACCAGTGAAAATTCTAGTATGTTATTCCTTGTTGGTATAAAATATACAAATATACAGAGTCTATCTATCTAGGTAGATAGATAAATAGATAGATAGATAGATAGATAGATACAGACATAGATATCTATATCTATATACATATATATATATACATCTAAGTTCCTAACTCAGAGAAGCACCTCTGCACAAGAAGGACACATACAGTGTAGTAATAGTAATGCCCCTGATGAGAAAAACCAGGTAATCGAATAAATTAAAATGGGAAGTGATTAAAAAAAAACACAATTAAAGCCTTTATTCTAGCCTTAAAGTCTCAAGAAGCAAATCTTGAAAAGCAAATATTCACATATGCTTTGCAAAGTGTTTCTAGATGAGTTAAATCTTGAATCATGTTCATATGTTGGACATTCAAAATATGTTATAAAGAAACATTGCACAATACTGATATAATATGAATAAATCTAGAATTTACTTTTGAATACAAGCATCTTGAATCAACTACTCCTTGAAATAGAAGTTCTTCTCATATATATTTTTCCCTACTATCTTCAAGGTCACCAGAGAAATCTCCAGAGATAAAAAACAAATCAGCAAGTAAGTGTATCCATGTCCTATTATCACTGTAACCAATTACCACAAATGTTGACTAAAAACACAAAATGGGGGCCCAGCAAAGTAGCTCAGCGGCTAAAGTCCTCACCTTGCACATGCCCCGGGATCCCATATGACTACCGGTTCTAATCCCGGCAGCCCCACTTCACATCCAGCTCCCTGCTTGTGGCCTGGGAAAGCAGTTGAGGACAGCCCAAACCTTGGGACCCTGCAACCACGTGGGAGACTGGGAAGAGACTCCGGGCTCTGGCTCCTGGCTTTGGCTCAGCTCAGCTCTGGCCATTGCAGCCGCTTGGGGAGTGAATCAGTAGATGGAAGAGCTTCCTCTCTGTCTGTCCTCTCATTCTCTGTATATTTGACTTTGCAATAAAAATAAATAATCTTAAAAAAAACAAAATTGCAATGATCTTATAATGTTTTAGTTCTGCTTGGGCTAAAAATCACAATGTCAGCAGGTTACATTCCCTGCTGGAGACCCTAAGAGAAGAATGCAACAGTTGAGGACTCTGTATGTCTGTCTTACTGCCTGACTCTCAAAACAATAATAATAATAAAAAAATTTTGCGACAAAATAGATATCTTTCAATTCCATTTTCAATACTAAGAACCTGGAAACCTAACTGATTTTCTGCTATGCATTGAACTAAAATATCCTTGCACTCAAGGAAGTTACTACTTAATGAGCAGGCATGACAAAGATGTAACATAAATAACCAAATATAACAACACCGATTTCTAGATTCCACAGATAGGCTGGACTAAAATGCAAGGAAAGATTCTCATTTTGTCTCATTTGTCTACAGTAGCCTGAGTCTAAAAGTTAGCTGCTTCTCATTGGTAACACCACAGAAACCAGACCCAAAGTGTCATTCACAAAACCTTCTCCAAAACTGTAATCACACAATTGGGCTAAACTATATTTCATTAATCTTTCGATTATTATTGCCTCAAACATCTAAGTTTTTTTCTAAGAAATAACTAAAAAAGATAGCCAATTTATCTTCCTAGCCTTATGCTAAAGGAGTATCCAGTGTACAAAACTCAAAGATACTCACAGCAGTTCATGGTATCTCAGTTCAATAATCAAGCATCATTCAAAACATAAATATTACATTGAGCTACACTTAAAACTTGTAGAGGATTATCTTCTTTCCCATGGAGTTCCTGCCAAATTGGAATCAGTAAATCTAGCTCTGTTTATTCTTCTTTCAAGTATTTTGGCAGTCATCACAGCATATATTCAAAGCACTTAGGAAACTGACAATATTTGGATGTCAACAGCATAGAAAAGGAGTAAAACCTTGCAGTGATTGTCAAATGAAATTCAACTTTATACTATCAGATGTGACAATTTCTCTCAATGTGGTAATACAGCATTATGTAAATGTCAGGTAAAAATTAAATACTTGTCTGCTAAATGTACTGCTACAATATAATTAAACCCAGTTTTTGCTAGTCCACATTTTTCCTTACACCTGCAAAAATGTCCTGGGTTAGCAGTCTCCCATCATTGTAATTTTTTTAACAGGCTGAGGCTGCTTGTTTTATTAGTAACACATATAGACTCTATGAAATAAAAGCTTAGCAATATTTATCTACAACTCCCAACTAGAAATACAAAAGTAAGCAAGCATATTAGCTGACTACTATCTAATGACAGATTGATATTATATCAAATGATGAGCTCTATTAAATAAAAAGAAATACCATATCACCTCTTTGCTCAAAAATTTATCAACACTCCTACACCAGTCAAAAGAGAAGCAAAGATTTGTCAAAAAGGCCGAGTTGTTAAACAAAATAAGTTATTCTCTAATCACTGAAAAACTCTTGCCTTTGGAAAACATTTATTTGGGTCCATTTGGCTAAAGTGAGATTTCAACACATACCAAAAAAACTGCACTCAAGAAGTAGAAAGGAGGTTGCTGAGTTTGAGTCACAGCTCCACTTTAATCCAAGCTTCCTATTACTGTACACCCCAGAAGGTTGCTGCCAGGGCTCAGGTACTTAGGTCCCTGATATACTCATGGGAGATGAAGACTTAGTTCCTGGCTCCCAGCTTCAGCTCAGCCCAATCCTAGCTGTTGCAACTATTTGCAGACTAAATCAATGGATGGGAGATTTTCATATTCTCTCTCTCGCTCTCTTGCTCTCTCTCTCTCTCACACTCTCTCTCCTTCCTTCTCTCTCTCCCACCTTCAAACTCTCCTTCTCTCTCTTGCAAATAAATTAATGAATTAATTTAAACCAACTATTAATTATGAGCCGCTATGTGTAAAACACTGTTCTTGGACATAGGAATACTTAGCTAGGTACTTAGCTAAGGAGTATGGACCAAAAAATAAGAGTAAATGGTCCCAGTATGGTAGACTAGTGGATAAAGTTCTCGTCTTGCATGTGCCAGGATCTTATATGGGTGCCAGTTAGTATATCTGCTGCTCCACTTCCCTTCCAACTCCCTGTTTATTGCCTGGGAAAGCAGTTGAGGACAGCCCAAAGCCTTGGGACCTTGCACCCTCCTGGGAGACCCGGAAGAAGCTCCCAGTTTGGGAATGGTCCAGCTCCGGCCATTGTGGACAGAAGATGTTTCTCTCTGTCTCTCCTTCTCTCTGTAATTCTGACTTTCCAATTAAAACAAGTCAATCTTTAAAAAAAAAAAAGAGTAATCAAGATTCCAAATATCAAGCAATGGTTCACAATTTAGTGCTTGGGAGTAGCTGAAATGACTGGTGAAGAACAGAGGAAAAGAAGTGACATATCCCAAGACTAATATTCAGCCAACAAGATTTGTAGAAGACAGAGAAATGGTTTCTAGACATTTTGTTAAGAAGAAGGAGGAGGAGGGCAAGGAGGAAGGAAATCAATACAAATTTGAAGTCAAAGTACCAATGCAAAGCATTAAGAGAAGATGAAAAAGTATTTTAAGACAGTGAAAGTAGACAGCAAACACAAAATAAAATTAAGTTGAAAGGAATGAAGCAAAGAAAAACCCAGAAAAGAAACTTCTAACGAAGGTGAAACTTCTGAGAAGAAACCTGATGAATTTGAAAGTTCCAGTCTCATCTGACTGTGTTTATCAAAAGAAAAAGATTCATGAACTTGGGATTGTTTCCCTTCAGATTCCAATCAATAATAACTTCCTTTTCACAATGAGACTTTAAACAATTAGGGAAACGTTTTGGTTTCCAGCTAATGGATTTGATAGTGGTTGCCATTTCAGGGAAAGCACTTCTTGTAATTGTAGGCATGCCAAAGGTGAAGAGAGGGAGCTGAGGAAGTACAAACTATTCTAAGGGCCTTCGCAGCTGGCTTTCAGTCACTGAGAAAATGAGCCCTGAATGACTGGGGCCTAAGAACTGTTATCTCAACACTCTTGAGCACTGAAGAGCTAGTGGTTCTATTTACTGTACTGATGCCAGGCATTCCTGAGAAACGTGAGCAGTCCTTAAGAAAATATACATTGTAGAGGAGGTTCACATCCTGAAATACCGATGTTCTAATTAATAGCATGTTCAGACCTCCCACATTTTTTCTTCCTGCTCATCGTTCTAGGACCCTTAGATTTTTCTTATTCCTCAGCTCTTCTTCACAGTAAAGTACATTTCAGAAAGGACAAAAACTCTGGGTCATCGAGGTTTTGGCCACAATATCCTGAGCACTATCACTAATCAGTTATTTGGTGATGTGGTTTCCCAGTATCCACGTTTATCTATGGCTTCCATCATTGTTATTTTATTTTAAATATATACTATTTATTTTAAATATATACTAATATATGCCAGGCATCTGGCATAGGAATTAACAGGCCAGTGGGATTCCTACATACCATAGTACATAGGTTTGAGTCCTGGCTCACTCCTTAATCCAGTTTCCAGCTAGTGTATAACTTGGGCGGGGGAGGATATCAGGTGATAGCAAACGTAACTAAGTTCATGCCACCTATGTGCAAGAACAGGGTTGGATTTCTACATTTTAGCTTGAACTGACTCTAGTCCTGGATATCGTAGGCATCTGAGGACTGATCTGCTCTCTGTCTCTCTGCCTCTCAAACAAATACATTTTTAAAAGTTTATTAAACATAGTGAAATACGTCCTTGCTTTATGTAGGCATTGATATTTCAACTCATCTGCAAATTCCAGTGTGTTAAAATTTGTTGCAGATACTACCCTTAACATAATGGAGGTTGCTGATAGCTAAGCCTGGATAACTTTATGGACTAAAGACAATTGGCATGGGACTAGTAAGACACATTTCTGCAATATACATTTGCTAAGTTAATTTGCATAGTTTCTTAATATGACATAAAATGTCTTCTCTATTGGGTTAGGCCATTGCTGTGAGACTAGGTTCTCCTTATAATTATAATATAGAAGCTGTTATAGTGGGAATTGAAACTTTTTTTTATTGTAAAGGCAGATATACAGAGAGGAGAAGAGACAAAGAGGAAAGCCTTCCATCCATTGATTCACTCCCCAAGTGGCCACAATGGCTGGAGCTGTGCCGATCCAAAGCCAGAAGCCCGGAGCCTCTTCTGGGTCTCCCACACAGGTACAGGTCCCAAGTGTTTGGGCTGTCCTCAACTGCTTTCCCAGGCCACAAGCAGGGAACTGGATAGGAAGCAGGGCTGCCAGGATTAGAACTGGCACCCATATGGGATCCTGGCGTGTAAAAGGAAAGGACTTTAGCCGCTAAGCTACTATGCCTGGCCCAAGAATTGAAAATTATTAAAGGCAAACTATAGTTCACAATCCTGCTTTTCAGTTTTCTCTTACTATACGTAAGACTCGGCAATGTAAAGAAAATATGTTGAATCATTGATAGTTGTCAAAGCCAGGATGGAGGAACTGGCATCTGATAAGGGTCTTCTTGCTGCATCAGAGCATACCAGAGGACATGACATACTGAAACTAAGCAAGCTTGTTAGTTCAGTTCTCTCTTCCTATTCTTACAAAGTACAGCCCACCATCAAGTCTTCCTCTACTCCTACTTACTTGTTATAGCCATATCACAGAATACCATTAACATGTGACTTTAGGAATTTAGCCATAACATGGATTTTGGAGAGAACCAACATCCAGAACATAGCAAATCCCTGCCAGCATGCTGTATAAAACAGGAATAATTCTATCTGAAAATAGCAAAAAACTTGATTAATGGGCTTAAACCACAAGGATACTAACAAAAGGCCTGGAGAGCAGCCAAACCAAGTTTAACTCAATGGCCCGCCAATGTCATAAAGGACACATACTCTGAAATTTTCTATTTAGCTATCCTTGATGTGTATTTGATGTTTTTCCCTGAGATCAAAGATAGCTACCATAGTTCCAGTCCAATTCTGCCAGCATGTTACTTTCACTTCCTTTTGCTGTAAAAGATCACACACCCATCCCAGACAAGTCACTGGCAAGGAACAGGATGGCCATAATTGTTTTATACCAAATGTGACTTATACCAAGAAGCTCAGTGCACTGACATGGGAGGCAGCTAAACCTACAATGTCTGCCACAGGTAGGTGGCAGAGCCTTCTGAAACCAACCACATAGCGGAGTTTCCACTATGTAATTAAAAGGCCACACTGTGGTCCTTGCAGGCCAGAATTGAAGCTGATAAGAAGATAATTAACTTTGCAATTTGCATGCTCCTGAGTCTATCTGCAAGTTAACCAAGCCCTTCCTTGGATGGAGCAGCATCACTTGTAATGTCCTTTAGAAAGAGCTGTCACTATTATCTGCTGCTAGGATTGGGCAAGGATGAGAGGAATGGAGAGGGGAGTAATTTCATTCTCTTTTGGGAACTATGAGAAACTGTGAAGCCTTAGGTCTAAAACTTGCACAGAGAACCTGAAATTATACTGTTTTTTTCTGTTGACAGCCAATGAGTACTATCCAGCTCTCATTTTAGCAAGTCCAATGCCCTGAGTTTCTACTGTGTGCTCTCCATCTCATTAAGTCAGCTCTGGGAAGAACATAAGAAATTGAAATGAAGGTCAGAACACTAGCCCCACTACTGGAGCCAAGCATTGACATACTCCTCCACTATCAAATCACCTTCATAACATGGCTCCTTTGAAATACACAGCAAGGTTCTCTGATATCTATATCAAGCTGTGCATACTGTAACCTAATCAAAAAATGCTTTGAGGTATCAACCTACCAACTCACTCAATCAAGAAACAGATTTTCAGAGTTTAATGAGCATTACCAAGGGGAAAAAATAAAACACAAATTGAAGGTATAGTAATCATCAAAGATTTTGTGGAAACAATACTATATCTGAGCATGACTGCCATTACTACCATCAGTCATACTATTAAAAGCCCTAGACACCTACCTGACTTAGGACTTCTAAGGACAATGCAGTGACGGAGAAAAACTAGGTCATTCACTGAACCATCAGGAAAATTGTTTAAACTTGATGAGCCTCAGTTTTCTTATTTACAAAATTATAACAAGAAGCTGTGCAACAAGGTTTCAACGTAATCAAGTCAAATGAAATAAGCACTGAGACTGACCAATCAGCTAATCTTTTAGGAACATTGTATGTACATAGGGCATTAAATAACATACGGATATATGGGTGTTGACACTCTAAGAAAACAACCTTCATGACACATTTTAATGCCAACTTGTTTTTTTCAGTGCAGCTGTTTTAATCTAGATACTAGCATTATATCCCAAGTATTTGTTAACCGCAAATTAAGGATATTTCATAATTTAGATTAAGTGAAGCATGAGAATCACATAAAGTCCAATATAAGCCAAATTTTAATACTAATTCTGATATTCAAATTAAATCTTTGACATAGCACGTTTAATTGAAACAGAAATTCAAATGTGAAACATTTTGGCCTGTTATTTTATCTTTTTGGACTACACCAGCTGGGAAAATAATCAAGGAACTGTGGAACAAACCTGAACAAGTTCCCCTATTCATTTTCTATGACTCTTATTCCCTAATATTCCATCTATATTTCAGTTTCTGCATCTGTAACACACACACACACACACACGCACACACACACACACACACACACACACACACACACACATACAACATCTCAGCTAATGAGCAATGGGCCAGGAAGCCTAAATCTTACTTTGTAAATTCCAAGGATCATTACAAAGACTTGAGTGCCAAAGCTCACTGCCTCTCTGACGTTAAAGCTCCCATGTTCACACTTGCCTGTGCAAGCAGTCTGCTCTCATTTTAAGCTCTTTCCACGTGGGTGTTCATCTACAGGAGAAAGGCCAATGAGGGAGGAAAAAAAAATCTCCTGGTCTGGGAAGCTAGAAGTTACGACTCTGAGTGCCATCACTGTTGAACATTCTATCTCGTTTATGTCCTGGTTTGTAATTAGCATAGCATTTTCTTCCCTTAATGCTCACAATGACATCTTTTCTGTATACCATTATTATTTTTTTTTTACCTGCAAAGCTAGAACTGGTTCTTAACTGTTCCACTCAGAACCAAACTTCTACTTTCTTCAACTTCTTTAAGCTAGAATTTAGACTTCATTTTTTTTCTTCATTTGCTGATTTTAGTTGTTATTAAAGCCATGAGTTCTCTGGTAAAGCTCATTTTTGTCATCTTGACTCCTAAATTGTACCTGTGAGGTACATAGTCCATACAAGCCTGTTTTTTTTTTAATCTCAGATATGCACCTTTTGAGAGGAGATGTGTGCACAAATCTTCAGTGAATTGAAGAAAATGAATTTGAGAGAATGTTATATACATTTTCTTTAGACTCCTGACATTTTATTTTTATAAAGAGCAGAACAGTTTAACTATTTTTTAGAGCACTTCCCCCTTCCTTTCTTCCTGTTACACCCACTCAAATATCTCTGCTGCATGTTAGCGCAAACCCCACAATTAAGAGACATGTTTTCAGAGCACTGGAGATAGCATTAAATCATACACAAGACAACTGATTCACTCCATGTTGAATACTGAGTTAAGGACAATTCTGTGGCTCCAGAGAGTCACACGCTACAAGTTCTTATTTTTCCAATGAAATGTGATGTGGGGAAAATGAAATCTTTTTTTTTTTTTTGCACTTTTTGGAAAAAACAAATTTGCCGAAAGAGTGAATGTCTTTATCTACTTAAAGATAATGGTGTTTAAGATGCCCATAAAGTGAAAAACACAGCAGAACTCTGAACTCAGACCCATTTTTCCAAATTCCTGCCTCTGAGGAGCCTTTTCAGGTCATTCCACGAATCCACATCAAGTACCTATTAAGTGACAGGATAAGAATTGCAAATAAAAAAAAAATAGTTATGGGGCAGTGCTATGGCCTAGAGATTAAAGTTCTCACTTTGCACGCACCAGGATCCCATATGGGTGCCGGTTCTAATCCTGGCAGCCCTGCTTCCTATCCAGCTCCCTGCTTGTGGCCTGGGAAAGTAGTTGAGGACAGCCCAAAGCCTTGGGACCATGCACCCGTGTGGGAGACTGGGAAGAAGCACCAGGCTCCTGGCTACTGGCTCCTGGCTCCTGGCTTCGGATCAGTGCAGCTCTTGCTGTTGCAGTCACCTGGGGAGTGAATCGATGGATGGAAGGCCTTCCACTTTGTCTCTTCTCCTCTCTGTATATCTGGCTTTACAATAAAAATAAATAAATCTTTAAGAATAAATAAGACAATCCTGTCTTTTATGAGTTTCCAATTAGAGCTGAGAATTAAAATACCATGTGCTGATAAGCAAAACAGATATCTACAAAATGTTCAGAGCTCTTGTGAAAAGCAAAATCAATATTCCTTGGTGAAGTTACGGAATACTTCCCAGAGGCAGCTGCACATTACTGAGAATAGAGAAACTCTCCAAAATTCTGGCAAGATAGTCTTATTTCTCTCTTCCAGTTCTCTCAGAATAATTTCAAAGAGCAATCCGACAGCATATTTTTTTTAGGATGAATCATGAGAGCACCAGGCAAATGCATCTCTAATCTCATCGCTAAGGAAAGCAATTAACTAGCAATTTTCCTTTATTATTACACTCATGCACATAATTAAATATTCTCAACATACTTATTTCATGGTTTTTTTATGGAGAATAACACTGCATTACCTTATATTAATGATAATATAACTGGTCACCAGTTTCACATGCTTTCATGTGTTCTTTGTAAAAATTACTATAACACCCAAACTGAATTTCAGACTGTACAAAGTGTTTTCACCTAAAACATCCCTTTTTGACTTTATTTCACTTTTGGAAAATAAAATTGTGGCCTTAGATCCCTTTGGTTTTTGAGGAAAGTAATAAAGTTTATACACATATATTTAAAATCCACTTGTCCCTGAAAAAATTTACTTTTTGCTTTACATTTTGCTTTTTTTTTAGTCACTGTGTTAACTTTTTCATATTCCTATCACACATAATTAGGTATAAATTTTATGTATTATTTTCTATATGTAGAAAGTGCCTATGTGTATATATAAACAGAAATGCATAGAGATATAAAAGATGCATGTAAGATGTATCCTTCTATAAGGACACTATCAGGAACTTTGTACATTGCCTTAAATCTCATTTCTTTACATTTTTAGAAGGTAGACATTGGACCTGGGGTTTAAGTTGCCAGAATCCTGTCATCAGAGTAGCTGAATTCAACACCTGGTTGGGGCTCCTGCGTCCAACTTCCTGCCAATCCAGGCTCAGGAAAGTAGTGGTGAAGACAGGAGAGACCTGACCGGCATTAGCGGCTCCAGTCTCACTTCGTGCCTGGCCCAATCTCACTCACTTCTAGCATTGGGGAGACAGCTTGCAAGTGAGAGTTCTCTGTGTGTGTGTGCACACGTGCGTGCATGTGTGTGCCTCTCAAACAAATTTTAAAAACAATACTCAAAATTACTTTTCCTCAAAGCTTTTTCATGAAATGTTCATGCATCAAGATAAAAATGTTTAATTCCAGATACGATTTATTCAGTATATATTATACGCAGTATCTAGAGTATCTACTCCAGTACTTTGCGTATGTGAGTTTAACCTAATTTTTCTAAAAATGAGTAAAAGTCCATTTAACCCCTTGACTTTCACAGTATACAGTTTTGGCCTGAGTTTGAACCCATGCCAAAGTGGCAGAACAGGCCTGGAGATGAATCAAACAGAGTTGATAATTATTCCCACCGTTTGAACCTTAGTAACTTCACATTTTATGTACAAATTTTCTTTGAAGGTTACAACTTGCTGCTTTTTCTGAAGTAAATTAAAACCACACCCAAGTATACTCAGTATTTCAAAATGTTACCGCATTCAAAATAATAATAATACCTCTATCATCATTAATATCCTATTTTTAATTTATTTTTATAGCTAGCATCCTAATTACACTCAGAAAACTTTACATGTTAAGTGGTGGGTTTAGGATAGAAATTCTTTAAAAGCCTAAAATCACTAGACAAACTTTTATTTGGGTCCCTGCCACCCAGTGAGAGAACTGGATGTGGTGCTGGCTCTGGGATTCAGCCGAGCTCAGATACTGATGTTGAGAACATTCGGAGAGTGAATCAATGGTCACAAGATCTCTCACTCTCTCTGACTTTAAAATAAGAAATAGGATAAAAGCAAACACAAATAAATAAATTCTGTATTTTAAAATTAATTAATTTATCTGAGCAGCAAAGTTCCAGAGATAGAAAGACAGAGGAAAAATATTTTCATTCTCTGGTTCACTAACCAAATAGCTGTAATACTGGGGCAAGACCGCATGGAAACCAGAAGTCTGGAACCCCCCACCAGGTCTTCTATGCGAGTACACAGAGTCAAGACTTGGGTCATCCTCTGCTAACTTCCCAGTCATATTATTAGGGAGTTAGTTCCAAGCAGAAAACCTAGGATTTACCCAGGCACTTATTTGGGTTGCTGGCATCATGGGCGTCAGCTTATTTTAAAACACCACAGTGTGAGCCCCATAATGTCTGTATTATAATGCCTTTTGATGAATGACATACCTGTATTTGAACTGCACGAAAGTCACAGACTTGTCCCAGATGACAGTCAGTGCTTTGTGGGACTGAAAAATCTTTGGCTCCCAGCTCATGAAAACACAGTTTCTTCTATGTTTTCAAATATAAAGGTGCCTCAAAATGTTTATGAAAATGGAATTAAATGCATGAGTTTATTTGGGGCAAATTTTTTCGCATTACATGGAAATTGTATATTTTTGAAAACTTATATATGATTTTATTTTTTTTCAACAAAACAAGCTCATACTTCTCATTCAGTTTCCTATGAAATTCTGAAGCACAGTTTTACATATCTGGCATACAAAATTACTACTGCAGCTACTGAGCCAGCGCTTATGGAAATATTACAAGACAGTTCACACTTCCTTTAAGCTGGGTTTTATCCCAAACTGACTGACTTTGTGCTAAGAATCTTCTGTTGGCATTTTTTGTGTATACAATTATCTTTACGTCAGTGAAGAATGACCAACCCCAGGCAAGTCATTTATCTGTGCAGCGGCTTAACAAAAGGTTGCATCATTCCTTAGGTACCTCATTATTCGGTGTTGCTATTTCCCCTGTATCATTACCATAAACCACCTAGTCATTTTCAGCTCTGCTGTCCATCTCCAGTTGCCTCGCTGGAACAGAAGAGTATGCGCACAATTGAGGACCTCTTTAGTAATGTCATGCAGAAGAGTAATCAACATTTCCAGAACATTTTATCTTAAGATAGGAGGTTGGCCTTTCCAAAGGTCTAATCCAAATGCTTCCATGATTTTTGAACAGTAGCAGGTCAACATGAACATTGAGAAAGATAACAAGATAATTTTCTCTCTGTGTCCCTGCCTACAGATATGCAATTGCTTTTTAAGGAAGAAAAAGCAAAAGGAAGATGACCAAACATTGGAAAATCTACCCCATATTACAAATCAGGAGACACAGAGACACTGATATTATTGGCAAGTAGCTTTGCATGAAGGAAGGCTCGTAGTTGTTTAACTCCTCCTGCTAAGGCCAATCATTTGAAAAATCCTTCATGATATCATTTACTGTCTTGTATTTATTGCCTATTTATACTTGTCGCCTACCCAAAATGTTTCTTTTTTCATCAAATATCTGCATCAGGATTTTTCAGGAGATGGGGTAATTGTTGGATTGTGGTTTATCAATTGGTATGAGTTTCCTCCATATATTTTTCTTTAAAAGTTTTGCAGATCTGAAGTTTTCCTGCACTTGAATGCAATAGGGATGGTCTTTATGGCAAAAAAAAAAAAAATGCTTTGGTTGTTTTCAGAGTAATAAAGCAATGGTTAAATGATGTTCTGCAAAGATAATTATGACTTTCATTTCTATCATGCAGTTTGTTTAGGCTTTTAAATCTTCCAGTTTGCAATTCCTTGCAGAATCATCCCCCGTAACACACCTCTGATCTCATTCCTCCATGGAAAACTTGTGTTGGCTTCCCACTGCCAGCTTCACAAAATCCAAACACTTGAAGTACAGTACTCAGAGTTTGTCTAAACTATAGTAATGCATTACTTCAGCAGAAACAAAAATTTCTGAGTACACACAGTAACAGTTAACATTCTGTGTGTGTGTGTGTGTGAGATAGGCCTCTACACACACACACACACACACACAAAGACCACATTCACTTACAAACATTCCCTTATAAGCACTATTTGATTTTATATATACTCTGAACTGAGAAACTTGTACCCAAAAATTATGAATTTGCCCAAATAATAAAATGAAAAATAAAGCTATAGATATAAAATGTAAGGCTCACCAATACAATAATCCTTCAAGTCATACAATAGACATGATCAAATACTATAACAATATATACCTAAAGCACTGATATAAGCATGGTGCATAGGATTATTCTACTCTTATCTGTAACAAATGTTAAGTTGTCCATTAGTAACAACCATAATTAGATCCTAAGAATTTTGAAATAGTTGAGCATTTTGGTCTTTTGAAGAATTCTGCTCAAAGAAAATACTTACATGAAATTTCTATTAGTGAAAAAATATTCAAATCCAATTTGTTTTCTTCAACATGTTCTAAAGTACGTATTTACTATCTTTTAAAAGCTGTAATGTTATTTCTCCAGATGGAAAATATTTTTTAAAAATAAGTTCTGCACTGTTGAAATTATTTGGACAATAAGATGCTGGACTCTATGCTTGGTATATGGTTGCAACGAAAGAATCTTGACTTAATTTGAACTGTAATACTGCAACTAGATGAAAGAATCCATCATGGGGGGAGGGCATGGGGAGGGGATGGGGGAGTCCCAGAACCTATGAAACTGTGCCACATAATGCAATGTAATTAATTAAAAAAAAAGAAAGAAAGAAAGAAAAAGGAAAAAAAATTAAGTTCTGCCCCAGCATTTTCCCATTTCACTGTCTTTCTTGGTTTGGTAAAACTGGTTGTAAGGTGAATAACGATAACTACAAAAATATTGTTCCATCCACGTAATATTTTCTGAACACTAGTCAAAGACAGATATTGTTTAGAAATTTATTTTTTCAAACTTTTCATTATAATAGTTTAAAAATTATTATGAGTCATCACAGATCATGTATGGAAATTTCAGTACAATCTATCTGAAGATCACCCTCAGTTGAACAAAACTGGCAAAGAAATTTAGAATTTTTTTTAATAAGGGTTAAGTAAAACAAGATTCAAAACAAATATACTTTCACCAGGATTCAAATTTGGGAGAGGGGGCAATCTAGCTCCAATGTCAAGGTTTTCTGCTCATCCATTCTTTCTCCTTGGCATCTCTTATGTGTCAATGAAAAGAAAGGAACCCAAAGATGAAACAAAAGTCAACACATTTACTTGGGGAAACTATTTGGTAACATCCTCTAAGCCCAAACTTATATGTACCTTATGACAAAAGTGAAAGTAAAACCAAGAACCAAAACTGAACTTACACATACCTTGTGACCCAGCAACAGCTCTCCCAGCACTACACAGTCTTACATACATCTATTCACCAAAGTTATGTCCTAGTCATAGAAGCACCATCTAAAAAAGTAAAAAAAAAAAAACACAAATATTCAAATGGCATTAAAATTGATAATTAATTAATACATATTTATATATTACTGAGACATGATAATGAAGAATCAGGAATGGTGTACAATATGATGACTGTCATCAACATAACGTTCAATGAAAAAGTCAGACACAAAAGAGGATAGTATATAAGACAATTAAATGACCAAAAGTACAGACAAAAGGAGTCAATGCTGTCAGATGTCAATGCTATGGTGATCCTTAGTGGTGAGAAGACTTGGGGACGAGAAGAGATCAGGAGGTGGGTGATTGCACACTGGTTCTGCTTCTTTGCTTTAAAAATGTCAGAACTAAAGAAAGGGAAACAGAAGGAGAGAGATCTGCCATCTGCTGTTTCACAGCCCAGATGGTGCCACAACCGGTGCTCCTGAAGCCAGGAGCTTCACTGGGTCTCCACGGGAGTGGCAGGGGCTGAAGCACGCACTGCACCACATCCTTCTGTTCTTCCAGTATCGTTAGCAGTGAAACGAGTCAGAAGCAGAACAACTGGGATGTGAATCGGTGTTCATGTGAGAGACTGGCATCAAAGTGGTAGCTTCAGCCACTACACTACAATGCCAGCACCATTGGTACTACCTGTTGATTAAAGTGCTATTTGCACAGATGTATGTAGCAACTGATAATTGACTTATTTTTACAATCGTGATGTGTGATTTTTCTGAAAATAAGTTTTATCTTGATAAGGTTTTTTGAAAAGGAATTTAGGAAATCAAAAGAACCACTCTACTGCCCCAACAGAAACACAAAGCTTTACAGATTTTGAGGTTTCCTGAAACATGATTCAAGTTACACTTTCTTAGACACAAATCAGCCAATATTTTTTCAGTTGAGATGGGGTTTTTGGTTTTATTTTTGTTGGGTATTTTTAGATAAAGACCATCAGAAAACTGGAAATGAAAGTAAGTTCATAAGGCAGAGCACAGTCTGTACCAACCACTTTGTTTACTGATCACCTTCAATGTAGTTCGCACTAAAGAAAGCTCTTGTAATATACCACTCCAGATTTTTTCCTAATCTGATGTAATTCTTATAGCTCAGGAAGCTGATGGAGAGTTAAACTTCACATACAATTTCAAAAGTTCAGTCTCTCTTCCTCTGGAAGTTTGTTGTGGCTTCATCACCATGAAAATATGTTTCTCCGCCCTCACCATTACTTCCCCAAAGTTGTTTTTCTCTAAGAAGTCAAATATGCAGAAAAAGCGTTTTTACCAGCTACTCTGCCATTGTGACATTGCTGTAAATTACACTTGCCAAGACTGAGACATGAACACATTGTGATAATAACAGCTGGACTCTTGGAAAATGTTAGCAAATGACCATGCTGAAACTTTAAATCTGGACTTTTCTTTGGATTCCAAATAGCATACTTCTGGGATCATGTTCTCTTTCTTCAGGAGGGAAATATACAAGCAGTTTATTCAGGAAGTTCCACAAGACAAGATAAAGAACAAACCATAAATATTTGAAGAATAGAATATTCTGATGGATTTGGTTGTTCCAATTGAAGCATTGATCCTTTTAAAGGGCTGAGACCTGAAGAGGAAAACTTGCTTCTTTCTTCATGGCAATAAGTGCAAAAGATCTCCTCTGGTTGATTCCCCTATCTCAAATGCTTTGTCTTATCCACTCCGAGAAGATTTAAATACATAGAACACAGTGCTGCTACTCACTATTATGTGTAGGCTTTTGAATGACTCTGTTTCAGAAAATGAACCCTTACCCACCTAAAGGGATATATGGAGCCAACGAATATATTAAACATTTACCTAAAGCATATCACACACTTGACAACATGCTTCTCAGATGCTGAGAGTGTTAAGATTTCAACAGTATTTGGAATAAAGCAATTTAAGAGATTTTGCAACAGCACACAATTAACTGATGTGTAACCTAATACTAGAACCCAGCATTGCCCATTACCAGTCTAGTACCTTTGTTCCAGGTCAAGCTGCTGTTAAGTCATGAGAAGTTAAATGAATGAATGATAATCCAGTTTTGTGGGTTACACACTGCTGCTCAGCCAGAGCCAGGAGCAATAAACCTCAGGATGAAAACAAACTCTGTATGAACCGGACATTCTTTGAGAAGATGCATGATCTGGCAGAGGGGTTCCGAACACCTCCACCAGTGCATACAATTGATGCAATATGTTCTGAACATCAAGCAGGTAATGTAAAGAAAGGACAGCAGGGCATTTATATCTGCATTTGCATGCATGTATCCTCCTCCTCACCCTTCTTTAATAAACCTTTCTCACACGCTGCATTACGAGAAGAAAAGTCAAGAGAGAAGTATGCAGCAGAATCCCAGTTTTCCAGGAAAAAAATGCATAAACTGAATACACCAGAGACAGATCTTTTGAAGGACCTATATAGTTACTAAAGAAGTTATGAGTTCATAAGAAATAAATTTTTATTGATTCTTTTAACTCAATGCATCCGCAACTCATGTTTGCCTTTTCTAGGAATAATGCCAGCCAGCGAGGATACACTAGTGAAACACACGAGGCCCTGCTTTCAAGATGTCAGAAGTTAGTTGAGCAAAAATTTTCACACAGTGTGGTAAGTGCTATGGTAGAACATGGCAGCCAAGAGAAAAATTCACAAAGAGTGGAGGTTGGGGGATAAAAAGAAGTAGGGAAGAGAAGGATGAGTCTGCTAAAACCGAGAAATTGTGTCATTTTTTTTTTCTGCTAGGTTACTTTACCAATTTGATAGTTCACATAGTGTGGTCCCAAAGCTACATGCAACAGATTCACCTAGGAACTTGTTGGAAGCAGAAATCCTCAGGTCAAACCCCTAGAACTCCTGATTCACCATAGGGATCAGCATCTGTGTTGCAACAAGCCTCTATAGAAATTTTAATATGCTGAAGTTTTAAACCACTGTCCTTGCCAAATCACAGCAAAGTTATGAAAATTAAAGCTCATATGATCCATATGGGTCTCATGGCAATGATTAAGGTCTGGCAATCTTTTATGTAAAAATATCAATCTGAACAACATCCATATGTCAGATGTGTCCTAATTTGTATGTTAGAAGTATGGTTTTCTATTTTTGGCAACCTATGTAACTCTGTAGTTGCTAAGAACATCCCTATAAATAACCAATTTCTGAAACAAAATGCTTTGCAATTTTACCTGTAGTAAGGTGTCTTGGATGGAGATTAACAAAGAATAAACCTCAGAAAGTACAAGAGGCTTCCACAGGACAAAGTAGTACATATACAGATGGAACTCACAGGGGCTACACCACTGATTCTTTTCCTCAAGCTACATAGTCTCTGCCCTCTTCTTTACTTCCTCTCTAAAGCATTTGCTAGTTCAGCTGATCTTCAGTTTCCCTAACACATATGGGCATCCTTGGCCACAACTCCCTAACATTTTACAGCTGTAAAGTCTAAATGGCTACTTCCCTAAGTGCCTCACATTTCATGCTTCCTGAATAAATATCAAGAGAATTAATTTGGTATTAGTTTATGTCAAAAGTTCAAATAATTATGGCCTTTCAGTTTATGTCAAAAGTTCAAATAATTATGGCCTTCAGTATTAGTAAAGCAGATGGGTTGGGAATTTAGAGGGTTGGGTATGATTGTAAGTGGAACTTTGGCAAGGTAACATGTTCACAAAACTTAACATATTAGATATTCCATATTTGACCCAATTCACATTACATCAGGAGTCTCTAAAACAAAAATGCATCCTTCATATGAATTCGCAGCAAAAGGTAGAAAAATCAGATAACACAACAGATTTAAATAAACTGACTATACATTTTAAATGTCTGATCCAACAAGCCCTCTTCACACCAGAAATTAAATTCTACATTTTGTATAAAGAAAAATTAGGAACAAAAACTAAACTAAACTATTGTTTTTCATGCCAAAATAAAACAGAAACCACATAAGTAACTAAAATATGGATTTTTAATGGATAATTACATCATTTTATTTGTACAAAATAATCCATTAAGAACTCTCTTTGATGAATCTTTCCTTCATAAAAAAAAGCCCTAACATTGTTTTGATAGGGGCCTAAGGAAATTGTTAGCAGGTCACCTCCCACACTGTGTTCCTGGTCTGGGTAACAGTCACCAGGATGATCAGACTGCAGCTGCTGGAGGATTCCTTCCAGCTGCAGACCTGAGCTGTTCCTACCAGTCCTAGTGGAAGGAACTGCTTCCCCATCTCCCCTCTGCTTTAGGAGAGGCCTCCTGATCTTAAAGTTTCTGTCTGCCACCTCATGTTTTTTCCTGAGTCCAAGAGCAGGAAAGTCCTTATGGTGAGCCCTAAAATTCAGGTAGAATAAATGTCAGTCATTCTATTCAACACTTTCATATGATTTTCATAATTTTGTCTCAATAGTGGTAGTCTTTGATTTGTCATTGAATACTTCAGTGTCCATGTCTTTTGATTATTTTGAAAGAACAATCTAGCAATGAGATAGAATGCTAAAAAATCAAAATGCTGTATCTTATTCTTGAATTATTTTACTGTCAAATAAGGACTTGAATTGGAAGTATATTTTATAGAAACCCAAAGGAGTATTTTTAAGACTTGACTGCAAAGTCAAGAAAATGCAAAGAAATTTACATGATACTTGATATAGTGTTTAGCAGCCCCGAAGTCACCATGTTTACTAGGAGTTGCATCTATAACATGGACATCTGAATACTATATCAGTACCAGAGTTGAAGATCTCTGAATATGTGAAAGCTAAATTCAAATTAAAAAAAAAAAAAAGGATGTGGGCCCAGTGCAGTAGCTAGTGACTAAATCCTTACCTTGCATGCGCCAGGATCACATATGGGCACCTGTTCTTGTCCCAGATGTTCCACTTCCCAACTAGCTCCCTGCTTGTGGCCTGGGAAAGCAGTGGAGGATGGCCCAAAACCTTGGGATCCTGCACCCATGTGGGAGACCCAGAAGCTCGTGGCTCCTGGCTTTGGTTCTGCTCAGCTCTAGTGGTTGCAGCCACTTGGGAATGAACCAGTGGAAGAAAGATCTTTCTCTCTGTATCTCCTTCTCTCTGTATATCTGCCTTTCAAACAAAAATAAATCTTAATTAAAAAAAAAAAAAGATGAGCGAAGAAAACCAGTCAGCCCCTTGGTACAACTCCAGACAAAAATAACCCCTGAATTCCTGTCTACAAATTAAGAAAACTTCAACAGCCAATAAATACAATATTGGAGCTTCTGATTGTAGGGGGAAAGACAGAAACAGAATTCTGCTAGCACTTCCCCTTTAGCATCTTCCATTCTGTCCTTGTACGCAAATAGGCAGTAAGAAAGCCTTGGTAGAATTCAGAAGCTCTGCAGGACAGAGAATGACAAGCAACAGACTGTGAGTATGCTAAGGCCCCACACTTCTTCTGTTGAGCATATGCCTGTGGCTTTTTTATTTAAAATAAATACTGATCACCCAGTGTAATATCCCAACAACCCAACATACACCATGTGCTTCTCCACGAAAATTGAGTGCATTAAATTTGAAATTGTACCTATTTTCCCAGTAATATAATAAAACTTAAAGGAGCAAATATTTCTGTATCCCAAATTACTCATTCTGCAGCAAACAAGAATCAAAGATTTTTTACAGAACTTTTTTTTTAAATTAGGGAACCTATGAATTTAATGATATGATGTTTGGCCCCTGTTATTAATGTCCACTTCAAATCTATATTGCTTTTATGATATTATTTTTAGCTGACTCATACAATTCACTGAATATGTCCCAATTGGGGCCAGTGCTGTGCTATATGGTGTTAAGCTGTTGTCTGCCACTCTAGTATCCCATACATGCATTGCTTCATGGGCCACTGTACCACTTCCAATGCAGCTTCTTGCAGCAGATGTCAGCGCAAGTACTGGGCTGGAAAGGCAGGAGCAGCTACTTACAGCTCCTGAAAACTTCAGATGTACAGCGAGGGGCAGAAGCTGGATAGAGAGATAACTGCAGCAGCATCTAAGGCTTATTTCTTGAAGCAAAGCTGTGTCTCTTCTGTTCTGCTACTGATTGGTATAAATCCTCTTTATGTGCTTACTATAGTTAAAGCATAATATATCCCACTAGCAAAAAGACCAAGAATGCAAGGTGTTAACAAGATAGTAAATCTCTCCAGGAGTGAGTTTATTAGTAAAAATAATCAAATTCTAGAAAAGGTTGTAGATCCTCCTGCAGCCACCAAGTCATTTCTTCAGGAGCTGCCTACTCTACTTTCTTTGAAGTGGAGAGATCATACGTACATGTTTCCCTCAGGAAGCCCCAGTTTATGCACATTTTGTAACAGCACAACATATTGGCATTTGATTGCATGATTGACTGGAAGTTGTGCTCACTGGCCCTATTCATCAGCACGGGAGAGCATCACACATCCGTATCTTGTTTTCTACTGAATGTGAGACTTTGGCACTGTTGTAAGGTCAAAAAATCAAAAACAAGATTCTATGATGTTCATAGAATTTTCAGATTTGCAAAAATGATAACAGAATGCTTATTCAAAATAAAAATAAATATTTATCATTTACCAGATTGTAGTACACACTTTCACAAAGATAAACACAGGGTTATCTAGGAGCGCCTGACTCAGCCTGAAGCTAACAGGAAGGTTGTAGACGGTCTCCCAAGTTTGTGACTGTTTACCTGAATGGTCAAGGTCAAACAGTAGTTAGCAGTTAAAAGAGAGTGAAGAACATTCCAGCAGGAAGGAACAGCATGTGGCTGAAGTATGTGAGAGGATATCCTAGTTGAAGTGTTAGGCGCAGCTCACAAGCTGCAAGGAGGCAGGCGAATTAAAATACCAACTAATTAAACTACAGTGAGTTCTATTTTTATCGAAGTTTAAATTGTGTCGGGGAGACAATGAAGTCAACAGCCAGATGATCGCAAGCAAAGGAATGAATGGGAGGTAAGAAAGCACTGATGCAAACAGATTCAAAAAAGCACTTGTAAATAGTGAAAAGAAAGAAAAACACAGTTGTAGGTCCGGCGTGATAGCGTAATGGTTAAGGTCCTCGCCTTAAACGCACCCATATGGGCGCCGGTTCTGGTCCCAGCAACTCCACTTCCCATCCAGCTCCCTGCTTGTGGCCTGGGAAAGCAGTAGAGGACGGCCCAGTGCTTTGGGACCCTGCACCCACGTGGGAGACCTGGAAGAGGTTCTGAGCTTCTGGCTTTGGATCAGCTCAGCTCCAGCTGTTGCAGTCACTTGGGGAGTGAATCATCAGACGCAAGATCTTCCTCTCTTTCTCTCCTCCTCTCTGTACATCTGCCTTTCCAATAAATATAACTAAATTAAAAAAGAAAGAAAGAAAAACACAATTGTGAGATTTTATTTTTCAAAGGCAGGGTTACAGAGAGAGAGAACAAGAACTTTCCTCTCCTAATCCCCAAATGATGGAAATAGCCACAGCTGTGCCACAATGAAGCCAGAAGCCTGAAACTCCATCTGCATGTCCAGCACGGATGGCAGAAGCCAAAATACTTTGCTCTTTTGCTATTTTCCCAGACACATTAGCAGGGAGCTAGATAGAAAATGGAGCGCACAGGGTTCAAATGGACAGAGCAGGCAGCAGCTATTATCTTGCAATGCCATAATACTGGTCCACCCCTTTTTAAAGATTTACTTTGTAAACTGTTCTCTATTTTCTCTCTGTAGATCATTGCCAGACGCCCAGTTTCTAAAGAATGGCCACCGGAATCTTGTTCTCTGCAAGTAGTTCTGGATTTCAGTTTACTTTCCACTGAATCCTCTCAAAAAAACTAGATTGTAAATTTACTGTGGTTTTTGGGACTGTATGATGACTTTCTTTTCACAGTTTTTTGCATTTTTTGTTTGTTTGCTTTGTTTTATTTTGTTTTTGCAGCTGCATCCAGGGTAAACACTTTGGAGACAACGCTGGGAGGACAAACTTCTGGTTCAGGGTGCTCAGAGTCTTGTCATTCCCACTGTGTGTATTCCAGTTCTTTCTGTCATAGGAATGCCCACTGCTCTTCATATTGTTGTTCTCCTCATCCTTGGAGGTTTCCCAGAGTTTTAGATGGGCGGTACTGTCCATGCCAATCATACTGGTTTGTGGCCAGCTACACATTTACAAGATCATAAATGTGTCTCACTTTAACACCAGATCCAGAGATGTTAGCACCCACAGCTGAACAGCAAGCAAAGTCAAGTCAAGAAGTACACCTATGGAGTCTATAAGCCACAAAATTGTGAAACTTTATTTTCTAAATTTGGAAAGCAAAAGGGTAGTAATAAAGGATAAAATATATAATTCAGAAATAGAGAATTTTTTTAAAATATAAGAGAAGAGTATGGATGACAGTTTGATGACGCTAGTTGAAGGTGGCATGATGAGACACGGATAGGAGAGGGAGGGTCAGGGTCCCAATAATAAGCACACGTAGCATCACAGGAAGTCATTGTTGGCTTCAAAGAACTTCAAAGAAAATTCATAGTCACTGAATTTCAATGTCTTAGATGATAAGATCAGTGAGTAGTTAGGGTCAGAATTCAGAAAATACAATCAGAAAGATGTTAGAAGCAGAGCAGCACATCTTCTCACCATTATGAAAACAAGAAGTGCTGTGAGGTTTCTAAAATATTGCCTAAAGAGACAAAAGATGAGGAAATGTACTGCTAATAGATACTAAATGTTCAAGCAAATGAGAGGTCCATTACAGAAACACTGGATGAGACAAAGTCAACATTGAAATGTGATTTATGTTAGACGTTTTAATTCCTTTAAGAAAGTAATTTTAATGTAGAATATGTTTCACTACACATGCGCTAAGCATTTAGTTCTTACTGATTAGCAAAATGTAATAGGACAAATACTCATAAATCAAATACTGCTTTTAAATTGAATTCAATTTCATTAATCTTGATAGCATCTATATATTGTTGGTAAACTGTGAATTTATAAACCTGTGGCCATGTAGAATCACCTTCGCAAGGACACTATTTGGACACATATGTGAAATTCAAAATCCTTTGAACTAATTTAAAACTACTAACCACCATCCCATACCTGCACAGACCATGGTTGAGAGAAACTGTTCTAATTACAATTCAAGTCAGAATTAAAATATGAAACTTGAGAGAAGTATATTTAAATATAGTAGTCTTGGGCCCGGCAGCGTGGCCTAGCGGCTAAAGTCCTCGCCTTGAACGCCCTGGGATCCCATATGGGCGCCGGTTCTAATCCCGGCAGCTCCACTTCCCATCCAGCTCCCTGCTTGTGGCCTGGGAAAGCAGTTGAGGATGGCCCAATGCATTGGGACACTGCACCCACGTGGGAGACCTGGAAGAGGTTCCTGGTTCCTGGCTTCGGATCAGCGCGCACCGACCCGTTGCGGCTCACTTGGGGAGTGAAACATCGGATGGAAGATCTTCCTCTCTGTCTCTCCTCCTCTCTGTATATCCGGCTTTCCAATAATAATAATAAAATCTTTAAAAAATATATATATAGTAGTCTTTTGGAAAATTTGTAAACAATACCCCAAATAGTATAAGGTTAAAAGATAAACTATTTCCAATGTATTTATACAAATCACTGTATGATATTTCTGGAATTCTAAAGAAAAATCTATTTGCAGAAGGCACAGCCTTTGTGGTGGCCTGATGTTATATAAAAAGCATGGGCTGTGACACTTCACACTGATCAGCTAATTGGATTGTAAAGATGGCTAGTGTAAGATTTAGAGACCAGCCATAAAAATGTACCCATTAAGGGGATTCAGTGTGTTTGGAAATTATACTTAAGGAACATTCATTGAAGCAGTGGTCTTAGAAACTGATTATGTGTCACAATTATCTGATGGAGATGACAAGAAGTCCAGAACGGAGTGCAGCTATCCTAACTTTTTACAATTCTTCCAGTAATCATTGGATATAGCCAAGTCAGAAAGAAAAGGTTGAACAGTAGCTGCAGGGAGATCTTCTGCAGCAAGTGACCAAATGGTCTCTTCAACACTAATTTCTTTATGTTACCAATAACAAAATCAAAAGCCCTGAAGTATATAGATGCGATGAAGTTATAAAACAACCAGATTGTTACCAAAGTGTCCAAAGTAGGCAGCAACACATGAATCAAAAATCTCACAAATAATAATAATCAAAATTTATTGCACCAAAAAGAAACAATGAGCAGATTATAGACAACCTACTGAAGAAAACATCCACATGACAGAAACACATTCAATAAAGGGTTAGAATTCAATATATAAATAAGCAATTGAAATAACTCAATAATAACAAAATAACCAGATGGAAAAAGTGGGCAAAGATGGAATGACAGCAGCATTTAGACTAGCAGTTTAGACACCTTGGATTTGATTGGCTGCTTTGGCTCCAGCATCACAACAACAAATTCTTGAAGACAGCAGTATCAGCTTAAATGATTGTGATAGTACCATCCATACACAAGACTGGAACTGCATTACCAACATTCAATCCAGTTGCTTCAGATATTTGGGAAGTTCATCTAATGAGAACTAGTACTCTATAATTTACTCATCCAATCTCTCTAATTTTAAAAGAAAAAAAGGACAAAGAGCTAAACAGACATTTGTCAAAAGAAAATATAAAAGATGGGCAGGGGCTGTGGCACAGAGCCACAAGGTGGGATTCCCATATCCCTTAGCAGAGTGCCAATTATGGTCCTGGCTACTCTGCTTCCCATATAACTTCCTGCTAGTGATCCTGGAAAACAGCAAGTAGCTGAGCAAATAGTCGATTCCCTGCCAATCAAATGAGACTGCGATGGAGTTCCTGCATCCTGGCCTGGCACAGCCCTAGCAGTTGCAGTTCTTTGTAGAATGATCTAGTGGATGGAAAATCACTATCTCCCTTTTCTTCTCCCGATCTCTCTCTCTCTGGATATATAAATCTTTCTCCCTGACACTGTGCCCCTCAAGTAAATAAGCAAACGAATCTTTCTTTTAATTTTTAAGAGAAAAGAAAGAAATGACCAAGAAGCACATGAGAAATACTCTGAATCAAAATTTTAATACAGAGAAATGTAACTTAAACACACAATAAGATACTATTTCCTTCCTGGCAGAACTGATGTTATCAAAAAGGCAAACAATGTGCCAAAGAGAATGTAGAGAAAGTAACATTTTACACTCTTGATTGGAATAAATTAGTACAGCCTTTACAGAAAGCAATATAGAAGTTTCTTTTAAAAAATTAAAACAGAAGTACTATAGGATTCTGCAATTCTTCTACTGGCTATATCAAAATGAAATGAAATTTATAGTTTAATAGATATATTTGCTCTCCAATTTATTCACCATTGACAAGTTACGTAATTAATCTAAATGCCTATACACAGATGAATGGATAAAGAAAACATGGTACATAAACATTAATGTACTGCTATTCAACTTTTAAAATAAGACAATCCCGACATTTACAACATGGATAAGACTGGATGACTATAAAAGACAAATACTGAATTTTATCACTTACATGTGGAAGGTGAAAGAAATGAATTCATGGAACTAGAATGTAGAACAGTGGTAACCAGGGCTTGGGTGTGCAACAGAATAAGAAGATATTAATCAAATGACCAAATTTGAGTTAGGTGGAAGGAGTAAACGAGGGATCTATTATACAAATGGTGACTACAGCTAATAACAGTGTACAAGTCATACTGTATTCATACAAATTGTTAATAGAGTAGATTTTAAGTATTCTCACCACAAGCAAAATTGATATGTGAAGGAATACATGTTATTTAGTTCCATCTAACTATTCCACGATGTATCCATACATCAGAAGAACATCTTCCACATAACAAACATGTTTTCTATCAATTTTAAAAAAGATAAATGAGCCTGGATTCAAGTTGAAAAATCAAACTAAAAATCTCAATAAGCAGGGGTAATAAAATGATTTCACACTCTTAAGGGGGAGAGGTCTCCTACTTTTGCTTCATGTCAAGACAGAGTGTACTTACACGATGACATCTACAAGGTGAAACAGTCTTTAACTCTGTACCTCAGACCACTTCTGAGCATCATATTCAATGTTGACATCAAATTCCATGGAAGCTAAGGTGACACTCAGTGAGTGTCCAGCAGTGTAGCTGGCCTAGCAAACAAATGGTTAGTGCCAAGCACTGAAAGGGTCTCCGTTCCAATGCCAGAGGGTTGGTTATCTTTTTAAAACTGACATACCAAAAGAACTACTAATCTGGAATGGTAGAACCTGGAAATGACATCAAAGGAAGAATTATGGATACTTAAAGAAATCTTTAGCTTTGAAAGAAGACCAGGGGAGGGACAGATGCTGAAGGAATATGAGATTGATTTCAAATACATCAATGTGCTTCATGTGGAAAACAGAGGAGATTTACTCCACGTAGCTGCAGTGGGAGGAATTACGCACACTCAGTGGAAGTCATAATGAAGCTGACGTCAGTTCCATATAAGGAAGAACGTCTGAATCCCGGTGCCGCCCAACAATGGAACTCGCTGTGTGACAGAATGAGCTTCCAGTACCAGCACAGGAAAGAGGCAATAACTCTGAGTGTGCAGCTGCAGGTGCATTTCTGCCCTCGATGATGAAGTATGAATCAGCGGTTCCCAGGAGAACTTACCCTAGTGAACTTTACTTTTTAAGGGTCATTTTAGTGCAAAGCAAAATTAAGGAGATATTACAGGGAACCCCTATATACTTCCTGTTCCCCACTCCTACACACATACATACATATACACACATGTATATACATTCATATATACATGTATATACATACACACACACACACACAGAGTCTCCCAAAGCAGTACATGTGTAACAGTCGGTGAATCTTCACTGATACATCATTAAAACCCTAAATCCACAGTTTACATTAAAATTCTCCCTTACACTTTTATATTCTATGGATTCTTACAATTTTTCAGTGATATTTACGCATCAGTACAGGCAGAACTTTCTCAAGATCAGGCCTTTTTCTCTCCACTACAAAGCTACAAATTATTATCTCTAAGTAGTGAAGCTTGCTATTCTTTTTTTACTTTGAAGCACTTCAATTGATGTTCACAAACATGGGTTTGGAAATCTACATTTAGTGATCTGTGAGTTCCTTTTCAACCTTCAGAATTAGAGTTCAAGAATTCTAAACAAAATAGAAATTTTTGGGAAACTTACATCAGAATAGTTTAAATTTTAAAAATAATAATTTCCAGTTAGACAGCTTCCATATACCCCCTACCCATATTTCTCTATTATTAACCTCTTCCATTACTATATTTGTCACTATCTGTAAACCATACCCCAGTTGCTCTATTTTTAAAATCTGAACTCCTTCAATGCATCCTACCTTCCCCCTGACATCTGTTAATCAACATTCTGTGTACATTGTGTTCACACTTGGGTTCTTTGTCTTAAAGCTGCCGCAAATGAGAGAACATGCAATGTTTTTATTTCAGTATTATTACCGTTATGTAAGTGCTGCTTACCTAAAGCTTGAACCCTAAACTTCTTCAAGGGCAATTAGCTATACAGAACATGGAGACAAGATAACAGAGTAATGCTTTATAAAAATACACTGGGTTAAAAAGGAATGAAATCTTAACATTTGCAATAAAGTAGACCGAGCTGGAAACCATTATGTTTAAGGAAAGAAGCAGCTCCAAAAAGATAAATACCATGTTTCTCCCTGATCTATGACAACTAATATACAGATATTAAAAATGTAATCTCTATATGAGATAAGTATCATGAGAATTAACTGTTGTTTACAGCAAGCATCTGTACCACGAGTAGTAGTAGGATTTCCATCTTAATTTTAGTTTACCTTTTTATATGTAATTGTATTTTTACTCCTTCTTCTACTTGCTATGTCACACTTCTACATGCCAGAAAGTTAAGCTTGCTACTGTGTAACAAGTAACTTGGTGAAAAATGTGACATCTATTTGTTTATATAAATTAAAATACAAATTTTAAAGTATGTTAAAAAGTCATTGTTTTATTTAAATTTAAATTTGTCTATATATATTATTTCATTGAAAATAGTACTTTAATACAAAGTTATACCCTTCTGTAGAACAATTTCCAAAACAATATCCAATATCCAAAACAATTTCCATTTTCCCAGATACCTAATATTTGTTGAGTGTACACAGTGTGAGTCTAGCTCTACCCACCTTTGTGTAGATGCAGTATCTCTTTATTTTTTAAAATGCCTGGAGAGTAAATGAGTATGCATTATTCCGAGGTCCATAAAGGATGATGCTGAGCAAAACGTACCCATAAATAGTTTTTGTGATGATGCATTCTGGTGATCCTGTGCGTGAAATGGCGCCCAGAGGAACTAATATCATCCTGGTGTGACTTAGCACTCAGTTGTCATCAGTTGGTATATCACTTCCAGGAAAACATACCAGCGCATCCTCCCTGTCCAAAGGAGAATGTGATCCCTTTGTCATTCCTTAAGATTTTGATTTTAAAAAAACCCTCTCAACCTAAGTGCTGGCCTGTGGTGAATACCATGACCACCTGCACAGTCATACAGAGCTGTTCAGCATACA
Source organism: Ochotona princeps (assembly GCF_030435755.1). Taxonomy (NCBI): domain Eukaryota; kingdom Metazoa; phylum Chordata; class Mammalia; order Lagomorpha; family Ochotonidae; genus Ochotona; species Ochotona princeps. The sequence continues at coordinate 19,107,022 of NC_080854.1, read as the reverse complement.
GCACTTCACAGGATCAACCTAAGTGCTGAAATCTACCTGTATTTAAACCCAACCCACAGCTTTTCATATTTCTTATTTTTTTAAAAAGAGCATCTGTTTGCAATATTCCAAGAAACAGTGTTTTTCTAATTCACACAGAAGTTTGGTGTACATTGCAAAAGTTCTCAAAGTGTCCAACTGGAACTGCCTGAAGTCTAATATCTCTAATAGGTTCTGGATCACTGGTATCTGTGAAGATGATGTAATAGTTATTTTTTAATAATACCAAGCATTGTGGAAGGTATTCCCATAACCTGCATCAAACAGAGAACTGTAATTAAGCTAAAACAAAAGCAAGTCCCTTTTCCTGGTGTTCTGCACAGTTATAAACTCATTTTTACTGCCTTAAAACAACATATATATACATATATAAAATAATTTTTTAAAAGGTCACAGTACTGTGTAATAACACTCTAAAAATGTCTGTTCTATCTCCTAATAGAAATTTTCAGTGATCAAAAAAAATTTAGTGGTTATACATTGATGTCGCCACAAACCCTGTATTAGAGAATCTAACATCTGATAAATCTTTTATGATACACAAAATCATTAATATTTATTACCCTCAAGAATATAACTTGAAGAAATAACTACATGTATCCCTTTTAAAGAAGAAAAATGTCAGGTCATTGATTTGGTGTATATATAAGTAGTAAATGGCAGAGTCATAAATGGGAACCAAGCCTTACAATTTCCCAACCAAGTTGTTTTTTGCAGGCATGATACTATTATGAGTGATAGTATTGGCTCATAGCCAATAAGTGCTCTCAGAGGACAAGTTCAATGTACCCGCTAGTACAGGGCCAAAGTTAGAGAACATCAGAGCCGGAGGGCTTTACAATGAATTCTCCAAGCCTATACACTGAGCCACACGGACATCTATAACGAGTCAGAGGGCAGAGTGAGTGGCTCAATGACTCAAACAGGGAGCAACTGATTGGGGAAGGCTTAAACACACCAAGAATAAAAGAGAAGGGCTGGAATTCCTCATGTTGGTGGAATGAATAGTCATATACATCAATATGGAGCACAAGGGGAGGAACAAAAGCCTTGGATACATTCAGGATGGACATGGATTGGCTGAGATAGATCAGAGTGTAAAGACAAGGAAAGCAGACTAGGAGAACAGAAAAAAAATCTCTGAGAAACATTATAGAACATTGTATTAACCTAAGTGTCAAACATCATGATCAGATTGTGCTTTTTAGAAATTAATTTGGTGACAATATGAACCAAACAAGCCATGGTTTGGTTCAAGTGGGCGGATATGGAGAATGGAGATGCAGAGAGGCTACTTCATATAAAAAAATACGCTTGCAATGGGGGAATCTCAACTGAACTTGAGCTGTGGTTATGCAACAAGGTAGAGGAATCCACCATGGTGGGAGGGTTTGGGGAGGGGTGGGAGAACCCAAGTATCTATGTAACTGTGTCACATAATACAATGTAATTAATGAAGTTAAATAATAAATAATAAAAAAATAAAAATAAAATTAAAAAAAAGAAAACAAGGTAAGTAAAGAGTGAGAAAGATTAAATAAGAATATTAATTTCCAATCTTGTCTAAGGACTCATTTTCACAAAAAGTGAAAACAGTGATTTTTTTACTGCTTAGAAAACATTAATTTTTCTTCACTAGCATCTATATATCCATGAAAAAGGAAATTCAGTTGTTACTGATTACTACTCTACTATACAAAGGTGGCAATAATGCTTAAAAAGCCTTCATTAAGGAGTATCAGTTTATTCACTAAGATATTCTCTTTAGTTAGAAAATTCTTCTTTCAATACACAATTATTCCTATATGCCATACTTTGATACTAGTACATAGTACACCCATTTTACAGATGAGTAAACTATGGCTCTGGGAAGTTAGTATCTTCCAGTGTTACACTTCTGTCAGATTCCAACTGGATTTCTCCTATAGCACTATTCAGATACACTGGTTATGAAGGAAGATTGCTTTGGGCTCATGATTTTGGAGGTTCCAAGTTCAAAACCAGGCAGGCTCCGCTGGTCTGGCCTTCTGAGAAGGGACCCCCATAGCAAATCATGAAGCACGGAGAGGATCTAGGCTAAATTAGTCTTTATAATCAGCCCTTTCACAAGAACTAATTCCAAGGGTAGTACATCTGTCCTCCAACATCAACTGCCAAAACATGGTCCCATTAGTGGCCCAGAATCCATCATGGGAATGTTTTTAAAACTTTGCATCTAGCCTTTGTTTATACCTGAGAACTAGTAGGTATCATGTTTGTTTTTGTTTGGTTGGCTTGTTTTGCTTACTGTTTCTTATAATTTTCTACTTGCTATGTACTGATATCTTTACCTAATGAATTATTACACTTGCGATTGCAAAGTAAAATCACTATTGTACGCTATTGTAAAAAAAAACTAGGAAAAAAAAGAGAATAGGAAGAAAGTGTTAAACATGAGCAGGATGGGGTAGGGCAGGAACTATCACGAAGCTCTTAAATCTGCATTGTGATAGTATGTGGGAGCTGTCCATTTTATATAAACAAACAAAAAATAGGATATTGTTATAGTTTGCCTAAACAAAAAAACAAACAATAAAAATTCTCATTTGCTGAGAAAAGTGATCATAAACTGAAATTCAGAACAGCCCAATAAAAACATGAGTTAGCCAAGTCCAAACTATAACCTTGCAATTGTTGTGGGCTCCATTTTAGATGTGTTAACAAGGACTAGTAAAGAGCTGGGCAAAACAGAAAACACGGGCTCCCACTAAACTAGAAGTAGTAACTTAGCTGTAGTTAGTGATGAATTAGTGCCGTCAAATTAACTACTTTTCTTTTACTTAAACGTATAAAATATTCCAAAATTTAAAATGCTGACAATTCATTTAAATTTAAAACATCACATGAGGCAAAACTGTAAAAGATAAACCAAACATCTACTGACCAGATTTGGAACACCAGGGTTTTTTTTTTATTTAATACTATATATTAAAACTATAATTTTCAAGGTAGCAATTATATACTCTTGACACACTTAACTGTTTGTAATACATAAAATGATTAATTTTTTTTCTCTTGGGGTTTCTAATCTGGTGGGAACACCAACAACTCACCTTATTCAATTTAAGCAGAACGACTCTAAAACAGCATGCTAAATAAACAGCCAGCATGAATGCTCTGACAGACTCTGATCATTCAGAGAAGTACTTGAACAACACACAATGATACAAAACAGATGGTCACTCAATCTCCGTCATCTGTAAGTCAGGACCAGTTATACTTTAGACTCTGTTCCAGACTGCGGAGAGTAAACAGCAAGGTGTCTACCTGCATAGATTTACATTGTAATAATCCCGGTATTGTCATGTCATGTGCTGTGAAGAAAAATAATGCAGGCGTAATGGTAGGAAAAAGAGTTGTTGGGTGCCTCTCTAAAAAGCAATCATTTTATTAAAATTAGAGAGAAAAAAGTCAACAAAGACACACACAACTTGTATTGGAGTGCCTGGGCTGGAGCCTCAGCTCCACTTCCAATTCCAACTTTTTGTTTACGTGCACTCTGAGGGGTAGCAGAAGATAACAGCTCAAGTGCTTGGGTCCCTGCCACCCATGTGGGATAACTGGATGGAGTTCCAGGCTCCTAGATTTGGTCTGACATGCTCTTGAACTTAGCATCCTAGCACCTTGCTTATTCTAATGCCTGACTACATTTTCTGATGTTGACTACATTAGTACAGGAAAGAGGAGGATAAATTTTAAAAAGCAGGCAAATTTACAGGTACCAGAAACCACCAGCAACACTGCTGGCCAGAGGTGTCTACTGCTAAGTGCTAAGTGGGTTAAAAATCCATCTCCTCAAATTAGTGTAGAAAATTAGAAACCACAGCTGAGAGTCAATAGGAATTGATTTGCCCCTGTTGTGCCTTAATGATATTTCAAAGACAAAAATTCTACCTGACCAGATGCACTCATTACCAGCAGCCATATTTTTCTGGGAAAGTCTACCAGGTGTCCCTCAAATAAGTTGCTGATAATCTGTTTAAGCTTTATTTAAATACAAATATAAAGTTTTTTGTAAATGCAACATGTAGGACTACCAATCTGTCTTTATAACTCGTTGAATAATAGTGTCAACTAACTCAATAATAAGTACACCAATAGCAAAATCTAGAGTAATTAACTAGTTTCAAAGAGTCATATAGGTTTTCCACAGAAAAATAGTATTTACCCCCCCATATGACACATTTAAAAATACTCCAGGATGATTTAAAATTATCTTCTATGAAAAAGGAATATTTAACTGCATATCCACTATATTCACAAATTCTTTCTAAATACATAAAAGGATTGCAATATTAGCACACTATTAAGGGGAGAGGGGGAGTATCGCTCCAAAAGGAGCCTAGCACATCTCACAAAAGCAAGATCAATCCTATTTAAGACTGCAGATGGAAACAGTAGTTGCAAAACGCAAAGAGATGATCAACGAGAAGACACAGCAATTACATCAGCCAGCACAAGGAGAAGAGGAGAAATCACCCATCCCTTTCCCTTTCCCTTTTATAGAGTTTTCCTTCTCCAGATGAAATTTGTTGGCTTTCTAATGACCCCAACTCCTCAACAAGCTTCCTTGAAAATGTACTGAGGCATGCTGATACCTGAAAGCTTTCCCATAATTTTCAGAAGATGAGGAGATGAAAGCTGCCCCTTAAATCTAGCTTGCAAAGATAACAAATGCCAAATTACAAAGAAAAATATTTCAGCATACCCTGGGCTTAAAGGTCAGCAGGCTGGGCTTCATGGGGCTAATAAGATGCGCACGCGCACACACACACACACACACACACACACACACGAGAATCACATCCTGAAAATAACAGATGAGGCTGGAGTAACACCATCTCAGAACATGTGACATGTAACAGAACCCTTTCGCCTCTTGGAAGACAGGGAAGAGGAACTGCAGAAAGGCAGGGGTGGTAATCAGCCAAGTGTTTATCCTTGGACACACTTGGATCTTGTACAAGAATGTAAAGAGGACGATCTCTAGACAACAAGTGAAGCACACCCACACACTAAGCACTTTATAAGATAGTTGCTTCTCATTCCCAATCATGTTGAAACACTGTTTCCAACAAGTCTTGTCTTTGATTGGTGAGCAGAGTGATGAAGCAAGTGTTCTAAAGTTTCTTCCTTGGGTGAGATTATAAACCTGGTAAAGCACACCTTAACAGACCTTGCGGTTCTCCTTCAGTTCCAGATGACTAACATGCATGTGTCCCTCCCCAGGATATTACCAGACTGAGAAGAATCCAAATATTTCCAAACTCTGAATATTTTCCTATCTTTTCCCTTCCAGACAAAATGTATTTGTTGTCTTCTATTTCCCAAGATGCAGTCCTCATCCAAAGTCACAATCAATTAGTTATAAAAGCAAATTAGCTAGTTCTTATGCTATATCCCTTACTAAGAAAAATGTCACTTAGTTTAATTGATTGCACCAAATGACTTTCTGTCCCAACCTAATATTAAAAAAATTTTTATGAGTAACTCTGATTACAAAAATTGAAGCATTGGACAAAGCTGACTGATAAATTCATGTTGTGTGACCCTTGAAATTACATCATCTGTGTAATTGTTGCTGAATATAAACACATCGTATCTGTTACTTGGCCTTCAATCAAAAGGCATGGTGGTGGATAAGACAGATTGAGACACTTGCATTCCATGTCAGAGTGCCTAGGTTACAGTTCCAGTTCTGCTCCGGATGCTAGCTAGCTTCTTGCTGGAGCACAGTCTGGCAGGCAGGAGCTATTGACTCAGATAGTTGGGTTCCTGCCATAGAAGAGACTTGGTTAGAGTTCCCAATCCTTAGCTTCAGTTTGGCTAAGCCCTGCCTGCTGCAGACATCCATGGTATAAACCACCAGATGGAAACTCATTCTCTTTCTCTTTCTCCTCCCCCTCCTTTCTCTTTCTCTCTCTCTCTCTCTCTCTCTCTCTCTCTCTCTCTCTGCATATATATATATATATATACACACACACACATACATATTTCTATCTCTTTGTCTCTATTTCCCTCACATTTTTCTCTTTCAAATAAAAATAGATTTAAATGTTCTATCTCCCAAAAAAAAGAATTCTTTTTAAAGATTTATTTATTATTTTTGTTGGAAAGGCAGATCTACAGAGAGAAGGAGAAAAACAGAAAGATCTTCCCTCTGCTGATTCACTCCCCAACAGCTGAGTCAAGTCGAGCCAAAGTTACTAGCCAGGTTTTTCTTATGGGTCTCCCATGCAGGTGTAGGGTCCCAAGGTCTTGGGTCATCCTATACTGCTTTCCCAGGCCACAAGCAGGGAGCTAGTTGGGAAATGGAGCACTCAGGACACGAACCAGCAGCCATATGGAATCCCAGCCCATGAAAAGCAAGGATTTAACCACCAGACTACTGCAACGAGCCCTCCAACAAAGAAATCAATGGTGATTTTTGCCATTATTGAGTACTTACTGCCTACCTTACTGTATAGTCTATGGCCTTCATGAATGACACAAATCCTTTGTCATTTCCCCCACCAACGAGATTATTTTCTTTACAACTCAAAATCAGACTGCTCTGGTGAATTCCTTCAATCAGCAGAAAGTGAGGAAAGTGGCACTTTTCCAGTTCTGGCATATGCTTAAGAGCTGCTTCTGGTTTATCACCTTCAGAAAACTAAGCCACTCTCTAAAATAAATATGATCCCCCTTCTCTGTTGTAGAGACTTGTGTTATAGAGACTGCTATAGAGAGAGAGAGAATGCCTGGATATCCTCCAGCTGTTTTCAGGACATCTCAGTTGAGATTCTACACAGATGAGGAAAGCCAAGCTTTATTTCCAGGGATAGCACACCTCCAGATAACTGCAGCCATGTAAGTAACCCCAGGCAAGAACGGAAGAACCACCCAGGACAGCGCAGAGAGATCCCAGAGAGGGGTGTTATTAGTTCAAGCAGTTACTTTTCATAGTGGTTTGCTGCATGACAATTGATAACTAAAGGACATTTCTTAAGTCTGGTCTAATATGTTCTTTAAACAAAGCAATGAGGAAGAAAATCAAGAAACTTTTAAATTAAATTTCTAATTTAATGTCATGCTCATTGCATTCCCCAGTACGCTCTTGGTCGTTCCTGTACACAGAGCACTGTCCATAAACTCAAACAACACCTTCTCAGCTGTCCACATGACCCTAATATCTGCTGCTGCCATTTAGCATGTCATAAGAATTAAGCTCTTTCTTGTTGAACCAAAACTCCAATAGGTCTCTGATACAGGCTTTTTATCACAAATAAATTCAGCCAATGCTTTCAGCAATGATTAGGCTGCTGCCTCTAAGTTTTGATGGCTCTCTGAACTGAGAAGCCCAGAAGTGGAACCTATGGGAGAAATTTTTACCTTCCTCCCATCAGGGAGTGAGTCTTTACTCTCCCCAATATGGAATCCTCTGGTGTTGTTTCTACAGTTTGTAGAAGGTAATTAAAGTGATGCTTTACCAGTTTTGACCTGGACTTACGAGGCATGAAAGTCTTTGCTTTTATCCTATTTAGAATCTAAGCCACTAAAAATTTTGAAGCCTCAGTCATCCACTTGACTTAGAAGAGTACTGAAATGATCAGCCCTTCTCTGGATTCTTTTTGGAGTACAAAAGGGGTTAATTTATTTTTAGAGAACATCCAGTAATCAGTTTCAAGAAGGAGTTATTCACGTTTTTATTTACTTTTTACAAATAATGGAGCCAGGAGGAGAGCACAGTTTCCTAAAGAAACTGCTTTCTTAAGAGGTCAACATTGTGGCTCAAGAGGTAAAACCGATTGCCTGCAACACAGACATCCTTTAAGGATGCCAGTTCACATTCTGGCTGCTCTACTTCCAATCCAGCTCCTTGCTAATATGCCTAGAGAAGCAACAAAAGATGGCCAAAGCCCTTGGGCCCATGCATCACATGGAAAATCCAGTGATGCTTCTTAACCCTGGCTTCAGCTTGTCCTAGCCCTGATCATTGAAGTTATTTGGGGAGTGGACCAGCGGAAGGAAGATGGCTCTACCTCTCTCTCTAAGTTTGTCTTCCAAATAAATAAATAAATCTTGTAAAATAAGGAAACGAAAGAGCTTTCTTGAGAAGCAGTTTACTAGGACTTTTATAGTAAGGGTCAGGGGAGTGTCCAGAATTTGCCTCTTCCAAACCTGCCCTACAAATGATACTTCAACATGTTCTCTTGACAGAGAAGAGGAATAGCACCTACCAAAACCAAACGCAAATGGGAAGAACATCCCAGTAAAATGACAACAGAAGATTAAACCAATGAACAACCCATTCCTAAAATGACAGGACCAAAGTACCACCCATACATATTAAACTCTGAATGGCTTAAGCTCAATCAAACATCACAGATTAGTAGACTGGATTAAAAAACAAAATCCATCTGTTTATTGTCTGGAGGAGACACACTTCACCAATAAAGATCAGTGGAAACTATATTGCATGGGTTCTGTTGTTTTGTCTTAGTTTCATCTCTTCAAAACACTTTCTTCTGATTAAATCATTCAATGACTCTTAGATCATACAGTAGCATCACTTTCTGCAAGAAGGTTCTTAATTTTCATTCCTTCAGCTACGTGTTAGTCATTTAGTAGCATGTTATTTAACTTCATGGTGTTGTAAATTTCTTTTTTCTTCCTGATGTTGATTCTGTTTTGTGGTGTTTAACTTAAGGAGATGTATAGTAGCTGTGTAATGGAGACTGTCATACCTAGTAACATGTTCTTTAACTTCATGGCATTGTAAATCTCTACTTTCTATTTTTGATTTTGCATTCTGACTTTTCATTTGAGGGGATGTACAGTAGCTGTGAAATGGAGACTAACATATCTAGATGTGAGAATACAAGATAGTATGCATTTCTACTTCCAAAGATGGACTTACAATGAAACTGTTTACTCTATCTTGCCAATAGGATGCTGGACTCTGCCATTGTCCAGGCCCGCTATTAGGGACACATGACTGTGTATGAAGAACTATACTTTAGTAATTATATAAAGGAACCAGGTGGTGGTGGTGGTGGGGGGAAATTGGGGCTGGGATAAGGGAAATACCAGGAGCCTATGGAACTGTATCATAAAATGATAATAACAAAAAAATATATTTAAAAAAATTTTTAAATAAAAAGAATGAAATTTTACTACTTGCAACCAAATGGTCCCAACTAGAGACCATTACACTCAGTGAAATAAGTCAATCCCAAAAGGAAAAAATATCATATGTTCTCTCTGATATATGGCAACCTTCCTGCTAAATATAAGATATATATATATATGTATATTAGGTAAACATGCATGTCCCTACAGGCATTTAGAGGAACTGTATAATAGAGACTATCATATCAAGAAGAGAAGAAACAATACAGTATGCATCTCTACTTTCAAATTAAAGATGGATTCCTAGTGACACTGTTAAATATATCTTGACAATAGGATGCTGGACTTTCTGCCATTGTTTATACCTATAATGTCAAGCTACACTTAAATAGCAGAATGATGACTTCAGACTGTTGTTAAAGGACTATACTATTTTATTACAATATAGGGGAAATCATTAAAGGGAGAGGAAACGGAGTGGAGGGGAAATTCCCTATCATTATATATCATAAAATTTTTTAAATAGTTTAAAAATAAACCAAGAAAAAATTTCTCACAAAAGTAGCTAGTGACTTATCTGTAATTTGACAGTATTTGACAATCATAACTTAGTACCCTGAGTTGAAGCAAATAATCAAGGCTTTGCACAAAATCCTAATGTGTCAAAGATAGTGGTGGTCAAATTTCCCATGAGTTTACCCATATTTCACAGTTTGTGCCCTACATTACTAATATTCTAGCCAAAAGACCCTACTTGGAAATAACATGTCACCTTTGACTGGAGTAGGTGAAAGTCAGTGTAACTCTCATCTCTTACTTTCCATTCCAGAAAATTTCAGAGGCCATAACTTCCAGATTTCACAGCTGCAAGGTAGAACACGAAATAAGGGGAAAAAGAAATGTGTACTGCATTAAGCTTTAAGTCTGGCAAGTCACAACAGACCATAAAATAGTGACTAATCAGCAGTTGAACATGGAGGCAACAAACTGTCAGAGTAGTTTAAGCATCACTGTCGCCACATGAATCACCTGCAACCTCCGTGTATACACCTTAGCCTGGTATGCATGGTCTGAGAGGCAATAAGGAAAATGATACAGCTTAAGCTCTTACAATGCTCAGAATGTTGTCCCTAATAAGGTTCTAGACCCTTCTTCTACTAACCAGGGTGTTACTGATGCACTTGGCAAATGTTGCTTTAAAAAGTTACATAATTACATGGTTAAGATGATGATCATATGACTCAACATAAAAAGAAATGAGGTTTAACTCATGTCATGAATTTCAAATCCTATTACAGTAAGAATTTTCATAAATTTAGTTCCTAGTGACCCTCCTGACTACACCCTTGATAGGAAAATCAAGAAAGAAAAAGCTGATTAAATAAATTCTAATTAAAACCTTAGGCTGGAAATTAGATGATGGTTAGATTAATGGATATATTAGCCAATGGAACATCCTCAGAAACATTCTGAAGGAACAAAGAACTTTCTTTTCTCAATAATTTTTCCCATTTTTCAATAATGGGAAAACCTGAGGCTTTTGGGATCACTAAGTTTCTTCGAGGGCCTCAATCTTCATGTTCTTCGTCCTTGTAGATGTCACTTCCCAGTTCTTGCTAAAGCAAAATACGACTTGGGATTTTTCTTGGTTGTTTTGCATCCTTTGCTTTCATGATATCTACCTGTTACCTTTAAATTGTTGGGAAACCAAGAGCACCATTTAATTCTCTTGTGATTCCTCTGTGAACCTCCCACAGTATCAGTATTTGAAAGAAGAGAGAGGCAGAGAATTTATTCAAGAATTTTTCTTCTGTAATAGCCAATGAAATCACACTAACAAAATGTGACACAGGAACCTGTCAAGGATATGATGTGATAGGTTTGTATTAGAACAATTCCATCCTACTGGAATCTTTACTCAAAATAACTTTGTTTAAATTATCCATTGATTCATCCAGTTACCATTGCAAGCACTTCAGTTGCTTCCTTTCAGCATCTCAGGGCAGAAAATAAAAACTTGGTTAAATAGCATTATGTTCAGAAGAAGAAAAAACAAGACAAAAACAAGAATACTGAGAACAACTGACCTTAGGTCAGTTTTATTTGTATCATGAGTTTGTTAATTTAAAGGACAGTATCACATTGCAATGAGTTTCATCAAGTGGTCATGTTTTGACAAATGTCATATCTGGATATGTAAAGTCTGCCTCTGAAAAAGATTCAGTTCTTTCATCATTTTCATGAAGTACTATGGTACTAGGAGTCTCACACTGAATGCAAAGGCATTTCTCCATTTCCTTTACTCTATTCCAGGAATAAACATGCACTACAGTACACAGGTAGCTTATTTAGCTGGATGTTTTGGTCATATAATCAGAAAGTAATTTAATTCCGACCACGGAGCTGCAGTGAATTACATTTACATAGATGGCAAAGAAAATGAAATGAGCATTGTGGCACCACATTCTGAACTTCACTTAGTGCCTTAGTTAGCTGTCACCTGAGGCTGTCATTTAATCACTCTATAGTCTCCAATCTCATCTATAAAATGACAGTATTTTTCTCCATACTTTATTTGGATTGACAAAAGCTAGTTGTCAAGGTGCATGCTATTGATCACGATTTAGGGATGTTTTTCATCTCTAACATCCATCTTTCCATTATTCATCAAATAATCAATGATTATGGGAGCAGGGGTGGCACACAGTTAAGATACTGCTGATGATGCCCATATTGAGTCTGACTCCACTTTTGATTGCATTTCCCAGCTAATGCACATTGAGAGGCAGCAGCTGACAGAACAAGAACATAGCTACCTATACCCATGCTAACTTCTCAGCTCCTAACTTCAACCTTACCCAGCCCCAACTTATGGGTGCTTGGGAAGTTAACCAGTGACTAAATCCTCACCTTGCAAGCACTGGGATGACATATGGGTGCCAGTTCATATCCTGGCTGCTCTACTTCCCATCCAGCTCCCTGCTTGTGGCCTGGAAAAGCAGTAGAAGATGGTCCAAAGCCTAGCGACCTTGCATCCACATGGAGTGCCAGAAGAGGCCCCTGGCTCCCTGCTTTAGATTGGCTAAGCTCCAGCCATTGTGGCCATTTGGAGTGAACCAGCAGAAAGAAGATCTTTGTCTGTATATCTCTTTATCTTTGTAAATATACTTTTCCATCAAAAATTAATAAATTTTTATAAAAAAGAATTTATTTTTGCAAAAATTTTTAAAAGGAAGGAAAGAAGGAGGATTGAGAAAGGGAGAAGGGAGAGAAATATGGTTCTTACAACTGTACCTAAAAATTACATGAAATCTATTTTCTTTATATTAGTAAAATTTTTAAATTAAAAACATTAGTTTATAACTCACTTTATTTGAAAGGCAGAAAGAAAGAGATTGGTCTTTTATCTGCTTCTTCCCAAACTGCCCACAACTGTCAGGGTTGGATCAGGTTATATTCATGAGTCAGGAACTCCACCCAACTCTCCCACAATGGATGGCATGGACAATATAAGTGGACCATCTTCAGCTGCCTTCCCAGGCACATTAACATGGAACTGGATCAGATGTGGAACAGCTGGGACTTGAGCTAGTACTCTTGACATGGGATGCCAGCTTAATCCTGCTGTACCACAAAGCCAGTCTTATGTGCTACTTTCCTTTCTTATGAACAAGTAAAAGATAAATATGTGTTTAAAAACTCTTCTTTCAAAAGTCGGCATATGCCTGGGATGATAGCTTCATCTTGCTTAGATATCCAACTCTCATGTAAGGAATTCTACCCAAATAATTAAACTTTGATTTTTCCTTGAGGTCATTTTTCACTGTATGAAAACTGTGATGTGGTGGTTTAAATATCCACATCAGCACACCAAGCAGAGTGTGCATTATACAGTAATACAACCAGAGTTGAACCCTCCAGTAAGCCTCTACTGGCACTTAAGCCACGTCACATAACTTATCACATCAACAACTGTGGTAGGATCTTTGGTGAGTTATCAATTAGTATGGAAATAGAGTAAAGAGAATAGAGTAAAATTTTGAAGACATGCTCACTAGAATCCTTCAGGAGGATCAGATAAAATAGAAATTATTTCTTTTATATTAAAATAAATCTTAAAGGCTAACAGAGTTCGTTGGAGAAGCAATTCTGATGAAGGTCTGTAAGAGAATACAGTACCTCAGGAAGTAATTTATTTACATGTCTTAGGAACTTGAAAATATATAATGAAGAGCTCATAAAACACTTGAAAACAGAACGAATAAAAATTAAACAGTCGGATTTTTAGACACAACTATACTTTTTAAAAACCTACAGTAGAAAGCCTGGCAGTAAATATATCCCAAAATTCTCGGTAATGACCATCTATTGAAATAAGTTGACTAGCATTTTACATTAGTTTACTTCTTAATATTTTCCATATTTTCCTTAATAAGACTCAGGAGAAGAATTGTGTACTGTGCACAAGGATGTGTTTCCATGTGACATTACTCAGAGATCCACAAAAGCTAGAAACCAACATAAGCCACCACAAAACCCAAAAGGATGTTTACAAACTGGAGTTAAAAGAGATGCAGTGACATCAAACAGGAAAGTTAAGTTCTCAGAATTTCTGGATAATAAAATGATAGATGTGCAGAAAAAAGGAATTTAATCTGCATGATAGATGTTTGCAGAGTATCTGTGCTGAGGAACCTGAAATCTAAACAGAGGACCAATTAAATCAATCCAACACATCTCTATCGAGTACCTACTGTATGCCAGGTACCTATAATGTACCCATGATATAAAGATAAATAAAACATGGTCCAGGCTGTCAGGAAACTTATCGGACCTTTATAACATAAGATTTCCTCTTTAAACACTGCCTAAAAATAAAATATTTTTAAATACTTTTTTGTACAGTGGAAAAGAGGGAAGATGAAATTCCAATGAACTGACTGACGAAATAGATTGAAATGTGGAGTTAGAAAGTCAAGCTAAAAGTTCAGTAATTCATACTGATGTGCCACAGCTGTTAATGACAAATAGGTCAGAGGAAGAAAGTCAGTTTACCAGAAGTGAGCCTGATTTTGACCATAACCGTTTTTCAGTGCCCACTACAGCCACAAGTGGTATAACACTCACAGTGAAAGGGGTCAGGGAAAATGGAGTATTTAATCTTTTTCATAAGAAGCTTGCACATTGACTTTGAAAACAAATAAAACACATATAAGAGAAATCTTCTATAACTTGTACTCTCTAATAGATCCTCCTCCCAAATACAAGGACACTGAATGAAGCTGTTAAATACTCGACAATATAATACTAGATTTTCTACCATTGTCAATACCTACATTGCCATGATACACTTAAATAGCAGAATATTGGACCCATGACTGTTGTTGAAGAACTACACTATTTTACTAATACAGGGAGAATTTTAATAGTTGGGGAGGGAGGCAAGGGGAGGCAGGAAGGAGAAGTAGAGGGGGGAATCCCTATACCTATAAAACAGTACCACAGAAAATAATATTTAAAAGTCCACAGGAATGAAGTCCTATTTAGTTGGTGTGCACAGATCTCAGGCATTGCTATCTTTACAATTCTCCCAACTGACAGTGCTATTTAGCTAGTACTGTAGTACTGAGGCCTCCTAGCAAAAGAAACATATGACTGAAGGTGAGGTATTTGACACAGAAAAACCAACATTCAACAGCATCAGGAGTACCGCCATGGTATAGCACATTAAGTGGGCAACACCTGCTAAACTAGCAGAGAAAGCAGTAGAACATGGCACAAGTGCTTGGTCCTTGCACCCATGCAGGCAATCCATTCGGAGTTTCAGGCTGCTGGCTTTAGCTTAGCTCAGCCCAATCACTGATGCCATTTGAGGAGTGAACTAGCAGATAGAACATTTTTATGTCTTTTCCTCTCTCTCTCTCTTTCAAATTGATACTAACAAACGTAAAAGAAGCTTTAAATGCCTCAATCACCTGACTTTTTAAACTGAAATCCTAGGGAGTAGGGAAGCACCCTTTGATTCATCTCTTTATGGATATAAATTAACTTGTTTGGATGAATGAATGGTTAAATAAATGAATGAAATTGGTTAAGTTAGAAAAATCACCATAGGAGCTTCAGCCAATAGACAAGATAATGTCAATGTTTAAAAAAAAGTTATTTTTCTTTCTAACAGATGGGTGAGAAAAAACAGGCAATGGTGAACATCTATTGAGTGCTCCCTAACTGCAGCTTTGGTTCACAGCTACAACAAGCCTATCAAGCAGATATTACTATCTTATTTTTTTTAAAGATTTTATTATTACTGGAAAGCCGGATATACAGAGAGGAGGAGAGACAGAGAGGAAGATCTTCCGTCCGATGATTCACTCCCCACGTGAGCCGCAATGGGCCAGTGCGCGCCGATCCAAAGACAGGAACCAGGAACCTCTTCCAGGTCTCCCACGCGGGTGCAGGGCCCCAAAGCTTTGGGCCATCCTCGACTGCTTTCCCAGGCCACAAGCAGGGAGCTGGATGGGAAGTGGAGCTGCCAGGATTAGAACCAGCACCTATATGGGATCCCGGGGCGTTCAAGGCGAGTACTTTAGCCACTAGGCTACGATGCCGGGCCCTAATCTTGTCATATTAAATATCTTAATTAAATGACATGCTATTTCTGCATCATTAGAGTATGTCCAGAGCTGGAGGTCTGTGCTGAAATTTAAGCATATGTTGCTTCGCATGATGTTTAACTGTATACCTACAGGCATTTGCCACAAAGAACCATCGTATCATTTTTACACATCCGGGTTCCTGGCCTTCCTGTTTATCAACACGGACTGATCCTGTTGCACAATTCTCTTGTTCAAGATAGTAATATCAGGCCTGGCGGCGTGGCCTAGCGGCTAAAGTCCTCACCTTGAAAGCCCCGGGATCCCATATGGGCACCGGTTCTAATCCCAGCAGCTCCACTTCCCATCCAGCTCCCTGCTTGTGATCTGGGAAAGCAGTCGAGGACGGCCCAAAGCCTTGAGACCCTGCACCTGAGTGGCAGACCTGGAAGGGGTTCCTGGCTCCTGGCTTAGGATCAACGCAGCACCGGCCATTGTGGTCACTTGGGGAGTGAATCATCAGACAGAAGATCTTCCTCTCTGTCTCTCCTCCTCTCTGTATACCTGACTTTCCAATAAAAATAAGTAAATCTTTTTAAAAATAATAAACTATGACCAGATTTGAACGAGCACTTAATAGTCAATAGACAGGTGGGTCAATATCTTGAGTTTCTAGAAAATAATTTCTATTGCATTGTCTCTTCTCACATAGGATTTTATTACAAATGTAACAAAAAAACATGCTCCATTGCACTTTGTTTTGAAATAGGAAATATAAATGCTTTAACATTTAGGGGAAATTTTTCACTATCATTTTTCTGTTTACATTAAGGAATTTTTTTTCTTTCATCCTTCTACTAACTGAAAAGAAATGTCTTGGGTTTGGCATCATGGTGTCAAGCCTCCACCTGCAGTGACAACATCCTATCTGGGCATTGGTTTGAGTACTGGCTGCTCCACTTCTGATCCACTCCCTACTTGGGAAGGCAGTGGGAAAGCAGCCACATAAGGGACTCAGAAGAAGCTTTTGGCTCCTGGCTTAGGAACAGCCCAGATCCGGCCATTGTGGCCGTTCGGGCAGTGAAGCAGCAGATGAAGATCACTCTGTGTGTCTCTCCTCTCTCTGTAACCCTGTCCTTCAAATGAAAAATAAATAAATATTTTTTAAAAGAAATTCACCACTCTAAATGAGGCCAAGTATTATCTAGAATAGCAAGATTGCGCACTAGTGGAAGTCAGAAAAAGATATGTTGAAAAAGGTTTTTCATATGCCTGTTTCAAAGATTGTGACTGACTGTAAAAGATGCTCCAGATGACTTCATACTGAGAACTACAAAATAATTAGGAACACCAAGTGACCAATTATACAAAAAGTAAAGAGACTATTTTAGGTAACAGTAAGCTCCACTCAAGGATAAGCAGAAGTATTCTATTAAGAAAATCAGAGCCCCACCTCTCTACACAGAGACATACACACACCAAGAAGAAACATGAGAAACCACCCTACCAGCCTTGAGCCAAACTGGCACAAGCAAAAGGAGCACATGAGCTGCTTTGTGATTCTTCGGGAAGCCAGAAACTGGATCTTTTCAGAGGCTCTGTGCTTGTGTATAACCAAGGCAATTTACCCAAATAACAATTTACAATGCATTGCCAACTAGAAACACAGCTGGATCCTTCTATTCTTAAAACATTTCAACCACAGAAACACGCCACTTTTATACATTTTCAATATTGCCCCTTCTCTGTTGAAGATTTATGATTTGAAAACTTCACATTTCCTGTTAGAATTTTAGCAAGTACTGTCACTGAAATACTCATTCATTAGCTGAATGAGGTTTGTCTATATATTTTTCTAATATTTTTATTGCATTTTTGACTTAATTTATACATTAATTACATTGTATTACGTGACAGTTTCATAGGTACTGGGATTTTCCCCACCCCTCCCCAAACCCTCCCCCCATGGTGGATTCCTCCACCCCATTGCATAACCACAGCTCAAGTTCATTTGGGATTCCCTCATTGCCAGCATATACAAACATATAGTCCACCGTCCCACTGTCCAGTCAAGTTCAACACCTTCTCAGGGAGACCTCCTCTGGTCTGAAGGCAGAGCCAGCAGAGTATCATCCCGCTCCGTCAAAAGCTCCAACATACCATCAGCAGCAGTCCAGGTACAATGAGGCAGGTGCAGAGTCCACTGTTTGACATAGTTCATCATAGAGTCTCCCCTTGCCCAGTGTTTTGCTGTCAACATATAGCTGAGGTGGTTGGTTGATCTACTCCATCTTCCATCTTTTCTTGGTTAATGGTCTGTTTATATTTTTTAAACATCAAATATTTGGGCCCGGCGGCATGGCCTAGCGGCTAAAGTCCTCGCCTTGAACGCCCCGGGATCCCATATGGGCACCGGTTCTAATCCCGGCTGCTCCACTTCCCATCCAGCTCCCTGCTTGTGGCCTGGGAAAGCAGTCGAGGATGGCCCAAAGCTTTGGGGCCCTGCACCCGTGTGGAAGACCTGGAAGAGGTTCCTGGTTCCTGGTATCGGATCGGCGCGCACTGGCCCATTGCGGCTCACTTGGGGATTGAAACATCGGATGGAAGATCTTCCTCTCTGTCTCTCCTCCTCTCTGTAGATCCAGCTTTCCAATAATAATAAAATCTTTAAAAAAAAAACATCAAATATTTACTGTGCTCTTTCTGGTCTAGTTCTCATCCACCACATTCACCAGCGACACTGGGACAAATCATATCATTTATTTGGGACATCCAAGCTCCAACGTTCTAGACGAGGTCTTTGCATTTGACTTGGGTATGCTGGTGACATAGCTGCTGTCTATTGTGAAAGTGAGAAAGCAGCACTATCTGGAAATATCTTGAGCTGTCATTGGAACAGCTTACTTTCCCCTGGAAGGGAAACTCTTACCCTTTGAATCTTCTAGATTTCCTGGAAGGGTAATTTGAGGTTTAAATGATCTTTTCTAACGTACTGTTTGCAAGTTTGGGCTACGTCATAGATCAGTCTAGAAGAACTTCTCTGAAAAACAGAAAGGCTTTCCTTGAAAAAAAAATACACAAGTATCTTCCCCACTGAGGGGGAATAACTGCAAACTCCATTATTCCTCATTTTTGTTTCCTGTGTCTCTCTTTTCCATAAGCTCATGTCTTACTCTTCATCTCAAAATAGAAAGTGGACAGTGATAAAATAATAAAAGATTATATAATCAAAGGCAGAACTAAAGCCATAAAGCAAGTTGCTACAATGAACCAGTAAACCTCAAGTAAATAAAAATATTATCAAGACAGGCAAAGTACCCTTCGGAACTTTGGTTTGCCAAAAGGAAAATATTTTTGGAAGGGAGACCAGAAGACAATCTCCAACAAGTGTCTTAGTGGCATACCCTCTGAACATTCAGATACTGACACATGGCTAAAACTTCCATTAGCTTTACATGATACCCAAAGTCCTTGCCCAACATTCAGCTCTGATTTCCTTTCCTAATTGGTTCTGCATGCACTCAAAATACACTTTTTCTTTTTCTATCCTTTAACAGCTACTTTGCAAAGATACTCTGCTATTATTTTTCTGCCATGCAACACAATGCTTAACAATAAGTGCTAAGAATGCTTGTTGAATTAAAGGCTAATTGTAGACTGTGCTGTTAACACAGGTCCTTCAATTGCAAACAAACTCACCAATGGGACCAGGATTGTAGCATAACAGGTTAAGCTGCTGCCTGCAACACCCACACCCCTCCTGTATGGGCACACGTTTGCTCCACTTATACAGTAAAGGATGGCCCAGTGTTTGGGCCCCAGTTACTCATGTGGAAGACCCAGGTGAAACTCCTGCTCCTGACTTTGTCCTGGCCTATCACCAGTCAGGACAGCACATGGAAGATTTTTGTGTATATTATCCTCTTGCTTTATAACTTTGCCTTTCAAATATTTTTAATTTAAAAAAATGGGAAGATCTATACAAACACAACATATTTCTAGATTTTTAATTATTTGCTTATTTATCCTGTATGCTTATTTACTCGCCAAATGTCCCTGTTTGCTAGAAGGCTGAAGCCTAGAGGTAGAAACTCCATCTGGGTCTCCAGGTGTGAAGCAGGGACAGCAGCGAGCCCCCAGTGTCACCTCCATGCAGTATCAGGAAGCTAGAGTCAGGAGTAGTTTCTTAAATATATGTTTTGGTGAGTTCTCACCTCTTATGCATACATCTAATTAAAATAATTCTTTCAAGAAGGGAATTTGGCTTAGTGGCTAAAAACGCTACTTGAAATACATCACATACTAGAGTGCTGGGCTCCAGTCCTACCTCCAGTTCTAATTTCAGCTGCCTGCTAACGCACACCCTGAGAGGCAGAAGGTGATCACTCAAGTGCTTGTGTAACTGCCAGCCACATGGCTGAGCTCCAGGCTTCTGGCTTTGGCATGCTCCAGTCACAGCTGTTGCAGGCAATTGGAGAGTGAACCACAGAATGAACATTTCTCTCCCTCCCTCCCTCTCTCTTTATCTCTCTGCTTTCCAAATAAATAAGTGCATGCAGCTTTTTAAACAAGCTTTTAGAAGGGGGGTGTGTGTGTTTGAATCAAATTTGATATCCTTTCAGGGAGATGTTCTGACACAAACAATTCTTTCATCTCTCTTACATTTCCAGTAATGTTCAGCTTCCTGGCACACTGGCTTGTTCCGGAATGGCCCAACTATCCCTGCTCCCAATCCTCTAAACCTAGGTCTAGCTATAACAGACAAACATTGCCTGTAGCACAGAGATTGGAGTTTCAGTTCTAGGAGTGTCACACAACCTCAGACATACTACGTAGACCTACCAGGCTCCATCTTCCTCATCTAGAGATAGAAACAGCTCTCTGCTTTCTGGTTACTCATGCTCTTTCTAACTGCAGGAGCCTATGTCTTCAGTGACTAGTTTTCAGATCTGCCCTAAGTGATGGAGGTTATTAGAAATGAGATGAACTTGACCACACTCTCCTTCTAGCCATAAAAACGAAAAACTACTACGATTTGCTTTGTTTGTTAAGCTCATGGAAGGTTTCACTTCAATAAAGAATTCTCTAAATTAAAATAAATAAATAAAAATATTATAGGCAAGTGATTCACTTAAAATGTTTGTTGAGCAGCCTGTACATGCAAGAGGTTCATCCAGATATTGTAGTTTTCCTTGTGAACAACACAAAGAAAGCACCAGAAATGGAGGACATTAGAGTGACTATTTAGATCAGAGGAATTTGTAAACTTGAAAAAGCACTACACTGGGTAACATGTTTACTTGGATTAAGTGGATATAATTTAATAATAAATCATCTTTATTTCCATCAAAGTATTTATATCAGAGCCATTATTAGTATGATCAATGAGAAGAATACAATCAAAAACATCCATATAATAAACTGGAAAAGAAAAAAATACTCTGTAAGGAGAACTGAATTTTTGTGAAATATGCCTCAACAAATGAGGTTAACAAAGGTATTACAACATTTCCTTTCAAATAAGGAAGTGCTGATAATTTTGAGATGAAAATTCATGAGAATGGAGGCTGCATAAAACTAAGAAAATAAAAGTATTGATTGACCTAACACTTAATAGTCATCTCTTTTCACAACACTGGAAATCCTTCAGGGCAGGTATCAATAGCTGTTACATGTCTACTTCCCTTACAATGCCTACAATAAACTTTATTATACATTTATTTAATCAATGAAATGTGCCAAGCATTCAATTGTGGGAAATAATGCTCCACAGCCACCACCATGGTGGTGGTTAAGATTAGATGACATTTGTTTACCCACACTTATCCAAGTTAAGTTAGCAGTAGAGTAATTATTAATTATTAATAAGGCCCCTTTTCATTCTCCTAAGTGCCATGAGTTGCAAAAATAAATCACATGCTTGCCCTTAATCTAAGCCCCATTCATATTCATCTTGCATTTCCACCATTTTTGAATTAAGAAATTCCAGAACATTCTGGCCTGAATTTCTGATTTTATTTTACCCCATGAGTAGGAACCCAAGAAATACAATTCTTCTGCTCTCTCATCACAAGGTCTGTATAGAACTACAGTTGCTGAGGAGGAAAGAATGAGGGGCTAAGTCACAGGCACACCTTGCTGTATGAAGATAATCCCAGGAATCCTAACTAGGTGTCAGGTGGATAAAACCTGCGGGCTTCCACATCCAGGGATTGGGGGGATTAATTAGATCACATCTGTTAATTACCTTAAGTTCCATCAACCCAGATGCCAGAGAAATTCCTCTCATTGTTAGAGAAATGTTGCAAAGGCCAGCTGCTAGAACAGTTTTTCAACTGTTATAACTTCAGGAAAATTATACAAATCTAGACTCTGCTTCCATTGGACATATATAACAATACTATAGCTGTCACTTTGAATTTTACTCATCTACCCTCTCACAACAACCCTGGGAAGATGGATGGGGAGGTAAATCCTGGGAGAAATGGTGCACTTAGCACTTATATGAGGGAAATACCAGCATGAAATAGCAAAGTTTTTAACACAAAAAAAATGTCTCTTCAGAGAAATAACAGAAATCTACATCATTTTGTGTATATAAATAAAAGTGCAGACCAGGACACTGGAGCCATGGTCTTTTCTCTTCCAATCTTCCTTTTGGACCTGGCAATGGGGTAGGCAATCCCAACAATGTGCCAGATGCCCTAAAAAGAAGGTTCCAGAAAAGGAACCACTGCCTCCCTTTTTCCCAAGGTAAATTAAACCCTGCATAATTCTAGAAGACCAAAATTAGGTCAGAAGATTACTAGGGTATCAACCTGACCCTGGAGAAAGGTAGATGGCCACATAACACAGTCTCAGCAACAGGGTTATGCCACTTTGGAATTTAAAAGACAGGACATCTTACCCCAACCTAATTCTGGCAATGGATCCTCTTTCTTTCACATTTCTATGCTATCCTACTTTTTTACACAAAATGACATCATTTGTGCTCTCTTCATTTCAGTATTCTCACTGGCAAAATCAGTATGATAGCTAGGAGGACTTCAGGGATTCACTTAGCTAACAATAATTCTAGAGTATTAAGGAAACCTGTGTGTGCGTGGTAGTGAGACAGGCCGAGTGAAAGAGAAGGGGGTCAAAGGCGTTGGTACCATCCCAAACAACCTGAAAAAGTGGTGTGGGGAGAGGGGTATAGTGGAAGGAACCTGAGATCCCAACATCAAAGGCAAACTAACTGTTGCTACAACAAAGGATGATTATGGTGTAATCACAGCACACAAGTTTCCATAAAACACTTCATTTACTCCTAATAAAACATCTCATTTCCTTTCTGAGCCTTTCCTCCCTGTCTTAACCTTGAAATTATGGGGATCAAATCTGTCACATCTACAGAAAGAACACAGAGTTAAAGGTTGGGAGTCTGAGGTCTATTACCCACCCAAGTGTAACCATCGGTGTGATTCTGGCACAATCATTTAATCTTCGGACTGATTTCATACACCTAAATAATGAAAAGTTTACCACCCTCATATTTTGATGTCCTCATTGGCACTTCTCTCCTCTTAGTCCTCCCATTCATTCATTTCATATGTACTTCCTGTGCTCAAAATATACAGTCTAGCATTTCTGCTTTTGAGAGCTTCTTCCATCTTATATCTGTAATTATTTATGCGTGTATTTAAGACTTATTTGTTCAAAAGGCAGAGTGACAGAGAGAGAAAAAAACACACAGGAAGAGAAAGATGGAGAAAGGACTGAGCCAGGCTAAAGACAGAAGCTAGGATCTCCCTCCAGGTCTTTCTTCTGGATAGCAGAGGCCTGAGTACTTGGGCCATCATCTGTTGCCTTCTTAGGTACATAAGCCAGAAGCTGAATCAAAGCAGAGCAGCCAGAACTCAACTAGCACTCTATGAGGTTCCCATGTTGCAAGTGGTACTGTAACCCTCTGTGCCATAACACAGGCTCTCATGCCTGTGTTTCTGCTCCCCTGGCTCCCACTAAAGGCCTCATGACTGGGTAACTACAGTCGTCCCTTAACTGGCAGCCTTATCTCCATTCTCAATCAACTCTAAGAAGCCCTGCCCATAGACCAAACATCACAAAGTACTACCTTATTCAAGTTTATTACTACTCCAAAAAAACAAAACAAAGAATAGGACCTGACATCAACTTTTACATGAGCATAAGAGCAGTTTTCAGAGTCTTCCAAGACACACCCTGCCTACCCACCGCTGTTATGCATGAAGGAGGGAGAACCCTCTTTCCCTCCAAACTTATGTCCTCCAATCATATAAGACTCACTCCAGGCTCTAAGACAGGGTCCACTGTAATTAACTAAACTGTAAACACAATAGCCCTGCTGGGCCCATCCATAGAGATTTCTGGAGAGAACCACAACCATCAACATTTTTGTTTTGGTTTCAAGCTCACTAGGTGATTACATGTGCAATAAAGTTTAAGAATTACTGCTCTGTCTGTCTAGTGTTTCCCTGTGTAGCAGGCCCATTCTCCATTCCTACCCTGCTCTATCTCCTCTATCTTTGTAGATTCAGCAACTCCAACTGTCCCTGTCTATTCCTGAAGACCAAGGCTCCACCTTTCTCAAGAATCTTAGGGTATATGTGGTTTGGCAACAGAACAGCTTCACCAAGTCGACATTCTAGAATTCAAGACCTCTAGTATTTTATGGAATAACAAAACTAATGTACACCAGTCTTAGAAAGTAACAACCATTTATAAATTATATCAATGGAAAGAGAAACCTGTGCTTACTGAAGAACCTAATGGCCATTAGGAAAATGTATCCAGATTTCTTAGGTGTTCCATCAGGCACAGCACTCTGTTAGTACTTAGTGCCCTTGTCACATTATAGCAACAAGGAATTTCATTTCCCCCAACATCAGACATGCCAGCAAACATAGAACATGTTTTTCAAGGCTCTGTTGTTGATTCCCAGATCCTGATGGACCTACTGCCACTTTGCAATATACATAGCACATGTGTTGCCTAAATGTGCTAATCCCCATCCCACCCCCACAACATGGAATGCAGTACTTTGAACAAACTGATTTCCCTGATAACTTATGTCCATGTCTTAGAATACACAGTGTTTGTGTCTTAACCATTTTATTACACTTCACACATTATTACTAAATGTAATTAATGGACTGAAATTATTTCTTGACCACTTACTCCAGACCATGGCCATAAGCCAAAAGCGTTACTATATAACAAATCCTTGACTGGATTTTGAAACAATCTAAGCTTTTCCCCCATACCTTTCAACTTATCTCAATCATAAACACTGAGCATGAGTAAGTAAATCTTGCTATCCATATTCCATGTATTCAGGATGAAGGCTTCAGGCTGACTCCTCTTTTGACCTCCAACAGTACACTTAAATTCAGTGACACTTATTTTTCTGACTGCTTAGAGGAAATTTTTTCCACTTGGGTCAGTAATCCAAAGGTGACCAAAAGCCTGAAATAAAAGGAATATGCAGGAGGCATCTTTTTTGGATAGCAGCCTTCTTGCATTACTTACACAAACAATCCTAGCCTTTGGTAGAAAATCAGAAAAGGCCACGGACCAAAAGCTAACATTAAAGTTTGTGACCCCAATTCCTAACTGAAAAATTAAACATAAAACGCTAAGAATTCTTTGTATGGCACTGAACATCCATTAGGAATATAGAGGACCTCAGATTTCCCTAAGTACTTTCTTAAGTCCAAGTTAGTCTGGGTTCTTGAAGATATCCATCATCCAAAGATAAATAAGTTTCACAGTCCCCTGGTTATACAACTTTATACACAATCTTCTGGATCTTTGCCAAAATATCCATCACATTCCACACTAAGATGTGCTCAGACAAAGGTCAAAGCAAATACCCATTTCTAATAGTGAAACTGTGAGATTTATTTGCTGTAATTGATAATTTTCTGATCACTGAACTTCTGAAAAGTATTCTAATGTATATATTTTCTTCCTGTTTATAAGTATTGGTCCTTTTTTTTGGAAGAAAAGTAAAATCCCAATAGTGTAAATTTCTACATTTACATTACCAAAATGGTGTGTTTCTATCTGCAAGTGTATATTTGTACTTTCGGTTATGTGCCCCTCTTTCTCTTTCTTTCTCATTTGCCCCTACATTTCTGAGTTGTTGCAAACTTAAAATAAAAATGAATCAGCAACATGAACTGCTGCACGTAAGTCAATTTATGAGTTGGTTTATAATTTATATATTGGGTCCTGAAGGAGCTTAAGTACTTAACTTATATTTTATGGTAGAAGTATGCATAACTGCATCTCTCATTTGTGCCTGATTCAACTTGCTCATTTCATCTAAACCTAACATTCGTATAATAAGTAATTTAACCTCTAAATGCAGACCTTCAGTAAAATATTTGTGTTTATACAAAATATTTTATTTCTAGTTTGAAGATAAACCATAGGATAATATCTTTAATATTCTCGTAAAACAGTATTGTTCTACTTTATGGTAAAGAGCATTGGTCATAGAAATTATTCCTCAGTAAATGGTGAGGGAAGAGAAGAAAACGGAGAACAGAGTGTTACACAAAGATACAATTTTTAAATCTACCACTCCCATAAACATTAAATTTTCTAAAGGCCATTTTATTCACATCTTTCCTATCGTTACACCAAATCCCAATTTCCCTATTTGGTTTTTGAAATCTGTCACTATCTTGCCCAACTAACCATATTTTCCTCTTCTCATAGAATTAAGTATCTGCCCCCACTGGATCCCATGCAACACCTACCTACTTCTTTCTATGTAACTGTGAAACTTGATTAGCTAAGAGGTGTGTGTGTGATGGAGCCCAACCTAGGAAATCGGAATAACCTTATGTTATATTATGTTATGTTATGTTATGTTATGTTATGTTATGTTATGTTATTTACCACCTCCAACTTTCAGCTTCTTCATTTGTAACTAAAAGGGTTAGCCAGACACTATCATTTCTCAGCACATTCTGTACATCTATATTACTCAATATCCATTTAACTTCATAGCCTTTATTACCATTTTATATCATTGGTATTTTATTTATCTAATATTTCTTATCTCTATTATAATGCAAGCTCTGTGTGGACAAAGATTTTTCCCCACTGCTACATCACCAAAACCAAGAAAAGATCAATACACTGGAGTCAACAAATATCTACTAAATCAAATAATGTATAAAATAATTATATTTGTTATTCTTCCTTAAAGATTCTCTGCTGGTTGAATATCCCCCACCACACTCTGTGAACTAATCCAAACCCACATTTCTCCTTTTTGGGGGCTTTAAACAGTTATGGTTTAGTTTCACTCCATTGTGCTTTTAAGATTTCTCTGAACAGTTATGATAACCAGTACTAACACATCTTTTGCTAAAAGAATACATTTTTTTAAAGTTAAGGAATATGCCTTATGCCTAGCTTGCCATATATTTGCCATATATCTGGCTGAATTTCATAAAATTGCATACATGTATTAGGCAACTAACTCAGGTTCCAGTCATCCACACATCTTATCAGCTAATCCCAGAGTCTGTTCTCCGGCCAGGACTTAGAGGTGATGAAATCACCAATTGTAAGTCTTGTAGGAGAAGAATCAACATTTTCGTTGCTAGTCACTGCAAATGACAGCTCATTTGATAATGAAGAGACTGTAATGGGGCCAGAAGTTGTTTTATTTTTTTCATCATAGGGGAGGATGACAAAAAAAGGGATTTTTAAATAGATGAAAGAAAAAGTAGAGGACTTACCTTCAAACAAAATCATAGAAATTTTTCTTAATAAAGTATTTTATACATTGTCTTTCCTCTCTTATCCTATCTTTGAATGAGTTGAATGCTTAAAGATTAATGAAATAATTTTGCCTAAATGTATATACGTTGTTACTGCAAATATGATGAAACAGTGTTCTTTGATTTGTAGCTATGATGAAAAAAGCTTTCTAAAATATATTAGCACAGATATAAAATACAATGGGACATTTTACTTCAAAGTATGACTGAGTTAATTTAATCTGGCTTTGGTATTTTAGAGATATGCTGCTAGTCATCATTTATAACCATACAGAAGATGTGAAAGTTAGAAGCTAGAACTGAATTGGATGAGGTCCTGACAATAGATTAGGAAATAGTTTGCCAACAACTTTTCTTTAGATTTGCTTCATTCTCTTAAAAGTCAAATGCAAAAAAAAAATAGAATATTAAATTTCAAATCAAAAATAAGCTCATTTCCAGTTGTAATTTTGCAACCATATAAGAGAGGATTCTATATATAAATTGATTTATTGTTGCATAAACTCTGATTCTGCCCTCATAATAAGGTGTGACTGCTGCTTTTCCTGACTGTGCTTCCACCACCACGGCAGACTCATAGCATATTGTGGTAGAGCAGCGCTTAAAAGAATATTTTGCCCAATTCACTTCATGTTGGAACTTAGACCTAAAGAGATTAGATGATAAGCCTGAATGCACACAGCCAGGCAGTGCTGGGACCTCTAACAGTAGCCCTGCAATGAACTTGTCTCTGAAAGTGTCCTCTCTACTACAGGGGCACCCATCCCGATTCCCTGCAATCACACAGATCTGTCTGTGAGAAGCTAATCCTAACTGCTGGAGGTTGATCCTGGTTGATCCTAGAAAGGCTACCCAGCAATCTCTCCTGACCATCTGCCAAGTCCAAGCCCACTGCTTTCTGTTAAGCAACTTTCAGCATTGAGGCCACACCTATGGAATTCTGGAAAAAGCTTGTTCTGCCCTCATCAAATAACAGAGTGATTTCTTTTCAGGGAACTGCAATGAATACAGTCTGGACTTCATTTTGTGCAGCTCATTTTATGTAAGGTCTGAGTGAGTCATGTTTTCTTAAGGATGGCATTGTTGTCTAGGTGGTACACCCACTCAGATTTAGCTCAGGAAACACTTTTAAAAGTGAAACATTATCAATGAAATAGCTTTTGTTTGTTTAAGTCAGTAGCATCACAAAGTACAGAAGGCCTAAGGAGGTGGTTGGTATCCACAATTTGCTTCAATAAATGGATAAGAATATTTGAAAAATCACACATTTTACAGTATGTACAATATATCAATGTATCAAGGCACTTCTCTAACAGCTTTCCCTGAGTAACTCATTTCAATTTGAGAAAACTACCAGGAGGTAGATACTAATAGCCACCCATTTTGTGCATGAAAAACTGAAGCCTGGACAAATGAGGAAATATGCACTATGTTTACGGCTAAGTGTAAGGAGCTGTGAACTCAGAAGTTCATGTTTTTACCACTTACGCTTTACCTAATAATTAATTAAATACTAGGTAATTAAGAAAAAATTAAAGCAATATTTCACCTTTGATTATCTAAATATTTCAGGTTAAAATATTTGGGGGTCAAAGAAAAGTATCTGATTATTAATTAAATATGTAAAGATAAACCATGCAATCATCTGGTAATTTTCACAACTCAACAGACAGCTTTGGTTTTACAAAATTAGTCAAATGTATGAGAAAGTCTCTGTGCTGCCTAGCCTTGTTAACGTAGAATAATCCTGACTTTGGTATGGCTCATCTCAACTGTATTTTGCTGATGGAGACAGGACTTGAACATAGGAAAAATGCAACTCAGGCAGCGTGTAGCACATGTCATCTTAGACTGAGTAAATGTGAAAAACATTCTGGTGTAAACTACTGAGCATTCAGCATTTCAAATATTAAAGAATGGAAAGATCTCATGCAATATCTAAAAACTTTTTAATTGGGAAGGTTTCTATATTGTCTACTATAATTGTAATGATAAAAAATTATTATTATACTACTTTTCAAGTTTTAGTGTAATCAAATACACATTTTGCTAGATATTTACTCTGATTGAGGCACTTTCATTATGCTTTCTCAAAGATTGTGAATTGGATACCAAGCAAGTAATTCCTTTGTTACTAAATAATAACTTTCATTAAAGCTTCGGTATGTTTCGTGTCTATAGTTTTGTTCTATGTCTGTTTTTTTTTTCACAAATTAAGATAGAGGAAGTTTGTCTCTTTGGCTATAATTGCAGAAAGCTTTCAAAATAAATCACCCGAACAGCAGCAATGGCAAGCATTCTTAGGAAGCTCATTTCCCTCCACTACAAGCCTATAGTTCCATTGTTTATACTCTGGTCATCAACTACACCACATAAATTTGCTTACATCTCAAGTTGATCTTACGTTCTAATTTATTCTGTACAGTATGTTGGAAATCATGTTATTTTTCAATAAACGATCATTAGTTGTTTTTGTGTAAAGCTTACAGTCATTTTCATTGCAATTTGAAAGAATAATTTAAAGAATAATTTTTTAAATATCTGTAGGCATTTACTTCTTACAACTTCCAAGATCCCACATCTGAGTGGCTGTTTTGAAACCCAGCTACTCTAATTCTGATTTAGGGTCCTGCACCTGCACTCCCCAGGAGGCAGCAGACGGCCCCAGCACTTGAGTTCTGGGGTAACCCAGACGGAGCTCCAGCATCCTGGCTTCAGTTCAACCTGACCCATCTTCGGCTGCTATGGAAATTAGAGGAGTGATCTCAGCCAGAGGGAAGTGGGTGTGTGTGGCGGGGGGGGGAGGGGTGGTGGTGTATTTGTGCCTTTCTCTGTGTGATTTTCAAATAAACTGAAAATAAATGATTCCTAACAATAATGCACTCACTATTAAGGACTGAGTTGTGTCCTACCTTGTTTTTTTTTTTAAGATTTTTTTTTTTTTGGAAAGGCAGATATACAGAGAGGAGGAGAAACAGAGAGGAAGATCTTCCGTCCAATGGTTCACTCCCCAAGCAGCCGCAACAGCTGGACCTGAGCCAATCCGAAGCCAGGAGCCAGGAGCTCCTCCAGGTCTACCACACAGGTGCAGGATCCCAAGGCTTTGGGCCGTCCTCGACTGCCTTCCCAGGCCACAAGCAGGGAGCTGGATGGGAAGTGGGGCCGCTGCGATTAGAACCAGCTCCCATATGAGATCCTGGTGTGGTCAAGGCGAGGACTTTAGCCACCATGCTATTGCACCGGGCCCCCTACCGTCTCTTAAAGTTTCTGAAGGCCTATTGTCAGATTGCAACTGCACTGGAAGATAAGACCTTTACAGAAGTGATCCCATCTGTTCAGCAGATCTGGATGCAAAGAAAGATCCCAGGGGCGCAAAAGCGCAAAGGGAAGATCACTAGAAGTGGCAACAAGAGAGTGACCCTCTGTAAGGCAAAGAAAAAGATGTCAGGCTGATACCTTGATCACAGACATCCAATCTCCACAACTGTGAGAACATGAGCTTCTGTGAAGACACCCAGCTCGTGGATTTGGGTCTGGGCAGCCCCAGCACACTAACACGGCTCGTGGATTTGGGTCTGGGCAGCCCCAGCACACTAACACGGCTCGTGGATTTGGGTCTGGGCAGCCCCAGCACACTAACACGGCCCGTGGATTTGGGTCTGGGCAGCCCCAGCACACTAACACGGCCAGTGGATTTCGGTCTGGGCAGCCCCAGCACACTAACACGGCCCGTGGATTTCGGTCTGGGCAGCCCCAGCACACTAACACGGCCCGTGGATTTGGGTCTGGGCAGCCCCAGCACACTAACACGGCTCGTGGATTTGGGTCTGGGCAGCCCCAGCACACTAACACGGCTCGTGGATTTGGGTCTGGGCAGCCCCAGCACACTAACACAGCCACGGAGAGACTTGCTTTCCTCTCCCACCAAGCCCATTTCCTAGAAGCAGAGCTTCAAGCATTCTGGTGTCCCAGGTCTCTCATTTTCTGCCTTTCTTCTCTCTACTTAATCAGGTTGAACACAGGAATACATGCCACGGTCAGTGAGAACAGTTCTGAAATACACCGAGACACTTGAACAACTATTTTTATTTTTAGGACTGTTACCTCTCAGGATCAGTATACCTCTCCAAAATTATAAACATTTGAAAGCCAGTGCCTTTGTTTTGTCCATTTGATTACATACGTAATGGATACTACTTATTTTTAAATCAAATAATACATATATAAAATTATAAAATGAAAACTGTATCTACCCACTAAACATTCACAAAATCCTCCTCCATATTTGTAGTGTAAAATCTTTTCTTTTTTTTTTAAAGATTTATTCATTTTTTATTACAGCCAGAAATACACAGAGGAGGAGAGACAGAGAGGAAGATCTTCCATCCGATGATTCACTCCCCAAGTGAGCC
The DNA here is from genome assembly GCF_030435755.1 of Ochotona princeps. Lineage (NCBI taxonomy): Eukaryota > Metazoa > Chordata > Mammalia > Lagomorpha > Ochotonidae > Ochotona > Ochotona princeps. Next base: position 19,075,009 of record NC_080854.1, on the reverse strand, counting down.
ACAATGGGCCGATGCGCGCCGATCCGAAGCCGGGAACCTGGAACCTCTTCCAGGTCTGCCACTCAGGTGCAGTGTCCCATTGCATTGGGCCGTCCTCAACTGCTTTCCCAGGCCACAAGCAGGGAGCTGGATGGGAAGTGGAGCTGCCGGGATTAGAACCGGCGCCCATATGGGATCCCGGGGCTTTCCAGGCGAGGACTTTAGCCGCTAGGCCACGCCGCCGGGCCCAAAATCTTTTCTTTAATTGAAGAATCTTAGAAACACAAAGTTATTAATTGTGGAATTATAGAGCAGAAGTTTTTGGTTAAGCAAGGTAAATAATCCTAGAGATATATAGTAAATGGCCCTGACAGCTATTAAGACTGTATACCTAAAACATGTGCTAACAGAGTAGATTTTATGTTGAATGTTTTTTTGCACAAATAATAATTGCAAATAAAGAGGGTGGGAAGAAACTTTTGCAGGTGAATCTATGACATAGATTGTAGTGATGCTTGTATGGTGTATATTTTTCTCCAAGTTTATCCAGTTGTATTCTTTAAACATGTGCAGGGTTTTGTATTGTCATTCATATTCTGAACCTGTGTTTAAAGAGACAAACCTGTTTGAAAACACAGTTATAACAATCTATGGGCTGCTTCAGTGTTCTCAGAGTGATGACCCAGCAGATGTATCCTACCCTGCTTCTGGAGTTGGAGATTCAGTCTGGTTTAGAATCTTGGTACCTGCCAGCCATGGCAGAGTGGCAGGCTTTAGCAGACAGCCTTCCATAAAGTCATAAAAAGAAAAAGAAGCCCAGAACTGCTTAAACACTAGATAAGTAACTGTTCAGATTTATTGTTCTTGACACAATATGCCTACCCTTGCAGTTGAAAATTAAACTGTAATACACTTCCCTTTCTGCTTCACAAAGCAATAGCCTGTTTTTCTAGAGGATAATCAGAGGCCAAGGGTGGGTAACTTATCACAAAAGAGAAAGGGCAGTACTGCCAAGAGCAACAAAGGGGCAGTGATATCACCACTCCTGCTGTATGGCACTGGTTTAGTTAAGGTAAAGCTAATAAACTTTACCCATGATTCCCAACAATGTGAGGTCAAGTTCAGTCTTCTTTAAGCCAAGGTGGCCAGATCACAGAAAACATGTAGGAAGTAATAGATATCAGACTAATCTCCTTTCCTATGGCCAAGAACTGTGTTCTTAGGAATCAAAAGACTATTGTGATATAATCTGGTTGGTTTCTTTAAGGATCTGTGATACTTTATGCCTACAGTCATGATAATTAATGTAGATCATTTACCAGCAACTAAAGGAAGGCATAGCAGGCCTTAAAAAAAAGATTAAAAAAAATCATTAAGGCAATAAAGTTCTAGCTTTTTCTAACAGGAAACAATAACTAATAGGTTTTATTTCATGAGAATTGTGCCTATGCACATATGTGTTATATGTGAAATCTATATCTAAATATATGAGAAAATATATCTATATATGGGAAATAATATCTAAGCTTATCTAATGATTTATTGGAAATGACACAGAGGAAATGAGAAGCAGTATTGAGAAATATAGGAGTAAACACTAATTTTGTCATTGCTAAATTTTGCAGGTTCTAATTTAGATCTCTCAAAATGGTGGCAGTGACTATACAGGTAAAATGAAAGAAGACTTCAAAGTCAGAAGGCATGTATTACATGCTTCATGTATGTCAGAAAAGACACATTTTACAGAATGTAGCAGTTTATTATTTAAACTAGTAACAGATAATATCCCATGCATGTTCAGTATGTCCCAGGCATTACTGAGTTCTTTACCCATATTAACTCATCCAGTGTCCTCACAGCCTTGAAGGGTGGGTTCTGGTACTGTCCATGTTTTACTGATGAGGAAACAAAGATGGTCAGGTTAAGGGGGACCCTTTGAAAAGCTTGAACGAATATACCAGGTAGGTTTCAAAGATGCTGATGTGAAACTGTGTGTTCTAAGCTAGACACTTCCTGTTCTTACACAAACTATATGCCCCAGGCCAAATGCTACAAGTATAAATTTACAGTAAGAAAATCTAGAAAGATAGAAAGCATCAAACACATACTACTTTGATTGCATTATTTGCAAAATAAAAGTCATGATATGCAGGAATTTTCTTGGGTAGTAACTATAATTACAAAAGTTTTCAAGAAGAAACACTTTTCTTGGGCCCGACGCAATAGCACGGTGGTTAAAGATCTCGCCTTGACTGCACCAGGATCTCATATGGGCGCTGGTTCTAATCCCAGCTAAAGTCCTCACTTCACATGTGCCAGGATCCCATATGGGTGCTGGTTCTAATCCCCGCAGCTACACTTCCCATCCAGCTCCCTGCTTGTGGCCTGGGAAAGCAGTAGAAAACAGCCCAAAGCTTTTGGACCCTGCACCCGTAGAGGAGACCCCAAAGATGCTCCTGGCTCCTGGCTTCAAATCAGCACAGTTCCAGCCATTGCGATCACTTAGGGAGTGAATCATTGGATGAAAGATTTTCTCTCTGTCTCTTCTCCTCTCTGTATATCTGACTTTCCAATAAAAATAAAATAAATCTTTAAAAAAATAAAAGAACTAACAACACAAGGAAGGAGATCTTCAGGTACTGAATTTTTCTCAACTCATATAGCTACAGTTGGCTAATGACTAACATCCCATTCATGGTGTTATTCCACCTCCATGCAATTGATTGGTTAGGAAATCAGTACCAGTCACCTTCCACTGTCATACTAAAGCTTCTCAAAGGTTTTGTTAACTTCTCTGTAAGATGGGAAAACAATGCTACCCTAAACCCCTCATAGACTTACATCATAGATTTGCCTCTAATTTATGTATTCAGGGCTCAGTGACTTCCTGGCATTTAACCTGCATTCATTAGATTTTTTCCGTATTATTTACATAACTCCATTTTATCATGTACATAGGCTCAACCTAAGCCGGAAAGTTGATTTTGGCTGTGTGTGAACAGAACAATCTAGAGCTTCACAAGGAAGTGAGTCAATCACTTCAACATCATAGAAGCTGTTATCTATGCCCCCTGACAGCTGCAGAAGTGGTAAAACACAATCACATAAAATGGAAAATTAAAATAAGTGGCTATAAAAGCAAATCAGCACTATTGTGAAGAATTTCTGCTGTCAGGGATACAGGGATGGGCAATGGGTGACCAGATTGAATACATTATTATGACATGATAACTTTCACCTTGTTGAAACACTTGTTCAACAGCACTTAAGAGTTCTGGGACTTGGGTTAAACTATTTCACTTCTTCCTCATTTGCAGAAGAGGGAAAATAACTCATTGAAAGAACTCTGCACATTGGTTGGTATTTGACAAGTGTTTAAGAAATGTGCGCTATTGAAGTTGCTGATAAAACAGTGAGAAATGAAGGCAAGAAGGGAGAGACAGAGACACAAGGAAGAAAGGCCAGGAGGGAGGCTCTGCTGGGACAAGTCCTGCAAATCGTTTTGAACGGGTATCTTTTTTTTTCCCAGAAGGAGTGGCTTAAATTTTACTGTTAATTTTGGAGGGTTGTTTCTATCTGCTAGTGCTTTTTTTTTTATGTTTTTCTTTTCTTTTTTTTTTTACATTTTTCCTTTTTTTTTCTTTTATTATTCCATGATAAAGTTCCATAAGCTCTGGAATTTACCTTCCCCCCTACCCAAATCCCTGTCCCCACCCCCACTGAATTCCCCCATATTATTACAATAGTTACAGTCTTTCACAATCAGTCATAAGTCCATCATTCTGCTATTTAAGTGTATGTTAACATTGTCGCACGGACAATGGCAGAGGTCCCAGAACCCTATTATCAAGATACGGTCAACAGTTTCATTGGGAGTCCATCTTTGATTTGTACGTAGAGATGCACAGTGCATTGTATCTTCACATCTGTCTGATAGTCTCTGCTACACAGTTACATCTCTTTAAATGAAAAGTCATAAAACAAAACCAGAAACAGAAAAACAGAAAATTAACAACAAATGAAGTTAAATAACATGCTATTGTATGACCAATGTGTCCATGAAGAAATGAAAAAGAAGGGCCCGGCATGGTAGCATAGCAGCTAAAGTCCTTGCCTTTAACTAGCCTGGAATCCATATGGGCACTGGTTCTAATCCTGGTGGCCCCACTTCCCATCTAGCTTCTTTCCTGTGGCCTGGGAAAGCAGTTCAGGATGGCCCAAAGCTTTGGGACCCTGCAGCCTCATGGGAGACCTCCAGGAAGCTCCTGGCTCCTGGCTTCAGATCAGCTCAGCACCAGCCATTGCGGTCATTAGGGGAGTGAACCATCAGATGGAAGATCTTCCTCTCTGTTTCTCCTCCTCCTCTCTGTATATCTGCCTTATAAATTCTATATAAACTCCCCTGAGATGCACCAAAAACAATATCAAAAGGACTACTGATTTTGTATTTTGGATGAAGGGCGCCATATATCAGAGAGAACATGTGATATTTGTCCTTTTAGGATTGACTTGTTTCACTGAGCATAACAGTCTCTAGTTGGGATCATTTAATTCCAAAGAGTAGAATTTCATTCATTTTAATGGCTGAGTAGTATTCCGTGCAGTAAATGTACCACAGTTTGTTTAAACACTGCTCTCTGGATGAGCATCTAGGTTGTTTCCATGTCTTTGCTATTGTAGATTGTGCTGCTATAAATATAGGTTTACAGTTCCCTTTCTCTTTTCAGATTTCATTTGCTTTGGATATATTTCTAGGAGTGGAATAGCTGAGTCATTTGGCAGGTTTATTTTCAGTTCTCTAAGCACTCTCCATATCTACTTCCATAGTGGTTACACTAGCCTGCACTCCCACCAGCAGTGAAGGAGGGGACCTTTCTTTTCACATTTACACCAGCAGGTGCTGTTGGTAGAGTTCTGAATGTAGGCTGATAAATGGCCATCAAAGCAGTCTGGCACTGGTACAGAAACAGAAGAAGAAGATCAATGCAACAGAATTGAAACCCCAGAACGGAGCCCAGGCATACATAGCCAACTAATCTTTGACAAGAAAACTGAAAACAATCCAGGGGAAAAGCCTGGTTTCACAACAAATGCCATTGGAATAAACGCCATTGGGACAACTGGATAGCAGCCTACAGAAGTAAGAAGCAAGAGCCCACCTGTCACCTGATACAAAAATCAACTCTAAATGGATTAAGGACCTAAATCTGCACCCAGATACCATCAGACTATTAGATGAAAACATAGGAAGCGCTCTCCAGACACAGGAATGGGGAAAGACTTCTAGGAAAAGACGCCAAAAGCACAAAATGAACAAATGGGTCTACATCAAACTAAAAAGTTTCAGTACAGCAAAGGAAATGATCAACAAAGTGAAGAAGCAACCAATGGAATGGGAGACAATCTCTGTACACCACACAAGTGATAGGGGACTAATATCCAGGATTTACAAAGAGTTTCAGAAACTCAATGACAGCAAAACAAACAACCCTGTGAAGAAATGGGCAAAGGAAATGAACCAATACTTTTCAAAAGAACAAATTCAAATGGCTAATGGACATATGAAAAAATGCTCAGGCTCCCTAGCCATCACGAAAACACAACAGAGCAGGTGTCTTTTTACACATGCCTAGCCCTCCAGATTCCCAGGACTGCTGAGTAGTGTTCAACACGCAGCTGCAGTTTCAAGCAGCACCATTGTTGCTCAGAGGCTTCTTAGAGGGGGAGGCTGTGTGCAAAGGAAGCTCCCCACCATAACAATTTAAAGAGAGAGGAGGAGAGGGGCGGGAGGGGTAGGGAGGGGAGGGGAGAGGAGAAGGAAGGATAAGGAGGATGGGGTGAGAAAAGCAGGCGGGAAGGTGGTGAGATACGAAGAATCACCATGACCCTAAATCTGTACCATGAAATACATGACACTTGTTCACCTTCGACAAACAGAATATTTTTTAACAAATTAAAAAAAAGGGAAACTTCCAAGAATGACCTTTAGGTTGAATTCCAGGAAAATGTTTTTATCGTTATGAAGAATAAAAGGGGGAAACGGGATATTAGTGTCCCCAGCTTAAAATTTTCCTACAGTTAACACAGTGGCTCAGGGATCATAGGGTAATATTGGCTCTACAAAGGGATATGATCCTCCCAGGTGCCTAAAATTAAAGTGTGCCTCCCTCCCCACTACCCTCCTGACAGTAATCCTGAGACTACCTGTACAAACATGAACACTCTATGGCAAGCAGAGGTTTTTTGGTCTGGTTGTAGAAGTCTTTGATGTTCTCTTTAGTGAAAGGGTTCTGGTAAATATGTACACGACAGATCCATCCTCTAGGCTGCTTGCACAATTATCTCAAAAAAACAACTGTGAGGGTAGCGGGTGGGAAACTTTCAAAATGCCAAGGAAAAACCTTTAAAGATGATATCACTGAATATTTGAAAGGTCATTGTTAAATTGTTCCTCTTTTTTAAAAAGACATCTACTTATTTTTTTTTTTTTGAAAGAGTTAAAGTGAGAGTGCGGGGAGAGAGAGAGCTTCCAGGATGCTGGTTCACTCCACAGATGGCTACAATGGCCTGCACTGGGCTAATCTGAAGCCAGGAGCTAGGAGATTCCTCGAGGTTTCCCACAGGGGCGCAGATGTCTAAGAACTTGGGTCATTTCCCGCTGTTCTCCCAAGCTATTAGCAGGGAGATGGGCCAGAAGTTGAGGAGACAGATCTCAAACCAGCACCCAGATGATGTCAGTTTTACTCCTTCTACCAGAACACCAGCCACTAAGTCTTTCATCTCTTAAGATCAGCCTTTCGCAAAGGTCGAATGACTTGACTTGCTGAATGGTCTATCCAGGCCAAAAGGAAACACTCCTGGACCTTGACAAACAAAGACTAATGAGCACTTCATGAAATGGGCATTTCTAGCACTGTGCCACAAAAGCAGGTGACTGTACAAGTGACAGTCACAAAGACACTGTGAATAGTTTACTGAAGTTAGTGAAGCCAGATAACATAGCATCTAGAGTAGATCCTCTTCAAGTGGAAAGTAAGACTTTATTTCTGTTCTTTTGGGGGTATTCATTTTAAATGTTTAATTTTGGAACAAAATTAAAATCTAAGGGCCTGTGGCGCTAGCATCCCATATGGACACCAGCCTAGGTCTGCCTTACTTCCAATTGAGCTTCCAGTTTACAGCCTGGGAAGGCAGCAAAGGCTGGCCAAGTCCTTGGGTCCCTGCACCCATGCAGGATACCTGGAAGAAGCTCCTGATTCGTGGTTTCAGAGAGGCCCAGCTCCAGTTACTGTGGCCATCTGAGGAGGATCTCTTTGTGTCTATCCTCTCTGTGTAACTGCCTTTCCAATAAAAATAAATAAATCTTTAAACAACTAGACCACAAGCCAGAAAAAGAAAAAACTAAGTGATATATTCTCACTTTATGATCTATTATGCTTTTTTAAAATTTTTTAATCCATAAGTGAAATAATTATATAATAACTAACTGTTGTCAAAGTTTGAACTGAAGAGAATTCAATTAGTTTCAGAGGAAATTACATTTTAGACAATGAACTGGCAGCACCTTTTCAAATCCCTGTCACACTGATGGATGCAATCAGAGATGAAGATGGAGCATTAAGACAGACGGTTTTGAGAAGTGTATGCCCTGTTTTGGGTACTGAACTTTCACAGTTGTTTATATTCTTAACAACTGACTCTTATACACTAAGAATTGGGAAGGGAAATAAACCATATTCAGCCCCCAAACTAGGTATCGCCAAAATACACTTGCTTTCATTGTGTTCAATTTAATGAATGAATCTTTATGCAGAACAGCTTCTCGCAGTCATTTGGCTAATATGTAACTGACACTTTTATAGAAAAACACACATTCAAAATAATCTGTCATCAGAAACTCTTTTTTTGGTTCAGGCTGCTCCACTTCTGACCCAGCTCCCTATTAACGTAAAAACACAGCAGCAGCTGGCCCAGTTCCCGGGGATTCTGCCATCCACTTGGGAGACCTGACAGGAATCCAGGAGTGAGCCAGCAGACAGAGTCAGATCTGCCTCTCCTTTTCTCTGAAACTCTGCCTTCCAAGAAAATAAATACATCTTTAAACAGAAAAAGCTTACATTAACAAAAATCAATACTTGAGTGAGATATCAATTGTCATTTCTTGTTAGATCAAGTACTGTGGTTACTTGTTTTTTAACAATAAGATTTCCTGTAAACAAACAGGCCGCCTCATCAGTCTATTCTGAAGGAGTTGACCTTCCTCACATCTTCATGCTTTCAACTCTTCTTAACCTACAGCAGTTATAGTGCTAGTTTCCTTTCTGATCAACACCCATTAAGGCAAGGAGCAGGCCCAGCTTAAGTTTCAAAAAGATGGAAAACCTGGCACTATCTTCAGTAAGCCATCATACTTCACTCCTTTCTCCCTTACCCAGATAAGAGCTTTGAACTTCAGTTGCATAGATGGGCTGAGAGCCACATTAAGTGACAGATTTTCGGGCCTGGCGGCATGGCCTAGCGACTTAAGTCCTCGCCTTGAACGCCCCGGGAACCCATATGGGCACCGGTTCTAATCCCGGCAGCTCCACTTCCCATCCAGCTCCCTGCTTGTGGCCTGGGAAAGCAGTCGAGGACGGCCCAATGCAATGGGACCCTGCACCCATGTGGGAGACCTGGAAGAGGTTCCTGGCTCCCAGCTTCGGATCGGCGCAGCACCGGCCGTTGCGGCTCACTTGGGGAGTGAATCGGATGGAAGATCTTCCTCTCTGTCTCTCCTCTCTGTATATCCGGCTTTCCAATAAAAATGAATAAATCTTTAAAAAAAAAAGTGACAGATTTTCTCAAGTCACAGTGTGCTCTTTTCAAACTGCTACCTTCTCGTTTTCCATTGCTCCTCATTCATGTGTATTCATTTCCTAGTTTCTACATTTCTCAGAAATCTTGGACTACAGAAGGGATGGGCTTACCGATGGGCTGGGGCCAGCACCTTGCACACTTGCCTATTGTATATAGCTGTTGGAAGGCAAGAGACTGCTGTGACACCAGAAGCCAGTTAGAACTGGAATGGATCACAGAGTTCAAGGACTTAACATCTTGAAAGCCCATGCTACTTCGGGTGTGTCAGGCATTGGTCTAGCACACTATTAGTTTTTGTAGGATAGAATCTCAGCTATGTGCCATAGGACTCCTGAGAGGGAACGGCATCAGTAGCTACAGGATCTGGGAAACTGAGTCCTCATGGCTCTCAGAGAACAGTTTCTTTCCTAAACATATCTTGTTGAATATTTGATCTTCCTCTTTCCATTTCTGACTAGGAAAGTACTCCAGGGCAGAAGACTGGCACGGTAGTTAAGTCACTGATTGCTTGCATCTCCTAATGGAGTTCCTGGTACCTTCATTACAGGTGAGAATTACATGGCAGATGCATATAGCCTGTTGCACTGTGCCTCACACAGACTAAGCACTGGACACATTTACTCATTCCTGTGACCTGGAGCTCCTCAGAAGGCTTCTCTGAGCTCACATTCTCAATCCTTGGAATGAGACGTTGCTGATCCCTCTATATCAATCAGCAAACTGCTGAAAGATGGAGTCCCTCAAACCTCAGAGGATTATTTCTTGCTCATTTCAGAGTCCAGTGAAGATTACTGGGGCTGGACGATGTCCCATCTCCCTGCAGTCGTTCAGGGTGCAATTCCTTTCTAGCTAGTGATTTGGCCATACTGAAGTATATATTGTTTTCAGAAGAGGAAAGAGAGCATGCAGCATCAGGGTATTAAAGGAATCACACATAAGGGTGGTACACATCACTTATTTCCGTTTCATGGGCTGGAATTCAGTCACGTGGACTGATCTTAGCCACCAAAAGGCACAATTTGGACTTGGTGAAGAGGCATGGCAATCTCCATCAAGACTAGGTAACATCCTCAGTAAGTTCTAACAAGACTGCATCAGAACGCAAGTGTGAAAATACAATGTGGTAGAACGTAATAAATTAACACAAGTACGGACAGAGCCAGGGTTGGTGATTAAACTAGTGAGTTTCTGTGTATCTTTGGAAGTGTTAAAAGTTACAGCAAGGGCTGTGAGAGCAATCTGAATTATAATCAGAAGGTACCTTCCCTCCTGTAAGAGATTCTAAAACTATTAAAGCTTCTCTACTCCTCCTGCATCTTGAAAAATGGGCAAGAGTAGCTAAATAATCTTGCTCTTTTCATTGGTACGATCCAAAATGGGCAATGAGACTATGTAGAGAAAAAAGTAAGGCAAAAAAAAAAAGTAAACATATTAAGGTTTCAGTTTCAGGAGTGTTAACTCTCAGATCAGAGGGCAGCCTGAAGTAACAAAGTTAAAAATTCACTTGGTGATGATGAGCCTCCACAGCAATAATTTATCAACATGAAAAGCCAAGCATGGTACTGACATGGGTAACAACTCCTGGCACTAGACTCCACATACAATACATGCTTAGGAAATGAGGACAATTAAGACTCTACACTTTGGAAACACACCCGACTGCAAAGGCAGTCCTGTCATTTACCTCTACCACCACAGCGCTGGGCCTCTTTTCAAGCCTAGGGTCAGGTCCATGTCATCTTTGTAGTCTATTGGGTAAACTGGATGGATGAGCAGAAGACAAGTGTGTCCAAAGGCACTGTGTTATTCGCACCAGATAGATGCCTTTTGCACTCTGTTTTGAGTGTCTGCATAGCTGGTCATGAAAGATAAGAGCAAACACAGTTTGCACAGGCTTTCCTCCATGAATGTTAGTGCTTCAGGAATCCAGGAAGATCCCGTCAGCTGAAGCTCAGTGAAAGCAACCAAGTCAAAACTTTGATTCATGCTGCTGCCTTCCTCCCAGGAATCATCACCCTTCTTTCTTAGCCCATTTCCACCAGGTGAACACAGTTTCTGGCTGGCTCATGCATCCTTTAATTCAAAAAAGAGTCAACCTAGACAACGTGATTGTGCCAAGGAGTCCCCCCTCCCTGCCTCCGCCCCAGCAGCCTGTGCTGTTTACCCACTCCAAGACGTTTATTAAAAAAAAAAAAAGCCAAATAATTAGCCAAAACAGTCAAACTGATTTCAGCCAGTTCTAAAACTTGAATTGGGCCCTCCAGTGCACAGAAGTAGGAATTAAGGAATAAATGATGAGGGAAACTAAAAATCAGTGATAAAAATGAAAATCTCTTCACACAACAGCAAGAACTGCCCATGTAATTATGACAGTTTTTCCTTTCCCTTTGTAATGTGGATTTCTGGTAGGGTGAGAGGAAAATTGAACTCTACTGTGCCAGTATTCAATCTAGAGAATTAAAATAATTGTTTCCCAAATTCTCTTTTTTTATTTGAAAGGCAGATTTATTACACAGAGAGAAGGAGAGACAGAGAGAGGTCTTCCATCCCCTGGTTCACTTCACAAATGGCCACAATGACCCAGAGCTGAGCTAATGAAGCTGGGAGCCAGGAGTCAAGAGAATCTTTCCAGGTGTCCAATGCAGGTACCGGGGCCTAAGCCCTCGAGCCATCCTCTGCTTCTGCAGGTACCTTAGCAGGGGCTGGATCAGAAGTGTAGCAGCTGGAACAGGAACCAGAGCCTACCGGGTATGCTGGCACCACAGGTCAGAAGATCAGTCTGACACACAACCACACCTGTCCCCGTTTCCCAAAATTTCAAAGTTAACTTCTATTTCTGAAGGCTGAAAATAAGCTTAAAGAATATCATGCACCAAGAGGAAGTATAGAGAAATCTCATTTACATTTTTTCTAGTATATTAAATTCTTATTTCCATTTTCCTGAACCCTATTGTGGAAAGAACTTAAAGGATGAGTAAGAAAAATAGCTTGGCTGATAAGCTGAGTTTATCAATGACAAGCTAAAACCTGTAATAGTGACTAACTGCCCGAGCAGGGTGCCTCCATTTCGTATTTAATGTATTCTTCATTGTGGGGGGAATAAAATGCCAATCCTACTTGTTCCATTTGAAGAGCTTCAAAAGGAAAGAAAACTTAAAAAAAAAAAAAAGTATGATTTTACGAGCAGAAAGTGAATTCTCAGATCACTTCCCACCCCTGTCATGTGTTTACCAAGAAGCAACTGTCATAGGTGATAGCACAGCCCTGTGGTTGGTGAGGGATGGAAACAGAACTGCAGCTTCCTTTTCTCTGCTGCTGCTTTGTCCTCTGTGCTAACACAGCCCTCCAGGCTGCCACACCAGAGAAGCACCATGGTCAGAGGGAGACTCTGCAAATGGCCAATCGCCACTGCTTCTTTCTCTATCAGCTAGAAAATGTGTTTGCTTTTCCTTCTGATAGTCATGAGTAAATACTTCATGCAACAGGAAAGACACTAGGTCAGGACACTCATATGGGGTCTTACACAAATAAATGTGATTTTTAGGCATTTTAGGAGCTATTACTTACTAGTTGAATTCTGGTATTTCCTTTTCTTTCTCTTACTCCTCATGTGTTGGTGAAACTAACTGGAGAACAAGATAAATTCCCAAAGATGTGTTCATGCAGCATCTTTTAAGACAGGAGTGTCTGCTTACCATACAAAATAATTCAGCTATTAACCTCTGGGGAGAATTACTATGTTAAAATGCATCTGTTTACAGCAGATGGAAAATATTTTTCTTGGAATTGAAATGGTGCAAAGATCCATACAATCTCACCTCATGGTTTAGAAAAAAAGTGAAATTTTGATTACAGCAGTAAGTTTTACATCTTTTTTGCGTGTGTTCAGTTTCGATGAATACGCACACAAGCACACACCTTGTTCCCCACCAGACAAGAAGCTACACAACGTACAAATCACAGTAAATGGCAAAGCGAGGAAACTTCTCCCAAGCATGGAGTTGACAACTGAAAACTGGGTTGATCTGCGCCTCGGTGCTCTCACTCCAGGAGCCTTTCAAAGGATTTGTGCTGGTAAATGTCCAACCCGATTGGGACATGGCCCAAGGCACGAAACCGGCACAAATTTCCCACACAACGAGAAAGATCTCGGTGGACGCATGGCCCTTCCTTCACACCCGTCGGGCTGAGCCACCTGCGCCGGGAGACGCTGCAATTCCCTTTGCTCTCGCTTTGCCTAAGGTACCCGATCGGGCACCATCCACAGCCCGGTCACAGCCAACCAACTCCTTTTATGGCGAGAGGATGGATCTTGGTTGTCTCCCCGCCCAAACGTGATATCTACACACCCGTCCAGCCACCACGTCCGCTGCGCGTACTCAAGTCTGGCCCCTGGCCCCGAGCCCGTGCGCGCACACACCGGCTCCTCCTCTCCCTATGTCGGCTTCAAGGTGAAGTCATAAAGCAGTGGTCCTCCCTGCCCAGAACTCAGTTATCGCGGCCACAGGGGTAGAAGGAGCGACAGACAGCTCACTGGGAGCCGCAGGCAGTCAGGGAGGAGGGACCTCTCTACTCCACTACAGGCTTCTTTCTAGGGTGCCCGGGAAAGCACCGGGGCTTCCCGGGGTCTCTGCCAGCGGCACCTTTGCATAGCTTCCAGGCCGGAAAAGCCCGGGGAGCCACCATCCCATCCCGTCCCCCCTCCCCCTACCCCACCCTCCAGTCACCCGACCGAACCGGCGCAACACCGAGCCCGCCCTGGCCGGGCCCTGGTTCCGCCCAGCAGCGCTTCCCGGTTGCGCGGAGGTGGAACGCGTTCCGCCCCCTTCCAGTCCCGCCAATAAGCACACGGGCCGCTAGCCATCCGTCTCCGCCTCTGTCAGGGAAACTTGAACAAGCAGAAAAGTTTGTACAGAGGCTGGAAGGGTGAGAGCGGAGCTCGAAACCCAGCAGCCCCAGAGGAAGATGAACAGCCCCAGATCAGAGGCGCAGACCCTGTGGACCCCGAGCCACCCCCAGGACTCCAGGAGTGGCCCCAGCGGCAGCCGCCCACTCCGGTAGCCGTCGGTGCTGCCCGCGGCTCCGGAGGGCAGCGGCCGGAGACAGGGTCCGAGCTCCGTGCCACCTGCGCCCCTGGCCGCTCACCTGAACGCTGCCCTCCCGCGGACTGGACCTGCATGGCTTTACAAAACTGGGACTGATCTCTACAGAAAGGAGAAATAAAACTGAACCAGAAATTGAAAACTCCTCGATACTGACCCACTAGTTGCCCGGCTGGCTCTCCACGCTTTTGAAAGCCGGCCACTCAGATCCCAGTTCCGGAAAAGTGGACGCTAGCCGCGACCGGATTCTGAGAAGTCGGACGGAGCGAGTCTAGGCTGAAGCAGGTTGCAGGCGGGTCTAGGACATCTGGGGACCTGGGGACTCCCGGCGCTGCCACCACTCAGGCCTTTCCAGGTAACGCTGGGAACAGAGGAATCGGGTTGCGAGCGCGGGGAGAGGGAGGCAACGAGGGTAGACTGTCCCCCGTGGCTCGTTTTCATTGGGAATTTTCTTGCCGTGGAGTCTGAGGGTTATAAAAATTAGCAAGTCACTTTCCCCTTGAGAAAGGTCTTGTTCATCTTGGCAATGGAAGGAGAGGAGGGGAAGAGGCAGGGAGGGCATGATTGGCTTATCAATACTTTTGTCAGTAGAGTGGTGCTGCTGGTGGGGCACACTGGGAGCCCGGGGACGTGGGCAGCTACAGATGGCTCTGGCTGCCCTCCAGCTAGTAAGACGGAGCTGCTCCCCGGGTCTCAGCACCTCCTCCTGGCAGGTGGTCCTTTCTGCTCACTGTGCCTTTGCCTATCTCCCTTATCCCTAGACCCAGTCTTACACTCCAAGGCTGCTCAGTGCAGGACATCATCATGTCCACTCCTGTGGCCAACGTGTCCGGCTCTTCGATGGCCGAGCGGCTGAACAGCCCTGTCACCATCCCGGCGGTGATGTTCATCTTCGGGGTGGTGGGCAACCTGGTGGCCATCGTGGTGCTGTGCAAGTCTCGAAAGGAGCAGAAGGAGACCACTTTCTACACGCTGGTGTGCGGTCTGGCTGTCACCGACTTGCTCGGCACGTTGCTGGTGAGCCCTGTGACCATCGCCACCTACATGAAGGGCCAGTGGCCCGGGGGCCAGGCGCTATGTGACTACAGCACCTTCATCCTGCTTTTCTTCGGACTGTCTGGCCTCAGCATCATCTGTGCCATGAGCATCGAGCGCTACCTGGCCATCAACCACGCCTACTTCTACAGCCACTACGTGGACAAGCGGCTGGCCGGCCTCACGCTTTTCGCGGTCTATGCGTCCAACGTGCTCTTTTGCGCTCTGCCCAACATGGGCATGGGCAGCTCGCGGCTGCAGTTCCCGGACACCTGGTGCTTCATCGACTGGCGCACCAACGTGACAGCCCACGCTGCCTTTTCCTACATGTACGCGGGCTTCAGCTCTTTTCTCATCCTCGCCACGGTGCTCTGCAACGTGTTGGTGTGCGGCGCGCTGCTCCGCATGCACCGCCAGTTCATGCGCCGCACCTCCTTGGGCACGGAGCAGCACAGCGCGGCGGCCGCCGCCGTGGCCTCGGCCGCCTGCCGGGGCCACCCCTCCGCCTCCCCAGCTGTGCCGCGCCTCAGCGACTTTCGCCGCCGCCGGAGCTTCCGCCGCATCGCGGGCGCTGAGATCCAAATGGTCATCTTGCTCATTGCCACCTCCCTGGTGGTGCTCATCTGCTCCATCCCGCTCGTGGTGAGTGGCTGGGGCTGCGGCTCCGCTCCTGGATTTTCCCCCGTCTCCCTTTGATTCCAGGGCAGCTTATATTATGTTCACCATTTCAGCGCTAGGATCCTCCTATATCGCTACCAGGAACAAGCCCCAGGACATTCTAAGTCTGTAACCAGGGTTAGCAGGTGTTTCTCAAATCCATTCCCAGGGCCACTTTCTCCTAAAACCTGTGTATGTTCCCTTGGGATAGCCCCCACCCTTGCTGCGTGACTTTGGCCTCCAGAGTCTTCCGGGAACACTCCCCTTCTTGCTCACATGTCGGGAGGAACCCTGTGATATGACTTAGCATGGTTGTCTACCCGTCGAAAGGCAGAGCCTTAAATGTTGTCAACCATTCCACACAGGCAGTGGTGGTATTTTAACAGGTTGTGCGGTCTCTCTCTCTATCTCTATCTCCTTTCCATCAGTGCTGAGGTTTTTGTCTGAATCATCTAAAGGTTTAGAGCTGGAAGAGATGTGGGCTGCTCTATAGTCTACAGTCTAAGCCCTTCACTCAATTCACAGTGTCGTGCCTAGAGGAGTCCTGCAGAGCCCATGCAGTCATGGCAGATTCCTGACCCATGCAGACCACACTCAGGGCATGTCCCAGACTTGGGTCCCTTCATGTGCTCTGAAGGGCACAGAAGCCATTTCCATGGCCAGGTATGGCCAGGCTGATGTGCATGCGGTGTTAAGTTAGAACTGTCAACAACCGTGAGAAACTGAGAGTCAGAGAAGCAGGTTTAGAGATAATTGTCTATTTTATTGCCAGGCTACAGCCCCACGGCTTCTAATAGACCATCTGATTCCAACCCTGCTCATATTACATCTTCTCCCTTCTAGAACATTGCTAATTTTGGTCTTTGTGCAGCATGCATTAGAGTTTTGATAACATCCATTTGTAGGACATCTCCTTTTAACATTTCAGAATACTATAAACAGAATGCTACCCAGTTCTCTGTTTTGCCTGTCATTAAAACGAAATGCATTAGAAGCAGATGGGCAGAGGAACTTAAATACTTGATCTGTAGTTGATCTCGAATGCAACTAATTCTGAGTTCTGCATCTCTCAAACCATTACATTGCTGGCAATTCCAAATGGCCAGCTCAGAAAGTAATGACTGCTGTTCCTCGTGCTTATTGGAGCAAAAGAAAATAAATGTAATGGGCTCTTATTTTTCCTTTCCCAGGGATCTTTGATGTAAAAACATTATATCTCTGATAAAAATGACTGTAAATGGAAGGAACTTAGAGGTGGCTGAGAGCCAGCATACAGTAGCTTCTTGCCAACTTGTATAAACAGAAGTAAATATAATTGACTAGAATAGCCTTTAAGCTATCCCAGGATCTAATATAATTAACGGAGTTAAGTCACACTTGAGTCACATAAATATGTCTGTAATGGCAACTCCTAGTGAAGCAAGATTTTAAAAGAAACTGCTCTGCTGCTTCTGGGCCTGCAGGGTCCTGGACTCTGCCTCCTGTTTCACAGAATTGTAAATGACAGTGTGATGGCTATTGTTTAGAGAACATCCACTTTTAGGAACTGAGAAGTTACAGTGGGAAGAGTAGCAATGTGTATGCACTTCTGGCAGGTAGATTTGTGGAGCTATCAATTCCTGCAGCCACAGGTGAAATGTTGTTGTTGTTGTTTTTCCTCCACAATCGACCGAGGCATCCAAACCTTAATTACGTCTCTTGGACTGAAGTGAGGGACCTGCCCTTAACATCCAAGACCATTTATCACAAAGCATTTGAAATTACTTGAGCATCTAGAGAGGCAGGAAATTAGAATAACAATAGACATGATTCACAAATTAACCATACTTGAAAATATATACTGTCCTGAATACTGTCAATAATGTATAGCATGTATTAAGTAAATTTACTTGAAAACTGAAACTGGCTCGTTAATAGGCAATCATTATTAGTCAAGAATTCATATGGCTTTGTGAGAAATAAGGATCTGTACAAATGCTAGTAGCTTCAGAGTTGAGCTTTTAGTTTTGGCTGCTAAAATTTAATTCCAAAATCCACGTAATTGTAAATTCGTGCTAAGTGCTGGAGTCATTCATTTAGAAGTATGAAAAGAATCAGCAGGGAACTTGTCCACAATTCCAGTCACCCTTGGCTTACTTTCATCATGGTCTTTCATCACATTCTTATGTTGAGATTATAATTTCACATGAAAGTTTCGGACATTAAAGTAGTAGGGCCAATCTTCTGTTCCAAGGAGAGTAAGGAAGCACCTATTTTTAGCTTTTAAAAATAAAATTGGTTGTTAAACCCTTTGAATCATGCAGAATGCTTGTGAAAAACTAGCAAAGCAAACGCAGTTCCATCTGGAGTTTTAGCAAGCTTGACATAGTACACAGAGATCGCAAGCAGCCACTGAAAAGCAGCCAAGTTGTTGTCTTGTGGACACTGGGGAGGGAAGCTACTATAACTCTTACAGCGTGGTTGACGGCTCAGAAGGAAAAGACAATTTTGTTTTCCGAGATAGAGGTATGTGTATGTGTCATAAATGGAGCTGGGCTTGGAATAAAAGCTTGGAAAAGGTTGGTAAATGAGTCACAGGGATATGTGCTGAACCTCCAAGGTGGGTTGCAGTCAGGGACCCAAGAGAGTTTAAATACAATCCACAGGGGTTTAGTAGGAAGGTGGCTCTGGTCCTCCTGTCCCTTCTTCTCTTTATCATCTGCTTCCTCTTTTTTTTTTGTTTTTTTTGACACAGAAGGAGCAGAACAAATGAAAGTCGCAGCTTAAGATTCCAAAAGTGAGGGGTATTGTATTCTTTAGAAATAAGCAAGCAAGACAATCTCCTAAAGTTCCCATGTTCTGTGTTATTGCTAGAACAATTTCTATCGCCCAGTTTTGTAGGTTCAGTGCTAACCTTTAGATTTAAAATTATAACTAAGTCATTTGCCTTAGTGCCAAACAGTTGTACGAGAGGGTTTAAAGATATTCTCCCATGCACAACCAAGCAGGTCAAGACTATACTTATTGTTTTTTTCTTTGCCTTCTTCCTGTTCTGAGGTAAGACGCATTCATCTCTGATAGTAGTACAGCTAGTCTGATTAATCTTCTGCTTCACTCAGGTAAAACTTCGGCTCCTTGTGAGGATTTATTTGGTTGCTCATTATATACAACTTGTTTCTAGAGGCTTCCCCAGCATCTCATCAGCAGAAGTTTATGAAAACAGAAGAAAACCATGTAAATAGATAGACTTTTATTTACAAGAGGAAAACTGGAAGTGGGGTCATGAAATAACTGCTGAGTCAAAGTGACATCAACAGGTACAAGACTACTGCCATATGCATGAGACAATTGTAGACTAATCTAAAGAATTTGTTATATTTCAAGTTAATTTGGCTAAATTGCAAAAATACATAAATAAGCAGCAATTCCTAGAAACAAGCTTTTGGAAATAACAGGAAATTGCTGATGCAGGGGCCATACCTTCAAGCCTGCAGAGGAACACATAAAAACAAGGTATTTCCACATCCAGCAGCTGTCTCACTTGAATCTTGAATAGCTCTTAGAAGAAAACAGGCCAGCCCAGAACATTCACCACCACCAGCAGCAGGGAGGAATAATTTACATGATTCTACAACTTGAGGGCTGGCTACAGCTGAGTTCTCATCTAATGATCTTTTCACCATGCTTTACTGACCTGTCAAACCTTGGTTTTATTAAACATCTACTAACAAAATTCTTTTCCTTCAGAGTTCAAGTGATTCTTGCATTCTCCTGTTAGGACATTAGAGTTTAAACTTTAATACGGAGACTGACCAATAGAGACATTAAGTAACTTGCCCACACTAAGTGGAGCTCTTTCATGCCCCCATACCGTCAACAACTCTACATCTAAAAAGAAAAAGAGTGGTAAGCATTTCTACTGACAGCCGTGTCTAGTCTGGACTTTTCACAAGGTGCTAACTGGACACACAGATAACATCCATCCGTGCACTTAGAACAGGAGCATGTGTTCACAGATGCAGTTATACATCGTATCACTTATGGAAAGGCTTACTGTTCGGACACTCGATTATTAAATCTGCTTCATCAAGATTTCAACATTCTTTCAAAACGTTCCCTGCAAACAGATTATTCTTTTAAGTTGGAAGTACATGTTGCTTAGACCACATCATTAACTAGAGTTACCCTACCTGAAGTGTTCAACTATAGTCCACTGTGGCCAAACTTTAACCTGTGGGTTATAAGAAAAATAACAAGCGCTGACTATGCTATGCTGTGCACCGCAGTGAGAGTTTTAATAATCTGTAGTTCAATAAATAAAAAAGCAGAGGCAGGATGGGAACAATTGGATTGCAAAGCTTTTCACCAACAGCTTCCCTCACAGTTGCCCTGCCATCCCATCCTCTTTTGCAATTATCACACCTTCTCCACATTAAGCTCCCACAGTCCTACACCCTAACCATGCGTCCTCCAGAAGTTGCAAATACCAGCTGTCGATATTAATGATCACATGCACATAGCTGCAGCTGCCAAGAAAAAAATGCCTAACTTGCAAAATTGGAAAAGTGGAAAGCAAATAGGATATTTATAGTCACTTAATTTTGTGCAAGGTTTCCCTGCCCTGACTCAAAGGTTCTGTTGATCAGCAGCAGAAGCCTCCAACATTGAGAGCCACCTGGACATGTTTATTTGTATAAAATATAGGGCCTATTGGACAAGATTTCCAGAAAATTCTCTCACCTTCCTATGACACTGAAGTCTTGCTGTGGATATTCCCATCTTAAACTGCATTTTTCTCCTTTTAGGAAGACAAAAACAGCAGCCTTTCAAGTGAAGCAGAGGTTGTTGCTATATTTATTCAATCATTAAACAACAGTATGGAGATTTATTCATTTTTGTCCTTTTCTTTTTTTTTTTCACTTGAAGCAGATCTCCATGGAGCAAGTGGCAGAAACTGAAAGTCATTCAAACTGATTTCTTTTCATATTATTTAACAAATTCTAAGCAATTTTTCTAACTTGACTTTGGAATTTTCCTCTTTTCACTCTGGCTACCTTGTGAAATCCCCTTTACAGAAAAGGTCTAATCAACTGACCAGGTTCGTGGCTTGTCCCAGCCTGGAAGCTTTCTCCCCCTGGAACTCTAAAACACAGCATGCCTTTCCTTACAGCTTCCTCTCATTCTCTTCTTTTAGCAGTCAAAATGAATCACTACCACAGAGGCAGTCAGACAGAGGTCTTCCCTTTCCTCTGGTCACCTTTGATTATGAAAACTCATTATTATTTTTTATAACTGACTTTGACAAAAGGTCACAGAAATTTAAAAATAAGATGCTAATCTCTAGTACATTCCTTAAATAGCTACTGACTCCATTCCATTTTAATTGTTCGAAAATTACCTTTCTTTCAGTAGTAACTATGGTTTCTTTGAGACTGCAATGGGGAAGTGATCAGCAAAAAAAGCATTTCAATATTTAAATTCTCAGAAATGTAAGGATCCGATTTAACTGAGATTCTGCTCTGGAAGGGTTTTGGAGATGCCTGGCAAAATGCTTAAGCAGACTGTGGTACCAAAACCCCGGAGGAGCAACACTGCCACCTAGAGGCTGGACGTTCCAAGTTCACAAAAACGCTATCAGGACACTTGGAACTTGACACTGATAGGCAAAAATTCATTATATCTGTTACCTTCAGAAACACGTCATGTGAGGGGAGCAAACTATAAACCTCATGCATCTCCTGAAGTTATAAGTCAACCCGAAAGCCAGCTTCATAACACAGGAAAAGCTCCCAGGAGGTCATCTGGCACCCAAGGCCTCAGACGGCCTCCAGCAGGACCAGGGACCTGTTACAGGCTTCAGAATGCCCAGGTCTAAGGAGCAAACTCATCAGCAAAGTCTCTAGTCTGAGACCAAGCATCACTGGGGACCTCAATAAACTCACAGAAGAAACTACGATTGCCTGTCTTATGTATTTTTGTGAAGATTTAGAAAAAATTAATCTTGCTTTGTCTTGATATTGGCATTTGTTCCAGTACAATTTCTAAAAGCTTTCTAAGGGAAGACACCCTAAACAAAAAGATACGAAGGAAGGGTAGTTTGAAGGGAGAGGGAGAGGGGTGAAGTATGATTATTTTCTTGGATTTGTACCTATAAAATCTGTTCTCCTTATATTAATAAAAAAAATCACATTCCTAGAAGATTGAAAAAAAAAAGATAAATTTAGGAGAAGGCAAATAACCCACGTGGCATGTCAGAGTGTCCGGCTGTGGGTCTCGCTCTGCCTGCTGCTCACATCCTGGGAGGCAGCATGAACAACCTGCTTCTACCCAGCACCCTGCTGCGGTCTGTCCGAGAGCAAACCAATGGACGGGAAATCTGTGTGCTTCTATTACTACCTCTCTGCCTCTCAAGTAATATTTTAAATAAGTGATTAAAAAATTTAAATATTAATTTTGTGCAGATAATTTTTGAAATGTACAATACGGCTTATCATATCATACATTTTTCATGAACTTTTTCAAGTTCACATAAACGTCAAGTATGCATGGATTTCAAAGATAGTTTGCACCAACATCAACTTCGGCTCTAGTTCCATATTCCATGATTTTTTGAAAGTCCCTAATACTGCTGTGCACCCTAGTTAATTCTTCAGTTGGCTGTCTCCTGGAGATCCAATTATTAATTTCATCTCAGAGCCATTTGATTATTTTAGTCACTGATATTTATAGGACCATAATCCCTCACCAAAACATTCAGGGTTGGATGTTTTTCAGGATTTCTTGGCTTTTAGAAAAAATAACCATATACTATGTAATATGTTTTTTTTCTATCAGAAACCATAACAGTAATCCCTGAGGGGAAACAAAGGAATATTTAAGTGAAACAAAATAAAACCATCATTTGTTCAGTTCAGGTATTGCGGCCAAAATAGATTTAGGTCAGATTTTTCAGTTAATTAAGTTCCTCATAAAGAGCAAACAAATAAAAATAAAAACTGCTCTGAAGCTAAGGCCTGGAATCCAGTGAAGGAAGACGCAGTGATACAATTGTAACATCTATCCAGCTTCACACAACAATGCTGAAGATGGATTCTGCAGCCATGCTTGAAACTCTGCTCTTATCCTAACTGCTGCATATCTTTCTAAGCCACCCCTTCCCTGTTGTGGTGATTCATACAGCATGAGCCATTCATCATTACACTCTGGCAATCGAGCAATGTTCTCAATGCTCCAGGTTAACTGATACAGGCGTTAGTTCAGTGAGTCATTTTCTTCCTTTTAAGGTTTTTAATGGAGCTTATCAGGGATTCTGAACTCTTTTCCTAAGCTAAAAGAATTACTACAAGTGGGACCAGCACAGTGGCCTAACAGGCTAATCCTCCACTTGAAGCACCAGCATCCCATATGGGGTTCCTGGCTGCTCCACTTCTCGTCCATCTTCCTGCTTACAACCAGGGAAGGCAGTGGAGGATGACCCAAGTCCTTGGGACCCTGCAGCCACATGGGAGACCCAAAGAAGCTCCTGCTCCTGCTTTGGATCAGTTTAGCTCTGGCTGTCACAGACATTTGGGGAGTAAACCAGTAGATGGAAGACCTCTGTCTATCGCCTTCTCTCTGTAAATCTGCCTTTCAAATAAAAATAAACATAACACAAAAATTTAAAAAGAATTCCTAAGAGATAATTACTAAATTACGAATTAACTTAAATATTTTATATAAGTTAGAAATTTTTATGCAAATGATGATGGTGTGATTAAAAGAGCCAGGTTCAAAAAAAAAAAGAAGAAGAGCTGGAGTCAGAATTTGAGACTGCACACTGAACGGGTGCCTTTTTCTCCAGGAACACAGAGAGGGCCCACCTCTCTCTACTTTTCTGGCTGCATATCTGGAGCTCCCAGAATACTTACCATTTCACTCTTCCATGACTTTGCACATGCAGCTACTTCTATCTGAAATGTATTTTCCTTACCCTAAATTTAGCAAACTCATACTTATCCATCAAAACCCAGCAAGTTTCAAATCCAGGCAGTGTCTCCTGAGGCCCTGGGTTAACAGCAACCCGCGCCTTGAGGTAGCTCCAAAAGTTCACAGGGAAATGCATCTTGTGAAGAACAACAATGCATGCATTTCAAGGAGTCTACAACAAAAAAAGCCCATTTTGAGTTTCATCTTCCATTAACCTGGATTGGCCCCACAGCTGAGCATGTCTCCCATTTCATTTCATTGCCCTGGAATGAGCTCAGTGCACTATTATCTCAGTCTTCAGGAAGTTTATGATCTAAAGCACCTTGTGGTCCACAGAACCTAGCATAATGCCTAAGATGTAGTAAGCTCTTATTGCTAAAAGGCAAAACAGAAAAGAATGATAACAGCTGTTTATAGTAACAGCAGGTTTTCTTGGCTGACAAAAAAAGACTTCGAAATATCGGCAAGATTGCCAAAGCTTCTTGCATTTAATTCGCTTATGCCACACCTGACATGTAACGTGCTGACAAAGGACCCTTCCCTCAGAGCTCAGTGTGTGCTACAGTTAAGCTGTCATCCCTGCTGGTTGGTGTCCACGTTGCTTTCAGTCCTCGACTAGATTTTATCTCAAAGCTGCACGGATTCTGACTGAAGTAAAGGATGGATCCTCTGAGTAGCAGTTAAGGCTGGCCTTGAAAAACTATAGTTTGTAAGCAGGCCATCTATAGCTAAGCAGCTGAGTCACATACACAGATACCTATTATAGAAATAATCTCCCTGGTGGCAGTCTGGAAGACGGGATGCGGAGCAGGGGAACTGCAGGTGTGAAGGCGAATTTGGTGACTGAGGGAAGCAAGAAATGCATAGAGGGGAAAGACTGGACGGCTTTCACCCCAGGAAGAGTCACAAATACTAGATGAATATAACTGGGGAACAGAGCTAGAGAAAAAAAAAACTGCTCTATGGTCCTGATAGGAAATCCTAACATTGGTTTAAAGTTTCTAGGATCTGGGATCTCAGCTTTCTGTGATGATCAGATGGTTAGCTGACTTAAAGATGAATTTTATTTGAAACAAAAAAATGTCAGAATGAGAGAAATCAGTGACTTTGGAAACAAAAAGATATTTCATAACAAGCTCACAGCGCTCCCAGAAATCAATGCTTCTTAAGCAGATCTGATGCATACGCAATACACACAGACACTCCCTTTTCATACTCTCTGATCTAAGGAAGACACCCATCAGATAGCTACAAAGATATTTCAAGTTATACTAACTCCAAACATAAATATCACATTTTTGTAACTGCTGGTTTCTGTGACTTTTTTCTTGATACTTATTACCAGAAAACAGGCCAACTTCCTACCATTACTGAGGCAGATAACAGTATTTATTTCCATGTTTTCCTAACTGAAGAACGATAAAATTTAAACACGGAATCTCATTTTTGCAGGTGCGAGTGTTCATCAACCAGCTGTATCAGCCAGAATTGGTGCGAGAAATCAGCCAGAACCCAGATCTGCAGGCCATCCGAATTGCCTCTGTGAACCCCATCCTGGATCCCTGGATATACATCCTCCTGCGGAAAACAGTGCTCAGCAAAGCCATAGAGAAGATCAAATGCCTTTTCTGCCGTATTGGTGGCTCCCGCAGGGACCGTTCAGGACAGCACTGCACAGAGAGCCGAAGGACATCTTCTGCCATGTCCAGTCACTCTCGCTCCTTCCTCTCCAGAGAGTTGAAGGAGATCAGCAGCACATCTCAGACCCTCCTCTACCTGCCAGAACTCAGCGAAAGCAGCCTTGGAGGCAGGAATTTGCTTCCAGGTGTGCCTGGGGTGGGCCTGGCCCAAGCAGACACCACCTCCCTGAGGACTTTGCGAATATCAGAGACCTCAGAGTCCTCACAAGGTCAGGACTCAGAGAGTGTCTTACTGGTGGATGAGGTTGGTGGGGGTAACAGGGCTGGGCCTGCCCCTAAGGGGAGCTCCCTACGAGTCACATTTCCCAGTGAAACACTGAACTTATCAGAAAAATGTATATAGCAGCACTATTTCTGGGACCTTAAGAAAAAAAAATCTGTGCAATAGACACATAAAGGAAGCATTTAACTGTGCTCGGCACAACTCTCATCCTGTGGCTGGAGAACATCCTGGCTCCTGAGCACTTTTCAACAACTTGATATCAGCGCACATGTCCCAACACCTACAGCACAGTGGATTGTGTTCACAAGTTGATGGCTAGGGGGATCAACTCTCCCATTTTCAAGCAGACCAGGAAGGTGGAAGGGTTGATGAAGAGTTTTTTATCTGGAGCACAGGAGAGGCCCAGATACTAAAAGGGCTCTGTCTCGGGTAACATGAAGACTACTTGATGGGTGACTGAAGTGTCTCACTAAGCATGAAATGTGAATTTTTATTGTTGTAAATATGACGTAAGGTATTTAAAGTATGTTCTTCTCTGTGAGAAGGTTTATTGTTAATACAAGGTATAATGAAATTACGGTAACCCCTCTCCTTCTGATTTGACCAGCTGAAGTTTCAAACGTCAGATTTTTTTTTTTTTTTCAAAAACAAACTCAGGCTGAGGTATTGTAAAATTCACAGTGAAACCAATATCTATAAAAATAGAAATGTTTTGAAAGAGAGTTTAATAATATCAAAGGAAAACGAATACTATTTAAGACGTCGAAGTGACAACCCAAAATAAAGTTCTCTTCAGGCTGGGTATAATAGAGCTAAAAAAAAAAAAAATGTAGTGGTGTTAAATGTATTTATTCAGAAAACTGTGACTTTAAGAGAACCCAGCACTTGGTAAATATCTTCAACTCCTTCCCCTAGTAATTTGTACTTTTAAAAATGTAACGCAAATTTCCAAAAATTTTAGTGACTCTTCATTGAAGTATATAATGTAAAAATTAAAGGTCACAGCAGCTTGATTTCCCCCAAAAGTGTGCATGGTTTTACTTTCCGAAGAAATGGCCCAGAACGTTCCTTAAGAAGGCAAGTTGCAACCTAAAGGCCTTTGAGATGGGGAAGGATATGAAATGTGGCTAAATTAGCCTTTCACTGATGTCGGAAATGCTTAGCAATGAGTGGGAATGCAGAACCTAGGCCCTTAAAGGTCGCCTTCAAACAGTTTTGTGGAACTCCCGTTGTGCTATGCATGTTGTTGAAGGACATTTCTCAAAGAAATACTAAGCATGTTTTATTGCTCAAGGTGTTTTTGTGAACTGCTTGGTTGTCATTAAATTCTGAGCCTGATACTGATATGGTTTTAAGCAGCAGTTGTGCCAACTGAAACTATTTTAGAGATTCTAATAAATACTTTCAATCTGAGTTCCATAACCTCATTTCTGTGTCTTTTATGTGTATCAGGCAACCTTCAATACCCTGATGTGTTAAAATATTTTGAAAATTTAGTTTTTTAAAATCACAAGAATAATGCAAAGGCTTGGAACCACTTACATGGAAAATGGTAATGATGAGTCCAAATCCAGAAATGAAGGGTACTCAAGGACATCACTTGTGTAAGGGGTGGGGGAGACAGTATTATGCCTCACGTGTTGCAGGTCAAGAATCCAGGTTATCACTGGAAGAACTTAGCATTAGCTCTTGGTCCTTCGTACTTGTGACCGCTCCAGATTGGTGCCTCTCACACATGTCAGTAATTAGAGAACTTATGAGAACACAGTTTCTGAATTAGGTCTAGGGTTTGTACATACATTTTAATTAATTAATTAATTGGAAAATGTAAGACAGAAGAGAGAAGGACAGGACAGAGAGGGAGACAGAGAGTGAGCTTCTACCCCCATTCATTCCTCAAATGCCCTCAAAAACACTGGCCCTCAGGCAAAGCAAGGAGGCAGGAACGGTTCAGCAAAGGAACCTCTAGGCTAAACTGCCTAACGGGTTCTACTCTGCCAGGCTAACCAGTGCCAAGAATCAATGTTTACAGAGAATGTCTTACTTAGGAAACAGAATTTCAGGTAGTTTTGCTGTTGTTGTTGTTGCTGCTGTTTCGTCTTTTGCCTTCACGCAATGAGACAAACTTTATATATAAATGGATACACATTTATTCATCAGCCATGTTCAAGGGGGGAAAGCAAGGTCTCATTCAGAACTTAGTATCAATATTACTCCAGACATAATCAGACTCATCTTTATTTTACCTTGGGTGAATCCTTAGTTAAAATATTATAAACCATAACATTTAAAACATTATATCCTTTAAAATATTTTAGTACATTCACAGGGTTAGGCAAATATTACTGCTATCTATTTCCAGAACATGTTCCTCATCCTCAAAATAAATCATATGCTTGTCACCTTTCCCACCCCCCAGGTTTCTGGACACCAACGTATCTACTGCTTTGCACATTCCAGATATTACATATAAGTGAGATCAGGTTTTACACAGCTTCTTTTCCTCTGCCTTCTTTCACCTAGTGCAATGCTTTTGACATTCACTGACGATACAGCTTGAATCAGTACTTCATTCCTTTTAAAAGCCAAATAACATCCCAATATATGTACATACTACATTTATGTGTGTGCCTCAGTTAATGGGCATTTTCTCCACTTTTAGTGTATTATTAACAATGCTGCTGTGGTGGGTGCTGTGGGCAATTAAATCATTGCTTGAGATGCCCACCTATCAGAGTGCTTGGTTCAAATCCCAGCCATACCACTCCCAATCCAACTTCTTGCTGATATACAAACTAAGAAGCAACAGGTAATGTCTCAAATACCTGGGTCCTGGATACCCTTTTGGGAAACAGAGATTAAGTTCCAGGCCCCTGGCTTCAGCCTAACATATCCCTGGCTCTTGGGGGCATTAGGGGAGTAAGTCAACAGATGGAAGGTCCTCACAGGAAAAGAAGTTTTCAGTTCTTTCAAGCATCTACTTGGGAATGAAATTGCTGGAACATAAGGCAACTTTAAATTTCGGAGGCAATGTCAAACTGTGTTCTAGTAATTATATTCTGTTCTCACCAGCATGTCTGTGTCTGTACACTCTTCTACATTTATTATAGTCATTCTAATTGGTATGAAATGGAATCACACTGTGGTTTTGAATTGCATTTTGCTAATGTAAAATGATATTAAGAATCTCTTCATATATTTATTGGATATTAGCATAACTTGGGGGAAAATGTCTATTGAAGCCTTTGCCCTTCATCAGCGGAGACTGCTGCAACAACAGACCAGACTGAGAGGCTGAACATTTTCTCAGTATTCTGGAGGCTGCAGACTCAACCTCAAAATATCAGCTGGTTATTCTAGAGGCCACTGACTTACACACAGCCCTTTTCCTAAGTGCATACATTCCTGGTGCCTCTCTCACTCCTTATAAGGGCACAAGCCATACTAGATTAGGACCTTGTCCTTAGGACATCATTCAACCTCAATAACCTCCTTATAGAGCCTATATGCAAATATAGTCACAATGGGATTATGGCTTCAACAAATTTTAAGGGCACATGATTCAATTCATAATAGTATTTTTTTTATTGTTGAATAGCCAAGTGAAAAAGAATTCCATCATTGTTGTCTCTTATTCCATTTATTGTGTAAAACTTAACAGATAATGCAAAGAATTGGCTTTTGTTTCTTGTTAAAGCACATTGGTTCTGGACTACTTCCACAACTTCAAATTTTCTACACATGAAAGTTTTGATGGTCTGACTTTAAATCTTACTTGGTTCTAACAGGATAGCGAAGATGGGAGAGTAATTGTAGCATCATCTCCTAAGCTTTGAGTTAATTTAATCATCCAGGTCAGCCAGTTAGGAACGATAATGGGATTGGTAACACTGTTTAAGTGGAACTCTGACCAAGACACCATGTAATATAAACTTTCCTAACAACAGCTAGGCCTCTCTCCACACTTTTTTTTTAAGACTTACTTTATTTTTATTGGAAAGGTAGATTTACAGAGAGAAGGAAATATAGAGAGAAAGATCTTCCCTCTGCTGGTTGATTCCCAAAGTTACTTCAATGGCCAGAGCTGAGCTAATTCAAAGCCAAGAGCCAGGAGCTTCTTCTCCCAGGTCTCCCATGCAGGTGCAGGGTCCTAAGGTTGTGGGCCATCTTCCACTGCTTTCCTGGGCCACAAGAAGAGAGTGGGATGGGGAGTGGAGCAGCTGGGACACAAACCGATACTTATACAGGGTCCTGGCACAGGCAAGGCAAGCACCAATCCCCACAAGTATTCTTTTGGTATCACAAACACAAAAAGCCATGGAAAAATAGGCACAATAATTTTGCTATTATCTTTGCCCTTTTTGGCCTCAAATGTCCATGCATAGAAATCCACATTGTACAAAATATTCATTTCTCCAATTCATACTTGTTTCAGAACAAGAAAAGCATGATATATACTCTTCTATCACTGTTTCCACCGTTTGTCTTTCACCACATCTGATCTTGAATCTAAGATACTGTTTGATTCATGTATAACTGAATAACTGTTCTCCATGCACAAAAGACATGGAATTAGAGAAAGAGACTTAGAGTAAGAGAGAACATGAGAACAGACTGCTTAGTGCAGAGCTTCCCTGGGTCCCTGCGAGGGCTTCTGCTGTAGCCTAGAAGCACTGAGGAAGCAAACAAATACAAAATAGAAAGACTGTATTTCCATGCCTGCCATCAAAATTGAAAATTAGAATTTTTAAAAACACTCTTATTAATGCAAAAAAGTGATATACTTTCTGAAAACAAAGAGGCATTCCCAAGAAAAATTAAAAAAAATAGCTATACCAAGTGAAAAATTCAAAAACATAAAATTGTCAAGTGGGAGTACTTTCTAAACTGATTACAGATGCAACATAATTCTGATTAAAATTTCAGTGGACTTTTATGGAGATAAGTTGATTCTAAAACGTAAATGGACATGCCAAGAAACCAGAACAGCTACACGATTTTAGAGGAAAGGTAAAATTGGAAGATTCATACTGATATTTAATACTTACTATAAAGCTACACCAAGACAATGAAAGAAAGCACATACAGACAGAGCAATGCAACAGAATACAGAGCCCTACCTGACCCTCAGATGCTGTGAACTGCTTTCAACAAAGATGCTAAGGTATTTCAACAGAAAAGGATAGTTTTTCAACAAATGGTACTGGAATAGCTAGACATTTTAAAATATACACATCAAACTTTACCATTCATCAGATACCAAATTTAACTTAACATGGATCACACACTTAATAATAAATGCTAAAACTATAAAACTTTTAATAGAAAAAAGTCTTTATAATTCAGGCATATGTACAGCTTTCCTAGCACATGAGCAGCACAATCATAAAATGTGTAAAAAGCTTGTAAGCTGGACTTTAAAATTTAAAACTACTACTCTTTTTTTTTTTTAAGATGTTTATTGTTATTGGAAAGCCGGATATACAGAGAGGAGGAGAGACAGAGAGGAAGATCTTCCGTCCGATGTTTCACTCCCCAGGTGAGCCACAACGGGCCGGTGCGCGCCGATCCAAAGACAGGAACCTGGAACCTCTTCCGGGTCTCCCACGCGGGTGCAGGGTCCCAAAGCTTTGGGCCATCCTCGACTGCTTTCCCAGGCCACAAGCAGGGAGCTGGATGGGACGTAGAGCTGCCGGGACTAGAACCGGCACCCATATGGGATCCCGGGGTGTTCAAGGCGAGGACTTTAGCCGCTAGGCCACGCCGCCGGGCCTAGCCAGGTTCCCGGCTTCAGATCGGCGCACACCGGCCCGTTGTGGCTCACTTGGGGAGTGAAACATCGGATGGAAGATCTTCTCTCTGTCTCTCCTCCTCTCTGTATATCTGGCTAAAATAAAATGAATAAATCTTTTAAATATATATATATATATATATATATATATATATATATATATAAAATAAATAACAGAAACAAGACATAGATGGGGACACGGGGAAACTTGTAGAACACATATCTCATATCCCAGAAAGAAGAAATTCTTACAACTCAAGAGAGTAAGATAATCCAAACAAAAATGAGCAAAATATTAGAACAGATAACTTAGAAGTATGCAAATATCAAAGATGAAATTATGAGCAACAAAATCAGTGAAATGAGTATTGAAACCACAATGAGATACTAAAGAGGCTAATTTTTAAAAACTGAGGGTACTAAGTCCTGACAAAGATATGGAGCAACTGAAACTTCTAAACACACTGCTGTTAACACGTGAACACAAAAGCAGATGCTTGGCAAAACCGTTTGACAGTTTTTCTATAATCATACCATACACTTATTTTAATTAATTCATCCACAGATATCTACAAAGATACGAATACATATGTCCACACAGAATTGTCATGTACACAGACAGCAGTTTTATTCACAACAGATCAACACTTGAAACAACCCAGATGCTCACCAACAGATGAACAAACACTATGGTTTAGCCACACAACAGAAAATTACTCAGCAATAAAACAAAACATATTACTAATTTACACAAGAGGATGGATTTCAAAGCATTATGCTAAGCAAAGAAAAAAATTGATGCAAGAAGAATACACACTGTATGATCTATTTGAAATTCTAAGAAAATTAGATCTAATTTTTAGTCACAGATAACAGCTAAGCAGAAGAACAGGGTTGTCTATTGAGGTAGAAGGGAACTGAGTGCCAAAGGGCTTTAGACATCTTACCAGGTGACAGACATACACAGCATCATGAGGGTAGTTAAGCAGTGTTCCACACTACAAACATAAAATGATGGCATTGTTACACAGCCACGCATTACTAAATGATGGAGATACATTCTGAGAAAGGCGGCATTAGGCAACTCAAACTACCTACACAGCTAAGATGACTATGATCCCATAGGTCTGTATCATTTCATGGAACCACTATTGTGTATGTGATCAGTCACTGAAATACAATGGAGCTGATGACTACATTTGAATTACTCCCATTTTAGAAAGTTGATGGGGGTAGGAGGCAAAGGAAATGATAATTTATTTCTTACTTTACTTCCAATTAAATCTAGAGTCAGTACGACAGTCTATCATTGACCTTTTAAAGGTCTTGAATAAATTTTCAAATATTCAATAGATTTTCATGACAAAAGAAACTAATATTAGGAAAAATTCCATTTAATGTTTTAAAGTATTCATACTTACTGTAAAATATACTCACACTAACTTTTGTGGCGCTTGAGGGAGTCATAAAATCGTATCTCTTGCCCCCTACACCCTAAACTCCAAACAATGTTAGAGTCAGTCAGGTAGATAGAGTAGACCAATCATATTGCTAAAATATATGCTTGATTAGAAGATATAATTTAGGCTTGTGCCAACTATGGCAATCTAAGATTGAGCCTAGAATTGGAGCTGTCCAAGTAAGCAGGGCAGAGCCTATACAGCAAGTCTGGGAGCAGCAACATAGCTGGGAGGAGAACAGAACACAGGCTCTCTGCAGAAAAAACAAACCCGAAGAAAGGGACGGCAAGGAGGTGGCACGCCAAAGGCTGCATCCTAAACTTCCCTGGAAGGTAGAAGCGGAAGATCAGGATTCCTTGAACACTTTAAGAAACATTATAAAAGGAATCCACCCCCAGTCTTTGCCTTTCCCATCAGAGTGGATAATCACTTGTTCAGCTTTCATCCACCATGGCACACAGGACAGGTGGAGTCCACATATAACACACCTAAGGCAAGATGTGTGCAGGTCATCTTACCTTCCATCAGTGTCGCCATATTTATTTGCAAATGACTAAGGAATATAACTTTAGGAGTTAACTCCTTTATATTATTTTGATTTACTTTGGGGTAAGGAAATAGCTTATGTATAAATGTCTGTATTTTATTACTGGTTAAAAAAACACTACCTTCATTTCTCAATCCTAAAATATCATCATTTATGAAGTACATTAGTTTAATAATAAGCCCTCAGAAAAAAACACATTTAACATACCTACTTTAGATAATACTATGGAACCATGTATCTTGGGTCAATTCATTTAGATACATTTATGTCATTAAATCACAATTCAAGCAATGTAGAAGAGCTTCTAACTTGAAATTAAAGAGATGAGTCATAATTCTGTTGACAGAATTAGCAAAATAAGTTTTAGAATCATATAAAATCATAGTGTTGGGGTGCTAGCACTGTGGCATAGTGGGCTAAACTGCTGCCTGCCATATTGGTGTGGTTCAAGGCCCAGCTGCTCCACATGTGGCGCACCTCCATAACGCACCTGGGAAAGCAGTGGATAATGGTGTACGTGCTTGGTCCTCTGCACCCCAGCGGAATGAAGCTTCAGGCTTTTGGCTTCAACCTGCTGTCGTGGCTATTGCAGCCATCTGGGACGGAACCAGAACATAGCAGACCTCTCTCTCTCTCACTTGATCCCTCTCTTACTCCATCACTACCTCTCTCCCTCTCTCCTTCACCTGCTCTCTAGTTCTGCCTTTCAAACAAATATAAATAAATATTTTTATAAATTATAATTCTCAAATTGAAAAGATTATGCTGCTCAGTTAAAACCAAACAAACGCTGGCTAAAACACAGCTTTTAAAATGAGAAAGTCTTTTTACGTTTTGATATGTAATGTCAATTTAAAAGGTATGTTTGCCTAAACCATTAAGCTTTTTATGTAGGCCTCAATTGTGGCAGACCTGAGTTTTGTAATCTATGCTGTACATGCTTCAGGTCCTGATAGCTTATACCTAATAATTACTCTATCACCTAAATACTCTACAACCTAACAATCTGTTTTCTAGAGAATGATTCTCAGGAGATCAGGCATGTGTAGTGCTCTAATAAGTGTCTAGTCCAACAACTTTCAAACAATAACAATACAAACTATACCCTACATAGTTTGAACATTAAACAGTATCATTTCAGAAAGTTAAACATTTATAATTAAATCATTATCCTTAACTTCAGTTATTTATCTTCAGACTAAAAAAGGCATGCTATTACAATTAACAATCTTATTAAACATTTGTATAGCAATACATCCTTGAAAAACAATAGATGTATCTTTTTCTTTGTGCATAGAAGAGTGTTAGCTAAAATAAGCATCTTTGGGGCTGGAGAAATGAGTGGGCTTCCTTCTCGATTACTCATTATTCCTTTTTCCTCCATCTTACATTGAAACTATTCAATTTTTATTTATGTAAGGCTGAAACTAAAGTGGTCCAGCAATGCCAATATGAGGAAACATCGGGCTCTTTAACAGAGTGGTTATAGGTAATCCACCCTGACTCCTGCCTTCTGTGAGGCTGAGACATAAACCTGATGCCAAGAAAAAACTCCACTGACAAACCACCTGTCCTATCAGAAACATGAATAGTAAAATCTCACTCCTACAAGGATTAAGAAGTTCTCTCTTCTTTAAATCAGAAAAAATTGAGATAATTTCTAAATTAACACTAGTGTCTTATTGAAATAACAAGCATGAACTGAGCACCTCATATGGGAAGAATCATGCAAAAGTTTTACACATACTACTTTCACTAAGAAAAAAGTACATTGATTTTTTAAAAAACTTACACCACAGAAAAATCTTCAAAAGGCAGAAAATAAAACTTTGCAATTTACGCAAAAAGCAAACACTGCTCAAAACAACACAGGGTACCTTCTTCCAGGTACTTATCTGTACCTATGAGAATATTCCTTTATTAAACAAAATGCATTATTTTTTATCATTCCAAAACTGATCTCTCCACTTAACAATAGTGCCAATTTCTCCAACTTTGGATAAAAAGGAAGAACAAAGAGAGAAGCAATTCACCAAAACAAATTTTTCAAAAATCTGCCTCATAGTAGACTATTACTTATATATTCATATACTCAAACAGCTACAAAAACTAGCTACTTTGCCTCTAACAAAAATTAACTTAATTCTATACTAGTATCTTCCTGAGTGTCAAAAATAATAGTATTCAATAGTTCTATGTAATTATACTACAACAGATATGATATGCAAAAAACTCACATCAGCAATCATTATGAATTTAATCATGAGTTTTCTTTCTTTTTTTTTTTAAATTTATTTATTTTTATTACAAAGTCAGATAGAGAGGAGGAGAGACAGAGAGGAAGATCCTCCGTCCGATGATTCACTCCCCAAGTGGCCGCAACGGCCAGTGCTGTGCCGATCCTTAGCCGGGAACCTGGAACCCCCTTCGAGTCTCCCACACGGGCGCAGGGTCCCAAAGCATTGGGCCATCCTCGACTGCTTTCCCAGGCCACAAGCAGGGAGCTGGATGGGAAGTGGAGCTGCCAGGACCAGAACCGGCGCCCATATGGGATCCCGGTGCATTCAAGGCGAGGGCTTTAGCCGCTAGGCCACGCCGCCGGGCCCTAATCATGAGTTTTCATAAATTCTTTCTTTAATGTATTCTCCTACTAGTGGGACAGTACTTAAAAATACATCCCAACTTCTATGATTTTGTAATAAAATTCTTCACTAACTGTCATTATAATACTAACTACATTTTTATGTCTAGAAAGATAGAAAGTAACTACTAGAATTCTAATAATTATTTTTCATTTCACTGAATAATTCCAAAAAAAATTACCAGAAAGAAGAATTCTAAATCA
Organism: Ochotona princeps; assembly: GCF_030435755.1. Classification (NCBI taxonomy): domain Eukaryota; kingdom Metazoa; phylum Chordata; class Mammalia; order Lagomorpha; family Ochotonidae; genus Ochotona; species Ochotona princeps. The sequence goes on along the minus strand of NC_080854.1, from coordinate 19,038,870 downwards.
TCAGTTGCGAATTTAGAAGCAAGAAATAATTGTGTTTAAGGTATTTTGAGTTTCAAAAATAAGAAAAAAATAATGCTTTTTGACTGGGATCACTAACTGGCATAATTTTAATACTACATCCATAACATCATTCTTTTAAAACTGGAGATTTCAAAAATTACTCACTGTGGTTAGGACTACTCTAATTACTATAAGAATTTTAAAAAAATCATTCTGACATTTAACAGTACTTTAAACCCCTAGCAAATACTGAAGGATAAAATCATCATTGTTATAAGTTTACAGAAGCACAAATCAAAAACTAGAAAAAGCTGAGAATGCACACATTTTCATGTATTTTCAGTCACACTTTCAAAGATTCCACATATAATGAAATGACAACTTTAAATCAAAATCAGTATCAAAAACACTCAAACTTTGTGATATACATACTCTAGAGAAACAATAAAAATAAAATAATAGTTTATTTCTAAGACAGAAAGAAGCCAAAACTATCCGTAAAACAAAAGTTGGTAAGTCCACATTTTAATAACATTTACCATCAAGTTATCAGCTGCACACAAACACACTTTTCAAGCTGCATCATTAAAACATGTCCATTTATGCATTTGGATTAAGTTTATTTATCAAAAAACATTTATCCAAATTCTAATCTTTAAATTATAAATCATAGCTTGTGAAAAAATTCTACCATTTAGCTTTTGTTTCATGCCTCATCTGAAGGACTTACGTTATAAGCAGGAGTTCTGCTCTTTTGCCAGAAAAAATATTCCTATGGCTACACTTTCTGTGCCAATCAAAAAGACTCAAATAATTCCTCTAAGCACACAGTTTCATCGGGCTTTGATAAAAACAGAGCCGTCTGGTGGCGTAGCCCCCTCTTCCTTCTCGGTTACGGTCTCAACCGTTCCAGAAGCAGACACAATCACCATGGTTTTATTTGCTGAAACTGTCTTCTGTTTCTCAGCAATAGCTGCACAAACAGCAATAATCTCATCACTCTCAAAGTCATAGTCGACTTCCGGAATCGACCTCTGCGAAAACTGTGTCACTGCATTTGGTGCTTCACTTCTCTTGATCCTCTGTGCAACTTTCTGTTGCTCCAATAGTGTTCTTGCCCAAGAAAGGTCTTCTTTCCAAATTTCAGGATTCATTGGATAGATGTGAAGGGCTACTTGAAAACTTCGAATTGCCTAGAGGAAAAAAAGTCAGAGTTTTTTCTTTCTTTCGCAACAAACAGGCTTAATACAATTGGGAGTGTGTGTGTGTGTGTATATACATTACATTACACACATTCTAATGCATTTTATTTATGCATTAGAACATACAGGATAGAAATACGTACTTTCCCTAACCAGTAGATAATGAGTATAGTGTCAGAATGTTAGAAGTGTGAAGTAAAATTACTGGCAAAATATTCACAGATTAAGTCACCATACGGAGGTAGTGATGTTAGAATTCAAAGAAACGCAGATAAACTATTTAGCTTGTGCATACTACAAAATATATTGATCTTGGGATTCCCTAGGAAAAACCACACACAATCAGGAAAATTTGAGGAATGTATGAATTTGATACTAAGAGTTTGCATCTTAATAATGCTAATATTTGGAGCCAGTGCTGAGTGGCAGAGCTAGTTAAAACACCATCTTTGAGGCCAACTAACCCATACTGGCGTCAGATTAAATCCCCTGCTCAGCTTCCAACTCTACTCCTTGCCAAGGTACTGGGAAAGCAGCAGAGGACAGCCCAAGTGTTGGGGCCCTGTACTAACAAGGGAGACTCATTCACAAGAAGCTCTGGGCCCCTGGCTTCAGAGCTTCCCAGTTCTGGCCAAAGTGGTCATTTGGAGAGTGAGCCAGCAGATGAAAGCGCCCTCGTCTTCTAACTACCCCTCTCTCTGTAAACTCTGTCTTTTGAACGAATAAATCTTGGGCCTGGCGCAGTAGCCTAGCAGCTAAGGTCCTTGCCTTGAACGCACCAGGATCCCGTAAGAGCACAGGCTCTAATCCCAGCAGCCCCGCTTCCCACCCAGCTCCCTGCTTGTTGCCTGGAAAGTAGTCAAACATGGTCCAAAACCTTGGGACCCTGCACCCATGTGGGAGACTCAGAAAAGGCTCCAGGTTCCAGGCTCCTGGCCTTGGTTGGGCTCAGCTCCAGCCATTGTGGTCACAAAAGGAGTGAATCAGCGGATGGAAGATCTTCCTTTCTGTCTCTCCTCCTCTATATATCTGGCTTTGCAATAAAAATAAATAAATATTTAATAAATATCAAATAAATAAATATTTTTAAAATGCTAACATTCAATGTGGTTTACCATGCTCTAGACACTAGAGATCAACACATTTTAACTCAATCAACCTCATATTTGGCTCATATTAACTCAATCAGCCTGGTGACAATGCAATGAGGTAGATATGGAGACATGGTTATTGCTTTCAGAGCTTCTTTACAGACACACGGAGATCAGTTACCAAAGGTGTCAGCTAGGAAGTGGCAGAACTGAGATATAAACCCAGCATGAATTTACAGTGCTCTTATTCACTGTTACAGCGCTCTCACCTAAGGAGCCCGTTTCATCGGATTCAAAGTCAACCTAAGCACTACTGATTATCTAGGGTAAGGGGGGGTTGGTCCCAGGTTCTGTAGGCACTTTAGCCACATCCCTGACCTATATCCACTAAATGCCAACACAGCACCTGTCCTATATCCTAAAAACTAAAAATGTCTCCAGATGTTGACAACTGCACCCTGGAGGGAAAACTGCTTCAAGTTGAGAACTGCTAGTCTGCATCTACTGTGTGCTATTCTGAGAATGCTCACTCAATGGAGAGAGGATCTTTATGCAAATGTAGCTTTGTTTTAGGATCCCACAAATTCATCAAAAAAAAACAAACCAGAAATAGGTATGTAAAGCAATGAATAAAAAGTTACAATCTTTATAATTTATTGATTGATTTAAAAAGCAGAGAAATGAAGACAAAGAATGAGAGAGAGAGAGCGAGAGCGAGCACCCATCCACTGAGTCACTCTCCAAACTGTCCAGAGAAGACAGGGCTGGATCACGCTGAACCAAAGAGCAAATCATGAAAATATAATGAAATTCTGATGACTCAACTTTATTCAAAGGTTAAAGTCAGTCAATTCGTCAGCAAATATGCCAGAGTCCTAAAAAGTTATCATGAGTGTTGAGGCTTGAATGTTCTTAATATTCTAGGACAAACAACCCTATGAATATGCAAGAATGTACAAAGTGGATGCCTAACAAAACATTAAAGTGGTGACTGTATTTGTATTCACTAAATTTTTCAAAATTATTTTTTTACTTCAAAAACAGAGAGAGAAAAAAATTTTTTTAAAAAGCCCTTCCTTCCGCTGCGTCCATTTCCACATGCCTACAATAGCAGAAGTTTGGCCAGACTAAATCAAGGAGCCAGGAATTCATCTGAGTGTTCCCTGTGGACAGCAGGCATCTGAGTACCTCATCCACCACCTGCCACCTACGAGGGTGGACATTAGCAAGAAGCTAAAGTTACAAGTACAGTTAGTGACTCAGACCCAGTACTTCAATGTAGGGTGTGTGTCCCCAAGTTGTACCTTAACTGATGCCAGAGCTCTCTCATACCCACTCAACACTTCTACATCATTCAACGGTGCTACGGAGCCACCACCAAAACAAAATTCAAAACATTTTGTCACCCCCAAAAGAAACCCCGCATCTATAAGCATTTCCCAAGACCCCAGCCTTAGGCAATGATTAAAAAATCTTAGTGTCTCTAGATCTGCCTACTTTATACATATAATATAAATGAAACCACACAACATGTGGAGTTTTGCATCAAGTTTATTTCACTTAGCATATTATTGTCAAGCCTTGCCTATGCTGTAATCACTACTTCATTTCTTTTCACTGTTGAATAAAAAATTGTAGAGTTGTATCAAATTTTGCTTCATCAGTTGGTAGCATTTCAATTATATTAATTTCCTGGACATTATAATGTTACATGAACATTTATGTACAAGTTTTTGTGTGTACACGTATCTTCATTTCTCCTGGATATAAACTGGACAGAACTGCTATGTCTTATGCCAACTGTATAATATCATTTTCTGAAGAACTTCCAGATTGTCTCCTCAAGTGTCTGTTACAATTCATATTCTCAATAATACCCTCAGTAACATTTGATGTTGTTCACCTTTCTTCTGACAGCTACCCTAATGGTTGTGAAGTAGCACCTCAACACAGTCTTGTATTGTAATTCCTGATGTTCAGGTTGCTTAGCATCTTCTAAGATGCTTATTAGCTGTTTGCATGCATATTTTCTTCGAAAAAAAACATGATCTTTCGCCCACTTAAAGACTTACTGTTTTGTCTTCCTGTTGTTGAGTTGTTAAACTTCTTGATATATCCTTGGGAAAAGAGCCTTTTCAAATACATAATTTGCAGTAGTTTTCTTACATTCTTTGGGTATTGCTTTTTTTTTTTCTTTTTTTTTTTTTTTTTTTTTTTTTTTGCTTTCTAGTATCCTATGAGGCAAAAATGCTTCTTTTTGATGTCCGATTTTTCTCTGGTCCCTCGTTACTTAAGCTTTAGATGTCATATTTAAAAAAATGGCTCATGCTCACCACTTCTACTCAAAATTGTACCACACAGAGAAATTTGGTAAGAAATAAAAAAGACCTGGGCCCGGCGGCGTGGCCTAGCAGCTAAAGTCCTTGCCTTGAACGCCCCGGGATCCCATATGGGTGCCGGTTCTAATCCCGGCTGCTCCACTTCCCATCCAGCTCCCTGCTTGTGGCCTGGGAAAGCAGTTGAGGACGGCCCAATGCATTGGGACCCTGCACCCGCGTGGGAGACCCGGAAGAGGTTCCAGGTTCCCGGCTTCGGATCGGCGCAGCACCGGCCCATTGCGGCTCACTTGGGGAGTGAAATATCGGACGGAAGATCTTTCTCTGTGTCTCTCCTCCTCTCTGTATATCTGACTTTGTAATAAAATAAATAAATCTTTAAAAGAAAAAAAAAAAGAAATAAAAAAGACCCAAATCAGAAAGCAGTAAAAATGGCCCTTTTGCAGACAACTTAGTATTATATACAAAAAGTCCTAGTAAGTCCATTTAAAAATTGTTAGAACAAATGAACAGGTTGCAGAACATGATCCAACTGTGTTTTTATACAACAATCATCTGGAAAGGAGATTACAGTAACAATTCGTTTTACGAAAGCACCATAAATAATGAAAAAACATTCAGGGATAACTGTAACTATGCAACACTGCTGGAATTCAAGAAGACACAAACACCTTTCCATGAACCAGATAACTCAATACCAGTAAAACATTCACACTGTCAGCAATCAACAGATCCAGCAAAATCTCAACTCATCTTTCGATAGAAATGACAAACTGTGCCTACAAAACACAAGCACCTGAAAGAGAGCCTGAGCAGACAAATGTGCCTTTAGAAGAGTAACAAACATAGAAGCACACATTTCCCAATTTCAAGTACATTACAAAGCTACAATAAACAGAAGATGTAACTGGTGAAACATATTATGTGAACCAATGAAAAGAACAGAAGCCCTAGAAAGTAATCCATGTATACCAAAGTACTTCAAAAAATGCATGGAAAATGGAATTAAAAATAAGTTTATTCCGGTGCAAAAAAATTGAAATCCATGCATAATTTTTCATAAAATCCTTTCTCCATGAAGTTTTGAAGACTTCCCTCATATATGGGCAACTGATCTTCAAGAAGGAAGTCAAGTACACAACAGGCAACGCAAAATCTCTTCAATAAATGATGCGGGAAAAACTGGACATCAACACACAAAAGAATGAAACTGCATCCTCCTCTTATACAGTATGACTCAGAATAGATTATAGACTTAAAACATAAGAATCAAAGCTATGAAACTGCTAGGGGAAACAGAAAAGCTTCGTGAAATTTGTCTTAACAGTGGTTTCGTGAACATTAACAACAAAGGTACATGCAATAAAAGAAAAAAACAGGCAAATATGATTACATCATAAAAAGTGTCCACTAAGCAAAGGAAACACTCAAGAGTGAAAACAACCTAAAGACTAAGAAAATATTTGCAAATTATGTAATTTTAACATATAAGATATGTAAGAGTTTCTATAATATACTTGCAATAAATACAAACAGGAAACGGGAATATGAAATGATACTCAGTGTCACTAAATCAGTGGGGAAATGCAGATGAAAGCCACAATGAAATACCACTTCACATGTTTTTCTTTTACTTGTGATAACTAAAACAAAGAGTACTAAACAATGTATACATCTGAGTGATTATTTTTTATAGCCCTAGTCTATAACTTTTCAGGAACAGTGATTTCTCTACTTACTACTTGTTGAATTCTCTATTTAGTGGAGAATTAAGCTTGTGATCATAAAGGAAACTGAAAGTATGTCGTGATAAAAATTAAAAAGAAAAATACAGAATCAGTAAGAAGGGTGGGAGTAAGAAGACGAGAGATAAAGTATCACACATTCTGCATATACAAAATACATGAAATCAATCTGTTCCATAAGTGACTGTGAAAAACTGGAATTCTTGTACCTTGTTGACAGAAATACAAATGTGACAGCTGCTACGTAAACAGTATGCAGATTTCTTTAAAAACTAAAAACATAACTACTATGATCCAGGAACCTCACTTCAGACATTTAGCTAAAGAATCGGGATGTCAAAAGAGATACTAGTACTTCCGTAATCACTGGAGCACTATTATTAACAGAAAATATGTGGAAATGATCTAAATGTCAACTGACAAATGAACAGTTTTAAAAAAAAGTGAAATAAACAAAAGATGGGATATTACCTAACCTTAAAATCCAATCTGCAATGCACTGTAAATGGGTATAGTAAATGAAATGAGTCAGTTACAGAAGAACAAAAATTCTATAATTCCATTTATACGAGGTAACTAAAATAGTCAAATTCATGGAATCAAAAAGGAGAACTGGGATTCTCAGCAGAGGGTAGAGGGGCAGAGGAACATGGGAAGTTGTTAAACAACAGATATGCAGACGCCATCAAGCGAAGCACACAGGCCTAGGCAGCTGCTGTACTACTGCACTGCATTCAGTGATCAATAATTGCACATATAAAAATTAAATGGGCAAACCTGATATTAAGTGTTCCAAAGAAAATTTATTTTTATATGATAGGACAATAATATAAAGCTCTTAAAACCATTTATTTTTGTTTTTTAATTCTTACCTTAAGTTTCAACATGCAGAATTTTTCATTAATAAGTTGTGCTCTTCAAGATTACCAAAGATAAAGCAGCTTGACTCAGACAAAATCTATAGTAGTCATGAAACTAAACATTTATGGGGGTAGGTATTTTGGCTAATGGTTAAGTCACTATAATGGTTAAGTGCAGTCCCATACCAGAATGCCTGACGCAGGCCCTGCTACACTGCTGATTCCAACATCCTGCTAGCGCATGAGATGCAAGGCAATTGAGTCCCTGTCACCCACATGGAACACTTGGACTCAATTTCTAGTTCCCAGCTCCAATTCCAACTCCTAGATGTTATGAGCATTTGGGAGACACTCACAGCAAATAGCTGTATTTTCTTCTTCTTTATCTGTCTCTCTCAGAAAAACAATTTTTTTTTGGTTCAAAATGCAAATCTTTTTTTTTAGATTTATTTTTTATTGAAAGGCGGATATACAGAGAGCAGGAGAGACAGAGAGGAAGATCTTCCATCCGATGGTTCACTCCCCAAGTGACCGCAAAGGCTGGAGCTGAGCCATGCCGGAGCCAGGAGCCAGGAGCTCTTCTGGGTCCCCCACGCGGGTACAGGGTCCCAAGCCTCTGGCCTGTCCTCAAGCACCCTCCCAGGCCACAAGCAGGGAGCTGGATGGGAATTGGGACTGCCAGGATTAGAGCCAGCGCCCATTTGGGATCCCAGGCACGTGCAAGGCGAGGACTTTACCCACTACGCCATCGCGCTAGGCCCGAGTTTACAAATGTAAATCTTAAACCTTTCATCATCTTTTCCAGAGAAATAATCACTTATCTATCCCACTGGTGTAAAACAGTTATCATTAATTTACTTAATGAAAAAGACTGACATTCCTATGTTAGGCTTACCAATACTTAATTAGAAGTTAAGGTTTGTTAGTCCTATATCAAAACAAAAACATGACAATTCTCACAACTAATTCCTTATACTTAGCCTTTGTTATCAACAAGTAATGGTCAAATTGACAGACACATTTATAACAGCACTTGGTAGATTTCACACCTTCTATCCTCCCCCATTTTTCCCTCAAGAAGCCTAGCAACTTTGCATTCTAAAAACTCGCCACCATTACTTTACCATATTCTCCTTTCTCCCTTTCACTACAAAATCTGTTTCCACAATCATACTAACACACTTTCATATTGTGGCAAGTTCAATGATCCAAAGAACTAAGGTAAAGTCGCTTATTACCTATTTAATAAAGCTTATCAACACCAGGTAATGTTTTACTTTAAGTGTTGTAAATTATGTCACATAACTAAAAAATACTTTGGTTAGGATACAGTTGGCATTTGTAACCAAAAAAGATGTTCAGCAAAAATCTGATTAGTGTTTATAAGTTAATATCTTCAAGAAGCAATTGTTTTTTTGCATCGATTTGCTAAGTGGGTATTCACTGACTTGCTGATTCAGTAGATATAAACTTCAATTTTAGCATTCATAATAATCCAAATTCCTTACCAGAAGTATCTCTCCTAACCCAAGCTGAGCACGTCCCAAAGTTTGCCAAGACTCCCATGAATGTGGATTGCACTGGACAGCCATTTCTGCTGCATGTACCGCTGGGAATATTTCATGAAGAGACATTAGGACCTATAAACCAGAAAGAAGAGAAAAAACCCTTACATTAATATTCATAAGCTGGCAAAGCACTTATCAACAAACACAACCAACTGCTTTTATTTTTTACAAATAAGTTTGAAATCTGATAAACAGCACTTCATTGGGTCTTCCCCCTCTGCGGCTGAGGGTCAGGAATTTAGTCCTCTTCATATAAACTATTCCCTCTCCAGTGACTGAACCCTACATTCACAGGTTTAAACCCAAGCAATCACACTGTAGTTTTGGCGGCCCAGAGCTATTTCAACCACCAATTTCATTTCTATTTAAATTCTATGTATACCAGGTCTTGCTAGTAAACTAGGTAAACTAACTTGTTCAATCAGACATTCTGTCCCCAGGGAATATATATGCCATAAAAATAATCAAAAATTCCAAAGACCATCTCACAGATATACTTTTCGAATCATTCAAATCAGAAAAAAAAAAGTCAGAGTTCTGAAACTTTCTGTTTTAGGTTATCACAAGGGGCTGAATTTTGTCTATAATCTGAGATCATTAACATTTTAGAGGATTTATGCCAAAAACATCATCAGATTCCAAACTAAACAGCTTTTTATAAAGTTTCCCACAAATCTCTCTCCTTTATCTTTCAATTGGAAAGGCAGAGTTACACAGATAGGACAGAGAGATCATCCATCTACAGGTTTACTCCTTAAATGGTCACTACAGCCAGGGCTGAACTGATCCAAAGCCAAGAACCAGAAGCTTCTTCCTGGTCTCTTCTGAACCCCCAGGTGGGTGCAGGAGCTCAAAGAATCGAGCCAGCCTCCACTGCTTTCCCAGGCCATCAGCAGGGAGTTGGATCAGAAGTGAGCAGTTGGAACTCACACTGGCTCCCATACAGGACACCAGTACTGCAGGTGGAAGCTTAGCTTGCTATGCCACAAATCCTTCTATTACCACAAACAATCAGGCTGGCACTATGGCTCAACAGCTTAATCTTCTACCTAGTAACACTGGCATCCTATATGTGCACCGCTTCCTGTTCTGGCTGCTGCACTTCCAATCCAATTCCGATAGTGGGCTGGAAAAGCAGCCGAGGATGGTTCAAGTCCTTGGAATCCCGAACCTACACGGGATATCAGAAGAGGCTCCTGGCTTTGGACAGTTCAGCTGTGGACATTTGGAAGGCTTTTCTCTGTTAAATCTGCTTTTCCAATAATGAACACATCTTTAAAACTGTATAATAATTATTTAAGATTAAAAATGTAAAAGCATCCAATTGATGAGCCCCAGAGCACTTGACTCAGTGGATATTAGCTAAGTAAAAACCAAATTGGTCGCAGGCTCGGCAGCATGGCCTAGTGGCTAAGGTCCTCGCCTTGATCCCATATGGCTGCTGGTTCTGGTCCCGGCAGCTCCACTTCCTCTCTATCTCTCCTCCTCTCAGTATATCTGACTTTGTAATAAAAATAAAATAAAATAATTTAAAAAATTTAAAAAAAAAACCAAATTGGTCGGGCCCGGCAGCATGGTCTAGAGGCTAACGTCCTCGCCTTGAACGCCCTGGGATCCCATATGTGCGCCGGTTCTGGTCCCAGCGGCTCAACTTTCCATCCAGTTCCCTACTTGTGGCCTGGAAAGGCAGCTGAGGACAGCCCAATGCTTTGGGATCCTGCACCCATGTGGGAGACCTGGAAGAGGTTCCTGGTTCCTGGCTTCGGATCGGCACAGCACCGGCCACTGCAGCTCACTTGGGTAGTGAACCATTGGAAGATCTTCCTCTCTGTCTCTCCTCCTCTCTGTGTATCTGACTTTGTAATAAAGGTAAATAAATCTTAAAAAAAAAAAAAGAATCAGACAGGAAACAGCATGGATTCACTTATACCTTACTAGGTGGGACACAAAGATTAGTTACTCCTCACTAGGGTATTGAAGATTTCTCTGCACATCCCTCCTAAAACTGTTCTGCACCTAAAATGTTGACATATGTGTTGTTAGAGTTATAAGCCAGTCTAGACTACCCGAAAAACAGCCAGGTTCAGCAAAACTATGTTTCAACACTATAAAATGCTAAATAGTAAAATGAAAATAGATACGAGACAGTTGAATAGTAATCTATAACCATTTTAAGGTGTATAGAACCCCGTTGCATATAAACTAAAATTGAAATGTCAATGAAGAAGTCACAGGATGTGGTTAAGAACTTGCATTTTTTTTAACATACTGGTTACTCAATACTATGTCAATTAATTCCATAACATTATAAATTGTTGCTGATGTTATGTTGGGGCTTTTAATTGATCGGGATGATACTCTGCCTGCTCTACCTTCAGACCAGAGATGGTCTCCCGAAGAAGCCGCTGAACTTACCTGGACAATAACATGCTGGACTCCATGCTTGGTTGATGCTTGCAATGAAAGAATCTCAACTGAACTTGAACTGCGATAATGCAACAAGGTGGAGGAATCCACCATGGTGGGAGGGTTTGGGGAGGGGTGGGGGGAATCCCAGTGCCTATAAAACTGTCACATAATGCAATGTAATAAAAAAAAAAAAATCAATCTGCTCATATTTTATAATTAGCTAGAATAGCTAACCTCATTGTGAAAACAAATAAATTTCTAATTTGATGCAAAAAACAGAACCACAAATAAAACGGTGAATATTTTTCTCAATATACTGTATTTGAAAAAGAAAATGGGAGGACATACTCCTTCAGCTCATCACTGTTTACACAATAATGTAGCAAATTTCACGAAGACACATGAAGTTGCTCACAGTGATTACCTGTGCTTTCATCTCATGGAGGGCAGCCTCATTGGGGGTTAAGTGCAGCGCTTCATCCCACCTCTGAATTGCCTCCCGGTACCTGTGGTTGGTAAAGTCACATTAATGTTATCTTTTCCAATGATTCCTTAAGAATACATGACAAGATTTCAAAATCAGCTACTAGTTAACAACTGTTTTATCAGTGAGTATTCAGGAAATGATGAAAGTGATTTTTTTTAAAGATTTATTTTAATTTTTGAAAGGCAGAGATACAGAGAGAGGGGGAGAATCAGGAAAGGAAAGAAATCTCCAACCACTGGTTCATTCCACAAATGGTCGCACAGCTGGGGCTGCACCAGGTGAAGGCAGGAGCTTCTCCTGGGTCTCCCATGTTGGTATAGGGGCCCAGCACATGGGCCATCTTCCACTGCTTTGCCAGGCACATTAGCAGGCAACCGGATTAGAACTGAAGCAGTCAGAACTGGATGCCCACATGGAACACTAGCACTGTAGGAGGTGGATTAACTCATTATGCCACAATGCCAGCCCCACTAGTGAAGTTTAAAGGCAGGAAAAATTACAGTGATGAAAGAAAAGGATAGCAAAAGAGGAAAAGGCAAAATACAAATAAAAATATCTTAAAAAACTGTCCTACAAAATTTTATTTTAACTTCTGGGCTTAGAAATCATTACCAGAATTTTGGGCCCGGCGGCGTGGCCTAGTGGCTAAAGTCCTCGCCTTCAACGCCCCGGGATCCCATATGGGTGCCGTGCACCCGCGTGGGAGACCCGGAAGAGGTTCCTGGTTCCCGGCTTTGGATTGGAGCGCACTGGCCCGTTGCGGCTCACTTGGGGAGTGAAACATCGGATGGAAGATCTTCCTCTCTGTCTCTCCTCCTCTCTGTATATCCGGCTTTCCAAAAATAATAAAAAAATCTTAAAAAAAAAAAGAAATCATTACCAGAATTTCTCTTTTCTTATAATCCATTAAACATGTCTATATATGTTCTCATCCATTTCAGATACTTCATGAACGACCTGAGAATGTATTACCCAGTTCTAACCTGGGTGCTGTTACAGCTATCTATCTGACACAGATACTGGTGTGAACAGATGCCAATTTTGTCAAGACCCTTAAGTTTTTGCTCAGCACTATTAGTAGCCATACAGGAAAAGCTGATAAAAAAATGAATGAAACAAGCAAAATATGCTTTTGAATCTGGTGGTTTCCAGTAGCACTTTTTCACTGTTGCTCTCCCACATTTTTTAAATATAAAGGTAATGAATTCTATGTGTTTCATACACACAATTTTAAGAAGACAACCATTCTTGCCTTGCTCCTCTGCCCCACTTGAGTTTCAGAGACAATAACAGATATAAACTGAGCTTAGCATATATTACAAGTCAAATATGCAGAAACATTTTCCTTTCTATATACAATTAGAGAAAAATGAAGTCCAACATGTTATCCAAGGATGCATGCATGCCTTTTATCCCTTAAAAGTGCAGATCATGCACTTCTAAATAGCTCTCAAAGTTTCAATTACCAGAACACCCCTCATAACAATAAACTGAAACTTTCTATCCTGTCCCTTTCCCCCAGTGCTATTGATACTCTTTAGAAGTAAACAGAAAATATTAAAACAAGCAGTTTTCATTCCTTTCTGTGTATGGAATGATCTGGGAGAAATTATGGAGGGAGAAAACGTAAAGCAGCAAATCCTGCGGAAGGATTCAAACATCTGTGTTGTTTGAAACACTTGTAAACAATGTTGGTAAGAAATCGAGGATGTAAAGCCCTGAGAATATCTGTCCTACAATCCGTCTCCTGCCACGGTAAGCCTTGCTATGGGCTATCTTGCTTTGAATCACTCCTCATCTGCCAGATCCTTCATTTCCTCTCTATGTTCTTGTGCATACGTTCCTTCTTAATATAGAAAGAGCCAATGAAAATGTTAGATAAATTTGGGTTGGTTGCATAGATTACTTAAGCAGGGAAGAGAAAAATTAGGAATTAAAACTAGAATTTAGTGAGAAAACCAAAGTATATTATAAAACACAATCTCTAACTTTGTTTTACATTTACTTTAAGCCACAGTTACAGAGAGACAAAGAGATCTTCCATCTGCTGGTTTCATTCCCCAAATGACTCCAATACTGCAGCTGAGCCAGGCTGAAGTCAGGAGCCCGGAGCTGCATCCCGATCTCCCACACACATGGCAAGAGTCCCAAACTGGCATTGAAATGGGATGCTTGTGTCGCTGTTGGTAGCTAACTCACTGAGACACAATGATGACAATGATGGGCCCATTCCCTTGATTACACCTTGCTCTTATTGCTTTTCTATTATTTATACTAAATAATATAGTCTTTATTAGTGTTACTAGTAAATAACATAAATGCACAAGTCCACTTCTGAGGTCTCAGTCCACCTTGACGAAGAATAAGCCACAGTTACCCTAACGTTTACCATAGTGACAACTCAAAGACTAGTAGCGCGGCTGAGGGGGACACTGTGACAGTATGCTTTACAAAACCTGTCTACCCATGCTACAAAGCAGTTATTATCAAAATAGTTTGGTATTGGTACAGAAACAGAGAACACTGATGGAACAGAATAGAAACTCCAGAACGGAGTCCACACATGTGTAGCCAACTAAACTTTGACCAAAAAAATTAAAACAATCCAGGGAAAAAGTCTGGTCTCTTCAATAAACACAGTTGGGATAACTGGACAGCAGCCAGCAGAGGTAAGAAGCAAAAGCACAACTGTCACCTGATACAAAAATCAGCCCTAAATGCATCCAGGACCTAACTCTTCACTCTGAAACCATCAAACTATTAGAAGAAAACATGGGAAACACTGTCCAGATAAAGCAATGGAGAAAATCTTCTTGAAAAATACCAAAATCACTTGCAGTCAAAGCCAAAATGAAAAGATGGGACTACATCAAATTAAAATGCTTCTTTACAGCAATGGAAATGATCCAAAAAGTGAAGAAGCAAACAACAGAATGAGAGAAAATCTTTGCATATTACACAACTGGTAGGGCACTAATACCCAGGATATATAAACAGCTTCAGAAACCCAGTGAGAAAAAAACAAACAACCCCGTGAAGAAACGGGCAAAGGAAACGAACAGACATTTTTCAAAAGAACAAATTCAATTAGCTAATTGAAAAGATGCTCAGGCTCCCTAGCTGTGAGAGATACAAATGAAAACCACATTGAGGTTCCATCTAACTCCAGTTGAGGTTGGCCTACATTGAGGCCTCTACTAACAATACCTGTTGGTGTAATGTGGAGAGAAAGGTATCCTCCTCCACAGAATCTATTCAGTAGCATGTTATTTAACTCCATGATTTTATAAATTTTTTTAAACTTATTCCTGTTGTTGATTTTGTTTTATGGCTCTTCATTTAAGGCAATGCATAGTAACTACATAGTAGATACTATCATGTCCGGATGTGAAGATGTGGCACAGTAGGCATCTCTGCTTCCAAATCAAAGATGGACTCCCAATGAAACTGTTGGATGTATCTTGACAATAGGGTGCTGGGCTGTCTGCCATTGTCTGTACCAGCAATGTCAAGACACACTTTAATAGCAGAATGATGGACTTAACGACCGCTTATGAAGGACTATACTACTGTAATAATATGGGGGAAATCAGCTGGCATGGGAAATTTGGAAGGGGAGAAGAGAAACCTCAATCAGAGTCTATGGAACTGTATCATAAAATTAAGAATAAATAAGAAAGGGCCTGGTGGCGTGGCCTAGCGGCTAAAGCCCTCACCTTGAACGCCCCAGGATCCCATATGGGCGCCGGTTCTAATCCCGGCAGCTCCACTTACCATCCAGTTCCCTGCTTGTGGCCTGGGAAAGCAGCCGAGGACGGCCCAATGCTTTGGGACTCTGCACCCGCATGGGAGACCTGGAGGAAGTTCCTGGTTCCCGGCTTCGGAATGGCGCGTACCGGCCCGTTGCAGCTCACTTGGGGAGTGAATCATCGGACGGAAGATCTTCCTCTCTGTCTCTCCTCCTCTCTGTATATCTGACTTTGTAATAAAAATGAATAAATCTTTAAAAAAAAAAAGAATAGGAAAAAAAAAGAAGTAAATATGCAAATAACATGCAATTAACATATAAAAAACCCAATGCTTTTCAAAACTATGTTAGCAGCAACATTCTAGTTCTCATTTTATTACATACTGTGTTTACTGATAATATTTATAATTGTGCCCCAAATTGTTTTATAGAAATAATTTTTAAAGCTGACTCTGCTTATATTTTATGATTGACAATAACATTAAAAAATAAAACACTTGAAAATAAAGTTTAGTTCACTTCCTTGCTTTTGTGGAAAATTTCATGTGGACATTATAATGACATTAAAAGTAGTTTTAGATCCAATTATACTTAAAATCAACCTATTCCCAGTGAAGTTAGATCAATTTCAACTTTTAAACAATGATCAATTTCCTGAACTAAACCAAAGGAAAAAACAAATTATTTTAAATTTCTCTCTCTAGATTTTGGAGTAGCACTCTAAAGAAAGTAAGAACAAAACACTGTGGTTACAATAAGCATTCATCACTAAGAACCTAATTTTCTGTAACTTAATATATTCAGAAGAAGAAAAAAACAAAAACAGAAGCAGAAACAATGAAAGAGAAAAAAAGTGCTGCCTAATTGAATATTTTCTCCAAACAGTGATATTGAGGGAATGGAAAACTGTATCAGGCACAAGTATTGAGACGATGCTCAGACGACAGGTTCCAATCTGTTGCACTAGCTGAGGCGAATACAACACTTGCAGTTTCAGAATCTACTATGTACTGAAATTATACAGACATAGGATTAGCTTAAGTCATAAAGTCAGCAATAAATTTAACAGTTTACTTATAGAAAAGAACACATCTTTCAAATCTTCTAACTTATTTCAGACAAGGGAAAATCTTTGGAAAGAGCGGGAAGGAAATCTAACATTGCATAAAGGTGTTCACATTAAGAAAAAGCCACTTTGCAAGGTAATTCAGAGATGATGTGATTAGTACAGGAAGTTCTTTAGGTCTTATTATACAGAAACCTCTATTCCTTGCTATATGTGCCACAAGGAGTTCTCTGAAGTAAGTAGAAGCGACATTTTAAGATTTCTTATTATTTTGAAAGGCACAGTGAGCATGAGAGAAAGAAAAATTGATCTACCCTCTATGGTACATTCCCCAAAGACCTGCAACAGCCAGGACTGGGCAAGGCTGGAACTCCACTGGGGTCTCCCACCTAAGTGGGCAGGAATCTAAGTGCTTGAGTCATCTGCTGCCTCCCATGCAGGCCCCGGTCTCCCAAGGATTAACTCCACAGCTTAGCTTGTTTCTCAGAGCATAACAGGATTGGCAATTTTGGCCTGATACATCTAGCCACTGGCTTAACTGCAAGTTCCTGCTTCCTATTTGTCAAGTTATCTGCCAAGGGATTGGATAAAACTCAAGGGATTTAGGGTGGCCACCAGAGGACTGGATAAACACTGGGAGGAGCTAGGGAAAGTATAAAAGAAAGTCTGGAGTTGCAATAAAGATGAATCTATCATCGATCGGCATTCGGTGTACTGCGTCTTGCCTTGTGTTGGCTCTCTGCGTATTGTCTTTTGTGTAACCCTAGTCCCTCCGCTCGGCTCGGATTACGTGGCGACGAGGGCGTTGCCAACACTCCCACAGTGCACATTAGCATCAAGCTGCAGAGTAACTGCGAGTAGGAAGGAGGCCAGGCATTCTGAAATGCCTTCTGGGTACCCAAGGCAGAGACTTCACTTGTTGAACCACAAAGTTCAGTACAAAAATCAGCATTTTAATCTACTAATTTGACTTCAGATATAGGAATAATAATGTGTATCATAACTGACTTGGCAAGTGAATCAACAGATAGAAGCTCTGTTCCTCTCTTCCTACCTTTCTCTTCATCACTCTTTCAATACAGTTAAAAAAAAAGATAACAGGGATAATTTAAGATGCTTTATCACCTATATTATCTATTTATTCAGCTTCCACATAAATGTCAGCAAATTGAATTCACCAGTCACTAATTTCGATTATCATGAGATAATGTGGACCAAATAATATCAAAAAGTAACCAGCATGATTACATTTTTAAAAAATGTTTCAACATTATTTATTGAGTGTAGTGAGAGACAAACATCTCCCACCTACTCTTTGTTCCCCAAATGGCCTACAACAGCTCAGGCTAGGGCTAGGCTGGACTGAAGCCAGGAGGCAGGAGCCCAGATCGCATTTCGGGTCTCACTTGAGTAGTGGTACCCATGTACTTGCACATCATCTGCTGCCTTTCAGAGCTTGAATAGCAGGAAGCTGGAATCAGGAGATGAGCTGGGACTAGAACCCATGACTCCAATACAGGATGCAGTGTTTCAAGCAGTGTCATAATCATTAGGCCATGGCGGCGTGGCTCAGCGGCTAAAGTCCTCCCCTTGAACGCGCCAGGATCCCATATGGGCGCCGGTTCTAGTCCCGGCAGCTCCACTTCCCATCCAGCTCCCTGCTTGTGGCCTGGGAAAGCAGTCGAAGACAGCCCAATGCATTGGGACTCTGCTCCCGCGTGGGAGACCTGGAGGAAGTTCCTGGCTCCTGGCTTCGGATCGGCATAGCATCGACCCGTTGCAGCTCACTTGGGGAGTGAATCATCGGATGGAAGATCTTCCTCTCTGTCTCTCCTCGTCTCTGTATATCTGACTTTCCAATAAAAATAAATAAATCTTTTAAAAAAATAATAATAATCACTAGTCCAAATGCCCACCCCAGGATACACACTATAAAAAACCACAAAGTAAGCAAAAGACAAAAGAATAAACTGCACTCCCCCCCTTAGCTGGATGAACTCATTACCTGTTTCCCAGAAAGCCTTCTGTGATCCTTTATTTAAATTAATCAGATGAAAATTTAAAATAAATCTTTTACAAATGCAGTACGACTATCTTGCTCACTAAAGTATATATATGTAGATACATATGGCTCTCATACATAACACAATATTGTATAACAGTCATTGATTTCAGAAAGTCTAGAGCGGAACACAGGACTAGTCCAGTCTTTATGTGATGAAACTGGACAATGTAGACCAAGCCCTAATCAGAAAACAGCTGTCACCGCTTAAGCCACAGTTTTAAACTCCACAGTTAATGTGACTGTTATGTGATTAACTGAAATATAATCTGAGTCCTAAGAAATTTCAGCATACTTACAGAATTCAGCATCATAAATAAAGCATATTTCTGTCCTAAAAGGGAGTCGGTATCAGTGATCACTAAAAATTTTCTGGTCCATAAAACATTAACATCCTAACTAAAGTACTAACAGCAATTATGCACAATAACTATTAAAATACAAATCCGTCTGATCACTTAAGCCACATCTCAGGAAATCATTAGAATTGGACTCATATATAACAGATAACAGAAAAGGTACTTATCAAACTGTACTTACTATAGCTGAACCTCCATTCTGGTTATCTGTATACATGAAAGGAAACTGAGTCCCTGTGCTGTCTCCTGAGTTCGTGATACTACCTTTAAAAGCAGTATCTACATAACCTGAGAGTGTTTGCGCTCCTTAGGCAGGGTGTTGATGATTTCAAGCCTTGTTAAGCAGTATTTCCAAATGTTGTTAGAGATTCAACCTGAAAAATTCTGGACATTATGTTCTATCTTTAGAAAACTAACTTACGCATTCATAATAATGCTTCTAGTTACAATTT
Organism: Ochotona princeps; assembly: GCF_030435755.1. Taxonomy (NCBI): domain Eukaryota; kingdom Metazoa; phylum Chordata; class Mammalia; order Lagomorpha; family Ochotonidae; genus Ochotona; species Ochotona princeps. Next base: position 19,019,485 of record NC_080854.1, on the reverse strand, counting down.
CCCAACAAGCACAGTAGTAAATTCCTTTAGACTTACTAGCAGTAAAGTGTTTTCTCCAGTATTAGCTTCTTGAGTTTTTTCTGACCACTCCCCACCCACACCACATTTCATTCAGCTGGGTCTCCACCTGTCCCTGTGACATCACGTCATCCTAAAGGACCCCCACATGCATGTACCCACGCACCACTGGGATTACCTTCTTCCTTCTTCCCACTTATTCAAAGCCTTCTTCTTCTCTACCCCAATTAAAATGTTCTCTCTCTTTTTTAAAGATTTATTTATTGATTGATTTTTTTGATGATTTTTACATAGTTAATTAGGGTGATAAGTGTCGAGGGCTACAGGAAGTTGGGTGAGACCATTATTTCCACGTTCTCTTTTCTCCTCCTTATATCTAGGGAATTTCAATACAATTATTCAACATACAATTATTTTCACAAACTGAAGTCACTTAGTATTCAAATTCATATTATACTGGCATTACTCTTCTCATTTTACTGATGAGGAAACGAAAGTTGAGAGCAGTTACAGTACTAAGTCCAATAGTACACAGTAATAACCTCGCAAAAGCAACTACAACACAAATATCTTCTCCAAACATCCCAACAATGTCCCCACCTTTTTTTTCTGATTCTTCTATATATTTTTGTCTTCTCTTGACTAAAGAGCTTAGGGCCATGGGCAGAACAGTTTGTATTCTGTACAGCATGCAGAACACTTTTTGGTACCTAGAAAATTCTGCCTACCTCACACATCCTGCTTTCTCCATGAGAAGTAAAGAAAAGCATGAGAGACATGAGAAGGGATGGAAAGTAGCAGCCAACAAGACATCAGAAAAAGGATAGGAGAAAAAGAAATCCCACCCCAGAAAAAAAGGCAAATACCTTGTTTCTACTTTGTTCTAACTCATGTTTCAGGTATGGAAACTGTAAGAAATCCTAAGACTATGGGAATGTGAATACAGATTGAAAAAGCACAAGATTACAGTTCTAAGTACAGCAGAGGGATTCTGAGATATCTTAGATATTTCGGGCATCTGCAGCATGTAAGAAGGGCACTGAACATCTCCAGAGCAAAGGTTGGCACAGTAAAGGTCCAGTCAGTATTTTTAGCTTTGTAAGAGACATGCCATCTGTCCCAACTCAGTTCTACCAATATCAGCTTTATACCAGTCATAAACGAGCACAGCTGTTTCCCAATAAAACACCATTTATAAAAAACAAAATGTGGTTTATCAACCAAAGCTTTATTTTCCCAACAACTGTAAGGTCTGTCATATTTGCTTTACGTCCTTTTTAGTTTCCATTCTTTTTTTTCTGCCTGACAAAGTCAAAGGCAGTTATCCCCCATAAGAAAACATTTACAGAAATATGCGAAGGCTGTTTTGGTTATCACTACAACTTGAAAGCACTAGTGTCAGGTCTGGGATGTTAATGACCTACAAGGCAAGGGAAATCTAGTACAATAAAATGTCCACTAAGGTTGCACTACTGTTGCACTACTGTTGACCAACACAAAGGCTTACCCCATCCCTATCCAACAAAGCTACCTGCACACCTTAGTTCCTAAAGTTCAAAATAAACTAAGGTCAAGATGACATTGACCACAAAACTATTTTTGTTTTCTCTTTTCACTAGGCAGGTAAACACACGAAAACAAATGGAGCACATGCTGCAAATACCAGCACACAATTTTAATGAAACAAACAAAAAAAAGTCCTCTCTTCTCCACTATGCTTTTTCTTTGAAAACATAACCATTACAGAAACAAAAGCATCACTAAATGCACCTTGTCATCCACCAGGCACAGAAAAGTTCAAAGAAACAGAAGAACTATTTTCTACTGTCTAAACTGGAATAAGAACTACTGGGCATTTACTGACTTCACTATCATCACCTCACTGAATTTCGCCCCTCATTTTCCATTTCTCTCTGTGTTTACTTCTCTCAGCCTACAGATAAAGGGTGATACCACTTAGATTCTCCATTTCTGAGCCATGGAAAACTTGGCACCTAATAAATCAATGGTGTAACTTCTGCAGAATGAGTATCTCTTAATTCTACTTAGGTCTGCGACAAACTGGACAGATTCAGCCCTTCTGTAGCTTGTTGGATAGGAAGTATTAAAAGATAAAAACTTGGTTCTAAGTCACTGTGGTTAATATATGACCAAGGTCTGATTCAGCCAGTTTAAAGACAACCTTAACAACATGCAACTGAAAATAGCACGCGGAAGGAAACAAAATGAATACTTTCAGAGATTACTCAAGGACAGAATGAGATAATACTTTACACTAAGGTAAAGAACAGCTGGTGACCAAGCCAAATACGTTAGATTGCACACTCAGTACCAGACAGAAGCATTAGGGCGTTTAGCTACTCTGCTCCCAATTAGATCTCTAATTTACGACAGACTCAAATTTAATGAGTTATATAGTTAACAACTTAGTCATTTAATAAATATTTATTGGGCTCCTCCTCTGGGTCAAACAGCATTGCCAAGTCCTAAAGATACAGCACTCAGCTAAACAGAAACGATCACAACTATACCTTCCGAGCTTATTGTCCACAGCAGATGCACGTGTGCAGGAGACAGGGAGCAAAGGACAGAAAAGGTCAAACGTAAGTGTTATGATTAAAACAAAATGGAGGGATGAGATGGAAACCAGTCAAGCAGTTTCCTGGGCCATGGTTATGGTTGTGGATTTAAACACGTGTGTGACAGGAAATCTGAACCTTTAAGAAATAAGGACACGCTCTAATTGACATTTCTTAAAGGCCAATTAGGCACAGGGAAGGAAATATGCCATACGAGTATAGAATTTGCACAAGGAGATGTTACGAAACTATCAGAGTAATTAGCATAAAAGATAACTTTAAACTAGGATTAACAGCAGTGGAAACAAAAAAGGAAGAAGAAATCTTCTAAAATACATTAGAACAGTAATGTCATGTAAACACTGATTGGATGCGGGGAGCAAAATAAATGGAAATTTAAGATGGTTCTCATCATGGGTTACCTAGCTGGTGTCCAAATATACTAGCTAATTCTTCACTGAAAAAAAAGCATCTCAGGGAAGCTAGACTCAGAGGAAAGATAAATCAAAAAGGAACAAACAGTATAGATGAAGCCTATGCTAAATGAGAAACACCTCCACAAACAAACAGAAATGATTGTTGGTCTTCTGGAACTTCTTCAGCGACTCTACAAAACAAAACTACTGAGCGTTGGAAACAGTGCGACAGAGACAAAGAGGGAAAGGGATCTATTTTCAAGCTCCCTAACATTCCCTCTCTCCCACCGATAAAACCGTCCCATAAAGCTTTAACCTATTCACATTCTGGGAGGGAAGCCAGTCTTTCCAGAACCTCTACACATCTAATCAGATGTACGTTAAGGTATGGTTTCAGCATCACCCATGCGTCTCTCTGGACTGTGCCTGGAATAGCCAGGCCTTTGCGGTCACGCAGTGTGAGCTATCCCAAAGGCGCAGAGCACAAACCTTGTACAGTTGATTAGCTCTAGAATGGCACATGAACCAGCACTTGTAGTTTTGGGGCTTATGTAACTGGGTAAATAGTGCTAACTTTTACTGACAGTGTTTGAGAGAAAAATCGGGCATTTTTCCCTGTGGATATTAAATGTGAAATACTGATTTTATGTCCAAATAAGTAGAGAGCAAGAATTGTAGATTTAAGGGAAGACAGCACTGCAGGCATACATTTTGCAGTCATCAGTACAGACAGTACTGACTGCAGAAACTACGTTAGTCCAAGATGGAAAATACTGGGCCCGGCGGCGTGGCCTAGCGGCTAAAGTCCTCGCCTTGAAAGCCCCAGGATCCCATATGGGCACCAGTTCTAATCCCGGCAGCTCCACTTCCCATCCAGCTCCCTGCTTGTGGCCTGGGAAAGCAGTAGAGGACGGCCCAAGGCTTTGGGACCCTGCACCCGTCTGGGAGACCTGGAAGAGGTTCCTGGTTCCCAGCATCGGATTGGCGCGCACCAGCCCGTTGCGGCACACTTGGGGAGTGAATCATCGGACGGAAGATCTTCCTCTCTGTCTCTCCTCCTCTGTGTATATCTGGCTGTAATAAAATGAATAAATCTTTAAAAAAAAAAAAGATGGAAAAGACTGTAGAAAGAGGGCCTTCAAAAGGTTCATGGAGGGGCTAGTGTTGTAGCACAGTGGGTAAAGCCTCTATCTGTGCTGCCAGCATCCCATATATGGATGACAGTACATGTCCCAGCTGCTCCACTTCCTATTTAGTTCCCTAATAATGGAGTGGGAAAGCAGAAGACAGCCTAAGTCCTTGGTCTCCTGCACCCATGTGGAAGACACAGAAATCCCAACTCTCGCATAAGCCTGGCCTGGGAAGAAACCAGAAGATGAAAAGATCTCTCTCTCTACCTCTCTCTCTCTTTCTAGCACTCTCACTCTTCCTGCCACTCTGCCTTTCAAATAATTAAATCTTTAAAAAGAAATGGAGTATATTAGCAATTGGCCATCAGTCAGCAGTCCACACATATGACTATTGGCTCAATGCCCCAAGTTTGCCCATAAACAGGGACTTGAAAGCAAACAGAAAGTGCAACCAATGGAGAACCCCACAGAAAGAGGTGAAAAAAATAAACCTGCACCCCTTCCTCTTGGACCACCACCTGCTCCACCTCTAAGACCTCCTGGTCCACCTGTAGGGGCTTCTCCATTCCTGAGACCACCCGGGATGCCAGGACCCTGAGGGCCTTGACCCCAATGTTTACCACCAGGTGCACCTCCAAGGTCTTCCTCCTGTCCCTCTGCCCCATGGACCCCCCCTAAAGGCTAGACCTCTCCCCACACCTCCAGGCTTCCCTACCCCTCGTTCTAACATGACAGGCCCACCTTTTTTGCCTCCCCTCAGACCTGCCCCACCTGGGCTTTTCCCACCAGCTCCCTTGCAGAACCAAGAGATTTTGAGTGTCCCACCAATTTGACTCAATGATCCAAGGCATATGACACAAGGACTGCCACCATGAAGAAAACCACAGAAACCATCAATGCCATTACTAATCACAAGGCAGAAACTCCTCGATTTGTTGCCACTGCACTGAGAGTACCTCGGTAGAAAAAAAGGGGTTTCTGCTTCCCAAAGAACGTGAGAGGATTCTGCTGTGCCTCTTGCCCAAGTCTGGTCCTGCTGCTCCAGTGACCATACAAACTAAGGATGATGTATGTGAGGCTTTCTCAAAGAGATGGAAGGTCTACTGTGACAGGGGAATCTTAGTTATTTTTTCTGACTTTCGTGTGCTGTGGGCACTGGAACAGAACACCAGAAAATCAGTGCATCTCATCTTCCCTTTTGTGTGAGTTATTTTTAGTAATTTCTTGAAAATATTTTGTCACACGTTACCTGTAGTAAAATGGATCACAATGTCATTTCCTAATAGAAAGTAAGATTATGAGAAGAAAACATACAATTCTTTGATTAAAATTATTTCCCACTGACCTAAAAAAAAATAGAGCGTGTAGTTTAGGGGGAAGAGAAAGATGGTGCAGCTGTTGGACAACAGAAGCAGCTTCTTAAAGAAATAATCTCGGGGTAGATTTGTACACCAGTGACAAGGAATCAAACCCTGAGAGAAACAAGTGATCCAACTATGAGAGGATCATCTTATGAACAGTGTTTCTTGGGAGGCCTGGAGCACAGGCCTCCATCACAGCAGAATGAAGAAAAGTAGTATGGCACAAATACCACCAGATGAGGAGAGACTGAGACAAAATCCCTGTCCTGAAACATTGCTACACTCAGCAGAACGCACATCACACAGCCACACCGCTCTCCAGGGAACCTTGGCTGGTACACTGTTTCTAGGGAAGAGATAAAACTCACGGTAATTTCCTTTCTCCTACTTCAGCCATAGATTCTGATCCCAACAAAAATTGGCCATTTAGCTACATAATCAAATATCACCACCTAGTGGCAGAAATTGTAACAAGCCAATTTATCAGCTGAAAGCTACTTTGTGACTCTTGAGGTTTACATGGGTAAGCAGTAATTCTAGAGACAGACATATGAATAAAAGAACAAAAAGAAAAAATTTAATACAGAATGGCATGTACCAATAACATACAATCCTAAAACACAATACCTAAAGTACATTTACTTGGTGCTTACTATTTGCCAGGTGAACTTATGACTTGAACTTGCTCTTTAATCATTTAATATTCCCTAAAATCTGTATTACACATGATACGGAACCAGAAATTAGCAGAGGAATTAAAAAAAACTACCCAAAGTTCATAAAGATAGAAACAGTAAAATTAGGGTTTTAAAGTACCATGGCTTCCTAATCTACATTCTTAATAACTATACTAACTATTCTCTTCAACCAAAATTATTTGGGAGTTGCACAGGAGTATAAACCAGTTTTTCTGTTATGAAGCACTCTGAATACTCTAAAGTAGAACTTCAGAATTTAAAAACAACTGAATTGCTAATTACATTTTCCTAGAAGTTGTGATCATTCCTTACTGACAAAGTGGCCTAAAGGAGAGACTCCATGATGATAAGATGATAAGAGACTCCATTATAGGGCCCAGCGCAGTGGCCTAGTGGCTAAAGTCCGTGCCTTGATTGCGCCAGGATCCCATATGGACACCAGATCTAATACTGGCAGCCCTGCTCCCCATCCAGCTCCCTGCCTGTGGCCTGGGAAAGCAGTCGAGTACAGCTCAAGGCCTTGGGACCCTGCACCCGCATGGGAGACTCAGAAGAAGCTCCTGGCTTCAAATTGGCTTATTAGCTTCAGACAATGCGTCCACTTCAGGAGTGAACCAGCAGATGGAAAATCTTTCTGTCTGTCTCTCCTTCTCTCTGTAAAACTGACTTTCCAATAAAATTTTTAAAAATAATATTTAAAAACTGAATTACGAAATAGAGTTTAAAAGAAAAAGGATAATCAGAAAAAAAAAAAGGCAAAAGAACACATCCTTGGAAGCAGAGGTTCTTCCAGCTGACCCGTCTCTCGCTCCCTCTCCTAAGCATTTCCTCTGGGGCACCCTTCCTGTCTGCCACGATTAGCACTACTGCCCATTCCAAATGCAAAGCTCATCCATGTTTTCTCGCACTTGCTACAGCACAAAAGGATCAGTGTAAAAACATCAAGTGCTATATAGCACCTACGTGTCAAGCTGAAGAGACAGGATTCAAACTCAAGATTTGTGAACACCTGCAACAGTAGAAAGCCCCATCGCCTTCTAGACTAAGCCTGGGACGCCTGCCATTGCCTCACATGTGGTATACACGAGGTACTGAAGACCAGAAGTGATAAAACACTCACGACCCCATAATTTTCAATATCTAAATTCAAGAGTTTATTGAAATGTAAACTGTAACTTCTACCAATTAACTTTCAAAACAGCACATTCAGAAGGAAAATACACTGAACATGCATGGAAATATAGGAAACAAACAGAATTATTTCACATTTGATCAGTACTCAGCACTTTTTACAATCAATTTATTGGAGCAGCACCTAATGTCACTTAAAGCATGCTATCAGATGAGTTCTGACAAATGTCAGACTTCATAAATGCTGCCACAGAGAAAGAACGTTTTCAGCATCCTGATCGGTCCCCATCACAACCACCCTGCCTGTCACTATAGACTACAATCGTCTCTGGTGAGATTTTTATTAACGGAACTAGACAATATAGTCTGTCTTCTTTCCCTCGGTATTATTATGTGTCTGATGTCACTCACTTTTCCTCCTTGCTCAACAGCATACCATTGCAGGAATACAGCACACTGCATTAATACATACTCTGGCTGCTGGACATTAACGCTGCTTCCAGTTCATGACTAAACTAAATAAAGGTGCTAAGAACTAAGTACATTTTTAGATCAATCTTAGTATTTCTCCTAAGCATCTACTTTTCAAAAGAAAGGAAAAAGATTTATTTATTTCCATTGGAACAGTAGATTTTATACACAGGAGGAGACAGAGAAGATCTTCTATCCACTGATTCACTTCCCAAATGGCCACAATGGCCAGAAATGAGTAGATCTGAAGTCAAGAGCCAGGAGCACCTGCTGGGTCTCCCACATGGGTGCAGGGTCCCAAGGCTTTGGGCCACCCTTTGCTGCTTTCCAAGGCTACAAGCGGGGAGCTGGATGGCAAGTGGTGAGGCCAGGACATGAACCAGCACCCATATGGGATCCTGGCACTTAAAGTGGGAGGATTAGGCAACTGAGTGATCGCACCAAGCAGCCTAACTCTGTAGAAGAAGCATTTTGGAACTGTATTATAAGGCACATACTACTAACTTCATAAAGGCCAGGCTATTTTTGAAATATAATACTATTTAATTTCATAAGCGATGTATGAAAGCTTCAGTGCTCCATATCCTTCTCAACAGTTGATACTGCATTCTTCTCCATTTAGTCAACTCTCACAGTGGTTTTAATCTGAAATTTCCTGATGACTACTGTTGCTGAATAACTTTTCATGTGTTTACTGGCCATTTATGTACCTTCCTTTGTGAGGTTGTGTCTTTTTCTGTTTAAAATTTGTATCTACTCTTTAAGTGGACAGTTGGTAATCTTAATAAATTGGTTTTTTTTTTAAAGATTTATTTTTGTTACAGTCAGATATACAGAGAGGAGGAGAGACAGAGAGGAAGATCTTCCGTCCGATGATTCACTCCCCAAGTGAGCTGCAACGGGCTGGTGCTGCACCGATCTGAAGCCGGGAACCAGGAACCTCTTCCAGGTCTCCCACACGGGTGCAGTGTCCCAATGCATTGGGCCGTCCTCGACTGCCTACCCAAGCCACAAGCAGGGAGCTGGATGGGAAGTGGAGCTGCCGGGACTAGAACTGGCGCCCATATGGGATCCCATGGCGTTCAAGGCGAGGACTTTTAGCCGCTAGGCCACGCCGCCGGGCCCAATCTTGATAAATTGTTAAGACTTCTTCCTATATTATGGAAACATCCCATGTCAGATGTCTGCAATGATTTGCTTCCAATCTGTGTCTGACTTTTCATTTTCTCAGTTATGCCTTTTGATAATCCTAAATCTTACTCTTTTTTTTTTTTTTCAAAAAGGCTCTGCTCCTTACCATTTTCTTTTTTTTTAAAGATGTGGTTTTTTAATCTTTAATTTTATGATGAAATTCCATAATCTTTAATCACTGATTACATATTCTAACATGTGAATCATTTACATATCTTATATTTTTTACATTACTGTACGTATGTCTATCTTTGCCCTAATACAATAAGGTGCAACATTAGAAACTATAACATCTTGACTGAAGTAACATAAGTTCTCTAAGCCTTTGTTACATAAAACTGTTTTGACTATTCTAGCTTCTTCGTGCTTTCATGTAAATTACAGAATACATTTTTCAATTACTACAAACACAACTTTACCTAGACTCTGGTTAAAGCTGCTTTAGTTGGGCCCGGCGCAGTGGCCTGGTGGTTAAAGTCCTCACCTTGAATGCCCCAGGATCCCATATGGGCATCGGTTCTAATCCCAGCACATCCACTTACTATCCAACTCCCTGCTTGTGGCCTGGGGAAGCAGTTGAAGACGGTCCAAAGCCTTGGAACCCTGCACCTGTGTGGGAGACCTGGAGGAAGTTCCTGGCTTCTGGCTTCGGATTGGCGCAGCACTGCCACTACAGTCACTTGGGGAGTGAATCATCGGATGGAAGATCTTTCTCTCTGTATATCTCTGACTTTGCAATAAAAATAAATAAATCTTTGAAAAAAATGCTGGCTTTGTACATTATTTTAAAATATTTATTTTATGCCCTCTGTCCAAATTTTAGTGTTTGGGGTTTCCAGGTCGATATATGTTCTAAATGCTCTTTGTGCTAAAAAGTAGGAGTCCACATTTCATTTTTAAGGTATTTTTGTAGGGCCTGGCACATGGCATAGTAAGCGAAGCTTCAGGCAATGGCACTAGCATTCCACATGGACGCCAGTTAGCATTCCAGCTGCTCCATTTCCATTCCAGATCCCTCGCTATGAGAGTGGCTTAAGAAAACTGAAGTTAGGGCCAGCATTGTGGCACCGCAAGCTAATTCTCCCTCTTACGGCACTAGCATCCCTTACGGGTCCTGGTTCATGTCCTGACTACTCCACTTCCTATCCAGCTCTCTACTTAGCGCTTGGAAATGCAGTAGAAGATGGCCCAAAGCCTTGGAAACCTGCACCCCCATGGGAGACCTGAAGCTCCTGGCCAGCTATGGATCAGCTCAGCTCTAACCGTTACAGACAACTGGAGAGTGAACCAATGGAAGATCCCTTCTCTCTTTTTCTCTCTCAAATCTGCCTTTCAAATAAAAATAAATAAATCTTGAAAGGCAGGAAAGAAGGAAATAAGAAAAATAGGTAAAGTTGATCTGGTGGGCACGGAAGGGTCTTTATTATTATTATTATTTAACTTCATTTTTTCTCATTACACTACCTTCATTCAAGTTCAATAGCTTCAGATATTTTTTAAATATTAGCCTTAGAGTGGTCCAACTACTCAGTTCTGCAGGATGCTTTTGGTAGAATCTGTTTGTAGAGCTTTGTATACATTATCCAAAAACAAATGCTGAAGAACAAAATATCTAACCCTCTCACAGAGTGTTCCACTCAAATCAAACATCCAATCCAGTTGATCCGAGTGTTATGACTCAATGCTCTGGCCTGTAGGCAGAAACAAGAGTTATTCTGTTTATCTGTAATGTTGATCTCTCTCTTCTGCGGCAGGAAATTCAGAGAGAATCCCAAGGCAATAACTGAATAGCTTTTCCCTTCTACACACTCATGTGGTCTGGAGAAAGGGCAAAAACAACAGTTAATGAACTTTTAACAGGCATTTACAGGAATTTCTAAAGATATTTTATGGATGTTCTGAAAGTGATTTCATAAATCTGGAAAGTTTACAGTTGGCTTTCTTCTAACACAGAATGGCCAATCTTGTAATCTTTCTGCAAGAAGAAAGTCTTTATGCCAAAAATATCATAAATTCATGCTCCAACATTGTCAAAATGTTCACTGATCTTCATTGTTCTTCACTTCCCTACCCTTCATTCCCGATCTGAGATCCTAATACACTGTAGTCTAATCACCATTTTATTTATATTTTAAAAAACAATCAAAAAATAAAAGATTTAAAAGTATTGCTCAGCTCTTCAATTTTGACTCATATATGACAAAAAGGAAGGACGAAGGGTGGAAGCGAGGAGGAAAAAGGAGGAAATGTGATTCTTGATTACTACTGCTTCATTTTCTTTTAATTTCTCAAAGTATGCAATACCACATGCAAGATACCACTCCAAGACACATAGGTCTCATCTTAGATATCTGGCATCTAAAGAATATTCTGTCCCAATCAGACTGTTGGTAACAGATATATCCTCCATTAATTCTCATTTTATGAAAGAAATTTTGCTAATACATTTTCTTCACCAATAAGTACTTTAAAATTTTTAGGAGGAGGCCACAATTCTGACAGGATTAGGCTGCCACCTGTAAGATTTGCATTATATACGAGAGTGCTGGGAGTCCCAGCTGCTCTGTTTCTGACCCAGCTCCCTGAAGATGGACCGAGGAAGGAAGAAGATGAGCCAAGTCTTTGGGCCCCTGACACCCAAGTGAGAGACCAGATGGAGACCAAAGCTTCTGGAATCAACCTGGGTCGGGGGGCTAGAAGGCCATTTCGGGAATGGACCAGCAAGTGGAAGATACCTGTTTCTCATCCTTCCCTCCCCTTTCTGTTTCTCCCTTTCTCTGTTACTCCACTTCTTAAATAAATATAATTTTAGAAAATAATGAAATACTAACACTTGTATGAAAACATGACGGTCAGTAGACAGTGCAAAGAAGGACTTGGGTATCATTGCAATGGCTACACTAACAGACAACAATTAATGTCATTCATGTCCCAAAATGATGCAACAGAAAGTCCAAATATTGCTTAGAACATACTCTTGCCAACAATGATGAGACTCTAAATCAAATCTGTACAGGTAACGCAGTTTCTAAAAAATATTTGCGAAACAAACAAGCTGAATAGGGTACACAAGGAAGCAGATAAATAAAACACTGGTCTGGACTCCTAAAAACAGTGTCACTGTATTAGGAAATTAAAGTTGCAGTTGGACATGAACAGATTAAAAGTCAATTATCAAATATAATATGGTTTAGATCCTGGTTTTAAAACATACACACACACACACACTCTCTCATGGGAAAACTAAAAATACCTAATTATGAACTGAAATTATATAACTGTTAATTTCGATAAATTCGATAATGGCATGTTAAGAAAGAAAAATCCTGGGCCGGGCATGATAGCCTAGTGGCTTAAGTCCTGGCTTTGCATGTGTCTAGGATCCCATATGAGCGCTAGTTCTAATCCCGGCAGCCCCACTTCCCATTCAGCTCCCTGCTTGTGGTCTGGGAAAGCAGTAGAGGACGGCCCAAAGCCTTGAGTCCTGCACTCCCATGGCAGACCCAGATTAGGCTCCTGGCTTCAGATCAGCTCAGCTCCGGCTGTTGTGGCCACTTGGGGAGTGAATCATTGGACAGATGATCTTCCTCTCTGTCCTCCTCTCTGTATATCTGCCTTTCCAATAACAATAAATACATCTTAGAAAAATCCTTATTCTTAGAAGCAGGTTAAATTAGGAGTAGTTGTCACAAGATGTACAACTTACTCTCATATAAGTCAGCTGAACAAAGCAAAACCAAAACTAATTAAACAATTTTACAAGTGTATCTATTAAGCGTTTTTAAGGGGTCAGTACTGTGGTACAGCATGTTACGCCGGGACCTGTGATGCTGGCATCCCACATGAACACCAGGCTAGAGTTCTGGCTGCTCCACTTCCATTCCAGCTCCTTGCTAATGTACCTGGGAGTGCTCCACAAGATGAGCCAGTTACTAGGGTCCAGGCCACCTGCGTGTGAGAACTAGAGGGAGTTCAAGGCTTGGGCTATGACCTTCCTCAGCCCAGCTGCAGCAGCTATTTGGCAAGTGTACCAGTAGATAGAGCTCTGTGTGTGAGGGGTGTGTGTGTGTGTCACTTTGCCTAGATGATAAACATATCCTCTAATTCTTGTTCTTTTAACGGACTGCTTTAATTTTCATATTTATATTTAATCCTCTAAAATTCATCTTTATATGTGCTACTAGAACTATATTTAGCTTTCCTTTGTTCCATATAATAATCTAGTTTTCTGAATACAACTTCATGAGCAATTTGTCTTTTTCTTCTTGACTGAAGTATAAATTCAGTCCCACTGAAAGGGACAGAGGACGGAGAGAGGAACAAAGAGCCAAGAACTAGAGAAGAGAACAACCGGGAGGGGCCGGCTCTGTGACACAGCAAGTAACGCTGCCACCTGTGACTCTGGCAGCCCACACTGTGCCACTTCATGTCCCAGCTGTTCCAATTCTGATCCAACTCCCTGTTAGCACACCTGAGGACGCAGCAGAAAATGGCCCAAGGTCTTGGGCCCCTGACACCCACATGGAAGACCTTGAAGAAACTACTGGCTTTCAACCAGCCCAGGCTCCGGCCTTTGTGAGCATGTAGATGAGCCAGCAGATGGGAGATCTTTCTCTTTGTCTCTCCTTCTCTGTAAACACTGCCTTTCAAATAAATAATCATTTTAAAAAAGAAAAGCAACAAGAAGAAACAAGCATATAAAGAGAAGCCATGCAAATGTAGTTAAGGAAGAGCACTGAATAAAGGATGTATGTATAAAATCACATTCACGGGCCCGGCGGCGTGGCCTAGCGGCTAAAGTCCTCGCCTTGAACGCCACGGGATCCCATATGGGCGCCGGTTCTAATCCCGGCAGCTCCACTTCCCATCCAGCTCCCTGCTTGTGGCCTGGGAAAGCAGTAGAGGATGGCCCAATGCATTGGGACCCTGCACCCATGTGGGAGACCCGGAAGAGGTTCCTGGTTCCCGGCTTCGGATCGGCGCTCACCGGCCCGTTGCGGCTCACTTGGGGAGTGAATCATCGGACGGAAGATCTTCCTCTCTGTCTCTCCTCCTCTCTGTATATCTGACTTTGTAATAAAATAAATAAATCTTTAAAAAAAAAAAAAAAGAAAAATCACATTCACCTAAGGAGATGATAAAGGAGATAAAGGACTGTCAAAAAAAAAAATGTTTTTAATGTATATGCCCCTAAACACATTCAGGAAATGCCCAACCTACCGACTAATGATCGCCTAAGGAGAAGGTTCCTGGGAATTCTGGCACATCCCACTAACAGTGTACTGGGTTAGGTTTCTGGGTCAGAAAATGTAAACTGTTATCCACACAACATTCCTAGAAACACACCTTTTGTTTTCAGCCAGACTGGCTCCTTCATCCTTCAGCTGTTTACTCCTCTCAGCACAGCCTTCAAGCAGCACTTCCTTCCTGCGCTTCGCAGCGGGAAGCCACCCCCCGTCCTCACTCTCCGTGGCCTCCTTCTCATCCGCAGCCTCTGCTTCAAACTGCTGCGAAGTGACCTTGGAGACCTTCTCACCAATTTTCCTCTTCCACCCAAAGGACGCCATCCTGGAAAATCACAAAAAAGTAAAAGCTTTAAAATTCAAGCTTGGACTCTTCCAGAACTATGACAACTGAGAGGCGAATAAGGCATGACGGGAAAAGAACATCACCCTTTTAAACCCCTAGTCAGTGGATCGGGGAGATCATCATTACTGGTTACTAACATCACAAGGAAGCAGAACTGAATATCCTGCTCTTCCCCATGAAATGGCGTATCAGCACAGGAAGTACTCTTGGAAAAGCAATCTTCAATTAGATCAGGTCTATAACAGATGACAAAAAATAAGAAATACAAATAAACATGCTCAGTGATGAATCTGAGATGTAGATGTCATGAAATTAAAACTAAAAAAAAAATGGGCTCTTCAATAAACTGTCAGGACAAAAAGGAAAATAATTTACTACTCAATCAATAGAGACTTCAGAGACTAACCGAACATGTGTAACTCCTGTTTTGCTCATGACTCAAAAAAAACAGTGAGGAGGGCCCGGCGGCGTGGCCTAGCGGCTAAAGTCCTCACCTTGAAAGCGCCGGGATCCCATATGGGCGCCGGTTCTAATCCCGGCAGCTCCACTTCCCATCCAGCTCCCTGCTTGTGGCCTGGGAAAGCAGTCGAGGACGGCCCAAGGCTTTGGGACACTGCACCCGTCTGGGAGACCCGAAAGAGGTTCCAGGTTCCTGGTTTCGGATCGGCACGCACCAGCCGCTGCGGCTCACTTGGGGAGTGAAACATCGAATGGAAGATCTTCCTGTCTCTCCTCCTCTCTGTATATCTGACTTTGTAATAAAAAAAAATAAATCTTTAAAAAAAAAAACAGTGAGGAGGAATCAACTAAGAAAATAGGAAAACTGGGAACACTAATATTATATCTGAAATATTACTTTTCTGTGTGTCACAATAGCACTGAGACTTTGATTATTAAAACAAAAAACTTAACTTTTAGGAATACAAATTAAAAAGAACATTTGAAATGATATACTATATATGAATTAGTCCAAAGTAATCAGCAGAAGTGGGGAGTACAATAAAGATACAGATGAAATAACATTGATTTGGGGCCAGGGCGGTGGCCTAACCTGCTAATCCTCCACCTGTGGCACCAGGATCCCATAAAGGTGCCTACTCAAGTCCTGGCAGCTCCGCTTCGCATCCAGCTCCCTGCTCATGACCCAGGAAAGCAGCGGAGGATGGCTCAAGTCCTTGCGCCCCTGAACCTGCACGGAGACCCAGAAAGAAGCTCCTGGGCTCCTGACTTCAGATTGGCTCAGCTTTGTGTTTATTTGGGGAATGAACCACCGGAGGAAAAAAACTTTTTCTCTCTCCTCCTTCTCTCTGTAAACCTGCCTTTCAACAACAAGATGATTTTAGGGAGGTGGTGTTATGGTGTAGCAAGTTAAGCCACCACATGTGGCCCCAACATTCCACTAGGTACTGCTGGAGTGTCAACTGTTCTCCTTCCATTCCAAACCCCTGCCAGTGTGCTTGGGAAAGCAGTGGAAAATGTCCCTGACACCCTTGGAAGAGATCCAGATGGAGCTACAGGTTTCTGGCTTTGGCCCAGCAAAGGCAAGACCATTGCAGCCATTTGAGAGTGGGCCAGTGGACAGAAGACCTCCGTTTCTCCATCTCTCTATATAATAGTCTTTCAAATAAATAATCTTTAAGAAAAATAATTCTCTAAATTGAAAAATCGGAAAGTTGGGTGATTAGTACATATGGCCTAATGTTCTTTCATATATGTTATAATTTTCCACGATAAAGCTTTAGGGCCTGGTGTGATGGCTCAGTAGCTAAATGCACCAGGATCCCATATGAGTGCTGGTTCTAATCCCGGCTGCCCCACTTTCCTTCCAGCTCCCTGCTTGTGGCCTGGGAAAGTAGTAGAGGATGGCCCAACGCGCTGGGACCCTGCACTGTGTGGAAGACCTGGCTTCGGATGGACTCAGTTCCAGCTGTTACCACAGAACCAACCCGAGGAGCAGGTGTTTTCAGAACACTAGCAGAGTAACAGAGTATAAGCTATACTAGGGAATTAGACAACACATACCCTCCCTCCAGACTCACTATAAAATGGACGAACACATTTTTTTACGTTTGACTATTACAAGTATCCAAGGAGTAAAAACGAGAAATGGTAGAAAACTGAGACTGAGGCCCAGGAGGGTGGACTGTCAGAAAGACCTCAAAAGATGCCCAAGTGTTATTTACTCTAACACTAAGATAACAGGAATGACACAGGTTCAGACACAGGAGACGCCTGCTGCTCAGGACCAGGATGCTCGGGTTCAAGCCCCAGCTGAGCTTCCCCCTCCCGCTTCAGCTAACGTGGACCTGGGAAGTGGCAGGTGATCGCCCAGATACCCGGGGCACCACCAACCATGAGGAAGACCCAGATCAAGTTCTGGGCTTAATTTACATATTATCATTATACTAAATTATCAATTACATAGAAGCAGAGGTATGATGCAAAACAAAAGAAAAATGTGAACATTCAAACCACCATTACCTTCTCCGTCTTCCAACTCTAAGCTTACCATGAACAGAACTGCTGAGGCCAGGCACAGGTTACGCCCTATGTCGTGACCCAAGCAGAGAAGGTCTCTCACACACACTGTCTCAGCTCTCCGCAAATCTCCCAAGATCTGCTGGAGATGAGAGGCTCGCAGAGCAGGACGGGGTTACCAAGGTACAGGAGGCCTGACCACAGGAAAAATGGACACATTTCACCCCGGAGTGAGGGATGAGAGCCTCCACCAGAAAAGGTGCTAGCACCGAGTGAGAAGCCCAAGGCAGCAGGGGTGAGAAAGTGCAGGATTTCTCAAGCAAGTTGGAGGCCAGACATCTCCCTAAGCTGAATGGCACATAAATGGGTGAGCCCTTGAGAAAAAAAGACAGCTGAAATATTCACCCCAGAAACCAGAAAAACATTGATAAGAAATGAGTGAATAAATCAAACAGTACTGAGAGCCAACTGAGTCCAAAGAGCATAAAGCGCTTATCAAACTATTAGCACTGTTTTCGAATTTTTCTCAAAAGTGTGTGGAGGGGCCCACACGGTGACACAAAAGGTTGGGTTCTGCCTGTAACACAGGCATCACACAGCAGCACGCTGGTTCCAGCCCCAACAGCTCCACTTCTGAACCTGTCTCCTGCTAATGCCTTTGGGAAGGCTAAGGAACATGGTCCAGGTGCCTGGGCCATGCCACCCCTGTGGAAGACCCAAACAAAGCTCCAGGTTCCTGGCTTCAAAGGTTTTGGCCATCTGGGGGATGAATCAGTGGATGCAAGATCTCTTTCTCTGTCTCTCCCTTTACAGCATTTTACATTTCAAATAAGTAAATATTTAAAGCAAGAAGCAGGCCAAGTGTTTGGAGAGCACAGGAGTACAGTCAAGTCCAGCACAGAGAGTAACAAGGATGCTGTGAGCAGTCACAGAAGTCACCTGCCGCCCTGAGTCTGGAAGACTAAAAGTCAGCCAGCCCTGAAATCAGGGGAAAGTACGGCAACACATGCAAACACCTTCCTTTTTGGGAAACTTGAACACTCCAGGTGGTCTCAGATATATATTTTTAAGATTTATTTTTTTTATTGGAAAGTCAGATTTTCAGAGAGGAGGAGAGACAGAGAGAAAGGTCTTCTATCTGCTGGTTCACTCCCCAAGTGGCTGCAATGGCCAGAGCTGAGCTGATCCAAAGCCAGGAGCCAGGGGTTTTTCTGGGTCTCGCACATGAGTGCAGGACCCCAAGGCTTTGGCCCATTCTCTCCTGCTTTCCCAGGCCACAAGCAGGGAGCCAGAAGGGAAGCAGAACTGCTGGGACACGAACGGGCACCCATATGGGATCCCAGTGCATGCAAGCCAAAGACTTTAGCCACTAGGCTACCACACCAGGCTCTGTAGGCTGATAGTTTAAATGCAGGGAGTGGTTAGAAACAAGCAAAGACTATTATGAACTCCAAGGAGTTTCTTATGCATCTAGATGTTCTAGAATTGATTGCAATGGTGGTTGTGCAACTCCGAGCAAACCAAGCATCACATATTTCAAACGGATGCCGGGTACGAAGTGTGAATGACATCTCAATCAAGCTATTTTCATAATGCATGGATATGTTCAGTCACAGGCGCTGACTGGTCCTCCAAGGCTATTTGAAGATGGAATTAAAACATTAAGGAGGTTTTCCTGAACCTGCATTCCATTGCACGGAAGACGGGCGTCGTGTACTGAAGCGTTCTCCACCCCAGTAAACCTCATACAGGCTTCACGCTCAACTTGAGCGTCCCAGTTCCACATTCCCCTCAGAACAACATTCCACGAAAGCCACAAAAACGCTCAAGGTCGTTGTCAAGTCTGGTAGCACGGTCACTGTGCAGGCTGGACATTTCCCCCTGAGGGAGGGAGACGTCCAAGGCGAAAAGCCACGGGCGGAATAGGTTCAGGAAAGCCGACCCCGAAGGGCACACGGGGTGGACGCAGAGGGATTCGGGAAACGACCCACGGGACGTCGCCAGCAAAGGACCAGTGTTGGCGACCCTGCTCCCACCCCCTCGACGACCCGAGGGTCACACAGCGGCCCCGCCTCAGCTCCGAACCCCCCGCTCCCGGGTGGGGTGCAGGCTCTAGTCACTCTGCCCACCGCTAAAAACAAACAAGCAAACAAACAAATAAATAAATATTTATATACTTTTTTAAAGTATTTTCTTCTTTAGGGCCAAGCCCGTCGTGCGCCCGCGCTGCGTGCGAGGCCCGACCCCGAGGCTCGCCCGCCCTCCAGGCACCTGCCTGACGGCCCCGGCTCCGCCGGCCCTCCTCGGTCAACTGTCCCTGGTGAAGCTCCCTCCTTCCCTCACCACACCACCTACTCGTCTCGCTTTCCTCCTCTTCCTCCGGGTCCCTCAGCGAACCGGGCAGCCTCACACACCCGCGGCCCACTGTTTACATTCCGCTTACCCTTTGACTCGAGGAAGCGGAAACCGCCACTCATTTCTCCCGCCCACCCCCCCCCACCCCTCCCGTCACCGTGCACCTACCCGCCGGCCTTTCTTCTCTAGCTTCCCACGACGAAGGCTGAGCGCGCCTCCAGAGGACCTCCAAACCCCCGACAGAAAGCGGCCTGAGGGAGACCGCTGTTCGTGTATCTCCGGCGCCAAAGCCTTTCCTCGGAGCAGCCATCCCGGAAGCCACTGCGGCCCGTCCGCCGCATTACCTTTCGGGATTTGTAGTCCAGAGACGCCCGACCCGGTGCGCCCTCTCGCGGCCGCCCAAGGCTCCCGGCGCACTGGAGACGGCGGTGCGCGAGCGCGGGAAAACGCGGCCGCCCAGTCTGAGGCGCGCGGAAGGCAGGGCCGGGGGAAAGAGATGGCGAGGAGGAAAGGACTAAGGTATGGTCCTGCGCTGTTAGGGCTTACAGTGGGACCAAGGAAACCCGCGAGACACAGAAGACAGAGAAGCCAGACTCGAGGGGGCGGGGGAGTGGTGACTGAACCGTAGGCTTCCGTGGCAGCGACGAATGAGTGGGTCCCCAGAAGAGGGAATTACTTGTGAATGATTTAATATCTTAAAGTATTTGTGAGGTCCTGTCTTGAAAATAAGTAGGCAACTGTAACGCAGGGTATCTTTTTTTTTTTTGAAGATTTATTCATCTTTTTTTAATTACACCCAGATATACACAGAGGAGGAGAGACCCAGAAGAAGACTCACTCCCCAAGTGAGCCGCAATGGTCAGTGTGCGCCGATCTGAAGCCGGGAACCTGGAACCTCTTCCAGGTCTCCCACGCGGGTGCAGGGTCCCAATGCATTGGGCCGTCCTCAACTGCTTTCCCAGGCCACAAGCAGGGAGCTGGATGGGAAGTGGAGCTGCCGGGATTAGAACCGGTACCCATATGGGATCCCGGCGCGTTCAAGGCGAGGACTTTTAGCCGCTAGGCCACGCCGCCGGGCCCAACGCAGGGTATCTTTTAAGAGACTGAAAAACGTGTTCGTTTCCAGACCCCGCTTTTTTTTCTTTTTTTTTTTTTTTTTTAAGTAAAGATCCATTTTTGGACATCAGGTTTTCTCCACCTCAGCTGAGGGAAAGAGCTGCCCGGGTGTGGCAGGGTGACTGGCACCGCCGCTGCCGTCTGCCCCTTGGATGGCACTGGCTTTCCCGTGGCCAGTGCTAGTTGACAGCCTGATGGTTTCCCTGCAAAGTTAACAACAAATACCCGCCTGCAGCAAAAGCTGTGCCCCCACTGCAGCGGCCAGAGTCACGGGTGCAAACCTGATCCGAAGTGATGTGCAAACATGGAGACCTTTGAGACCCCTTTCACCACGTGGACACATTGTCCTGGCGGCGAGAATACAAGGTTGGGGGAATCAAACCGCTGGCACCAGGAAATGTGCTGCTGGCCTTGTGTTCTTGGCCACCACTTGCTCACAGTAAGAAAAAAAATGTTGCCACACCCACATCTCATCCAGTTCTTGTCCAGCTTCCTGCTAAGGCACTCCGAGAGGCCGCAGGTGATGGCTTCCTGCGTGGGCTCCTGTTACAGCAGGACAGCTGCCTGGAGATCCTGTCTCCCGGCTTTGGCCTCTCACATCCTTGGCTGATTGGGGGCTTTTAGGAAGTGGACCAATGAATGGATGGAAGATATCTTTTTCTGCCGCTTTAAAAATCAATGGGGAGGGCCCGGCATGGTGGCCTAGCGGCTAAAGTCCTCGCCTTGAAAGCCCCGGGATCCCATATGGGCGCCGGTTCTAGTCCCGGCAGCTCCACTTCCCATCCAGCTCCCTGCTTGTGGCCTGGGAAAGCAGTCGAGGACGGCCCAAGGCCTTGGGACACTGCACCCACGTGGGAGACCCGGAAGAGGTTCCTGGTTTCCGGCATCGGATCGGCGCACACTGACCATTGCGGCTCACTTGGGGAGTGAATCATCGGACGGAAGATCTTCCTCTCTGTCTCTCCTCCTCTCTGTATATCTGACTTTGTAATAAAAATAAATCTTTAAAAAAAAATCAATGGGGAAAAAAAAACTCAAAACTTTAAAAATTATCAAGATGTTTCCATTTGAAGCAGTAGACATTTTTTTGTTGAAACTTCTGATGAGAACTCCAAGTGGTTTTGCCCATCAAAATGTGCTGTCTCAAGGAAAAACAGTTGTGACATTGCTTTGTAAAATGACATAGATAATTTCTTCATGGAACACAACTTTTATTTTTATACTTGATCTTAGCCAAAAGGCCAAAAAGCAAGTCACAACTTTCATTTTTAAAGACCATGGTTTCTCAGACTTGTATATTAAAGAGAACTTGAAAATCACCAAAAACTTAAAAAAAAAAAAAGTACTAATGTGGCATAGCAACTCAAGCTTCTGCCTGCGATGCAGCATCCCATGTGGGTACCAACTGCAGCCGGGGTTGCTCCACTTCCAATCCAGCTCCCAGCTGATGTGTCAGAGAACACACCGGGAAAGGGCCCAGTCCTTGGGCCCCTGCACCTACATGTGAGACCCAGAAGAAGCTCCTGACTCCCAGCTTCAGATCAGCTCACTCTGGTCATTAAGGCTATGTGAACTAGTGGATGGAAGGCCTATTTCTTTTTTTTTTTTTTTTTTTAAAGATTTATTTTATTCTTATTACAAAGTCAGATATACTGAGAGGAGGAGAGATAGAGAGGAAGTGGAGCTGCCGGGACCAGAACCAGCGGCCATATGGGATCAAGGCGAGGACCTTAGCCACTAGGCCACGCCGCCAAGCCCAAGAAGGCCTATTTCTTTCTCTCCTCTTCTCCCCCTCTTTCTCTCCTCCCTGTAAAATCTGCCTTCCAAGTAAAAATAAATCTTTTTTAAAAAATCAAATTCCCTAAGATTTCTATCATACAGTGCTTTGTTCATACTGCAGTGAGGAGATGTAGTTTGAGGTGTAAATTATTAAATGGTGCCTGATATTATACCTGTTCCTTGTAGTTTTTTCCCAAAATCTGCAACATGACTCAACTTATATTCACATCACTCTGTTAAAGAAGGCTCTCCCCACTAACGAAGTTTTTACAGTTTACCCACTGCTTCTCCATGGCCTGGATTCACCTATTGATTCATTCACTATGCCATCTTTTTCTAAACATAATTATCTTTGAAGTTGCCAAAAATACTGTTAAATTTTATTAGCATTTGCAGTAAATAAAAGCTTATTTACAGTAAATATTATCTTTTCAAATGAGATTTCTTGTACAGTTTTTTAGCCAGGATAGTTGTCTAGACCAATTGACCTTAAGTTCCCTAAAACAATCAGTTTCTTTACTAATCATAACACTTGTTTTTTAGACTTAAAAATGCCAGCAATCTAGCACAACAATGCCCTCGAGATACCAGATTTAAACTTTATTTTTAATATTGTT
This sequence comes from Ochotona princeps, assembly GCF_030435755.1. Classification (NCBI taxonomy): domain Eukaryota; kingdom Metazoa; phylum Chordata; class Mammalia; order Lagomorpha; family Ochotonidae; genus Ochotona; species Ochotona princeps. Next base: position 18,996,556 of record NC_080854.1, on the reverse strand, counting down.
TATAGAGTTGAGAGGGATGCACACCCAGGTGGACGTCCGATTAGGGTGGGGAGGATCAAGGTGTGGAGGAAGGTTTAGTTCCTTTATTTCTTCTGCAGCTGCCAGAGGGAAGGGCAGAGGGCTGCTCCTTGCTGTCTCACATGAGTACCTGGGGATGGGGATGTTCATTTGATAGCAGCCGAGACCCCGATGTGGGGAAGGATGTTTTCAGGGTGTTCCCTGAGTGGTTCTGATACTTCTGAGAAGTTGTTGGTTTTGTTGCTCCAGGGTTGAGAAAATCTTCCCAAGGTCTACTGGCTTAGTGGGGATGCCAGATCTAATCCTAAACGAATTTTGACTATAGTATAATCCTAACCAAATCCGGTATTAGCAACTGATAAACGGTGGCTGCTTTTGCTTTTACGTGATGGATTGAATATACTCTTGAGGCATTTTTTTAGGTGAAATCAAGACTAGTTGTGACAGGGATGACAATGTTTAGATCCTAAGATTTGACAAGTGCTGTGTTTGTATGCGAGTTCACTGTTAAGGAGGATACATGCAGATGTGCAGTCATTGAGCAAGCTCCCCTTCCCCATGTAAGTTTCTCAGAAGGTAAATAAGACATTGTAACACATGAAAAATGAAGTTTGTCTTTATTATACCATCTTTCTAAATCAAAGTACTTAGAATTATATACTTCAATCAAAACATACACCACAGGAAGTTGATTTCTAGCCTTCTAACAATGTAGTTATGATGTATGTGGAACTTCATCCTGTCAGGAGAACTCACAAAGAAAATATTTTTGTTGTGGTTGGAAGATAAGGAGGTAAAGAAATAAAGATCTAGACAACACACTTTGTTTTTTCATTCCTAAGGGCCCAGTGCTGCAGGGGGCTCAGCCACCACAGGTTCACCTGCATTCACTCAGTATTACTGCAGGATCAAAAAGTGCAGTGGAAGAGCGGGAAGGAAAAATTTCGTATAAAATTATCTAAAACTCTGATAAAGTATAAAAGCATCATATGAAAACAATCAAAATTAACATAATGGTTATTTGTTTCAGTGACATTATTTTAAATTAGATGTGATATATTAAGCTCCCATATGCCCCAACCTGGTAGAAAAGCTCCTCTCAACGAGAAATCAATTTTAATGGCAAAATCTTTACAGATCCGTAAAATCTGTTATATTTAAAACTATGTATACAGTACATTTCTGTCAAGGACCTTATACATCTTTCAGTTGTCAAGACAAAGTAAAAATATGGTTGCAAAAAATATAAATTGCCTGAAAAAATAAAAAAGATTAAAAATCATTTGCATTGACTCCCTTTGTATCATCAAAATTAGTAAGAATTCGCAAGCTACAATAAATTTGTGAAAATTCTATTTCAATCTTCATACACTTAACCAAAAGTAGTCATTTCAAATATCCTAGCTTAAAAAAGAATTTACTGTAATAGTCTGTGCATTTTGTACTATTTATACAAGTGCAATATTTAAATATCTTCAAAATAAAACTTGGTAACTAAAAGGAATCACAATAACTTATAAAGGATGCAAAGTTTACAAAATTAATAAATTTTAGAAGTTCCTATTTAACTCATTCCTCTTTTTGTCCCCCCTTCACACACACATACACACATAACAGCTTAAAGAGACATTACTTAGTTCTATATACAATTCTGTAACTTTTTTAAAAATACAGTCTTCTGCTGTTAACATCAGGAACATAATGCTGCATTTTGACAGCCTAAGTGTTATCGATAACCTCAAAAGAGACAGCTACATACAAGTCATAAATACACTTTTGAACTCACATTTAACATGAACTTCCATTAAATAGCTTTCAAATTCAAAATCCATTATAACAACCCCTGAAGGAAAAAAAAGCAAGATTATTCCTTGAATTCAGTGCATGATTTTAGAGATGCTAGAGTCAGAAATACAACTACAGTAATCACTTATACAGGTTAGCATGACATTTGAGTAAATTATCTGGTAATGGAGGTGCTCAGTATATTTGCCCAAAAGAAATCTTAAATGCAGTGCTACTTGAAATAAAATAACTCTGTTGCAATGTGAAAATGGTTAATATCAAAAGAAAAAAAAACTTTAAATAATGTAAGGCAAATAGGGATGATATCCATCTTTTATCAGCATACATGATACCAGTCTTACCTGAGGCAACTTTAAGTTCTTATGTATACCTGTTATATGATGCTATAAATAAGCGAGGAAAAAGAAAACGTAAATCTTAGATCTTAGGAAGGTTAAGCGTTTTTAGGCCTGTCAAGACACCCACGTGCCAAATCTGTGAGCCGCAGTTCCCAGTCTCGCTCTGCTCCGGTTTCCAGCTTTCTGCTAACAAAGAACCTGCAGAGGCAAAAGGTGATCGTGTGATAGCTGGCTCCCTGGCACCCATGGGGGAGAGCTAGGTTGAGTCCCTGGTTCTGCCTTCCCCGGCCCCACCATCATAGGCATCTCAGGAGTGAACGGTAATTGTGTGCCCTCTTGTCTGTCTGCCTCTCAAAGAAATTTTTTAAAAAACTGAAACCTAAAAAATGTGAACATTTAAAACTGATCTGTTCTACTTCCTATCAAATAATGTTACATATGATTAAAAATGTAACCAAATGTCATGGTTAAAATAACTGGACCCTGTTTTGAAATACCCAGCTATAAAACCAATGGGCCAAACCACAGGGGAAGCAAAAATATGAGTTAAGATTTAGATGACACTAAAGAATTACTAATTATTACTATGGAGTCATAGTAGAATGTACTTGTTTTTAGGAGATGCTTGAAGTATTTAGGAGTGATAAATGTGTAGCATCCTATAGGCTCAAGGGTAAGAAAAGTATGTAAATACACACATTTATACATACATGAGGAGGCTTCAAAAATATGCAAAGTTCATGTTATCTAATTCCCTTTTCCCATGAACTGTTTAAAGCCTTCCATATACCTATACAGAAAACAGATATGGCAAAAAAGTGTCAGTTGTTGGATCTGAGCGGCAGGTACAGAGGTGATCACTCTGCAGTCTTCCGGCTTCTGCTTAGGAAAATGTTCATATTAAAATTGAGGGACAAAAGCCAGATCAAAGCATTTAAAGTCTGTGAGAGATCATTTTTTTCTATGCACACAATTTAAAAGATACATAACCAAATCATTTAGAAATGTTTGCATACATTCAATACTGGCTGACATGATGAGCCAGAAGAATTTATGAAATTAGCAAAACAGCATCATTTATTTACAGTTATATGCAGCTCGGCTCTTAAAGCAAAAAGAGCAGTTTATATACAATATAGCAGGGTAAATTGCAAGATTAAATTCAGCGCCTAAAGTACCTGAATATAAAAATTATTTGTAACTTTGGACTTCCTAGGCTAAAGGAAAAAAATTTTTGAGTCTAATTTCCAATATGACTTATGATATAGTATAGAATTTTAAGAAGAAGATGTGGAAGAAGTTATCCAGACTGTTACTACTACTGGAAAATACCAGCCATTTAAAAAATTAAGAAGCTCATTAAATAAAATCACCTAAAATGGTCACTGGGGATTCTAAGCAACTATTTATTGAATAAAAAAATGAAGCAACATACAACATATCAACATGTAATAATACATGAAAGCCCTATGGCAAATTAATATTTTGCGAAGCCCTGTGTACACTAAAATTAAAACAGAAAAAAGTCAAGTGAGCCTGAGAAACCTATAATTCTTGTACATATATTATATGATGATAGATGCCTGCTGAACAATAAACAACAAAATGTTCTCATTTCATTTCTGCACCTTAGGCTTTTACCTATCACTCATGTTCCAATCTCTGTGCAAACTGTGTTCTAAAAGGCTAATCCCCAATTATAATTATGTATAACTTGATTGCAAATGGAAGTATTCAGCTGTTATTTATTATACATGCTTATTGCTATCAAAGAAATAAGCATAATTTTAGATTTACTGTGCAAGTATTTTGATTAGATTTGCACACATCTCAAAAAACTCTATTGTGTGACTTCCAGGTCTTGGAGCTAAGTCAACAGGAGAGTCGAGTGAGGTCACAGATGAGGTAAGAGAAACTTCTGAGGATTTTCCTTGAGCGTCAGCATCTGAATCGTTCCTTTGGCAGGCTCGATAGTTGCTAACGGATCCCGACCTCTGTGGAGTAGCTGTCCCTGATTTGGCTTCTGTGATTTCATCTAGGTAAAAAGAATTGCAATTTATTAGAACCAGTGATTTTCCCTTGAAGTTTCTTGGATTTGCTTATTTAAGTAAAACTATTCACCAGGTATTAAGAACATGTTTACTGAAATATCTCCTAAAACTGGGGCAGCGAGCCTACGTTAAGCCTTTCACCTTCTTCACAAATAACCTGAGTATTCTTTTGAGGAATATGGCATACAGCTGCTTATCAGTCTTACAAAGATCAAAACTCTACAGTAAACTAATGTGATAAGCTGCGATTTAATAAACAACATTATCTAACAACAAAAGCTAATATTTCCATATAAAAATAATATAACCAATGCACTTATTACTAGGAAGCTATCTTAGAAAGCATCTCATTCAGTCACTCATCTTGTTGATAAGAAAACAGAAACCCAGGAAAAGTTAAAAGTAAAAAAATGAACAAAAAAGTCCAGTCTGGAACCCACATCTCATAACCAGCTCAGCACCTTTCACTTTCTGCTTTTTCACAATGAATGATCTCATCAAAGAGCAATTCTAATGAACAAAATGAAAGAAAAACTATACTTAGGAAAACAACACAGAGTTAATAAATAGACATTCAATTGGTTAAGTCCATGTAGGTGCTAGTAAGTCTAACATTGAAATTATCTCAAGTTGTGTTAATGTTAGCAAAGAGGTAAGTGTCCAGACAAAAAGACCAAGCAGATGGAGTCAGCCAGCACATCAGACCTCAAATTTGTCTCTCTGATATATTTGTACTACTTTTGCATTTATAAAGAGAGCAATTCAAAGGTAAGCCCCATATATTAATTAGTTCCACAGGGCTTCCTCAAAGATGACATCTTTATCTTCATTGATTTGGCCATTGAAGATTTCCTAATAACTTTGTACTTAGTTTTGAAAATAATAATAAAAACTTCCAGCCAAGTTAACTTTTATTTCAAATTAAACATTTTATCTTACCAAATGAACCACACCAAAAACTTTGAAATGTGGGATAAAACTATCACTTTAGGATTAGACTGCAAATCATCATAACAATTTTTACCTGACGATACAGTTTAAGAATAAAAGAGTAACAGAATCCACAATAACACAGTCACATTTTGTATTTTCTTGTGATTGACCAAGAACAAGAAGTGTCAAAAAAACTAAAAAGCCAAGTAATAAAGTCTCGTATAGCTCCTACATGGCTTGGGCAGATGTACATACCATCAATACTCCGGAAATCCAGTAAGTAAGTTCTACTGTCCACTTGGTACAGCTGTAGACTCATTTTGGAATACGTGCTTGTCACAGGATTCTTTCTTCGTACCCGCAAATAATAGGGGTTTACAACCTAGCATACAGTATGGATAAAAACAAAGTCAAATCAATACTACAAACTGTTCTGCAGACTCCAGGGTTTGCCGCGTGTGTTAATCATCAGGATGCTTTCTTACCTTCCATTCATAATCCAACTGCTTAATTGCTCTGCATACTTCTGCCATGATATCGTTTGGCCGACTTTGACTTCTAATTCCCAGATGCCATTTTGCTTTCCTTACACCCTGGTGTTTGGATTTCTGTGGATTTAATTCATCAAGGGTGTGGCGTGTCCTTGGCGTTTCAGCGACTAAAAACGGTACTCTTTCCGGATGGGGCCGAGTTAAATGGTGATCGTCAAGGAAAGAATCGGGTGGGCTGGTTGCCAGGTAGAAATCTTTGGCTTCGTTCATGATCCTCCTGTTATCTATGATAAGGTGGTAGGCCACTGCCAGCGGGTCCTGGTGATTTCTGTTGTAAAGGCAGCTGAGCACCTCTTCTTCCGAGCACTCAAACTTCTCACACACTTCTTTTAACGCTTCGTCATCAATCATGGTTGAACTGTATGATGGATCCTCAGGAAAGAGATATTTTGGAAGGTCTTGTTTAAACCATTCGTGTTCCCTGAGGCAAAATGGCAGGATTGAGGAAAATGAGTTTGAGTAGAGCTGAGACTGAAAGTGATAGTTTGAGGAATTTGAGGCATGAATTATATTTATAGCCATAATGTATTAGCACTTTGTTCTAAGAGTTTCCCCTTCCAGCTTACTCTTGGTATATATTGAGGAAAATGCTGAAGGCTGCCTGTGCTTTTAGGAGGAAAAAAGTGGCAATGAGAAAATAAATTTCAACACTTATGTTTAATTTTGGAACAAATGACAATGATAAAGAACAGCCTATTTCCAGCTCAGATAATATATACTATACAGCTTCATTGTATAATTTATCACATTTGATGAGATGATAACTTAAAAAAATTAGTAACATGTAAAAAAGGGTTACACTATATATTCTGTTGTGCAACTTTTCACTTCATATAAGTTACATCATGTATACTATCAGATCTGAACATTTCCATATTGCTTTATTACCTGATGTCTTTGATGGTGGCTCTCTTCATGGGATCCACCTGCAGCATATGTTTTAGAAGGCTAATCACCGAAGTATTTAAGTACTGAGGGGTATAAAAGATCCCATCACAGATCTTCTTAAACAGAGTTGGCACATGATCATCATCAAATGGGAGAGTTCCACAGAGTAAAGCGTAAAGAATAACACCACTGCTCCATATATCTACCTCTGGGCCTGCGTACAACCTGAAACAGGAAATACCAGCTGAGTTAAATGGCCATGAAAGAGTCAAGAGTGAGTGCATCATCACTCAGCTAGGGATGTTTCTCAGAGAACAGTCAGAATATGGCTTCTGTTGCCACTGCCTCATATTACACCAACAGGTCTTACCTCTAACAGTGTTACTTTTGAAAACCAGAAGTTTTGTCAGCAGCAGACAATGGCTTGGGCTGCTTGCACTCCCGGCATCACCTAGCTGAAGGCCGCTCAGGTCCCAGCTGCTCCTGCTCCCTGACGATGTGCCCGTAAGGCAGCACAGGGTGGCCCAAACACCTGGGCCCCTGCCACCCTGCTGGAAGATCCAGAGGAAGCGCCTGGCTCCTGCCTTTAGCGGGGTCCTATCCTGGCTATTTCACTCTGTCTTCCAAATTCATAAATCTTTTTTACAAAATTATAGATATGACTAATATTCTATTCTTGCTATCTTACTTTGGCTCTTAAAGGCTACTACCAATGGGCCAACCACTGAAAAAACAGCATTACCAAATGCAAAGCCATTGTTTTTTATCACAGATCAAATTCTTCAGTGATAGACTTAGGAATTCACTCTCATTAACCTGAGACACCCTACGGAGGAAAAAAGAAGCCTGAGGCTGTGGGAGGAAGCCAAGTTAATGGTTCAAGGCAGATTTGCATCTCCTATTTGCAACACTCCACAGGCAACTGCATTAAGCTGCAGACTAGTTAGATCACCCCTGTGAAGTCAGGCTGCAAGGAAAGGGTATCTTTGAATTAGCCAGATTGTTGAATTGATCAAGAGATACTTGTTTGAAAGTACAAGATTCCATTTACCCAAACCTCAAAGAAAGACCTTATCTAAACTGGGAAAATGAGATCAGATATACTTCAATGCATGTACACACAATTATAATGCATTTCTTATTTAATCACATTGTCTCCATTATCCAGGCCCTAAAATGTTTTCTTTCTGAAAGAATTAGGATGGACAAAACAGATAAAATAATATAAAAAGAAATTTAGATACCAAGTAGATATTATGAAACTTGATAAATCTAAAATTAAGTATTCTTGCCTTTACGCAAATACAAGTTCTTTTGAGAACCCCATTTCTTTTTTTTGTTTTTATGGATTTATTTATTTTTATGGAAAGGCAGATATACAGAGAGCAGGAGAGACAGAGAAGATCTTCCTTCCGATGGTTCACTCCCCAAACGGCAGCAATGGCTGGAGCTGAGCCAATCTGAAGCCAGGAGCCAGGAGCCTCTTCCAGGTCTCCCACGCAGGTGCAGGGTTCCAAGGCTTTGGGCCGTCCTCAACTGCTTTCCCAGGCCACAAGCAGGGAGCTGGATGGGAAGTGGAGCTGCCGGGATTAGAACCAGCGCCCATATGGGATCCCAGGTGTGCAAGGTGAGAACTTTAACCACTAGGCTATCACACCAGGCCCGAGAACTCCATTTCTGCAAGCTCATGAAAATAGGAAATACTGTTTCTTTCTGCATTCTGAATTAATCAAGATTTGAGACATTTTAGCATTATATGATTTGGATGAAAGGTTTTTAAAACTTAAATACAAATAGTAAACAACTATCTCAGTGACCCACTGAAGAACAAAGGTTACTCTTGAAAAATGAAATTCTCTTCTTTTCTAAACCAAAAGGCCATGCTCAAATCTTCATGTTCTCACAGTTAGTAGTAACTACACTGGTAACATAAAATACTGGTTTCTTAAAGATTTAAAGAATGAAAAGTAAACATAAATGAAGTTCGAGGATCTTAAAAATATTTCAGTCTAATTCTTCAAGATATTTTCTCATAAGACCTAAAGCTATTACATAATGTCAACTCGTAGAAAAACGAAAACTACACACTTCACTTTCACTCTAACTAAATAACCATTTCTAACTACTAGGTGTTTCAGTATTATGTAAGTTTCCAATGTTTTACCTACCTCTAAAACTCACTAGTTTTAAATTCTTAATTTCTTCCACTAGGGAAAATGTTAAAATACTGTAGTGTACTTACTTAAAAAAATTATCTATTTACTTGAGAGAGAGAGAGAGAGAGAGACCCAAATGGCCTCAAAAACCAAGCCAAGTCAGGAGCTCAAAGCTTCTTCCTGGTCTTGCATAGGGGTGTAGGTGCCCAAGCACTGGAGCCATCTCGTACTGCTTTCCTAGGTGCAGTAAGAACATTAGACGGTAGCTGGATTGGAAGTAAAAAGCCAGGACTTGAACAGGCACCCGTACAGGATGCCAGCACCACAGGTGGCGGCTTTACTCACAACACCACAGCACCAGCCCCACAGTCTACCTACTTTAATAAAACGCTAACCTGCAAACCAACATTTTCCCCTTTAAATGGAATCATTAATTCTTATCCACTTACAATGTTCTAATTTTAAAAGAATATTCCCATATAATAATGAAGTTTATATTTTCTTACTTTCATTAGAATTAAGTATGACACTACAGACTATCAAAATCTAGGAGAATACGAGTAAATATAAACATATTGAGGGTAGGAGGGTGGTCAGATACTACCTTCCTGAAATTACTTCTGGTGCCGCATAGTTGGGGGAGCCACAACTTGTTCTTAAAAATTCACCATCTGACATCATGTTTGAAAGACCTGAAAGTGCACAAAATTAGCTATTCAGGAATCTCCAAGGACAAAAACAAAGCCCCATTAAACAATAAAGTGAATTTGCATTAAAGTGATTTTGTTCTCTGCTTCGACAAAATCTAACACTTTGCTACTCTCGAATATTATATGCCCTAAGATGCATAAAATGCCTCAACATTAACATTAGTGCATTGTTGAAGCCTAATTAGTATTAAGTTCTTGGTTACTGAGGTTTTACTAATACAGCAATTAGGAAAACAATGTAATAGATCAATAAATGCATCAGTGTACTGGAAACAGAGGGGAAAGTTCGCAAGAGTTTCCTCTAGCCACAAGGACAATGTTACAGAGGTTCATTTTCCTGGCAGGTTTAATACTGATGGTGGCAAGTTACATAGAAAAAAAATACATATATATGTATATATACACGCATATGTATATATATTAAGAATCAAATAATATTTTTGAAGCTGAAATAATCATTCCTACTCTTTAAAACATTTTACTTTTTATAATATATAATTTTATCCATGTAAGTTCACTATCTAACTTTCAAGGTTCAAATAATTCCATCACAGTCACCTCTGTTGTTCCCCATACTTGACTAAAAGCCATACTGGAACTGATGTTGCCACGTTCCCTTTGTGAGTAACAGCCCCGCTTTCTAAGTGAGTTCTCTAAGGCTGCCAACTTAGACTGTTTATCTGCTATCCTGAAATTCAGTATTAAAACTAAGAAAAGAGGATGCTCATTTTGGTACGTTCATAAACCAAATAGAACGCTTCTAGATAATCAGTCTATTATAGAACATCAAAATTATTAGAAGGATGCTACTTATGTATGATGAATGTATGAAGCTGTAAAAATATCCTTACCAAAATCAGCTATCTTTGCATTCATGTGCGCATCCAACAGAACATTTTCAGGCTTCAAATCCCTGTGCACCACCATATGCCTGTGGCAGTAATCCACACCAGAGAGGATTTGCTGGAACAGACGTCGGCTTTCTTTTTCATCCAGCTAAGAAAAGTAGAGAGGTATCTTAAAGATGTGTTTTCAAAATAAATTCTTCTACGTAGAAAAGGGTCAGAATGCTTGAAATCTCCCCCAATAAACTTCACTCGTGAGACATTTTGAAATACAAAGTAGATACACGCAGCACAAAGCAGAAACACCAAGATGATCTCAGCACCTAAATCAGCATCTCAGCTCTGACACCCTTGGCACATGGCGACACCGCAACATGAGACACACGGGAAAGCTAATGTCAAACTTTTAACTCTTGATTGAAACTAGACACGTTTTGACCTAGATAGGAATGTTTAACCCTTCATTCCTTTAAGAAACACAAATTGTTTTTGTATACTTTCATTTTGCTACACATTGTTATAGACATTATGATAGAGCAATAAATAAAACCAAAGGCACTATCTAGTTGACAAAAATATACAATAAATAAATATAGCATCAAGGAGTAACACTGCTTTGAAGAAAAAGAAAGCCAACTAAGTACAGAGAATGACACTGAGGTGAGAGATACTATTTCAGACTATGAGAGGGGAACACTTAAATACTGTAAACCGATTAGCAAGCAATGATAGCAAATATCCTCAACTGAAAGATGTTTAAACTTTAACGGAAGAGAACCTTTCATTTTTCTTAACAAAAAAATCTACCTTTGTTTTATTTAATTTTTTTTAAATTTATATAACAGTACAACTACCCTTTTAAAAGCACTTTGTAAAAATTTCTCTGTTTTCTTAATAGGTCATAACTATTAATTAGATATGCCTATACCCAAGAAGTCATTTTAGTAAGTAAGCTATTAATTCTCTAGGCAAAGACCAGCATTGTGTTTAGTGGGTAAAGCTGCCTGAAATGCCAACATGTCAATGTATTTATCTGCCAATTCGTGTCCCAACTGCTCTACTTTCAATCCAGCTCCGTGATAAAGTGCCTGGGAAAGCAGCAGCAGAAAATGGCCCAAGTGCTTTGGCCCCTGCACCCAGGTGCGAGACCTGGAAGAAGCTCTGGGCTCCTGGCTCTGGTCTGGCCCAACCCTGGCCATTGCAGCCACCTGGGGAGTGAACTTTTATATATATATTTAAAATATATATATTACTTAAATATATATATATATTTTAAATTCTCTAGGCAAAGAATTCTAGTATGCAACCATATAGTGCAAGTCATAAATTAGCATTCTAAAGCCAGAATTCCACACCTTAAAGGGAATGGATGGTATAGGATAAAAAACAAATTGCTAACTTCCTTTGAAAACAAAACTAAAACTATTATTGAAGTACTATGGTTTATCCTGCCTCTAGGAAAAACAAATTAATATTTTAGCAATCAACTTTTTACTGCTAGAAGAAATGTAGGGTTTTTTTAAGATATATATTTTTTTAATTTTTTTTTAAAGATTTATTTTATTTTTATTACAAAGTCAGATACACTGAGAGGAGGAGAGACAGAGAGGAAGTGGAGCTGCCGGGATTAGAACCAGCGGCCATATGGGATCAAGGCGAGGACCTTAGCCACTAGGCTACGCTGCCGAGCCCAAGATATATTTACTTTTATTGCAAAGTCAGATATATACAGACAGCAGGAGAGACAGAAAGGAGACATCTTCCATCCAATGATTCACTCCTCAAGTGACCCCAAGCGACCGGCGCTGCGCCGATCTGAAGCCAAGAGCCAGGAGCTCTTCCGGGTCTCCCACACAGGTGCAGAGTCCCAAAGCTTTGGCCCATCCTCAACTGTTTTCCCAGGCCACAAGCAGAGAGCTGAATGGGGAGCGGGCTGCCGGGATTAGAACCGGTGCCCATATGGGATCCCAGCACGTTCAAGACAAGGACTTTCACCACGAGGCCACTGTGCCATGCCCAGAAATGTAGGTTTATGGATAAAAAATATTTATTTAAATACACAGTAGTGGAAAATGTAATCAATTGAATAAAATAGAGGTGGAATATCTAGGTAGGCTACAAAAAATGAAAAATTCTACATTCATTACAAATAGAGTACAACAGATAAATGAGATGCCTATAAACAAAGATTAGAAAAACCAACACATATTTCCAGGTAAACATGCCAGAATGAATCTATTATTTTCATTCTTTGAAACATCAATAAAATGATATTAGCAATAAAAAAGCATATAGACAAAAAGACCCTAACTGTAGGTAACTGCCTAGGTTGTGTTGAACCCAGGCAAGTATTACACTGCTGGAAGAAAAGTAGCCAAGGCTGATGGGCATCCTGGGCATGGTTAATGCCAAATTTGTATTAACTATATCAACACAGTTGTGTGCCAGCATAGCTGCCTATTCTATTCTGCTTTTCTTTTTTTAAAGATATGTGGGGAAGGTGGGGGACTCGGGGCAGGGACACATCCCCCTGGCTCCCAGGCAAGAGGCTGCAGACTGCCCAGCAAGGAGATCTGGAGATATTCTGGAATGGGAGTGGCTGAGGTCATGTTTGACAGGGGAGGAATTACTTTTGGGGGCTTCCAGGGACCCAGCCACTAGGTGAGGGAACTGAGATGGAGTGGTTTTCAGGGAGAAAATCAAAGGGCGTATATGGGTCAGGTCAATGCACTCACCTATGTGGGAGACCTAGGCTGTGCTAAATATCATATTCCACAGACCACTGGTGTACCCAAAAGCTGGGGCTAGGAAACGTGCCTGGCTGGGCTAGCCCACAGGACCCACCTGGGAGTGTTGGAGCACTTGGGCTTGGACCACATCGGGCTGGGCCACAGCTCTCACCAGAATGCTGCAGAACTGGATCTGGAGGCAGATTCTGTAGGGGACTTGTGGGCTCGCCTCTGTAACTCCCCTGCTAGGCTGCAGCTCCCACCGGGGAGCACAACAGTCAGGGCTGGGGGCAGGCCAGGGAAGGCACGGCAAGACCACAGCACTCCTCACCATTTGTGTGGGCTGGATGGGCCTGGGGCAAGCTAGGCAGGGCCAGGCCACAGTACCCACTGGCATGCACAACAGCCAGGAGAGAGTGTGGGTCACACTCAACTGAGCTAAGCTGCAACATCTGCCAGCAAGAGCTGAGACTATGGGTGGGTCATGCTAGGCTGGGCTGAAGTACCCACCAGCATGCACATCATCTGAGGCTGTGAACTGGTCTGGTAGAATTTTGAGGACGCCCCTGTTTGCCTGCAACTCCCACTGGGGAATGTGAGAGCCAGAGTTGGGGGTTGGGCAGGCTGCACAAGGCTGCAGCACCTGTCTACATGCATGTGGCCTTGGTTTCATAGCGGGCCAGACTGGGCTAGGCTCCGGTATCTGCTGGCACTCATAAGAGCCTGACTGGGTGTGGGACAGGACAGGCTAGGCCTTGGCACCTGCCAGTTCACATGAGAACTGAGTCAGGGACTGGGCCACACTGGGCTAGACTGTAGCACCCAATGGTGAGAAATGGAATGGGTGCAGGCCAGTCAGGCTATGCTGCAGTACCTGCCAGTGAGTACAGAACTAAGGACAGTCCATATCAGCTGAGGCACAGCATCTGCTAGCACACGCAGGGCTGGCATTGGGCCTTCCCTTGCTGAGCCAGTGCTTCCACTGGTTAAAATGAGAGCTGGGACTTGGGACAAGGCAGGCTAAGCTAGGCTGCTGCACCCACTGGTGCACATGGGAGCCAGAATGGATGTAGGCCAGCTGGGCTAGGCCACAGCACCCGTGGGCCAGTGCCAGAACTAGGTGCAAGTTGTATCAGGCTGGACCACAGTAACCCCTGGCAAGCACAAGATCCAGGACTGGGAACAGGCCTGGTAAGGAAACTGTGGTCACTACTCTGCTAGACTGCAGCTCCCACCAGTGAGCGTAAGAACCAAGGTTAATAGCAAACTGGGCTGGGCAGGGCAACAGCAGCACCTGTCAGCATATGTGTGGGCTGGGTTTGGGGGCAAGTCAGGCTGAGCTAAACTGCAGCCATGGGTGTGTATGAGAGCTATATGGGATGCAGAATGGACCAGGATAGGCCATAGCACATGCCAAAATACACAAAAACCAAGGCTAGAGACAGACCTGATGGGAGTTATTGGGGGTCACCTAGACAAGATCACGGCAACTGATGATATGCGTGAAGACCAGGCCTGTGGCAGGCTGGGCTGGGTTAGGCTGAAGCACTCATCAGTTCATGTGAGAGATGGGACTGGAGGAAGAACTGACAGGCAGCTGCATCCACCAGTGTGTGTACTGCCTGGTGCAGGTGACAGACAAAACCCGACCCCGCGATGCCTGGCACATATAATAGTCACATCTAAGGTCACCACAGATGAATTTCTTGGGGGACTCCCCAACTAGATGGCTGGACTCTCACCCTGGCCACAAGGGAAAATCACAGGATGTATGGTCCTACATTGGAGTGTATGTATCGGGCAGGACTGGGCCTCCTGAGTTGCTGATGCCTGTGTAATGGTCAGCATGCCCAGATACACACAGAGCACAGGACGGCCAGTTCATCTCAGTCAGCAGAGGATGTTGAGCACCTCGTCAGAAGAAAGAAAACACAACAGGCTTGAGCACTCTCCAGGCCAACCTCTGCAACATGTTCCTGGGCCTACAGATGCACACTGAGGTGGACCTGGTCAGCCAATATACCTCGGAAAGATTTTTCTCAACCCTGCTGCAACAAAGCCCACAAATCTCAGAACTATGAAAACCAAACGTTAAAACCCTTAGCACATTCTTCCCCACACTGGAGTCTCTAAGGCATCATCAAAGAACCGTCCTCCATCCCCGGGTGATGATGTAGTGTGATATCAAGGAGTGTTCCCTTCTCCTTCCT
Organism: Ochotona princeps; assembly: GCF_030435755.1. NCBI lineage: Eukaryota > Metazoa > Chordata > Mammalia > Lagomorpha > Ochotonidae > Ochotona > Ochotona princeps. The sequence continues at coordinate 18,981,321 of NC_080854.1, read as the reverse complement.
CCTTAGCGGACCAAGAGAATAAAAAGAACTGAAACATTTGTCCCAGACACCTTCCTTCCTATCTCAACTATCCCCACCCTAACCAGAGACCCACATGGGTGTACAGCCCTCTCAACTATGTAAACAATATTTTAAAAAGAAGAACAAAAGATACAGTACTAATCAGGAAAATGGCCAACTTGGACACCTAATGAATAGTGATAAACACAGCCAATAAGAGAAAGCAGAAACCTAAGTCCACAGAGATATAAATAAGTAAGAAATTCTTCTGTACAAACAACCTTGGAAAGGCTTTGACATTGGAAACATGAAGTTCTGAATGCAGAAGGGAGAACTGGCTGAAAATAGGACAACTCGTTGAAGTAAGAAACTTATTCATCAGCAATGGAGGATAGGAATTATGGTATACTCCAGAAGGTTGGACAGCTCTATTCTTAAACAGAGAGAAGACAAATAGGAATCAACATGAGGAAAACACAGGGATTAAGTCAAAGTCAACATATTAGCAAGACTTGTACACTCCAAGAGCCCACTCAGCTCTTGGAACAGTAGCACTAACCAAATAATAGTGTCAAGATTGAAAGGTTTCTTCTGGAACAAATATCAGATGTAAGATAGACTACCTACCAATTCAACCTATGGAAAAGCCTCATCATCAGTAAGCTCGACCCATGGGAGCTCAGCATTTAGTACATCACTCTTAAATATAGGTAGACAACCAAAATCACCAAATATCTGAAGAAGGGCCATGTGCAGAAGTCACAAGACACACAGAAAATAAGAAACATGTTCGAAATAGAAAATATGACAGCAGAAATCTTAATATTAATCAACAGGTAAAACTGAAGAAAATCTCATAATGTCAAACAAAATGACACAGAGCATAAATGCAAAACAAATGAAAACAAATGCTAATGTAACTTGGGCCTGGCTTCTTGATTTGCTTGGGATTTTTTGTTTTGTTTTCTTTGTTTTTTGCAGAGCTGCTTTGTAGGGAGGAGAAGGTTGGGGACATAAAGGAAAAACAAACCATGCTAAAAAAAAAAAGCAAGAACAAGGTGGCACTACAGGTTGAACTAGCACTTAGGATGGCTGCATGCCATATCAAAGTGCTGGTGAGTCTAGCTGTTCTGGCTCTGGTCCACCTTCCTGTTAATGCACCAAGGAAGGCAGCAGAGGATGGCTCAAGTACCTGGGCCCCTGTCGTTCCTGTGGGAGGCCCAGACAGAATTCCAAGCTTCTGGCTTCAGTCAGGACCAGCCTTGGCTGTACAGGAACCTGGGGAGTGAGCTGGCAAATGGACAAGACCTCTGTCTCTTCCTCTCGCTGTCACTCTGCCTTTTTAATAAATTAACATATCAATCTTTTTTTTTTTAAAGAAATACTAAAATCATGGGGTAGTATTGTGAAAGTTAAGCACATTAACTCACTGCTTGGCATGCCTGCATTCCACATCAGAGTGACATCCTTCTGCCACTCATGGGAGATGAGGATGCAGTTCTAACTCGCACTGACCTGGCCCAAGCTTGTTGTTACAGACATTGTGAAATGAACCACCAGGTACAAGATCTCTCCATCCATCTCTCTACCTTTCAAACAATCTTGAAAAAAAGAAATGGTAATATGAATGATGACTTGGTTAATGGCTTTGATTTTGGTGAAAGTAAAAGTATTCTTTATACAGCAGAAGAGGATGAAAAGGCCCAGTGCAATGTCTTCATTGGCTAATCTTTCAACTCCAAGTGCTAAGATCCCATTCGCCGGTTAATGTCCCAGCTGCTCCACTTGCCATCCAGCTCCCTGCTGGTGGCTTAGGAAAGCAGTCGAGGATGCCCCAAAGCCTTGGGACCCTGAACCCGTGTGGGAGACTCAGAAGAAGCCCTGGCTCCTGGCTTCAGATCAACTGTTTGGCTGTCATAGCCATCTGGGGAGTGGAGTGGACCAGCAGATAGAAAACCTTACTCTGCCTCTCCTTCTCTCTGTAAATCTGTCTTTCCAATAAAAATGAATGAATCTTAAAAAAAAAACAAAAAAGATGACCCAAGTGATTGGACCCCTGCACCCACATGGGAAACCCAGATGAAACTTCAGGCTCCTGGCTTCAGCCTGGCCCAGCACTATCCACTGTGGCCATCTGGGGAATGAACCGGCAGATGGCACATATTCTCTCTCTCTTCCTCTCCTTCTCTCTCTAACTCTCAAAAATAGATAAACCTTTTCTTAAAATGCTATGTGGAATGAAGGAAGGAGTAATATAAATGAGTTTAGAGTAAAACAAGTTGTCTTCTCAGAGCTGATATGGGTTTCCAGAAAGGGGCTTGTGCGCACCGCACGTCTAGCAATGACAAAAAGTATGGGCAGGGGTGGAGCTCAGTTTTTTCAAACATCTGCTCAACTTAAGGTACTGTTCAAATGCCTTCTGAGGTGCCTTCCACCTCTAAATTCTTAAACTCTAGTTCCTACCTCCTTCATGAAGCCTGTTCTTACTACTCCAGGTACATCAGATTTCTGAAACCAAAAAATGAATGCAATTTAAATGTAACTAAGGTTGACTAGCAACATTTAGAAGTTTAAGTATTCATTAAAATATCTCCTAGAAGAAATTATATACTTTACTATGCATACTTTTTTAAGTTTGCATATCCCAAAAGCATTAAGTACAAGGATTATGAATTCTGGGGTCTGAATCTAACTCTTTCAATAACAAACAAGGTAAGTTCGACCAAATATTTAATTGTAAGGCTGGCTCAATATCCACGTCTATATAAGTATGCTAAGAAGGTAATCTTCAAGGTGCTTTCTAACTCTAAATAGTCTGTGATTCTAAACAAAGACATGCCCAAACGAATAAGTTATTAAATATACCTATTAAAATTACTTTCTGACATCATGATTCTAGCAAAGAATACAGGAAGTTACAAGATACAAGATTAAATCAGAACTGCTTACCCTTCCATTTTTACAGATATAATCAAATAGTTCTCCTCCTGAGACATATTCCATCACCATGAAAATATCAGATGGTGTACTGATGACCTGGTACCTGGTGAGAGAAAACATTATCTACTAATAGTAAAACATGTATATCCATTCAATAAATATTTATTAAGCACCTGCTATATACCAGGTTCTGTAGTAGAAGCTGGAAAAACTGCAAATAACAAAACAAATTCTCTTGTCTCATGGAGTTCATACTCAAGGAGCCAGAAAACAGACAATAAATAAGCAATATCTCAGGTAGTGGAATATGCTATTAAGAGAAATAAAACTGCGCCCGGCGGCGTGGCCTAGTGGCTAAAGTCCTTGACTTAAACGCGCCGGGATCCCATATGGGCGCCGGTTCTAATCCCGGCAGCTCCACTTCCCATCCAGCTCCCTGCTTGTGGCCTGGGAAAGCAGTTGAGGATGGCCCAAAGCTTTGGGACCTGCACCCGTGTGGGAGACCCGGAAGAAGTTCCTGGTTCCCAGCTTTGGATCGGCGCAGCACCGGCTGTTGTGCTCACTTGGGGAGTGAAACATCGGATGGATGATCTTCCTCTCTGTCTCTCCTCCTCTCTGTATGACTTTGTAATGAAATAAATAAATCTTTAAAAAAAAAAAAAGAGAGAGAGAGAGAAATAAAACTCTTTCATATGCAGGAGTCAAAGAAGATCTCCACAAATGTGACTTCTGGGCAGAGCCTCAGGAAGTAAGGGAACCAATCATTCTCACATCTAGGAAGGTGACGTGGCAGAGGGGACAACAAGCGCGACGGTTCCCCGGTGCAGGCTGCCTGGCATGCTTGAGGAAAGGGAAGCAGGCTAGAACAGAGAAGGCTGGGAAGCAGAAATGCAATGTGGAGTCAGAAGTATAACTGGAGGCCAGAGGCCACAGAGCTGTACGACCATGATGATAAAGCTCCTGAAGGTTTTTAATACAGTCATATGGCTTGGCATGTTTCAAGAAAAATGTGTCATCAGTGGAAGAATGAGTAAATGACAAATAGAAGCAGAAGGCTACTGCTGTACTCATGAAAGAGGTGAAGGGGACTTAGACCAGTCTGATAACAATAAAGAAACTGAGAAAAAACCAAACCCTAGATACACTTTTTAAAGAAAAAAACGGGATAGTAGAAGTAGGAGACAATAGGGAAGTTAAAGATGGTTCTTAAGTTTTTCCTCTTAACTGAGATGGTGGAAACCACAGGATGAGCACATTTGAGAGGGTAACAGAGCTCGGGTTTGGCCACACAGGGCTTGCTTTATGGACACCACATGGAGCTGTAAAATCAGCAGTGAGTACAGTAGACTGGAGTTCAAAGAAGAGGTTTCAAAACATGAGTGTACATTTAAGGAACAATAGCATATTGTTTCTTGAGCCCATCTGGGGCTCGGATTATGGCATAACAAGTTAAGACTCCACCTGCAACATTATGTATGGGAGCTAGTTCAAGTTCTAGCTGCGCCACTTCCTATCCAGCGCCCTACTAATACATATGAAAAAGCAGCAGATGACCCAAATACCTCCTGCACCTATGTGGAAAACCTGGAAGAAGGTAGAAAATCTGGAAGAAGTTCCAGGCTCGTGGCTTGGGCCTGAGGCAACCCTGGAGGTTGTAGGCATTTCAGCAGTAAGCCAGCAGACAGATTCTTTCTCTTTCCCCTCTTTTTCTGTTTCTCCCTGTTTCTATTGCTCTGCATCTCAAATAAATAAATCTGAAAAGAACACACACATCCACAATAAGAAGCGATAAGAGTGAAACAAATCTTGAATCAGGCAGTTCAGTGGAAACAGTTTATACAGTTTGAAATGATAGCCTGCATTATGAAGCACAAAGTGGGCAGTAAACAGTTTAACTGTAGATCAACCACTAGCAATCATTAAACAACAGGATTATGGGGACCCAGCTAGTAGCATATCAACTAAAGTCCCCACCTTGCACACATCAGGATCCCATATGGGTGACGGTTCTAATCCTAGCAGCCCCACTTCCCATCCAGCTCCCTGCTTGTGGCCTTGGAAAGCACTAGAGGACGACCCAAGGCCTCGGGACCCTGTACCCACATGGAAAACTCAGAGGAGGCTCCTGGCTCCTAGCTTCAGATTGGCTCAGCTCTGGCCGTTGTGGTCACTTGGGGAGTGAATCATCGAGTGGAAGTTCTTCCTCCCTGTCTCTCCTCTCTGTACGTCTGACTTTCCAATAAAAACAAATAAGCCTTAAAAAAAATAGGACTACTGGATTACTATTCTTTTCAAATAATAAATTCCTATAGTTTTGTTATGCATACATATATAGCAGATATAAATAAAAAGAGGGAAAACGCTTTTCACTGCATTGTCATTAATGAGGCCGAAAATGAAAATGAAAATTTGGGATTTGTCTTAAGGATTTATTTATTTTTATTGGAAGGACAGATTTTTTTTTCTAAGATTTTATTTCATTTTTAATGGAAAGGCAGGTCAGAAGGAGGCAGAGAGAATAACCTTCCATCTGCTGGTTCACTCCCCAAATGGCCACAATGGCCAGAGCTAAGCCAATCTGAAGTCAGGAGCCAGGAGTTTCCTCTGGGTCTCGCCTGTGAATGCAGAATCCCAAGGCTTTGGGCCATCCTCCGCTGCTTTTCCAGGCCACAAGCAGGGAGCTGAACGGGAAGTGGAGGAGCAAGATCATGAACTGGCACCCATATGGCCTCCCAATGCTTAAACGTAAGGAGTTAGCCATCAAGCCACTGTGCTGAGCCTGGAAAGGCAGATTTTTTCCTGAAAGGAGAAACAGAAAGAGAAAGATCTTCCATCTGCTGGTTCACTCCCCAAATGGCTACAATGACTGGAGCTGAGCTAATCTGAAGTCAGGAGTCAGGAGCTTCTTCCAAATGTCCTGTGTGAGTACAGGGGCTCAAGCACTGGGGCTGTCCTCTGCTGCTTTTCCAGTCCTCCATCAGCAGGGAGCGGGATGGGAAATGGAACAGCCAGGACTGAAACCGGCACCCATATGGGGATGCAAGTGCTACAGGTGGAGGCTTAGCACACTATGCCACTGCAAAAGCCCCTGCAGATCATTGTTCCTAGCAAGTCGTTGTTGGTCCAATAACAGCAGGTGTGTGGGACATTATCTGTCACAAGGACACCTGTCCAGAAAAGGAAAGAATAGGGATAATAACTGACAAACACAAGGTCAAAATACAGACAGGCTAAACTGACTAAACAGGGTGAGAAAACATGTGAACAGGAAGATTCTTTCCAAACCTTCAGGAAACAGAAATACTAATAACGTTACTCAAGAGAAAGAGGAAGCGGGTTAATAAAAGTGATAAAACAAAAAAGTTAAACATATTTAGTATAAAAAGCTTACAATTTAATTATATGAGGATGCCGGAAAAGCTTGAGGTTCTGAATTTCCCTGCGGATTTTTCCTACCACATCCAGACTGCGAATCTTCTGTCGATTGAGTATCTTCACGGCAACTTTATGCCCAGTCAATTCATGTTTGCCAACTGTCGAAGAAATAATGATAATCAATTAGCAGATGGCCTGACTAATAATATATTTATATATATATATGTATATATTTAAGATTTATTTATTTTTATTGCAAAGTCAGATGTACAGAGAGGAGGAGAGACAGAGAGGAAGATCTTCCGTCCAGTGGTTCACTCCCCAAGTGAGTGCAATGGCTGGAGCTGCGCCAATCCAAAGCCAGCAGCAGGAGCTTCTTCCAGGTCTCCCATACAGGTTCAGGGTCCCAAGGCTTTGGGCCGTCCTCCACTGCTTTCCCAGGCCACAAGCAGGGAGCTGGATGGGAAGTGGAGCTGCGGGGACTAGAACCAGCACCCATATGGGATCCCGGTGCATTCAAGGCGAGGACTTTAGCCACTAGGCCACCATGCCAGGCTCTAGATATATATATTTTTTAACGTTTATTTATTATTATTGCAAAGTCAGATATACAGAGAGGAGGATCTTCCACCCAATGATTCACTCCCCAAGTGACCACAACGGCCAGAACTGAACTGATCCGAAGCCAGGAGCCTCTTCTGAGTCTCCCACATGGTACCAAGGGCTCCTACAGGGTCCCAAGGCTTTGGGCTGTTCTCCAATGCTTTCCCAGGCCACAAGCAGGGAACTGGATGGGAAGCAGGGTTACCAGGGTTAGAACTGGCACTCATATGGGATCCCAGCGTATTCAAGGCAAGAATGTTAGCCACTAGGCTACAGTGCAGAGCCACTTAGATATATTCTAAGAATAGTAATCTTAGCAATCTCAGGAAACAAACAGATTTAAGTTCCTTTCTGCCCATTACTTGTTGTGAACATTACGATCGTTTAGAATGATTCAGGAAAAAAACATTAGGAAAATAGTAAAAGGGAGTTCTTCCAGATAGGAAAGCTGGAAGGCTAAGATGAGAGAGAAAACAGATTCCTTTTTGCTGTACACATTTGTAGTACTCTTGTATAATTTTTTAAAGATTTATTTATTTTTACTGCAAAGTCAGAGATACAGAGAGGAGGAGAGACAAAGAGGAAGATCTTCTGTCCAATGATTCACTCGCCAAGTGACTGCAACGGCCGGAGCTGAGCTGATCAGAAACCAGGAGCCAGGAGCTTCCTCCAGGTCTTCCACGTGGGTACAGGATCCAGCTCCCTGCTTCTGGCCTGGGAATGCAGTAGAGCATGGCCCAAGGCCTTGGGACCCTGCGCCCATGTGGGAGATCTGGAAGAGGGTCTTGGCTCCTGGCTTTGGATTGGTTCAGCTCCTGCCATTGCGGTCACTTGTGGAGTGGACCAGTGGATGGAAGATCTTTGTCTCTTCCTCTCCTTCTCTCTGTTAATTGACTTTCCAATAAAAATAAATATATCCTTTAAAAATATATATAGTAAATTGTCAGCATGAAAGCAGATCATTCTGCCATTTTTCTAGAGCTTTAAAGTGGTCCAGCAAAATCTAAAACCAGTCACTCTATCCCTGGTTAACCTGTGAGGGTCACACCATGTTCTCCATGATCGTCTGTGAATTCAAATCAGCCAATCCAACCATGCTTCATCATCATTTTGTTAGGAACCTGAGAGGACTTACTAGCCTGCCCTGATAACCTGCACTCACCTGTCCTTTTTGCATTGTTGATGCTCTCAACAGCATCAGCAACAACATTAATATACATCATTATGATAGCATTGGAAGAGCCAATTTTAAGTTGTCACAAGTTTTTCCCTCCAAGGTTTCGAAATGATATTCCAGGACTGGTGACTCTAAAATATCTTTTCTTCCAAAGTTAACAATAATTCCTCCAATCTACCCATTCTCCTCTTTCCTTCATCCCAAAAAGATCTGAATAATTTAACACCATCATATTAGAATCTGTTATTTATAGGAACAATTATAGTTGAACTCAATTACAAGCATACTTCAATATTAAAATTTCAAGAGACACCACTGTGGCATAGCACATGAAGCCAATGCCTGAGACACCAACATCGCATACAGGCAACAGGTCATATCCTGACTATTCCACTTCCACCTCCCTGCCAATGCTCTTAGGACAGCAGCAGAGGATGGTGTGGCACTTGGGACCCTGCACCCTTGTGCTAGACTCAGAAGAAGCTCCTGGGTTTGACTTGTTTCATCCCTGGTTATTGTGGCCATTTGGGGAGTGAACCAGCAAATGGAAGGGTGTGTGTGTGTGTGTGTGTGTTGTATATATCTCTACCCCTCTGTAATCTGTCTTTCAAATAAATACATCTTTTTTTAAATATTAAAATGTCATAGCATAATACTTTTTTAAATACAGTATCTTTCACCTTAGGGAATGTATATCACATTCTGGTCTCACAATAAACTTCCTGCAAATATCATTTATTTAAAAAAAAAAAAAAAAGACTGTGGCCCTGAGAGACCTACTTGTCAAAGTAAAGCCATTTGGACCAACCTTGGCAGATCTTATGATTCAATGTTTGTTGTTTGATTTTTAATTTACTTGAATGGCAGAGGTAGAGACAGAATCTTTCATCCGCTGGTTTACTACCCAAATAGCTACAACTGCTGGAGCTGAACTGGCTCACAGCCAGAAGCCAGGAGCTTCTTTTGGGTCTCCCATGTGAATTCAGGGGCCTCAGATCTTGGGCCATCTTTCTGCTGCTTTCCTAAGCACATCAGCAATGAATCAGATTGGAAGTGCAGCAGCCAGCACTTGAACCAGCAACCCATGTTGGATGTTGGTGTCTCCGATGGTGGCTTATCATGCTAGGCCACAAAGGCAGCCCAGACTGCAAGTCTTTTGACCTGTCTATCCTATCATCTCTCTGCAGCGGGAGGGGAAAAAAAAGTTTGGGCACAATACCAGGATTTGAACAGTTTTCTCAAAACTGTTGAGTAAACTCAGGTGCAGACAAATTTATTGCTAGTCCATAGTTAATCAATAGAAGTTCTAAAATAAATACAGATTTTTACAGGATTTCAACCCTTTTTTATTTTCTTTATTTTTTTAAGTTTTTTTTTTAATAGGAAAGGCAGATTTACAGAAAGATCTTACACCCACTGGTTCACTCCCCAAGTGACCACAACAGCTAGAGCTGAGCCAATCCGAAGCCAGAACCTTCTTCTGAGTCTCCCCATGCAGGTGCAGGGTCCCAATGCTTTTGGCCATGCTCTACTGCTTTCCCAGACCATAAAGCAGGGAGCTGGATGGGGAAGTAAAGCAGCTGGGACATGAACTACATGGGACTCTGGCGGATGCAAGGCAAGGATTTAGCCGCTAGGATCCCATCTGGCGCTGGGCCCTCAACCCTTTTTTAAAACTCGAAACTTTATTTGACACACTGTTACTATTTCACCAAAGTGTTGAAATGTTTTTGCTTTTCAGTATGGTTGAGAAAGACATTTTGGCGAAGGAAGACTTGCAGGTCACCCACAGCGTTCCTGTCTGCCCCACAAGCACAGCAGATTAGTCAACTAAGTATTAGCTAATAACAATGTTACTATAATCTAAAGGAAACTTTTTCTAACTGTAATAGTGTAACAAATGCTCTTCTAATCATGGATAATCCTGAAGTGAAACAAGATGATTTTTTGAAAGAGAAGATTTTAATAGGATAGAGACACTGCAAAGACAGAAATATCCACTGGCAATATTCTAACTACCTAGCAAATTAAAAGAATAAAAACTTCACTGCTAAAAATGTCAGGGAAATAGCTTAATCCTGGGGAAGAGTAAACTTTGTAAGCTATAGATGGACATTTAAACTACCTTTCTAACATGTCAAGCATACCAAAACATTCACCAAATAATTACTTCCACCGGCTTAAGAAATGAAATAGATACATGTGAAGCCTTTTTCCTTCTTCCCCCCTTCCCCAGAGGTAACCATGACCCTGAATCTGGTGTTTGCTTTCCACTCTAAAGATGTTACTACACAAGTAAGAATTTTCAGAAATACAGTAATGTTTTTCATGTGTTTTCTTTACAAACTTAATTTTATGTACTTTGTATACACAACACATGTACTACATAAACAATTCAAAAGTACGAAAGAAAATACAGAGTGGGTGTTTAACGAGTGGGTGAGGTGCCTCCATTCCACACGGAATCGCACATAAACGCAGCTCGTTTCTGGGTCTAGCTTCCTAGCACTGCAGTTGCTGGGATGCAGCAGCGATGGCTCACGTAATTTCAGCCCTGCTGCATTTGGGAAAGTTGTTGACGCTGACGGTCTTTGTGCCCTTCACGAGAGGGACGTGTGAGGGGAAGAGTGAAGTTTAAAGAACAGAAGTCAGTGAAGAGATTCACACCACAGTCACATCACAAAGCTCCAATCCAGAAAATGTCTTCTTCCTTCCCCAGCTACTATGCCAAAAGCCAATTAGCGAGTAAGGAAATAGACTCTGCTCCCATCTATTTTAAGGGAACGATGAACACCCCCATCTAAGCAGAATTCTGAGAAGGAGTTGAGGACATCAGTGCGGTCTTTCTCACTATATCAGAGACATTAATGAGCATTTCTTCAACTATTGGGAAACTAAAAGGCTGTTTATAATCACTAGCAAGAAACAGCAGAGCTGGGCCCGACGGCGTGGCCTAGCGGCTAAATTCCTCGCCTTGAACGTGCTGGGATCCCATATGGACGCCGGTTCTAATCCTGGCAGCTCCACTTCCCACCCAGCTCCGTGCTTGTGGCCTGGGAAAGCAGTCGAGGACGTCCCAATGCTTTGGGACCCTGCGCCCACATGGGAGACCTGGAGGAGGTTCCAGGTTCCTGGCTTTGGATCGGCACAGCACCGGCTGTTGAGCTCACTTGGGGAGTGAATCATCGGATGGAAGATCTTCCTCTCTGTCTCTCCTCCTTTCTATATATCTGACTTTGCAATAAAAATAAATAAATATTTTTAAAAAAAAGAGAGAGAAACAGCAGCCAAAGTCACGCAGCACAGACCCCCACCCTAGTGGCTGTCATTACAAATAAGGAATTTGACCCTTACTTCCTTACATTGTTGACCCTGTTGTTTTTCATAAGGAGTTAAAGCACATCACTGTTATACAGCAATACTGTACATGTAGGGCTCAAAAAACGTAATAAGGCACAGTGCTTGGCCAATCAGTGAACATATCCTTGGGATGCCCCCATCCACATCAAGTGCCTGGGTTTGAGTCCCAGTTCCCCTTCCAATTCCAGCTCCTGCAAAGGCACACCCTGGAAAACAGCAGGCTATAGATCAATGGAGTCTTTGCCACTCATACAAAAATCCAGATTGAGTTATGACTCATCATTTTGCTGTGGCTCAGTTGTGACTGTTGGAGGTATTTGGGCAGTGACCCAGTCAGTGGTTGGAAGATCTCTGTAATAAAATAGAAGAGGAAGATGTTTGTTTGATTCTGGAGACTTTGATAAACCTTTTGTTCCAGGTCAAATATTTACCAGAACCTTAGTGTATGCCAGCCACAGTCTTATTTATCCAGAGCCAATGAAATATCTTATCAGTTTCAAGCATCTTTTTGCCACATTCCTAATTGAAAAAATCATTTTTAAAAGGAAAAAAAAAGTCCTGAGCCTCACAAAGTTGTAATTTAAACTTTTTATCCCAGGAATGGACTTGAGAGGAAGCTATTCCAAAATACTCAAGTTGTTAAAGAAGCTCCACACTTAATTAAAAAAAAAAAAAAGGATGAACTGTAGTCTGACGATACCCAGATGCACCTGGGGGACATGCCAGCTCATTGAGGCCTGTAGAAGATGTCTAACCCCATGGCAGAGGATGGAAGACAGAACAAATTCGATCACTCTCTCGGCCAAGCTTTGCCAGCAAGTATCTGCGTGGGTGAGTGGAGACTCTAAGCTGGGCTATGTCAGCCAAAGGACCTTGGAAGGATTTCCTCAACCTTGGAGCAACAAAATCAACAGCATCTCAAAACCATCCAAATCACTTAAGTAATATCCTAGGAACATCTACATCGGGGGTCCTAGGAAGACATCAAGTGGCTGTCCCCCCATCCCTGAATGCACACGCGGTCAGACTACTGGAAGCGGCCCCCTTCCTTTCTTCTCCCTCTACCCCCAGATACAAGAAGAAGAAAAAATGGAAGCAATTGTCTCACTTTCCCCCACACGTCGACCCTTCCCACCCTAATCAGTGGTTCACATGGGCACACATCCTTCCCAACTGCGTAAACACCATCAAGGATAAATTTATATTTAAAAACATAAATCAAGTGATGTGCACTAGTTTGCTTATTAAATATAAACACCCTGTGGACAGCGTTTTTCTTGGGAACCAGTTAGGACACCTGCACCGCCCAGGACGGCCTGGAGTTCCAGGCGTTACTCCGCTGGGCACTCCAGCTGCCTGGGAATGGGCAGTCCAGCAGGCAGCAGGACAGCCCAGGTACTTGGGTCCTTGCCTCTCAGCCAGACTCAGTTCCAGGTCCTGTCTCCTGCCTGGCCCAACCCCAGCTGTTGTGGGCATTCAGGGGGTGAATCAGGAGACAGAAGCGCGCTGTGACTTTCTATCTCTACCTTCCAAGTAAATAAAAAACTAAATATTTTAAAAGTAAAACTGAGTATCTTTTGAAAGGAAATGAAGACTACGAATTAATAAATTCTGGAGGCAACATCTATACTAATTACCAGGCTTAGCATGCACTCAGTGCAAAACTGGTTAATTCAGAAACACTGAAGGCAGGAAGGCTACAAGGTAGGTAAACCATGCGTCATCGCACCAGAATGAAGTCAGTAATCCTTTCCGACAAAATGGACTTTTTAAAAAAATTCTGTAGGTTTTTCGCAAAGCAACCTAACTTGGGAAAACATCTCCAGTGCTCAGGAAATAGCAGGGGCCGTTAAATATTTTCCCTATTCTGAAAAGGACGGAAATACAACACGTAGGACCGTCAGGACAGCGATGGACTGGCCTGGAGCCAAAAGCACACGCCGGGGGACCAGGAGGCCGCGTTCCGCGCCCCCCTGCTCTCGGCCGAGACCCCCAGAGCCCTTCTCTGCAGCCTGAGCGCGAGGGGGCAGCTCCCAACTTCACCACCAGGGAAAGTTCGCATCTCTGCATCCACGCTCTCGCGCTGACCCACCCCTCCTGCCGCGGCGCCGTCGCCATGGGAACCAGCCCCCAGCCCCACCCCCTTCACACCCTCCCCAGCAAAGCGAAGATGGCGTCCGCAGTTCCCGCCGCAGCTTCGGGTTCGGTTCCCCGCAGAGCCCGCACAGGGGCTGCCCAGAGGGACCTGGGCGACCGGGAGAGGGAAGAGGTGCGAGAAGCGGAAATCAGCCGGCTCCCGGATAAGGGCCAAAGTTTGCCCCAGGGGGGTCCTCACCCTTCACTTTGCCGAAGGTGCCGACCCCCAAGGTGTCCCCCAGGATGTAGTGTCCGATCTTCACCCGCCCGTCGTGTTTCTGCTTCTCGGCGGTCGCCATCTTCCTCCAGGAACTGAGTCTGCGCAGAGGCGCCGCGGGAGGGGGCGGAGGGGGCGGATAGGGCCGCGCCGGGGGCGGGTAGAGGGTGGGGACGCGGGAGGCCGCCGGCCGGGCCGGGCTGGGCCGCCGCCCCGCGCGCCCGGGGCGCCCCTTGCGCCCCGCGCGCAGTCCACTCCGGCCGCCCGGCGCAGCCGCTCCCCCTGGCGGGGCTCAGCATCCTCGGGGTCTCCACTAGTGACCCCTCGTGTGCTGTGCGCCCGGGCGAGGGCCTCTCCTGGTGGGGATGGGAGCCGTGTGAATTGGAACATGTCAGGGGACACCTCCCTGCCCCTGTTTTCTAGCCATCACTTCCCTCTTTCCCTTCCCGGGCGTGATCCAGATGCCACGGGGAGTGTTCGCTCGTCTCCTGGATGGACTTTTCCCCGGGCGCACCTCTCGCCCTTGGCTGTGAGCCAGTAAGTTACGCTTGTGCACCGGGACGGTTCAAGTGGCCTTGTTGGTCCTTTCTTGGAGGAGGAAGGCAGAGACGGGATGTGTGTAGGGATGTGGGATGATTTAGTGGAAGGTGCTGTTACCCAGCCCTTTGTGTTTAGATGATCAGTAAAACGCACACTATCAGGGGACAGCAGCTACAACAGAGTAACTGACGTTTGTGGTGCTAGCGAGAAGTAAAACTGCAGTCTGTTGTCTGGGTAAATGGAACCATACTCTGATCACAGCGAAGGTAAAGTATGCTTATTTGTGATAGAATTTTAAAGTGAGTTCTTTACGCAAATCCACAGGGAGGTTTCACTTGCCTCAAAACAGTAGACAAAGTCAAGTGTGTCAACCAAAAAGTTTATGCACTGTCGGTTTTGCAGTGTCATAGCATCTGGGCCAGTGTCAACAGGGAAACAATATAGAAAGTAAAATAAATAAGTGCTATCATCTTTCTTTCCAATAGAAAGCAGTTGCCCCTGGAAGTCCATTCGCTCCCACTTGCTTCTCAGGGCCAGTCTGTCCCACTCCTGGCAGACCTCTAAGTTATCATTTTGTCTGTGTGTCCAGCTTCTTCAGGAAAGCGAAGGAAAGCCCCTGCTGTTCCTTGAGCTTCTGAGTTGTTCTCTAAGTTAGGTTGCTTTGAGACTAACCTACAGAATGTTAAGTTCATGACTTCCAAACATGCCAGGTCCTAATGACTCCAGACTCTGTCCAGCAAGAAGGCCGTCACTCCTTTCAGCCTCTTGACCTGGACCAGAGCTGTCGCCTGCCGCTTGTTTCTGCAGTTTCCTCACATTTGAAACTGGGGAAGAATATCTGCAAGCAGAACTATTGTCACACTGTTGGGAGAGATGAGCCCTACTGACAGTTTAATCGACTCCTTGAGAAATCAAATAGTAGTGTTATTAGTTGAATGTTGCTGCCTGTACTGAATATCTCCTGTTGTGAAATCAGAGTAACATGTGTTAAGGACTGTTTGGTTCCAAAGAAGCTATTGCAAGGGAAGCGCAAATCCCTGCCTTTAGGCATAGTAAAGGAGAAAAGATTTTTCTGTGCACTGATTCACTTCCCAAACTACCAGGCTAAATAAAGCCAGGATCCTGGAACTCTAGGTCTACTATAGGGTAGTAGGGGGCCAAGCACTTTGATCATCTTTTGCCACTTTCCCAGGCACATTAGTTAGGAGATAGATTGGTAGTGGAGCAGCCAGGACACAAACAGGCACTTGGATGCTGGCATCACAAACTGTAACTTAACCTGCTTCACCACAATGCCAGCCTTGGTAATAGAATCTTAAATTAAGTTTGCATCACGTCTAGAATTCAGCCTAAGAGAGTTCCGTTATTTTTTCAGTAATAAATTTATTTTCTTTTTGATGATGTTTACATAGTTGAAAGGGATACAAGCCTACATGAACCATCGATTTAGATGGGGAGGGTCAAGAGATGGGAGAAAATGGATGGGACAATTGCCTCCAAACTCCTTTGTTCTTCCTGTATCTGGGGAAAGTGGAGAGAGAGGGGAGAGGCCATTTGCAGCAACCCAACTGCCTCAGTATCCAGGGGTAGGGAAAGGCCACCTAATGTTATCCCTGGGTCCCTGATGTGGAGCATGTTCCAAGGCTACTACAGTGGTTTTGATAGTACTGATATGCTGTTGATTTTCTTGGCTCCAAAGTTGAGGAAATCCTTCTAAGGTCCATTGGCTGACACAGCCCACCTTAGAGCCTCTGTTCGTCCAGGTATTCGCTATCAAAGCTTGGCTGGGGGAGCTGTCCAGTTTGTTCTGCCCTCCATGGTGCTAGACATCCTCAGCAGGCTTCAATGAACTAGTTGTCATGTCGTCCATGAGCTTCTGGGCATGCCATCAGCTGCACAGGTCTCAACAACTGATGAGATCCATTCTTTTTGTTGTTGTTGTTAAGATTTTTTTTTTTTATTGGAAACATTTACAGAGAGAAGGAAAGAGAGAGGAAGATCTACCACCTGCTGGCTCACTCCTTAAGTGGCTGTAACTGCTAGAGACAAGCCAATCCAAAGCCAGGAGCCTCCTCCGGGTCTCCCACACAAGTGCAGGGTTCAAGGCTTTGGGCCACCCTCTACTGCTTTCCCAGGCCACAAGCAGGGAGCTAAAAGGGAAGTGGAGCAGTGGGAGATGAACTGGTGTTCATAGGGGATCGCACTGAATGCAAGGCAAAGATCTAGCCATCACATTGGGTCTGAGGAGGTGCATTTTGACACATGTACTCCACAGTAAGACTGCAGATCCTCTGATTTTCACCGTAGTTGGAGTTCTGAGTCCAGCGATCCACTTGAGGTGGGTCCCCAAAGAAACCTTGCCAGAGGGGACCCTAACCTGACTCCTCTTTGTGCCACTCAGGAATGGGTCTGATGGCTACCACGGTAACCAGAGAAGGGTGGAGTTTGCCTCCAACCAAACCAGGAACAGATGGCAGAATTCTGGTGGGCCCCTCAGGCAGTGAGACCACCGTTGCACCAGTGAGGGACACAAACCCATATCTCCCCACCAATAAGAGCCGAGGCGACCCCCAATTTGGCGCTTGTGTCAAGGAGAGTTTTAAAAGCCCCTTCCCCATCTCTTCCATGCTCTTCTTCCTCTGCAGCCCACTCCTTCATATGTCTGTGTGCTGCATGGGGAAGGGAAGCCCATGACTGTGGTTCCCTGAAATAAAGGCCGTCTAAATTCTTTTTATACATTCGGCTGAGTTATTCTTTCCCTGGTGGTCGGTGAATCTAACATTTTGGCGAGCAGCGAATCTAACAGGGTCCAGCTCAGTCCATCACCCACACCAGCCTACACATAGATCAGCAGTTCTAGTCACCTGCTCAGTTCTATTCACAGCCCCATCTCATATGCAAACCAATGGATGCTACAGCCCAGACTAACCCTTTAGATGGTGGCCATGGAAGTCGGAATCCGTTAAGGAGTGTGTAACAACTCACCTGCCAAATCAACAGCCCAGACTAACCCTTCCCATCACACACTCGGCCATCACTCACACTAGTGGGAACTGCAGTCTAGTTGGGAGCAACCCCTAATAACCACCACCAGGCTGGTCACCAGCCCTGGTTTCTGCACATGCCAAAATATGCAAAAAACTGGTTCAGTCTGTCCCATATCCAATTCAGCTCTCATACACATAAGTGGAAGCCTAGCTCAGCCCAAGCAGCCCACTATCCAGCCCACACTCATGCCAGCAGGTGCCACTGCCTGTCTAGACAGCCTTCCCCTAAGCCCTGGTTCAAATGCTCACCAGTGGGAGCTGCAGCCCATTAGAGAGGTGCTCAGAATTTCCCTACTAGGCTCACTCCCAGGCCTGGATTTTGCACTTTCCAGGTGGTTCTGTGCTCTAGCCTGACAGGATTTGCCCCCAGTCCCAGCACCTGCTAGCCAGTGCTACAGCAAAGTCCAACCAGCTTGCACTTACTCTGGCTCATGCATATACCAGTGGATATGGTACTTAGCCCAGCCTGGTTCTCCCATTAACCTATTCACATGCAGGCCAATGGGTGTTGTAGCCCTGCCCATCCTGGTCAGCCCATGGTCCCAGCACTCATGCTCACCAGTGGGAGGAGTGGCCCAACAAGGGAGCCCCTGAGCCTCCCTTACTAGGTTCGCCCTCTCCCTATTCTGGGTCTCACATATGCTGGAGGGAACTGCAGCCCAAAGTGGCATGGCCCACCTCACTTGGATTCACCAGCAGGTGCTGTAACCTGGCTTGGCCTAGTCTGCCTCCAGTTCCAGCTCATGCTGATGGGTGTTGCAGCCTAGCCCAGCCTGAACAACCTGTAGTCCTGGCCCTAATGTGAACGGTCTGGTGTTCTGACCATCCAGACCTATCCCATACCCCGTCCTGGATATCACATTTGCCATTGGGTGCTATGAATTGGTCCAGCCTGGCCTGCCCCCAGACCTGACCCACATATATGCCAGTCGGTACTATAACCTGGCCTGGTCTGGGCAGCTCCCAGCTTTGGTTCTTGTGCTCACTTACAGGACTGTGTCCTGACAGAGAAATTCCCCCAAGCTCCTCTATCAGGTCACCTCCCAGTGGCAGGCCTCACACACACTAGTGGGTTATTGGCTCAGCCTGACCTGGCCCACTTCGTGTCTTGCCAGGTACAGTGGCCTTGCCCAACTAACCCACACCCATTCTGGTTCTTACTGTTGGGTGCTACAATCCAGCCCTGCCTGGTCCAACCCCAGACCCAGCTCTCACATAATTCAGTGGGTGTCAAGACCTAGCCTAGCCCATTCTGCACCCACTTTGGCTCTTATGAGCATCAGTGAGTACTGGAGCCTAGTCCAGTGTGGCACACTGCAGATCCAGTCCATACCTATGTTGAGGGGTATTGCAGCCATGTCCAGGCAGGTCTGTCCCCTCCATGCTCACCAGTGGGAACCGTAGCCCCAGAGGGGTGTCTCCTTAACTTCCTGACCAGGCTTGCTCCCAGCAATAGATCTTGCACATGCCAGTGGTTGCTCCAACCCAGCTTGCCACAACCCATCACCGAACTTGACCTTTGGCATCAGGTGCTGCAGCCTGACTTGTCCCCAATCCCAACTCTCACTGGTAGATTCTGCAGCTTAGCCCTGCCCAGCCTGCATTTACCCCTGGCATTCATGCAAACCAGTAGGTGTGATAGTTTAGCCAAGCCCAGCATTGCCTGCTCCGTATCCTGCTTCCCACACATGCCACACATGCCAGTGCGCTATGGTTTAGTCTGTCCCTACCTGGTCTGCCCCACCCCCCCCCAACCCCAGCCAACTCACACACCTGCCAACAGGTAACCCTGTGCAGCCTGACCAATGCCCAGCCCTGACTCACGTGCTTACCAGCAGAAGTAACAGCCCCCACCAGGGGAGTTCCTCAAGTTCTCTGACCAGGCCCACACCTAAACCCAGATCTCGTGTATGTTAGCAAGTGTTAGGCCCTTACCCAGCACAATTTCTGCACCCACGCCTACCCCCAGTGTTAGCCTTTGTGTGTGCTGGTGTCTGCAGCCTGGCCTGCCCCACACCCAATTCATGGGTGTGCCTATGAATGCTGCAGCCTGGACCAGCCAGGCTGGTTCCCAACCCTAATACCAAGAATGTTGTGAGTTCCATGGTCATGCCTAGTTCAGCCTGTTACCAGCCCCATCCTTCAAGCAAACCAGCTGTTATAGCAGTCCCACAGGGGTGAGCCCACAATCTGCTACAGAATCTGCTCCCAGACCAAGTTCTCTTGTGAGTTAGGTAGTGTCATGGCCCAACCTAACATGGTCCACATCCTGCTTCAGCAACACTCACTGGTAGGTACTGTGCCCAAGCTCTGCTAGTCAAACCCCCCAATCATGGCTCTTGTGTGTAGGTAGTGGTCGATACTGGCAAGCCCAGCTCAGGTCTTCCACGTGGGTGGGTGCTTTGCTTTGCCCCCAAAGATCCCCCATCTTCCTCCTCTAAACCACCAGATTTCAGCCCCCTCATGTACCTGCAAGTGCTGTGGCCAGCTTGGAAGATGTCCCTTAGAAGTTGCACCTCACCTTTCATATTCTCCCTTAGTAGTCCTCCCTCCCACACATCCCCAGTCTCCTTCCACTGAGACATCTACAGCACTGCCCCCCGTTCCTTTTAGAGCACAGATTCCCCAAGCCTGGTTCTCTTAGCATTGTGCTGTGCCAGGCTGGTGCCCTGCTCATATTTGAACTCAGGTCACGAGACCCTGTTTGCTGGCATGCTGGTGTCTGCCTCCCCACATATCTTTTTTTTTTTAAGATTTTTTTTTAATTGCAAAGTCAGATATATACAGAGAAGACGACAGAGAGGAAGATCGTCTGTCCAATAGTTCACTCCCCAAACAGCTGCAACGGCTGGAGATGAGCCAATCTGAAGCCACGAGTTTCTTCCAGGTTTCCCATGTGGCTGCAGGGTCCCAAGACTTTGAGCCATTCTTGACTGCTTTCCCAGGCCACAAGCAGAGAGCTGGATGGGAAGCGGGCTGCCAGGATTCGAACCGGCACCTATATGGGATCCTGGTGGGTGCAAGGAGAGAACTTTAGCTACTAAGCCACCGCGCCGGGCCCCATGTATATCTTTAAAAAAAATAGACTAGGCAATTATGCTGGCACACAACTATGTTGATACAGTTAACACAAATTTGTCCCTAACCAGACTGAGGATGCCCACCAGCTATAAGCTGCTTTTGTTGCAACCATGTAACACTTGCCTAGGTACAATGCAACCTAGGCAGTTGCCTACAGCTGAGGGAGAGTTCCATTATTACCACTTAACATAAAAGAAAAAAGATCACAAGATATCTCAGCTCTATGTCAGTTAAGCCACTAAGCCTCTTGGGAAGGAGAACACTGAAACTGGCTTTGGCAAATCCACTTGCCAATCTCATTAGGAAATTGTGAAGGCTTTGGACCCGCACGACGGCATAACAGACTAATCCTTAGGCTAGTCCTCATATGAAACTATGAAGACTCAAAAAAGTAAACATTTTTGAAGCAGGAACATCAGTTTGTCTCTATTTTATGTTGCTGTAGATTATAATTCCATATTGTAAGCTGTCATTAGATGCCATTGTCACTAAAGAGCATTGTTGGGGAGGTCAAAGCCTAGAGCCATAGGCCCGAATACTAGGTAGCAACTTAGAGGTCATCTTGTCCAGTTGCTAAGAGTCTCCGTTTAAGTAACATTAAGTAACATTAACTGGATGATATTTTGGGCTTATCTTATGTTCTTTATGTTCTGTTGTGTTTTTTTAAATTTATGCTGAATCGGGCCCGACGGTGTGGCCTAGCGGCTGAAGTCCTCGCCTTGAACACCCCGGGATCCCATATGGGCGCCGGTTCTAATCCTGGCAGCTCCACTTCCCATCCAGCTCCCTGCTTGTGGCCTGGGAAAGCAGCTGAGGACGGCCCAAAGCCTTGGGACCCTGCACCCGCATGGGAGACCCGGAAGAGGTTCCTGGTTCCTGGCTTCGGATCGGTGCGCACCGGCTGTTGGGGCTCACTTGGGGAGTGAATCATCGGACGGAAGATCTTTCTCTCTGTCTCTTCTCCTCTGTGTATATCTGACTTTGTAATAAAATAAATAAGCCTTTAAAAAAAATTTAGGCTGAATCCAATTACAGTCTCTAAAATAATAAATAATAAACTTCTTGTGTCCTTTGCTGTTTTCCTTCATTCCTCTTTCAAAATGTTTGTCCCTTTCATTCCATCTTTTGGAATCATCCCCAAGTCTTCACTATGCTCTTTTAAGCTTTTGTTAACAGGCAGATACTATGGCAAGTTTCCTTTCTCAAAAAAAAAGAAGTGAAGTAACGGTCCTTGTCCTGGAGGAAGTCATGGTGTGTAGTGGCTGTTCTTTAAATACACACCCTCTCAAACAACCAGATGAAAGTGAAGATAAGGTGGACTCTGCTTACAGTTTCCTAACCTATCAGTTGTAGTTCTGTATCTATCTGAGCCAAGTACATTCGAATATAAGTGAGTGGGAGCAACATAGAAGTAACCTGAATCCACCCTCGTTTATGAGGGAAAAGTAAATCACCAACTTTAGGACTTCAGGGCTTTTCTTTTCTTTTTTAAGTTCAGGTAAGTGATGGGACATCTTAGCCCTGAGGAAGACATGCCCTGTGACTTAGCACTAACTGGAGAACATCTGGTCTGGTGGAGAAGTAGGTGGTTCATTGTCAGTGCCTCCTTTTCTAGCTGTTTAGAGATCAAGTGTTTTTGTTGGTTTTCTTCTTAGGGCCATTACAGTGTTGTTGGACTCCATGCTATCAGGTGGACAGTACATTGTGTCCACGTCAGTCTCTAAATATGATGGCCAAACGAAAGATTCTGTGTGTTATATTGCTGTGAATGTAACCTAACACTTCCTCAGCCTGGTTGTAGTTATCTCGTAATTAGTAGTCTATCTTTATTAAATAAAGTTGTTCTTGCAGTTTGCTATACCCTGGAGACTTAAACAAAGGAGCCCAGTATCTACCTGCTAGTGGCAAACAAAGCAATGTGATAGGTGTCATAATAAACACTTGTATACGGTCCTAAAAGGCATCATGAGAGGAGGATATAACATTTCTCTGTGAAGGTCTTCCAAGGCTTTGATCTGAATATGTAAACTGAACACTGTTAAGATGATGTTTTTTGCCTAAAGAAAAAGTGGCATGGGAGATGGACAGAACCCAAGGAAAGGCATTCCGGGCAGAGGGATGTAATGTGAAAAACCACAAAGTCAGTCTTAGTTGGGCTTGGGAAGAACTAATGGGAACAGGAGATGGATTCTGGGTGTTGAGGGACTTGTTAAAAGATGAGAGATAAACAAGAGAAAATGTCGAAAGGCGCATATGTGCTTCTCAGTTTCAGCATTTATTCATAAAGACTAATAAGTCATGAAAATATATGAAATAAATGTATTTTAGAGACATTCTTTACCCAAGAAGTTGGTGTCAAAACTGGTGCCTTTGAAAAAAACTTCCTTTTCACTAAGAATCCAGTGCAAGGAGCACACTGCGTATCCTGTGTAACTTTTTTTTAAGGCACAGACATAGATCTTCCATCTGCTGGTCCATCCTCCGCCCTATGCCTTGAGCAGCCCAGCAAAGCCTAGGCATTACAATGAGCTGGGAACTCAATCTCTGTCTTCCATCTGGGTAGCAGGAAATCAGCCACTGGAGCCACCACCCACTGTTGCTATTGATTGTGATTGACTGACAAAGGCACTGTCACTTTTTTTAAATTAAGATTTATCTTTTTAATTTTTTTAATTGGAAAGACAAATCAGATTTATGGAGAGAAAGAGAGACAGAAAGGTCTTCCATCCAGTGGTTCACTCCCCAAGTGGCCGCAACAGCCAGAGCTGAGCCTGTCCAAAGCCAGGCATCAGAAGCTTTTTCTGGGTCTCCCACGTGGGTGCAGGGTCCCAAGGCTTTGGGTCATCTTTGACTGCTTTGCCAGGCCACAAGCAGGGAGCTAGATGGGAAGTGGAGCAGCCAGAACTCCAACCAGTGCTCATATGGGATGCTGGCTGTGCCATAGCACCAGCCCTGCTTATCAGGTTTTTCTTTGATGAACGCTTTCTCTTCTGTAATCTTAGGGCAGAAGCCATTGGTGACAGTCCACACTGAAAGCTTGGGGAAGTGTGCTATCTTTCCTTTAGGGTAGAGTACCTATGGACTTTTCATGGAAGAGTTATTTCTTCTCTCATGTATTCATGTATTTATTTGATCTGTCACTTATTTATAGCAGTATGAACTAATGGGTTTTGTTTTATCCACTGGATTATGCTCCAGTGCTACTTGATTGTTCGGATTCTTCATGTTCGATCAATGGGTGCTCTTTCAGTTGGCACCTGGAGCATGTTCACATCCCCGAGGTAGTTTCTTGTCTTCTTGTCCAAGCATTTCCTACACTGGTCACAGTGTCAACTGTTTCTCCGAGGAATCCTAGTTTCTTTCATTGTAGATTGATGTGGGAAAGCAAGATTTGGTGCGAGGTGTGCACATTGTTTCTGGAGTGCCATTTTTCCTAAGTCTCCTTTGCTGATAAAGCAAATAAATAAATGGTTGTGCACTAACCAGTGGATATACCCATATCTCTCAATATGTCTTCATGAATGGCCGTTCTTATTCCATTAACATAGCTGAAGCAAAGTGCTTAGCCTGTGTAGCTCACAAATAGCAGACATTGATTCTCAGCGTAATAAAGACTAGGAAGTTCAGGGCCCGGCGGCGTGGCCTAGCGGCTAAAGTCCTTGACTTAAACGCGCCGGGATCCCATATGGGCGCTGGTTCTAATCCCGGCAGCTCCACTTCCCATCCAGCTCCCTGCTTGTGGCTTGGGTAGGCAGTCGAGGACGGCCCAATGCATTGGGACACTGCACCTGTGTGGGAGACCCGGAAGAGGTTCCTGGTTCCTGGCATCGGATCCGCATCGGCCTGTTGCGGTTCACTTGGGGAGTGAATCATCGGACGGAAGATCTTCCTCTCTGTCTCTCCTCCTCTGTGTATATCTGGCTGTAATAAAATGAATAAATCGGGCCTGGCGGCGTGGCCTAACGGCTAAAGTACTTGCCTTGAACGCGCCGGGATCCCATATGGACACCGGTTCTAATCCTGGCAGCTCCACTTCCCATCCAGCTCCCTGCTTGTGGCCTGGGAAGATCTTCCTCTCTGTCTCTCCTCCTCTCTGTATATCTGACTTTGTAATTAAAATAAATAAATCTTTAAAAAAAAATAAAATGAATAAATCTTTAAAAAAAAAAAAAAAGACTAGGAAGTTCAGACCCAGGACACCAGCTGAGTCAGTGGCTGGTTAGAGCTCATTTCCTGATTCATGAAAAGTGTCTTTCTGCTGTGTCATCTCTTGGCTAAAAGAGCGAGGCCACTTCCTAAGGCCCATTTCATAATGGCACTTTTCTCATTCAGGAGAATTTATTCATCATGAACCTAATCACTTCCCCAAAACCCTGCATCCCATCCGCATAGCACTGGTGCTTAAGTTTCAACATGAGTCTTGTGGGGACATAGACATTCAGCCCCACAGGATATCACTGTTTAAATTAAGCTAAACACGACTTCATACCGATACCTATGAATGTGATTAACCCGAACCCATCACCACATGGATTGTCTGAGCATTCGCCTTTTGATTATTTGTAAACTCCTACTCTAACAGTGAGAACCTTAACTTGCATTATATAGCATTCATTTAACTAGTTGGGCTTGTTTTTGTTTTTGTTTTTTTAAGATTTAATTTTTGTATTTGAAAGGCAGAGACACAGAGTGAGAGGGAGAGAGAGAGATCTTCCATCTGCTGGTTCACTCCACAAACGGGAACAGCTACAGAGGCTTCCGAGGCCATAAAAGTTTACATGTTTAAAATTGGGAATGCTGGGCCCAGCATGATAGCATAGCGATTAAAGTCCTTGCCTTGAATGTGCCAGGATCCCATATGGCTGCCAGTTCTAATCCCGGCGGCCCCACTTTCCATCCAGCTCCCTACTGGTGGCCTGGGAAAGCAGTGGAGGACGGCCCAAAGCTTTGGGACTCTGCACTTGTGTAGGAGACCTGGAAGAGGCTCCTGGCTCCTGGCTTCAGACTGGTGCAAGCACCGGCCATTGCGGCTGCTTGGGGAGTGAATCAGCAGACGGAAGATCTTCCTCTCTGTCTCTCCTCCTCTCTACATATCCGCCTTTCCAATAAAAAAAAAAAAAAAAGAATTGGGAATGCTGCTTCAGGGCTCGCCAGTGTTCCCCTAAGCAGCTGATTTTCCTTGCAGGTTCAAACCCCGATGCATCCTGGTCACCATTATTGAATAACTAGTCTCTGTTTAACTGTGTGCTAAGACAGCTATGTCTGATCTTAAACAGTGTACGCTAGCCTGTTCGCTTTCTGCTACACCAGATTGCTAATTTTTCTCTTAGTTTAATTTGAATTAGTTCAATTCTGTAGAATGGTGTTTTCTCAAAAATACAAAACTAAGATGCTCTTTCAGAGTTTACAAGAGAAAATGTGTAACAAGGCTGCCAGGAGCATTCTCTCGCTCGCTCGCTGTCTTTTTAATAGTTATATTTTTGGTCAACTAGCAAACCAGTTTTCAAAAATTCTCTTTTTAAAAGGCTTACTCATTTTTATTGAAAAGTCATATTTTCAGAGAGGAGGAGAGACAAGATAAAGATCCCCCATCTGCTGGTTCACTCCCCAAGTGGCCACCGTGGCCAGAGCTGAGAGCATCTGAAGCCACGAGCCTCTTCCAGGTCTCCCACACAAGTGCAGAGTTCCAAGGCCTTGGACCATCCTCTACTACTTTCCTAGGCCATAAGCATGGAGCTGGAAGAGAAGTGGAGAAGCCAGGACATGAACTGGCACCCATATGGGATCCCGAGGCGTGCAAGGCAAGGACCTTAGCCACTAGGCTACTGTGCCAGGCCCTCAAATAATTCTTAATTATCTGGGAGTGAATTAACCATTGTGTGAGACAGTGAAATACACAGTTCAGTGCCATTAAGTAGAGAAAACATGACCTTGAGGTTGAACTTGAGATCATGTGACAGGTATGGCAGTACTGAATCGTCTCTGTTTTCTCCTCCTTTCTGGCAAATCTCCTTGAAGTAGCACTCGAACCTCAGTTAAAGTTAATCTCCAAATGGCTAATGAAACTGCTTGGATAATAAAAGTTGACTACACTTTTGCTTCTGACATGACTTGGGCTTCTCCATGCCCACCTCCCTCCCTCTCTTTCCCTGTTCGTTTACTGACATATCCCCATCGTCTAGATCAACATCTGCACAGAGAGTATTCAATTTAAAGTTGTAGATAGGTTATTTAAAAATAAGTTTATCAGGGCTGGTGTTGCCATGTAGTGAGTAAAACTGCTTCCTGCAACACCAGCATCCTATGTGGGTGTTGTTTGAGTCCCAGATGTTCCTTTTCTGATTCATCTCCCTGCTTGTGGCCTGGAGAAAGGAAAAGAAGATAACCCAAGTGTTTGGCTGTCCCACCTACATGGGGGACTCAGATGAAGCTACTAGCTCCTGGCTTCCCCTCGGCGTAATCCTGGCAATTGTGGCTGTCGAAGAGTGAACCTGCAGATGGAAAATGTCTCTCTCTTTTTCTAACTCTTTAAAATAAATAAGTTAATTTTTGAAATAAATAGTGTATTGGGCAGGCATTGATGTAGTGATTCCTGTACTGTGTGGAATGTCCACACCCCTGATCAGAGAGTTAGGCTTTAAGAACTTCCTCAAGGGTCCAGTGCAGTAGAATGGGGGTCAAATCCTTACATTGCAATCGCCGGAGTTCCCTATGGGTGCCAGTTACTGTCTGGCTGCTCCACTTCCCATTCAGCTCCCTGCTTGTAACCTGGAAAGCAGTGGAGGACGGCCCAATGCCTTGGGACCCTGCACCCGTGTGGGAGACTTGGAGGAAGTTCCTGTCTCCTGCCTCCTGGTTTGGATCAACTCTGCTTTGGCCTTTGCAGCCGTTTGGGGAGTGAATCACCAGGCAGATCTGTTTCTCCTTTCTCTGTACATCTGCCTATTTAATAAAAATAAATAAATCTTAACCAAAAACAAAACAAAACTTACTCCAGCTCTTTACTCCAACTTTACTGCTAGTGAAAACAGGTATGGGTCAGGTATTTGTGTCCCTGACACAAGCTCCTCTTGGCTTCGGATTGGCCCACCCAGGCTGTTGTAGACAGTGCCACTGGAGAGTGAAATGCTAGATGGGAGATGTGTGTGTGTGTGTGTGTGTGCTTCTGTGTATATATGAACCTTTCAAAAGAAAGCTTGCTGAATGTTCATTCATCATGGGCACTTACTGTGACCTTCCCTGATTCTAAGAGCCTTCATTGTTCTGGCTAAATTGGAGTTTCTGTTCCCACAATGCTATAGCCTATGCTTACAGCCTAGACCATTCATTACAGTTAATTCACTAATATACGTGTCATCCTACAGGGTTCTATTTTCTTGCTATTTTCAGAAAGACAAGTGTTAATCAGAATGATGCCTCTACAGAATAACAATTGATGATATTTATCAAGCCCCTAAACTGCCCAGGCATTGCACTGAGCACCTGACATGTACCATCTCAGTTTGTTCTCATGCTAATGTGTACAACAAAACGATGGAATTGTTACTTTTTTATTGCTCTACAGGTAAAAACAAAAACAAACCAAACAAAAAAACCCTGTGTTTAGATTAATTTTTCTAAAAACCCAAGCATTTTATGTGTTTTAAATATTTTTACTTACTTACATGTGCATCCAACACTTTTCTTACTGAAGAAGAAAAATGTCTAGGTTTGTAGCACCCAGTAAGATAGCCATCAATTACACATAGCTATTTAACATTTAAAATATGGCTGCTCTGGGGCCCAGCTCTGTAGCCTAGCGGCTAAAGTCCTTGCCTTGCATGCGTGTGCCAGAATTCCATATGGGTGCCGGTTCTAATCCCAGCAGCCCCATCCCATCCAGCTCCCTGCTTGTGGCCTGGGAAAGCAGTGGAGGACAGCCCAAAGCCTTGGGACCCTGCACCCGTGTGAGAGATCTGGAAGAGGCTCCTGGCTTTGAACTGATGCAGCTTTGGCCGTTGTGGCCATTTGGCAAGTGAATCAACGGATGGAAGGTCATCCTCTTTGTTTCTCCTACTCTCTGTACATCAGACTTTCCAATAAAATAAAATAAATCTTTAAAAAAATTTTAAACAAAAATATGGCTGCTATGACATGAGATGTGCCCAAGATTTAGTATAAAAAAATAAGAACTAGCTTGTTTTATACTGATTATAGCAGAAAATGTTAATATGTTGGAGACATTGCGTTAACACATTATTTGTTTACTTGAAAGAGTAGAAAGATAAAGAGGGAGACACAAAGAAAGAAAAAGTTCCATCTGCTGATTCATTTGCCAAATGGCCACGATGGCTGGAAATGGCCAGTCCGAAGCTAGGAGCCCACATCTTCTTCCTGGTCTCCCATGTGGATACAGGGGCCTAAACATTTGAATCATCCTCCGCTGCTTTTCCAGGCACATTAGTAGGGAGCTGGATCAGAAGTGGAGCAGCTGGGACTTACTGGTATGTTAGACCTCTGTACCTTATGACATAACTAGTACTGTGGTTCTCATTCAGGCTGTAGTTGAGTATGAATTCTTTTTCCTGCCTCTATTAATTTTTAAAATTTTGATAATTTTTACATAGTTGATTAGGGTGCAAAAAGTCAAGGGATAGAAGAAGGTGGGTGAGACCATTGTTTCCACATTCTCTTTTTTTCCTTCCTGTATCTGGGGAAAGGGGGTGATAAAGGGAGAAGCCACACCAAGCCTCCCAACCACTCCAGGGTGCCCTGATGTGGGGAATGCTCCGAGGGTTCTGCTCAAGAGGTTTTGATAGTTCAGCAGTTATGAATTGCTGCCAATCTCACTACTCCAAACACAATGACATCTCTCCAGAATCCACTAGCTGATATAGTCCATCTTAGTCTCCATTTGCCCAGATATTCACCGCCAACACTTGGCTGGGGTAGTTGATTGATTTGTTCTCTGTCCTCTGTTGTGGTACCAGGTATCCTCTGCAGACTCCAATGCACTGCCATATCCTCCATATGCATCTGGATATGCTGTCCACTGCTCCATCTAAGCCACTGAGGAGGCCCAGCTCTGACACATACACTCCACGGTCAGACCATGGAACCTGCAATTATCTCCATGGCTGTACAGCTGAGTCCAGCAGTTCAGTTAGGTAGATCCCCCCAAAAATCATCTGAGGTGATCTGAGTATGGATTCTATTCAATGAAGATAAAACTGTGGCAAAAATAATCTTTTATTACACAGTAATAGGTTTAACAACAAACGGATACATACCAACATCTTCACCATGAAGAAAACATAAACCTTCAACAAATAATCTCTCCATAGCCATCTGCTCGTCCCTGCGACCGGAGTCATAGCATCCCAAGCCTCTGTGGTTCCATAGCACTGCCGCACGCTGAGCTCCCTCAAGGATGCTCCGGGAGGGTTCTCTCCCCAGAGCAGGGCCTAATAGGATAAACTTGTCTGGGCTTGCCGCTTTGTTCCTCTCCACTCCCTAGGGGTGTTTCTTCTCCTCTAAGGGCCTGCTCCCCTGTGACTTTGGGACCATAAACAGTGTCTTTGGGACTTTTCTCCTGAGATTGTCCCATTTACTCCAATGATTCTGTTCCTGACATAACAGCATCTGCAATCTGGCCTTTCTCAGCAACCTCAGATCACTGTCCTAACCTGAGGAAACTGAACGTTTCTCCTCTCCTATGCTACCTGTGCATTTTGAAATAACTTCTGCCTAAAAGGCTTATTAATTTTTATCATCATAACACACTCCTGTGCAAATCATTTTAAACATTTTTGAAAGTAAAGAAAATACATCTTTTTAGATATTTCCAGAGCTTGGTCACTTTTAGAATCCTCAGCCACATTATGGATTTAGAAAGGATCCAGGGAGAGCCTACTGTGGACACTTCTTTATGAGAATTTTAAGTGCTCAATCCGCCTTTTTTAGAAAAGGGGACGACTACCTTCTACCCTAAACTTACTGAAAGGAACTTTAAAGCAACAGTTCAGAGAGCTCTGAAATGTCTCCAAGTGATCTGGTGGGGAGTGAGGACTACTCTGACATCTCCCTGCACTCAAGAATCTACTCACATGTGGGATGCGAGAATGTTTCCAGTGGCCCAAATGTAAGCCACTCAGGAGAGCCCATAGGGATTAGGGCCCCAGAAGTAAAGAAAAATAAAAACCAAAACAGGGTCTAGTGTGGTAGCTTAGTGGCTAAAGTCCTGGCCTTACATGCACCAGGATCCCATATGGGTGCCAGTTCTAATCCCGGCGGCCCCACTTTCCATCCATCTCCCTGCTGGTGGCCTGGGAAAGCAGTGGAGGACGGCCCAAAGTTTTGGGACCCTGCACCCGCATGGGAGACCTGGAAGAGGCTCCTGGCTCCTGGCTTCAGACTGGTGCAAGCACTGGCCATTGCGGCTGCTTGGGGAGTGAATCAGCGGAAGATGTTCCTCTCTGTCTCTCCTCTTTGTATATCTGACTTTCCAACAAAAATAAAATAAATATTTCAAAACAAAACAACATAAACAGGCAGAAACTGGCTAGTGAGGGATTAGAAGTGCCCCCTGCTTTTTTTTTTTAATTGGAGAGGCAGATTTACAGAAAGATCTTCCATCTGCTAGTTCATTTCTCAAAGGGCTGTAATGGCTGGAGCTGAGCTGTTCTGAACCCAGGAATAGATTCTTTCAGATTTCCCATGTGGGTTCAGGGTCTGAAGGCCGTCCTCCACTGCTTTCCCAGGCCACAAGCAGGGAGCTGGATGGGAAGTAGAGCACCTAGACATGAACTGATGTCCATATTAGATCCCAGTCCATGAAGGAGTAGGATTAGCCAATTGAGCCATCGTTCCAGGCCCTAGAAGTGACTAGTTTTGAGACAGATCCAGTAGATTCAAAGAAGTTCTTTACTGGGGAACCTCCCAAGAGCTTATACATGTTCCCTACAAGGAAAAGCTGTATTTCGTTTTCTGCTGGGCCCATAAACTGTGAAGCGGCTCCACCGTGACAGAACCATCCATCCCCACATCTCTCCACAGGCTTTCCTCCCGTCTGGCCTTGACGAATGGAAATTGCAGCCAACCAGCCAAATATATCCAGAAAGAAAGCAGAGATTAGCGGAATCATGCCCCTGCCGCTGAGAGGTGACAGCCCGAAGCTGGCCTAAGTATGGAAGAGGAATTAAGGTTGTCAAGTTTTTTTTTTTTCTTCCAGATTTATTATTTACTGAGACACAGTTGGTTCATTCTCCAAATGTCTGCAACAATCAGGGGTGGGCCAGGCTAAGGCCCAGAGCCAAGAATCCACTGAATGCACATCTGCACACGGGTGACACGGAACCACGCATTTGCAGCATCTCCTGCTGCCTCCAAGTGTGACCCTAGCAGGAAGTTGGAATTGGGAGAAGGGCCAAGCCTCAAGTCCAGATTCTTCAATTTGGAATCGGGGCATCCCAACTGGCATCCTTACTAGGCAAAGCCTCTGCACTCCCAATCTTTCAGCAACTATTATAAAGTACTGGACACTTCACTTACTGAAGTCAGACTGTTTTACAACAGCCACAATGAGTTTTAAACAGTCTCAGTGAAAAAAAAAATACATGACCAGGTCAATTCTTCTTCCTGTGGCACTGATACATACTACCTCTATATAGTTAAGGACCTAAATAGAACAGCTGTGTATTTTTTAAATCTCAAATCATATACCTTGCCTCTTCTACCAACTTGCATATGCATCTTTCTCATGGATTTTTCCCACTCAGGGCTGCATTGTGGTGTAGCACATAAAACTACTGCCTGCAATGCCAGGAAGCCACAGACCTCTGGTTCATGTTCCTGATGCTCCACTTCTAGTCTAGCTCTGCTGGTGGCCTGCGAAGGGCAGAGGAAGATGGCCCAGGTCCTTGCTCCGTGCCATCCATGTGGGAGACTCAAATGAAGCTCCTGGCTTTTGCCTAACTCAACTCTATTAAAGCCACTTGGAGAATGAGCCAGCAGATGGAAGGTCTCTTTCAATCTCCCTCCTTCAAATAACTTTTTCAAAATCCCCCTTGTTGCTATTAGGTTGCTGCTTTATTGCTTTCATCCTTGATTTCCAAGGTCTGCTCAATCTTCACTCTATACTTTCTCATAGATAATGAATCAAGCCCTTGTTTCTTCAAAAGATAATTTGCATCTACTAATTTGCAAAATTATCTGAAACTCTTTAACAATTGTATAATGCATTGATTTGCTTTTCTTGCATGCATATGGTAGTACAAAAAGTTTTAACCAAATTTCAGCCAAGACTAAGTAAAAATCTGGAATTCAAAGAGCTGAATATAGTGGCTCATCATGGTTCACCTTTTTTTTAATCAATTATTTTTATTGGAAAGTCAGATAAACAGAGGAAGGTCCTCCATCCACTGATTTTCTCCCAAAGTGGCCACAACCAGAGCTGAGCAAATCAGAAGCCAGGAGCCAGGAGCCTCCTCCAGTCTCCCCAGGCTCTGGGACTGCTTTCCCAGGCCACAAGCAGGAAGCTGGACCAAGCTTCGAGTCTCTGGGTCTCCCACTCGGTGCTGAGGACAAGCTCTTGGCCCACTGCTTTCCTACACCATTAACATCCAGCTGCATTAAAACTGGAGAAGCCAGGACTTGAACTGGTGTCCACATGGGATGCCTTGCCGCTGCAGGCAGTTGCTTAAGCTTGTACTTCACAGGCCCCATTATTTCCAAATGCCTACTGGAATTTACCATTACCTATTATCTCCGTTATTCTAAGCCTTAAAACCAGTTTCCTCAACAAGTGTTCAGCAAATGAACTATCTCCTTTAACTAGTGAGACACCCAACTTATCTAAAGGCATACTTCCAGATTACTATTTCTGAAGCTTGCTACTTCTCTGCTCTAGTCACACATACCATCAAAGATACACAAAACAATGCAGGAGACCTGGATCCCTTAGATTCACCTCAAATGATCTGTGCAGACACCTGCCTCCCACTCCTGCAGCAGCTTCACTGCCTTTGCTGTAACATGGGCTATTTAAGAACCTGTGGTCAGGTTTTCCAGCTTCAAGGCATCTATACCTTCCACGTGAATCACACCAAAATGGTAACAATCATGACATCAGTGTTTTATCTTTACAACATATTAAGTTGTGTGCTCTATTCCTTTTAATCTGCTACAAGCACAGGGCAATTATTATACACCCTAACTTCACGTAAACACAAAACCTGACCTAGTACCTCACTTTATACGTTGAGAAAAATAAACTTGTGAGGTACGAACATTCCAATTTCGACATGTAGGGTATTAAGTGGGGATGAAGCAACAGTCATTTCTGGTTGCAGGACCTGGTTAGATTGAAGGTGGCAAATTGGAATTAAGGATACTTCTCAGTGAACTTAAAGGGTTAGCATGATGGTTCAATTGGCTAATTTTCCATCTGCAAGCACTAGCATTCCAAGTGGCTGTCCTGGGGGCTATACTTCCAACCCAGCTTCCTGCTTAGGTTCTTGCAAAGTGGCAGAATTCCTGAAGTGTTTGGGACCCCATGCCCACAGTAAGACCTTTAGGAGATCCCCGATTAGCTCAGCTCCAGCCATTGCAAGCATTTGGGCAACGAATGAAAGATCCTTCCACCTCCCCCTCTCTGCAAATCTGCCTTACCAGTAAAAATGAATTAAACATGCAGACCCCATATTCTGGGAACACTTGGGGGCTATGAAGTGATCAGGCAAATCAGCTATTATCTCAGTAAAGCATGTGTGACGCAAACCTTAACATCATGTACCCTCCTCGCCCTCCCCCTTAGACCGCTTTGTTTTGATCCTACACTGGATCAGTACCCAATTGTGCATTCTCCATAAACTAAAAAAAAAAACAAAATTAAAGATCTTCCATCCTCTGGTTCACTCCATAAGAAGCCACAACGGGGCCCGGCGGTGTGGCCTAGTGGCTAAAGTCCTCGCCTTGAACACCCCGGGATCCCATATGGGCGCTGGTTCTAATCCCAGCAGCTCCACTTCCCATCCAGCTCCCTGCTTGTGGCCTGGGAAAGCAGTTGAGGACGGCCCAAAGTTTTGGGACCCTGTACCCACGTAGGAGACCTGGAAGAGGTTCCAGGTTCCCGGCTCCGGATCGGCGCAGCACCGGCCCGTTGGGGCTCACTTGGGGAGTGAATCATCGGACGCAAGATCTTCCTCTCTGTCTTTCCTCCTCTCTGACTTTGTAATAAAAATAAATAAATCTTCAAAAAAAAAAAAAAAAAGCCACAATGGCCTGGAGCAGTGCACATCTGAAGCCAGGAGCTTCTTCCAGGTTTCCCACAGGTGCAGGGTCCCAACGCAGGCCATCCTTCACTGCTTTCCCAGGTTGTAACAGAGCGGCATAGGAAGTGGAATCGGTGCCCATACGGGATCCTGGCTCCTGCAAAGCAAGGATTTAGCAATCACAGAGCCATTGTGTTAGGCCCTCTCCAGAGAAAACTCCTACAGGATCCATTGTAACTGCACCTAATGGTATTTCCATGCTAAATGTACTCCAAAATAACCAACTGATTTTGTAAATCTAAACCAAACTGCCCCATTTCCCCAATTAACATATGAGACTAACAAAAAGATACCTTAGCACACAAGACAGTTTTTAAAACCAAAATATTTATTGCCTAATTGTCGGAATTCTTCTCAAGATGAACTGGACGCGGCCACAGCTGCCCTCTTGGGTTTAGGCGTTGTACCTTCACGGAATCCATGCCTGCATCACAGTGAGAACAAAACAGGCCACTCAGCAACAGTACAAACTCCATTGTTTTGTTAAACCTACTGCAATGAGCTTATCTCAGTTAAATGTCCAAATCAGTATTGAATCATAAGTTCAGACATTTGTAATTGTAATTGCGCATCACAGATAAGCCATTGGTTACCCCAATCTACTTAGATATCCATTTTGATTTACAATCGATCTCAACTGCAATAAAGGGAGTGTGACTTACTTGGCTTAGATCTTAGTAATTCCCTCGCAAACAAAACCCGAAAATATTTCAGATTTACCCACATCTACTAAGAAAGGCACTTCTCGATTTTCCTTTTAGACAAGTGAACTGAGGCACTGAAAGATGAAGCTTATTAGGTGTGGTCCCAGCTCACCACACCAGCGCAAGACACTCACGAACTGCCTTGCAATCTGTAACAATACTTCAGGCATACACATCAAGGTATGAGATATATGAGCCTGTCTTGGTTTTAGACACAGCCCTGAGGAAAAAATTATCCAGTCTAGTATTTATAAAAGCATAGGCTTCCAAAGCGGGGGCAAAGGTTAAAGCGCTCAGTCCCTGCTCCATCTCCAACCTGGGAGGCCACAGAGAGCATTTCGGGTACCAAGGTTCCTACGCCTATGTGGGAGACGAGGTTTTAGCCTGACCCAGTCCACGGGCACCAGGGAGCCTCATGCAGATGAGACCTGAATGCTTCTCCATTTCAAACAGATCGCATCCCTTTACATTCTTCCAACAGCGCATCACTCTCCACGTCAGCTGTCTCAGAGCAGACTAGCTTCAGAAATCACTGTGAAAATGCAAGCTCTCAGCGGTATCCGATGGCATTTCAAATTCCGCATTTTTAGCCATCTCTACTAGAGCCCGAACGTAGAGTGCAGTCTTGCACAGCACACTTGCCCAAAGCCCCCCCTCCCAAGACGCAGGCTGAACTACTCCGCGGAGAAGAGCGTACCTGAACCTGCGGTACACGATTTTGAGGTGCCTCATCCGGCCGGTCCCCGTGGTGTTGCGTCTTTTAGCCTTGGCGCTCCAGTTATCTGCAACGCAAGGGCCAGGGAGGTTGTAGGCGGTGTTGCCCACGTCTTATCTCAGGGCAGCTTTACTGGCGGCCCCCCGCCCCGACTCACACTTCCTCTTGCGCTTGGCAGGGTAGCCGCACTTGCCGCAGGTGGACTTCTGCAGGTGGTAGGCCTTGGAGCCGCAGCGGCGGCACAGCGTGTGCGTCTTGTTGCGACGCTTCCCGAATGACGACGTTCCCTTCGTCTGCAGGGCAGAAAGAGGGTTGCGGCGCAGCAGCCCCTCGGCACGCTGCCCGTGGCTACCGGCGGGCCGCCTTGCGGGTACCCATCACGGTGACCGTCTCCGTGCCAGCCCGAGTCGGGTGCATGCCGAGTCGGCTCCCACCGACGGGCCCAGAACGTGCTTCTCCCTT
Source organism: Ochotona princeps (assembly GCF_030435755.1). Taxonomy (NCBI): domain Eukaryota; kingdom Metazoa; phylum Chordata; class Mammalia; order Lagomorpha; family Ochotonidae; genus Ochotona; species Ochotona princeps. The sequence continues at coordinate 18,944,655 of NC_080854.1, read as the reverse complement.
CTGCGCAGGATAAGGGTCCCCGCACGGGACCGGGGTTGGCCAACTCCCTCCCCTTGCCTCCTGCCGGGAAGCACACACACCATCTCTGCACGCCCACAGATCAGGGGCCGCGCGAGGCTCCTTCTAGCCCGGCGACTCAGGACTCGGACCCCGGGCAGACATCCCCCGATCCGGAGCCATTCTCCCAGACCTTGCGGCCTCCGCAGGCCCCTTTTCTGCCCACCCGCTCCCCTTCATCCGGAACGCTGTCGGTCCCCTCAGGAAAGCGGGGCAGCGCAGCCCCGGGTTGGAGGATGGAAGGCGATTCCGGGAGGCGCTAAGTACAACTCACCATTTTGCCTCTACGGCCGAGACCAGAAAGGCCGGAAGGGGAGGCACTTCCGCTATATCACGCTCAGAAGCTTCCGCCCAGGGAAGCACTTCCTGCGGAGCGCCGCCTTCTCCCGGCGTCGTCGCAGTGACCGTGTGGGTCAAGAGGCGGGTCCAGAGCCATAAGTGTCCAATCGGAAGTCAGCGTCCCTCCGGTGGGCGGGGTCCAGCCACCAGGAAGGGGCGTGTCGGCTCCGAGCCGGCCTGGGCTGAAGCCGGCGTGTGGCCCGCGTTAAGGTCCGGCCTGGGGCGCGGGTTGGGCCGTCCTCGGGCGTGGGAAGGACCTGCACCGGGCGCGGGCTCGGCTGTTCCGGCCCTCTGTGTGTGTGTGCGGTTCCCAGGCGTCACTTTCACGGGGGCTCCGCTCCTCAGTCGTGAGGCGGGCGCAGTGTGTAGGTGTTCGCCGCCTGCGCCCGGCAGGACTGGGGCGCTTGTCCGAGGGGACCCCAGCTTCACCGACCGGCTCTCGGCTCCCCCGGTCCGCAGCTTTCGGCTGATGCTGGGCTTCTCACTGAAACCGCCCCGAGCGCGGAACCTCCTGGGAGAGAAATCGTATTATACTGCATAGTGATGGCGGGGCAGGTGAATTGATTCCAGATTTCGTTATCTCGCCCTTTCGTCAAAAGTTGTTTCCTGCTGATACACCGAGTTTGGAAGACGGCCTTCCAGGTTTCATATCGATGGTCCCAAGCCCACCTTAGTAAAGGCCTATCCAAAAAGGCCTCCAGCATCTCCAAACAATAAAGAAAATATCCAAACGTTTTAAAATCAATAGGGAAAAGCTATTCCAAATAATCATGCATAATGTTTACTTGCTTTGGAAAATATGTATTTAATATTATTTGAAAGGCGCACTTATAGGAGAGATCTGTCATCTGGTCCACTCTGCAGGAGCGTCTTCCAGGTCTCCCATGTGGGGGCAGGGGCCCAAGGTCATGAGCAAAGAGCCGGAGCAGAAGTGGAGCAGCGGGACTCGAACCCACTGGTGCCCGTGTGGGATGCCGGTGTCCAGGCAGAGGATTAGCCTCTACACCACTGCGCTGGCCCCGGTAGCCAAGTGAGAGCATCTGGCCTGTCTTCAGTAGGTTGACAAACTGCAGACAGAACTAGCTGAATACTAGGAATTGGGGTTCGGTTTTAACGGGTTCACAATTAGTGTCTAGTAAGTGGTGGGCTCCTGTGTTCACCTTGGAAGCGGGGAAATTTGCAAGGCACCGACCCTGCCCTGCGGAGCTGCCAGATGGGCTGGGGAGAGAGGAGACCAGTATTGAGAGGTCCATCCGGAATGCGGCTGGGGAAGAGACAGAGTCGGATGTGTTGCTTCCCTGTTTACAGCTAAAACAAGGTAGCAGGAGGCGTAAGTGTCAGCGAACAGCACATGCCCGCGCTCTACAGTGCTCTGCCTTTAGTTAACAATACTGTGTTGTGTACTTCGTTATTGAAGAGATCTCTTTTTAAGTGTTGTTACCACACTTGAACAGGATATAAAATTCGTGGGAATTTTTTTTTTGTCAGTTACACAAGAAGTTTCACTGGTGAAAGTTTCAGTGTTGAGCCCAGTGCGGTAGCCTAGTGGCTAAAGTCCTTGCCTTATACATGCTAGGAACCCATATGGGTGCCGGTTCATATCCCGGCAGCTCCACTTCCCATCCAGCTTCCTACTTGTGGCCTGGGAAAGCAGTCGAGGACAGCCCAAAGCCTTGGGACTCTGCACCTCATGGGAGATCTGGAGGACCTCCTGGCTCCTGGGTTCGGATTGGTGCAGCTCTAGCCATTGCAGCCACTTGGGGAGTGAATCAGCAAATGGAAGATCTTCCTGTCTCTCCTCCTCTCTGTATATCTGACTTTCCAATAAATAAATTATTTTATTTATTAATTAAATAATTTTTATTTAAAAAAAAAGTTTCAGCGTTGCCAAGATTGCCTGTCTTTTCATGGCAACTCTAGGAAAAGCCTTTCCCGCTCTGAAGTCTAGCTAAGCTGCATGGTTTGTGGCCCGTCCCCACCTTCAAAGCCAGTCGTGTATTAGTAGTTTCTCTCCTTTGAAGGTCTCTTGTGATAACCTTGGTTCAATGGCGATCATTTCTCTATTTTATGATCAACTATAAAGCATTTTACATCCATCTTCATCCTCAGTTACCACCTGCCACCTAAGGTTTTCACGGGCTGTAGGGGGTTAGCAGATGGAAGAGTCCGGGGGAGGGGAGGGCGCCTGGCTGCTGTAGGCGTGGTGGGGAATGAGATGGATGTAGACAGGTCAGGCAAGTGTCAGCCACTGACGAATCAAGCATGAGGGGTGGGGGCACAGCCACTGTGGCAGGCGTTCTGTAGGTTGCCAACTAACACCCTCAGAATCGAAAACATGGAGAAAATTCAATACTTTCCCCACTTCACCATAATAGCAGGTGGTTTTCTTTCTTTTTTAAGATTTATTTATTTTTATTGCAAAGTCAGATATACAGAGAGGAGGAGAGACAGAGAGAAAGATCTTCTGTCCGATGATTCACTCCCCAAGTGACCACATTGGCCAGTGCCCGGTGCTGCGCCATGCTGGAGCCAGGAATTTCCTCCAGGTCTCCCACGCGGGTGCAGGATCCCAAAGCATTGGGCCATCCTCCACTGCTTTCCCAGGCCACAAGCAGGGAGCTGGACGGGAAGTGGAGGAGCCAGGATTAGAACCGGTGCCCATATGGGATCCCAGTGCGTTCAAGGTGAGGAATTTAGCCCCTAGGCCACGCGTTGGACCCGAGGTGGTTCTTTGTTGTTTTGATTTAGCCAGGGTCAGATAAGCCCTCAGTCCACCAGAGAACCATGAAACCGTCTCCAGATGCTCGAGGTTCCCGTTCAGCTACCAGGTTTAGATTCAGCAGCAGTTTTTAAAATTGTGTTATTTTTATTATTTTATGTTTTAGTATATTATTTATATTTTATATGTTTATTTTTAATATTTATAATGTTTATCTTTTAAGATTTATTTTTATTGCAAAGTCATATACATTGAGGAGGAGATACAGAGAAGATCTTCCATCTGATGATTTTTTTTTTAAAGATTTATTTTTATTGGAAAGTCAGATATACAGAGAAGAGGAGAGACAGAGAGGAAGATCCTCCGTCCGATGGTTCACTCCCCAAGCGACCGCAACGGCTGGAGATGAGCCAATCCAAACCCAGGAGCCAGGAGCTTCTCCAGGTCTCCCACACGGGTGCAGGGTCCCAAGGCTTTGGGCCGTCCTCGACTGCTTTCCCAGGCCACAAGCAGGGAGCTGGATGGGAAGCGGGGTCACCGGGATTAGAACCAGCACCCATATGGGATCCCGGTGCATTCAAGGTGAGGACTTTAACCACTAGGCTATCTTGCCGGGCCCTAATGATTCACTTAGCTTGGCCCAGCTCTGCTTCCACGTTTTTGTTTGTTTACCCCTGTTGTCAGGAAATATCTTCCAATTCTGAGGTTGTTTCTTCTGCATCATTCATTCTAATTTGGAGACTTTCAGCTATACTTTCAATTTGCTTCATTTTATCCTTAACTTCTGAAATATCAGCTTTCATTCGATTCATTTCCTATGTGACATATTCCTTAAATTCTTTGAACTCCTGTATCATGTGCTTCTCATTGTTGGTCAGAAGGTTTATAATGAGTTTTCTGAATTCTGTGTCCCCCATTTCTCAGTGTCTCTTTCAGTTAAACTCTGAGGGTGACAGCAGCTTTTGCAGAGAGTCTTGGGGGACATAGTGCCTCTGTCTTGACCTTTTGTCATTTCAGGCCTTGTTGGCAGCTGCTTCTTAGTGCAAGTTTCTAGGGTGTGTTACCTTCAGGTCTGCAAGTCGAGTGTTAGGTTCAGTCGGTGTCCTGGAATTGGAAGACGCCAGCTGTGCTAAAGACCTGCTTTGTTGGCGGCGCTGATTTTGTCGATAGCTGCTGGCCGTTAAGTCTGCGTGCCTCCTGGAGTTCTATTGGGTGGAGTGTGTAGGGTGCCCACGGAGCTGTGTTTTCTGGGGGGCCTGTGTCATGCTCTAAGCTGGAAGTGATTTTGTTCCCAGGTTAGCTCTTGTGCAGCTGACCTCCCTTCAGACTAACAGTGCCTGGTTCTATGAAAATGGCCTGATTATAATTTTTAAATGAATAAAACTTTTGAGGAAGTCTCTTTCTAAAAATCTCTAGTATGCACATAAGCTTAAAACTTTTTTCAATATCAGAAAAATCAGAATTGGAATCACCATTACACTTAATTTCTAATACATCAGTGCATACTTAGGTTCATACATGGCTTGATTTCATTTGCATTTTAATACTTACCTTTAATAATATGTTAAATACTGATACACCCACTCTGCCAGGATGTCCTATAGTTAAATGTACAGTCTCCATTCCCGAAAATTCCATGCTATCATTCTAAATGCTTTTTACATGATTTATTTTTCAGAATTATCTTTTTACATTTTAATTTGAGAGCCAGAGAGACAATCAGAAAGAGCCCTTTCATCTGCCAGTTCACTCTTGAATATTTGCAAAAACCTGAATCCTGGAGCCTGGACCTCGTCTGTGTCTCTCATGTGGGTGTTAGGGTCCTAGGCTCTTGAGCACCTGCCACCTCCCAGGGTACATAGTCATGAAAAGCTGAATTACAATGCAGGTAGGAGTAGAAACGGGCGCCCACTGTGGGCCGGAGACACCCCAAGCTTTACAGCTTTACTGACCCTGCGCTCTAAATGCTGTTTTAGTGACCATGTATTCATCGATTTCTAAATGTGTGAGCTGTGCAACTATAAATAAGAACCAATTATGTAGAGTTTTAAAAAATAAAAACGAATTAAATACTAAATAGTTGTGCTGAAAATAGACTAAGCATACCCTCAGGGGTGTCCACTGGTAAAATTGAGGTCTTGCTTTTCTAGCCTGTTTTTTTTTTTTTTTTTTGCAATGTATTGTATAACCGTATAAATGCATAGTAAATCATATACATTAATTTTTAAAATAAATATGATCCATAATTGCAGTTTTGCTATAACAACATAATATGGTTATCAGTATTTGCTAATATATAAAGAGACCTAGGGGCAGGCTAAGCTGCCACAGCACCAGCATCATAATGTTAGAGTGCTGGTTTGAGTCCCCACTGCTCTATTCAGCCCAGTTTCCTGCTAGTGAACCTGAAAAGGCAGCATGTAACCCAAGTGCTTAGGTGCTTACTTGGAATTCCTGGATTCAGTTCCTGGCTCCTGGCCTCGACTTAGCCCTGGCCATTCGGGCAATTTGGGGAGTGACCCTACAGATGGAAGGTGCCTGTGTCTCCCTGTTACTCTGCCTTTCAAATGTATACAAAAACAAATACATGTATACATAGTAAATACATGTTTGTATATATGTATATAAGGAGAGAGATACTCCATTCTTAAGAAAACACATGGGATCGGCACAGTAGCCTAGTGGCTAAAGTCCTCGCCTTGCACATGCCAGGATCCCATATGGGCACCGGTTTGTGTCCTGGCAGCGCCACTCCCCATCCAACTCCCTGCCTGTGTCCTGGGAAAGCAGTGGAGGACTGCCCAAAGCCTTGGGACCCTGTACCTGCATGGGAGTCCCAGACGAAGCTCCTGTCTCCTGGGTTCACATTGGCTTGGCTCTGGCTCTCGCGGCCACTTGGGGAGTGAAGCAGTGGATGGAAGATCTTTCTTTCTGTCCCCCCTTTTCTGTACATCTGACTTTCCAATAAAGTAAAATAAATCTTTAAGAAAATGACAAAGAAAATGGTTTATTTTACTTGAAAGATGGGAAGACAGAGATATCTCATTGGCTGTTTTATTTCCCAGGCGACCACAATAGCTGGAGCTGGACCAGGCCACTTGGGTGGCCGGAATCCAAGTCTTTGTGCTGCTTTCTCAGACACGTTAGTAGGGGACTGGACTGGAAAGAGCAGCTGGGACTCCGATGTGGCACGCGATAGTAAGCTGTGGCTTCATCTGCAGCTCCTACTTCACATCTTCATGGTTCTTCAATGTTTCCCGGTTATTTTCAATTCTCTGCTGTTACAGCAGTGTTGTAACACTGTTTCTTTTCATGTTTGTGCCTTTCTGGGATTATTTCATTTAAAATCATTTTCTAGTAGTGAATTGAAGGGTATGAGTTTTTGTTATTAGCTATCGGCTTATTTATTTACTTATGAGGACCCTTCAGAAACCCAGTTTGCAATCTTACCATCACTGCACAGAGCTCAGGGCGGGGACTATCCTGTCAAGCCATCCTTTCAAAAGAGGCATTGTGGAAGAGGTGACTGGGCACTGCCTGCCTCGTGATGAGATACAGTCAGGCCAGCAGTAGAGCGGAAAAAACCATCTGCAGGGCGCCAGCGTCAGAGTGCTGAGGGCTGGACGCCCCGTCGTGCTTATTCAGATCTGCCCGTCCAACACCTGGCATCATTTACATACTGACTTTTTTTCCCTAAGTTATCCTTCAGAAGGATTTTATAACACGCATTTCCTTGTCTGAAGAACATGGGAGCCACGGCCACCAAGAGTGTTCCATCAGAAATTGTAGAGAAAGAACTCCTTCGGCATGACCCGGATTCCAACTCAGACATGCTGGCCTCTCGAGGGCTGACTCCCCAGGAGTCTGAGACGTTGGAGGATGTCACAGACCCCCGGAGGAGAAGTGGAGAGCGGTTCCTCTGGGTGCAGGAGGAAGGAGCAGTGAGCTGGGAGCCTTTGCCCCAGTGTTTATACAGCACGTTTCCAGGGTCAGCTGCCGTTCAGTGCTTGAGTTGTGGTAAGTTGAATATTTACACTTTGGAGGGTGTGACGGAGGGGGTAGATTTTCTGGGAAAAAAGAAAATGTTTGCCTTTCAATTTTTGTTTGTCTTTTTCCCAAAGATAAGTTTCACTGAAATGGGAAGGGGGAAAATACCTTGAAGGGAAATGATGCTTCTTCAGAGGATTGAGAAAAGGCTGTTGAAACTGTCCCTCCAACTTGGAACTGCCTCGGGGGTCAGTGCCCTGGCGCTGGTTGATACCCTGGGCTCTCAGGGTGGAGAGAAGGCTGTTACTAGTGGTGCCGTCTGAGGTCTCTTCCCTGTGAGTGAATGCACTGGGACTCATAGTTCCAAGCAGTGTCTTTCACTTAGCATAGCTGTTTTGAAAATGTAGGAAAAAGCATGGGCCTGATGCAGTAGCCTAGTGGATAAAGTCCTTGCCTTGCACATGCACATGCTGGGATCCCATATAGGTGACAGTTCTAATCCTGGCAGCCCGGCTTCCCATCCAGCTCCCTGCTTGTGGCCTGGGGATGCAGTTGAGGACGGCCCAAAACCTTGGGATCCTGTACCTGCTTGGTATACCTGGAAGAAGCTCCTGGCTCCTGGCTCCTGGCTTAGGATCAGCTTATCTCTGGCTGTGGCGGCCGCTTGGGAAGTGAATTGGTGCACAGAAGATCTTCCTCTCTGTCTCTCCTCCTCTCTGTATATCTGACTTTACAATAAAAAAAAAAAAATGAAATTTAAAAAAAAAAAGAAAAAAATGTAGGGAAAAACAATTGTTAGTACACATAAGTGGTGGATCAGAAACTTCATTTTCCCTGAAATAATGCTACTAGAACCCCAGTTTTCTGAAATAATTAACATGCAAATGCTATCTCTTTTCAAAATTATTTTTTTTACTAAGTTTTGAATTTTTAAAAAAGATTTATTTATTTATTTTGGGGGAAAGATAGATTTACATAGAGGAGAGACAGAAAGATCTTCCAGCCAGGGGAGGATTGGCCAATCAAGCCATCACGCCATGCCTCTTGAATTTTTAAGAAAAGACTGATTTATACATATGAAAGCTACAGTGACAGAAAGAGGGAGAGACAAGAGGTCTCTCATTCAATCCCCAGAGACTCCGAACAGCTGGAACTGCTCCCGGCTGGAAGCAGCGCCTTGGAATTCCATCTGGTTTCCCCTGAGGGTGGCAGCAGCCCTCCTCCACTGCTCTTCGGGTGTGTTAGCTGGGAACTGGAGCAGGAGTGGAGCAGCTGGACTTGAACCAGCACCAATATGAAAGGCTGGCATTGCGATGGTGGACTAATGTGATGCACCAAAACACCAAGCCCTATGTTTTGATTTTAGTTGGCAGTTAGTAATAGTAATTGCATGTATTTGTGGGGCACAGTATACTGTGTGTGTGTGGTCCATGTGAATCATTCAGTCTTACTGGCATATTCATAACCTTAAATATGTATCTTTTTTGCATTAGAAACATCCACATCCTCCCTAGTTATTTTGAAATGTAGAAAAATGCTATTTCTTCAGTGTTTTGAAGATAGTAAATGGTAGATAGGGGAACACTTTTTCGAAAATGTATACTTAGCAGTTCTGTAAATTGCCAAAAATAGGTAGGCGTGGTTCCTTTTCTAGGAACTGAGAAAATATTCCAGATTATTTTAAGGGAAGTTAGAGTTGGATGATTCAGAAAAAGCAGTGAACATTAGTCATAAAAACTGTTCATAAGATTGAATTATTTTGTTTTACTCACCCTGTGAAATTATTGGAAAGGCTCAGGCTTTAGAGCAAAGTGGTGATATAGTCTGATTTTTTCTACCCTCTGAGAAAGAAGAAAGTTCTGACAATTGTTTGTATGCAAAGATTGTGGGAATGGAAACTATGGTGGAAAGCAAAGAGGGACGATGTTTTTGAGATCTTGAAACTCAAGTTATTTTAACACTTTCATGTTGTTGGTTGAGGAAGCAATGCCAATTATCATTTTTTTTCTTTCCAGAATGTTTAACACATGGTGATAATGCAACTTGTCAACCTCTGTGGGTCAGCCAGAATCCAGAGGATGAGCCTGGGAATCCTGAGACCACGTGCTCTTTCGAAGAAAAGAAACTCTTAGATTTAGAAACCTCTGGGCTTTTCAGAAACCAGAAAACTGCATGTAAGGAACCAGTCTTGCGCTCCAGGGAGAATAAGAAAGAACACAGCACAGTGAAAGTCTCATTGCCAAATTCAGTTGAGAAAGTTGTACATCAAGTTCCAGCAATGATTACCTATTTAAGGGATGGAGAGAGATATGAGGAGCCCGATGATTCTTTGTATTTAGGAGAAGAGGACTATCAGGAAATTGCCGGAATGCCTGCAGATGCAGAAGCCACTGTGACAGAGAGCAGTGTGGATGACCCAGGTCACATGGTACATGACAGTGAGGGCCACTCTGAAGAATTTGATGCCGCAGAGTTTTCTGGTGGAGAGCACAGCTGTGAAGACTCAGAAACCAGCATTTGCTTGGAGGAGGAAGAGAAAAGTCTGGAAGGTAGGGTTGTGATGTATGTGTAGTTTGGTGGGTAGCAGCGTGAAAAGGCACTCAGAACTTAGGCAGTGGTGGACAGTACGGTTGCCCCTCAGTACCCACAGGGTTTTCCACGGAATTCCAGGATTCCCTAGGGATCCCATACTCTGTAAAATGCTCAACATGACCTCGTCTTTGCATCACGTCTATGCATGTTGTTCCTCCACATATTTTGTTATTTACTTATTTATTTTAAAATATTTATTAATTATTTTTTGAAAGATTTATTTGCTTTTATTGCAAAGTCAGAAATATAGAGAGGAGAAGAGACAGAGAGAAAGATCTTCTGTCTGATGATTCACTCCCCAAGCAGCCGCAGTGGCTGGTGCTGTGCTGATCTGAAGCCAGGAGCCAGGAACTTCCTCCAGGTCTCCCACACAGGTGCAGGTCCCAAGGCTTTGGGCCGTCCTCAACTGCTTTCTCAGGCCACAAGCAGGGAGCTGGATGGGAAGTGGAGCTGCCGGAACTAGAACTGGCACCCGTATGGGATCCCGGTGGGTGCAAGGTGAGGATTTTAGCCACTAGGCCAGTGTGCTGGGCCCAAAAGATTTATTTATTTTTATTGTAAAGTCAGATATGCAGAGAGCAGGAGAGACAGAGAAGCTCTTTCGTCTGTTGATTCACTTCCCCAAGAGGCAGCAACGGTCAGAGTTGCACTGATCCAAAGTCAGGAGCCAGCAGCCTCTTCCTGGCCTCCCATGTGGGTGCAGGGTCCCAAGGCTTTGGTCAATTCTTCACTGCTTTCCTAGGCCACAAGCAGGGAACTGGATGGGAAGTGGGGCTGCTGGGATTTGAACCAGTGCCCATATAGGATCCCGGACCATGCAAGGCAAGGACTTTAGCCACTAGGTTTCTGTGTCGGATACCCTCCATATACTTTAAATCACCTCTAGGTTATTTATAAAACCGTATACAATGTAAATGCTGTTGTAAATAGTTGTTAGATTTTATTGCTTGGGGAATTATCTGTACATGTTCAGTGCAGATGTAAACTGCTTTTCAAATATTTTTGATCTGTGGTTGGTTGCGTCTGAGAATATGAAACCTATGACTATAAGAGGATGACTGTTTCAGCAAAAATAAATATTGATTGTGGGCTCATAGGCTTCTGTCATGACCTGCCGTCTAACCCTTCACCTTAGGTGTTGCCTTCATTCTCCTGATTACACCATGTTACTCATGTTAGTGTCTGTGTGAGCAGAGGCATGGACATTATAGATATAACCGTTGAAGAGGAAGTACTTAGTAGACATGTATTTGGTGAATGGTTTAAGATTCCCAAAGCTTGTTGCTTGGCTTGATCTAGTCCGTAGTGTCTTTTGTCTTTTTAAATGCTTATTTTATTTATTTAGAAGGGAGAATAACAGAGAGAAAGGGAGAAACATTCATCTGCTCTGTGCCTTTTCAATGACCTCAATAGCGAGGGTTGAGCCAGACTGGAGTCAGACCAACTGCAGCTGGTCTTCCACCTCGCCAGCAGGGGCCCAAACACTTGGGCTGCCTTCTGCTGCTTTCCCTCTGCCTTAGCAGGGGACTGGATGGGGTGTGGGGCATCCAGGCCTCTAACTGGTTCTCTGATACAAGATACTGGAATCACAAGTTGTGAATTAACCTGCAAGCGACACAATGCCACACCCCATATCATCTTTATGAAAAAAATTATTTTAGTAGAGTGTTTTTCTTTCTTAAGTTTTTTATTTACTTATTTAGGTTGAAATGCAGAGAGAGATCAGGTGGTATCTCATATTTTGGTTCACTGCTCAAATGTCTTCAACAGCCAGGGCTGGTTGAGGCTGACTGTGGGAGCTTAGAATTCCATCCACGTCTCCTTTAGGGGCAGTTGGGACCAAAGTGTTTGAGCTGTCATCTACTTCCTTCTAAGGTGTGCAAAAGGCTGGGCTGAAAGCAGAGTAGCCAGAATTCAAAGCAGCTTCTTCAGTATGGGATGTGGGCATCCTAAGTGATGTTAACTGCTGTGTCAAACACTTGCTCATCAACATGGTATCTTGAGTCTGAATATCTCTTCCTTTTTTTAAAGACTTATTTATTTATCTATTTCAAAAGACAGAATCAGAGAGAGAGAGAGAGAGAGAGAGATCTTCTGTCTGTGAATTTGCTTCCCAGATGGCTGCAACAACCAGAACCAGGCTGGCACAAAGCCAGGAGCCAGGAGCTTTTCTCCAGGTGTCTCATGTGAGTTCAAGGACCCAAGGACTTGGGCCATCCTCTGCTGCCTTCCCAGATGTATCAGCAGGTAGCTGGATCAAAAGTAGAGCGGCTGGGACTCAAACCAGTGCCACAAGAAAAAGCTCTGCCCACTAAACTACAGCACTTGTCCCCCTTGAGTATTTTTTATGCAAATTCGAACCATGAGAAATGCTTCATTTGGAAAGAGTTTGCCGGGACTCTAATAACAACGTGCCACAGAATGGATGTCTTCAATACCAAATAATAGAAATTAATTAACCTAAAGTCTGAGGTCCAGGCTCTGGCAGGATGGTTCCTCCTATGAAGAATTTGCTCATAGTCTTTGGTGTAAGGATTAGCCAGTTGAGCAGTAGTGACATCCCCAAGTAAAGGATTGGTTTATGGTGAAAAGAATACAACAATAATGCCATTATATTTCAGCATCATTTGGTTAATATGATAACATTAAAAAAAAAACCACATTTTATCTATCTGAGTTACAGAGTGGAAAGTGAAAGAGATCTTCTATCTGCTGGTTCACTCCCTAACTTGCTGCAACAGCCACAACTGGGTCAGGCCAAATCAGGAGCCCAGGACTTCATTTCGGTCTTTTACAAGTGTGGCAGGGACCCAAGCACTTTGGCCATCTTCTGCAACTTTCCCAGGCACGTTAGAACGGAGCTGGACTGGAAGTACAATAGCTGGAACTCAAACCAGTGCTCATGTGTATTGCTGGTATGGCAGGTGGTAGCTTAACCTGCTACATCATGATGTGGATCCTTAGTGTGATAGCATTTATGAAAAAATAAAACAGCATCCAGTAAGCAAAGCTGTGTTTCTGCATATCCTTGCATGCTTATGTGTTTGCATAGGGAAAGAATGGGAAACAACATGCAACACTGTATTTATGCTCTGTTAGAAGGATAGCAGAAATGGCAAAGTGGGTAAAAGGGGACTTTCACTTTCTTTGTATTGTTTCATCTCTTTTTTTTTTTAGTGAAAATGACAATTATTTTTGTCTTCAGAGTCAGTGGAGGAAAAATTAGACTCTGAACATGGTATTCACTAAGTGTCTTCTTTCCTACAGAAAGAAAAAGGGTATTTAAAGATGTCCTGTCACATTTGAACATGGATAGAAGCAGAAAACTTCTGCCAGAGTCTGTTCACCAGTTCTCCTTAGATCGAGGATACAGGTGGAACCCTGAGACTGCAGGAGGCTTAGCTTGGGAGTTCTTGATGAAGGTTCAAGCCCTGGATGTGACAGCCAGAGATTTAGTCCTCAGGCATACGCTTGTAGATGAAGAAAACCAAGAGGAATCGCCAACTGGCGTGCAGAAGTTGGAAACTCCAGGCACCCAAACCATCAATCCCCTGGATGTCATTTGTGCCTGCATGCTGTGTGCAGGCAGCTCTTTGCAACGTGAAATCATGTCAAACATGTATCAATGCCAGTTTGCTCTTCCCCTGTTATTGCCAGATGCAGAAAACAACAGAAACATGTTAATGCTGGGGGCCATGAAGGACATTGTGAAGAATCGGTCGACAGAGTCCTCAGGAAGCCCCACGGGGGACACGGAAACATCTCTGGCTGGCATGAAGATGCCTGTCATTTCCTTTGTGCGTCTGGGACACTGTAGCTTCTCAAAGTCCAGAATCCTCAACACACTGCTGAGCCCTGCCGAGCTGGAACCACAGAATGTATTTCTGCACCAGGATTTGGCTGTTTTGGTGCTTCCCCGGCAAATCTCTGACGGCCTGGTTGAAATAACGTGGTGCTTTTCAGATAACATCCATTTAATGGAAAACTCTAGTGTTTTCCAAAAGCCTGTGGCGATAGCCAACCTCCGTGGCGATTTAGAGAGCTTTTGGACACAGTTTAGTTTTCTGATGGAAATTTCCTCAGCTCTGTTTTTTTTCACTGACTGCTTAGGTGAGAAGGAAAGGAACCTGCTCATGTTTTTAGGAGAAACATCCATGAAAAGGTGCTGCTACTTTGTTCTCAGTCCTCAGGCCAAGGAGAGTGAAGAGGCTCAGATTTTCCAGAGGCTCCTCAAACTGAACCCATCACAGCTATTGTTTTGGGAAGGAGAGGAACATGCAGACAGGAGGGAGAACATGAAGGGTCTTCAAGCTGCCCTCCAGGAAGTGATGTCCTCATCACTCAAGTGTGTGTCTGTGGAGGACATGGCTTCTCTGGCCAGGGAGTTGGGAATTCATGTAGACCAGGACTTTGAGATCGATCAAAGAAATCAAGTTTCTTCTAGCAAGCACATGGCTGGAATAGCTGAAGGTGATGGTTTGCAAAGCCTATCTGAGACCCAAGACAAGATGCTTCATAGAGAGCCTGGGGCTAGACATGAAATGAGTCAGAATGCTCAGAGTTATCACCACACTCCAGTATTCATGTCTCCTGGAGGGAACTCCCAAGCTTTACTAACCAGAACTGGAGATAACTCTAATCAAGTTTCCTTGAAAGTCCCCATGATTGTGAGCCCCCACCTTGGATCGGAACAGAGATCTAAATGGTTCTGTTCTTTCTCCCTTCAGGATACAAGGGCCCATGCCCAAGGTGTAAGCTTGGGCACTCAATGCTTCCAACCCCAGATATTTCATTCAGAGGCAAGACTCATGAACTTTTCAAGAAGGGCTCAAGGAAATCCCTCTGATGGAATACTTGGGAGGCCACCCATTCCCATTTTGCCATCAGTGTGGGCCCTTCCTCAGAGAACACAAACAGTGGGAGCTGGGGCATTGGTCTCCCAGGTGGGTCACTCTAATTCTCTGGGTTTCCAGCTGGCAGGAGCTGGCAGGAAGCCACAGCCTGGGCAAGCTTGTGCCCAAGGAACACAGCTGACTAAAACAGCTGACACATATAGGAGAATAACCTCTGATAATAAAGAGCCTCATATCTTTCAACCAGCAGGAACAAAACCTCTTCCTCAGCGAAGTGCCCAACTAACAATACAAGGGTGTCCTTCAAATCCTGCTCTTTCAACAGGATCCTATTCTATCACTGAGAACAAACTTTTACCCAGCTCTCAGTCCAAATCCCATCAGCCCATGCCATCCCAAGGAGTCCAGCTTTTCCAGTCTAAATCTTCTTCACCTGTGTTGTTCCAAACTAAGCCCCAGCCCTCCCATGCTGGACCTGCTCCACCCAAAGCCACTCAGCACAAGCCACACCAGGCCCACCCCTCTCAAGATAAACCTCCCCAGCCCAGATTCAGACACAGTCAACCCAACTCATCTCAGACCAGTTCTTCAAAGAGCAAAGCAAATCACTCAAGAGCAAGACCCAAGAGGGCTGGGAGGCACTAAAGTGCCTTAGTCTAGGGATCGTATAGGCCACTCCCATCCCATAGCAACCACAAGAGAAGTTCCTGTCCTTGGCCTGACATGCTAAAGCAGATGCAAGGCTCACCTGGATATCATTCATGATTTCTGCATGACCGTTGTATCCACCACCAAGAGGAAAATGCAAAAATGATTCTGAGTAGAACTCAATAGTAACCAAAAGAATTGAATCCAGCCTTGAAAGCTAGCTAATGTATAACTTGAATCCAGGGCATGGGGACTGTGAGATGGCTCCATTTGAAGAAAACTGAAGTTGGGGTCTCTTGTTGCAGGGCTGCCATGAAGAGGGCTCAGGTTGTCTCACTGTTGTGAGACAAACTGCCTTTGATTTTGGCTGCTCTGGAGGAGACCTGATCAAGTATCATCCACTTTTGGGATAATTACATCAACTTGCGCTAATATAGTAGCAGTCTCAGTTGGCTTGGATAATAAAATTCTAGCAACCAGTAAGATGAATTATTTTGCATTTACTTGAGGAATGACTTGTGTATGTTTCATATGTTGAATATAACAGTTAAGAAAATATGGCTTATTAGAAAATGTTGTGTACAAACAAGAATCTGGTCTGGGAACACCTCAGACAAAGTTTCTTTGGGAATCTCCCCAATCAAACTGCCGGATTCAGAACCCTAACACAGAAGACAGAACAAGTCAATCAAGCACCTCAGCTATATGTTGGCAGTGAAATACTGGGCAAATGGAGACTCTATGATGGACTATGTCAATCAGTGGATTCTTCAACGACCTCATCGTGCATGGAGTGGCGAGATTGGCAGTGATTCATAACTGGTGAACTATCAAAACCACTTCAGCAAGACTCTCGGAGCATGCCCCACATCCAGGACCTGGGGTGGTTGGGAAACTGGGTGGGGCTTCTCCCTCAGTATCTCCCTTTACCTCAGATACATGAAGGAAACAATATAGAAATAATAGTCTAACCCACTTTCCTATAGCCCTTGAACCTTTTTACCCTAATTAACTATGTAAAGATTGTCAAAAATAGAATAAAAAAAGAATGGAAAAATGTTGTATATTAGCCTCATATTTTTAATTGTAAAACATATTGTATTTTTATTTTAGGGTTGTGATTTGGAATTGAACAGATTGAGAGATTTCCGAAGTTTGTAGAAAGAACTGAAATGCTTAACATGATATAAGACACATAAAATTTATAGCTTCATCGACTTTATCTCCTGAACACTTAAAAAAGTTTTATTTTTATTTGAAAGGCAGATTTTTAGAGAAAGATAAAGAGGGATGGTTCACTCCCCAGTTGACTGCAATGGCCAGAGCTGAGCTGATCTAAAACCAGGATTCAGGACGTACTTCCTGGCATCCTATGGGCACCAGGGGCCAAGTCCTTGGGCCATCCCCTGCTGCCTTCTCAGGCCATCAGCAGGGAACTGGATGGGAAATGGAGCAGCCGGGAACCAACCGGCACTTATATGGGATGCCAGCTTGCAGGTGGAGGATTAGCCAGTTGAGCCAGTAAGTTCTGCTAGTTAGAAGCCTTAAGTAAAAAGAATGCATTAAATTAAAAATACTTAAGTGAAGTTTAATTAGCTGTTTTGGATGGCACCAAATATAAATAAAGGACCACTGTCAAGTCCCTATTTCTCACAGACAAAGATACATTTCTTAAATATGGTAGAGGGTAAAGTGGAGGGTGAGTCAAGAGATAAGCATGTGCGTGTTCTCTGAAAGGCCCACAGTCCCTATGCAGTGTCTGTGAAACATCCTTGGTTCAAAGCAAAGATAAAATTTGACTACTGCCTGCCTTTGCTCTCTCTCCTTCCTCCCACAGATGGATTGATGAAGGAAATACTACTCAGTTAATACTGCTTCAGCTATCCCAACAGAAGAGTACCTTGGGTCCTGGGCACAGAGTGCCAGGGGCAGCTTGAGAAAGGCAGATGTAAGTGAGGATCAGTGAGTAGCAGTGAGTTTGGATGGAGAAGAAGCCCAAGAGGGGTTGTGGAAGGCCTGTGTAGGGACAGCCCAAAACAGCAGAGGGGACCTCTAACATTTTATCAAATCAGAGCCATTTTCCTTCTTTATAAATTGAAAGCTTCACATTTTTTGTGCCTGATAAAATTGTGTATTTTTATGCACTATTGTGTGATACTTTGATTCATATGTATGCTATGTGTTTTTCAAATCAGGAAGAATGCATCCATCTCCTCAAACATTTATCTTTTTTGGTGTGTGTGATGAAAACATTCAGAATCCTTTTTCCTAGCCTTTTAAAAATATAAATGTACAGTTATAACTTGTGCATTCACCAATTTTCCCTCTTACCCGCCTACTGTCTCCAACCTCTGGTAGCTACCATTCTGTTCTCTCAACTTTTATGAGATTAACTTTTCAGATTTCACAAATGAGTGGGATAATGTGGTATTTGTTCTTCTGTGCCTGATTTATTTCTGAGAGTCTGTTTCAAAGAGGGAAGGATGCTTTGATGCTCTTTTACTGTCTGTGTTAGAGTGAACAATCATTGGCAGAGATAGTTAATTTTATCTGAAATTCCAGAATTGATTTGGGGTTGAGTGGACAGGAAAATTCCACTCATCAGGAAGCAACAGTAAACAGTGCAAAATCATAGTTGTGTTCAGGGAAGCATTATTTTTAATAATAGCACGCTCTGCATATTTCATCGGTTCCTGTGTATCATTACACACTGTTCTTTGTTTACTGACACGTAGGACTCAGTCACAGTGTACTGATCTCGTTAGGAAACACCAGTCCTTAGGGTGTGGTAGGCACTAAGGCATTGCTTCAGCCCCCGAGGATCTCTTACAACATTAGCCAACTGTGTCGTTTCGGAAAATCCGCAAGCTAACATACATTCTGGCCCTGCATGGCTCTTGTCATCATGTTCAAGGAAGAAGAGGACACAGAAGCTCTGCAGAGGAGAGCGGAGGTGTGAATAGGGTTGAGGAAGCAAGCATTTAGGCCATGTGGTTGAGGTAGAAAATCCTATACTTACAGGTAGAAAAGATTTTTTTCCTTCTTCTTTTCTTCCCTGCTTCCCCTCATTTACTTCCTCGTAAGATAGAATGCCAGAGTGGGGGGCAGGAAAGAAATTCCATTTGCTGTTTTACTCCCCACACGGCCACAAGTGCCAGAGCTAGGCCAGGCTGAAGCCAGGAGCCAGAAGTTTCATGTGGGCCTCCCACTTGGGTGCCGGAGCCCAAGCACTTTGACTGTCCTCTGCTCTTTCCCAGGAGCATTAGCAAGGAGCTGGATTGAAAGGGGAACATTGGGCCCGGCGGCGTGGCCTAGCGGCTAAAGTCCTCGCCTTAAAAGCCCCGGGATCCCATATGGGCACCGGTTCTAGTCCCGGCAGCTCCACTTCCCATCCAGCTCCCTGCTTGTGGCCTGGGAAAGCAGTCGAGGACGGCCCAATGCATTGGGACACTGCACCCGTGTGGGAGACCTGGAAGAGGTTCCTGGTTCCCGGCTTCGGATGGGCGCGCACCGGCCCGTTGTGGCTCACTTGGGGAGTGAATCATCGGACGGAAGATTTTCCTCTCTGTCTCTCCTCCTCTGTGTATATCTGGCTGTAATAAAATGAATAAATCTTTAAAAAAAAAAGGGGGGGGAACATTCAGAACTCCAACTGGTGCCTGTATGAGGTGGTGGCATTGCAGGCTCTGCCTTAATGCACTATACCACAATATCTGAATAAACTGTGTATGTAGCACGTGCAAAGTTCCTGTAGCCAGCAATAGATCTCAATGTTACAATATCTTAGAGATTTTTTTCCAGAAAAGGTTGATTGATTTGTAAGACAAAGTGACAGGGAGAGAGGGATAAATGGAATCTCTTGGAAAGGACTGTTTTTTTTTTTTTTTTTTTTTTTTTTTTTTTTAATCCTAATACTAGAAGCCACAACCTTGTCAAAGAGCAGAAGCCCCAGGAGTTGCATCTGGATGTCACTGATCTCTTAGGCCTTACAGGTGATTCCAGGATGAGGAGAGGGTTGGGCGCTGTTGCTCTAGGGCTTTGCTAATGACACTGTGGTCTGGACCAACACCTTGGGCTACATGCCCAGCACAACCTCAGTTCCGCATCTTCCTCTGCCTCCTTATCACAATCTGCATTTTAGCAAAATCCCTGGGTATTTCATATGCACACTAAAATTTGAGACACGTTTTCTGAAGAAAGAGAATGAAAACCATAAGGAAGATTTACAGAAAATCGATTCGGTGCACTCAGACTTAGAAGCTGAGGGGGGAGGGGTGGAAACAGGAGGGGGAAGCGAGAAAGGGGGAGGATGGGAGGGTGTACGGCAGAAGACCATCCTTGCTGTGGAGGTGTCTCAGATGCACTGGGAAGAGCAGGGTCTGCAGCTTTGAAACAGGTGAGCTTGGACAAGGAGGGGGACTAGGCCTTATTTTGATATTGGAAAGATGAAGAAATAGGTAATAGATTTCCAAGTTGTTGGATGGAAAAAGAAAAGTGTTGGAGTTGACTCTTGATGATGGTGGTTTTCTGCTTTCCTCAAGACAGTAGCAGGTCATAAGCTAAAGGCAAATAGGGCAAAAGCGAATGCAGTGACACTGTCTACCCAGGACATGACTGAGCTCTGGGTGCGGTGAGTTGGTACTGCTTGCTGTGGAGAAAGTGGCAATTGAATGTGCACTCCGGGGTGAATCCACAATTATGTTTCCAGCTGAAAGTCACAAAAGCCTCAAGAACTGTAACTTTCATCACGGCCCTGCTCCCAGTGCTGGAGTCGCTGACGGTGTGAGTTACAGCAGTGTAGGAAAGGAGCCCCCGAGTGAGAAGGGGCACCCAAGCTAATACCTTGGGTTTAACTTCCAGAGGCTTTGGACGAAGAACTTCTCTAAGCTCTTGTGTCCAGATCTTGTCCACAAAGTCCGGTATTCAGGAGGCTACCACTTAGGACTTCTGTGTGAGTTTACGTGAAGGGACAAAGTTAAAAGGTCAAATGAAAGGGCACCTGACTTGAGGGACCATCAACTGCTTTCCCAGGCCACAAGTAGGGAGCTGGATGGGAGGCATGGCGGTCGGGTCATGAACCAGCAGCTATATGGGATCCTGGCGTGTACAAGGCAAGGACTTTAACTATTAGGCTACCGCACTGGGCCCTATAATAATTTTTTATACTAATCTCTGCATAGAACTTTATACTACTTGGCGTTTTTCTTGTTTATTTATATGGCTATAATTATTCTTTCTTACTATCTCAGATTAGAATTTCCAGGGTGAGGTCCAGGATGATGGTTTAGTGGTTGCCTTGCATGATCCAGAATCTCGTATGGGTGCCAGTTCATGTCCCGGCTGCTCCACTTCCCATTAAGTTCCCTGTTGTGGCCTGGGAAAGCTGTGGAGGATGTTCAAGGCCTTGGGACCCTGCACCCACGTGGGAGACCTGGAGGAGGTTCTGGCTCCTGGCTTTGAATTGGCGCAGCTCCGGCTGTTGTGGCCACCTGGGGAGTGAACTAGCAGGCAGAGGATCTTTCTGTATATCTGCCTTTCCAATAAAAATTAAGAAATTAAAAAAAAAGTTCCAGGATCCTTAGGTAGCACTTTTTTTTTTTAGCTTTATCCCACGTTCCTTATTTTAACCTAATCTGAATTTTGGCTGTAGACCAGTTAACTGCAAACTCATATTCTTTTTTTTTTTTTTCTAATTGGAAAGTCAGATCTATAGAGGGAGGGAGAAACAGAGAGAAAGATGTCCGCAGGGTGTTCTGGACATAGCTCTTTTAAACATGATTTTCCAATTTCCTGCTAAGCCTTTGAGGAGCTGTGTGTAGAATTATAGCTGGCAACATGGATTTGAATGTTCGTTGGAGTCCTGGAGCTTTCGTGAGCTGGATATCTTGGTAGATCTTATTTAGTCTTCACAATGGCTTTATGGGGTGTACATTGCTAAGGCTGCTTTGATGACAAAACACTCAGGAGATGAAGGGATTTACTGAACAAGCTGGAATTGGAAGTAAATATTCTTGTAGCCCGTGCCATGCTTGTTCCCTGAACAGTCCTGTGTGTCTTGTCTGTGTGGTAGCTTTCTTCCTCTCATTCCCTATTGCCTTGTGATCTTGCACATTTTGAGAAAAAAAGAAGCTGAAAGTGGCTCCAATATAAATATTGTCATATTTCGAATACCTTCCTCCCCCAACACGCCCCCCCACCAACTCCTCAGGCCTCTAAAATTCAGAAAAATGTCACTATACTGCCACCTGCTGGATCCATTGAATGCTTACACATTAATGACTGCAAATAGTTAAAACAAGTTGTATTCTATTCTTTCCTACCATAGGACTGACATATTAAACTGTGTAAATGATGCTTTTCTTTGACAAAATAGAGACAGTAGCATAACTTCCATGGTTGATTAGGAAATCCCTTTTTAAAAACTTAACACAAGAACTGACACCATGATTCAACAGGCTAATCCTCCGTCTCCAATTACCAGCATCCCAAATGGGCATAAATTCGGATCCGGACTGCTCTATTTGCGATCCAGCTCCCTCCTGAGGGCCTGGAAAAGCAGCAGAGGAGATCCGGAGCAGGCTCCTGGCTTTAGACTGGAAACGCTCTGACTGTTGTGGCCATCTGGGGAGTGAGTCAGCACATGGAAGAAACCTTTCCCTCTCTGTCTCTTCTCTCTGTAAATCTGCCTTCTCAATTAAAAAAAAATCTTTAATCTTAACACATATCAAGTATGGAGGACACAAGTACATTCATTCGGAGGTCGATTGTTTCTGTTTACAGGTAATGGAGAAAAACGTACTTGTGACCAATCCATCACCAGAGAAAACCCCACAGCCTCTTTTTGGCCACTAATTTCAACCTCTTCCATTTCTTCCAATTACAGTTTTTAAAATTAGTATTTTAACAAATTAACATTTTGTGGGGGTAAAAAATGACTTCACTGCTGGGGAGTACATAAATTATAGTAGCCTTTTTGGAAAGGAAATGGGATTATATTTATAAAATAAAGTACATGTTACTTTTGACACAGAAAATCTACTGTATGATTTCACTGTACATATATTCCTACCCTGGTATGCAAGGATGTGCATTTACAAAGCATGCATGACCTTCATTTTCCCAAAATTAGAAAAACCCAAAATGTTTAATGAAGTGATGTTACTATACCTATGCAATATAATTCTGTGTAACTGGTTAAAAAGAATGGGGTAAATGTGCTAAAACAATAACCTTTATTATAGGATTTTATAACATGCTTTAAGTTTTTGAACCTGGATCTGGGAAATGTTATGGACAATAAGCACTAACGGCGGATGCATATGCAGCAAAATCTACGTTTTGTTTTTTTCTACTAGAAGAGTGCTGCATTTACATTTTAAAATCGGGGGCAGCATTGCGGCGTATTTTGGCACCTGTGACACAGGCATCCCGTATGGGCACAGGTTTGTATCCCAGCTGCTCTGCTTCTGATCTAGCTCCCTGTGAGTGTGCCTAGGAAGGCAGTGAGTGTTGGCTCAAGGACTTGGCCCCTGCTACACATGTGGGAGGTCTAGATGGAGTCCCAGGCTCCTGATTTTTGACATGACCCAGCGCTGGCTGTGGTGAATTAGCAGATGAAAGCTATCTCCCTCTTCTGCCTGTCAAATAAAGTGTTAAAAGAGCTCAATGATGGCAGCCATTCATAAAATAGGACAATAATATCAGCATATTGTAATAAAAGTTATATGGATTTTTATACCCAGTTCCATGAATCCTCACCCAAAATTTAGTTTGGACCTAAGGCTGGTGAAGCCTGCACATAAAAGAAATAAGAATACATAATGAAACTTTCTCTTTTTTTTTTTAAAGATTTATTTTATTTTTATTGGACAGTCAAATATACAAGGAGGAGGAGAAACAGAGGGAAAGATCTTCCAAGCAATGATTCACTCCCCAAGTTACTACAATGACTGGTGCTGTGCCGATCTGAAGCCAGGAGCCAGGAATCTCCTCCAGGTCTCCCACGTGGGTGCAGGGTCCCAAGGCTTTGGGCCGTCCTCGACTGCTTTCCCAGGCCACAAGCAGGGAGCTGGATGGGAAACGGGGCTGCCGGGACACGAACCAATGCCCATATGGGATCCTGGCGCGTTCAAGGCAAGGACTTGAGCCGCTAGGCCATGCCGCCGGGCCCGTAATGAAGCTTTCTGATAAACATGTTCTGCATCCCTGAGAAGGATACCCAGCTGGTTCAAAAAGGGCTTGAGGGAACAAGGAAAGAGACTGGCTTCGGTTAGATGTGGGATTAGGATGAGCCCCTTCCTAGGAATTGAGTGTGCTGTCTTGCTGGCATGGGCTGCCTGGAAATTAGCATTCTGGTCATGTAGCTAACAGCAGGGGGGTTATGAAAGGTAGTCTTTGTTCCCTGTGATAAAGTGGCAGCTCAACATGGATCTTCTCTGGCTAAACAACAAGGGGGTAATGACCATACTAGGGGATAAAAACAGTCTGATCTAGTCATTCAATAGACATGAGGTGGAGTAACAATGTTGGTGGTATATACTTTGCTATTTTTACAATTATTAGTTCAATGTTCAGAAGATTACAACTTCTTAAATGCATCTTTGTGTCTTGATATATTCCATAGCAGCACCTTAGGTGGGCCAAGCATGTAAAACTCATTGAGAAAGAGAAGGAAGATAAAATCTGTTCCTGGCTACCAGGTAATTGATTACATGCCCTCATGTGTGTGTGTGTGTGTGTGTGTGTGTGTGTGTGTGTGTGTTTCATCCAGAAGAGACAAAGGAGGTAAGAAAGTTCTGTCAGTCAGGGCCAACCACTCACTATACTGCAAGAAAGGTGTTGTTTCTTCTTCTTTCTTGAGTCTTTTCAATAGGTTTTTCTTACCATGTATTCTGTGTGTTTGTGGTCAGCTGTGCTGGGAGAATGCAGGTCATAGGTACAAATGGAACCCTTACTTGAAGTGAAGAAGAAATTTCTAAGGCTAAAATGTTAGGCTTCATGAGAGAGAAATAGCTGGGTCGGAAGTATCTGGAAAGGACGCTTAAAGGTGCATAGGAAATGGGGAAACTTTTTGTTTGGAAGAGACATGAAAGTAAAGCAGAAGACAGAGGCTGAGCTATATGGGGAGGTTTTTCAGTGAATTTATGTTACCACCGACTCAGGAGAAAATTGCTGCAATATATCCCAAACACACCCTTTTGTTACCCGAGAGCTTGATTCACCAGTGACATTCTTTCCACATATTTTTTTGAAGCTGATCTCAGTTGAGATATGAAATGCTTTAGGAATCTAATTTTAGTTATGGATAGATCCTATTTTTTACATTCTTGCTGAAGAAACTTGGGTGAACTTAGGGTCAATTTCATTCTTTGTCTCTGATATGACATAAGCAATCACTCAGTGCATTCACTGGTTATGAGAATGAAAATTCTAGAGATTTAATAAGCTTTAATTTTTAGGAGGGGCTTCATTCACATACTTTATGGTACTTTTCTGGGGGCTGACATCAACAAATGATCGAACATTTTGCTGAGAGAGTATTCTAGCTACCATGTCAAATATAGCTTCTTGGATCGTGTCTACGAATGTTAGTCATTCTGCAAAAATGCTCCAAGTGGCAACTATAAAATCAAATGCAGAGTCTAGCTGGTACAGTGAGAGTAGGACAAAATGAAAGCATTTAGAATTAAAAGTATCTTGATTATAAAAAAAGATTTATTTATTTTTATTGGAAAGGCAGATTTACATAGAGAAGCAGAGACAGAAAGAAAGATACACCTGCTGATTCTCTCCCCAAATGGCTGCCATGACCAGTTGCAGGTGGGACGTGAACTGGCACTTGGATATGGAATGCTGGTGTCCCAAGCAAGTTTTTAACAATGCGTGTAAACCAGTTCTGCCCAGGTGCATTGACAGGCTTCAGTCATAGGTAATCGTTTCCTTCTTTGCGTGCCTCAATTGAGGTAGACAAGGTTTATTTCATGAAGAAAACCCGTTCCTCAGGCCACTGGGGTGATAGCCCCTACACTCCTGTGTTATAATGTGAAAAGTCTTAGTCGCAGCACTGGTTCCATCTACGACTGCCTCCGTCTTTGCTAGCCCCAGTCAGCTAGTGATTGTAGTTTCTAGTTTTTCCTTCCAGAGTAGCTTCATGAAAGGCAAACACACACACACACACTCTTGTTCTTCCCTTCCTTTTAGCTCCAAAATGAAAAGTGTTGCTGTATGTTTTCTCCCTTCAAATTATATTGCATAGACTTTCCATGTCTTGGCAAGATTCTTCAGTTCCTTGGCTTCATGTAACGTGTGTGCTACGATTGATGTAACAGCCTCACCATCAACAAATATTTGCGTTGTTGCTAATCTTGCTAATCATTTCTATATTAGCTCATATTTATTGGACTAAGTTGACTGGATTCCTGGCATGATGCTCACTGCTTTATTTAAATATATTCATTTATGATAACAGTCTTCTAAGTTTGGCTTTGTTTCCAATTGTCAGATAAAGAAACATTTGAATTCAAACTATCTTCAGAAAACTTATCTGTATGAGCCAAACATAAATTACTATCTTTCTGAGCTTTCTGGAAAATTCCTTGTCTTAAGAATCTAGTTTCATGTTTGTGACTATTATCTAGTTTCTGAGATTTTTTGGCGAACTGTTGAACAGGGTTGTAGAAGGCATGGTTTTAGCATTTCCTGCCACTCCATTTTATTTTCTGGCCCATGACTAACTAAAGATGCAGCGGATAGGAAAACATTATGTTTAAAGCTAGCTTGCAGAGATAAAGCTTAAAATTATGGCACAGCCTAATCTTTTCTGGTTTTTACTTTTGGTCTACTGCATGTAAAACTCTTGGTCTAGAAAAAAACCAGAAAATCAAAATCCACTTCTTTTGCTGCTTAGGTGTTATTAGTGTGAAGCGTAAATCTAATAAATGGCCTTGTCCTCTGAGAGTCGCCTTCTTGCACATAACACAGTTACAGAATCACTGATGGCTTTGCATTTCACAGCTTCCTCCTCAGAGCTGTTTGACTTAAATCGAAACCAAATGAAATGTGTCTTGGCCTTGCCTGCTGCCTGGATGTCCATCGCAGAGGACTGAAAAACTGCAGATTTCATTCAGAAACCTCAGCAAATGCCGGCCTTTCCCTCCAGGCGGCAAGTGCCTGCCACCCCCAGCACCCAAGATGAAATGTCTTCCCACCTCCTTCCCACCTGCAGATATTAGGGCCACCCAGGGCAAAAGCTTGGCCAGCATCCCCATAAAAAGGACAGTGACATCTATCAAACAGGGAAACGTGAAACCCTGAAAAAGTATTTTTAAAAATTTACTTAAATCTTAAGCACAGCCTTATGAAGGAGCAGAGCCAACAGGGAGTATGTGGTGACCCCACTTTAAATTAATGTAGGAATCACAGTGTTTAAGGCAGTGCTATCCCCAGAGGTGGGCAGCATCTCATTAGGTATAATGATAAAGCATTGAACAAGCATTGCTTGGCTGAAATCTTCCTTTGGATAAAGCACCGCCGGGCTGCCATTTTTCATTCGCTAACGGTTCACACAGTGACACTTTAATGGAAAAGACGATACCACCTGGAGTACCTATTAGCGTAACAAGCGCTTGCCTGGGAGCCCCTGTCCTTCTCGAGCGTTTTAACGCCGGAGCTGCAGCCTACCGCCAGGGGCTGCTGTTGTTTCTTCGCTCCAACTCCTGGTGGCCTTAATCTCAGTGATTTCAACACAAGTTTCTGCTGTCCAGTGAATTCATTGGTCTTAAGCCATCCTTCCCTCGCCGCCCCCCTCCCCGCTCCCAGGCCGGCGCAATCTGTTGGTAAAACACAGAACAGAATTAAATAGTTAATAAATGAAACAGCCTCGTTAAAAATGTTTTCTCCCTGTGGTGGACCAGGACAGCGCCTTGGTGTTATCAATGCCCTGATGGGGCTCGTATGGTTTTTGAGGCTATGCCAAGGGAACTGAGGGAGGACAGAAAAAGAACTGGTGGGTCAAAGAGATGAGGAGAGAGCTGGCTCCTTGCTGATATTTTCCAGTTCTGGTAGAAGTCGTTTTTTCCCATACTGATTTTGGTATTGCTCAGATTCTGTTTGCCAAACCACGCCCATGCATTAGTTTTGGGGGCTGTTAGAAATACAAGTTCTGCAGTCAGGTAAGCTTGTGAAATTCTGGGATGAAAAAGCTTAAAAAGTGTCATTAGGAGGTGGATGTTTGATGCCCGTGGCTCCTATCAGAGTGCCTGTCCCGAGTCCCAGCTATTCTTCCTATCCAACTTCCTGTCCGTCTTCATCCTGGGAGGCGACAGCTGATCCCTCAAGGGTTCTGGTCTCAGTTAAGCATGCGGAGGACCGTGGTCCAATCCTAGCTGTTGCAGGAAGTTAGGGAATGAACCTGTGGCTGAAGATCTGCCTTTTTTTGTCTGTCTCTTTACTGTGTTTCCTGAATAAAAAGAAAAATGGAGGGGAAGCCCCACCACCTTTATTTGGTGCAGACTTTCACAGCAGTCAATTTATAATGGACTAGTTTTTAGAATTTACAATGAACGTGTTCATGACTGGGCATTTTTAAAAAAGGATTTATTTTATTCATTTGAAACGCAGATGGAGTAAGAGATGGAGTAAGATGGAGTAAGAGAGACACAGAGAGACGTCTTCCATCCATCGGTGCACAACCAGGACTCGGCCTGGCTGAAGCTAGAAGCCAGGAGCTTCTTCTTTTTCTCATTGGGTACAGGGGCCCAAGCATTTGGGCTATCCTCCACTATTTTCCCAGGCACATTAGCAGGGAACTGGATTGGAAGTGGAGCAGCCAGGACTTGAAACAGTGCTCATATGGGATGCTGGTACTACAGGCAGTAGCTTAAAGTCCTAAACCACAGTGATAGCCTCCTGTGGCTGGGTGTTTGCTGGAAATGGACACTGTCACAGTGACTCCCATTCAGTGAAGGAGGGGAGGGCTTGTTTGCCCCCAAGGGGACACTTGGCAAAGTCTGCAAATAATTTTGATCATCTTGATCAGGGAAGGATGCACTGACTTGTAGGACCTGTGGACACTGCTGAACTTCCTTCCTGTACAGGGAAGCCCTTTCCATTCCAAAGAACTGTGAGGCCCAGAAGGTCAGCAGTGTAGAGATTAAGAAAGCCTGCTCTGTGGAAGAAGGCTTCAGAAGCTCATGGAAGGGCCCGGCAGCGTGGCCTAGCGGCTAAAGTCCTCGCCTTGAAAGCCCCGGGATCCCATATGGGGGCCGGTTCTAATCCCGGCAGCTCCGCTTCCCATCCAGCTCCCTGCTTGTGGCCTGGGAAAGCAGTGGAGGACGGCCCAAAGCCTTGGGACCCTGCACCCACGTGGGAGACCTGGAAGAGGTTCCAGGTTCCCGGCATCGGATTGGCGCGCACTGGCCCATTGCGGCTCACTTGGGGAGTGAATCATCAGACGGAAGATTTTCCTCTCTGTCTCTCCTCCTCTCTGTATATCTGACTTTGTAACAAAATAAATAAATCTTTAAAAAAAAAAAAAAAAGCTCATGGAACATGCTGTTCCTAGATGAATTAATTTTAGGGCAAAAACTTTTGAAAACCATACATAACATTTTTACATAGTATATATTTTTCATGAACTTTATGAAGATCTTGCTATATAATTTCTTACATTTACTTAACCACAAAGTTCATATTTTTTCTATTGTGTCTTGCAACAGCAGAGTCTTAGGGAAAATAGATTGGCAAAGTCTGCCTTAAGTTTATCCGCAGGCTTCTCATTGCATGGTGGTCTGCTCCCTCACTCATTCTCATTCTCTCTGACCTCCACGTGGCATTTGTTACTGTCGACTGGCTTATTCCTGAAATTCTCCCAAGCTGGCCTGAGGCTGCAGAGTATAGAGTTCACTTCGTCTCTCTATTTCCTTTTTGGCTTTCTTCTTTCTCTGAGTAATTACACTTGTTCACTTACGTGTTGGATGTTAGTCAAGGGATACAGATCGGATGCTCTCCAAGAAATATCTCTTTCCAGAAATATCTACGTTTTTAGTTGGATGTCTTCCTTGAAGTTAGAATGTTACCTTTCCAAAACCATCCTTTTCTCTTGGACTATTTTCCTTCTTCAATTTGTTCCTAGATTCTTCCAATTATGCTAGTCAATCATACTTGAAATCGTGTCTAATCATTATGTATTGTGGATCTTCCTGGCCCTCTTACCTGTCTATTCTCGCTCCTTTTTTTGTTTTGTTTTACCTGTCTCTTCTTTTTTTTTTTTTTTAAAGATTTATTCACTTTATTACAGTCAGATATACACAGAGGAGGAGAGACAGAGAGGAAGATATTCCGTCCGATGATTCACTCCCCAAGTGAGCCGCAATGGCCAGTGCGCGCCGATCCGAAGCCGGGAACCAGCAATCTCCTCCAGGTCTCCCACGCGGGTGCAGGGTCCCAAGTCCTTGGGCCGTCCTCGACTGCCTACCCAAGCCACAAGCAGGGAGCTGGATGGGAAGTGGAGCTGCCGGGATTAGAACCGGCACCCATTTACCTGTCTTTTCTTAAAGGGGGCTTGATGTTTCTTGCCTGAACTACCAAAATAAATTCCAAAGACTTCCCTCACTATCCTTGTGATATCTTCTCGCTGTTGTTGTTTGGCCATCATGAACACCGTTTCCTTTTTCTTTCTTTTTTTCCAAAAGATTTATTTTATTTTTATTGTAAAGGCAGATATACACAGAGAAGGAGATACAGAGGATGATTTTCTATCAGCTGGTTCACCCCCTAAGTGGCTGCAACAGCTGGAGCTGTGCCAAACCAAAGCCAGGAGCCAGGAGCTTCTTCCAGATTTTCCACAAGGGTGCAGGGTCCCAAGGCTTTGGATCATCCTTGACTGCTTTCCCAGTCCACAAGCAGGGAGTTGGATGGGAAGTGGAGCAGCCAGGAATAGAATGGGCACCCATATGGAATCCTGGCGTATGCAAGGTGAGACTTAGCCACTAGGCTACCACGCTGGGTCCTTATTTTTTTTTTTTTCTTAGAAGATTCCCATGGGTGAGTTCCCATTGACCTTTAAATAAAATCCATACAATTTATACTGGCAGTTAAAATCCCCTCAGTGTAGCTCTTATGTATATTTAAGGTCTTTAAATTGTTCTAATGGCTTCTCCATTGAAGTTTCAGGCAGACAAAATGCTAATGTGAAATCAAAGATGTAGAAATAAGACCATGAAAAGAAGATAGGGAAATAATATATCTGTAAACCTTTTAAAATTGAATAATCTTCAGAATGCCTCAGATGAACAATTCAAGCTCTAAAGTATTGTAGATACATTTGAATCATCATCTAAATTAAGAATACATAAGTGGACTGGTAGGGTTCTTTATAGGTGATAAAGGCTGGAAATAAACAAGGACATGTCAAAATAAGGACCTATCACAGTACACCTTTTCAATATACATTTCTTGAATTTAGAATGAGCAAATTAAGAAGGAGTAAAAGCCACTATAGCAAATGTTCATAGTGTCTTCCCCAGGCCTCACCACCTGCAGCTCCATGGCGAAGACAAACACCTGCAGATGCTGCATATTATCTGCAACGCTACTCAAACTTTTTGCTTTTAAAAATGATTTATTATTTTGCTTGAAAGTCAGAATTACTGAGAGAGCGAGAGAGCTTGCATCCCTTAGCTTATTGCCCAAATGGCTACTAGTTCCAGAGCTGGGCTGGTCCGAAACTGAGAGGCAGGAGCTTTGTCTGGGTCTCCCACATGGATGCAGGTGCACAAGGGTTTGGGTCATCCTTTGCTGATTTCTCAGATCATTAGCAGGGAACTGGATCACAAGCAGAGCAGCCAGGACATGAACCAGCACCCACAGATGGGGGATTAGTGTGCTGTGCTACAGTATCTGCCCAGCCTTTTCCTTTTCTCTGGCAGGCAAGCTGGAAATGACAGCGAGCAGATGTCCCAAATCCAGGCACCTTTACCAGCCTTGGACAAGGTCTTGGTGGATAAACATCCCGATTTCCTGCCCTTAATCGGACTCACTCTGAGGCGTGCTCTGCTTTGTCTTCTGAGCTTCCCTGGAGAATGAATTCCAGTGCACTGCAGCTGTCCTGTTTCATGACACTCTTCCCTTTGCACTCTCTCGGCTTCATGCCAACCGTGATTTCTAAGGTCACATCTCAAAACAAAAGCAGAGCCTCCCAAATTCCTGTAATTGAATTCTTTTCTTTGAATCTGCTTCTGGAACTCCACATTGACAGTCACTGAATGCGGACTTGCACGTTTGTACTTTTAAGAGTCTATGGCATCTGGAATTAACTTCAGTGGAGTTAAATAAAAACAAATTTCTTTCAGGAGCCAGGGATTATCTTCACTGGCAAAATTTCTCATACACAGATCACTAAAAATTTCAACCAAAGATGTGAAAACTTTATTTCTGGAAAGTATTCATTAATTTGTAAGCACAGGGCAGGGGTTGTCCCTATTATCCAAGTACTTTGGATACAGGAAGGAAGTCATCAAAATTGCCAAGGGCACAGAGATAAAAATGTTTACTTATAATACTAGTTTCAACTTCGATTTGCTTTTCTTATAACAATTAAGTCTATCTAACCATTAATGTCCCATCAGGGAGAATCCGAATTTTTGACCAAACAAAACAAATGAAATTGTAGCTTACTTTCAGTAGGAAATCTGAGATCTTAAGAAAAATGTATTAGTTCATGAAATCTATGAAAGTGACATTGGAGAACTGCTAGACTCAAAGTAAAGTCATGAACACGTGAAGATCTGGCGAAGAAAGGTCATAACAGCTGAAGAGAAAATGGACGTTGCAGATGACACTGATAGGAACTTGCAAGCAGAGTAATGTTGTCGAACGGCTGGTAAGTTCTTGAGAAAATTAGTGGAACCCTGAAATAGATTAGTAAGCAAACAATTACAAAATATATTTTGTGATCGTTTTGTGAAAGTTAAACACATCCTTTTTGCCCTAATTAACTATGTGAAGATTGTCAAAAATATAATAAAAAAATGGGGAAAAAAATGAAAACTGTTAAAAAAAAAAGAAAGTTAAACACAAAGGAATGGCTATTGCATTGTGTTAGGCTGTACCTAATCAGGAAAAAAATTCTACTCTAGAACATTCCATTTACATTTTATGTGGCAGAATTGTGTTTTAGATCTTTGCTCCCACAAAGTCATCTCAAAGTCTGATGCATGACATTCTTCAAGAGAATCGTAAAAAATACCTGTTTGATTCAGTGGATGGAAATAGGAAGCAGGCTCACTCCTTGCTTGATAGAGTCTTTTTTGGAAGAAAATCACTGAAACATTGAGCCAAGAACATTTGCTAGCTGTCCTGATTTGTAGATATGTTTTTTTTTTTTTTGCAGAAACATATCTTTAGCTTCCAGTGAGTTCTAGCTGTCTGTGGCTAAGGCCCTTGTCTTTGATAAGAAACATCTGGCTCCAAGACAAAGGTTAAATACAAAGGTTGGGGGAAGAGACCCTGATGTCCCTGAGGAATCTGGTTGGGGCAGAGGCTGCATCTAAGGATCAGTTGCTCCATATGTGAGTGCCAAGATAACCCAGGGCAGAGGGAGGTGGAGAAGGAGGCTGCCTGCTGGGCTCTTCCTGTTCTTATAAACTTCTTCAAGACTTACAGAGGAAAATTCCGTTCTTTCTTCTGCCCGGGAGTGTTTGCTTAAACATGAAGGTAAGGGAATAACTTCATTCCTTTAAAATGAAACTATCTGAAAGGGTGGTAATGCTTAATCTTTCATGGAAGGACAGAGGCATGGAAAAATATACAAGATCTGAGACTGACTTATGTATTTTTATTTAAATATATTCAACAGTGGGTTTATCCAAAGTGACTTAGTTTGTAACCAAATTATAGCTATAAAGGGCTTGGGATAAAGAGTTAGAGACAATGTTTCTGAAAGTCCTAAGAAATACATAAGGATTTACAAGTGTGCTGTTGTTATTTCTTATATAAATATTTCCTCCAAGATTTTTTGTTTTATTTTGTTTTCTTTATTTGTTGTGATTTAGGGTCAAGCAATATGAATTTCCTATTTCAGGGTTTTATAGAAAAGCGAAGTTTGCCACAAGGAAATTTAGAATTTTGAATCCTGAGTGAAAGGGTCAGGACTGTGAAAACAGACAATTCAAGTAGGTAGGAGGAAATGAAAGGTTTACTAAGGATAAATGGCCCATTGTGAAATGGCCAGATGTTAAGCCAAAAAAAAAAAAAAAAGCTCTTCAACCAAAGAAAAGCTTAAACACATCACTATCATAGGAAGGCAAAAGATTTATACAATCTATCACTATTATAGATGGAATATTTCAGAAGCAAAAATAAATTGAAATTGTTATTATCATTTTGTTCTTATAAATTTTGATATTTAAACCTAAAAAATGTTGCATTATTATGCTGGAAAAATAATTTGGCAGCCTACCAGCTGCTGGATTGCTTCTGAGGTGCCTGGGCTATACATTTGCAGGACTGAATCTGTGCCCACTTACCAATGGGTTTAAAGGAGGAATGAGGAATGAATCTTTTTTTTTTTTTAATATTTATTTACTTTTGTTGGAAATTCAGATTTACACAGAGAAGGATAGGCAGAGAGAAAGATCTTCCATCCACTGATTCACTCCCCAAGTGACCCCAGTGGCCAGAGTTGAGCTGATCCTAAGCCAGGAGCTTCTTCTGGGTTTCTCATGCAGGTGCAGGATCCCAAGGCTTTGGGTCTTCCTCTACTATTTTCCCATGCCACAAGCAGGAAGCTGGAAGTGAAGTGGAGCACCCAGGATATGAATCAGTACCCTATGGGACCCCGATGCTTGCAAGTCAAGGGCTATAGACACTGTGCTATCGTGTCGAGACCAAGAAGAATGAATCTTAAATAACTCATACATTATGTGGAACTGAGTAATTAAAATTAAACACAAATTTCACAGCTCAGTTGTTTAATGTTATGACCTTTGAATACCATTCAGCCTTACAGTTTAGACTTATGATATAATCTAATTTATATTACTTCAGCTTGTATTTTTGAAAAGACTTTTATCTTTTTAAAGATTTATTTATTTTTATTGGAAAGGCAGATATACAGAGAAGAGGAGAGACAGAGAGGAAGATCTTCCATCTGATGATTCACTTCTCAAGTGGCCGCAACGGCTGGAGCTGAGCCAATCTGAAGCCAGGAGCCAGGAGCTCTTCTGGGTCTCCCATGTGGGTGCAGGGTTCCAAGGTTTTGGGCCATCCTCTACTGCTTTCCCAGGCCACAAGCAGGGAGCTGAAAGGGAAGAGGGACTTCTGGGATATGAACCGCGCCCATAAGGGATTCTGGCATGTGCAAGATAAGGACTTTAGCCACTAGGTTGTTGCACTGGGCCCCTTACCTTATATTTTGATTTAAAAATTTAGAATATATGTTAACTCGAAAAGATTGATGTTTTTCCTGAAGTCTTCTAGCTAACATGCTTTCTCCAAATGTTTGTGTTAACTGTCAATCAGCTTCCTTAATTTTTTTTTTTATGATGAGACATCTTAATAATTGCTTTGTGCTTAAAAATGTGTTCACAGTCATTGGTTATTATGACATTTTACTGCTGTGATAATAAGCATGCTTTTATCTTTTAATTGGTTGATAGAGTGTCAACAAACAAAGGGATTCTTTCATTCCAGTTCGCTGCATAGTTCCTATCTATGTTTGAATAGATGTTCATGTTTTTGCAGTAAGCCTGAAGCACATGCGGTTGTGACTGCTTTGAAGAAGGAAACTTGAAAAAACTTTGGGTTATGAAGACCAAAGAACAGCTTTCCATATTGGGGCTTTCCAAGGGACATAATCTTTTTATCTCAACCTCCTGTCATCCTTCCACATAAGTTTACCCATTTTGATTCTTTCTGTATCTCCAGGATAGGCAACAACTTAAGTTTGGGTTATTTGAGAAGGACTTCAGAGCCAAGGGGCTTCTATCTGAGCTGGCTGTAGGCCAGCCATGGATTCTCACTCCCAGGACTGAGCTGAGCTTGAGGTTTGTGGGCCTGAGGAGTGATTCACAGAGTGTCAGGATGTGGTCAAACCCAGTGAAGTCTGTGATCAGGACTGGAGCTGGAATTCACTAAAGGAACGAGCTAGAGCCATTGCCTACTCAGTGCTGGGAAAAGAGATTCATGGAAAACACAGCTCCATGTTACATACATTGATACAGTACAAGAGTTTCATACCTTCTCTACTAAGCTATTTCTTACAGTTGCCTTAGAGATGTGTGTTTCATGCTTTGATTTCTATTTGTGTTTCATCTCTCTGTGTTGTCCATTTGATAAGGTGCCCCCTCCGCCTGTCCCCCATCCTTCCACTCAGTGGCAAGGAAGAGCAACTGCTTCCTTTTCAGAGAATCAGCTAGCAAAGTTTCAAAAAAAATCCTTTTGGTCAGTGAGTTTCATGACTAGTGAACAGAATTGGCCTTGCACTGAGCCAATTGAGATGGGTTATGATAAGGAACATGTGCATGGTGACAAAGGCACTTATAGTTCAAAGTGGATTTTTAAAAATTTTGTTGAGATTCTTTTAAAATTCATGTAAAAATGGTGAGATTCGCTGACCACCAAGGAAAGAATAACTCAGCCGAATGTATAAAAATAATTTAGTCCAGGGAACCATGGTCATGGGCTTCCCTTCCCCATGTAGCAGGAAGATATATATGAGGGAGAGGACTATAAGAAAGAAGAGCCAGGAAGAGATTTGCAGGGATCTTTTAAACTCCCCCTGATGCAGAAGTCAGAACAGCGGTCACCTTGGCCCTTATTTGATGGGGAGATATAGTTTTGTGCCCCTCATTGGTGCAACACTGGTTTCCCAGCCTGATGGGTCTGCCAGAATTCTGCCATTCGTTCTGGGTTGGGTTGGAAGCAAATTCCACCCTCCTCCAGTAACCATGGTAACCATAAAAAATGATGCCAATAATAACTTATTTCATGATGCTCATTTCGATTGAGAGTCATAGGCTAAGGTAAATATTCAGGATTTCCATATTTTTTAAATTAAAAATTTTAAATTTTATTTTTATTTTATTTGGGAGTAGAGACAGAACAGACACAGGTGAAACAGAGAGAGAGGAGAGAGAGAGAGAGAGAATAAAGGAAAGCAAAGAGAGGGAGAGATTGCTTTTGTATTTGTCCGTTCACTACCCTAATGCCAACAACAGTAAGCCCTAGGTCATGCGGAAGCCAAGAACGCAGAACTCCATTCAAGTCTCCCATGTGGGTGGCAGGAATGTGTGTACTTGAGCTAAGTGCACGTGAGGAGGCAGCTAGAGGATTCTCGCATTTTAGAGTGAGTTATTGAGCATTCTGTGTGATATTAGAGAAGCCACCAAGTCTACCTGGTGACCATTAGACTGGCCCTGCATTCAGGAATGCGAAGCTGGATTGTGTTCCGGAAGCGTGGGACATCTGGAGAATCACGTGCTCTACATGCGTGAGAGCATTAGAACACACAGGCTTACCCTTAGAGCAGTGTTGGTTGCAATCTGGGCATTCAACATTTGGTCAGGGCGAGAACGTGTGCAGGTGATCCACAAACCAGATGTGGCCCGCTGGAAAGGAGCCAGATTTGGGTTGTCAGGGCATCTCACCCAAAGGCTGACTAGATGCAGCCGTCCCAACAGATGGCATCAGTATGGAAAGATTCAGAGGAAACAGGTGCTAGAGAGGGTCAGAAATGAAGACCCAAAGGATAAATCATTTGTGCCATAGAGCACAAAACATTGTGAGAGGTAACAAATTGGCATGCTGATATCTAACTTGCCCTGGTTTACCATCACCAGACTCCAACTGGATCAGTCAAGCAAGGTCCTTTTTGACCCCTTTGCCTGTCACTCTTCCTGCTCTGATGTTGAAGTAGGCAGAAGGCACTTGGAGAGGTGGCACAGTGGTATTA
Organism: Ochotona princeps; assembly: GCF_030435755.1. NCBI lineage: Eukaryota > Metazoa > Chordata > Mammalia > Lagomorpha > Ochotonidae > Ochotona > Ochotona princeps. The sequence goes on along the minus strand of NC_080854.1, from coordinate 18,907,511 downwards.
AAGTGGAGGAATTTTGCCTACTCCTTCCCTTTGAAAAGCATCCAAGAGCAGAGGAGTAGTTTTAATGTTCAGACAGGATGTGTGATGGTGTATTTGATGGTGGGGTTATCCGTGGGGCAGAAAGAGCTGTCCACAACTGTCCCTCTGGCTCCAGATAACAGGCAGTTTTACTTCCGCTGAATGGCAGGTTTCCTAGCCTGGGGACCTCTAGTTACAGCTGTCTAACTACTCTACATGTATCTATATTTATATACCACATTTATTTTTATATACATTTATTTTTATGTACATTGAAGTGTTTATTAATTCAAAGAGAACAGATTTCATGTATTTCATGGATACACTTCTAAGTAGATAAGCATACTTTTCAGACCCCTCCTCCTTTCCTTCCTTCAATCCCCTTACTTCTTTCCCTTCTTTTCATTATTATTTGCGAGACATAATTTTATTTTATTTTTATATTTTTTTAAAGATTTATTCATTTTATTACAGCCAGATATACACAGAGGAGGAGAGACAGAGAGGAAAATCTTCCATCCCATGATTCACTCCCCAAGTGAGCCGAAACGGGCCGGTGCTGTGCCGATCCGATGCCGGGAACCTGGAACCTCTTCCGGGTCTCCCACGCGGGTGCAGTGTCCCAATGCCTTGGGCCGTCCTCCACTGCTTTCCCAGGCCACAAGCAGGGAGCTGGATGGGAAGTGGAGCTGCCGGGATTAGAACCGGCCCCCATATGGGATCCTGGGGCTTTCAAGGCGAGGACTTTAGCCACTAGGCCACGCCGCCGGGCCCGCGAGACATAATTTTAACCCATTCTACTTTTAATCTCTTCATCTTTTGATGAACACATGTTGATTCCATGTCTTGGCTACCGTGAACATGGGAGTGAGATCTCTTTAACATACTCACTTTATTTCCTATATACACAGTAAGGAGGATTACTGGATTATATGTTCATTTTTAATCTTTTTCTATTTTTAATTTTTTGAGGAACCATGAAACTTCTAAAAAAGAAACATAAAAGCAGAATCATTTGACCTTCTCTATGATTCTTTTATTCTTTGTACTGCCTACTCACAATTCTTGACTTTCATGAATGTATTAGTTTTCACCTTATTAAACAAATACAAGACAAATTAACACTTTATTTTTTCTTCTGCAGGCAGTCAGCTTATTCATTTTGATGGGATTTATGGGAGAATTTGAAAGTTTTTCAAGGTGAGAGTTTTTGTATTCTGTGTGAAAACCATTTAAAACTCTTTTTGAAATCATTTGAAGGAAATCCTTTGATATGGCCTGGATTTTTACATTGCAGCTTCAGCATGTTTATTTCTTCAATGTATTTTGCCTTTCCATATTTTTAGAAAATGCAATGGTAACTGTTAACTGAAGAAAACAGTAAGAGTCTTGTTGAAAACTCAAAGTTTATTTGGTAAGACAAATTGAAGATTTAAACTCGGAAGCAATCAGTTGCCTGAGTTGGTCATGCCACAAGCCCAAGTTTGGTTATGGATTTTACACTGTCCTTATTGGGTAGGTGAATGCATTGAGTCAAGTTAAAACATCAGTCACATTGAAAATCAAAGAATAACTTACTGAAAATTGAAGAACATCTCATAATGATCAACAAGCTCAAATATTGGTTAAGGAGGAGCAATAACTTGGCACACTTGCTGCCACCCTGAGATGGATCTAAATGTAGAGAAACGCAAAAAGTGGAAGGGGAGGTTAGTGACTCTGTCATGGCCCTAAGACCTAAAGCTCCCCCCTTTTCTTTTTTTATAATTACTATTTTATTTGATGATCTTTTCATAGTTGATTAGGGCACAAAAGCTCAAGGACTACAGGCAAGTGGGTAAGACCATTGTTTCCACATTAATTTTTTTCTTCATCTGGGGTAAGGGGAGAGATAAGAGGAAAAGCCCTACCCAGCCTCCCATGCATCCCAGGGTCCCCGATGTAAGTCATATTCTGAGGACACTGCTCAAGTGGTTTTGATAATTCAACAGTTCTGTATTTCTGCCAATCTTGCCAAGCCAAGCATGATGAATCCACTGGCTGACATAGTTCACCGCAGAGTCTCTATTTGCCCAGATTTTCACTGCCAACACATGGCTGGGGTAGATGATCGATTTGTTCTGTCCTCCATCCTCTGTTGTGGTACCAGATGTCCTGCAGATTTCAATGCACTGCCATATCCTCCATGTGCACCTGGATATGCTGCCCACTGCTCTGTCTGAGCCTCTGAGGAGGCTCAGCTTGGACACATGCACTCCATGGTCAGACCATGGAACCTGCATGTATCTTCATGGTTGGGGTTCTGAGATAAGCAATTCAGTTAGAGGAATCCCCCAAGAAACTTTGTCTGAGGTGATCCCAGACCTGATTCTTGTGTGCGTGTGTGTGTGTGTGTGCCAGTACAGGGTCCAGCACAGTCCGTTGCCCCAATCGGCTTATGCATAATGCTGGTGGTTACAATTGCTGGATCAGTTCTGTTTCTAGCCCTGTCTTCTACATGAACCAATGCGTGCTGTGGTCCAGCCTGATTCTGCCCATCTCACACCTGGCCCTCATGCAAACCAGTGGAAGCTTCCTGCTTTTCAAGGACTGGTGGTTGTTTCCTGACCAATAGCTGATACTTCCTTGAGTAGAACTGAGGTTCACTGAAAGGTCCTGATACTGGAAACCAGCTACAGGGCATCCTTATAGCACGGACAGCACAATGGCTGACTAGGTCAATGCAACAAAGTATGTGTTTTATTATTATGACTTTGTTTATTGATTTTAGTTTTATCATATTATCGTTGTTCCTTGTAAGGAAGAAAGCTGTATATTAAAAATAATTCCAGGTCTGTGTCCTATCCCACGATTTTACCTGTAATTCAGAGGCTTAAAACAGATCTGTATGTTCCAAAGCAGTATTTTTTAAAGTATTAAATTTTACTTTATTTGAAAGGCATGGAGTGGGTAGAAGAGAGAGAGAGAGGGAGAAGGAGAGGGACAGAGAGAGACAGAGATATTGAGAATATTTCATCAAATGGTTTACTTCCCAAATGCTCACAATAGATAGGACTGGGTTCAGGCTAAAACCAGAAGCCTAGAATTCAGCCTGAAGCTCTTATGTGAGCAGCAGTGACGGGAAGCAGAGTAGCTAGGACCACAACCAGGCACAGTGATATGGGATGCAGGCACGTCAGATGTCTACCTCAGTCCGGTATTTGATCTTTAAATGTAACCCTTAGAAAACGTTGTCTGGATCCTAACAATCAGGAGTTTCTAAAAAATAGTTTTCTTGACTTTCGAAACTCCTCAAAAAGTCAACATCCCTGTTCCACCGTCTCGTCTGCTTTCACTGTTGTATTAATGAGACCAAGTATTTGCTAAAACTATGGGAATGTGTGCCAAGTTCTGCATGCTGGGTACTTGGGATAGGAGCAAGATGGTACTGGGTCTGCTGAGTAATTCAGATTGTGAGAGAATTCACTGCAATTCCAGGTCCTAAGGGCTCCAGGAGAGGCCGGTAAGGGTGGTATGGGAACACAGGGAAGGAAAAGCCTAGTGAGTTTCTTTGTCCTAAAGCTCTTACTGGAGAAACCTTTCCCTGGGACACAAACAAGGTAAGTCACGATCAGCTTAATGAGTATTTCTGCATTAAAAGTACTCAGGTTTTTGTAACATTGGTGCCTTTCGAAAACTTCAAACTAGCAAGGCTGGTTCCATAAACTCGCCCAGGCAAACACACACTACAGAACCAGATTGGAGTGACCTGACAATCTTTATCATCTTGACCCTGGATGTCTCCTAGCCTACCAATGTGCTACAAATCCAGAAACCAGGAGTCTTGGCTCTTTACTTCTTGTGGGACCTTGTTTTAGGTAGATTACTTCTTGTCTTAGATGACTCCTCTATGACTTGGCTAGGAGTTGAGCATTGTGTAAATCAACTCTCCATTTTTCACATGCATTTTATATCAGTGGAATTGTCTGAGCTCAGACTGCCCCACATGGGTGTGTGCTTGAGAAGTGGTCTAAATGAACTGGGAGAACACTTTAAATTTTTAACCAGTTGCCTTCTACTGGTTTTTAGCTTCCCAATTCCCATGGGGTCTTATTAGAGCTGCTATCTCTCAGTTGTTTTTGGATTCTTTTCAACTTATCATTCACAACCTCTCAAAGGCCATAACACCTTCCTCCTCTATGTTCTCCCCTGGCCTGCCAACTCCAAATGCTCCCTTATCCATGTTTCCGTATCATATGATATAGTTCACAGTCCTGTTATGAAATCTATCAAATTGCATGTGTTGCATTATGATTTTTTATATCTGTCTTTTCCTCTATCAAGTCAGTGTCATGTCTCTTATTATTGCTATACTCTAGTGTCTTCATAGCATGTAGTTTGTAACAGATCTTGAATAAATGTTAACCCTTTAAGAAAATGAGTTACCCCATTTTTATGTATTTTGGGATACTTTCAGTTATCTCTTTGGAAAAAGCCTGAAAGAGTTTTTAACTATTCTTTGTCTTGACTGTTCTTTGCATGTCCCTCACTTATTTGTGCACCTGCTTTGTGATGGGCAATTTGCCACTGTGACAGTGCCTCTTCTCCCATCAATTGCCAGTGGGGTTCGTATGGCTCTTGGTCAGAGTGCAGTGGCTGTACCAAGACGCAGGTAACAAAACTTTGAATTTGATTATTTACATGCACAGGGAACATGGGCTTTTTCACAATGATATTAACTTCTGAATGTTCACTAATTCATGTTAATATTTCTGGAAAATTATGTAAGTGATTTTGAAATGAGAAAAAATGTGAAATACTTGAATATGGTAGTCATTCCTGTATTTATTTTTCTTCAAAGATTTTCATTTTCCTTCTGTTTTTCCATCGTGTTTTTTGAAGGACTTTTATAAATCTTACTGTTGCCTAGAAATGTACATAGACCAAAAACAGAGGCAACCCCTTGTTAGAGAAATAGTGAAGCATGAGATGAAAGTAGTACATAATTCAAAGTTCATTTTGTAGTTGCTGGATTCAGGTTTTCTCACTCCAAGAAAACTCCAGTAAATTAGTAAAATAGCTGCTTTGTTTTACTTCACATATAGTCAACTATCAATATCAAATCAAATGTTTTGCAGTTTTCAAGTGTAATACCCTAATGTAATGCAAACAAGAGACTTGATCTGAGATATTATGGAGTGCTGCTGGAAATGCCAGTTTTTCTTTACTAGAAATTTTTCATTGGACAAAATATAGAAAAATTGGGAAGAGCATGATTCAGAATCTCACCATTAATAAGGAGATGTAGCAGCATCTTAGTATTTTTTTCCTTAAGCTTATTTTTTATGTGCTTACAAATTTTAAAGATAGGATTATATTTTACATATTACTTATGTATATTAACATGCATGTTTATGTTCTATTATTTTAGTCTAACAGACTGTATTATGTTCCATTATATGAATATACCTGTCTTGTTTATCCACTTTTCTACTATTTGACATTTTGGTTCATTTTGCTTCTATTATTAAAAACAAACTTTATGAATATTTTTGTGATTGAATATCTGTCTTCTCATAATATACTTAAGATAGATTCTTAAAAGCATGTTTGCTCTAAAGTTCTTAAACATTAATATTTAAACATGTATAAAGGGATCAAATTTAGATAAGATACATTTAGAATCATGTTGTAGAAAATAATTCCTGTTTTTAAACATAATCATGATTGTCATTTTTATAAAACATTTATTTATCACCTACATGCATAATGTTTTAAAACAAGTCACAGAAATGATGAATTTGGCTTCTAGCAAATATTACAGATAATTCTAGTTACAGGTAACCAGGAACATAAAAAAAATGAGGTGTAAGTCAAAGAAAAACAAGTGCTTAAGACATTGTATAAATGATAAGTAAGAAGGAACATTAATTAGAATTAGAGAGTTAGAAGATATTTTTCAGAAGTAATTTTTTCCTTTTGAATGAAGGTCATCATGCGATAGATACACCTCTATATTAGAAAACAAAGTTTTTGCTCAGTCGAAGACAAGTGCAAATGAAAAAGGGGTCAGAAGATCAGAATCTGACAGGTAGAGTGAGGCTACTGAGAGTACCAGCTGTCAGGGGCACGGTGGTGCTGTGCAGGGGAAAGTATTACCTGTGCAAACACCCCAACCTGCTTAGGAACTTCAGGGAAGGACATGTTGATAAGCCGTGTTAGAAGTTGTCTTCCTCAATTAAAGACCAAAAAAAAAAAAAAAAAAAAAAAAAAAAAAAAAAATCAAAGCAAGGAGCTTCAGCAGTTTGCACTTCCCAGTCATTTTCCTCTGGGGCTGTCGGTAAAGACATGAAACCTACAGACGGCTAACCTGTGGCTGATGTAAACATACTCGGAATTCAGATTTCATGACCATGGCCCCTTGTTCCAAACAAACCCTATTTAGAACGGATGAATACAGTCAACATTAGCTTGTATGTGTACTCTTCTCTGTGAATCTTTGTTCATGGTTTAAATCCTTGGAAAGCTCAGACATGTTTCCCTTTTAGTAATCGAGAAGAGGTGAGTACAGAAGAAGTCTGAGAATGTACCTTTGATTGCCAATGGGGAAGAAAAGGATATTGTGGATTTTTATGTCTATAAAAGGAGGGTTAAATGAATTTTAAAACAGACTAGTAATAAATTTTTGTTTAGCTTGCGTTTCTCAATTTTCCTATATTCTTCCACAGATTCATTTTTTTAAGTGTGTTCTACTACAGCGGTCAATGTTTTTGATAGTCTCAAAAATCTCATCATGGATGTGACCTTACTTTTGAACTACTTTGTATATATATATCCAAAATATATATTTATATATTTTGATATGCTTGACTTCTGCATTGTAAAATTGCCCCGTAAAATCTCTTTTTTCCTTTGCCTTGTCTTCCTGAGGAAGGCTTAAGGTTCAACTCAAATTAATTGCCACCAATTTTCTAAAGGTTTCCTTGACTTCATTCAGCTTAACATTCCTTCTCATTCTTCTCACCCACTCTCAGCAAAGTTCTTTCTACCTTTCCTTAATTAGCTCTTCACACATAGCTTGGAGTAAAAGCATTAATCTGAATGGTAACGTATCTGCTATGTGTCTACTCAACTGAGCATGACTCTTTCAGGTCTTTTTCTTCATAACTCACTAAAAACAATTTTTAAAAATTTAACCTAGAAACAAATGTATGGTTTGGAGCTCACTCTCTGTCTATGATAACCCAAGTGACATTGAACCCAAGTAGATGAGTTGATTTTGAAGCTTTTTCTTCTGTAGAACACCAGAGTAGATGCCCAGATGCTGTTTCTCAAATTGTACAGATTGCTCTTGAATTGTGTTACTCAGATAAAGGGAATTGGAGACACATAGCAAGGTACCACCTGTTTTGTGTTTAGACTCGCAGGCGGCCACTTGCTGTCTATGGGCAGTATGGGGGCCATCCTTGTACTGGAGATGCTTTCGAAACCCAACCTTGTGAGCCTACCCGGGGATGTCCAACGGAGGAGGGATGTGGAGACCGTTTCAGATGTTTTTCAGGTAATTTGTTTTCCAGGAGCACAGCATGAAGAGTAAACTCAAATACTGTTCATTTAACTTACTCGGTGTGTATTTGTTGAATTTCATTGGATTCATATTGGCCTATAAATTAATCTATCCTCAGTATTAGAAGTTTTTATTGGTGAATTAATTACATACTCAGCCATCATTGTTTCAAACACGTCTGATAATAAAAATGAGAATGATATTGCCTCTTTGAATAGAAATTATGACTGTTGATAGACCACACAGTTCTTGATACTGTTTTTTGTTGGAGATGAAGAGTGAGTCTGATTTTTACACCAAGGCTGAAAGCAAAGAATGTTACTGCTCAAATTATTGCATCTACAAATAAAGCAGCTTAAGTTAGCCAAGCAAGGAGCAAGACATATCACCTGCATGCATGAGGTGAATGGCCTGGACATTGAGTGTTAATTAACCTATTGACTAGTTTATATTTCTGCAGTCAGATTAATTTAACAATTTTAGTATATGTTTATTATTTTTGTTATGACACATTTATATAATATAATTAAATATTATATCACAATGTATCATACAGTGTTGAGGATTGTGGACATAGATAAATGAAACATACATTTTTTACCTCAAAAATATGAGTTTAATGGCCAGAATAGAATGAAAATAATCCCTGCATTGGACGTGCTCCTCAACAATGCCTGTCAACCTCCTAGCCTGGTTTCAAAATCCAGATCAGATGACATCTGCTCTGGGAAGCATTCCTAAATCCCCAACTGATAGAAGATCCTGGCAAATCACTTCTCTGCCTTCCTCTATGTGTCTTATACCATCTGTCATCCTGGTTATTGTTGGCCTGAATGCTTCCCTTACTAGAGTGTGAGTTTCTTGAAGATAAAGACTATGTTTTTTTTCATTTTGGCATCTGAAATACTTAACAGATGCTCAACAATCTTTGCTGCATTGCATCAGGTGACAGTACAGTGGGGTACCTGTTGCATACTCTGGGGACAGTTGATAACGCATGATGTGAAGACACAGAGGAAGGGCAAGCATTGTAGTAACTGAAGGAGGAATAGCCTTTAAGAAAGGCAGGATCATTAGAGATTAGAGAAAGCCTGGTATTTCATTCCTGCAAGCCTCCCAATAGGATGGCAGTATATAGCAGGCTCCTGTGAGAATGGCTGGATATGATGCTGAGGAGACAGGCAGGAGCTTTCTTGGAATTCTGGGCTTATGATATCATAAAAATCATATTGCTGAATTATGATGAACTGTATCTTTCCTGTTCAACTGTAAAGCATGTGAATCTGGAAAAGACCACTTTTATGTACATTTTATGTATATTTATATCTTAATACCCAGTCTTAAATAGAATAGTATACCAAGGATATACATGATTTTGAACTTTTTACCTAATTATTTCAAAGTTTATGAATCTAAGTCATCAAGGGAAGCACAACTTTAGTGATTATAGAAAGGAATTAAAAAACTGGAGAACAGAAGTGTAATCTCCATTCCTAATAGCTGGCCTAGTGTGATTTTGGAGTATTTGGACAAACTATGGGATGATTGTGGGTGAGAGCCTGGAATTTTCAACTGCCCTTCTGTTTTCAATTTTGGACAAGGTAAGAATCAACTCTAGCGTGCTGTACAATGGAGACCAAAATAGTTGCTTGTCTCTTCCTAGACCTTCTGAGGATTTATCTCTGTTTCACATTTGGGCAGTATTGGAAATGGGGGATAAAGCAATTTTGATTCTATAAATTTCTCTGCTTCTTTTTTTTTTTTTATCTGCATGGGGCTCTTCTTGTGCTCAGGTCAGTGCATCAGCAAATCGTTGGTTTGCAACGGGGATCCTGACTGTGAAGAGGATAGTGCTGATGAAGACAAATGTGAGGACTCAGGAGGCAGACCATCTTGTGACATTGATAAGCCTCCCCCCAACATAGAACTTACTGGAGAGGGGTAAGGTGCTGGGCAGCCGCCTGCGTAAATTGGTGGTTTATAATTCTTAGTATTATTTTATCTTATAGTCCAGTAAGTCTAACAACAAATCACCTAGTGGCTTAGAGCTCTTTGCCACATTCCAAAGTAATTAATAAAATCCACAGCTGTGTATCTGTGGATGTATGCGGTAAGATTGTCCTGGGGAAGTCCTGAGTTTGGCACTGAATATCCTGTATCCAGGTAAACCTGGACAGTTGGGTGCTCCATGAGGAGGAAATCGGAGAGTCTAATGAAGAAGGAGAAGAAGGAGGGAGAATGTAGAGCTACTCAAGAAAATAAAGAGATAGCAGAATGAGAACAGGGAGGGAAAGGAGGAAACAATGGTTTTGTAAAGCCCAGGTTGAAATGAGACTGCCAGAATTAGCTGAAACCTTCATTGCCAGATGAACTTGGGGAAAATCCTGGTGTGCCTTTCCAAAAATAAACAAACAACAAAAAACCAAAATCGGAGGAACTTTCAGGGATTATCTGACTTAAGAGTTCCATTTTTTTTTAAAGAAAGATTTATTTATTCATTTGAAAGAATTAAAGAGAGTGAGAGAAAAGCAAAGAGACAGAGAGAGAGAGAGAGAGAGAGAGAGAGAGATCTCACCACTGCTGGTTCCCTCTCCAGAGCCAAGAGCCAGAAGCTTCTGTGTCTCTCACTTGGGCCATCCTCCAGTGCTTTCCCACTCACATTAACAGGAGCTAGATCAAAAGTGAAGTAGCTGGGTCTCCAACTGCCACTCATATGGGATGCCAGTGTCACAGGTGGTGGCTTTACCTACTATGCCACAATGCTGAGTGCCCAGTTTAAAAATAATCTATTTGGGCCCCAGGGTGGTAGCCTCGTGGCCAAAGTCCTCGCCTTGCATGCCTGGGGTCCCATATGGGTGCCAGTTCTAATCCCAGTGGCCCTGCCTCTCATCTAGCTCCCTGCGTGTCGCCTGGGAAAGCAGTTGAGGACGGCCCAAAATCGTGGGACCCTGCACCTGCTTGGGAGATAGGGAAGAAGCTCCAAGCTCCTGGCTTCAGATCAGATTAGCTCCAGCCATTGTGGCTGCTTGGGGAGTTGATCAGTGAACCAAAAATCTCTCCTCCTCTGTTTCTCCTCCTCTCTGTATATCTAACTTTCCAATAAAAATAAATCCTTAAAAATAATCTGTTGAAGAGTGATAGATGGTGTGATTTTTTGATAGCGTTTTAGTATTTATTAGCAGAGGAACTGAATGAGATATGGAGTGTAAAATTCAGTATACCAAGGGCAATTAGTTGAAATTGGCTGCAGAGAGCTCTTCTCAAGAGTAACCTTAATCATATTGGTTTTATGTACAGATTCAACTGGAAACTAGCTGTTGCCATAGATACAACAGGGCTGCATGTTTCCCAAATGTGTTTGTAGGCTGAAGCCTGTTGAAGTTTCCAGTTGTTATTTCTAGCTATTATACCAAGCAGCGAACATGGATAATGCATTGTATGCATTAGAATGCTGTTCTCAAAGGAAGTGCTTTACTGTGCTTTAAGAGTGCCCAGAGTTCTCTAATGATGATTTCTTTCAGCAACTGCTGTATCTGGTTTTTAACTGCCTTTCCACCACTACCTCCAGCCCATACATATACATTTCCTTTTCTTTCTTCCAACAGTTATAATGCACTCACTGGCCAATTTACCAGAAAAATCATCAATACCAAAAGCTTCGGTGGTCAGTGTAGAAAGGTGTTTAGTGGTGATGGAAAACAGTACTACAGACTGAGTGGAAATATCCTCTCCTACACATTCCAGGTACTTATATCTTGCTCACATTTAATCAGTGAGTTGTGAGAGATTGCTATTTATATGATGTGAGCATTTTGCTATTTGTGGAGAATTTATTAATGTGCCAATATGTGACCAGTTTTTATAAATGTTTCATGTGGGTTCAACAAATACATACTCAGGCCTGTTGTGCTGTAGTAAGTTAAGCTGTCACCTGCAATACCAGCATCTATATAGGAGTTAGTTTGTGTCCAGGCTGAACTACATCTTACCCAGCTCCCTTATAATATGTCTATGGAAACTGTGGAAGATGCTCCCAAATGATTGGGCCTCTCCACCCATGTGGGAAACCTGGGAGAATTTCCTTGGTCCTGGCTTCAGGTAGCCTAGCCCCAGCCTTTGCTACCTTTTGGAGAGTGAACCAGTGGGTGGAAAATTGATTCTCCTTCTCTCTCCCTGTCTCCTTTTCTCTCTCTCTTTCCCCACTCCCCGCTTTCTCTCTAACTCTGTTTTTCAGATAAATAAATGTTTCTTATATAAAAAATACATATTCTTTAACTGTTAGGTACAGGATAAGGGATCACAATTTGTGTCGTTCAAGCTGACACATCTACATGCCTCTTTTTAAATTTACTTAGTTTTTAATTTTATTTTTAATATTGTCCACATAATTGAGAGGAATGCAAAATTGAGAGGAATGCATAATTGAGAGGAATGCATGTCTGTGTGGGCCTCTGATTAGAGTGGGGAGGGTGGAGGCATGGAAGAAAGTGGGTGCTTTAAATGTTTTTTTTTTTTCTCTGTGTTCACAAAGAGGGGGAAGGGGAAAAGGCTGATCCTTGCTTTCAAACCACATCAGCACTCAGGGATTTGGGGGTGGCCATTTGATGACAGCTTAGAGACCCCAGTATGGGATAGAGCATTCCAAGGGTGTTACTTGAGTGGTTTTGATAGTTCTGAGAAGTTGTTGATGTCATTGCTCCATGACTGACCAAGTCCACCTTAGTACATCTGCAGACCCAGGGACATGCTGCAAAGCTGGGCCAGGAGAGTGTCCAACCTGATTTGTTTTCCGTCCTCTACTGAGGCAGTTGACGTCCCCAGCTGGCCTAGATGAACTGGCTGTCATGTCTCCCATGTGCGTCTGGACATGCTGTCTGCACATGCACAGGCATCAACAACTGAGGTTAAATGTTTCTGATATATGCACTCCTGGGTCAGTCATTTAAAACTTTGTAAGAGTCAGTTTCTTGTTTCACATAGAAACATATTTATTCTCTGTGTGTCTCTGTCCCTAAAGAAAAATTTGTGTTTCAGTTTTTCTGATTTTTTTCCATTTATAGAAATAGAAAGGTATATTCTTTTTTTTTTTTTTTTTTTTTTTTTTTTAAAGATTTTATTATCATTGGAAAGCCGGATATACAGAGAGGAGGAGAGACAGAGAGGAAGATCTTCCGTCCGATGATTCACTCCCCAAGTGAGCTGCAATGGGCCGGTGCGCGCCGATCCAATGCCGGGAACCTGGAACCTCTTCCGGGTCTCCCACGTGGGTGCAGGGTCCCAAGGCCTTGGGCCGTCCTCAACTGCTTCCCCAGGCCACAAGCAGGGAGCTGGATGGGAAGTGGAGCAGCCGGGATTAGAACCGGTGCCCATATGGGATCCCGGGGCATTCAAGGCGAGGACTTTAGCCGCTAGGCCACGCCGCCGGGCCCGAAAGGTATATTCTTATATTATTTCTTTTTGACTCAAAAATTGTAGATCTGAGATTTGTTCATGCTGATACAGATGACATTTTTATTACTTTGTCCATTTTTCTTATGAAAATGCCTTGCGCATTCTTGCGCAGGGGTGTCACACACATGAGCCACAGTTTCTTAGGTTACCCTGCTCTTTGTAGGATATGCGTTTGCTAACCTTTATAAGGTCGAGTTCCCAAATGGAAGTATCTGTTGAGACCCTTGTCAGCAGTGTGGAAAAACACCATCTGCCCCACACCCTTGCCTGTGTTAGTACGGTATGGCCTGACTTTTCTCATTTTGCTTATGATCTCAGGCCGCCTCTGGCTCCAGGCTTCTGCCTCTCAAATGCTTCCTTTCCTTTAATATACAGCTCATCTAGTTTCTCTATTTCAATACAAAATATACTCATGCAAAATGGTTATTGGCTTAGGGGTCTGAAGATGTTGAGGGAGAAAAGAGGAGATATCTTTTGTTGCGCTAGAGAAAACACACTTTAACAACGTCAGTTGGCGTCCTGCAACTTAGCATTGTTCTACAGCTTTAACCAAATGAAGTTTCTGGTATCATCTTGTGTTAATTGCTTTCTTTGTGTCCTCTGCTAAGGTCCTTTCTCAGTTCTTTCCTCCCATATTCCCCTAGAATGCCCCAAATATCCAGTTCAGCTTTCCTTATCTGTTAGTCCCAAATTTTCAATTTAAGACTACTAGGATTTTCAGATAAAAGGGTCTTTTATTTATGTAAAATCAGTCTTTTCTAATAAACTGCTTCAATTATAAATAACAAGCTCACAAATTCCCCAACTTTCAATAAATCAGTAACATTCATGAATTTATTTAAAAGTATTTACTTATTTATTTGAAATGATGAGAGAGAGGAAGAGACAGTGTAGATAGATGATAGATACATAGTAGATGAGACCATTCACCTGCTGACTCATTCCTGAGTAGATCACAACAGCCAAGGTTGGGCAAGCTAACTCCATCTGGTCTTCCGTAAAGGTGGCAGGGGCCCAAACTCTTGGGCTAGCTTCTCCTGCTTTTCCAGGAACATGGACAGAGAGCTGAGTTTGGAAGCAGAGCAACTGAAATTCAAACAGGCACTCAGAAACGGAATTCTGGCATCCCAAACAGGAGCTTACCGTGCTTCTCCACAGTGCCATCCTCACATTTTAAACTTTTGAAATATGAAATTAAAAGTTAAATGTTCTTTACAATAATAGTAGCTACTGATTTTTGAATGTGTACTGTGGCATCCATACATCTAGACACAGACTTGGAGAAGTTCACCTGACTTAATCCAAGCCACCAGATCAGCGCAGAGTGCATCTAGCGCATCGGTTCTCGGAAGCTTTTACGTTTCACTTACATTTAACTCAGCCCATGTATTGCATTTAATGCCTTTTTAGGTTCTAAATTCTACATGGTGAATACTGTGAGGGAGCTTCAAAAGCGTCATAAAAATTGAAACTGGAGGATAGATTTACTTCAATGCAGAAAATTTGATATTCACAAAGAGTGCTCCTCAAAGAGTCCATGGGATATCCTTATCGCAAAATAAATAAACAAATAAAAACAAGAAGCTTGCAAGAACTTCAAGCATATTTTGCACCAAAATAAGCTTATCTCAGTTTCACTTTTCCATGAGCTCTTTGAATTGCCCTTGAGTGTGTTGTAATTTAACCTTTGGCCAGAAGACATAATGTAAGGTACACAAGTATAGAGAATTATTTTTTGCCGTTTATTTCTAGGATAGGGTGTCTCAAATTCTTTTATAATTATAAAGAAGAGAATTACATGCGTTTTTTTTTTTTTTTTTTTTTTTGAAGAGCCAAATTTAGAATGTTGCAGAGCAGGGGAAATAAAAGGGAGAGTGCTTCTGCGTCGGCTGGAAAGCGGCCTTGGCCCACGTCCGCGGCGTCTGAGCGGGAGTCATTTCCTAACAGCGTGAACCTGACATTGCTTTTCCTCAGTAGGGCTTAGTTACTGGATTGACATCTGAATTATCTTCCCAGTCACTGAATGCGAAGGCGTTTGTCACAAACAGGAGGAAATTATAGCTTGTTCTTGAGCAAGGAGTAGAGGGGTGCTCAGGATCTAGCCCGAGGGAGGTGAGCTGGCAGCAACATCAATGTCAGTGCTCTGAGTGCTAACCCCAGTGTGGGTAGGGAGGTGGTGAAGGTCTCAGTACTTCACAGAAATTGACCTAGGGAGGATCCACTATGCATCCATCTGTCTGCTAGTTGGCAGGCATCTGCCAGTAAGTAAGTATTACAGCAGCATTGGTCCACCTCTTTTATAATCTGTTTTGTTTAGCACTGAGGTTTATACAGGACAACCCTGGGCCTGCTTTGCGCGTCTATGTTGATGTCAGTTCTATAAACATAGAGAAGTGGATAGGAGAGAAAGAGACAAAGCAGAAAGAAAAACTGAAAAAAAAAGGGGGGGGATGACATGAGTGTCATTTTTATTAGCTGCAAGATATAAAAGCTGGCAGGAATACAGAGTGAATTATGAGGAGTTATAACAAGAGTCTAAGTGACCAGAAGGTAGAAAATCTTTGCTTAGAAAAGAGCTGCTAGGATGGTTAAGAAGGAAAGCACCGATGCTGCTCTTGTGTCCGACCTGAGCAAAGGAATCAGGCTGGGAAACGCTGGTGACAATCCTTGACGGAGGTAATGACGACCTGAGAAGGCTTGGTGAGTGACTGAAGGTGTGCAGGTTATATGCAAATGCTATGCCAATTTATAGAAGGAACTCGAGCATCCATAGGTTTTTTTTTTAATTTATTCATTTTATTACAGCCAGATATACACAGAGGAGGAGAGACAGAGAGGAAGATCTTCCGTCCGATGATTCACTCCCCAAGTGAGCCGCAACGGGCTGGTGCGCGCCGATCCGAAGCCGGGAACCTGGAACCTCTTCCAGGTTGCCCACGTGGGTGCAGTGTCCCAATGCATTGGGCCGTCCTCGACTGCTTTCCCAGGCCACAAGCAGGGAGCTGGATGGGAAGTGGAGCTGCCGGGATTAGAACCGGCCCCCATATGGGATCCCGGGGCTTTCAAGGCGAGGACTTTAGCCGCTAGGCCACGCCGCCGGGCCCCATCCATAGGTTTTTGATATTCCAGGAATCTGCTAGAACCAATCCTCCTAGGATACTGAGGGATGACTGTAGATGATCTATTCTCTAGCTTGAGTTGAAAATTTGCATTTAATTTTAAAAAGATTGAGTATAATTATTATTCATTCATTTGTTTATTGGAAAGCCAGATTTACAGAGACAAGGAGAAACAGAGAGAAGGATCCTCTGTCTGCTAGTTCACTCCCCAAGTGGCCCCAACAGCCAGAGCTGAGCCTATCTGAAACCAGGAACCAGGAACTTCTTCCGTGTCTCTCATGTGGTGCAAGGTCCCAAGGCCTTGGTTCATCTTCCACTGCTTTCTCAGGCCACAAGTAGGGAACTGAATGGGAAGTGGAACAACAGCTGGCACACAGACCGGAGCCCATATGAGATTTGGGCACGTGCAAGGCAAGGACTTTAGCCACTTGGCTACTTCTGGGTCTACCACGCGGGTGCAGGCTCCCAAGGCTTTGGGCCATCCTTGACTGCTTTCTCAGGCCATAAGCAGGGAATTGGAAGGAAGTGGAGCAGCCAGTGCATGAACCGGCAGCCACATGGGACCATGGGATCCATTGGCTGCATCTAGCATTCAAATTATGTTTCCAGCTACCTGTGGGCATTTCATTTCAGTGGACTCCCAATTAAACTGCTGGGCATATCCATACAATAGAATACTGGACTGTCTGACTTGTCTGTACCAACAATGTCAGGGTACACTTAAATAAAAGTGATGGACTTATGACTGCTTATTACAGACTATACTATTGTAATTATATGGGGAAAATCAGTCAGGAGGTGGGAACCTGGGGAGGGGGTAGGGAAATCCAAGACCCTATGAAGTTGTATCATAAAATTAGAAAAAATTTAAAAATCGATGAAAGCCGCGGCTGTCACTTTGCAGCCACATGTGACTAATTGTAAGATTCCTTTGAAGTAACCGTTTCTTCCACTATGTATGATAGAAAAAAATAGAATTTTTATTACTTTTTCAAGTCAGAGTTAGAAGTTTGAATCTACTACCAGATAACATTGAAAACTCGCAAAGTCCAAAGCATCTGATTCGTTCATATTACCTACTTCTCTCTCTGTTCCCTTCCATTAGATGGGAACTTCAGAGTGAAATGCTTGAAATAGCTCTCTGGTAGGTTATATTTGTTAATTTATTCACATTCGTGCTAAATACTGAATTTAAAGGAAACCAGAAGATTTGTGTATAGCAGGCAATTTGTGAGCCACTTGAGATTGATAAAGCTGATGCCATGTAACATGCCTAACAAAGCATAATCGGGGCTGGCATTCTGGTATAATGGCATAGTAGCCTCTGCCTGCAGTATCAACATCCCTCATGGGCACTGGATGGAGTCTGGCTGCCCCACTTCCAATCCAGCTGCCTGTTACTGTGCCTGGCAAAGCAATGCAACATGACCCGTGCTCAAGGCTCATGTGGGAGACCTGAAAGAAGCTCCAGGATCCTGGCTTTAGTTCAGCTCAGCTCTAGCTCAGCTCTAGCCCTTTCGGGAGTGAACCAGCTGATGGAAGATATCGCTGTGTTTCTCCTTCTCTCTCTATAAATCTGTCTTTCACATAAAAATAGGTAACTTAAAACTATCATCATAGGCTAAACTCTTCTACTCCTGCAGGTCTGCTCTTCATGAGTGCCACAGTATTTTGTCAATAAAAGTGTTTTTTTTTGGGGGGGGAAGATAATATGAAGATAAAGTATGCATGTTAAAGGGTACATGCCAGAGTACTTTTGATATATTCAAAACCTTAATTTGATTATTCCAAAATCTTTTCTTTTGTAGGTGAAAATGAATAATGACTTTAACTATGAGTTTTACAACAGTAGCTGGTCTTATGTAAAACATACATCAGCAGACTCTACATCATCTAATAGAAAAAGGTTCTTTATTTCTTCATCTTCATCATCTTCAAACAGTCATGCCATATATGATAGTGAAATCCACAAGAAAAAGGTTAGTATGAAATATCAGTTATCTTTTCTACATTTTAGTGGTTTTAGATATTACTAACAATAGCAGATTTATTTTAATGCAGCTTAACTTTTCTATTGAAATTAGGGTAATGAAATCTCCTTTGAGAGACACTACAGTGCATTTCTTTAAAAGGTACACTAGGGTATTATTAATTCTCATTGATAATATACTTATTTCTGATTTTCATTTCTCATTGAAGTATTTGTTCTTATTTGAAAATGTTGTAAAAATTATCTTGGGGCCGACGCCATGGCACTGTGTGTTAAGCCTCTGTCTGTGGTGCTGGCATCATGAGATGGCTTGCAGGTTCGAGACCCAGTTGCTCCACTTCTCATCCAGCTCTCTGTTTATGGCTGGGAAAGCAGCTGAAGGTGGACCCAGTATTTGGCCCCCGTACCCACGTGGGAGACCTGGAAGAAACTACTCTCTTCTGGCATGGAAGCAGTCCAGCTCTAAATGAACCAGTTGATGGAAGAGTCCTGTCTTTCCTTCTCTCCATATAAACATGCCTTTCAAATAAAAATAGATTTTTGAAAAACTTATTACCCTGAACTGTATTTTAAACTATTCTGAGTTTTCATTTATGATTACTAATGCTGCTATTCTAAAATTTGCATAAATTCTTTAAAAATAAACTGAGTGCTTGCAATGTGCTTCTGAAATGTTAAAACTGGCAGGTTTATTTTTCTCAGCATGAAGCCAAAAGATCTTAAAAACACTTTATTTTGAGAAAGCAAATTTTTATCTGGGACAGTTAGAAGAACTTATTTTCGAATGGTTTGCTTTGAAACACTAAAACGTTAATGTTGGGAAGCTCACACAGTTGAGATGGATTGTGCAGATTTATATACACATATTGCTGAAGAATTTTTCAGGCAGATCATTACTGATAATCTGTGTATTTTACCTTCTTTGCCGAGTCATTAACTTGCTTAACACATCATGTAAGGAAGGTTCAATGATATTGATATTGTTTGTTTTATGACTAAGAAGCTGACCGGAAGAATATGAGCTCTAAAAATGCTTCTCTATATTATATTGTTCATATGTGGGGATCTGGTGTAAGATTGATCTGTTTTGGAGATCATGAAAGGATGCTTGTGAAATGTATAAAATACCTCATTTTAAAGCAGCCTAACATATAAACTCATTATGGAAGACAAATCCCATGATCATGCTACCTGTGAGTTATTGTCAAGGTGTGGTCCCAAGGTATATGGAATTTTGCATGTTTATTAATGGAGCTATTCAGTGGTTGAAGTTCATTTTCTTTGCCCGTGGATGAAGGTATACTTGGTCTTAGGACTCCAGAGGTCACATGTAAAATACATAACCATGATATTTCATTAAGATATTCCTGTTTGGGATTCAACGATTTTTTCAAATTCTTCAAAAATTTCTTATTTTGCTCTAGAGGGTGGGCTTGAAAGAAGTCTTACCATTCATTTAAAAGGAAAATTCTCAGAATCTGGGTAGACTTGAAGGAGCCTTGGTAGGGGATTCTTTCATTGCCTTTTTAAAATCCACCTAAAATTTATTTTGCTTTTTCTTATTCCTATAGAGTTATCAGCTGATGGTTGTTCAGAACACTGTTGAGGTGGCTCAGTTCCGTAACAACAATCCAGATTTTTTGCAACTTGCTGAGCCATTCTGGAAGGAACTCTCCCAGCTTCCCTCTCTGTATGAATACAGTGCTTATCGAAGATTAATTAACTTGTATGGGACACATTATCTGCAATCGGGGTCCTTAGGAGGAGAATACAGAGTTCTATTTTATTTGGATT
Source organism: Ochotona princeps (assembly GCF_030435755.1). Taxonomy (NCBI): domain Eukaryota; kingdom Metazoa; phylum Chordata; class Mammalia; order Lagomorpha; family Ochotonidae; genus Ochotona; species Ochotona princeps. The sequence continues at coordinate 18,887,593 of NC_080854.1, read as the reverse complement.
CAGAAAAACTCAAACAAAATGGTACAGTATAAAAATTGTCATATAAAAGCATTTTAAGGATTTTAATGGGGGAATAACATGTGGCTAAACCTAAATTTTGATGAATAGAGACTTAACTTGCAAAGGAATCTGAAACCGCAAGTATCATTGTACTTAACTCAAAGTCTTACAGATTTTAAGAAAATACTGCCTATTCTTGAATAGTATCCCAAATTAAACCATTATCTTTATTCATTATCTGCAAGAGAGTGTTGGTTAGACTTTAGAATATTTTTTAGCTTTTCCTGTTTCTAAGGTTAAACAATTATTTCTCCAGGAAAGTGGATTTGAGAAACTTAAGGCTAATCAAGAAATTAAAATATTTTTAAAGGAGTTCTTGATATTGACTTATCATCCATAATTCCTTTAAAAATATCTCGAAAGGTTCTCTGAATATTGTAGAGTTGAAGCAATAGCAGAAGTTTTGGACATACCTTTCTCTGTCACCCAGTGAGATGGGCTCTATTGTCGCTGTCCCAGGAGGGACAGTGCTGTGCTGAGATTCATCCAAGGTCACATGGATTGTAAGGTGGATACTAAAACCCAAGTCTAACTGACTCAAAATTAGCTTAGCTTATTCCCTATGCTGTGTTGCTATTGAAGCAAAACAAAACACACACACACACGAAAACCCCTGCTTGGTATTTGCTAGAATCAGGTCATGCCATTGAATTAGTATTTTGTCAACACTGAGAAGAGTGTTGTCTGCATCTGTGCAAGTGTGAGAGGTTGGGGTGGGGTCTTCACCATCATTCCTCCACTCACAGATCTTGTGGCTCTGGCTTAAAAATGTTCTGAGTCCAAACTTCAGCGAAGGCCCACACTCTCTTCTCCATTCCAGCGCTTCCTCGAAGTCTTTCTCCACAGTAAACTCTCTTATAATATGGAAGAAGAATAGGACTTAATAAGATTAAGGATATCTTATGACTTTTCCTCCCAGGTGAACATCATAGTATTTCTACCTTTCTGTTAGGCCAATAGTTGTTTGTTTGTTTGTTTTTAGGTCGCTACTAGTTAAAAACTTAGCTAGAATTTGAATTTTTCCCAGGCTCAAAAAAGCAGGTTTATTTTGTTTATTTTGAAAGTCAGATCTAAAGAGAGAGAGAGAGGTGCAGACAGTTTTCCATCCAGTGGTTCACTTCCTATGTGGCTGCAATGGCCAGGTCTGGGCTAGGCCCAAGCCAAGAAGCCAGGAGCTACATCTTGGACCATCTTTTTTTTTTTAATATTTATTTATTTATTTAACTGGATAGGCAGATTTACAGACAAAAAGAGAGACAGAGAGAAAGATCTCCTATCACCTGGCTTACTCCCCAAATTGCTACAGTGACTGGAGCCTATCCAATCTGAAGCTAAGAGCCAGGAGCCTCTTTCAGGGCTCCCATGCAGGTGCAGGATTCCAAGCCTTTGGGCCATCTTCTTTTGCTTTCCCAGGCCATAAGCAGGGAATTGGATGGGAAGCAGGGCCGCTGGGATTAGAACTGGCACCCAGATGGGATGACAACATTTGCAGGAGGATTAGCCTGAGTGGACAGAACTAAAATAGCAAAAAAAAAATACCCTTTCCCCCCTGGTATTCGGCCTTTCGGTTACTTGAGCATGTACTTGTTATGCTACTCTTGAGTAGATAGTCTCAGTAACAGCAAGCAACCTCTTAAGTGTCCCTGTTCCTCATCTCGGCTACTTTTACAGAAATGTAGTGAAAGTAGAAATCAAGCATCCTCTTTGTGCTTTTCCCTCCCAGGTTTTGAATCAGTGGAGCAGAAGCAATGTCGTTCCTCAAAGTACCAGTTTTTGTTTATATCATCATCAGATCACTCATGCAAGGACCTGGAAAAAGCTTTAAAATCAGCTTCAGGTAAATGAGAAGCAGTATGCTTTATAAACTTAATCTGTCTCTTCCTCCTTCTCTGTCTCCACCTCTTCTCCCTTTTGTCTCCATTAATAATTAATTCTTGCTCTCCAAAGACTTTTGAAGTTTTAGTAGTGGTTGTTCCTTACAGTTTTCATTTTTTTTAAATGAAAAAGGTTTATTTATTTTTATTGGAAAGACGAATTTACAGAGAGAAGGAGATACAGAGAGATCTTTTCCCACCAGAGAAGAACTTTTGTTATAGTTGATGAATCTGCAGTGACACATCATGACCACACTAAGTGTATTTTTTTGAAAGATTTGCTTATCTTATTTCAAAATCAGTGTTACAGAGAGTGAGGGAGAGACAGAGAGATACCCCGTCTGTTGATTCATTCTCCAAATGGTTCCAAGGGCTGAGCAGGGCCAGTCTGAAGTTATAAGTCAGGTATTTCTTCCAGGTTTCCTACATGGAGCACAGGCCCAAGGCCTTTGGCCACCCTGCAATGCTTTTCCAGGGTGTTAACAGGGAGCTGGATCAGAAGTGGAGCAGCCGAGACCAGAACCAGTACCCTCATGGGATGCTAGTCTGCTATGCCACCATGTCAGCGGCACAAAGTTCATTGTTTATATTGGGGTTAATTCTTGTTGTATGTTTTATGGATTGTGACAAGTGTAAACAGACATGTGTCCCTCCGCTGTAGTATTGTACAGAATAGTTGCACAGCACTCTGGCCACCACACACGTTTAGTGTCTCTACAATTTTGCTGAATCCAGAATTCAGTGGATTACTGTTCAGTTCTTTTAGGCTCTTTACTTTTAGGCCTTTGTTTAATTTCTGTTGTGCATCATGAATCATTTCACTTGATTTCTCCTACATAGGAACTCAGAATAACATCTTACGAGGTATCCCGTTGGTTGTCAGAGGAGGAGATACAGGCTTGTTAGCTGGCCTTAACTGGTTAGATCTGAACAATCCCGCTGGAAACAGAAGACGATATTCTAGCTGGGCAGAATCTGTGACTCATGTTCCCAGCGTCATCAAGCAAAAGGTATGTGCTGGTCTGTTTAAAGCAGTAGGAAGCAGTCATGTTTATTTGCATTTGGAAAATGAGATTAAATTAAGATGGTTAAGCAGAGATGACTGTAATTAGCATTTTCTGTATTCCAGTTATGTTTTGTGTGGTATGTTTTGTGTGCATATATAATGTTCAATTTTAAAGGTTAAATGTCCTGTAAATCCCAAAAGAAATTAATGGCAGAATTTGCATTTTGTAAAACTTTTGACCTAAACTTGATTATGTTTTCATTGGTCCCTAACTCAGATGAGTTAGAGGCTTGCAAGAGGAATGTATTCAGGTTTGTTTGCTTGTCATCTGCCAGGTCACCTTTCTTCTTGGGGCCGTGGCTCTTGGGATCCTGAAGCCATATAAATGAAGGCAGCAAAACTGGATGGCAGAATTTTAGCACATTTTATTGATAGAGTCAATTCTTTTACAACACAATATATATATTCCTGAGTAAAATAGCAAAGACCATAGCACTTACAGGTAAAATGGAGTGAGGGACACCCCATTTTGAAGCATCAGCTTTGACACTCACAGGGAAAATGATAGGTACCACTGAAAACAGTAACGTAGTTTTATGCATAGTAGTTTATTAAGAAAAGCATTGGGATCATTGTCATGGCTTCGATCTGCTTGTTTTAAGTTCTCTGGGACAGAGTTCCCTATCTCCACATAAGAATTGAATCTGGGCCCGGCGCAATAGCGTAGTGGTTAAAGTCCTAGCCTTGCACACCTGGCATCCCATATGGTTGTCGGTTCTAATCCTCTCAGCCCTGCTTCCCATCCATCCCCCTGCTTGTGGCCTGGGACGGTGGTTGAAGATGGCCCAGAGGCTTGGGACCCTGTACCCGCATGGGAGACCTGGAAGAGCTCCTGGCTCCTGGCTTCGGATTGGCTCAACTCCAGCCATTGCGGTCACTTGGGGAGTGAACCGCTGGATGGAAGATCTTCCTCTCTGTCTCTCCTTCTCTCTGTATATCCGCCTTTCAATAAAACAAAATCTTAAAAAAAATGGAATCTTTCAGAGTTTGAAAAAAAATTTTTTTTAAAGATTTATTTGTTTTTATTACAAAGTCAGATACATAGAGAGGAGGAGAGACAGAGAGGAAGATCTTCCGTCAGATGACTTACTCCCCAAGTGAGCGCCACGACCATAGCTGGGCTGATCCACTCTCGACTGCCTTCCTAGGCCACAAGCAGGGAGCTGGATGGAAGTGGGGCTGCCAGGATTAGAACCGGCACCCATATGGGATCCTGGCGCATTCAAGGTGAGGACTTTAGCCACTAAGCCACCATGCTGTGCCCCAGAGTTTGAAAATTTAACTTCATTTGTTTCTTACTGTAATTTAAGTACATTTCCTTTTTGAGTATCCTCTATAGAGGTGTTAATGGATTGTCTTTAAAATAATCTAATATTAACTAGAAAATGAGTGTGTTGTTTTCTTTTTTCTCAATTTTATGCTTGCATACGATACATAAATATATTCCTCCCTTATCTGATCTTTCTTTATTGTTCTTAGGTTTGTCTTGAATTTGTCGCAAAATAATAAATTTCTTTCTTTTTAATTCAAGCAATAAAGAATGTATAATACTTCACAGTTATCTTTGATTTTGTTTTCCAGAATTTTTGTTATTCATGGAGAACTGATGTAAACAATATTAAAAGAGAAATTTTAGAAAAACAGCTATAAATTTATCTATTTTATATAGTACTATTTTATCATTAATTATTGCTGTTATGCTCACAATGGATCTAATTTATAAATTGAATACTTTATAATAGATATTTATTTATAGGGAAAGCAGTATATCCAGGGTTTGGTACCATCCATGGTTTCAGGAATCTACTGGAGATCTTAACAGTGTTCCCAGTGTGTTAAGGGGGTACTACTATAGTCATTATAAGAGAAACTTTAAATTTTGCTTGAGTGAAGAGTGTGTCTAAATGTGAAAAGAGCAGCACCCTCGTTACTAATTCTGATGTCTTTGTCTACACAGCTGACTCCTTTATATGAGCTGGTAAAGGAAGTGCCCTGTGCTTCTGTGAAAAGACTCTACCTGAAGCGAGCTCTGGAGGAATATCTGGATGAATTTGACCCCTGTCATTGCTGGCCTTGTCAAAACGGTGGCATGGCCACTGTTGTGGGGACTCAGTGTCACTGCCATTGCAAACCAGAAACTTTCGGCGTGGCGTGTGAGCATGGAGTCCTCATAGGGGATCAGGCAGGTCAGTCAGCTGATTGTTCTGGAGTTGGTTGCTCACACCGTGAAGGGAACTGATTACTCTCCTCTGCCCTCTGGAGTGTGTGTGTTGGACAGTACACAATTTCGAATCTCCTTGCTTTCCCCATCTTTTTTGTTAGAGCCACCGTGGTTAAGCTGCTTTAATGTTTGTCTACTTAAACACCTGAATTAACAGTCCCACTATGCCCTTCACTCCCTATTCTCTATTTTCCATCCTTCCATAGTTGCCTCATGATTTTGGTAATAAGGTCTGTGGAGCTCAGGTTGCATTGGCTAACCTTTCTAGTGACAAGCTCTTCGAAGCATCCCTATTTCGGTTTTGGGTTGTGTGCCATCTGGAATCATTCACAGATATTTGTTGCACATCTGCTAAGTGTTCAACAGGGTGCATGATGCTTCAGGCGTTTAGTACCAGACTGTGGGAAATTGACTTTTGGAGTAGTTGAAATATGACTAATTTATAGATATTTGTTTTTACATTCATGTATATGTTTCTGCTCTGTAGAAAGCTCATTCCTTAAGATCAGGGATGTTTGATTCTTTTCCTTACTCCCAGAGCTTGAAATAAGTTTTGGTTCACAGGCTTCATTAAGTGAAGGTTTGCTGAAGGAATACATACTTGATTATAGTTGCTTATAGACAAACGTGAGGAAGGCATCCTGGCCCAGGCTGTTTACCCTAGTGGCCTAACCTGGTAAATAACATCACCGTGGTTCATTCCTGTGTGGTTTACATTTCCATGTATCTATAAAATGAAAGTATTCTCTGCTGGTAAGGTTTGGGACAACCATCCCAATGTTTTAGTTTAATTTTACCTCCTATTAACATACTCCAGGGGACAACTTTACTAAACAGCTTCCTAATTGCAGTAGTATGATCATGAAAAGTTCAAGGGAAACTGTTATGCAACTTAGTTTAGGTGTGATTTGTAATGGTTAAAGATCAGGTGTGGAGTTGGGAAATAGAGAGTAGGAGGAGCTGAGAAAGAACAAGTGAAACACCATCACTTCTGGGGAACGGTTTAGGAGCTCACTCCAGCTAGAGAAGCAAAGCTCCTGGAATATAGGACAAATTCTCTCTTTTTTTAATGCAGAAAATTTGATGGGTGGCCAGGGTGGATTGTCAATGTGCCTATAGAATGAAGGATGCTGGAGTGAGCTAAAATGAGTGATTGAAAAATATGTTTCCTGTTTAATGCACTTTCTCATGTTGTATGGTGCCAGCCCTGGGGTTAGAGTACCCAGTGGGTTGTGTGATACCTCATAGCAATCACTGCATTAATGACAGTAATTTATTTGATTTACTGAGAAACTGTGAAGTGAGAAAAAAAGGCTGGATTCAGCCAGAAGACTAGTTTACAATCTTAATGTGGCTCTTGGCTGCTATTACAACACTGGGGACAGCATTAAATGCATTTTCCTTACATTCCATTTCTATTAAATGAAAATAGTAACAGATCTCATTCTCGTATTGATTTGTGTTCTGAGATATAAAGAAATGATACAATATATATGACAGTGCTAGTGCTTTGAAATGATTGTGCTATAATCAATAAGTTTAGCATATTATTGTAAGCAGTTGAGTCTTAATACATTGTGTGGCACCCTTTTGGCCACTGTGGAAAACCTCAGTGAACAGAAGGAAGATCAGTGGCCAGAGCTGTCCCTTTCCTCCACAAGCACATCAGCAGAAGGCCCAGCGCTCTTCTCTGCGGTCTTTCCCTCCAACAACTTAGTAAGTGATCTCTTTTATCTTACAGAAGGGATTGATGGAGGTTGGAGCTGCTGGTCCCCGTGGGGCTCCTGTGTTCAAGGGAAGAAAACTAGGACTCGGGTGTGCGATAACCCTGCTCCCAGTGCGGGTGGGAAATCCTGTATTGGAGAAACCACAGAAAGCAGACAATGTGAAGATGAGGAGCTACAGCATTTGCGGTAACCAGACCTCTTGACAGTTACATAGAACAAGTGCCCTCTGCAGTAATTCCCGACAATACATAATTCCCTCCACCTGAAGATTTAGAAGAGGGTGGGCATTTAGCCTAGTGCTGAGGATGCCATTTATGATGCCCTTGCTCCTTATTGGAATACCCTAGCTTGAAAACTGCCTCTGGCTCTTCACTTCATCTTCCCGCTAAGGCCAACCGTGGGAGGTAGAGATAAGGCTTCAAGTGATTGCATTCCTGAAACTCACATGGGAGACATGGACTGAGCTGTCAGCTCTCCGCTTCGGCCCTGACCCAGTCTTGCTTATTGCTAGCGTTTAGGAGTTGAGCCAGTAGACAGGAGCTCTCTGTTTTGTTTTTGTTTTTGTTTTTGTTTTAAAGTTAAATGGCACTTTGTATCAGTGGTTGTCTTGTGCTTTGGTACTGGGGTCAGTTGTAGGAGAGAAAGGCACGCGATGGCTAACTTGAGCTCGTGTGCTTCAGGTTTTCCTGAAACCAGTGTTACCAAAGGCAGGGCAGCTGAGGGCAGTCGGTTGAGATAAGCAGAAGCTTAGGCATCAAGCAGACCTGCCACCAACTTGCTGTGTGCTCTTGGGCAAGTGACTTGTAACATCTCTAAACTTAGAATTACACTAGTAGGTAAATCTTTAATAATAGAATGTTGTTAGAATCCAGTAGGATTAAATATAATTAATAGAGTACCTAGCACATACTAAACATTCAATCATTTTGGACTGCTTTTCAAGTAAACCCTTGTCCCATATTAATTTTCTTTTTTGGATTAAACATAAAGGCAGATGTTTGAGATAGGCAATAATTTGGCTGATGATCTAAGTAATCTGGCACCATTTTTCCTTGTAAAATGTGTTTCAAAATTGCTTAGTTGGTTCAAAATATCCCAAGGTCAGGATTCTTTGTGTGACACTCCACCGTTTCACACTGTTAGTAATCTCTTCGTTAATAGGGACTTGCCAGAAAGTTCTAGCAAGATTGTTTGGAGATTACATAGATTGAAAAAAGGGATGAGGTGTTTGGTGTCTGGCAGCAACGTAAGTAGTCTTTGGTGTTTTGCAGTACAACAACAACCAGTATTTCTTGACTCGGAAACCTGGAGAACATACTGGTGGAAGAGAATGTTGTTTTCATTGTACGTGTCTATGGGAGGAAGATTGTACTGGAGAAGGGCTCTGCCTGGTGCATGCATTTCCCCTGCCATTGGACATGCACATAGCGAGGGGCACAACCTAAGGGATAATTGGGAGAATTTTCGCTATTCATGGTGCTCGAGGAGGAGAAGTATCCTCTTGCTCAGTGTGGTTGAATTATGATCAATGTGTCATGTTTCTGGGTAGGCTCAGACTGTTTTGAGAGCCTAGTAATCCTGTTGATACAGATGCTTGTATTCCCAGGCTATTTCTGGCACTTTCTCTTGTATTCTCTGTCTGAGGGAGGAGATAACGCTGGTGGTATGTTGACCACAGAGGTGCTATTAAAAGGTGGTGTTTAGTGATGGATGGCACAAAGTATCATCATCTTATTACAAGCTCCTCCTAGAGGTAGTTGTTGTGATGGTCAAGTGTAAAGGACTATAAGGAGTGCCATTAGTGAAATGGTATTAGGGCTTCTGTTCCCCCATCTTCTTTTAAGGCTTAGCACTCTTACATCAAACGTTTTTAAAACTTGCTTTCATCAAGGCTTTTATATGTATATAAATAACATATAAAAATAAATATGTGTATGTGTATATATATATATATCAATCAGGATTTGTATATATGTATATATACATATATACTTATGTATTAGAATATATGTAGAATATATATATATATATATAATATATCAGAAAAAATGTGGATGCTGCAATTCCTTACTTGCCTTTTTGTTTTATGAGAAGTAGAAAAAGCATAATTGTTGTAGTCTAATTTACTGGACATGAATCCAACCTTGGTATTTATTAGTTCATAAATTTACACAAATAATTCAAGCTTCCTGAGCCTCTACTCTTTGTATCTTATAAAACTGCTGTGAGTTTGACTTGAGATAGCAAATGTTATGTAAGTTACTGCTAAGGTAGTTGGTATATAGTGAATGCTCAGTAAAAAATGCTTCAAATGCTGTGCTGTGGCTTTCTTGGGATCACTGACTTTAGTTATTTTATTTTCAATACAAAAGTGTATGTTAAAGGTGTTTCAGAACAAAAGGCAAGAGACACAACAGATTATTAAATAGGTGACCCTTAGAAATCAGGTAGAGTAGGTGTATTATTCAAAGGCCTTTTCTTCTTTTCTTTTTGTTTTTCATGTTTCTTATGTAGTGGCTATTTAAATCACTGTCTTTCCATGGTTTAAGTTTATGTCTGAGTTCTCTACCACAAGATGGGATCAGATTTGGCTCTAAAAATGATGTGGTTGTTTGGCTCAATGGTTAAGATGTTGCTTGGAATGCCCGCATCCCACATGGTAGTGCCTGGGCTCACATCCCAGCTCTGCTTCCAATTTCAACTCCTTGCTAATGAACACCTTGACAGGTGGCAGACGATGACTCAGGTGCCTAAGTCTCTGCCACCTGCACGGGAGACCAGAATGGAGTTCCAGGCTTCTGGCCCTTCCTAACCCCAGTTGTTGTGGGTGTTTGAGGAGCTAACCGGTGGATGAATGCTCTCTCCATGTATTCCTTTCTCTCCATGTCTCTACCATTCAATAAAAATAAAAACATAAATTGAAAAGTTTAAAAAATGATAAAAAACACATCGATACACTTAGGTGAGTGGAGTTATTTTAGATACATAGAAACAGTTCAGTGTAGTACAAACTGCTTATTAAACTGTAGAAATTAATCAAATTAATCATAACTCATTTCTTTCTTTTTTTCTTTCAGGTTACTTGAACCACATTGCTTTCCTTTATCTTTGGCTCCAACGGAATTCTGTCCATCACCACCTCCCTTGAAAGATGGATTTGTTCAAGTTGGTTATGAAAGATATTTTTGTCTTTATAGTACTGCAAGTTCTATCTCTCTATTGAGGCCATAATGCAGTTCCATTTACTGTGGTGAAATGTGCTATAAATATTTTCTATGTACATTTTTGTTTTAGTGGGGAGGGTTTCAGTATATGACTTTTATTCTTCAACCCAAGGTGATTAGAATTTTTGAAGAGGCACTATTTCTTTTGAGGTATTGGCAATCAATATGGCTACCCAGTAATTTAGAAATGTGATTATTCTACAGAACTGCTAAACAACTGCCACTCTGGATATTAACATATACATCTATTAGGCTTCCTTTATTGGCACTCAAAGAAGTCTTTTTTACTTATAAATGTGGGAGTGGGGATGAAGTACTAGGCTTTTTTTCAGGAGTCAACAAGATCAGTGTCTTATGAGATGTGGGTTGTTACAGCGATTTTGTTGTTCAGGAAGGAACATGAATCATCCCCCACTTATCATTCTGGGGGAATTTCCTTGCTCTGGAGCCTTTTTAATTAGTGCTGTTCCAAGTGCTTGTTATGATGAGGCTTTGGCCCCAAATGTCATAGAAATCTCTTCATGGCTCACACATTAGATACTGTCATCAGGACTCTCAATCTGCCAGCCTTGCTTTCTCCATGAAAATTTGCCAATCAAATTTCATGTCCTTGAGTGTATCTTACTGAGAACTTAACTTCCCCTGATTTTGGTATTGTTGGAAGATGAAAGGGGCATGTATATGTCTGTGTGTGTGTGTGTGTGTGTGTGTGTGTGTGGAGAGAGAGAAAGAGAGAGAGAGAGAGAGAGAGAGAGAGAGAGAGAGAGAGAGATAGAGAGAGAGAGAGAGAGAGAGAGAAAATATGAACCTAGCATCCTAATACCCCTGAGCCCCTGACAGTTGCTGTAGCTCATGGCATTACTCAGTGAAACTTGCTCAGAGGACAATGCCAATATATAACTCTTAGATTTCAGTGAACAATGAAGCTGTTATCCCAAACTCCAGTGTTACATGGAGCCTTCTTAGGAGCCAGAGTTTCCCCATACTTATTTGACTGGCTACATGAAAGTCAGCCAGGGAACTCAAGATAGACATTGCTACATATCCTTTGCCCTCTATTTTTTTCTGATCTGATAGGCTCAAGGTAAAGCTTGTGGGTCTGATTTTCTAAATTTCTCTAATAGACTCTGATACAGGACCAAGTTTAAACCCTGTTGAGTTAGATTCCTTCTTGAATTCCGTTTGCTCCATAGAGGAAGACTTATGGGGCTACTATCAAAGCAGAGTATTTATCCTTTCTCATTTTCCTCAAAACTCAAAGTCAACTTGGGCCCTTCGTTTCCCATCAACTTCCATGAGATACCACCTAATGAGCATGATCACTCCTTCCTCCAAGACGTCTAATTCTTCTAATTTTCCCTTGCTTCACCATGAAAACTCACCTAGCTTTACAGGCCAATGAAATACCTTTGAATCTGATGCAGCCTTAGAATTATTTCCATTCTTGTAGATAGAGTGAGAGAGAGAAGATGAATGTTATACTTGCTTTGAAAAATTATCAGTGAGAAACTTAAACTTTCATGAAAATGCTGGTAAGATATTTAAATTTCTGGGTATTCTTACTGACACTTCTTAAGTAGAACTGCCAATGAGTAGCCATAACAGTTTAATATGAAGAGGTGGATTGACAAAAATGTTTTCAAAATCTGACAACAAACCGCCTTTTCCAAAAATGGGGGGAGGGCGGACACTATCTGCTAAAGCAAGTTTCATAAGATGCTCATGTAGTGTCTAGTATTTCAGGAGCAGTTATTACCATTATAGTACATGGACATTAATGGTTTAATTTCAATTACTGTTGTCCTTTGTGTTTTTGACTAAGACTGTGTGGGAGAAATATCTTTATCCATGATTTTCTAAATCAGACATTTGAATGTAGGTTGCCTGATGGCTACAAGAAGCTGTGATTTATAAGCCAAAAATAAAGAAACATAAATATGAAATGGAAAACTCTTCTCTCCATTTTTTGTTTTCATTTAGGATGAAGGTACCACATTTCCTGTTGGGAAAAACATAATATACACTTGCAATGAAGGATACTCTCTTATAGGGGATCCTGTTGCCAGATGTGGAGAAGATTTACAATGGCTTGTTGGACAAATGCATTGTCAGAGTGAGTGTCTTTGTGTATTGGTGAGCTTTCTGTCTCTATGATTAAATACTTGAAAACAAAATATTTATAAGGAAGCAGGTGTGTTTTGAAAGAACAAAGTGGAACAGGATGAAATAAAAATAACGACACACCATTATCCCCATATCTTGTTTCGAGTTTAAGGAGAGACTTGAACAAGTCCTCGGCTTTCACTAGTTACTAATGGTTTCATTTCATTCAATGAGGTAAATTTTATTGTAAAACAAGCCAAGGAGCGCCATTCATGGCCGTATACTCAGGACATTTATTTATTTATTTATTTACTTATTTATTTATACTGGAAAATCAGACATACAGAGAGGAGGAGAGACAGAGAACATCTTTCATCCGCTCATTCATTTCCCAAGTGGCTGCAATGGCTGGAGTTGAGTTGTTCCAAAGCCAGAAGCCAGGAGTTTCTTAGGGGTCTCCCACATGAGCAGGGTCCCAAGGCTTTGGGCCATCCTTAATTGCTTTCCCAGGCCACAAACAGGGAGTTGGTTGGGAAGTGAAACAGCTGGGACATGAACCACTGCCCATATGAGATCTAGCCACATGCAAGGCAAGGATTTTAACCACTAGGCTACTGCGCCGTGCCTGAATAAGGACATTCTTACTTGGGGTGTTTTGCATGTTATACACATTTAAGCTACAATGTGGCTTCTATCTCAATCGAAATATAATTTATTCAACAGATAGATGGAGCTGTAGGGTTATATTTTTTCTAAAATCAGTTATATGTATGTACAACTGAAATACACATACACACTAAAGCTTGCTTCATAAAGAATTCTCCACTGTAATTCTTTATGAAGTCCTAGTGTGTACATGCATACCTTTTCTCTTAGATATATACTTCCTAGTGAAATTTCTGTATTATTGAATATAAAAATGCTGCAAATAGTTATATTTAGATGGAATACATTTAAAAGATATTATGACTGTAATATATACTTATATTTAGGTTAAGTAGGTTGCTGCCAGATTTGTAATGGCTGATTCAATGTGTATCCTTATGAGAATATGAGAAAATTGTTTTGCATTCTCATCAACAGTTAATATCATTTGTCTTTTCAAAAATATTTAGCTGTAATTTTTCTCTCATGGCCAGTGATGTTTTTATATGTTCAAGTTGTTTAAGTTTTTTGCTCATTTTATACTAAAGCTTTCTCTTTTCTTTCCTTCCTTCCTTCCTTCCTTCCTTCCTTCCTTCCTTCCTTCCTTCCTTCCTTCTTTCCTTCCTTCCTTCCTTCCTTCATGTATTTGAAAGGCAGAGTTACAGAGAGAGAAGGAGAGAGATAAAATGAGGTCTTCAATCTGCTGATTCACTCCCGAAATGACCACACTGGACAGGACTCGGTCGGCCAGGGCAAAGCTAGGCGTCCAAGGCTTCATCCAGGTCTGCCAGGGCACAGGGGCCCTAGGACTTGTGCCACTCCTTGCTGCTTTCCTAGGCCATTTCAGGGAGTTGGATGGGAAGTGAAGCAGCCAGGACTTCAGCTGGTATGGGATGCTGTAGTCACAGGTGGAGGTTCAGCCAGCCACACCATGGTACTAGCACTGTATGTCTCTATTTCTGTCTCTACCACCTAGACTCTTGCAGCAAAAATAACTCAAATAGAAAATAAATATCAGAAGCTTGGAATAAAAAAACCCTAAAAATTTGATTTCTGCTTGAAGATCGTTTCTTTCTTTTAAAAGTTGTCTGGTAAAGTTTTTCTTCATCTCTGCATAAAGAAGATCTGTGCTTTACCTTTATTTTCCTAAGGATAGTTCTATTGGATTAGGAACATCAGCACGTGTTTTCTCTAAGCTCCAGGGATAGTATTACGTTGCTTTTTGCCTTCATTGTTTTCAAGTGAGAAGTCAATGCAGTCTTGGTGTTTCTCCTTTGAAAATCATGTCTTTAATGTCTGGCCATTTTAAAGTTATTTTTTATTTTTTTTTTAATCTGTTTTTCAGTAGCAGCTCTACTTTGATGTGCTTAGGTGTGATCGTATTGAACTTATCCCACTTGATGTTCATAACACTTCTTAAAGCTTTGGTTTAATTTCCTTTCTCAGTTTTAAAAAATTCTTGACTATTCAGTCTTCAGATATTGTTTCTGTCTCATTCTTGCTCAGCTCTCCTCATGAAGTCTACATTTTTTTTTTAACATAATGCTGTTTTTAATCATTCTTTTTTTCTTGGCTTTCCATCTTTTTTTTTTCTGTTTCATTTTAAATGCTTCCATTGATGCATCTTTAAATGTACTAAATTAACTGTGTAGCTCTATATTTTGAACTTCTTAAAATTTTTAGCCTTTTTATTTAATGTAAAGAGGATAGATTTCCTGTAGTTCTTATATACAATTCTAACAATATATAGGTGAATAGGCTACTTTAAAGAAATGAAATACGTTCTTACTTTCATTATTTGGTTATACAAATACCATTTATCTACTTCTACAAATTTGAAATTTTCTGTTGAAATTCTCCATCATGACAACTTAATTTTTTCTGAAATATTAATTGCAGTGTTTTCAAGGTATATATCTGTTACTTTCATTGTCAAGATCTTTGCATCTGTGTCATTGCCACCGCTGTTGTTTTGCTGTTGGATTTTTTTCAGTTCTTACTTTCCTGGATGTTAGATTAGTTTTGATTGAATGTCAGATTTTACATAAAAAATTAAATAACTCAAGGCCTTCGATGCTATTTTCTTTTTCTATAGAAAATTGAGTCCTGGAAACTAGTGAAGCTAGCTTATACCTAGTTTTCCTTATTCCAAGGGGTTAGCTAATGCAGGAGCCTAACAAAATATTTGAGGTGCTGGCATCATGGAGTAGTAGGCTAATCCTCTACCTGCAGATTCAGGATCCAATAAGGATGCTGGTTCATGTGCTGGCTGCTCCACTGTGAAACTGAAGACCTATGATCACGTTTCCCCACCAGTCTAAATTATCCTAAGAGACATTCAGCAAACAACCTGGACCCATAAAGCTGTGAACATTCACCTTTTCCTGACTTCTCTGTCCACATTCCATTACTGCTAGGCCTTCATCTTTCCTCAAACTCTTGGAAGTACATAAATTAGAAAGACAAAACATCTTATTATTTGCATCTTCACTGACTCACCCAGAGAGCTGGATGTTAGCCAAGCATGAGTAGAGGTGAGGAATACAGACATACACAGGCCATGTCCAAGGACTGTGTGTCCTCAGGTTTTGTCTGTAGGAAGCCAGAGAGCAAGCAGATACTGGGGAGGCCAAGAGTTCGGGTGCAAGAGTGATGAAAGCACGTGACCAAGACAGTAAGCCCCTTTCTATCACGGACCTTTATGGTGACTTGAGGGAGGAGTGTTTATGCAACCATGCAATACCACGTCTTTTCAGGTTCCAGGTGATGATAGGTGAGCATCATTTGACTCACAGGTGGGCAAAAATGATTACATAGGAAAGGGAGGCATGGCTTCTAAGCTCATGATCCTGAACTAGCTGTCTAACACTGTAATATTAGCAGTCGCTCTTTTTCCTTTTTAAACAGGTGATTTAGGAAAGTAATGACCCTTGTATTCTGACCTCCCCCGTCTGTAGAAATTGCCTGTGTTCTGCCTGTGCTGGAGAACGGTGTGCAGAGCCATCCCCACAAGCCTTTCTATGCCGTGGGTGACAAGGTGACCTTTTCCTGTTTGGGTGGTATGTCCTTACAAGGTCCTTCAACATTTCTCTGTGGCTCCAGCCTGAAGTGGAACCCTGAGATGAAGAATGTCCAGTGTGTGCAGAAAGGTGAGTGGCCTCTGGCTCTGTCCAAGGAAACCTACACTGGGGCAAGTGGAAGTTCTTATGAAGACCATCATGGCACTGTGTCACCAGGATGATGAGACACTGTTCTGGTTCTACCCCTGAGAGAAGGAGGTCAGGTGGTAAGCTCAGGTGCAAATCTTTTTGTTGTTGTTGTTGTTTTTCATAGAATGTTATGAAAGGCAAGGACATCCTTGGTGATTCTGGAACAGTGAACTGAAATCCTCTATAGGAAAGATTTGCTTTGTGCTTTTTGGAGTGCCAAGAAAATAAATGATTCTTAAAAGCTGGCTTTTTGGTTCCTTCTTGATTTTTTTTTTGCCTGTGCTTTTCTGTGTATAAAGTCATGGTTTGTATGAAGATTCATATGTTCTATCTCTGGGCTGTCAGAGAGTTTCTTGCTACTGAAATTGAAATTTAAAAAAGCTTTTAGCACTGCAAAAGATTGAATCAAAGTGTTGAGGATTGTGAAGCTGATTCATAATAGTGAAAATCTGAAAATTTAGTATTTTTGAACATCAGGCAAATTCACATATTCATTTTGTAAGAGATAGATTTAGTTTAATTTAATTAATTTATTTTTTAGGACAAAGTGATAGAGACAGCCAATGAGAGAGGATTGGTAGATGTTGAAGGGGAGAGAGATATTAACTTTATTGGTTCACTTCCCAAATGCTGACACTTGCTGAGGCTGGGCCAGGGAGAGAAGTCAGGAACTTGAAACTTTTCTATCTGTCTCCCAAATGGTGGAAGAAACCCAAGTACATGGGCCATCATCTGCTGTTTCTCAGGTGTGTTAGCAGGAAGCTATCTTGGAAATGAAGGGGCTGGGACCCAGTCCCAGGCATACTGGTATGGGATGCAGGCATCCTAAGTGGTGCCTTAACAGAGAGCATCACCACATTTGCCATGAAATATTCTATTAAGAACTTTAGGTAAAAAGGAATTTAGAAAACCAAACTGCTGGGGTCCGTGCAGTAGGTGTGAACGACGCAAAGGTGTGAAGAGAACAGCTCCCCTGTTTGGCAGGGCCCAGGAGAGCTTCCTGCTGCATGGCAGAACCTGGCGGATGTCTCTGCAACCGCCTGAATGCAATTCCACCTTCATTTGCAAGGATACCCGGCCACCCTGCAAAGAATTCTGTAATCTATTCAGACATTGTTGTTTGCCCCTGCGAGATGGATTTTACAATCAATATGAGCTTGGGAGGTCATGTTGCTGACAACATCTTGGTGAACAGGCCTTTAACAATGTATGCTGTCTCAGTTGCTCTTATGAACTTTGGCTGGAAGGGCTCAACAATGTCTGTACTAACATTGCAATACATGCTTTCAAACTAACTTAGGGTTGTTGAGTCCATGGGTGTAGTGGGAATCTATGTTTAGGGTTTTTAGCCTAGGAACTGCGCTATGGATTCCTGTGTCTTGACCACACCCAAGGTGCCTTTTCCAGAGATGAGAGCATTTCATATTATGCACGCTGTAGTCACATACATTTGAGAGGATAGCAAAGTAGATAAGCTAGGCCAGGGTGTTTTTCTCTCAGAACTGGAATGATGGCTAATTTTTTCCCCTCCAAACCACAAAGTAACAGAAGAAATTCTGTTAATTTACTTCCAAACACGTACTTATTGTTGTAGGGAGATTTTGTGAACATTTTTAAAGAGGCGATTATATATATTTCCAGGATACCTGCAAGTTTTTCACCTCTAAGTCACATGACGTTGCTGTTTTCTGTCCCATCAGAGGTGACAGTGAGCAAAATGTATTTCTAAACAGTTTGTAAACACGGACTTGCTGATAAGGAATCTGCTTCACTGGGCTTGGATTCAAACACAGACCTAAATCCTGGCTTTATTAAGTCTACGCAATAGCAACAATTTTCCTAACTTTTCTAATCCTAGTTTCTTTTCTATTAAATGGATGGTTGTTAGGGATGATTAAAGATGATAATCTTTAAGAAGTACATTACCAGTTATAAATGCTGAGAAAATAGAAGCTCTCTGTATCATCCATGCAATTATTTAAAGTGTAAAACACTCTACAGCTTTACTATTATTTGTGCTATACAAACTCATTGTAGTTGAGAATACTGCAGGCCTTGGTTTAAAAACTTCATTTTCTATGAAGAAGACTTCTCTCCCCTGATAACTGAGCTTTGTCTTATTCTTTCAGACTCCCCTTTAGCGCAAGAAGTGCCTGAATGTCAGCGCTGGGAGAAACTGCAAGATTCAACATGTGTTTGTAAAATGCCCTATGAATGTGGGTAAATATCTCTGCTCATCCTATGCCTTTCTTGATTGAAAATCATCAGGATGGTTTGTTAGGTGTTCATTCTTGCTGAATCGCTGGTGTAAATGACCAAGGATTGATGATGTTTGCCACTTAGTCTGGCCCGTCTGCTGCCTCATGTGTGCCCGGGTCTCTAGGGCCGGCAGTGCGTTCACCTGCCTCCTGAAAATTCAGGACTGAAGGACTCCTGGGGTGCTGCTTGTTCTCTGTGTACAATAACCTGAAGTTTTAGAGCTTTAGAGGATTGGGGTTGGAATTCTCTTGGGACATAAATGATTAAGGCAATACTGACAGATTCCTACTTTTTAAAAAAAATAATAGATTTTTGCTTATTTGAAAGAGAGACACTCAGAAAAAAAAAAGATCTTCCATCTACTGATTTGATCCCCAAATGCCCACAACATCTGAGGTTGGACTAGGCTGAAGTCAGGAGTCAAACCACATCTCCCATGTGTGAATCAGAGTTCTAAACTCTTGAGCCTTCACCTGCTGCCTCCCAGGATATGCCTTAGCATAAAGCTGGGTGGAGATAGAGCTAGGTGTCAATGTGGACACACCAATATGGAATAAAAATAAGTAGTATCTCAACCTGTGCCACGAGGCCCACCCCACTTTTTGGCTTCTGGAAGCTACTTCTCTAGAATGCTGCCAACTGGAAATTCCTCCCTTGAGGAGGGTATCAGAAGTATGGTATTTGCTACATGGCTGGGTTATGATCCTAGTAGGATACTGTTGGCATAGTTACATTAGGGTAAAAATAGGTTTGTTATCAGGACTATTTCAAAAATATGGGCAGAATGAAGGAGGCTACGCGTAGGCTATAGGGCAGTACTGTCAACAAACAGACCACACATATATGTCTACGCCCATGAGGAGAGAAATGTTGGCAAGCACCTGGAGACCAGAGAGGGCTCTGTGGAGCTGGCTGCTGAGGAGCAGCTGAGGCTTTCATATCAGGACCTCTGAGAGCACAAGATCCCACAGGTGCGATTCAGGGTGCTCCCATTTTCTGCCAGTGCTCCCCATTAATAAAACTCACTGTGTGCTAGAGGACAAGCAAGTCTAATGTATTTCAGGCATGTCAGCTTCCCAGGCAGAGGAAGAGGGTGTGAAAGTGACCTGGAAGGGGATGGTAACTACCCAGCACCTGGGCTTACAAGTCACTTTTAAGGTTAAGAAACAAACAAACACCACGAAGTTGAGGAGCTGCAGTTGTGGCATAATGGGTTCAAATCCTGACTATTTTACTTTTGATTCAGTTCCCAGCTAATTCATCTGGGAAAGTAGCAGAGGATGGCCTAAGTACTTGGGCCTCTACCACTAGGCAGGTGACCTGGAAGAAGCTACTGGAATCTGGCCTCAACCTGGGTGAGCTCCAGGTGTTGCAGCCAAGCTCCAGGTGTTGCCTCCATTTGTGGTGTGAACTAGTGGATGGAAGACCTCCCTCTTTTTCTCTGTAACTCTGCCTTTCAGATAAATAAACTAAACTTTTAAGAAAATACCCCACACCACACAAATTTGTCAACTATTACTTGGCTTTCAATTATTATGATTGTCAATGCAAACCCAAATTTTTGAGCCTATAGTAAGAGTATAAAATAATATCTAATGTTAAGAAAACTCAACAATGTAAGTGAAAATGGTGGTGAGCCTAGACGCAGTCTGTTTCCTTGCTTTCCACTTTTCCTTCTCAGCTTTTAAGAATGGAAATCTTGTGTGTAATGTGGTTAAAAACACTCTTTCAGATCTTCCTTGGATGTGTGTGCTCGAGAGGAGAGAAGGAAGAGGACTCTCGCTCTGACAGTTTGCAAGCTGCATGTTCTGCACTGTCAGGGTAAAAATTACACCCTGACAAACAGGGACAGCTGTCATGTGCCTGTTGCGGCTCAGAAACCTTGCAGCGCATGTCCACTGTGGGAAAAGTGCGATGGTAAGGAGGTCTTAGAATTCTAAGCATGAGAGTGACAAGTTGGCAGCACTGAGGTTTCTCAAACTGTAGTTTTTAGTTTAACAGAGAATCAAAGTGGATACTTAAGATTAAGATTGACTTCACAGTGAGTTGTACCCTGGCACTTCCATTGCTGGGGAGGATTGTGGTCGTCTATTACCTAAGTCAGCGAGGACTTAGACGTGATGTTCAGGTGTTATCCAGACAGGGGTGATCCCTATCCCACCCTCATGACTATTGCTCTGTTCTTGTATTGTCCACATTATTGTTATTACTATTTTAAATTATTTTATAGACAAAGACAGAGAGGGGACAGAGAGATAGACAGACAAAGACAGACAGAGAGAAAGAGATTGAATGAATTTCCCATTCTCCAATCCACTCCTTAAATGATCATGGTAATTGGGCCTAACCAGCTTGGACCTGGGAATGGGAAACTCAGTCCAGGTCTTTGACAGGGTGGCGGGGATCCAGCTGCTTGAGTTATCACCTACTGCCTCCTAGGATCTGCATCTGCAGGAGGCTGGAGTCAGGAGCAGAGCCTGGGCATTCTGATATAAACCATTTAAATAGCAATTTAGTAAAAATGGAAAAATTTAGCAGGTCTGTAAAGGAAAGTATTGTGTACCACAAGTATTAGGCAGTTGTAGGAATACATGTAATGTAACTAAGTTGTGAGTTCTAGCCAGATAATGCCCTGAGGTTGATGATACTATCAGTGATAAAGGGAATTTAGCAAGTATTAGGGAGCCGTTAAATACATGCTGGGGTCAAACTGATACTTTTTCCCAGAAGTAATCAAAGGGATTTAAGTAGAATTAAAAAAAAAAAGTCACTTTCTCTGTTTGCAACTCGATGCTACTAGCTAGCTAGTGCTGTGTCCAAGTAGTACTTACAATCATATTTTTCTTTTTCTTTTTCTCTTCAAAGGTTTATTTATTTGAAACAGTTAGAAAGAGAGAGATCTTCCATTTACAAGTTCATTCTCTAGACGACCTCTATGGCTAGGACTGAGCCAGGCCAAAAACTAGCACTCAGAAGTTTCACCTCAGTCTCCCTCATTGATGACAAGGGTGCAGGAACTAGGCTCATATCATCTGCTTTTCCCAGGCCTTTAGCAGGGAGCAAGATGGGAAATAAAGCGGTCAGGACACAAACTGGCACCCCATGGGATACTGGGAATTGTAGGAAGATAGCCCAAGTGCTTGGGTCTCTGTAGCCATGAGCAACTGGGACGTTCCTGTCTCCTGGCTTCAGACCTGCTCATCTCTGGTCATTGTAGCCCTTTGGGGAGTCAGTCAGATGATAGATCACACTCATGTCACTCTTCTCTCTCACTGTAAGTCTGCCTCTCAAATAAATAAATAAATCTTAAGGAAAATGTAGGAAGGGCTGGCTATCCAGAGTGAAGTCACTGCCTTAGCTTTGCTTTCTGTTAATTTGGGAGTGGCTATGAGATCTGTCAAGCTCGTGCTGCTGCTTTGTTCCCTCCCAGTCTTTGCCCGTACCTGCTCCTCTCACTGCCTCATGATTTGCAGTGATGGTCATGGCTGTGAACTTTATTCAAGTCTGGGTCATCTTGGACTTGGTGGTCACCACCGTCTTCTGGCTGACTCTGTTATTCTCTTTCTGCTTGGTCCAGCTGTGTGCTCCTCTTCCCCCCACAACCTAATTCTTTTCCTCCAGATCACTTTGCCGCTTTGCTTTAACAGGATGCCTTTTACATGCCATGCCTTCTTTCTTGAAGAGAGTTTAATGGCTGTTTTTTTTTTCTTACTCTGCTTGAGCCTTGTCTCTTGACTCCTGGCTGGGGTCTTCTCCTTTGATCTGTGGGGTGAAGGACTGAAGACAGATTGGAAGCTCTTGACTGGGATTGAGCCAGCTCATGTGGATCCAACCAATAGAAAGTCTGGCCCCAGCCTCAAAATCCATTTATTCCAAGTACAGCAAAATGCCTCCACTTCTTGATGCAACTGCCTTTTCATGGGATAGTTTGTTGTATCACCTGAGGCAGGCACTTGTGTAACTCTCTAATCACAGCAACATTGCTTTGGGGGGAATAATGTGTTTTGATTCTCCCACCTCCACAAGGTGCCATTAAACCTGTGTTGCTTATTTTTTTTCCCAGCCCAGAGCGGTAATTGTGTCTGCCGAGAAGCACTGGAGTGCCAGGACGAAGGGTTTCGTGTCTGTGTGGAAGTGAACGGCAAGGAGCAGACAATGTCTGAGTGTGAGGCTGGAGTCCTGCGATGCAGAGGGCAGAGCCTTTCTGTTACCAGCATAGAGCCCTGTGCTGCAGAAGGCCTGTAGGCTCCTGAGTGCCTGCCCAATTAGCCCGGCTGAGTAACGCATCTGCATCACGAGTCAGTTAGATGCTTTGCTGGTGTAGAGGCTCGTTCTTTCTACTTCCTCTGCCTTGGGTTTCCTCAGTCCAGCCATTGTAGAAATATACCATTTGTTTCCCCAAGTCTGAACCCAGATACTCTTGTCTTTCTTTTTTTATATTTCAGGAGACAGAATGTTTTTGAGCCTTTACATGAACTAGTTGTGTGTTTTTGGAAAAATGGCAAACTTCTCTGGATTTGGATGTTTTTTAAATCAATAAAACCAGGGGATTAGAGAAATTCAAATGCCTCAATTCAAACCTATGATTCTATTAAAAATGACCTAACCCATAGGCCAGAACACTGCTTATAAATTGATTTGGGAAACAGAAGGAACACAATTTCCTGATTAGAGAGACTGCATTCCTCAATGAAAGCGAAGGCAAGGGGACCTTGATTGGAGAAAGACACCAGACACAATGATTTCCATCCTGGGTAGCAATCCCACACTTCACTCTATGGAGTCAACTGTAACAATCCTATTCTTGTCAGGAGATTGAACCTTAAATGTCAGAGCAGAATTCATTATGCTGTGGTCGCAGGGCACCTGCTGCCTTCTTGTCTGAGAACAAATACAATTCAGTTTTCTCCTGGGGATTTTCTTTAGTCTGTATCAAACACAAGACCTGCGATTTTTTTTTTTTTTTTTTTGTGAGAGAAGCATCAACTCAAGCCTTTGCATTAAATGTATTTGAGAGCAGTTTTTCTCTAATGTGGCTACATGCCCAGGTTTTTCAGGAAGGTATACAGTTTGAAGCATTCACCTTCTATTTATTTTGCGTTCATCTTTCATCAAAACCAAAAAAGCAGTCATGGGAGGTGAAATGAATGGGCTTAAATACATCTTAAAGTATACTTTTATATATAAATATTACTTCTAGACTTGATACTAATGAATACATTTCAATTGAGCTTAGGATGACAAAGTTGGGCATGTTCGTTAAAGATTCTACTCTGTCATTTCCTGGGTTTGTATAATGTGTAATTTCAGAGGCTATTTCCATGAGGAATGGTGAGCATGTTCTTGTTGAAAGTTTTATAAATGATCCAGATCTAGCTTTTTGTTTGTTTTACGGCACCCTTGAGGGTGGATGCAGATAGAATATATGGAAGTAAAAAGGAGGGAGATTTCAAGTAGTTGAAGATAATAGCATTCAGATACTTCTGTTGCATTTGTTGGATATTATGGAGTTCATTTTTTCTTTTTCTAATATTTATTTTTCATGATACAGTTCCATAGGCTCAGAGATTTCCCTTTTTACCCTCCCCCATTGTTTTCCCCTATATTATTACATAGTATAGTCCTTCAGCAATAGTCACAAGTCCATCATTCTGTTATTCAAGTGTATCATGACATTGTAGGTGTAGACCTGGTTAGGGGATAGGCTTGAGAATGCCAGACTCAGGTGAAGACCATAAAATGATGGCTTGAAATGTACATCTTTTTCTTTTTAAAATGAAAATCTGGCTTTGCTCTTAAAAAAGAAAAGAAAAGAGAAAAAGAAAATTGATGGAGAACTTTCAGCCACTGGTTGACTTCCCAAATGCCCTGGCTGCCATAAATCCAATCCAGGTCTCCCAAGTCAGTGTCAGGGCCTCAAGGACTTGAACAATCACCCGACGCCTCCTGTGGTGTGCTTCATCAGGAACTGAAAATCATGAGCGGGAGCTAGGACACTAACTGAGGCAATTTGACTTGTAGCTTAACTACTGTGCCCACCATTCACTTGAACCCAGATTTCATATGCCCACCTATCACATTTATGCTGTCCTACTGTATGTCTGTAGATTATTTGTGAGACCATCCTAATGGCTAGTGGAGGCTGATTACCATAAATTTGAAGATAAGCTAAGGTGCTGCATATTTGGGATATAAGATGAAGTGAGGGTTCAGTTGTATATGCAATTTCTGTTTTTCTCTTGAAGTGGGGAAGTAGGAAAGAGAAGGGCAGAGTAGGGCAGGACATGGAGGGATGAGAAGTGGAGTGGGGAGGAGGAAGGAAAGGGAGATTGGGTCACTGTTGGCATAGGGCTGGCACAACTGAGCAGCCACCTCCTGGTCCACTGAGAGCTTTCTTCCTTTATGAACTGAAGTGTGTTTAGTGCTTACGATATGGACAGGATAGCCTGTTTTCTTCTTCAGAACACTGAGGCAGAAAGCAGCCTCAGCAGGAGGCAATTTCCATGAGTATCTGAGAAACCAGTGTGCTCTCTGCCTGCCTTTCAATTACTTTGGACTTTCAGACAGTTCATACATTTTGGGACAAGAAAGCTGATGATATGATAGGCTCCCTGCTGTGACAATCAAGGCACTGACAATTTGTTGTTTTGTTTATTTCTTTTGGGTTCTGAAGGCAGAGCTCTGGATTCCCATATGAAACACTAGTCATGTAGAAAAACTTGCTTCTTGAGCGATGGTTTAACCAGACCAGATGGAAAGGTTGTTGTTGTTCAGAAGGGGTGGGCTGGAGGTGACATGGCAGTGGAAGAAGGAATGTGAAAGTGTCCCTTCTTCATTCATAAGCTGAGGATGATTTCCTACGAAAGGACAAATGGGAAACTCTGCTCTGTTGTCAGTTATTTCCATTTACCCTCCTGAGACGAGATTGGCACTGAATTCTGAGTGATAGGTGCATAGATCATTCATGTCTGAGCCAGAGAAAGGAGAAACGAAGCTTAAATGCTGTCCACCTTAGGGTCCGTTGCATAACCATCTGTGGGCTGGGAACACAGAGAAGTTAAACGAGTTGTTGAACAGTCAGGAAGGCCAGCATTGAATCTGCCAGTGTGAGAACCAGGACCAGTCCAAAGGCAAGAGAAGACCCCTGTTTCAGGTCACAGGTACAAAAGGAAGGAGGAGGAGATAATTTTTTCCTTTATTTTCTTCTGCCTTTTTGTTCTATTTAGGTTTTCCAGGAGTGGAGTGGTATACTTTAGGGCAGCTCGCTAATTCAAATGCTAATTGCTTCTACTTATCAACTCAGAAATGTTTAACTAGCTATCTAGACCTCTCTTGGCCCAATCCAGTTGATGCATAAAACTAAGCATCATAAGCCCACCATTTGTCATCTTCACGCATACACAGCTCTATGAACTGTACTTAACTGCAAAACAGAAACAGTTACATGGTCATAATTTTGCCTAACGTCATGCAATGATCCTGTTGAAGCTATTGAAGACATAATAGCTCTTTCCCCAGAAGAAGGGTAAAATTTTTGAGTGAGGTTTTCTGTTCAGGATGATAAATTATAAATAGATACTGTAATAGCAAATCAATAATATTTAAATAGTACAATATAAAGTTAATAATTTATGTTGCCTAGGAATTAAAAGAAAGGAAATCAATACATACAAAGAAAAAAACAGGAAAACAAGGATATGTTACACACATTTACTTCTATAAAGAGGGATAGGAGGAGGGACTGGCATTTGGGACAAGGTTAGAGGCCACTTGGAATGACTGTACTTCATGTTCAAGTGCTTAGAGTGCAGTACTTCCGATCCAAATCTCTCTACCAGTGTGTTCCTTGGGAGGAAGCAAATGATGTCCCAAGTGCTTGAATCCCTGGCATCTGTGTAGGAGACTGCTTTACTTTGGGGCTGCTGGCTTCACCTGGGCCCCGTGAGAGCTGTTGCATATATGAGCTAGCAGATAGAAGTTCTATGCGTGTCTCTGTATCTCTCTCTAATTTCTATAACTGGTCACATTTCTACCTGTTATTTCTAATGACATTCTTCCATTACCCTCTCAGTATTTGCTTTACTTTTGGTCAAGCATCTCAGGTGGCTATAGTTCTTTACCTGATGAGATAATCTGTCCTGTCATTCTTAAACGGAAATGATGTATTGATGTATTTAGGGACACATGTGCTCCCACAATGGAGTGCCTAGGTTTGACTCCTGACTTTAGCCATCATGGTCACTTAGGGAGTGAACTAAAATACTTAAATATGTAGTCTGTCAGCTAATGCCTGATCAGTTAACCTATGTTCTCTGTTACATTCTAAATTTCTTTTTCCATTTTATTACCTTGACCCTGAACACTTTCTGTCTACTCACTTTTAATTTTTTTTTTAAAGATTTATTTATTTACCCCAACTGTGGGCAACAGCCTAAGTTGCATTATACCTAGGCAAGTGTTACACTGCTGGGAGAAAAACAGCTACTAGCTGGCGGGCATCCTGGGCCTGGTTACTGCCAAATCTGTGTTAACCATACCAGTGTGCCAGTAAATAGTTGCCTACCCTATTCTATTTTTTTCTAAAGATATGTTTATGTGTATAAGGGATGCCAGGTCCATGAACCCACGGGGCGATAGTTCACTGGGGCCCAGGTTTCCTGATCTAGTCCTTTGGCCTGCCTGTGCTGTGGCTACTGCTGTCCTACTGGCTACCCAGCAGCGTGTTGGTGGGAGCTTGGTGTGGAGGGTTGCAGGAGGTCTGGTGGATGCTATAGGTGGGAATATGTGGGGCCATGAGGGTTTATGTCCATGAGTGATGGTCTGACGGTTGAATACATGTCAGAATTGGACCTCCTCAGTGGAAAAGATGGAGCAGTGAATGACAGGCCCAGAGTACATGGAGGAAATGGAAGCCCATGGGGGCCTGCAGAGGACTTCTGGTACCAAGGCAGAGGAAGGAGGGCAGAAAAAATTGGACAACTACCCCAATCAAGTGGAATATCTGGGTGAATGGAGACTCTATGGTAGACTAAGTCAGCCAGCGGACATTGGAAGTATTTCCTCATCCTTGGATCAGTGAGCTTGACAGCATTTCAGAACTATCGAAACCTCTTAAGCAGAACGCTTGGAATATGCTCCACACTGGGGACCCTGGGTTTTTATACTAAGTGGCCCTTCCCCATCCCTGGGCAGTTGGGAGGCTGTATGTGGCTTCTTCCCTTCTCTCCCCCTTTTCTCCAGATAGAGGAAGAAGAAAAAGAAAATTTGGAAACAATGGTCTTACCTACTTTCCCCAAACCCTGATTCTTCCCACCATAATCAACTATGTAAACATCATTAAACAAACAAACAAAAACTCACAGCCAAGTTGAATTAATTTGAGATAAATTTAGAGAGGTGACCAGCTACCAACTGTGTGGGCAGAAGAATCTCATAGCATTGACCCAGTTCTTCAGCAGGTTGGACCTTTCATAGTTTTAGGATCCTGGGATATTCTGAGAGTTGGGAAAGTTTGGAAAAGTGGGAAAGTGGACAGGGGACTAGAATAGCTTTTAGTGGGCATTTTCAACCTTGGTAGGTCTTGCCTCAGGGGCAGTTGGAAGGAAACACTGGAAGGTTCAATTGAACTATTGAAATGCTGCGTGACAGGCCTTGAAGGGACCACTTTTGGGAATTCTGATAGCATCAGGAGCTGACTTGACTGGGAAGCTGGTCTGAGCCAGCTACTCTCCAGGCTTTCCTCTCACAGGATTTGGATCTTTTCTCAAGGGACACCTTGTGGAGGAGTCCCCTTCCCTCGGGCCAGACTGTATTGTGCTTAATCCCAGGATTCCAAAATGTCTCACATTTCAGCAGACTCTGCCCCTTGCCTGTCTCTTATCGAAACCTGAGCAAGTTAGGCCTGAAAGGGGAGATAAGACAGAACTGATTAGTTGTTTTCTTAAAGATTTATTTTATTTTTATTGGAAAGTCATATACAGAGAGGAGGCGAGACAGAGAAGATCTTTTGTCCGTGATCCAAGTGGTCTCAATGGCCAAAGCTGAGCTGATCCGAAGCCAGGAGTCCAAAGCCTCCTCTGGGTCTCCCATGTGGGTGCAGGGTCCCAAGGCTTTGGGCTGTCCTCGACTGCTTTCCCAGGCCACAAGCAGGGAGCTGGATGGGAAGCAGGGTCACTGGGGTCAGAATCGGCACCCATAAGGCATGCTGGTGCATGCAAGGTGAGGAATTCAGCCTCTAGGCTACTGCGCCGAGCCCGATTAGTTGTTTTTTTGTACTAAAGCTTGGCTGCAATATGAACTATAAAATGATACCAAGTGGCTAGAATTTGGCACCTTTGATCTAAAAATTCCCTGTGGATTTTAATAACCAAATACAAAGAAATGCAAATGGTCAGAGGTTCCCTATGTTTGGGCCATGTTTTCTCTTTCAGGGTCAACTTTCCTCACTTTAGGCTCTCCTGGAAAAAGCAGGTGTGCCCACTCCCCACTTCCACCTTGCAACTTCTACCCTCCCTGCTCCTTCTCTCTTTCCTCCTGAGAGGCCCGCCCATTTGGCCCTATCTGACAGCTCTCTCTCTCTCTCTCTCTCTCTCTCTCTCTCTCTCTCTCTCTCTCTTTCTCTGTCTCTCTCTTTAATTGATTTTTGATACAATGTAGTTGGCACTGGACTCTCCCCTCCTCCTCTCCCAAGTTCCCTCCACTTCCCTCTGTTCTCCCCTCCAGAAGCCAATCCCCTAGGTCTAAGCATCCCTCCTTCCACTTCTCACCTGTGATACCAAACAAACAAACAAACAAACAAAACGTCCCTGCTATAATAAGATCAGCTCTGCATTCCATCCTTCATAGACTACAAAAGCCTGACACAAAGGCGCCCCACAAAGCCTGGCAACAGTCTTTGCTTGACTCAAGTGTCTAGCACATTCTCATGTTCTGATATCATGGCATAACCTTGAAGTATTCTGTGTAACCTAATCTATGGTTTCCTTATCATTCTCATGGGAGCAGCATGAAGATGTACTCGCACTGCCCCCTACATTTTAGCAAAATTTCACATTCCTGGTGAAGCGATCCTGTGTGATGACAAGAACTTGCCCAGACTCTATTTTAGGACAGAGGCCCTCTTTTGGACCGTTGTGCAATAGTATTAGGGCACTGTCTAATTTAATTCTCAGGCTTTATCTCTGAGAGTATTTGGAAGAAGAGGTAGGTAATATAGGAGAAGGGATTCTTATCTTGTTTGTCTGTGGCTCCTAGATTAAGAGGCTATGAGTCACTTATACGTTGGAAATTGTGTTGTACAAATTTGTCTTGCCTTCAGGGTATCCCATAATTCAATAAATAAAATCTAGGACAGTTTCGATAAATGGAATACAAATAAGGAAGGATGCTTTGTTTGGTAACTAAAATTGTCAAAACTGAGTTGGAACAAATGCCCTCTTTCTGTGATGACTTGGTGTTTTTGGTACACACAGATGCACACATTTTTAATTAAGTCCCACTGTCAGCCCGTAGTGCTCCTCTTGAAATGATCAGTTTTATAGTGTCTTTATTTGAGATACATTTATAATAAATGAATAACAAAGTTGAATTTGAAGAAATAGTACATTTCTGGCTGTGGTGTTTTAAAATTGCTTGTCAGGAAGTTGCTCTTTGGTACCAGTGTTGTGGTATAGTGAGTTAAGCCACTCCCAGAACAGCAGCAAACCAAATGAGCACAGGTTTGAGTTCTGACTGTTCTACTTCTGATTCAGTCTCTGCCAACCACTGGGAGACCTAAAAGGTCTCACGGGTTGACTGTTCATAAGAAATATTCATGGGGCTACAGCTGTGATAGAGTGGGTCAACTGCCACTTGTGGCATTGATAATCCCATATCAGCACGGGTTTGACTCCTGGATGCTGCATTTCCCTTTCAGCTGCTCTGAGCCTGCAAAGTAGCTGAGGATGGCCTATGTCCTTCACATGAAAGACCCCTGTATTCACATGAAAAACCTTGAAGCTCCTGGCTCCTGGCTTTGGGCCAGCCCAGTTCTGGTTGTTGT
Organism: Ochotona princeps; assembly: GCF_030435755.1. Taxonomy (NCBI): domain Eukaryota; kingdom Metazoa; phylum Chordata; class Mammalia; order Lagomorpha; family Ochotonidae; genus Ochotona; species Ochotona princeps. The sequence goes on along the minus strand of NC_080854.1, from coordinate 18,857,165 downwards.
AGCCATTGGTTAGCCAACTAGCTGCCTCTCTCTTTCTGTCCCCCCCCCCTTCTCTCTGTAACTCTTCAGATTATTTTAAATTAAGAAATATCTTTTATAAAAGGAAAGTTGCTCTCTGTCTGAGATTCCTGATTAGCAACCAGGTTACCACCATGTCTGATGGATTGTACATGTTCTGTATCTACAGATGGGTAATATGAAGGGTATTAGTGGGGTTGGAGATAAATTTCAGTAATAATAAAACACTGATTTCGAAGTCTGTTGAAATCTCCAGATGAAGTGCCTCATAGTTATTCTTTGAAGCTATGACAGTGAAGGGACAATTCTAGTTAAGCAATTTTTTTCTGGCTTCTTTCCCTGGAAGCTTATTTATTTCTTCCCAGCTGTGATCTTTGTTCTCTTATTTTCTGGTAAAACTGCTTTTGTAGCAGGGGTCAGCCAAGCTCAATGTCCCTGACTTACCAGCAGAACACAGGCTGTCACTATCAGGTTTAAAGGGCAGAGGACTGGGTTGCAAAATAACAAGATTCAGGGCCCTTCAAAGCCACACTAACCCATTAGGCAATCTACGAGTATCATAGAATCTCCGTTTTAAAGTAAACATTCATTGAAAAATGATGGCGTGTGCAAGTAGTAGTGAGGCCAGAACGGGAGTAAGTGTAAGAGCAACCTGTAAACATGTCCTAGAGAGTACTTGAATGCACTTTTCCTTTCCTGAGAGTCTCACTAGAGTCACCTGTTTCTCTTTAAATGTCAAAGGACCACAGAGAACTAGCTCAGACAGCAGGGGCCGGGAAGCCAGGCATCAAGGAAGACCGATGACGTCTCTCCTGGAGAGGGAGAGTGGTGGTTAGGAGGAGTGAGTAGAAATGCTTGATGTGAGCAGAATAAAAAAGAAGGACGTGTTGGGATCTAGCAGGGGACTAAGCAGCAGCCAGAGCTGAAGTATCAGTAACAGAACCTTCTCTTCTGCAGCCTCCCCAGAATGGTGGCAACACTTGCCAAGAAGGAATATGGCCATGCTGGCATAGGGGAATCAGCTGGCTTCATGTACTCAACCCTGAGTTTACATTAGAGTATGTGCATCTAATGATGTATTTATTAGTATTATTAATATTTCTATTGTAAACACTGCTTTAAACAGTGACTCGGTTCCAGGTTTCCAAGTGCATTCAACTCCAACTGAGCCTTCTGTGGTTTATCTCATAGTGGTATCAGCTGGGGTTTGGAGCTTTTTTCTTAAGATGGCTCCCATGTCTCTGCACAACCTCACAAAAGGTTGTTTCTAGGAGGCATCTGTGCTTTTGCTATGTGGACCTGTGTGTGAGTGAGCTGGGGTGTCCTCACAGCATGTTATCTGGCCTTCTCCAGAGTGAGTGAGGTAAGAGATGGAAATGTCACCTATGACCTTGTCATGGAAGTGATGCTTAATCATTTCTGCCTGTTATATAAGTTATACAAGTCAGTCCTATTTGTGTGTGTGTGTGTGTGTGTGTGTGTGTGAGAAAGAGAGAGAGAGAGGGAGAGAGAGAGAGAAACGAACATGGGGACATGAATACCAGCAGACAAGAGTCATTGGAAGCTACCATGGAAGTTGACTCCATCCTCTAGATTTTATACAGATTTCAAAGAATACAAACTCCACAAAAGTAGACATTTTTTAGATGTTTTCTTGCTTGTAGCCTACGTGTTTGTTAACAGTGACTTATAAATTGTAGGCACTCAATAAGTATTATTAAATGAATGAACAAATGGATTTCTAACTCAAAATCTTTTACCATGAATGATTCTTTTCTGGGTTTTGTAGGAATGAAACATGTTTCACAAAGAGTTTAGGTGATTGAAGAAGATAGAATATAACCAGCAGGAATTTGCAGGAACATTCTAATGGAATGTTGTTTAAAAAATGGTTCTAATGCTGTAATTAAATGAGTGTTGGAGTCTGTGTTAGAAACTCGCTTTCAATCTGTGTGTCACATAATGTATGTAACTTTTTACTTACACATTGTGGAAAACAGTAAAGATTTATAATACAGACACTATGTAGAAGACTGAGATTCACATGTATGGCTTGCTACTCTAACACAAAAATGGAAAGGAAGCCATGAGATTAATAGAATGTCAGAATGAAGTTCCTGTAGAAATGCACCTGGCATACTCTTGACACATAAATTACAACTTGGCACAGCATAGACAGGCCAAAGTTTATCATAAGACTGTATTTTAGAAGGACAAGTGTGTGGGTAGTATTTCAAAGCTGCCAGAAGTTTGAGAGGAATGTGCTATGCATGAAAAATGATAGTGGCCCTCTTCTTGATGACTGTGGAATTGAATCATGTTATCTTATTTTTGATATCTGCTGGGACTTCCGCTTCTGAAGATAGAGAGCTAACCCATGCAAAGCCATGTGGCCAACACCACTCAAATCCTATGTTATCCCGGAAGTATATCTGTGGGATTTAGCTTTTACTAGTTGAAGCCGCCCTGGAGATTCTGACTCCACTTTGAGATCCCTATCCTAGGCATCACCTCTTTCCCTTTGAAGATGTTGCCTGTTTGTGAGTTACTTGGGAGAAAGAAATCAGCTCTAGAAAAAGCCTAGCTGTTTATTTCTTGATGGTCTACAGAGGGATGCTTATCTCTTTACATCTTCTCAGGAGGGTCTGTAAAGTAGCTTCAGCTGCTCTTTGGACACTGATACAGGGGTCTTGCCGAAGTGCTTGGAGCCCTGAGATGGAGAGAACAGCACAGTGAGGACAATGGCATGCTCAGAGTCCAACAGGCAGAACAACCCAAGTCAAGGCCCCATTGATGTGGCCCTGTATGGCTCAATACTGAGAGTCTACCCTGCTTGGGGCTTAGGTCCTAATGCTTACAGTTTGCCATAAAGAGTAGGATTTGGACCCAAGAGTTGAAAAATGATTTTAGTATTAAAATTGGGGAAGAAATAATCCTGATCTTGTGATCAGTATAGGCTTAGACAAAGAATTGTAGTTTTCAGAAAGTATGCCTGTAAAGGGGCGGAGCCAGAGGTTGCTTTATATTTTGAAGAAATTTTGGTTTCTGAAGGTGTCAAAGACAATAATCATGTACTAGGCATTTTCAGTTTCTGGAGGAGCAATATTTTCTCTTAATATGCTAACAACACACTGGCCAGACACTAGGGTTAATACTCACGTGTGGTCAGTTGTTCTCTGTCTAATAACTCCACATATTGGCTGGTCAAATTGAGAACAATGGCATCTAAAACCAATGGGAGTCAGTGTTACTGATTTTGTTATAGGTGAAGAATAGATCAGGTCAGACTATACTGCTTGCCAGAAGGCAAATGATATAGCAAGTGAATGAGCAAATTATATAAGTCCTTTCACAGGACTCTGATGCTATGATGGTGGTTTCTTGTGTTATGAAATGCTGCTTTCCAAAGTGGTCACTCATGCAAAATGTATTTGTGAAAGCTCACAAATGGCTTTCAAAAGGGGCCAGTAGGGTTGACAGGATTTTAAATCTGTGTAAATGATGGACCCTGTCTTAGGATGATTTGGGAGGAAGAAAAATATGCATGATGTAACTGCAAAGCCTTGGACTTTAACTCATCTTTTTAGGTGCTTCTGCTCACCGTGGGCCACATTATTGGGAAGAGTCTTCAGGATAAGACCTAGAATTTCATGGTGGAAGAATCATCAGAAATTCATGTGTTTTTCTTTGTTATTTGCCAGCTAAGAGAGGGAACAGAGGGAGGTGGAGCCAATTGTCCAGATTCACACAGTGACACCCAGGCTGGTTGACTCTGGTCAACATGCTTTATGCTCACAGCACGCTGCTGTGCCAACACTGGGCGTGAACTGAGCATAGACTACTGAGTCTGGTTTATTCTTGTACCAAAGGGTGAAGTGAAGGGAAGCGTGTCTTCCAGGGCAGCAGTGCTTGATACCAAGACTTGGGGGGAAAGAAGGAGCAATAACTTAGCTGCAAGCAGCGCAAAGGCCCAGTAGGGAGACTTGACTGATGGGAGAAGAATGAGTGCTGCTGAGCCAGGAGACGTTTATACGTTTTCATTTGCAAAAACAAAATGGGTTTGTTTCATAAAATGAATTTTTTTCCTGGCCTTTTGGTCTTGTTTTCTTTCTGTCATTGCAGGACCCCCTGGAGCAGTGTAGGGACTGGAGTAATACCTGATGAAAAATAGATCAGTCAAGAGCCAGAAACAAGGAAGTGAGCTTACCTGTGAGTTTGACAGCTGCACTCCTGATCATCTCCCAGTTGCTGGAGAAGAAGATGAGTGAGTGTGTGTGCAGGATCCACAGGGTCTCCTGGTTTTTCTTTGCCTAGAAGAGGTAGGGCTTACAGTGAAGCTAACTGCAAGGCGACCTTCATTGTCCTCAGAGGAAACTAGAAAGGACAGAGAATGCAGTCACAGCCACACATGATTGATTGAAAGTGGTCTTATGACTGTTTTGACTTCTGTGTAGTCTGGGGCTTAAGGGACTCTTCAACTGATGTTTGGGGAACACAGAAAAGCAGATCCAGAGGACAGTGTGACAGAATACCAAGAATCATTGCTTTCCTTTCAAGACACGTCTGGCTTTGTCTAGAGATTCTTTGCTGTGGCATTTTCTCCTCTGGGATATGTCTAGATTCTTGTCCTGAATTTTTGGAGGCAGCATCCACTCTCTACCCACCAGTTTCACACAAAATTGCCTGTAGAAATCCCTGGCTCGTGGTAGCTCCTGGTCAAGGAGATAGTCCAACACTCCATAGAGTTCCTGCAGACCCAGGAAAGGAATGCAGACAACCAAGACTTCACGGCAGGCCTAGAAAACAGAGTTCTCTGAGTCATGACTGTGATGCTAAGACCCCCTTCTGAAAGAAATAAATGCTCCTTAGAATTGGAAAAACAGGAATAAAAGTCAGTGGTGGGAAGGGCTTTGCTGTCATTTCTGGTGCTTTCCCCTATTGAATATGGGAAGAGTGAACCTTAGGAGAGCTGGAAAGCAATAAGCCAGAATAGAAGATTTTCCATGTCATTTGTGACAGGTGACCAGAGCTGGCTTCTTGTGCAGCCAGATAGGTTTACTGGCCCTTCTCAGCTTCGGGGAGGGGAGCAGGTGCAGGTGCCTGAGGAGGGACACTTACAGTTCCAATCTTGGGATTGGGATCCCAGAGGTGGAGAAGGAATGAAATCATGCTCTTTTTAATTTCTTCAGCAAAAAATGCCTTCCATCTTTTTCCTGTTAGGGATGCCAAATTCTCAAACAATGAGATGGCAGTCAATCTCACATCATCTTGCTCCTGTGGTGACAAATGCATGCCGTGGATGAACAGCACCCCACAGCTCCCTCCCCATCCCATCCTACTTGGGGAAAGGAGGGTTGGATCCTAGGCCTTGGCAGGCTTGCCCCTGTTGAGTTTCAAGAATGCCTCGTCCTTCCCAGAAGCTGTCACCCTGCCCTACAGGAGTTTACAAACCCTGAGAATGGGGTTGACAGGCTGTTGTAGATCTTGAGACTGGGCTTCTGTCTTTGAGTAGCTAGAGGGAAAAGTGTGACCACAGCAAGGACAAATGGGGTGCTGGCGGCAGACTTGGAGAGGAGGTGGTTCTTGTTAGTTGTGTGCTTGCCATATACAAGCCTAGTTACATCACCAGCTTTGAGTTATGGGGACTCTACCTCAAACTCTAGGACGCTCTTTAAGGTGCCAAATATTTTCTAAAGGGAGGCTGGGTTTGGTTTCTCCTCTTATCTTCCCCCTTCACTCAGGTATAGGAAGGAAAAAAAGAGAATGTGGAAATGGTGATCTCACCCACCTTGCTGTAGCCGTTGACCCTAATCACCCTAACCAACTATGTAAAAATCATTGAAAATAAAAAAAATAATAAAAAGAAAAGGCAAGAAAAAGATTATTAGTAGAGTGTATTACCCTTAGGAGTCAATGGTGCTCCAGCCTTTTAAGCAGTGGGCAAGCCAGGGAATTTGCCTACAAGCCATTGGCTGTCATTATTTGGTGGTCCTTCCCAGGATCCCTCTCTCCCCAACAACGCTAGCCCACAGGTGCTTGGAGCAGTTGTGATTCACAGGCTGGAGCTCCCACTCAGGTAGATAGACTCAGGGAGCCAGCAGCCTATATGGATGTGATGGGGAGGTGAGCTCTGGTTCAGGCCAAGGAAAATGGGTGGGGTCCTGCCATTGTCTTCTACAACCACAACCTCAACCTTTTTCTGTTCACTCTTTTCTTCTGGGGGGAGGGAAACTTCTTGAACAAGTTCACTTACATCTTCAAAGAAGGTTCTTGCCTGCAGCACTATTTCTTTGAAGTAGAAGCTCACGTCTCTGTCTGTGAGCAGCTCCAGGATCCTTTTGAGGGCCTTCAGGCTTTCACTGACGACTTCCGTGCGAGCCAAGTGATACAGGCCTCTGATGACAGATTCCAGCATGAGCTGCTTGTGCTTCTTCACCTGTGTTGAAATAAGGTCTCTTAATGTGGAACACTGATCCAAGTATTATCTAGAAGAGGCTAGGAGGCCCCAAACAAGGGAACTGAACCTCTGTTATTAGTCCCAAGTACTTCAACTCAAGAGCCACCACTTCAGCAATTTGTTTGGGATTTTCACTTAATATTTGGCAACGACTAGGTTAGTGGGTTAGTAAATGATGATTTCACAACTCTTAATGAGAATGAACTGTTGTGGCCCAAGCACTCCTTTTTTTTTTTTACCTTGTGAGGTGCTCCAGATGCAGTGTTGCCAAGTCCTCGGATGGCCATTTGCCTCAGAGTAGCATTGGAGTCCCAGGCACTCTGATCCATCAAGATCAGCACCTCCCGCAGATTCCCATGCTTCCAAAGGATGGGCTCCTTCATGAGCTGAAATCAACACACTCCTCTCCTTTAGTTAAGGGAGTGGCCTCCTTTCAGGAAATTGCCCAAGCCTGAAAGACTGCAGTTAAAATGAGTGACGCTCCCTGCTTATGGAACAAAGGAAGAAGCCCTTGCAGGAATCAGAAGGGCTAAGCTCTAGATGTCAAAGGCCTAGAGTCTCAAGGCTATGCGGTGATGAAAATGAGAATGCTGAGCCAAGGGGGCATTTGTAGCCTGAATGGAAAAAATGGAGCCGGGAAAAACAGCAATTCCTGATGATGTGTCTTCCCTGAATTGGTGGGACTCATTTTTAGAGTAGAGTTGGAAGGGTCAGTAATTTTATGCATATTGGTTATTATTATTATGATTTTTATCATCATCATTGCTTTCCCAGATTTATTGTCCTGCCTTCTTTGCCCTAGGAAATTGATTTCTACAGACTAGCAGGCAGCAGGTGGCTGAGAGTGATTAGTTCTGGTTCTTGAGTTACTTCTGTAGGCATCTCTGGCAGTAGCAATTCCTTTCACTCTCCCCATGGTGGCCTCTGTTCCATGGTTCTAGCTCTAACAGCCCCAGACCCTGAGAGAACTACCCTGAAAGACCCCAGGGACCATGCATTGATGGCTACTCTCTTGCCTCAGAGAAAAAAGCTGTGCCAGTTATCCGGTAGTTCTCTGAGGAGGAGGTCAGAGATGAGAATAGTTGCTCCATGACATCCAGTAAGACTCCATATTGCCATACTGCCATACTTCTAGAAAGAGAAGATTTTAACAGAGATCAGTTGTTTTCTTAGAACAGTGTAGGTAATCATGGCTTGCTTACTTATTAGGCAAATAATTAATCTAAAAAGAAACACTTGCCCAAGGACCACAAGCCTTACACTTTGAATTAGGAGTTCAATTCAAATGTATTTTTTCCCCCTAGAATTGTTCACTTGATTTGTTTTTTGGGAATATGGGAGTATGTGTTACTCATCATATTTCTTACACTCTCTTGCTCTTTCTTTCCTGTTCTCCATTGACTAAAATAAAACCCAGGTGGGTCACTTACTCTCAGCAAAGTTGCCTGTATTGAATTTTGATATTTTGTTTTTGGATCTCTTTTTGGCATCCACACTTTACCTGGCCAGTGCACATACTCCCAGGTGATGGGTGGCAGGACTGCTGAGGAGGCTCCATAGGTTGTCCCCCTCATAAGATTCTTTTGCAAGGCCTTCTTTCGTGGCTTGGGTCTGCAGACATTTCAGAGTGTTAGTTGAGAGCCTAAAATGAGAAAGGCAGTAGTTGAGAGCCTCCAGGGGACTGTCCGTATCACAAAAGTAAACCAACCCATATAGGGAATTGCGAATTATTTCCCAAGTTCACTCTCCCTACAACGATCCATCACCCCTAGATTGGATGTGCTTGCTTGTCACTCCTTAGCCTTGCTCTCACTCTTTAGCCTAGAGATCAAAGTGGGCATTTGCTTGACTTGAGCCAGTAAATAATACTTCAAAATATCATCAATGCCCCATGACCCAAAAGTCCAAAAGATGGAAAGTAAAAGATACTGTATTTTGCTGATTCTAGAATAGCACATTTTAAATCAGGATGTCTTCTGCAGTGTAGGGCACATTACAGTTTTTGTCAGCCAACCAGTAGCTTTAATGTAGTTCTTACAGTCTAGCTAGTCACATGATCATATGAGGATTTAGATACACCTTTTTTCCCCCTATAGATTTTTATTTACTTAAAAGGAGAGATACAGAGATAAAGAGAGCACTTTCATCCATTGGTTTACTCAAGTGCATTAGCAGGGAGCTGGATTAGAAGGGTAGCACCCAGATCTTGAACCAGAGCCCATATGGGATGCTGGCGTTGTAGATGGCAGTGTAACTCATTGCATCACAATGCTGCCCACTAACTATAGCTTCTTTAACCCTCCTATTGTCATTTTAGTAAACTTACCTGTATTATTGGAATTATATATGTTGTATCTAAATGCTGTCTAAAATGGATGTATGTAGTGAGTGCCCAGTTTAGCAATGAATATGCCTTCATCCCAAATGGGACTACTGGGGCTTGCATCCTAGCTGTAGCTCCTGACTCCAATCTCCTGCTAAGGCAGGCTCTGGGAGGTGAGGCAGGATCAAGTGATTGAGTGCTTGGCCTGTGAGACCTGGATTGAGGTCATGGCTCCTGCTTTGTTCTCAGCCCAGCCTTATCACAGCCCCAGACACTGTCGGTATTACAGGAATGGGCCAGCAGATGGTAGCTCTCTGCCTAACTGCTTGCCTGCATCTCAAATGCCCAGGCCAAATTTAAAATGTCTTTAAAATGCTTGTGTTATGTTTTGACATTGAAAGGAAAAGCTGTTCAAAAGCACAGAGAAGCACAGTGATCTCATATAGGATAGAATCTTTACGTGAGCATCTGAAAGTATTTTTTAATAAACACAAAATAAACCTTTGAGGACATAAAAAAGAATTAATTGGTGACTTAATTTAGACCCTTTTGTTTGTCAATGATACATAAAATGACATTTTTCTTTCAACTGGTGAAATCTTGTATTTGAGGAAATACGTTTTTATTTTTCTTCTTTACATTATAGCCTTGACTTTTACAGAATTCAAGCTTGCCCAGAAAGCTGTCAGTGAAAAAAAAAAAATCAAACAAATAGAGTAGACTCTTTTGGGAGGGAAATAGAGCCCAGTATTCCTTAAATGACCATCTTGGTATCAACACTGGGTGCTGACTCATGGAAGAGGAACTACTGTCCTCTGCTATGGTAGCTGAAGCACAGTAGAACCTTATTGGCTCCAAAAGTCACAGACCTTGCCCTCCACAATCTCTCTTCTAAAGTCTGGGATCATAAAAGTTCTGGAAGGCTCTCCCTCCCTGGCCATTTACCTGCAGGGGTCTGGGATCTGCTGTCTTTCTCCCTGCTGAATCACGCGACGCCTGCGGCTCAAGTTAACAGCGGACATCTTCTGGCCCAGCGTGACACTGACCAGCTTCAGGAGGAGAACAAATAGCTCTGGATACACATCGCTGATGGGGGTGCCTGTTGAGATCACTTCGTACATAGCGCAGGCTACCTGAGGGTAGAAAGATCCTCTTAGCCAGATAGTGTCTTCCTCAAAAAGCCATCTTCTCCCTAGGCTCCACTTAAAGTCTGTTTTTCCCTCTCAGAGGTTGCTTTCCAAGTTGAACATGGCCAAGGTGAAAATATGTAAAGGAACCTGGAAACTTCTCAACCCAGACTGTATTTCCTTCTCTAGACTGCCATGTTGGTACCATGGCTGTCAGCAGGCACTGGTTCATATGAGATGTTTTCAGTACTGAGGTTTTCCAACAAAAGAGATTATTTTAAATACTACTTTGGAATGAAGTCCCAAATGGGAAGAGATCATGGAATAGGGTAGGGTTCCAGGCAAGAATGGGTGGTCAACTCACCGAGATCGCTTCTACCCCAGCAATGTCATCTTCCAACCCGATGCCCAGCTTTTCTATCAAGGCTTGCATGAGTTTACCACTGGAGGCTGGGTTTTCTGCCAGTGCCTTCCACAGTGTCTTTGTATCCCTATGGTGTTAAGGCAGAAAGTTGATAGATATGGCACAGTTACTTGAACTGGGAGTGTTTGCATCTCACTCAATCTGATTCACCCTAGAGCAATGACTAGGACTAATGGATGTGTTGTCATGCTGGGGGAAATATGATGCTGTATTTCACAATCCAGCATCCTGATCTCGGGTTACTGATGTTTGTTAAGGTCTGTCAAGATGAAGACCTCTCACATAGGTGCTTTCGAGGCAACCAGAGTGGGAAGTAGTTGCTTTCTACTATTATTGATTAGTTTGATATATATATATATGTATATATCATTATATCAAGACATATATATATATCTTAAAATTTCATTTTCACTCAATAAAAAGCATCTGTGAAAATATTGTGCTGCAAGCACCAATTTATAAAATTGTTTCTCAGCTGAAATGTTTTCAATCTCGGTTTGCTGTTTTCTCTCAAACAGTGAATTCTTCCCCAATGCCATGCAGATGGGCCTTTGCTGGGAAGAGACCAGCTCAACTGGAACCTACCTATCAAAGGGCAGAGGCTTCCTTAGAAGGTGGACGGTGACTGCATCCATGTGAAAGCTGGCTATCTGGGAGATGGCTTCCAGCATGAATTGGAAACTTTCCTCCTTTTGCCTGAGGACTGGCATGTGATGATAAATTGTGCCCAAGATCTCCAGCAGCTATAAAGAAAAAGCCAAAGCTAACATTAAGATGCCATATCCCCTCTATCCGAATGACTCAGGGATGATGCCATCAATATCTTGTGGGTGAGTGGCTGGTGAATTATAAACAATGTTAAAGACAATCATTGATTCTACCTGTGGCTGTGTCTTACTCAGGAAGATGATTAATTGGTTGAATATTTAATTGTCATTCAACAGACCATTTAGTGAACATGTGCATTATGTTAGTTGCCATGTGAGGCATTGTGAAGAATTTACTGAAGATGGCAAAGACATATCCCTCTGGCAATAGGAGCAAATGATTTTATGAAGGTTTCCAGTTATATACCCAAAGGACTGTCCACAAGACAGTGTATAGCAAATGGTAACAACTGATTGGGTAATCCAGAGGGAGCTGAGTTGTTTTGGCATTTGCTCTGGATTGTAAAGACTCTGTAGCAATTCCTAGGGGCAAAGTGGAGATGTTGGAGAAGGGTATGCTTTTGTCAGAGAGAACATGACTAAAGATGTAAAATCTAAAGCCCAGGAGGATAGATAGAGTGTTGAAGACTTCTAGGGCTGCACTACAATGCCACACACCTTCCTACTGTGGCTACATGTCATGATACATTTGTCAAAACTCAGAACACACAAGAACAAACTGTGATCCCTGGGATCAGGCTTTGGTAACATCCGACGACTTTGGGATGATAAGGACATGTCTCTGTAGGTTCATTGATCATAACAAACATACTGGTTTTGTGTGGGATTTGGATAGTAGAGTGTACATGTGTCAGGGCAGGAGAAACATGGCAACTTTGCTTTATTTGTCTCTGAACCTAAACTTCTGTAAAAGTAAAGACCCCCCCCCATATATTTTTTTTAATAAACTATGGCAGCATGGTATAAAAAAATGCAGGTACGATTTCTGGAGTGAAAGAATGGGCCAGTTCACACAGTAAATAAGATGAAGGTGTTGAAAGGAAGGTATCTCATAAAAAAGATGCGGCCAGATCCCTGAGGACGTGGAAGGGCCCTTTCTAACCTTGGATGCTGCAGTGGCGGGGAGGGCATTATTCACATGTAGGTTTTGACATGGAGAAGGACATATATCTGTGCTAAAGTCACTGTTTCAAGTAGATATTTCTTTTTCTTTTCTTTCTTAGCTTTACTTTAGACATTTCAATTAGATATTTAAGTAAAACATTTTCTTTGAATTACAGACTCTTAATCATAGATGTCCCTTAAATATAATTACCAACAGTCCCAGTTCAATGATCCTTGGAGATTTAAATCCCTGTTGCAATTCTTTACTTCCTCATGCTAAACATATAAAATGCCTGGGCATTCTATAATTAGCAACCTGGATTCTCTCACATCTATTCCAGTACACAGAACAGGTTCAATAATTATGAAAAGACTCATTTAAAAAAACCTCCTGGAAAGCAATTAGCACAGGGCAATTTCGGATGCCCCTCCATAAAAACTACGCAGAGTTTTAAAATTGACAGTGGTTAACTTTGGGCTATGGGAATGTGAATTTCCTTCTCATATTCACCATGAGATACCTTAATTTAATTAAAAATGTTTCTTTTTTTTCTTTTTGACCATTGAATAGCTTGTATTCTTTCTATGACTTTAGGAGACAGAATACAGGTTACATCCACTTTGAAATCTTTTCCAAGCTTCCTGAATTAAATCCTGTTCACTCTGCCTCCTGCTTCAGTGATGGTGAAGAGTGACGGGCAGACTGAGGACTTGCTCAGCCCAATGACAGCCCTCCTTACCAGACAATGGACCTTGTGGCGTGTGTGTGTGTGTGTGTGTGTGTGTGTGTGTGTGTGTATGTAAGAGAAGGTTGAAGGGCAGCAGAGGGATTAGAAACTCTCTTGCTGGTCCTCAGTGGGTAGCCCGAAGACATCCATACACATGGTCACTGTCATCCTCATAAATCTAACAACCCGTTTTTCCAGAATCCACTTGGTTTTCAGAGTTACTTCCTCTGGCCAGGATTGGGTGGCTGGTAAAGTTTTGGAGCAGGAACAAGAGAGGCTGTTGAGACAAGCACTCTACATGAGCCTCTGCTGAGGCCTCTCGAGATGCTCAAGCTCATGCCTGATGCTTGTCAGAGGGCCAGCTGAGAAGTGGTGATGGAAAGGGCAACCGTTGGGCTCCATCCCCATGTGGCTGCTGCTTCACCTGATCTTCGAGAGCAGCTCCATGCTCCTTCAGGGCTGCGATCATCCATATGCCACAGGCCTTGGTGCACATGGGGTTAAGGCTTTCCAGACCATCTAGTGTTTCCTCCAGGAACACCTCAATTTCTTCACTTGGGATGAATTTGCTGACAATCTGAGAATATACCCAGAAAGATTCATGTTAACAAATACTTCCCCTTGTACCTGAATACCTACAACAGGCTACTCTTGTTTGTTTTAAGATATTAGAAACTAGCACAGTCCCCAAATGGTTAGCATATGATGGAAGCTGCACAAACTAGAAAGAATACTAAAATATGACATATATATGACCTTATGTTTCTAAGCAAACTTTCCCTGAAGCTGCCTTTTTTTTTTTTATCATTCTGTACCTTATTGAATCTGAAGCCTGCTGAGGCTAATTCTTCTCCAAATCTAAAATGATGGCACACTGATAAAGGAAAGGTGATGCATATTTAGCAATTTTATATTGTAAAGTTCCTTCGCATACTTTCACATATCATAGAAATATATGTGCTAAAGACTAGCTAAGCCTTGAGAATTCAGGAAAATCTATCACCATGTTTAAAGAGGCTTGCTGAAAGCTCATGTGGCTGACAGAATCTGTGTGGGGCATGGGTTATTAGGGCAGTTAGTAAAAGGTCAAGCTTTGTAAAAACTTTGCAATTTTGGTCTCTAGGTCCAAGAGCTCTACATTGTTGTCTGGTGTGTGTGTGTGAATGTGAATATGTTTGTCTGTGTATATGCATTAATTTATAAGGGGTTAGGGAGGTAGGTAAATGGTTAGTAGTTTGAATGAGTCCCAGGAGCATCATTTGGGGATTCCTTTAAGCAAGATAGTAATGATTTTGGGCTTGTAGACATTGGAGCTTTCCTGTTCACAACTGACTCTGCCCTTGCATGAAATGGTCTGACTATATTGAGGTGAGAAGAAAAAAGCCCCTTTCTATGAATAGTTGCACACATTTGCCATTTGCTGAATCACTGTTTCCAAGATCAAAGGACAGTCAAGGTTATTCCTCCTATTGTATGTAATGTCAAATGCTTGTATGGGGTCCAATCTCTATTTATTTTGTTATTATGTTGGGATGGATGGTGACTTAGGAGGAAAGGAAGGAACACAACTTATTTTTGAGTGCCTATTATGTGTTACACACTTTCTTCAGTATTTGCCATGTTTCCCTCCCTGTTCTCTCCTATATTTTGAGCCATTTCTCTAACTTTCTTTCTCAAGATTCATTTATTTTTATTGGAAAGGCCAATTTTACAGAGGGAGAAGGAGAGAATGAGAGAGAATGTCTTCTATCTCCTGGTTCCCTCCCCAAAAGGCTGAAATGGCCTGCATTGAGCTGATGTGAAGCCTGGAGGGATCCAGGAGCCTCCTCTGAAGCTCCTTGTGAGTGCAAGGTCTTAAGTACCTTGGCCCTCTCCACTGTTTTCCGAGGCCACAAGTGGAGAGCAGGATCCCAAGTGGAGTAGCCAAAGCATAAACCAACACCCATATGGAATACAGGCAAAGTAGGGTTAGCCTGTGTGTCTCAGTGCCATCCTTTTGAGCAATTTCTTGTTGTCTCTGTTGCTACCATATTGGTCCATGAGGTAGCTAAGACCTGTTTTTACTAACTTGAAATTGGTTTCCTCTGAACCTATGTACATGTACTGTTCTAATCTATTGATTTTGTTGGATCTTTCACTGTCACCTGGGAAAGACACTAGGCTGTCCACCCTATGAATGATGCTGCCTTTTATAAAGGGGGCCATTTTTATATTCCCCAACAGGTATATTTGTGCTTAGTGGTCTTGACTCTTAGTGGTCTTGAGTCAAAATTTTGATTTCAATGGGAATAGAAAACAAGGTTTGTTAA
The DNA here is from genome assembly GCF_030435755.1 of Ochotona princeps. Lineage (NCBI taxonomy): Eukaryota > Metazoa > Chordata > Mammalia > Lagomorpha > Ochotonidae > Ochotona > Ochotona princeps. Next base: position 18,842,007 of record NC_080854.1, on the reverse strand, counting down.
ACAGGCCTTTGAAGGTCCCTGAATCAGTTTCTGGCTATTTCACTCTCCACCTCTTCCTTCACCCGAGGACCTTGCCATGTGTTCCTTCCCCTCCGCCCGAAATGATCTTCCCGCTTTCAGAGAGGGTGGCTCTAAGAATGATCACCTCTCCCCTTATTTGACTTAAAGTTTTCATCACCTCATATTAGTTGTCAGACTCCCATTGCTGGGAGGCCAGCTCAGTGAAAGTAGGGCTTCTTCTACCTAAAAGCTAGGAAAGAGCCTAGCATGGTTGGTGCTCATACAAAGTGGATGAATAAATCCATGGCTGAATGACTATAGCCAGATAGGTCAATCAGTCCTCACAGTGACTCTGAGAGGGTAAGACAGAGTCTTTGTTTTCAAAAAAAGAGCCCAGACTTCAAAAAGGGCACACAGAGCACACCTGAAGATCTCCAAAGCCTTTGTTCTTTCCAGTTTACCCCACTCCATTCCACTTCCACACGCTGGGAAAGACCACTTTTTTCACAAACTATCCCACAGAATGAAACAACCAGCAGCACCAGGCGATGACCAGGTGTGTGTCTCCCAATGTTAAAAATGACAGGGCACAAGATCTTTTAGTTTAAATGTCCAAACTGTGGCTTTCCTTCATAGTAAAGAGTGCATATCTGGAAATCAATACATAATCATTCTTCTATCCATTGGCCAATTCTCCATATTTCTTACCTTAGCTATTTTAGAGGAAATGTTGATCTGTACTTGCACATCATCACTTTTTAGCCCTTCCAGTAATGCCTGCAGCCTTTCTACTTCCAGGTGAGTGCCTAAAAATCAACAGAGGGAGAAATGCATGGGAGTTCTGTTTGCACAAGGTCATACAGTGAATGAGCACAGGAGAGTCAGAGTTTGAAACCTGGTCTGCCTGACACAAATGCCCATGGTCTAACCACGCTGCTACACTGCTCTCTTTTCTGGAGTACCATTCTTCAAGGGGCTACCCTGAGGGAAATTGCAAAGTAATTATTGTATTAAAAGTCTATATCTGCAACTGTGTCATTACAGACCTAGACAACAACAATTTTCATTTTGGATGAAAATTGCTGTTTGGATGTTTGGTAACCATGGAAACTACTGTGAATGGTTCTGTGGGAGGCAGTCTTGCCCAATGGAATACACATATCCTAAGGAGCCAACCACCTGGGCTCAAAACCTTAAGCTGCCAGTTCCCCAGGTAATTGGTACATGTTTCAATTTGAGATGTCTCAAAGCAAAACTGATGGAGCAACCTCCACGAGTCTTAATTTAGTAACATACTACTTACTCATGCATGGTGTTTAAAACATGGTTTTTTCTCTTCTACCATGCTTATTTGATCAATCAAGATGAAAGAGTTAATGTGAGCTATGAAATCTGGGAATGTTTTCTCTCTCTCTCTCTCTCTCTCTCTCTCTTTCTTTCCTTCCTTTTCTTTTCTTTCTTATTTTTTTTTTGACAAAGACTGTAGGAGAACCTGAGTTTATGTGTTTTGGAAAACATAGGGGAGCCTGAAGGGAGAGTAAGTCTAATAGTAAACATAGTTCAAATTTCTTTCTTTCTGTGAATTTACCTCTTGGCATATTTCTTTTTCTGGGATGGTTTCTTAGTTCTCACTTCCCTTCCCCACCTCCGAAGTTTGGTAAAATCCTATATCCTTCATGAATTAACTTCCTATACTCCAAAGGAATTTCATACCTATTCTGACTCTGTGGAACAGTTTTCTGTTTTTGACTAACACCTTTTCTGTATCCCCTCTACCAAATCTCATCATTTGGCTTTAACAGGCTTTTCACATATGAGTGTTAGAATTGCAATGCCTCTGTATCCCCAGAGTCACAACACTGCCTGACACATCAAAAGGCATTCGATAAATGTTTCGAGTCACTGAAAGGAGGAGGAGGTTGAACTCAGGTGTGAGATATCACTCAGTCTAGACCAAGTGTTGCTGGTTATGCTTGGTCTTCACAGAATGTGTACACACAGTCCTGCATTAGGGCCGTCTTTGGTGTGGGCCGGAGGCATTGACTGTTGGCTTCAGCATGAGATTGAGGTTTCCTCACATTTTACAGCAACGGCAGTGAAGTACATGCCCCTGGCAAGCAGGCGGAGGTCCTACCCTGCAAGCTGGAAGAGCCGCCACCAAGTCCTTTCTCTTAGCAAGCATTGGCAATCACTTAGAGTAATGGATAGTACATTTTTCCCTGAAGAATATCATGTGATAGCAGAAGCATTGCTAAGGTGCTTAGTTGTCCAGTGATTAAAATTAAACATTTTCTAAATGTTTAACTTACTTTTAAGGATTTATATAATGCTTTGGAATTATCTTTGCTTTAAAAAAAATCCCAGGGAAACAGAATCACCATGGTGTATGTGGGGGAAATGACTTGTTTCAGATTCAAGAGGGAAACACATTCTGTGATATAATGAATGTATTAGAACTGAGATACGGTGAACTGGGGAGAGAGGGGAGAAGGGGAGGAGAGGGAATGATTACTAGAAGTGAGGGAGAGACACACAAGCACAAAGAGAAAAACCGTGCCTTTTCCTCATTTCACTCACCCTTTATATAGAACAGACCAAAGGCTGAGCTAGCAGCAGCCTGACGAATGGTGGGTAACGTATCACAGCAGTGCGGAGCCAGGAGTCCAAGGAGTGAACCTATTTTAAAGTTCTCTGGGGCCTGGAAGACAAAAGAGGAATATTCATGTGGTAGGATGGATAGGGGATAGTTGAAATAGTTGAAGACATTTGAAACACTGGATCTTAATGTCCTTCATTTTCTCTCTGCATATATATATATATATACATCCTATGTATATATCCTATATATATATATATATATATATATAGGATGAAATTGAATCTTGACTTTCTTCTAAAAGGAACTTGCTCTTTAAGAGCTACAGAGAAGTAAACAAACTAGCACCCAAAGACATGCCAAGAGTTGAATTCTAGTGTGCTTTGTCACATTCTGGAGTTAGGAGGCTCCACTAAGGGGGTCCTCAAAAACAAAACACTCCATTCTGGCACCCCAGATCCCAGGCAGGGCGATGGATCCCACAGGTTTCAGAGATCCTTACTGTTCACAAATCGCCAAAATCTGTGTATTCTAAGCGATTCCTTACCTCAACATCATTGGATAGTACTTTTGCGGTGATCTGGAAGGCTCTTTCTCTTTCCCAGTCTTTCTGTGAGACAAGCCACATGCGGAGCAGCTGTTGGTCAAAGAATAAATGGCCTTTCCATGGGATTCCTCATCTTCATGGAGTCTCCTATCTTCCACATTCTCTTTTTCTAGACCTGCATCTCTTCCTCCATTTCTGTAGCATGATGCTCAGGTTCCACCCTCCCCACTAGTGACTTCTAGTGGACTGGCCCTATTTCTTGTGATGGGTGGGTGAGGCCAATGCCCTGGGAAGAGGAAGAGTTTGGTCTGAGTGGCACACGGAAGGGAACATGAGGGACTGTGGTTGCTACCCCTGTGATTGGCAGCCCTGCTCACACTGAACATTTCCTGGCAGTCCTCAGCATCCACGTTATCCCACATCATGGTCTTCAGCAGCTTTCCTAGGGCATCAATGGATCGTTCGTAGAGAAACTGAAATCAAAGATGAGTCTCAGGCTGAGGCAAGGGACTAGGGATGGTCTACAGCTTTTCCTTCTACTCAGGTCCCGCTGCCACTTACATGTATGTGTTGCTTGTCCTTGTCTGTCTCACCCTCATTTCTGAGACGTTCCAGAGGTGGAAGGGGCAGCAACCTCCGAATGTTCTCCTCAAGAATATTGAGGTTATCATTTAGTGAGAGCCGAGGCTTCAGTTTGCTGAAATGAGAACCGCATGGAGAAATAGACGTTACAAATAGCAGTAAGACATGCCCAATACAGCCCCCAAGAATGGGTAATCGAATATGAACATGTGATAAGTATGTGGCATTTTTGGAAAGTTAACATGACGAGGGAGTGGCTGCAGGAGCAGGAAGAGTTTGGGGACATAGAATCAGACTTCATCTATGAGCATGTTCAGTGCACCTCAGTATCAATTTATTAGAGTGATGTGCAAATGACAACCCACTTTGCGTTATTTATCATACTTATTAAATGATGTACTATAACATTATATACTTATTTTCTTCATATTTATGCGTATGTGTGTGTGTGAGAGAGACAAAGAGATATCCTAATTAGCATCAAAATTGGGAGCAGTGAATTTTTATAATTTTGCATGTCCTCTTACATTCTAGTTCTTAATGCACGTGTGAATAAATGATATACAATCTTCTTTCTTTCTTCCCTTTCCTATTTTAGTACTCAGTCCAAATCTCCCGTGTAAGTACTTGATTCATTACCTGTGACCTCCTAGGGTAAGCATTAGTAGGGAGCAATAGGACATGGGGGTTGAACCAAACTCAGGTACTCTGATATAAGATAAGGTGTCTCAAGTAGCATCTTAACCTCAACGCCAAATGGCCAACCCTGGATGGCTGCTATAAAAAGAAGTGATTCATAAAGTCTCAATGTTGCTGAGCATGTGAAGAAATTTGAATACTGTGCACTGTTGGTGGGAGTAGAAAATGATATCACTGACCTAGATAGCAGCTTGATGGTTTCTCAAAAAATTAAATAGAATTGCCATATGATACCACTTCTAGGTATATGCTTAAAAGAACTGAAGGCAGGGTGTTGAAGAGTTATATGTGTATCTATGTTAACATTAGTATTATTTATCTTAGCTAGGATCTGGGACCTAGCCAAGCATTCATTAATATGGAGAACAAATTGTGGTGGATCCATACAATGGCATATTATTCTGTCTTAAAAAGGAAGAAAGCACGCTTTAACATAAAATAACCCTGAGGACATTATGCTGAATGAAATGAGTCATCTTAAAAATGCAAATACTGAATTTTATATATTTTGTCCTTCATTTTTTAAAGATTTACTTATTTGCTTGAAAGTCAGTCACAAATTCACAGTGCCAGAAGATAAGTTGCCAGGGGCTGGGGTGAAGGAGAGAAAGGAGATCTGTGGCCCATTAGTGTAGCTTCAGTTCTGCAGGCTACAGAATTCAGGAGACTGGTTGCCTAACAATGTGGATGTGCCTAACTCTAGTAAACTATACAATGAAGAAGGACTAATTTTGTGTTGTAAGCCTTATCATAATGAAGTAGACAAAAACAAAAACAGGAAAGAGAATGATATTGTCCAGGAAGTGATAACCTGGGAATAGTTAACATAAAGTGAGAAAAGGTAAGAAGAAGTCCTATACAGATTAGTATCTCAGCTCTGTAGTAAAGACAGAGGCATATTTGTCAATAGTGAGATTGTGGGTGCTTCTTAAATTGATTTCTGTAGTTCTCAAATGTTAACAGTAAACTTCCATTTCTCACTGCAGGGTGAAAGAATGCATTTATTTCTTCTTTAGGTTTGCTATGTCTAACCAACTAGAATATGAGCAACACATTCCTAACTTACTAATCAGAACATTAAAGTTTGCCTATAGGAAGATAAATTTCCTTCTGTACAGACTTTTCTGTTCTTTTATGTTGATAAATCTGATTTCTGTGCATAGATTTAAGTCCTTATCAGTTATCAATAATCAATCCTTTAACTAATTCATTAACCCTGGAAGAGAGAAAAAAGAATCGCATATTTGAAATCCCTGTTAGTGAACCATGTTTGTTTTGGGGAGAATGTGCTACACTGGTAGGTGTCAGTTGGTCATACAGACGCATGGAGAGGAAACACTTTTTCAAGATGAGAACAAGAACTCTCTACCTTAAGTATCTGATGGCGATTAAGGCCTTCCACCGAATAGGGCTTGCTAAGGAATCCAGTGGCTCATCCCTAATGAAGTCCTGCAACACAGGTCAGAAAGGCTCAGTGGAGTGCTCAGATGTACCTGCAACCTCTTTGGACTCTAAGGTGTCTTGAGTCAGAAATATGGGCTGAGATCTCATGTGTGGAGCTGTTTATATTTCTCATTTCCCCCCAATAGGTGCCCCTGTGCCCCTGAAATGCCCCTGGCATTGCTCATTTCCTGTCTGCAGCTCACCAGCATGCGACCAATGAGCAGCTCCTTGTAGGAAAACTGAAACGCTGGGTCCTCGGCATCTTGGACAGCAATGCCAATCTCAGTGATGCTTCTGGTGAAACTCATTTGCAGATCCATGTCCTAAAGCAGGAGTCACAGAGCAAGCCAAGGTATCAGGTGCACTACCTGGGTCCACAAGTGTGTGCTTAGGGTGGAAATGCATGTCCGGAAAGAAGTAAAACTCATTGCTCCTTTTGCCATCTCAACCTCAGCTTATGCTCTAAGCAGCAGGGAAACTGAGAAACAAAGTGTCTCCCCGCAGGCTGACGTTCTGTTTTTCTAAAGCAATAATTTTCAAACTTTTTGTGGAATAGTCTTCAATTTTATCCAGTGCTTGTTTCTAATATACAACTGAAGTAAGACTCTAATACTGCTTATTGTTGTTATATGCAATTGCTCTTTTGTTTTGCCTTTTAGTTAATGAAACATGTTTTGCTATTAGCATAATTCTCTTGTGCATCACAATTGCAAACTGCTGTCATTTATAACTCACCTTCGAAACCACATGAAACCAGAATATAGTCCCTTATTCTGCCCTAGACTAGGTTCATGGATGTGGTTTTAGAATCAGATTACCTAGTTATAGAGGGCAATTCTTTATGCTACAATTGAATCATGAGGTTATCTGTGCGTGGCATATTTCTAGGGAGAAAACTTGAGCTATGTATTAATTCTCTCTTTATCTATGTATTCATCTAATCTTCATCATCATCATCATCAGGTTTTTCTGTCATACCTTGTTCATCACAGACATGCCCAGAACCTGAAAAATTAAAGGTGAAAGCAGGTACTCAGTGAGCGGAAGTCAGAGACATTTCCAGCCCTGAGGTCCCACCCACCAACCTGAAGGGCAGTAATATGTGAGCTCTTGCCAAGGTGGGAGTGGGGATTGCATGCCTTCTTCACCTTTTATTCTTACTCTTTAAAACAAGAGAGAAAGAGAGAGAGAAAAATCTTCCATTTGCTGATTTACTTCCCACATAGCTACAATAACCAAGTCTGGGGTAGGTCAAAGCCAGAGGCCAGGAACACCATCTCAGTCTCTCATGTGACTGTCGGGGCCCAAGTATTTATGTCATCTTCTGCTGTCTTTCCAGGTGTATGTGCAGGATGCTGGATTGGAAGTGGAACAGCTGAGACTCTAACTGGCACTTGGATATGAGATGCTGGCTCGGAAGGTAGCAGTTGACCTGCTGTGTCACAGTGCTGGCCCTTCTTCGCTCTTCCAGTGAGACCTTTGCACTGTCAGATTCGCTTCCCCAGATACATCTCAGGTAAGCTACAGAAAGCAGGATAAGGAGTTCGAGCCCTTGGGTGTCTATGGTTTACAATCAATTTAAGGAGGCTCTTACAGACTTTGGTAAGAAATAAGGATCAGGGCTCTTGGGGCAAAGGGGAGTGAACAACTATAAAATGGAATGCCCTGAGTCAGCTGCTTCCAACACTGGTGTTGTAAATGCAGATGTATCATCATGGAAATGAGATATTACAAAATAACTTTGGCCTGTGCTGCTTTCATGCATATATCTGTGCAGTTTGTTCTGTGCCCACATCTTGGTTGCATGAGAACTGCCTGAAGCAAAATTGAGTTGTGTGTACAGTTGAATTGAGTCATGGAGGAATACTCAGAATGTGCCTATGTACAAGTATCCAACATGTCTGCTTACTACCTACCCATAAGGTGTAATGAGTCACTGCTCCTCCAAGTCTGGTAATAACAGCTACACATTGGACTTCAGATAATCACCCTTCCAGTCAATATTCCTTCACTCAGAACCTTGAGAATTGAATTCATGTGTTCCAATGTAAAGGGTGATAATCTTTCGCAGAATTTCTTTCATTGTTTCAAAATTAGGCTTCTATTTCCCCTCTAACTGTTACTTGACTAGAGTTTATTGTGTGTGGTACCCCATTTTTATTTGCTTCATAATCAATATTTTTTCCCCTGTACTGCAGTGACTTCTACATATGTTCTGCTAAAGGAGGTTAGACCTGGCAGCCAGCAGTCTTCTTTAACTCAATCTTTTTGCCTGCCCTCCTCTTTTATTTTTACAATAGCTTTGCTCAATGATTGACTAGCAATTACCATAACACAAAACTTATTTTACTCTGTTTTTGCTTCCCATGATTACTTATCAGACTTGAGAACATTGGAATCAGCTCCCAAGGAAAATGTTCAAAGTATAAATTCAGTGATCAAATCCAAAGGCTGTGACTCATTAGATGTCTCTACCTTTAAAAAATTATTTATTTGTTCAAGAAGCAGAGAAGGAAAAAGAAAAAGATAGAAAGGGAGAGTCAGAGAGAGAGAGAAATAGAAGTAGAGACAGAAAAAGAATGAGCTCCAATCCACTGGGAGCTGGGAACTCAATTCAGATTTTGCATGGGTTGGCAGGTACCAACTACTTGATCCTTCATTACTTCCTCTCAGGCTTTACATCAGCAGAAAGGTGGAGTCAGGAGCTGGAGATGGATATGGAACCCAGGTGGTTCCTAATGTGGGATACCAACATCTTAACTGTTAGGCTAAATGCTTGTGTTGGTATCCTTGTTTTCAACATTTTCTTCAGGCAGTTCTCATGCAACCAAGCTGGGAGCATCAATGGCGTATACGTATGATTTTATGAGCTTCCTATACTTCTATCCTTATCACATACACATATAAATAAATGTCAAGAGAGTGTAGGTGTCATATATGTGGTTTGTATTAACATTTGTATTAGGATTCTGACAATCCAATGGATTTGGGAGAAGAAGCTCCACATGCCTGCCTATAATAAACACTATTCTGAGATCTGCCAACTGTACACATTTTCAAACGCCTTCCAAAACCTACAAAATTGATATCCCTGGAAAATAACGTTAGAAAGCCACATTTTATGCATGATTTCTAGGTGATAATCTTAAGTGGCCAAGTTGGTACTATTCAGAAAAATGGAACTGTATCTAAAGTCATTTATTAATAACACAAGATAAAAGTGCTACAGGGGACAGAAAGGATCAGACAAACCCAACTCAGTTTAACAAGCTCTGCTCATTCAAGGAGCATGCAGAAGGGTCAGAGTGGCTGAAATGAATGGAGAAGCATGGGGTAAGCTGCTCCCTTAAAAGCACACATGTTAATTACTCCCTACAAGGCGCTGGTCTGGATGGTTTATGGATATTGTCATGTAGGAAGTTAAATAATCCCCATGGAGCAGCACTTTCAAGACTATTAGAGGAAAGCAATCAATTATAGAGAAGTAATTATTTTAATTTCATACAAGAGTGAAACCACATGACAGTAACTCATCTTGGAGGGGAAGGCATCCTAGACACAGTAGAACAGGAATTGCTTGGGACTATTGTTCAGGGACAAATCACCGACTATATTGCTTGCATTTTTCTGTTCCCATACGTATGGACTCATCTCCCAGACGTATTGGAGTCCATATTTCCTTGTGACTATATTTTTTGAGCATGAAGATTCCCAAGAGTTGAGCCTTAGAAAGGTTTGGGAAACCCAGCCTGGAAATTGAGGCAGCCCTGTGGTGGCATTACCTGAGAGCACTGGGTGTAAAGAAACAAGACTTGGGACACGATATCTTGCTCAACCCTCAAGAGAAGTTCCTTTTTGGGAGCATGGAGGGCCACAGCTCCATAGATCACCATGACATCTGTCTTAGTCAGGCTCTTTTTCCCAGAAAAAATGCCCTGAAGAACAGGAGAAGAAGATGTGAAACAAATTTGACTGTGGACTAACACTATGGAACAGATCATATGGCAGATGTGAATATACACTATGGAAAACTATTCAGCCGTTAAAAAAAATAAAATCTTGTCTTTTTCAACAAAATGGGTACAACTGAAAACCTTTATGCTTTGTGAACTAAACCAGTCACCAAAAGATAAACATCACATGTTTTCCATGATCTCTGACAACTAATACACAGAATACAAAAATGTAATCTGTACAAGTGAAATTGACATTTTGATTATTGTTTATAGCCTTTTTCTATTCTCTCGAGAAATAGTAGTCTTTTCCCCCCTACTTGCTACGTGTTAAAATGTTTCCCTAATGCACTGTCAAAACTGTCATTGTGAAGTGAAATGAAAGTGTATCATTGTAAAAAAAAAATAATACAAAAATAAGGAGGGAAGAGTGTGGGTGGAAAGTATCACTATGCTTCTTATGTGTATCATGAAATTGATAAAACTTGTTCACTTTATGCAAATAAAATAGGTTATAAAAGGAAAGAGATCTGCAATGAAGTTAGTGTAAAAAAAGTTGGTGTAAAATTTGGACAACATATTCTTGTCCACATGTGAATGGCCAGATTAGTGTCTTGCTCCTATTGGCCCTCAATAGAGGTAACTGTGAGGGGCTTTTGATAGTTATTCACTTGTTGGAACCTTCCATCAGGGGAAGCAGTGTATATGTAAGGGCAGCTGTTATTGAAACATGAACAGCGAACAGCGGGACAAACCCAGACACACACAGAGTTCATTGCAACCTCTCCTACCAGCATTAGTGACAGGGAATATGGGGTGGAACAAACTTGTTCTATATAGCTCATCCTCCTGCAGTGTCTTTGCTTAGACAATTCTAACCTGGAATAGTACCCTGAAACAGGAGTGGGCATGACAAAGACAAAGCATATTCATGGAAAAAAATATCAGTGCAGTTTGTCCTGGTGACAGCCAAGGCTTTAGAAGGGATTATTCTTTTTACCTTACATCGATTCATGAAAAACTTTCCCTGATCTTGGAATGCTTTAAGAACTTTTAAAACAATATCCAAGTGGTTCTCAGCACAGCATCCTAAAACAGATGTTGTTCCCTAAAATTAAAAAAAGACATGAATTTTCAGTTTAGCCATTCATTGATTCCTTTATTAATTCAACAAATGTTGTTTGAGTGTCATTATGTCCAGGAACCCTTCTGGGTGTTTGCAGTACAATAGTGGAGAGAATGTACAACAATCTCTTCTGTATGCAGTGTCTAACCAGGAGGACTGTCAGGGAGGCAACTGGGAAATAAAACAGCTAACTATATGCATCAGTATATGTGTAACTATATAGTGTGCCAGATGATAATATGGGCTATAGAGTTAAGAAGAGCAGGAATTGGGATTAGCTGGTTAGAGTTGGGGGACAGTTTATATTTTAAAGATTTATTTATTTAATTTAAGGATTTAGACACACCCACAGAGTCTTATTTACTAGCTGACTTCTAGAACAGCTGCAATGACTAGGGATGGGCCAGGCTGAAGCCAGAGGTCTGGAAATTCATCCAGGTTTTTCACATGTGTAGCAGGGGCAAAGCACTCCAGCCGTCTTCTGCTGCTTTGTCAGGCACATTATTAACAGGGGACTGGATTGGAAGTAGAGTGGTTAGGACTCAATCCTGCACTCAGACGGGATGCAAACATTGCAGCTGGTGACTTAAGTCTTAAACCACAAGTTTGATACTACAGTTTGCAATTTAGTTAAAAATGGCATCAATCACAAGGTGACATCAAGCAGCAACCTGACATAAGTGAGCAAGTGAGCTATTGGACTACATGGGAAGGAGAATTCCAAACAGAAAGTGAGTACCAATGCGGTGAGGTCCATTGAGGAGTGGATAAGCAGGCACAGAGGTGATCAGACAGGGGGTGGTGATGGTAAGGTGCAAGGCCCATTAGGTGACACTCAAGATTTGGAGTTTCAGTCTTTGGTGAGAAGCTGAAGGAAGTTTGATTAACTTTAATTTATTCCAAATTACAAATTTTATTTGTAACCAAAATTGTTAATAAAGAAAAAAATAATTGTATACATTTGTGGGGCAAAATGTGATGTTTTTATACATGCAATATCTTGTGTCACAAACAAATCAGACTAATAAATGTATCTGCCAGTTCAAGTGTGTATTGTTCCTTTGTAGTTAGAATATTTACATCAATTCTTTCAGCTCTTTTGAAATACACAACGCCTTGTCATTGGCATACTGACGGGCCATTCTGAGGTCATATCCCACCCCATTTTCTGGAACTCTACCCCTTTCCCCCTCTTTCTCCAAGGGTGATTTCTCCAAAACTGGTGCCTTTATTAATATTTGCTCATAAATCCAGTTATATGTCATTTGGCATCATAACTCTGCCAGAGGCACAAGGAACACACAAGATAGGCTCTTGTCACCAAGGTCTCAACCAGAACTGTTCCTAGTCCTTAGAATCAAGGCCACATCCTGTCAACTCTAATACCTGTGGTCTAATATCCCTGCATTTGCTGTTCCTTGTTTCCTAAGGAACCCTCTCTGTGTCTTTTATTCTGTTTGTACTATCACTTCATGATCTCTATGTTTCTTCTCTTTGAACTCATCTTCCTAACTTCTTTCTCCTTCCCCAGTTTCTCCACTCTGTTTTCTATGTGCTGCTGTTCACTGTATTTCAGCTTGGCAAAATCCAAGCTATGGATGAATCTGACTCTTCAACTTACCTAAAACCTGGTTTGCTGGGTGCTGCCAGAAATAAAGTGATAACCCTGAGGAAGTGGTGCAATCAAAGTTTGTAGTTTCAACCTCAACTAGTCCTTCAAATCTGCACAGATAACCTACTATTTTTCTTTAATCACCTTTTTCACACTGTAATTCCTGAAAGTTTCACTTTCAGTATCAAATGTTCTCCTCACTTGTAATGGCTTACTACGAATTATACATGAATAAGACCTTAGATTGGGTTCTATTTTTTCCCATTTGACTTTGGAGGAACCTGAGACATACAGATGGTATATAGTGGGAGCAAGATTGGAATCCGCTCATGCCAGGCTCGAGTTAGAGGCTTTTGGATTACACGAGCCAGAGTCCTGGTTAGTAGGCCAAGACTGGCTCAGTGAGACTAACAGTCACATGTTATCACTTAACTCAGCCAGGGTAATTTGCTGAGACAATGAGGGAGAGAGGGATACATTTCTAAGCATGCAAGCGCCGGAAGGTTTTAGAAGCTAAATATAAGGGCTTTGAGCAGTAGACACACAGTCCAACTGGCACTGAGGTTTGTCTTTTCCAGCTACTAGTCTGGCACACATTAGTTAAGCCGTAGAATCTGTATCATACAACATATATTGTTAGTAACTGTTTATTAATTGGTTCAAATAAAGATATTTATGCTTAGCTAAAGGTTCTAGTTGAATTTAGAAGCTAACTATTAATAAACATGGCTATAATTTGAATTTAAGTTGGGAACTTAGTCCCACATCTCATGTGTTGGAAACTTAATTTGAAGAATTCTTTTGAATTTGTGAATAATTCTGGGTATGTCAGATTTCAGCTTAAGAACTGTCAGTTTTGTGGATGGGAGTTATTGCCATCATGTGAGGCTATTGAGGGAAAGGAATCTCACCTGTCTTGGATCGCCCAGTTGAGTGGGAGCAATCAAAAATTCTTTAATTTGTGAACTCACGAAATCTGTGTTTTGGCAGCAGGCTAAGGTGGTTCCTATGGCTTTCCAAAGGAATTTCTGGGAAAAAAACAGGAATTTGAAGTTTGGTGAGCATATTCTGGTGAAAATTGGGCATGAGTTAAAATAGTAATTAAAAGGAAGAAATTGGGGTGATGTAGTAATTGCTTAAAAACCAGGTTCTGCAATGACTGTTTCTTCTTGAAAATGGTTCCTTCTACTGCCTCTGTGCCCCACCTGGGTTCTTCTGTTCTTGTTTAGATTTTTGTGCTACCATTTTAACACTTCTCACTTTGTATCATTTGGGATTTGAATTTTTGGTACCAGAGCATCTTACTGATCATTATAATTTTCGGTAGCTAATAAATGCTTAACAAATGCTCACTGAAGAAACACACTCAATGAAATGGGTCATTTTCAAGATGAGTTTGATTAGTTTTCTAAGATTCAAATAATCTGTGGTTGGATGATCTCAGATTAGTGCTTCTATTTAGAATCTCCACCTAATCACATTGCAGGAGACACACCTGTGTGGTTGGCCAACTCCTTTGAGTAATCTACGTGATGACAGTGACAGAGGGCTCCTTATGATTGCAGGGGAATGCATGCAATAAGAGGGAAGGTAAGGCAAATGGAAACAGGTGAGTTTTTACGAATAAATTCAGGAGAGATTGTGTAGACCAGAAGGACTGCTAAATGTATCCTGACAATATGCTGGACGATCTACCATTGTCCATACCTATAATGTCAGGATACACTTAAATAGCAGAATGATGGACTTATGAAGGACTATACTATTGTAATAATATAGGGGAAATCAGTAGGGGTGAGGAGATGAAAGGAGTGGGGAAGGGAAATCCCAGGGCCTATGGAACCGTATTGTTAAACAATAAATAAATAAAAAATAAGGGGAGACTGGATTGCTTTTTCACCTTCCAGAGTGAGTGCAGACTTGATCAGAGTGAGATTCTGACAAGGTAGCACCTGCTGTACCCTTGGCTGCCCAGGACAAAGGTCCTTATAGTCCAGAAATTATAATGAGAGAAAGACTGTGCAACACAGAAGTAGATATTAATTAGGTGCAAAACTGCAAATCTAAGACTGTCATGTGGAAATGAGTAGACGAAGAAAATCAAACTGATGTTATGAAGGCAAAATATGACTTAGAGGTAAAAGGTTGACTTCAGTGCCTCCCAGCTGTGCTCACCTTGTCTCTGCTGATTTTGAGCCAGTATGTGGAACATCTCTACTTTGGGACTTGGCATGGAATATCACACACCAAAAACACAGGCATGTCTAAAAATGAGTTTGAGTGTACCAGGAGCTGCAGTATTCTCATCCTACCCCTAGTGCCTGCCTCCGGACTGTGACTGTTGCAGCTACTTCAGTCAGGAAAGGAATTATTTTTCCCAACCTTTGAATATGGGCTGATTGTGTGACTCACTTTGGACGATGAAATCTGGCAAAAGTGACAGGGACAGCTTTCACTCTGTTTCTGAGCAGACCTTGCATGTTTTGTTGCCTTTACCAAACATAGAGACTTCACCTAGCCTGCTGGAAAATGGAAAGCCCACAAGCTCTTCTAGCTAAGACTATTATAGATGTATATGCAGTATTCCCCATGAACCCCGCTGAGGTTAGAATGATGGTGTAAGGAGGCACTGTGTAACCCTAGGCTTTAATTGTTAATTGGATGCACCTATGTTCACAGGGTACAGCTGTTGCAGCCAGACCAGTGCGCACGCTCACCCCAGTCTATTTGCATATCTGATTGGGGTTCCACCCCTTTGTTATAAAAAGAGGTGGACGGCAGGAGAGGCTTTTGTGCCATGGAAGGTCCTCGGGTAGAATGCTCTGCGGTGTGCTCTTCTTTTGCTGCCTGGTTTGGGACAGGCCTGCTCTCCCACTCCTCAGCAAACCTACTTGATTAGAGGTAGGTACAGTTTTGTTGTTGTTGTTTGTGTTTCTTTTCTCTCTAGTTTCTAGGTAATTTTTTGACCCACTCACATCGGCTGTTTCTCCTTGTGGAACAGCCCACACTTGAGTGTGAATTTATGTTTATTCCTCACTAGCAAGTAAATTCTGTTCTTGTTCTCATAAGGTAACTCTCCCTGTTTAGTATTTCTATCTTTGTGGGATGTAAGAACTGGGATTAAATACCTGCAGCTTTGGCATCCCAAAGGGGCACTGGTTGGAGTCCCAGGGGCTCCGCTGCCAATGCAGTTCTTTGCTTATGGCCTGGGAAAAGCAGCAGAGGATGGGCCAGGTGCTCGGGCCCTTCACTCATGTGGGAGACCTGCAGGAAGCGCCAGGTTCATCCCTTGCCTTCTTGGCCATTGGGGAGTGAGCCACTGGATATAAAATCTCTTTTCCTCCTCTCTACTCTGCCTTTCAAATAAAAATAAAACAAATATTTTAAAAACATTCGATATGTTCTTAAGCTACATCAAGAGGACTTTCCAGCTGAGCTCAGCCCAAATTGCCAATCTACAAAATTGTCAGATAAATATGTGGCTGTTTTAAGCAATTACGGGTAATTTCTTTTGCAGGAAAAGTTAATTAATACCTTCTTTACCCTTGTTTGGTGTAAGGACTGAGAACCATACAGGCTGCTTGTTGCTGATTGTTCTGCCTACCCAGGGTACCCTCATCCTGAAGCCATCTTGTGAACCTGGACGTTGTTAGATGAATAAGATGGGATAGTACGTCACCAGAGTAGGGAGCGTGTCAGTGAGGGGAGAGCTGAAAGTTGGCAATAAGCAACTTATGGGAAGAAGCAATAATGGAATTGATGAAACTGAGGGAATATGTTTCAGGCAAATTTCTGAAATTAACATTATGATAATGATACAACTGTCATTGGGCATGTGTCTCAAACTAGGCACTTCACTGGGGACCGTAAAAACTTTATCTCACAATACTATAGCGTTCAGACGCAGTTATTGTTTCTGTTATAGACTGGAATAGTGATGAACCGGAGAGGCTAAATAATTAAGGTTACATTAGAAGTAAGGAGCCACATTTCAAGCCTCACTGGGAATGGGTAGCTACAATAGAGAGAGAGAGGTGAGTTGTGGTAGGCAGAAGAATGGGCAGATCAGCTTTTGTGCATTCTTTTGCCTTGAAGCCTTTAACTTGTAGTGGGTTGTTTCTGGCAGGATCTCAAGGCTGGCTTGATGTGAATCAAGACATCAATGGACGTTGAAGCTATGGCAGGATAGCTGTCTTCCCACCCATTCACCTTCCTCTTTTAGAACACACACACTGAACGCCAGGCACATCTGTCTTTCTTAAACATAGGTATTTGTATAAGAGTATGTTTTGGCAAAATGTAAGCTAGTACAGTACTTTAGGTAGTCCTAAAAGGAAAATCCCAAGCCTCTTTTAACTGTGCCTCCCATCTTTTGGTTTCAGTATAGACAAGGTGGAACTTGAGCAGAAATTCTGGGTTATGAGGTAAAAGAGGGGTTCATTTCCACCCCCCGACCTAGCTGAAACACTAACCTTCTCAGTGGAGGTGTTGCTGTAACTGCCCATTTGCTGGTTGAAATCCTGACTCAACTGAATGGTCCAGGGTGTGTCATTGATCTTCCACAAAGATTCTTTGAGCAGCTGTAATAGGTGGAAGGTAGATTGGAGTGTGACTATTGAATGTGTTGCCTGGCACTCTTTAACAGTTAACTGTGCATTCAATGGGATTATGCCTTTTCCTGCAAAGTAACTGATGACTTTGAAATAGGACATATAGTGTGTGGAAATAACTCAAAGTGTCTTCTGCTTTCTTAAATGGAAACTGCTGTGAGACTTGAATCCACTATGAAACTTAACAGTTCTCAAGTTTTGATAGATGTGGAAAAGTCCTACTTCATTTATGTTTGTTGGGTTTATATATTAAACACAGGATAGAATTTTGGAATACAGAATTAAGTATTTTGAAGAGCCAATTAAATGTACAGGAATTTTTTTGCCAATTTCAATTTTAGCAACTAAAGATGACTGGTTTCACCAATTGTTTTGAGTCAGAATCATAATTCTTGTGACCCATATCCTCTTTCATAGAACAGTAGATTAAAAATGTGGTTTCATTTTTGGAGGGCAAAATCATAGCAATTTTTAAAATACACTATTTCTCCTATATTTTTCTAAGCTTATGAAAGATACTTATTGTCAAAGCATTCATTTTCTTAAAAGAAGCTCAGAGGCCTTTTAAGAACGAGCCTTGGAAGTTTAAGCGAATGATGTGTGTAGTTGGTTTCAGCTGGTTGTATACTCAAGATTGGAAGGGAAAATTTTTCTTAAGGCTAACTGCTAGAGAAAGTTAAGGTAGTAGCTGGGACAAGGTTTTTGCCTAGTGGTTAAGATGACTGTTAGTCTCATGTGAGACATGGGTATCCTATCTACTTTTGATGTCTGGCTCCACCTCCTGATTCTAGTTTCCTGCTAATGTGGACATAGAGGGTAGAAGAGCATGGCTCAGGGAATTTTCTGCCATCCATCAATGCAGAAGATCTGGATTAAGTTCCCAGATCCTGGCTCTAGCCAGGCCCAACCCTGGCTGTTACAGGTACTGGAGAGTAAACCAGTGGATTGGAACTTGTTACCTTTCTCCCCTCTTTGACTCTTGTTGCATTTTTTTTTTTAATCTAAAACTAGGAATATAAGACAAATTTTGAGGGAGTGTTATCTTAGAATTGAACATTCATAGAACAGTCATTTTCAGATCTTCACTGGGTAAGAATCATTATTGAAGGCCCGGCGGCGTGGCCTACTGGCTAAAGTCCTCGTCTTGAGCGCCGGGATAACATATGGGCGCCGGTTCTAATCCCGGCAGCTCAACTTTCCATCCGGCTCCCTGCTTGTGGCCTGGGAAAGCAGTCAAGGACGGCCCAAAGCTTTGGGACCTTGCACCCGCGTGGGAGACCCAGAGGAGGATCCAGGTTCCTGGCTTCAGATCGGCGCAGCACTGGCCGTTGAGGCTCACTTGGGGAGTGAAACATCGGATGGAAGGTCTTCCTCTCTCTCTCCTCCTCTCTGTATATCTGACTTTGTAATAAAAATAAAAATAAATCTTCAAAAAAAATCATTGTTGAGAGCCTTTAAAACCTGATAGTGCTCAAGCACTATCCAGGAAATCCTTACTGTGGAAAGATAATGATAGGAGGTAATGGAGGCACTGTGTAGAGCTCATCGAAAATGGATACTTGGCCGTCGGTATTTTCTATATAGATGGCTTGTGAACTGAACCTAGTAAGAACTCCTTGGGCACAGCCTCCATGATTTTCTTGGATTCCTGAAATTGAAAAATCCCCAGGAGGCTGATGTCCAACACCTGACTGCAATTTTCCATTTCTAGAATTTGATATTGCATAGGGCACTGTTTAACTGTAGAGATGAAAGTGTCATTTATGAATTAGAGAATGCTTTCTTTTCTAGAAAGGAGATGCAGTGTCATCCTTCGGTTTTTTAGAAATTGAGGAAAAGCCTGAGAAATAGGTGAGAGGCAACAGTGCATAGCGTAGAAGTGTAATGTACATTAATCTGTTTCTTGATGTGAAAGGTAAAAAAATATAGTTGCAAATGGAAGAAAAAAACTTCAAAATTAGGATTTAAGAAAGATACAAAAAATGAGTAAGTGAAAATTGCAAAACTATTAGGCTCTTAAATTGAAGACTAAAGATTGTTGCTCAAATTTTTGTGACTATGAAAGATTTATTTGAAAGGCAGAGTTGGAAAGTGGAGAGAATGAGGAGGTGAGATCAATTTTTCATTTGCTGGTTCATTCCCCAAATTTCCACAACAGTCAGGGCTGGCCCAGGCTAAAGCTGAAAACCTGGAACTTCATCTGTGCCTCCCACATGCACGGTCCAATACCATTTACTGCAGCGTTACCAAGTGCATTAACAAGCAGCTGGGTCAGAAATGAAGCATCTGGAATGAGATGTGGTATTAACGCGGCATGCTGGCAGTATAAAAAGTACTTATTCACCACAATCCTAGCACCATCAAATTTTGGTGATTTCAAGAGCAATCAATTCTGTTTACTGTCTTTCAGAATTTGGTTGCTTTTTGTTCAAATGGATAAAGTCAGTTGAGGTTATCGCCTCATAGTCAATAACTAATCTAGAAGCTACCCTTACCTGAAGCAGCATGGTTTCCCATAACACGATACTGGCATTTCCTGAAAATAGAAATTGATGTGATAACTACATATGAAGACCAAATTTTCTATCACTGGGTTCCCAGTGGGTGCTGGAGTTCCATTTCAGGTATTCTCCTTGCCCAGAATGGCTACTGGAAATGAAATTTTCTACATGGAGAACTTTTGGGGCATTAATCAGATGCAGCTCTTCAATTGGTGATTAAAAATCTAGAGTTTTCACTAATCTCACCATTAATCACTGAAATGATCCTTAAAATGTGTTCTCATGTGTATTAAAAATAGCTTTTGGGAGTACTATCAAATGGGAGCTCTCCTAAGTACAGAGTAAAGACCAGCACAAAAGCGAAGGTTCCTGCTAAAAGTGCTTCCTGCCAGGTCTTCTCTTAGAATGACTTTTGGTAGAGGAAGACGATTGAAGTCCAGAAAGAAAGCATGGTTGTCTTTTTTTTTTTTTGCATTTCCTTTTAAAATTGCCTCATGTCTTTCCAGAGAAACGATATACCATGACTACATGTTCCCGCCACCTCGGACCAAGATCTGATTCAACCTCTCGTACCTTCCAGAGGCTGCAGGAGCTCAGGTAAGCGTGTTTTCCATAGTCCTACTAATTTGGGATGGATTAACTCAGGCAATATCTTCAAAAGTCCTATTGCACCAGCCCCACACAATTTCCCTAAACTGGCAAGCATGGATATTACCTGTAAGGTAGAAGACAAAATGGTCAATCTCCAGGTATTTGAGTGACCCAGCCACCCTTTTTCTTTTGCTGTTGTGATGGATGTTCTTGGTTTCTAAATTGGATCATTTTAAGACATATCACTTCAGTCTGTTCTCCAAAAGTCAAGACTTAGGCAGTTCCTTCCCCTCATTTTTTTGGAGGATACATATGAAAATATTCCTAGTAATCACCAAGCAAAAATGCAGAAAGAACCAGCATGAGTATGTACATTTATTTAATAAATTGGAGTGTATGAAAATCATGCAAGGGTATTTTGTGTTATGGTCAGTGGGAGGGGAAATTTGAACAATAGATGCGGAGTTTTTTGGTTGTCCTGGATGACACTCTATTACTACTTTAAAATTGTGAAGTTTAGTAAGTGGGTTAGAACATAATCTTGACAATCATAAACATTCTGGAGTGTAATTAGCACAACATAGAATTCTGTTTTTGTGGGTCTTTTGGTTTTGGAAGTGAATTATCTGTGATTAGTTTTATCCAATCTTGGTTTTTTGTTTTTTTCTAACTTACCAGAAGCCTGGCCAGGAGCTGCTGCGATGTAGGGAGTTTGACTAGAAAGAGAAAGCAGGTTTCATCATCACAATAGGGGATAGAAAAAAACCCAGTCTGGGATGAGTCTCAATAGACAACTTTGGGTTCCTAAAAGGATGTACAAACCCATTCCCGTGGAGATGACAAGTGCTGTGGACTCCTTGACATTTTGCTGCTTTCTTTCCTCTGCCATAATCAGACTTCTGATGATGTTAAATAAGTATTCCAGAGTTCCCGTATATTCCATAGGTACCACAAAAGTAAGGATTTTTGGCCATAACACCTGTGGACAACATAAGGCAAATGCAAAAATGGCTTATTTCATGTCTGATTCTCACTGTGTGGTTCCTCCTGGTTTAGCATCTTGTCTCTTGCTATCATTTTGCTGCTCATAAATGAAAATGGAACCATCTAATAAACTCTGCATAGTGCATTCTGTCTCAGGTTCTAGTCTCAGTGAGTGTTGGTCAGTGTTTCTTCTGACGTTGTTGCTGAACTTGGGGTCAGGAATAATTCCCTGTGTTGAGAGATTATTCCAAGATACTTGTGGGAGCTCTGCAATTCATGGATCCTTCTTACTAAGGGCCTACATTTTCCTCATGTCGATGTGACAATCAGAATTGTTCATGTAATTCCCCAAACCCCAAGAATGCAGTGGTATGTCCTGGTAGAGAAATATTGGCAGCACCTGGACTGCTGCTTTTGATGGAGGTTTTTGAGCTGATCTTTCCATTTTGGAGATATGAAATATCTGCAGATTTCTTTATTCAGTGCTTCTGGTCCTGGGAGAATGTGCTTGTGCATGGTTCCACTTTGTACATCTTTACCCTCTGTTCTGGAATCTCTATTTAATCGCCAGGCTTGGTCCTTTTCCATTGCAAGATAAGTTCTCATGAAATTTGCATTTCAAAACCCAGATCACTCAAGAAAAATATGCAATCCTAGGTGGAGCTTATGAGTCAGAGTGGTCTGTTGGTTGTCTCCTATGCTTTGTATGTCTGGCCACTAAATTTTTCTATCTTGGTTAAGAAAAATGCAGATTTTAAAGGGTCCTGCTCCAGATGAGGTTCAGATCAGGCCACCAGGGAGGCCTGAGAAGGGGAGATAACTTCTCAGAGAAAGAGGCAAAGTTTGGACCTTCACTGCATTATAATTATCATTGAGTGATTTGCCATGTTTCCAAATACTCTAGGGGAAGAAGAGAAATAATCCAGGAAGGTGGCTATATGCTGTTTTAACAGATAATGGTGATGATCTAGATATGAGTCATTTTGGTTCATTTATGATTTGCTTTTGAGGAGCTACCAAATGTTAGGTACTGAACATCACTGTACACATCATTTATAGACTCACAAGCTGATAACATGTGAACTACAATATCTGACTCATAAATGGTGGCATTTTAAGATGAGCTAATGGGTGGGAAGTGGGAACCAAAGATCCCTTACCTGAGGCATTCCAATGACCAGTGGGTCCAGAGTCCTTAAGACCTCTAAGCTGGTTTCTTGGACCACTTTCTCCCCTGTATCATCCTCCTGACAATTAGTTTTCACTGGTTTCTCCTTTAAGAAAGATGAAACAGGTGTGGTTATTAATCCCAAAGGCTGGTCCACTAGCCTTGCATGAGTGAGTTATACTCTCGTGGAGGAGGCAGTGATTCCATGTTCAGGGTTCATGGAACTGGTGATCTCATGAAAGAGACCCCAGAGAACTAGCTAGCACCTTCCACCATATGAGTACATGGAGAGACGGCTCTGCCTAGGAGCAAGTGAGCCCTCACCAGGCAGTGCATCTTACATCTCCCAGAATTCAAAACTATGAGAAATTGATGTTTGCCGTTTAAAAGCCACCAAGTATATGGCTTTGCAGTTTAGCAGTTGAATGAACTAAGCAGTGCCCTAAGCTTAATATTTTTCATTTTTTCCTCTACAATGATACACCCTCTGCCCCTTCCCACACCACCATCAACACAAGCCTTTGGGTTACCTTCTTAACAAAAGCTCATTTAACTGAACTTGTGTTTACTGTAAGCAAATAATCTAAAAGAGAGGAAATGGAGGAAACTTGAGGCTGGAAGCCTTGATCAGAGTGATGAGAGTAAAATTGACATGAAACACAAGCTTTCTCTGTAAAGGCAGTTGAACCCAATTGCATTTGTGGCACTGTAGACATCCACACTGCAGCTTCTTCATACCAAGTTCTTGTTGGACAAGGCAAATTGAGAGAAGACATAGTCGATCAGCGGCCATCCTTCCCGAGCTTCCACATAGCACTTTTCACACATGGTTTGGATGAGGAGAAGGGTGGAATTTCTTACCTAGGGAGAATTGTGATATTTAATGGTACTTGAAAGAGTGGAAATTGAGCATCTCCTATTCCATGGATCATTTAGTGGAAACCTTTCAATAGGGATTATACACGGAATAATGTCACAGTAAATAGATGGTTCTGTGAGTAACCTATGGGTTATGAGGTAAACTCCCTGAAAATGGTTTCTTAAACCACACCCTGCTCCCTGGCTCCTCAAAACACAGAATCTATTACCCTATGTTAGGTATATTGGTCATTTGGGGCTCTTTTAAAATACTCAATGGAAGCATACATTTAAGTTACAGGACCAGGCACAATTAATTATTAATAATTTCAAAATGCAAATGACTGAAAACCAGACTTTTGTATTTTGCATCTGGTGCTAATTCACTTTGTCAGTTAGCATATGGGATTGTGAGCATGTATTACAATATTTGTTAACTCTTGTTTAAACTTACTATGTTGCTTCGGAGGAGGATACAAAGCTAAAAATTCAATCCTTTTATGAATGGATATTTTAATGGGGATAAAAATTTTGAACAGAAAAGCAGTGCTGTATGGTGACCAAAACAAAGACTGCATGCCAGTCATTCAAAGTAGGAGTGAAAAGGGAAGCCTGTATTTTGCCCGGAGACCTGGCAGTCTTTCCCTGAATGTCTGCTCATGAGTTTTTTTGTTGACTTGATCTGTTATCAGGCCACGTTTTTATATATAGCTATCCCACTGTTATTTATCACAAAACTTAACTTTTTTAAGTCTTTGGTGAGCAAACTATGTTTGAGGATTTTCCTCATCTTCATTGGCCTCTAAATAAAGTGCCATTTTCATACAGGAAATACACCAATGTCTCAGTGTTCTTGACTTTTTTCCCCCTTGTAACTTCTGCATCTCCTAATGGGGAATACTTGAGAAAATACTCAGGAAGTATTGAACAATCAACCATGTGCATGGCCCGCTGTAAGTTCTCCTTGGCGGAGAAATAGGATGCCTATGCCAAAAATGAGATCTAAGAGTTCTTTATAGACTTCGGAGGTGGCATATCCTCTTACTTATCAGCAACTACATTTTAAATTACCTGAAGATTACTGGCATAGGGATGCTCTGTAAGAAATCTTTTACAGAGAATTCTCGGGCTGTGTGTGCTTGATGGCTCAATCCTGCTACAGTTTATCTTTTTGGGAAAGAGTTCTTTTAAAAGTGGAATTGGTTTACTAAGTTCTTTCTAAAGCAGTCTCAAAGGTAGATCCTTAAAGAGACAAAATCATTTAATTGCCGTTTAACAGCTACCATCAACCAAATAAAAATCAATGAATTCTCTTACTTTTTTACTGGGGTCACCCATGATGGCTTTGACTGTTCTTTCAATTGAAATGATGTGGTCTCTCAACTTAGGCTCTGGAGGACAGAAATTGAGAGGTTCTACTCAGTGGGAGAACAGTGTTGTAGGATTAATGACAAGCATAAATTAGTACTTATGATCAATAGCAGCAAAATTGCTTACATTTAATTCCCTCCCATCCTCCCCCTGCTGCATGTCTTTAAAAAGATGATCTGTTTGATTTCCAATTACATTTATTCTTTTTTAAAAATGATGTATTTACTTGAGAGAATTAGAGGAAGAGAGACATTCCATCTGCTTATTCACTCCCCAGATGGACACCATTGCCAGAGGGTCAATCCAAAGATGGGAGCCAGAAGCTGCTTCTGGATCTGTGTAGGAGAGAGGACCCAAGGCCTTGGGCCATCATCTGCTATTTTCCTAGGCCATTAGCAGGGAATTGGATCAGAAGTAGAACAGCTGAGACATGAATGGGCACCCAAATAACATGCTAACATCACAGGCAGAGGTTTAGCTTGCTATACCATTGCACCAGTCCCTGTTTCATCTTGCTTAATATTCTAGGTTTCCTAGTGATTTTTTTTAAAGGTTTATTCATTTTTATTGGAAAGCCGGATATACAGAGAGGAGGAGAGACAGAGAGGAAGATCTTCCATCCGATGATTCACTCCCCAAGTGAGCCTCAATGGCCGGTGCGCGCCGATCCGAAGCTGGGAACCAGGAACCTTTTCCAGGTCTCCCACGCAGGTGCAGGGTCCCAAGGCTTTGGGCCATCCTCGACTGCTTTCCCAGGCCACAAGCAGGGAGCTGGATGGGAAGCAGAGCTGCCGGGATTAGAACTGGCACCCATATGGGATCCCGGTGCGTTCCAGGCGAGGACTTTAGCCGCTAGGCCACGCTGCCGGACCCTCCTAGTGAGTTTAATACATCATATTCAGTGGATTTCTCTAAATCTGACACTGCTTGATGTTTCTTATACGCGGACTGAGTCACAGTGCTAACTGAATCCTATCATGCATTTTAAAGCTGAATTTCAATATTTTATTGACTATCAATTTTATGATACACTTTTATTTTATATTTCACAACAAAGAACCTGTGGCCAACCATTTAAGGACACTATCAATAGTAAGAAGCACTTAATATTTTGAGCCTAAGGTACTGTGTCATGAAAAATAAGACTTGAAAAAAGATGAGAACAACGTGTGACAATTTCCAAACTTAACTACAATAAAGGTAAAACAGACACTGTGGTACTGGCTTAGGGAAAGCATATAGAATCTTTAATAAAACATGGTAGTTCATTAAATTCTATTTTCCTACATTTACCGGTTTCTAGCGCGTGGTATGCTCCTCTCCACCCCTTTAATCTCAGGCCTCTTAATCAACCAAATCTTCCAGATTTTAATGTTGGTTCTCAAGAATTCTACTGCTCCTACTCAATTGGGTGTACCCATAGATATGAAAGCAGAGGCAACCGAAAAGGCTGGTTTGAAAGGTCAGGGTTGTAGAAGACAGAGTTTCACTCGCACATGGGGTTACGTGGCATGCAAAGGGCAGTGGATAGGATTATTCATGAAATGGCTTCAGTGTGCTTCTTAAGCCCCTTTGGCTTCATCCCTGTGCTTACCTTCAGCATTGATAGCCGATCTTAACAAAGTCAGGACTCCCACCCGAATGCTCTCATTATTACTTCTTATTTGTTCATCAAAAAATTCCACCAGGTCTGCAGGGCTGGAATGGGCTGCAGGTGTGAGAAATACTGGGGTTGTAAGCACTTATTTTCATCCCTGGGAAGGTAGTTGTGAGTGGAAAGGCAGGCATTCTGTTGTGAGCCTTATCCAGTCACTCTTCTGCTGGTCATTTGACGTCAGGAACTGGTCCTTTTTCAGTGGTCACTTCCTAGTGATCAGCTTCATATACTTCAGCTCAATTCTGTTCTTACCTGTGAATGTGCCCTCATTTGAGAAGTCGGGTGTTTCCAGGTATAACCAAGTGAGGAGAAGTCATTACATAGTAGGCCCTGGCTCAATACGACCAGAGTCCTCCCTGCCAAAAAGCAGCGATCTACTCGAAGCCTTGGTGAGAATATGCTGTGGTGTTGGTGGGGACTGGGCAGGGCCTGGTAAACCAAGATGCTAGAGGGTTGTGGAGGGAGGCAGGGTGAAAAGTGGGGAGAATGAGGTGATGCCTAGATGGAGGAAAGCAAACTGGTTTCAGAGCTATTAGTTACAAGGGAACTTAACTGGAGCGTAGGAGGAAGAAGAGGAGAAAGTATAGAGGCAGAGGGCTCAGTGGAGGAGAGAAGCAGAACACAGCAGAAAGCATGCGATGGGGTAGCAGAGGTGACGTCACTAGCTAGGGGAGACTAGAGGTGTGTCTGGCTCTGTGCTGCTTGTTCTCCGGTAAGATGGCTCCAGCAGTTTCATCTCTTGACATGGGACCTTATTGGCTCGTCACCTGCACTGTCAGGTCTTCTAACCAAGTGATACAGCACATTGTTTTGTCTAGGCAGGGAGAAAAAGGAGGGAATGACAGAGATGTGAAGACTGACTAGTGGTTCAAGAGGTATCAATACTAAAAGGTGTCCAGGAGAGGAGGTGTCTGGATCTGATGCACTTTTCCATTATTTCAAGTTTTAAAAAAAAATCATCCTGCCTTTCTGGGACTGTTCTAGTTTGAGAACTGAAAATTACATCTCCATGAAGCCACCAGTCCAGACACTATGGCATGACTGGTCTTTGTGCCTATCGTCCCTGGGAGTGTGTCGGAGGGGAGGGACAGATGTGTAATACTGTGTTCTGCTGAAACAATGTGTGTGTCCAGGCAACCCCTGTTACTGTTAGCAGTCTTCCCCTAACCACTGTTGGCATCATCAGGGGGAGGCGCTTTCATTAAAACCACCAGATGCAGGGCCCTACCTAGAATGAGGAAACAGCTTGAAGCTTCAATTTCATTTTCTTTCACCGGAGGTTTTGGAACCCTGCAGATCTGAATGGGGAGGGGAAAAATCAGGAGGTACATATTAACAACAGAAAATGGGTTAAAATAAAACAATCAGGTTAGAAACCATGCTCTTCTCACCTGGTGGAGTAAATTGATAAAGATGGATTTTCTCAGGTTCCTCGGAAGGACAATGTCATAGAGGACGGCTGCTGCTAATATTTGCTTTAGACTCTGAAAGGGAAGCTCGTGTAGGTTAGTTGGAGCCTGCCGTTGAGGCAGCAACATGGGATGTCAAAGAAAAATACTGAAAATTTCTGACTTTGCTGCAGTTGCACTTTTTCCATAGTGACCGTAACTCTTCCATGTTTGTCAGTGTCTCAGCAGCTAAGAGTAGAAATTCTCCACCCCTTTAGGATGTGATATTCCATCATTCCATCTCTTTTCTACCCCACAGTCCCAAAAGACCCTCTGGACAACGTGCGGATAGATTCTCTGATGCGTATCCTCAGCACGGTAGCCCTTACCTGAGTGATGTGAAAGTCGGTTTCTTGGTCTTTATATTGGTTCAGGAGCCAGGGTATCTGGCTCATGGCGTATTCATAGAAGTCTTCTCGGTGCAGCAGCAAGCTCACTGTGGGGCCATGGGCCTTAATGATGACCAAAATCTGCAGAGGCAGCAAATGAATACCACGGCTCAGGCTTTACTGTGTTCTTTACACGTTTCTCAGAGCACCAGTTTCCCCATAACTTTCAACTAGGGAAAAATTCTTAAAGTCTTTTTGAAAAAGTGTTCAGATCCATCCTGGGATTTAGCTGCCATTACAGCCTCTGTCTATACTCCTGAGGAACAGTAGGATTTCTTTTTTTCTTAATCTATCTGGTATGTCATGGTATTTTTATATATTGGCATGTTAAGGTTGTGACTCTGAAGTCAATAATGCTATTGAAATAATTTGTGAAAAAATAAGGGTAGGGGAGACGGAGGAGGAGGAACGGGATTGGGGAGGAGCTTGTAAATCTGTATCATGTAATATGAATTCGACTAATTTATATAAATTGTTCAGATAAAGGTCATGGCAAGAGGCCATGCTAACGCACACCTACATGCATGTCCATGTTAGTATTAATTTCAGTCATTTGCCTTTCTTTTCTGTATTCTTTAACTTCTCAGTAATTTTTAATGTATTAATAAATTTAAAATTTCCCTAATTTGAAAATTCATTGATTTAATGTTACCTTTACTCTTGCTATCTCCAGCCAGTTCTGTTTGTCTTGCATTGTTTTTTGACCAGTACCTTTGTTTTTTGTTTTTCTAAATTTTAATATTGATTACATGGTTGAGGGGGTTGCAGACCCTTGTGGGCTTCCCATTAGGGTTGTAGAGGAAGGAGGTACTTGATTTGGCTAAATTTCATACAGTAAACTGCCTCAAAACTTCTCAGCAGCCATTTGTTTTACTCAAGACTGCCAGCTGGATGGGTCATCTGTCACTCATTTCCAAACAATGGACTCTATTCAAGGATTTTCTCACTTGAGCTCTGTAACAAAGGACTTTGTAGCTCTTTTATTGAAAGTCTTTTCTTTCATATGTTCTAGAATCTCATTCTGTCTGGCTCTTCTTGTTCAGTGGTTTATTCTCCACTGTCCATCATGAGGACTAATCCTTCTGCTGCTCCTTAATTCCTAATACCAGCAGAACTCCAATTTTGGTACATCCCCACTCAACACTCTCCTTGAACAATTCTGTGTAATCAATACCATTGATTTGCTTGACATTTGTGTGATTGTGTTACCTGTATTTTCTGTATCCAGTTTTTGTTCTTAACTCTAATTGTGAACATTCCCAAAGTGATCAGTATGTCTTCATTTAAAATAATAAAAACATTCTATTCAAAATATTCATATTAATGATAACCATTTTGTGTTGTCACAAACTCTTGCATTTTTTTCTCATCCTAGTGACCTTTTAAGATCGTTTCAGTCAGAAATATTGACCTCACCCAGGTACTTTCATTTTCCCTTATTTTTAGGCTTTGAATTGTTCATTCTATTATTCATCCAATTTTTCTGATAGGCACAGCTGATATTTATGTTAATTCTCTTACTTAAATGACCTGAAATGTCTATAGTCTCTTGATAATTCTATCTTAATCCACTTCTGTACCTGGTCCATTTTTCATGTTGACATTTGAATGAGTTTTCCTGACACTCCAATGCTTGCTAAAATCCTTTAAGAGGCAAGATGGAGGTGCAAAGTGTAGAGAAATGAAGAGCAACGAATGTTGATTTGCTTTAAAGGAGAGGAAAAAGTGTTTTTTGTTTTATAAAAGAAAAAGTTTCAGCTCTGCTTAGCACTCAAGATTCTACATTATGTGGCCAGGACAACATGTTTTGTTAGTCTTCTACCTTGTTGTTTTTTTTTTTTTAAGAGTTATTTTACTTTTCTTGGAAAGTCAGATATACAGAGAGGAGGAGAGACAGAGAGGAAGATCTTCTGTTTGTTGATTCACTTCCCAAGCGACTGCAGCTGAGCTGATCCAAAGCCAAGAGCCTGGAGCCTCTTCCAGGTCTCCCACACAGTTGCAGGTCCCAAGGCTTTGGGCCAGTCTTGACTGCTTTCCCAGGCCACAAGCAGGGAGCAGGTTGGGAAATGGGGTCGTCGTGATTGGAACTATTCTCATACGGGATCTCAGTGCCTGCAAAGCAAGGACTTTAGCCACTAGGCTTTGGTGCTGGGCCCTTCTACCTTATTTCCTCTGTCCTCTTTTTCTGATCACACTCAAGTATGCATGTTATCCTATCTCCAGCAATGAACCCCCCCCAAGGAATGTGCCATCTATGGGGTCAGCATCCTCAGCCCTTCCAGCACTTGGGACAGGAGAAGTGCTTCCCTCTTGAGCTTTCCCACCACTTTCTCACTTTGTGTTCACTTGTCTGACTCTTCCAATAGGAAATAAGAGGAGTAGCCATCACATGAATTCAGGCTCTTGTTTTCCAGGTATCTTGAAGGACAGTGTTCTGTTGGAATGTCTTAAAAATTCCATATTTGCTAGTAATTTGATCAACACAGGATATATAACAGCTCAAAGTACACAAAGGAAACAACTAGAGAAGATAGCTAAGTGTCAAACCTTTTATAATACAGCAATAGAAACCTAAATAGAATATAATTTAGCTTACTTTAGAAGATTACAGCCATTAAACATGCTAAAGCTGGGATTATACATGTCAATATGCTTTGTAATTAGTTCTGCTTAAGACTTTGCAGTATTTTGATGCAGCAAAGCACATTTTTAAGATGTTATTTGTGATATTCATAGACAAGAAATTGCCAGAAACTGTTCTGTTTAATGAGTGACCCATCTCAAATATGGCTTATTCATTTTTTTCTGGTTTCTTGTTCTTTCCATGTACTGAAGCATCAATTTATGAGTGAGGGAATTCTGGTTTATTGAATCTCTGCTGTTTCCCATCACCTGTAACAGTGTCTGACATGTCATGAGGATTCAATCGGTATTTGTTATAAGAATGAGTAACATATAAATGGCAGAAAGTGAAAGATTTGATCAACTTGAAAATAAACTAATAGTGTCCAGATGGAGTAAGCTTAATTGTCATTAAGAGAAAATCTAGTCGGAGAATTGGAGGACGCAGGTTGAGTTACACTGAGGACACACTCACATGTGCAGGTGATGCTGTTGGGGCCCATTTCTCCATTATATACTGGAACAGCATGAAGATCTTGTCAGATAATCGGTTAGCATCCAGTCTGGGATAGGGGAAATCTTTCCAATGGTTGACATACTTGTAAATGGCTTTGCTGAACTTCTCCAGGGCTGCATTTAAAAAACACAACAGACTAAGAAAAATATAAGGTGAGAAGGACCATAAAGTAAACTAACGCAAAAATGCTGATGATTGGCTAACATTTAGTAGTTGCTGTACAATCAAGACTATCAAATATATAAAGTCTGCAGTAATATTGGTAAAAGGTAAATTAAAATTGTAATGAGGTACATTATCCATGATGACTAAAACTTAAGACTTTGATGCTAATGGTTGACAAGTCTAAGATGAAATTCAATCTAACATACTACATGTGGGAGTTGATATGAATATTTTAGACAATGCTTTAACATGAGATAATAACATTGAATATACATACTATATGACCCAGCAAGGTATATATATATACATTATATATATACATTATATATATAAGGTATATGAGGTATATATACATTATATAGAGATACATAAAATCACTAAAATCTTAGGCAAGAATATTCACATTAGCTTTTTATGTTAATAGAATCAAACATGAATTAGCCCAATTAGGTGTTATTAAGTGAAATACAAAATATTTAAGAAATGAAAATGGACTATAGCTACACAGAACAGCATGTGCAAATCTCAAGAGAACCCAATGCTATAAAATTGTGTACTGTGGTTCTCCTTAGGAGGCGGTACAAGGGATGGAGGCTTCTGGAAGCTAGTTATCTGTCAGATCTTGCCCTGAGCGATAGGTACATGGATAACATTGTATTAGCTCATCAACCTATACACTTTTGATTTATATGCTTTTATTTGTGTCTTAATTCAATAAAAATTATTGGGCTTTAAAAATACTATTCATTTTTTTGCCTCAGATGCATTAAAATTTTTTTTCAGTCATCATGCAACCCATTACAGGGACTTGTAAAGCCATTTCATAGGTCATTTCCTTGAGGGCATCTCTGAGAAAATGAATACTTTGGAAAAGACACTGGAAGATTGGCTCTAGAACTGGTTGTTTATTGCCTTATGCACATCTTATCCAAACTGATTTGAGAATCTTTAGCTACATTTTGATAGTCCTGTATGTGTGTGTACCACTGGCTTCTAAGCAATAAGAAGGAAGGGATGATATCTTGTCAGCTGATGGTGCATAAAGCAGCCAGCAAGAGATTATACTTGCTGATTAACTAGCTACAAATGGCTATTAAATATTACACTTTGACAATCAGGCTAAAAGTTGCTTGATGACGAAGGCGTGCTTACAAAACCTTGTAACACAAATGGAGAAGTTTTCTGCAATTGTAACAAGATTTCCTTGTTTCATTTTCTGTTCTTGGATGTTAACATGGTACGTAAGATTCTATTGCTCCAGAGTTTATTTGTAGGAACAAAGTGAAAGCTGTGATGGTATTTAGGGATAGTAAGAATGAGTGTAAATTGAAATCTAGTGTGTTGCTCACGTCCTTTGAGGGCTGTCTTGACTCACATACCAGCCGAGTGACCTCAGTTAACTATCAGTTTTCTCATCTGTAGAATGATGGAAATATTACCCACCTAATGGACTTGCTGTAAGTTACGTGAAATGGTAACATTAAAATACTCAGGACAGTTTCCAGGCACATGAAATAGTAAAATGCTATCTTTATTGAGGAGAGAAAGGAGGAAATGGAATAGATGAGGTTGACTTGACAGGAAAAAGACATTTTTAACATCATGGCTTTTTATATATGAATACAACGTAATGTTAGGGTAAAAGTAGAAGTGACCTTAGAAATCACTCAAGTTGGTTTCAGGGGTGACATTGGAGCTGAGGGAATCCAAGGCCACCTGGCAGTGAAGTGGCTTAGATAAGAGTCTGAGTCTCTGGACTCATCTCTCAAACCGCCCTCTGCACTGCAGCTGTGCTTCCCTAGGATTCCTTAGGAATCTTCTCTGCTGTTTCTTGATTACTTGAGAAACTTGATTTTGGTTAATTTCTTTACTGACAATGAATTTTTAGTTAATTTCTTCTCTTATAATGCATTTTGTTTAATTCCTTCACTTATAATGAAATATTTCATTATAATCAATGTCAAAATTTAATTAACTGCCAAGAGTTAGCAAGTGCTCACTCATTGCACAAAGTATGATCCAGTTAAATAAGGAGGCTGGTAGAAGTGGAAGCTAAATAGGACAATGTGAAAAACATAGATCGAGTGGTTATAGAGATCTGGATTTGAATGTCCACTGTGAGTCTTGTGTCACCATCTTGGGAACATTGCCAATTCTCACATGCCTTGTCTGTAACATTGGATGGTAGCATTTACCTTGTTGACTTAACTATGAGGATTGAGAGAGAACTTTCTGAAGAGGGACTTCCATGTGGTAGGCATATTATTAGAAAGGGGAAGACTGCAGTAAAAGGAAAAATGAGACTCTAGCTTAACTTGTTAGTATGGAGTCTGGTCTCGAGCAAAGAGGGAATCCCAGGATTACCCACCAATACAGAAAGTTTGCTTCATTCTTTCATCCTCAGCCAGCCTGAGCATGGTCTGCATTGTGAGCAGGGTCATCATCATGAAGGGGATGCTCTGGGACACTGCATGGAGAAGCACAGAGATGAAAATAAAGGTGTTCATCTTCCCATACTGGATTCCTTTGAGTCCCCATTGCACTAACACCAAACGTTTCAGGGTGGTATAAAGGTGGCAGGTGAAGGGCAACAACAAGACGCTCCTCTTCCTCCTTCCTTCACCATAATGCTAGGTTGTGGTTAAAGGATCAAAGAGAATCAAGGAGTTAGAGAACCAAGCAAGTACTAGCTGCATGGACTTCTGAACCTAGTGGTCAGTGACACCTGTTCATATAGATATTTATTGTAGTCCGTCTGTCCCACCCAACCCTGACTGTGCCCTCAATGCCTGATACATATAACAAGTGCCCAATAGTTACATTAAGGGTAGGAAAACTTTTCTCCATGTAAGTGTACAGTGAGTTTCAGAGTATGCCTTAGGGAGAAGATGTTTTTACAAGCACAAAGCTGGATGGAGAGTGTGAGGTTGGGAGAGAGTCCAGTAGTTCAGTAGCCTGAACTACTAGCTGTTCAGCAGGCTTATCTGCTGAGCATAGTAGCTGCATCATATTCTTTGCCACAGAAGAGAGTGATGCTCTTCCTTCTGCTATTTGCTCCCATGGGGGTTGTAGACAATTTGCTAGGGGGTGGTTGTTTCTTCTGGAAAATGTGTATGATTATATCCCTGATACCATAACTCGTTGCAAGTTCAGCCAGGGCAAGCACAACAAATTCATTTGGTAGCTCTAGGATCCTGAAGTTACTTTGGACTTCGTACATCACAGAATTGAAATCATGTGCAGCAAGAGACACCAGAACTTCACCAGCTAGCATTCTGATTTCTCGGAGAATCTGAGGAGGAAAAGAAAGATAACAATCACAATCAGGGGAAAATTAAGATGAACTTGGAGAAAAACAGTCTACATGGTATTTCAAGTTCTACTTGCTTTGGTATAGAGGGAGAATGGTCTGTTATAAAACCATAATGAAGGACTATTGAAATGGTTGTCTACAGTCAGAAAAAACAGATAATTTAAATGCACTAAAAAGAAAAACAAAACAATCCCCAAACAAAACAGAACAAAAAACCTCAAAAAAATTGGTTTTGATGGAGTTGCTGTAAACCTGAGGGTCAGTAGATATTTTCTGGCTTATTTGTCAGATAATAAGGGAAGGATCTGATTTAAATGAACTGGGCTAGGAGTTGAACCTTCAGTTTTGTTCTAATTATCTTTTATGTCAGATGGGAAGGAGCTTCTGCTATTGGTGATGGATCTACTCTCCTGCTGAGGAAAATATCAATCTGGACAAGATATTAAGATATAAGTGCACTGAGGAACTCACAATAGCAAATGGAATGAGTTAGAGTTAAGAGCTAGAAATAATTGGAAATACAGGGGAAAATGCCCTTGAGATTGCTTTGCACCATTTTGAGACAGTCATCAGAGTTCAGGTGAACCAGTGGTGAGATCCTGGTTATCCTATCTCCATTTTTCATTCCTTTTGACTAAAACCCCAAGGGGCTGCATTTAGGTGAAAGGTTAATTCCATGAAGCACAATACAGCATTGAATGATAGAAATCATTCAGAAATCCCAATCACAGAAAGTGATCATGATTGGTTAGTGCCCTGGGAAGGAAAAGGTAATTGTTTTTGGAAGAAAGCAAAATTTTCCAAGAACTGTCCTTTTTTACAAAAGGAAAAATTTAACTCTCATGGAAAAAAAAATTTTTGAATACATGTAAACCAGGCTCTCCACTTAGGTCAATAAAAAGTCACATGAGAACCACGAAAATGGGGTTTTATTTACTCATTCTGCAATAGTTACTCATATTCTAAATTTTTTTTCTAAGCATCAGTGTCCTCATTTCAAAGGACATGGTTTGCCCTTGAAGTTTTTGTTAGCTTTGCTTCAGTATCTGCATCTGAAGGGATGAAAACAGGGGCTGTAACAGTATCCAAGTTACGGTGAAGAACCAACAGCAGAGATACATGGTCTTGGTAGAGAAGCAGAAAAATCTGCACATCCCTACTGGTGTAGTTGGATTACTTAAGGATCCTACTGTGGCCCCGACACTGATTTACCAGTAAGAATCAAACCTACATTGTTGTCTCTCATGTCCTTTGAAGCATAATAAATCAGCCGTTGAACAACTGCATCATCTAAGCTGTCTGTGTTTTGAATAACAGAAGTGAGATGACTGTATATTTCTTCCTGTGGATACACAAAAGTTTATACAGAAATTTGAGTAGCAAAAATGAAGCAATTGGATGAGGTCCAAGTAAGTTAAACTGTTAAAATAAGCCATGTATTGTTAATACAAAATGGATTTTATATGTCATCATTGAGTTGTCCGAAAAACAACATACAACTTTAGGAGCCAAAGGCTTATAGAGAGGGTTAAGTGAATTCCAAAAGCTGGTTTAACCTGCTATGTTTCTTCAGCAAGAGTTAAGTGAAGGTGGGGACAGGGCCTAACTTAGTAGAGTCTCTTACAGGACACTCAAGGGAATGGAATTGTTGATCAATATTACTTCTGTTTTTACTACCAAGGAGTGAATATTGCACTAGGAAATGCACTCTCACTTCCAAGGAGGCTGCTAAGCTATGAAGCTAAGTCCTAATGGAGTTTAGTACACTCTGGATTCATTTATGATTTTTAGGCAGATCTTCAGTCCATTTGAAACACATGGGTTGATCAGATGTCATGTGTACAGGCTCCTCTAAACCTCTTAGGTGGCCTTGTATCTTACAGAAGATAAGAGACTGATGTATCCTACAGCTTCAAGCATGTATACCATATCACAACCATGTTTAATGTGTGAAATAATTTCTTTAACTCTGGTTCTCATGACATTTGTAAAATTAGAGGATAACACAGCATTTGCTTTCTTCGTTGTAACTGTTTACAGACCCTGCCTAATGATCTCTGGGTCTTTGCAGATCTTGTTCTGTTAACAAGGCTTCCATTTTTGGAGTCCCTGCTTGTTCATATCACTTTACAAGTGCCTTTGGCTGGAGCATTTCACTAATGTGCACAATGAGCCTCAGTGTTAGGTGCCACTAGCTTTTTCACTGTATAGACAAAGGAATGGAACCACTGAGAGCCTAACGGGGTCCATGTTCAGTAGTGAAGATAAACTGTGAAACTGATCATCTCAACTTTCATTGGCAACTTCGCCTCTTGAATTTTCTGGAGTGCTAGATCCTCTCCTGAAAATTCTCCATGTTTCCATGCTTCAGAGGTTGTTCCCTAAGTGATTCTCAATGTTTGAGGAATAGTGTTTGGGAAAACTTTCCCTGCTAAGAGGCGAGTGTAGGAGTTCACAACCAAACCTAAAAAGTAGGGCTGGTCCCATGAATTTTATATTTTCAGGGTCATTATACATTTACCCAGGCCCCTGCAGTGGGGCTCGACTGTTGCTTTCTTTCATAATCTCTGTTCTGTAGTCATAGTATTTATAGCTGGACATTGCATTGCATGCATCTATCTTGGCTTATTTGTATCCTTGATTGAATGGTGGACATTTGGGTCTTCCATTTGGGATTATTATGAGTAAAGGTACCATAAACATTTCTGCATGAGTGTTTTTGCAGACGCAGGTTTTATTGCTTTTGCATGAATCTCTAAGGGTAAGAAACTGCCAAGTAGTTCATAAATCCATCAGCAGTAAGAATTATGGTTTTCCCTCATATTTGCCAAATGTTACTGTGACTGTTTCCTAAGAGATTTTACTTAAGAGGAGAAATTACAGGCCTAGGGAAGCAACACTGAGTAGTGGTTAGACAAATTCTTGCGTAAGGCAAGTATGTTTCAAGTAAGTCATGTAACTGCTGTGTATTATTTTTTAGTTGTCGAACACCAGTCATAAACTTGTGAGGAATGGATATTACATAATGTACTGGCTTGTTTTCCTTTGGAAAACAGCTAGCACTGTACATTCTAGATAAGGGTCGAATGAAGGGTAGTTTTGTCATTTTGGTTGTCAATTTTCAGAGAAATTTATAGTTGTGAAATAACATTGTGAATGAGTAGGAAGGACATTAGATCTTTGTAGGAACCCTCAAATCATAAAAGAAAATGCTTTTATCTATGTGACTGAGTCCCTCCTTTCCCATATCTATATAAAATTGGGAAAACATTCTTTTGCAAGCTTCTAGAAGTGAATACTATGATACTTGAGACACTACATACAACCGTTTAAGTGACTTCAGGTAAAACTACATTTTTATGAATATAATGCCATGTAAGAAGCTAGAGGAAAGTGGGAAAGTTGAGTTCAGAAAGGATGTAGTCAAATGCTGCAATAACTGGACTAGAAAAAGTGAATGGAAAAGATATTTTTCTCTATTGGTCCTACCTTACTACCATTATCTTCCTTGTTCAGCATCCCAAGAGTGAGGTTAATATCTCCAAACATTTCTAAAATGCATAGAAAAAGAAGACCAATATGTGTTGAGAGACCATTGCTTTGCCATAGTCATAGAAAAGTAATTTCCCCTGGACCACTAGTTCTTTGGTGGCAGGAATTCCATTTAATTCAGAATATTTCAAATTCCTTACATGTTTGGAAATAGCAGATGATCAGTAACTTTCAAAATGTGAATTAAATGTGGAAGGGAAGGTGGAAGATGTATCATTTATAGCTACTTGGTTTTATTTCTCCATTATACAGGGAATCAATGTAGCAAAGCTTGGTGCTATGACTCAGTGAGTAGATTCCCTCACTCCTTACTTGAGCATAAGAAGGAAATGACGTGATACATCTGCCTATTTCTTACCTCTTCAACAACAACCCCCTTCCCACCCATCTTGCTTTTACATACTCTTTCATGTACCCTCCTGTTCCCATCATGTTCCTTTCTGGTCCCAGCTCATAAGGCCATATTTCTTTCTGATAATGACTTATATACATTTTAACTTGAACTTTTCAGGAGCATATGTTTCAAAATAAAAGCATTCAAGAGAATAGAAAAAATATTTCCAGTCCAAGAAACAGCTATTTCAGACCACATGGAAAGTTGGTAGAAAACATAGACTTGGAGATATTTTCCATAAACCTTCAGCAAGATACCTTTAAAAAAGTTTTCTTAGCAAAGCATATGTGCAGTCATGCTTCAAAACTGGGAAAAATATTTCCAAAGGACCCATTTAGCATTTACAATTGAACAAGGAATAATGGCCTTATTTTGATATGTAGCCACTTCCTTCTCAGATAGACTGTACATTTTTAAATGAGGAGAGGTACAGTTGTGGCTCAGGCTTCACTGGTCCTTCACAGTCAGCACACTGTTACTATTTTGCAGTAAAGGGAGGGTTGAGACAATCTTCAGAATTTAATTTCACAAACCTTTCAGTGTACACACCCTCCACAGTGACACACTGTCCCTCAGCCTCCATATGTGCCTGTGAATCAGACACACAACACAGTGGGCCTCTAACTTGCCACCATCCAATGATGCTCACCGACAGGGTCCTCCGTGCTGTGAGTCATGTCTTGGCTGTTTCAGACTGAGAGACCACACCTAATTATCAGAAATGGTAAGACTGCAAAAGCAAAGAAGCAAGTTGGAAAGTTTCTTCTATAAGGCTCACATGAAGTTCTCTAAATGGTGGTCTTTACTCCACTTAGCTGGCACAGTGGTCTGGCAGCTTGCAGTGGTGGGTTTGTTCTGGAGGAGGCTGTTGCTGTGATCCACTGCTAGGACATCATCTTGCTTCTGTGCTCCTGTTGACCAACAAAATGACTGCATCTCCCCGAATATTGCCCCTTCGGTAGAAATTGGAGTGTTTGAGGAAGAAGAAATTAGAGGCTGGGACTCAAACCATTGTTACAGATCGAAGGAGTTCTTCTCCCCAAGTTTGGGTCCATTGATGACAAATTTGAGAATGGCTTTCTGTGGTCACTTTGCTGGTCTGATGTTCATAAAGCCTGTATGGTGGTGATCTTGTTGATGTACTTGATTAAAAAAAAAATCAGTCACACAGATTGAGCATGCTCAGTGGATCGGAATGCCTGTCAGGGGCAGTTGATAGGAATGTCCAACGGACAGCAGCAACGCAAAGCCTTCGCTGCCCCCCTTCCCTCTACTTCCTCACTGATTTGGTCAGGATCAGGACCTCCACCCAGGACCAGGGTGTCTGCTCTGTTGTCAAGACATCTTTTCACCCAGACGTTTTAGCCACATTGCTTTTGACTTGACTAATATGATCCTAAATCTGGTCCCATTGCTCCTTAATCCTAAATCTGTATGATCACAATCTCTGATATGTTATATTGTGTGATAATATGAAGGGTTTGGAAGGGGATTCTAGCAGTCTACAGTACTGAATGTAAAAGGCTTCAAGAAAGGGACACATGAGAGTTCTCAGCTGCTACTGCTTCGATAGCTATTCTTCCTTCGTTAGCAAAGCATATTTCAGATGCAAGGGCCAAGTGCTTGCAGCTACACCTATGAATTCATCATTCCTCTCAGAGGCAGATATTTTACAACGTGTCTATTACAAGGTTCTTCTGCAGTCTGGTTGTTCAGAACATTTTCAGCTTTACACATCAGCATCATTTTTTTTCCCCTCAGGATGTTGCTTTAAAAGTTCCTTGCATAGGGTATTTATCTAGTGTCCTTATTCAAAATGGCAATTCCGAGGCTGTACTTCAGATCTGGTAATTCAGAATGAGAGGGCCAAAGTATATATTTTAATGATGACCCTTTGTTGATTCTAAATTTCACCGAAGTCTGAGAAGTGCTGGCCAGGGTCCTTGCTCAATCACCTGTTAGTGGGCCAGTGATGGTTGGGCAGTGAACTGAGGGTGTTCTTTCTGGGTGGGCAGGCATACCTGATCTTCCCAGCATTATGACTCATCTGCTTCCTTGCCAGGTATAGGCTAAGAAATATTGGTGGGTCAGAAATCTTGGGTGTTCAGAGGCAGCCTGAAACTCATGATGTCTTACAAAAATTAAAAATCATGTGCTCTTAAAAAAAACTATGTGCTTTGTGAAATCTAAAAAGCAAAAAAAAAAAAAAAAACTATGTGCAGTGAAATCAATAGTAAGAAAGCCAGCCATTTCAGTGATTTTTTTACCATTTTGTTACTCTTTTTGTGAATGACGTACCATTTTTCTGCTGCTCCATGCATATGAATTTCCTTGGTTTCAAAAAGGAAAGTTAGGGTTAACTGATTTATATTGACATTGTAATTGACTCATCAAGGCAATTAAAACATCTTCGCTAGAATTCTTTCAGATAAATTTGCCCTTTGAAATCAATATTGCAACAAGACAAAAACAAACCCACAATTCCCCAAACAGCTAATCTTCTGTCTTACATTCCATTTTTGTGGAGCTGATTTATTGTACCTTTTCATTTCTTCCTCTTTTCTTTATGCTGGACTCACATAATGTGGGTTAGATTGCCCAGGCCATAGGAGCATCCTTAAGTCTTAGAGCTAACAGGATGACACGTGCAATCTACTCAAGTATTGTTTCTAGAAGCTTAAATTCAGCCTGTTAAAGTACCAGGAGTCTACCGTGGTGTAAAATAACCATCTACTTTCAATGCAATTTTTCAAATGATAAGAGAAATGAGAAGCCAGTTCACTGACACAAAGAGCTGAAAAATGAGCCAAGATAGTATCGTTAGAGGAGTAAGCAAAGAGCACAGATGAATTGTGAGTTGTGTCCACAAAGCAGAAGGTTGCATTGGGGTTCTGGTAAGTAGATTTGAATCCTCCTTAGAATATTTAGCAGGATCTACTTTATATCTTTAGCTATAAGACACAGATGATATACTTTCTTTCCCTTTACCTTAAATAGAATGCATAATAGCATTTTCTTGAACTGTGGGTTCACTTCAGTCCCCCAGTGCCTGCAGTAGTCAGTGCTGGGCCAAGGCTGGGGCTTGGTTTCCTATTTGGCAGCAGGAACAAAGCTCATGAACCATCACCTGCTGCCTCCCAGGGTATACATTTGCAGGAAGCTGGAATCGAGTGCAGAAGAAACTCACACCAAGGCACTCTTGTATTGCAAGTAACTGCTAGGCCATATAACTGCCCATATGTCTCAAGATTTTCAGAGGCTTGTTGCTTTAAATAGCGAATATACTAATGTTTCAATATTATAAAAATACATATCTAAATACATTTTTTGCTTGGATGGGATGAGAAAAGAAATAGGGTACCCGCACAGCAACAAAGTGGGCTAGTACTCTGCAGTGCTGTCCCTACCTATGGGGGCTAGTTTTAGTCCCAGCTGCTCTGCTTGCTAGGCACCTCCTTGTT
Source organism: Ochotona princeps (assembly GCF_030435755.1). Taxonomy (NCBI): domain Eukaryota; kingdom Metazoa; phylum Chordata; class Mammalia; order Lagomorpha; family Ochotonidae; genus Ochotona; species Ochotona princeps. The sequence continues at coordinate 18,799,848 of NC_080854.1, read as the reverse complement.
GATGGCCTGGGAAGAGAGGAGGATGGCCCAAGGCCTTGGTCTTCTGCATCCACGTGGGAGACTTGGAAGAAGCTCCCAGTTCTCAGTTTCAGCCTGGCCCAGCTCTGGCCATTTGAATAGTGGACAAACAGATGGACGATTGCTACCTTTCAAGTAAAATAATACTTATCTTTAAAAAGAGGAAAATAAATAGCATGAATCTTGTAACAAGGCCAAGCTTCAAACTGATGTTACTATTTTGGGAGAATTCACTGAGTCCCTTGTCTGAGTATGACATATCCCTTGCAAATGCAAAGGGATTAGATTTGTTGGCTTGTATAAGGATAACTTGTTATGTCAAGCATCTGTGTTTTCACTTTTTTTTGGTTAAACTGAAAACATGTGTTTTGTTGCTTTCAATCCTAGAGCAAATTTTCAGTGTAATGTTGTATTAGAAATGATTGTGATAGGAAATTGCTTATACTCTTTCCCACATAAGCTAAGTATGAAGACTTCTTTCTGCACTGACTGCAAGCAGCAGAGGCTGGAGAAATCTGTAGGGACTGAATGCCAGGTAGGATGGGGAAATACACCGTAAGGTTAATATGATGGCTGAGTTTGTTACTAGGTCTTGATGAAAAATCCTGAAGTGTTAGTATCCATGAATTACTAATCTGATGCATATGAGAGCAGCAGGCAGTTTTCTTTTTCTTTTTTTTAAAAAGATTTTATTATTATTGGAAAGCTGGATATACAGAGAGGAGGAGAGACAGAGAGGAAAATCCTCCATCCGATGTTTCACTCCCCAAGTGAGCCGCAACAGGCCGGTACGCGCCGATCCGAAGCTGGGAACCAGGAACCTCCTCCAGGTCTCCCATGCGGGTGCAGGGTCCCAAAGCTTTGGGCCGTCCTCGACTGCTATTCCCAGGCCACAAGCAGGGAGCTGGATGGGAAGTGGAGCCGCCGGGATTAGAACCGGCGTCCATATGGGATCCCTGGGCTTTCAAGGCGAGGACTTTAGCCACTAAGCCATGCCGCCGGACCCAGCAGGCAGTTTTCTGTATGTCATTAAACATGTTACATTTGAAGCTGAGAGCTTTGGACCTAGCAAAATAGCTCTATGGATAAATCCTCATCTTGAAAGTTACAGGATCCCACATGGGCACCAATTTATGTCCCAGCTGCTCCACTTTGCATCCAGCTCCCTCCTTATAGCCTGGGAAAGCAGTAGAGGATTGTCCAAAGCCTTAGGATGCTATACCCATGTGGTAGACTCCAAAGAAGCACCAGGCTCCTGACTTTGGATCAGCTTAGCTGCAAGCCGTTGTGGCCACTTGGGGAGTGAACCAATGGATGGAAGCTATTTGTTTCTCCTCTTTGTAAATCTGATCTGCGTTTCCAATCAAAACAAAATAAATCTTAAGAGTTGAACTTTTTATGAAAATTTATTAGAAAGGCAGATTTGTAGAGAGGAGAAACAGATCTTCCATCTGTCGATTCACTGCCCAAATGGCCACAATAACCAGAGTGGAGCTAATCCGAAACCAGGAGTCTCCTCCAGGACTCCCATGTGGATGTAAGCACACACAAAGACTTCAGCCATTCTCTGCTACTTTCCCAGGCCATAGCAATGAGCTGGATTGGAAGTGGAGAACCTGGGATTAGAATCAGCATCCATAAGGGATGCCGGTGCATGCAGTCAGTGGATTCACTTGTTGAGCCACTACAGTAGCCTGAGACTATGGTTTTAGTTATGTCTTTTCAGGATTTAAGAATTAAAAAAAGAAAAGGCTTAGAATTTAATCTCTCTAGAATGGTTTAGAAAACAGTTTAACCTGATAGTTAATTCAAGCATCCAAGGATGAGCAAGGGATTCACTAGCAATTTGTTTCTCAGAACCTCTCATGTTAGGCATACATAATTTTTTACTGACTGGCACTAGGATATCTCAGATGCTTTGTAATTTGGGGCAGTAGGATAAACAGGGGCTCTTCATCTTGGATGACATCTTTCAGTGTCTGGGCTGTGTGAGAACTGGGTCCCTTCCTTCCAGAGCTCTGTGGATGCTGGTCAAATCTGTTTTAATTGTCAGCTACCTCTTACACTGCCAGGATCTTCGAGAAAGATCATTTTGAAAGAGGATATAGCCTTCATTTTTTCTATTTTTATTTTTACTTATTTGTGCAGATATTTTTTCTTTCTTTCATGGTTGCCTTGGGTTGAATCTGTTCTTTCCTCTATGTCTTTCTTTTTTTAAGGTGAAAACCAAAATCAGTGTTTGGAAAATTCTTATATCCAAAAATAACTTGTCATCTCCACCCAGTTTCACTTGCATTTCACAAAATTGGAGATGTTTCATTTTCACTTAATTTGGAGAATTATTCAATTTGTCATTCTTATTTCTTCTCTGACTTAATGGATTACCTGGGAGGTGATACTGAATTTCCAAGTATTTGGGACTCTTCCAAGTGTCTTTGTGTTATTTATTACCAGTTTAATATTGTTGTCAGAAGACATGCTTTGTATGTTTTCAATTATTTACAATTTGTCATTATTTGTTTTATAGCCCAGAGCATAGTTAATCTTGATCAAAGTCTATATTTTGCTGCTGTTGAGCAGAATGTTCTATAAACATCAATTTGCTCAAATTGTTTGATAGCATTTTCAAGTCTTTATATCTTCAATAGCTTTCTGTGAACCCATGTTATCAATTATTGAGACTGTTGAATTCTTTATAAACTTGGACATTTCTCCTAATGTATTTTACAACTTCATAGTTTGAAGTTGTTATGTCCACACTCTTTTATCCTTTTGGTGAAATTTTCTTTGTCACTCTGTAATGACTTTTCATGAATGTCAACATTCTTCGTTCTGAATTATACATAGCCTGGTATTAGCATGACTGTTGTGATTCGGCTAGCATGAAAAGACTTTACATCTACATTTTAAAAAAAGATTTAATTTTTATTTGACAGGAAGGTTTTCAGAGAGAAGAAAAGACGAATGAGGACTTGCATCAGCTAGCTTACATCCCAAATGGCTGCAGTGGCTAGAGCTGACTTACTTGGTGCAATAAGCTTTTTCTGGGTCTTCCAATATGGGTGCAGAGGCTCAAGGACAGTAGCCATTCTTAATTGATTTTCCAAGCCATAGTGTGGAGCTGGATTGGAAGTGGAGCAGTCATGACTACGACCTCTGCACATATGGAATGCTATCGTGCTGGCCCCTCTACTTAATATTTATTCCTTAGTATTTACAGTATATTTTTCTTGTGGGCAGCAGATATGCAGTCTGATCTGTCATTTGTTTTTTTAATAAATTTGGTTTTTGATAATGATTATATAGTTGTAGAGGATGCATGCCCATGTTGACCATTGATCAGGGTGGGAAGGGCTGAGGTATACGTGGAAATGCGTGAAACAATTGTTTCCTTTTTTTTTCTTCCTGTATCTGGGGGAAGGGGGTAGATAAGGGGAGAGGATTATTTCTAACAGCCTAACTGCATCAGTATGCAATATCAGCCCAGGGTCCCTGATGTAGGACATGTTCCAAGGGTACTGCTTAAGTGGTTTGCATAGTTCTGACATCCTGGTGATTTCATTATTTCAAGGCTGAGGAAATCCTTCCAAGGTCCATTGGTTGACATAGTCCACCTTAGAATTTTATTTTCCCAAATAGTTGTTGTCAAAGCTTGACTGGAAGAGTTGTCCAATTTGTTTGCCCTCCATTCTCTTCCATGGTACTAGACATCCTCTATATGCCTCAATGAGCTGTCAAGTCTCCTATGTGAATCTAGGCATGTTCTCACTGTACAGGCCTCAGCAACCTTAGAGGCCCATTCTGACTCATGCACTACACAATTAGACTGCAGATTTTGTGATTTTTTTTCCCCCCATGATTGGAGTTTTGAGTCCAGTGGTCCAGTTGGTGCTGGAGGACGCCCAAAGAAACCTTGCCAGAGGTGACCTCTGACCTGACTCTTGTGTATGCCAGCCAGTACGGGTTCCAGCTCAGTCTGTCATCCACCTTAGCCTATACACAAAGTGCTGGTTGCAGTTGCCTGGTTAGTTCTGTCCCCAGCTCCATCTCATATGCAAACCAAAAGATGCTGCTGCCCAACCCAGCCCTGTCCACCACACACTCACTGCAGGAACTGCAGCCCGGTTGGAGGGGTCCTCAATAACCTCTCTCAGGCCCACACCTAGCCTCGGCTCCTTCACATGCAGGTGTGTGCAGCAGAGTGGTCCAGTCCGTCTTGCATCTCATTCAGCTCTCCTAAACATCAGTGGGTGCTGCAGCCTAACTCAGCTCTACTGACCCCACTGTTCAGCCCACATTTATGCCAGTGGGTGCTACTGCCTGTCTACCAGGCCCACCCCCAGCATGGTTCTCATGTTCACTGGTCGGAGCTACAGCCCATCAGAGAGGTATCCACATTTTCCATGCTAGGCCCACTTCTAGCCCTGGATCTTCACTTTCCAGGTAGTTCTATGGCCTATCCTGACAGGACTTGACCCCAGTCCAGGCACTTGCCAGCTGCTGCTGCAGCAAAGCCTGACCAACCTGCATTTACTCTGGCTCATGCATGCACCAGTTTGTTTTATCCCTTTGTTATCGGTGAAGCTTCTATGACATTTGTTGTCCTTGTTTTATCTAAGTCATTCCTTCAAGTCCCTTCGAGCTCTCAAGTCCCTGTGGTGTTTTGAGGTTTGCAGGTCTCATTGCCTTTGGAATTTTGCTCACTACCTGAAGGGTCTCATGCCTCCGTTTTGTGTATACCCTCGACTACATAAACTGCACCAACTTTCTAAGCTCTGTGTTTTCCAAAGTAAGGAAACATCTCACCAGTGGGAAATACAATAGTTCTCCCTTAATGTATTCATGGAGATAAATTTTCACTAGGCTAATATTAGGAAATATTTATCAGAAACTCCTGTTGATGACATATTCTCATACACTTAAATTATTTGGTTTGCTTGTTTTTATTAGAATTTTTCCATCCATATTTGTTACGGTCTTGTAACTTTTCTTTTATACACTGTTCTTGGCTTTGTAAATTAAAGGCTGCCAAAGTGATTGGGATCTGTTCCCTCTAATTCATTTTTTGTGGAAAAATTGTTCAGAATAAATGTATAGGACCAGTTGGTCCGGCTGTATTGCTTTTACTTGATATTCTCTAATCAGGGGAATGTGTAACATTTCTATGTATCTTTCACTTGGTTTTAGCAATTCTTTGAATTTTCCCCATTATATTTTTGTCCTCAAATTTGCCACAAAATGACGTTCCGTCGCTTTTTCATTCTATACAGTATGTAGAGTTACATTCCACTGTACATTCAAGATGTTACTTATTTTTTCCCTGAACAATCATGCCAGAAATTTGTCTAGTTCTTCATAACTTTAAATTGGAATCATTGATCCCTCTGTATTGCATTTTCAATCAATGTCATTTATGCCATCTTTAACCTTTCAGACATTCTTTCTGATTTTGCTTTAGTTCTTTGAGTCACATGTATATTAGTCTTAAATACAATTGCAATCTTGAAACATCACTGTCATTGCCTCCCATCCATTTTGATATCAATTTTAATGATCAGTTAATCTCAGTCTTGATTTTTATTCCTCTGATTTTTACTATCATCCATTTTCTGAAGAATGATTTAAAAGTGAATGCTGATGTCTGAACATGAGGAAATTAAAATTCATCTTTTCAAATGTTATCTCTCCCGAGATGTATTAGCCTTAAAGGACACAGCTTGTCTCGCGTTTCCTCACTGACAGGTGTTAGGACCTGTTTTCTGTTCCAGTAAAACATCGATTATTTTGAAGTGTTGTTTGAGGGTTACACACATCTGTGCTGCTGTTGATGAGAGCATGTAGAGACAGACCTTTGTCAGATGGCCAGGGCGGCTGGTTCCCTTCTTTAACCCTCTGAGTGACAGTGAGGTGGACTGGGTTCACACATCAGGGAAGGTCTCTGCTTGCTTCAGTAGCATTGGGAGGCACATGCCCTAGCTGAACTCTTAAGTTTCTTTAAGATTATCTTCTGGAGAATTTCAAGATTTCCTACCTTTTGTTGCTTCTATTGTAGGCATTTTAGTATTTATCTTTTTTAAAGAATATATTTTCCTTAATGAATATTTCTAATTTTAATTTCTAAGCTACTTTTAATTAATGCCACTAATGGTTTTATCATAATTTATAAAGCTTAAAAATTCTTTTTGTTTTTTAAAGATTCACTTCGTTCACCTGAAAAGTGAGAGAGAGAGAGAGGAGAGACAGATCTTACATCTATTGGTTTACTCCCCAAATGGCCACAAGATTTGGAGCTGGTCCAGGAGATTTGTCCCCATGAGTGCAAGGGTCTAAGCACTCGGATTACCTTTCACTGCTTTCCAGGTGCACTAGCAGGAAACCAGATCACTAGTGGTGCAGGTAGTACTTGAACTGGCAACCATATGGAATGCTGGTGCTGCACGCCACAGCTTAGCTCATTATAGCACCATGGTTGCAATGGTTTTATTTCCGACGGAATGTGTGCCCACAACACTTGCCTCTTCTGCAAGTAGTTGTATGCCTTAAATCTCTCATTGAGATTGTGAGGCTGTAGTCTCATACAGGATAATCAAGTTTTCTGGATAAAGTATTTGGGTACAGTTACAATCCAGTGAGTTCAGTGAGAAAGTAGCGGATTGTAGCCAAGATATCCTGTGATACCATAACTCGGGCAGTTCTTTTTGTTTTTGTTGAGGAGCAGAAATTTTCACTTTTTAAAATAGAGGCATTGTCTTCATAGTTTCATTTTGTGCTTACAAAATATTTGCCCTGCTTAGGTAATTCCAAATGTTTACTTCAAGTATAATGAAAAATATTTTCAATCTGCTTGGAACTTGTTTTTCTGCCCTTGTTTATTGATTGCAGCTTTAATAAGCAGTTTATAATGACAGACAATGAGGATTCCTTTAAATTTTTGCTCCTTCAAAGCAACATAAATTATGTTTATTTTCAAATGCACATAATCAGAAAAAGTTAACACATGATCAGGTTTTATAAATATTCTTTTACTTATTAGATGTTCTAAAAAGAATTCAGAGTAAATCTAGATTCCTTTGTGTTCTCAAATTGGCAAGGATGAAGTAAGTTATGGTTTGTAATAAGGTGTGGTATAAAAAATAGGCTATATAAACTAAAACCTTTAATATGAAAGGCAGCTGGCAGAGCCAATTGAAAGAACAGCATACTTTTTCCTTCTGTTGGTGTTTTTTCTTTTGAAAATATTTTTCCATTTTTTATTTTATGATACAGTTCCATAGGGCCTGGGATTTCCCTTTCCCCCTCCCCAAAACCCCTCTCTCCCAATGAGTTCCCCTATGTTATTATAATAGTATAGTTCTTCATAAACTCTCATAAGTCCATCATTGTGGGCATGGACAATGGCAGAGTCTAGCATCGTATTGTCAAGATATATTTCCTGGTTTCATTGGAAGTCCATTTTTTTTTTCTGGAAGTAGAGATGCATACTGTACTGTATTCTCACATCTTGATATGATAGTCTCCATTATATAGTTACTATACATTCCCTTAAATGAAAAGCCACAAAACAAAACAAAATCAACAGGAAGAAAAAGAATTTTACAACACCATGAAGTTAAATAACATGCTACCTAATGACTAATGTGTTACGGAAGAAATGAAAATCAACCTTCTTGAAGAAAATGATGCTACTGTATGATCTATGAGTCAGTGAAGAATTTAATGAGAAAAAAGGTGATTTGAAGAAATGAAACTAAACGAAACATCAGAATCCATGAAATAGTTTGTGCTGATCTTTGAGATGTGTCTCCTGTAGACAACAAATAAATGTTTATTTTTCAATCCAGTCTAATATGTTTGAATTTAAGCCATTTACACTTAAGGTTAATCTAAATAGGTGGCAATTTGGTCCTGTCATTTAGCAATAGATTGTTCATTGATGTATTCTTCTATTTTACTGGGATGTTCTTCACATTTGCCTTCAGTTTTTGTGGGTGCTAATTTTTTTCTCTGTCAAGAGAACGTATTTAAGTATCATTTGTAGGGCAGGTTTAGAAGAGGTGTATTTTTTCAACTTGGCTTTTTTTTCATTTTCTTTCTTTTTTTACTTATTTTTTATTGATTACATTGCATTATGTAACATGGTTTTATAGGCACTGAGATTCCCCCCGCCAGCCCCCCCCCCACAAAATGGTGGATTCCTCCACCTTGTTGCATTACCACAGTTCAAGTTCAGTTGAGATTCTTTCATTGCAAGCATCTACCAAGCAAAAAGTTATTTTTTTCATTTTCAAAAATAAAATCTTTGGGTACTTTATCCTGTGCTGACATTTTTTTTTCTTTTAGAAACTGGAGAATGTTGCTTCATTCTCTTGCCTGTAGAGTTTCCCGTGAGAGGTCTCCTGTGAATTTAATTGCCATTCCTCTATATGTCAATTGATTTTTTAAGAAGATTTATTTATTTTTATTGCTAAGGCAGATATACAGAGATGAGGCGAGACAGAGGGGAAGATCTTCTGTCTGATGATTTACTCCCCAAGCTGCTGCAATGGCCAGAGCTGCACTTTTCCGGGTCTCCCATGAGGGTGCAGGGTCCTAAGGCTTTGGGCTGTCCTTGACTGCTTTCCAGGCCACAAGCAGGGAGCTGGATGGGAAGCGGGCTGCCAGGATTAGAACCAGCACTCATATGGGATCCTAGCACATTCTAGTCGAGGACTTTAGCTGCTATGCTGTCGCGCCCAACCCTCAATTTTTTTTTCTTTAATATTCATTTATTCATTAATTACATTGCATTACATGACACAATTTCATAGGTACTGGGATTTCCCCCCCCCTTCACCCCAAACCCTTCCCCCATCATGAATTCCTTCACCTTGATGCATAACCACAGCCCAAGTTCCGTTGAGATTCCCTAATTAAAAGTTTACACCATACAGAGTCCAGCATCCCACTTGTCCAGTTCAAGTTCAACGGCCTCTTAGGGAGGCCCTCTCAGGTTTGTAGGCAGAGCCAGCAGAGCGTCACCTCGATCAATTAGAAGCTCCAACATATCATCAGCAACAGTCCAGGTATGATGAGGCTGGTGCAGAGTCCACTGATTGACATAGTCCGTCTTAGGGTTTCCCCTTGTCCAGTTTTCCGCTGCAAGCATAAAGCTGAGGTGGTTGATTCATCTACTCCATTTTCCATCTTTTTTTGATTAATGCTTTGATTCCTCCATTTTGTTCAGGGGAATCCCCCTAAAAAAAACTTTGAGGCATTCCCAGTCCAGGCTCCTACATGTACTACTAGTAAGCACAGTGCCCGCCATCGTCCATCACTCCGATCAGCTGATGGTTTTAACCCCTGGGTTGGTTCTCTTCTGAGCCCCGACCTTTATTGGAACCAATGAGTATCGCATCTCTCCCCGGCTCTGCCCATCACACTCTCGTCCCTCACCTAAACCAGTGGGAGGAGTGCTGGTCGGGTGTTGCATTCCCTACTAGCACAGGCCATTTCACCTTGGCATTTTGTGTTTTGTACTTTTTTTTTTTTTTTTTTTATCGCAACCAAACCCGGCCAGGCCCCCACACAGTTTCAGCACTTGGGCTTGCCAGTGGATGACGTGAACTGACTCAGCCTGGTCTGCCCCAACCCGAGCCAAGTGTATTCCAGTGGGTCACATTCCAAAGCCTCTTCTGGGTTATTTACCTCCATGCTTCTTGCGTTTATTTGTAGAGTCAGTGTCCTGTCAGAGGAACTGTTCAGGTTCCTCCCTCCGACTCCTTCATGGTGTCGGGCTTCACGCATTCCAGCAGGTCCTTCGGCCAGCACCGCTCTTCAATCCATTCTGGTTCCTGCTCCAACCCTCAATTTTTTAACGTGCATATTTAAGGGTCTTTTCCTCATGTTCGATTTGAGAAGAGCTCAATTATCATGTGTTGTGGTGAAGAACACTTTGGTCAACCCTATTGGGAGTTCTGTGTCCTTCCTGGATGTTGTTTCCAAATTCTTTCTCCAGATTAGGGAAGTTTTCCTTTATTTGATTAAATACATTTTTAAAACCCAGCTTCTCTTTTTGCTACTTCTAGAACTCACATAGCCTATGTTTGACCTTTTAATAGTGTCTCGTAATTCTTGAATACTTTTTTTTGCTTGACCCAACTCTGCTTCCAGTTTTTTGATTGTTTCCCCATTGTGACAAGAAATATCTTCCAGCTCTGAGATTTTCTTCTGCCTCCTTCATTCTTATTATTGAGACCCTCCACTGAATTTTTAATTTGCTCTGTTGCATCCTTTATTTCCAGTAATTCGGCTTGAATTTATTCCAGTGTGCTCTCTCCTGTGTGACATACTCCTTAAATTCCTTGAACTCCTGTATGTGCTTCTCATTGTTGGTAAGAAGCTTTATACTGAGTTTTCTGATTTCTGTATCCCTCATTTTCTCAATGTATTCCTCAGTTAACTCTGAGTTTGGCAAAGGCTTTTGCTCCCTTGCAGGGGAGTATTTAGTAATATTCATTTTGTCTTCTTTTGCTCTTGGTCATTGTACTTCTGGCAGAGTCATCTCTGTAGTGGCAGGTTTGAAAGCTGTGTCACCCACAGGTCTACAATTTGATTTTATTTATTGCAGTTTGTACCCAGTTCTTCGTTTGTAGTTACTTGTGTCACTCCCTATAGCAAGTTTCAGATCTGGGCTCTTGTGTTTTACTTGCATTATGGTCTCTGTTGATGCTGATCTTGCCAGAAGCTACTGGCTGTTAGGTCTGAGGGCCACACAGACCTATTGAGTCATAAGATGCCATAGTTGGTATTATCAGTGTGGGACCAGTGCAATGCTCTGAGCTCAGTGAATTCCCTCAGTGCATGCGCAGCTTACTGTTGTCCCTGAAGTGTCATAGCGTTTGCCACACTGTACAAAATGGTGCCTGATGTTCCACTTGAGGAGTCCTTGATCTTCTGGCCATTATTTCTGGGGGATACCTGGACCTATTTTGGGTGAAACCCGTAGAATGCTATGTCATTGCAATTCACTTGCATACTTTTTATTTTTTTAATCCAAAGTCTATTTTTAGTGCAGCCTTAGATTTATGTAAACATTGAACGGAAAGTATGAAAAGCTCTTTAATTCATTTGTACAATATGAAATAAAATAATGTACATTTTCCTTGAACCTTGTGGAATATTCCCATATTCCTCCTCCCCTTAGTTTTCTCCATTTTAAAGATTCCAAAAACCTGCCTTTTTATTTAAAATTAAATCAGAGAAGGAAACACAAAAACAAGTCTTCCATCCATGGGTTCATTCCCCAAATGGCCACGATGGCTGCAGCTTGGTTGGTCTGAAGCCACGAGCCCAGAAATTCTGGGTCACCCATGTAAGTGCAGGGCCCAAGCACTTGGACTTTATTTCATCCTTTCCAGGCACATTAACAGCCAGGGAGCTGGACTGGAAGGGAAGCATGTGGCAGACGAACTGGCACCTATCTGGGATGATAGCAGTTGCAGGCTGAACATTAGCATGCCATGCCACAATGCCGGCTCTAGCTTATTTTACTATTAGCATGTTGTATTGGTGTAGTAATCTTGTTGTAATTAGTAAACTACTTGTAAACTGTTAGCTAAAGCACATAGTATGCACTAAGATTCACTATTCATGTTACACACTTCTTTGTCTCTTTGACAAGTGGGTAGTTTCATGTGTCTGCCTTTAAACAATCATACACAATGATTCCACTGTCCTAACTATCTGTATTCATCTTACTCTCTTTGTCCCAACTTTCTGGCCACCACTGATCTTTCTACTAACCTCATGCCTTTCTTCAGTGTCATGTAGTTGGGAACATAACCATTTCAGGCTGCCTTATTTTGCTTTAATAATACCCATTTAAGTTTCTTCCCTGTCTTTTCTCAACTGATACTCACTTCTTGGCTGGTAAATAATCTGTTGCATGGATGCTCTGCTAATTGATGGAAAGTTTTGGCCATAAGGAGATAAAGTGATACAAAAACCTGTACCCAAATGTTTATGTGGACATGAACTTTCAACTTCTTTATATACATGCCATGGATCACAGTTGCTGGACTTTTCTGGATTATATAGTAAGACTATGTTTTTCATTGTGAGAAGTTGCCAAAGTGTCTTCAAAATTGGTTGTCATTTTATTGTCCCGCTAGTAACACATGAAGTCCTTGGTCCTTCACCAGCATTTGATGTTGATGTTTTAGATCTTGATTATTTTAGTAGGTGTGTAGTCATATCTGTCTTTATTGGCAATTCCCTAATTATGTACATGTATCATGTCCCCCATGTTTCATATGCCTACCTGCTGTCTGTGTATCATCATACATAATTTTTGATCCAAAAATTCCATTGAGGGACTAATGGTTCAAAATACTTATGAGTGCATGAAAAATTTATGTTCACTGATGCACCGATAAGTATTTCGAACCATTAGTCCCTCGAAATGGAAAGTGATAATTTGTAGAAGGAAAAAACATGACCCCTTTATATGTTCTTTCATGAAAAATAGCTAACACATATTATTAGAGATGAAATCAGAATAATTTGTCATAGCATGACCCAGTGTTTATTCCAAATGTATGAACTGGAATAAACACTGTGTAGACTAAGCATAATGGAAATATATCAAATATCTATTGTCTACAAGTACTTTTTTCTTTGAAATTGTTCTATGGTTATTCAAATTTGACTTACACAATTCTTATGTGATGGGGCTGCCAGAAGAGTTTTAAAAAACAGATCTGTTGGTGAAAAGTGGGTTCAGTTGCCACCTGTGATGCCAGTTTGTGCCCTGTCTGCTCCATGTCAGATCTATCTCCTTGAGAATGCACCTGGGAAAGCAGCTGAAGATGGCCCGAGTACTTGGGCCCTGCTACCTGTGTGGGAGACCCACATGGAAGTCTTTCAGAGACTTACACATGGTGCTGCGTGCTCCAATGGCTTACCATTAACAATTGACTACTTGAGAAGCATTAGATGTGACTTTCTAGGAAAACAGTTAAACGACTTATTTTAAAATAATCATTGCCTTAATATATTTCATTTCTGAAGATTTATTTTCCCTTTGTTAGACATGATTTTCTTCATCTAACAGTCTTCATTCTTTTATATGGGTCACAGTTGTTTTAGGAGAAAAACGTAAGCTACTAGTTTATCAACATCATGAAAATAGAGCTAACCTTTCATATTTGTTCTTCTCATAACTGGATTCAACCACCTGTGGATCAGAATTATGTTTTAAAGACTGATTTTTATTGGAAAGGCAGATTTTACAGAGTGAAGAAATAGGGAGAGATCTTCCACCTGCTGGCTTACTCTCCAGATGGCTGCAATGGCCAGAGCTGAGCCCATCAGAATCTAGGAGCAAGGAGCTTTTGAGGGTCCCCCACATGAGTACAGGGGACCAAGAACTGGAGCCAGGCTCTGTTGTTTCCCCAAACAACAAGTAGAGAGTTGGATGGGTAGTGGGACACAGCTGGCACACAGACCAACACCTGTATGGGACACTTGCTATAGATGGAGGAGTGGCCTCCTATGTCCTGCACCAGCCCCCCAGTATGTCTGCTTTTCAAGTGTGTGTGTGATTAAATAAACATAAATCTATATAATATATCAAATACACACATGTAGTATATAAATACTATAAATATAAATATATACATTAAATACATCTTTATTATGTTTAATATATCAATAAAATATATAATAACTATACACACATTATAATACAAATGTGCAGTTCTTTTCATGTGTTGGCCAGTTCCAACAATCTCCTTGTGGCAGGGTGTCTGTAGTAGTTCTAAGTATTGAGACATGGCAGCATTCTGAAGGAGAGCTTACTTCTTTTCTGTTAACTCTTTGAGAAAATTCTCAAAAGTATGACAGAAGATGGCTCTCCCCTCTCATTCAGGAAGTTTTTACCATATATCTGGGTCTATACCACAGTCGTGGTGGTAGTGGTGGTAGCAGCAGTGGGGTGGGAAGTACGACCCCAGCAACTGACTCAAACAAATTGGGATTTACTCCGAGTCTAGGGTTGAAACTTGGGCTAGATTCTCCTAACATACTGGCCATTGGAGGAGGATGAATAGATTTTGTGGTGCTGGGCTAAAGGGAAGGTAAGAAATACTAGCTGTTTAAATGTCTTAATGAATTTCAAGTTATGTCAAAGCACTAGAAATTAGAATGAAGAATCCGTACACATTTTCTGTACACATTAGTAAATACAGTTCTTTAGAGTACTATTTAGACAAGCAATTTATGTGAAATATAATGGGAGTAATTTGATAACCAAGAAATATGAACCAGATTTAATTAACTTTGAGATGCATTTAAAAGTAATAAAAACAGCCAAGATTCTATAAAACTGCTCCATGATAATGGTTTCTTTGGAGAGCGTGGTCACCCTTTTTACATTTTTTCTTTATTGGTAGTGGAAGAACTGTATAAAAGCAAGTATTTTATCTTTTGTAACTTTAATTCTTCCTAACCAGTTTTCTTATGAAAATATGGTTATATTTCAGGATGTATTTAAAAATTAACCAATCCTCCCACTCTACTAATTTTAATTAGTATCATTTCTTCCCCAAGTGATGATGATGATAAAGCAGTAACAATTCCTGTTTACTCAGTAATATACAGAGACAAGCAAAAGAATTCAGGAATGCAATTTGGAGAAGTGAAAGACATCAGTTTTGATGGCATGTCATTTGTTAGACTCACTGTATCACGCCGAGAGTCTATATAATTATGTCTCAAACAAGGCACCCTCAAATATCAGTAAGTAGCTTTAAACAAGAAAGGTTTAGTTTTTGCTCATGCTGCATTTCCACAAACATTCAATGGAAGATAGGGGGTGCTCTAGTAAGTCAGGGACTCTGCATGATGGTGCAGCCATCAGGGACCATTTCCATAGGGAAATAGAAACTCTAACATAAATGCTTGGTCCTGAAGCTACCTATGTTCCTCTACTCACATTTCATTGATATGAATCAATCACATGGCACCTCCATCCATGGAAGCCAGGAAATGTGATATTACTGGGTCCCTAGTGGGTAAAGAGCCACTGATACTTGTAAGCAGATGTTTGAGAACTGCCAAGGTGTACCTTGTGTATGTCTCTGCGTTTCAGCTGCAGCTGGGCTGTGCTCCCTAGTGACAGTTTTCATTTGTGATATCCAAAATGGAAATGCTTCAGTTAGGCTACTGGCTTAGAACCTGGTGTCATGACAAACTGATCTGTCTTCAGGTGAAATGATTTTTGATGTCATGGCTTTGTGTGATGTGGCATATACTGATTTGAAGAGCCATGCTTTATAGTAAAATGAGGTCTTTATCTAAGCCTACTATGTTCCTGCTTAAAGGGGGTTTCTTGTGGGGGGATGTGTTTCCAACTACCCAGTTTAAATTCTCTACTCATGGACTTTGCATCCACACTGTTCTGACATGAAGATGGTTAAGGTTATTTTTCTCCTAGCATGTTTCATGGTGAATGTTGGACCATCTCTAGTTGTCATAAATGAGGCTATGTGACTAATAGGAGGACTTTATTTTTTTTATTTTAAACATATTTTTATTGCATTTCATTTTTAAAATTAATGACATTGCATTATGTGATACATTTTTTATGCACTGGGATTCCCCCCGCCCCTTCCCACACCCTCCCTCCACGGCGGATTGCTCCACCTTGTTGCATTTCCATAGTTCAAATTCAGTTGACATTCTTTCATTGGAGGCATTTACCAAGCATAAAGTCCAGCATCTTATTGTCTTGGTAAGTTCAATGGTTTCTTGGTGAGACCATCTCTGCTCTGAAGGCAGAGCCGGCAGAGTATCATCCCAATCAATTAAAAACCCCAACATAATATTTCCAACCATTTACAACATTGTGGTATTAATTGACATGGTATTGATTAACCAATATGTTAATAGGAAAATGCAGGTTCTCAACCACAACCTGTGACTTCTTCATAGACATTTCAATTTTGGTTTATATTCAACCATGTTCTATACACCTTAAAATGGCTTAGATTGCTATTCAGCTGTCTCATGCCTATTCTAATTTTAGTATTTAGCAGTTTATAGCATTGAAGCACGTTTTCGCTGAACCTGGCTGTTTTTCAGGTGGTCTAACTCTGTAATTCTAACAGGATATATGTCAACAGTTTAGGTGAGCATGTTTAGGAGGGGTGTGCAGAGAAATCTTTCATACCCCAGTGAGGAGTAACTAATCTTTGTGTCCCACCCAGTGAGTTATAAGTGCATCCCCGCTGGCTGTTTCCTGTCTGTTTCTAAGATTTTAATAG
This sequence comes from Ochotona princeps, assembly GCF_030435755.1. Lineage (NCBI taxonomy): Eukaryota > Metazoa > Chordata > Mammalia > Lagomorpha > Ochotonidae > Ochotona > Ochotona princeps. Next base: position 18,783,529 of record NC_080854.1, on the reverse strand, counting down.
GAGGACTTTAGCATTGTATTGCTGTTGCTGATTTGTGCCTGCCTCATCAGAGGAAACATACATTCATCAGCTTACTTAGGTATGAATTCTGGAACTCTAACCATTTTCTGCTCCAAACATGTGCATTCCTTAATAAAAAAGGCTTCAGAGGCAATATTGGTATTGGAAGAAGCTTGTGAAATGAGAGCAAGTAAAAGTAGTCTAGTTACTCCTTGACAAGTGTCAAATAATAATACCCAAATAATACTCACTCCAAATAGTGGAATGTACTCTTCATTTTAGATTCTTTAAGAGTAGTTATAATATATCTATGACAGAGTATGATATGTAATTTTGTAAAACTACAACCATTAAATTTTTTGCATATAACATTATATACACGTGATTAATGTTTACTCCAGCCAGTTCTCAACAGAGTGGACTGGCTGGTATAGTCCTCATATTTCACATTATAAAACTGAGTTTCAGAGAGGTTTATCCAAATTTACAGATTTGCTTTGCATCTCCTGCCATTACCACATTTTGAGTATTTGGGATTAGTTTATTACATCAGCTGTAACTTTAAAAATGAATTATCATAAGATGTTATCTGTAACTCTTTTTTTTATTAATTTTTTAATATATTTTTTTATTCATTGATTACATTGTATTATGTGAATCTGTAATTCTTAAATAGCAACTCACTTTTCTATTTTGTGTGGTACTGGCTTACAATATCTTTTAAATACTTCCATTATACTACAAGTGTCTTCAACATCTCTGTGGTTTTAGGCCCAACACTTGTGACTCGTCAACATTCAGTAAGTGCTTGGTAGTAAACAAATGATGCAGAGTAGGCTCATAAGTTTGGCTGAAAGTTAGGAAACCTCTCTCCTATGAGCAGTTCAGACAAGAGAGGACTGTATTGTACAAGCCATCAATGTGTTTATACAAAAGCGATGAACTATCTGTTCTCACCTACATAGAAGGAAAAAAAAATTGACTTGGTTCAATTATAAAATACAAAAAAAAATGTTGATTGGATATAGTATGTAAACACTGCTCATAAAAGCCATTCCAGATTCCAATAATGGATCCTAATAAATCTTTTGAAAAATGTATTACTCATTTGAAAGATAGAGGGACAGAGAGGAAGAGACAGAGCATTCTTGTATCAACCGGGTCACTTGCTGAATGATCACAGCAGTAAAGGCTGCACTAGTTCAAAGCTGGGAGCCTGAGAGTCCCCTGGGATGGCCACACTGGAGCACTTGGGTTGTCCTCTGCTGCTTTCATACGTGGATTAGCTGCAAGTGGAGATGGAAGCAGAGCAGCAGGACCTTAAACTGGTACTCCAGTATGGAATACTGGTATCACAAGCAGTGCGTTAACCTTCTGTGTCACATCATGCCCTACTGATCATTGTTTTTAAAATATTTATAGACATACAATTTTCATAATTATAATCATGTGCAGTTTTGTAATCCTTCACATTTAATTATGTCCCTTTAATCCTTTTTGTAAAAAGTGCTTTGCAGTGACCTCACATTATTTTATTGTATGGAGAAGCCATAATTTATCAATTACATTTAGGGTCTGTAATTTTTATTTTAGATGTAATATTGGGATGAATGTCTTTCTTTATAAATCTTTGAGCATCATTTTCTTTCCCAATGCACCGTCTTTGCCTTGGAGTGCCTTGACTGGTGACACGTGTCTCTGCTAACTGGCACTGGATGTATGAGACTGAAGCTGTGGCTAGAACTTGTCAGAAAGACAAATAGCAGAGCAGCGGCCTGTCTCATGTTCATAAAACAGTCGGGATCCAGCCATGATTTTGCAGGCCATTTGTTTGGGGAGAAGCTGCATGCCTCATTGATTGCCTACACAACAAATTTTCAGAAGAATGAAGGTGACCTTTGGAGAGAGCCAGCCATTTAAGATCCAATTAAGCAAGCTTCAGGATGGTTTGGCTCCCAACACCAGCTAGAAGCAGCAAGTTCTATCTGAGTCTTGTTACTCAGAATTTGGGAAGAAATAATGTGGATGAGATTGAGTTTGTGAGATCTTTTGGGAATAACAGGGACGCTGAGTTTATAAAACTAAGGAATTTTGATTCTGGGAGTTACAGCTTTGCATTGAAAGAAGGAAAAAAAATCACAAAATCTAGTGAGTTTTACTGACAGTTGCTAGAAATAGGAAACTTTTGGCTAAGCTTGAATTTTGTCTTAGCAGAAGCATTTTAGAATTGTGCTTGTATCTCCTTTCAGGGCACTTTGACCATGTAAACATGTTTTCACAAAATTCTTTAAATTGGCGTCTTACTTGTTTTGTCATCACATTGCAGAATCAACAAAAATGAATATCCACATTGAAATAAAAGACCTTAATTGATTTCCTGTTTAAGTGACAGGCTTGAATGTTTCATATTCAACTATAATAGCCTAAGAGGATAAATCTACGTTTAATCTAGAATTTATTTAACCTTCTAGGACGGAATTGTAGATTTTAGTTCCAAATTTCAGGTATTTAATATGCTTCAGTTTCGCTCTTGATGATGATAATTTCATCACTAGCTTTTAATACATAATGCTACATAATGCTAGATTGCTGTATTAATATTAATGTCAGAGTGTGAAAAATTCAGCTGGTAAATTGGAAAATGGTATGCAAATTAGCCTAATGCAAATTTTAATGGATTAGTGCACTCAAAAAATTTCTTTGAAACAAAAGATAAATGGTAAAAAAAAATGAAAAAATCAAAGAGTAACAAATCTCCTTTAAAGGAGAAGACTTATAGCTAAAAGAACAAGATACTTCAAAGCCAGTGTGACTGGTTTTTATCAAGCAATATGGATGAAATGGCTGGTGTAACTCTGATTATGCTGTGGGGTATAAGCAGGATTTTTTTCTCCAAAAAATTGTAGGCTAAATTATCAGCCAAAACCCAGATTGCTTTTTAAAGAATGCTTTTGCTTACTTGAAAGGCAGACCTATGTGGAGAGGATGGGGGTTGGAGTGGTGGGGCAGGGAGGGAGGGAGGGGAGAGGGAAAGGGAGGGAGGGAGAGGGAAAGGGAGGGAGGGAGAGGGAAAGGGAGGGAGGGAGAGAGAGCCCCGTGAACATGCTTGGTTCAGAGTCGTGCCATCCAGGACCATGTGTGGCAGTAAACCTGTTCTAAACCATCAAGTTTGTGCTACTTTTCCATGAAAGCCTCAGTTCTCACTGTGATGTACAAGACTCAACTTTTTTTTTTTCTTAATTTAGTCTGGGACAGAGTGCGTGGATGTTTGGTGAACTTCTGTGATGGTCCAGTTTAGGTCTTGGATCTCACACCTGAGTGACAGTTCCCTCTTTGACTTGAGGCCAGTGCCTGCTTTCTCCCTTGGGGCCTTACACCAGCAGCCGCAGCAGCCGCAGAAGCCGCAGAAGCAGCCCATTTCGCTGTGCCTGTCTGGGGTCTGGAGCTTAGGTGGAAAAGGCTGTGCTCATCTTTTCCTCAGTCAGGCTGTCCTACTGCCTTTTCACGCTGTAAGGGGTGCAGGCCACTCTCGGTAGCATCCTGTCTGCAACACATTAGACAGGAAGCTGAGCAGTGTGGAAGAGACCTGTTCTGGCATAGATCTGTCCCTCTCACAAACAGCCACAAAAGTCTTGCCAGTGACCGCACTAAAAATCCACAGCCTCCAGCCCACCAGGGCAGCACCAGCTGTCATAGGGTATGCCTCCTATTCGCCCTGTGTGAGTCCCATCCACTTTGACCCAGTTTGAATCCAGTTTCCTGCTAAAGATCCTGGGAAAAGCAGGGGAAGTACTTGGGCCCTTTAGCACCCCATCCCCACTCCATTATATTAACAGAAATTTTCAAATAAATATTTGGAAAAAAATGGGATCCCTTCCTGGACTACTTACCATTGTCTATACCTACAATGTCAGGTTACATAGTAAGGTTATCAGAAACACTTTTGTGTAACATGAATAGAAGCATTTATTAGACCAGTAGGGAAGTTATTACATAAGCATGAACTGCAGAGTGTCCTGGCTGGAAGTGGACAGGGGATGCTAAAATAAGAGAATGGGAGAAGCTGTATCAACTAACATGGAACAATTGTGTCAGTAACTTCTGAGGCTGTCAGTGTACAGTTAGTGCTGCATGGCCATTGTATGGGATTATGCTCCAAGATTAACTCTGTTCATCAGTAGTTGTACTAGGCCAAACACCTCCCAGGGTGCAGTACTTCCACCTTCCTGTTCGCACATTTTATGGTTCCCACTTCACAGATGTTCACTGTTTTCTCACGAGTCGATGATCCTATTCTGGCACAGTAGAGCTGATTTCCACCTTTGGAGCACTGAGGGGGCAACAGGCAGACACACGTGGAAGTGGAGACTGCAAAGAGAGACAGTGTGACACACCGCTGTCTAGCTCACTACACATATCCAATCAGTCACTAGATGTTGTTTCTATGTTGTTAGCCTGTCCTTTCTGTTCATTTATTGGGGATATTGCCCAAGTTGTATAGCAGTTATTTGTTCATTTTTGCGATTATTTATTGAACATGGACTATGAAACCTCACAACTGGCCTAGTGCTTTGTAGATTTATTTCATTGATCAGTAACAGTAAAATATGGACTGTGCTATCATAACTCCGTAGCTGACAAAATTGAGCTTACCAGGATTTAGCAATAGGGCCATGGGCATTCAATGGATAGGTAGTAAAGACTTATTTTAAATAATAAATGACTGATTTGCTTGGGCTATTTATAGTACCCCCTTTTTTTTTCTTTCTGGGGGATCAGTCCTCTCCAGAAATGATTCAATTGGGTAATTCTCATGATGCCTGGCTTTGGAACACCCAGTCTCCTGATTAATACAACCATTGTGTTTATGAAATATTTTTTTTTTGTTAAGATTTATTTTATTTTTATTACAAAGTCAGATATACTGAGAGGAGGAGAGACAGAGAGGAAGTGGAGCTGCCGGGATTAGAACCAGCAGCCATATGGGATCAAGGCAAGGACCTTAGCCACTAGGCCACACTGCCAAGCCCATTATGAAATATTTTTAAAGTAGGAAGTTAGGGGGTAAATTTATGAAAACCAAATATATCAATTTTGAATAGAGGGATAGAGGCTCAACTCTGTTACTAAATATACACTGTTGTGTAGTTTGTTTCAAACTTTTCTTTCCAGCATTATTTTCTTGCTGTCTTAAGTCCAGGCATATTAACAAGACTCCAAAGTTTCCCAAACAAGACCCCAAAGTTTCTTTTTTCTTTCTCCACTCGTCTCATCTTTACGTGGACCGATACCCTCTCTTCCTCCTCCATCCCCATGTCCAGTTTTATCCAAGTCTCACCCACCCTGTGAAGCATTCATAGCCTCTTCTCCCTACACACTCATCTTGGGCTGGATGAATTTCAGCATGATATCTGACATATGTTGTTAAGTAGCCTTGTGTATGTCTTTTCCTCTACAAAATAGCGCTTTGAAAGTAGTAACCTGCAGCACTTTGATCAGGGTGTCTTCATGAGGTATTCACAGTATCTCAGGCTTTGACCTCATGAGTTGCTAACTGAGGCCTAATTGCCAAGCCTCTGTCATGGATCAAAAGGGGCTGGATCTTGATAATCCACTTCATGTAGGTCAGGAAAGGCCAAGATTTGGGCAGTGAGACTTCTCTCTTTCTAGGATTATGCTAGAAAATATTGGGCCAGAAAATGGAAAAAGGATCTCAGGGGAATAGTATGACATTTGGCTTACCCTTTGCAACGATAGGTCTGGTTTAGCAAAGGTCAGATTAGACCATTCAACAGATTTCTATTCTGTGTGTGTGTGTGTGTGTGTGTGTGTGTAGCCTCAGTTTAAGGTGATTTTTTTAAATCTACCACTGCACTGCTTATTTGAGTTCTATTACATCCTAATATCCAATTCAGCTTTACAAATGATATGAAGTTTACCTTGGCTGTTTCAGGGTTAGGCCTCTTATTAGAACATGGGTACTATTGTGAAGTTTCCTCTCTCAAATTCCTAGCTGTTGTATCAGTAGGCAATGCATTTGTCTTGAAAATGAAAATGATGACACTTCTCAAGTATCAAATTCACAGATACATAAATTCTGATAATTCTAAGATTGGGGAGGGTGTGGTGAGGCAATATTTATCATGTTGTCAACTGGAAAATAATATGGTGAAAACATTTCTGAAGAGTTTTTATACAATATCAGTAAATTTATCTATTGAAATAGTGTTTACTTAGAAATTATTTTCTAAGGTAATAAGTCTAGATTATAAATTTGCCTGTGATAGTTATATATCATAGCAGTTAAGTAATAAAATACAAAGCAAAATTTAAATGTTTAATCATATTTTGCTTAAAAAATCCCACAATATCCATATATTCAGACAAGGAAAATTATATAGCAGGAAGGAATAGATGGGAACTTTGATGGGTACTAAGTTATTCTGGAGAAGTAAGGCATTCTGGTATTGTGTTGCCCAATGATTGTCGATAATCATAATGTGCTGTATATTTCTCCAAAATGAGAAAAAAGGTTTGAAAAAAGGATATTGGATATTTTCACCAATAAGAAATGTTAAAGTTGACAATACTGGTATGCTAACTTTACACAGTATATGATGTATACATGCATTGAAAGATCATATTAAACTCCATAAATATTTGCAATTTTTAATGTATCCATTGAAAACTTGTTTTTAAAATTAAAAATTATGTGACAAGATAACGTGTGTGATGACATGGAAATAATGATAATATCAAGTGAAAAACAGCAATACATAAAATAGCATTTAGGGTCACTACTGTGGTATGTGACGCACCAGGAAAGAATTTCTTTAAGGCGGGTGGTGAACACCTGTCTGTAAGCATTTAGTCATTAAAATGAGAGCAGCAGTACTGTATTGGTAGTGCAATTTCAAGCAACATTGAGCTGCTCTCCTACAGGAGCAAAATGCTCTATGACAGTGAATATTTAGTTTGGGGCTAGGACGACTCTCCAGTCAAAAGTCCCAGAGCTGTTCAGGGTATCTAGTTGACCCCATGCGCAGTGAGGAAGAGAGGTAGTAGGGGCTCAGAGTGTTTATTTGAGGGAAACAACGCTTGAGCTCATACGAGACCCTATCTAGGCTTGAGGAAGACTACTTGCATAAAACACTGTCAGCCCTGGCTAGTCCCAGACCCTAGAATAAGATTTCACACAATTTAAGGAAGGTGCTCTCGAGTTTGGATATCTATATGAAATCTTGTTCTGTCTTAACAGTCGGTCCCAATTATTAAAGAGAAACATAGGAAATTCTATTGCAACCCAACCCACACTGGTAATGCAGACAGTTGGTTAAAGCATGAATCCAGGGTAGGTGCTTTCTTAGTGGGGTCCAAGTGTAGTACTGCTTATATATGCAGAGAAAAATGTTGGAAATGATATACAGTACAAATATTATAAGTAGTCATTTCCAATTGTCAATGGTTTTATTTTTTCCTTCCTCTTTTAAGTCATTTTGGCCATAAAATTGTTACTGATTGAGGAAGGATCATTTTAAGTAAGATGATAAATCAAAGCAACTAAGATATACCAGCTGAGATGAAGGTTGAGTGCGCAATTGTATGTGGCATTAGTATAGCATACCTGAACATTTTTCCCAATCGTAGCAGGTGTCATAGCCACAGGGTTCTTTCTTTGTGCTGTTGGATGAAAGTTTTGTTCTTTCAAGGCTCCATGCTAACTGTGGACCATCGCGGCAGGAACCAATATGTAGAAAATGGAGTTGCTGATTTTTTAAGCATTTCTCAGCCAACAACTTACAAGCAGGTAACGTAAAGTAATGGCTAGAGTCTGTATCAAACACACAGAGATCTTCTGAATAGTGGCTGTTAAGGAAAGGAAGGGAGGCATTAACATTCTAGAACTAGAAAAATGCAGACTGCTAGGTAGCCAATTTAATACATTAACTTACGTTATTACTCAGTTATTTTTCCCTGGTGTTTTCCTTCTAATTTTCCTCTTTGTCTCTTTCAAAAAGATTTATTTATTTTCATTTGAAGGGCAGATTTACAGAAAGAAGGACAAAGATATTCCATTTTCTTCCCAAGGGGCCACAATGGTCAGAACTAACCTGATCGGGAGCCAGGAGCCTCCTCTTGGTCTTCTACATGGGCTCAGGGTCCCAAGTTCTTGGACCATACTCTGCTGCTATCCCAAGGCAGAAGCAAGGAGCTCGATTGGAAGTGGAACAGTCAGGACATGAACTGGCACCCATATGGGATCTTGGTGCTTCTCCCTCCCTCCCTCCCTCCTTCACTTCCTTCCTTACTTCCTAGACTTTGATTACTTACTTGGAAACCAGTTACAGGAAGAGAGAAGGAAAGATATTCCATCTGTTGGCTCACTCAACAAATGGTTTCAATGGTTGGGCCTTCTCAGAGCATCTAATAGGTCTAATGAACGATTTTCCACTGGCTTTTCCAGTTTAGTACAGAGCTATTTTGGTAGTAGAGCAGCCGGGGACCCATTTGGGATGTTGGTATCTTAGGCAGAGTGTTAACCTACTACTGTACAACACTGGCCCCTGTGATTCTTCTAAAATTTCACCTTCAAGGAAGAGTGGTTAAAGAAACTGTGGTACATATACTACGTGGAACATTACTCAGCTATTAAGAATGAAATTACTCTATTTACAACCAGATGGTCCCAACTAGAGACCATTATGCACAGTGAAATGAGTCGATCACAAAAGAACAAATACCATATGTTCTCTCTGATATAAGGAAATCAACATGGAAAGTGTAACTTCAATAATCCAATCCATACTATTTTTTTGTTTGCTTTTTTGGCTGTATGTCATGTGTTTTGATGTTCTTTTTATTTCATTTTGGTTTATTCCAAATAATTTCTTCTCTTGTCGAATTCATCATGGACTCATGGGTTATACGATGGTATTATTTTTCCCAAGAGACTTTTGTGTTTCCTTTTTGTCACCCATGTGTTGGTTACTTAGCAACATATTTTTTTCATGGTGCTGTAATTTGTTGTTGATGTTGTTGTTGTGACTGTTCTAACTCATACCAGTTGTTAACCTTGTTTCATGGCTTCCTACTTATGGGAAATGTATAGTGATGGAGTACTGGGGTGTATCAGGTACAGAAATGGGGGTATAATGGAACATGCATCCCTGTTTCAAGACAAAAGATGGACCCTAATGAAACTGATGGACATGTGTAGACAGTGGGAGGCTGGACTGACATCTGTACCAACAGTGTTGGGGTATACTTAAATAAGAGACTGATAGAATTATGATTCCTTATGAAAGACTACACTATTGTAACAAAATAGGAATAATCTGATGGGGGTGGGAGTTTGGGGGGGGAATCCCAGCCTATATGAAATTGTACCATCCAATTCAAAATTCAAAATAAAAATATATTAAAACTGAAATAAAAATAAAGTTTCACCTTAATCTTGTTTTTCCCAATGGTCTTTAAATTAACTTTGAATTCTTGAGCTGTTTTGGCCAAGATTTTCCATTAATTCGACTCCAAGTAGCTTTGCTTTCTAGTATCATTTTCCGATCCTCCTCACTTCCTCCTTATCACTTAAACTTTTCCTAAGCTGTTAAGCCATAAACTATCAGGTGACTGCTTTTTTGTTGTCACCTATGGCCTGTTCAGTCATATTCTCTTTCCATCTTTTGTACCTGCCTATGTTCAGCCCAATTCATGGCTATACTTAGAAGCTTAGTCAAGTCCAAGATATTTTACACTTTTTTGGAATTCTGTAACACCAATAATTAAATATAAATTTAGAACATGTCACATAGTCTTTTACATTTGATATACAGTTAAGTGTATTGAAAATGACATTTAGGGAATGAGGTTTAAGTCATTCCTGGGTGACATGAAGGATGAGTCCTACTGCCACAACATAACAGGTGACCAGAGCAGTTCTCTGGCTGAGAGGACAAGATCATCTTTATGACTGCAAATTTCACCATCTTGTCTCATGCCAACTGTAGAGCTGACACAACTTGTATACCAGAGTGTTACAATATGTATAGGAGCTGGAGTGTACAGCTCAGAACAAATGCCCCTTTTCTAACTTTAGACAACTTGAGTGTGGAGTCATTTACCCCATAAACACCTTCAAGTCCATATAGAAAGGATGGATGCAGAAAAGGTGAGGCTGTTATACTAGCAGTCCCAGGAAACAGCGTGCCCATGATTTGGCATTGCACAAAGATATTTCCTCTGGGTTAAGTGGACACTGTGAAATGCTTAACTCCTCCCCAGAAAGTCCTCTGCTGGGTTAAGGGATCTTTAGCAGCAAGAAATGATTTGTAGGGGTGGGGGAATCACTTGTGATAAATGAGAAAAATAGAATGAACTGCTTGTGCTGAATTTCCATGATCAAATTATACAAAGAAGACCCTGCAGTGTTCTCCAAAAAGAGAATAATTGTATAAGAATCTGAGAGTAGATATTTGGTGCAGTAGTTAATGCCACTTGGGATATCTGTGTTCCATATCAGAGGGCCTTGGTTTGAGTTCTGGCTCTGCTTCCAATTCCATTTGCTTGCTTAGGAACACCTTGGGAAGTAACAGGTGATGGCTCAAGTACCTGGGCTGCTGCCACCCAGTAAAAAAAAAAAGCCAGAATGAATTACTGGGTACTGATTTTGGCCTGGCCCAGCTCTGGCTGTTGAAGGCATCTGGGAGATAAGCAAGTAGCTGCTATACCTCTGGAGGAAAGGAAGCCTTTGATATAATTGAGCCTGAAGTTTTTAAATGTGCTGCTTGAATAAACAACAGTTATGCAGACTTTGGGAACTAGACTGTAAGATAATTATGGAAGCTTGCTACCCTGTTGGAAAGGAAGAATTCAACCGAGCACAATAGTATCAGTTATGTGAGAAACTGATGTTTCCCATTTGTTCAAGAATCTCAATGCTTAGGTCAGACTGGTTACGCTAGACTGATTTTCCTGTTTCTGAACACAGTTCTTAGAGCATCTCTTACTTGCAGTCTTCCTCTGGAGAGAGACAGACACATTCAGATCCTGCCTGCTTTTGTCCTGGCTGACATCGGCCCTTCATTTTCGTCAGAGTATCTGAAATAGAGAAAGCAGAGAAGTGCACAGTGTGGAGTACAAATGATGAATTTGAATTCAGGAGAAGAGGCAGGGATGAAGGGTTCTCGTGGATCTCCTGGAGTTACAGCCTTCATTTTTGGCTTCTCCAGACATATTTTTAAAAAGTGTTAATTTGTGGTGGAAATATTCCATCTGAAAGGTCTTTTCTAGTCTGCTGGAACTGTCATTTTCCAACCTAAAATTTTATTTAAGTTTAGAGAAAACAATGGATAAGGTGAAACCTGATTTTCAAATATTGAGTAATTTAAAAAACATGAAGCATTTATGTTCCCTACAGGGTTAGGGCCTGAGGACAGAGGACTGAGCCAAGTTTGACTCAGGTGCTGTATTCACTGAGCTTACAGTCTTGCAGAGGTGGACAGACCATTGATCCAACAAACACACTAATAAAGAATTATCTTTAATTCCATTAGAGAGAAAGTATAAAATCAAGAAAATTGGTACAGTTAGGAAAGCTAGGAATGACAAAATGGGAGGAAAAAGGAAAGACTTTCCTGAAGCAGATGAAACATCATAGCTATGAGTGTTCGAGATGCAGCCTGCTACTTTGCTGATATCTGTATCCCATACCAGTGCCAATTTCAGTCTTGTTTATTTTGCTTCCTATCTAACCTCATGCAAATACATCTGCAAAAGTAGTAGAAAGTGGCCTAAGTTCTTGGATCTCTGGTGCTCATTTGGAAGACTCAGATGGAGTTCCTGGCTCCAGGCTTTGTCCTGGCCTGGCTGAAGCTATTGTGGTCTTTTCAAGAGTAAGTAAGTGTATTATCTCTGTCACTTTGTCTCGCTGTATCCCTCCTTCTCCCCTCCCTATCTCTTTCTCTTACTCTGCTTCTCCCTGATTGTGCCATTCTGCCTTACAAGTATATAATTCTTCAAAAGAAATGCTTAATTATGATATATTAACTTTTCATAGCTCTCTATGTAAATAATCCATTTAACCATATTTTGATCTAGTTAGAGAGCTAGCATTCCCTTTGAAGTTTTATATTGGGAAGGAAAACTCAATAAACACTTTACATTTGGAACACACACACTGACCAGTTTAGTTATATTTTACCCTGTGTAGATGAACTCAAACTTTTCAGTATGGCCTTCTGTTTTTCTTCCCCCTAAAACATGCTGAAGAGTTGCACCACTGGTAGAGAACTCTGCTTCTGGTATTAGGGGATGTCATCTTTTTTTTCTATTTCATTTTAAATTTTAGGTTACAATTCCATAGGCTCTTGCCCTTATCCCCTCCCCACATTCTCTCTCCCCAACTTATTTCCCCCATATTACAAAAATATAGTCCTTCATAAGCAGTCATAAGTCCATTCATTCTGCTATTGAAGTGTGTTGTGACATTGCTGGTACAGACAATGGCAGACGCGGGGGGAAGTCATTTTGGCAGAATCTTGAGCTGACTTACCTTTTTCACAGGTGAGTGAATTTGAAATGGGCGGTGTCCAGGAATCTCCCGTGCATGTGAAACTGGATGGCCCAGCGACAACCAACCCTTTTGGGCAGGTTAGCTCAATGGAGTCACCTATTTTATATAATCTTTGCAGTGGTGTGATGGTCAGGACGTCTTGCACAACTGGCTTGAGGCACTCTGTCCCTGCAGGGAAAGGAATATATCAGATGTGCTTAATGAGGCAGAATCTCACACAAATGCAGGTATAGGTGATGCAATTAAAGAGATGCATTTAACAAGGTTTGTTGCATTTGCTCTTGTGCTTCCTTTTTGTCAACAAATTTGGAGGTTGTAGATCCCAGGTCTCCCCTCAGTGATCCCTCCACTGAAAAAGCCCCATTTTGTTCCATCATTTAGGGTTCCTTTACAAAGGAACCTCCAACTTTCCAGATACATTCCAACTTTATCGTATCATCAGGACATTGTCCCTTGATGCGATCAAGTAATTTTCTTTCATCCTATGCCCATTGAGTGCTCCCCAAAGCAAGTTATCATACTGAGTAACACAGAAGTAGGGCATTCAAATTAACATGGTCTCCACTCTTCCTGTGCTACATAAGTTTTGGGGGTCACTATTTCAACTGATTGGAATCTCAGTTTTTGCGTTACTGTTTAAGTGAGCTACATGCTCATTCACTAATTCTCAGCAAAGGATATGAAGGTGCTCCAAGGAGAAGAGCCTTGGAGAAAACTGCATCTCTACTGAAATCTCCTTTTTGACTCCGAGAGTGCAGATACTGTCTTGTAGGAGCATCAGTTTGTACATCAGGTGAGGCAGATGTCTGTGCTTACATATAATTTAAAGCTTTCCTGGGCTTACTTTGAAGTAAGTGCCTCACAGTTTGTGTTTGAGGTTCATATGCAGGGGAAGGAGAGCTGAAATAGGGAGATATTTGGAAATTTAATTTTAGCAATAGGCTCCAAGGTGTCACCAGGGTTACTCAAAGATTGTAAAATGCTCTGATTGGAGGGTATGAGTCTGCTCTTTACTCTTGAGATGGATTCTGTGGTGGGATTACACCGAATGTTTGCCCAGTCCTCACGTTGGCACTCCACATCTCCTTGCCTCCAGGTCCTGTCTGGTAAGCATCTGTAGTACTGGTACCCAACAGCTCTGAATCCAGTGAGGCATGAAATCTCAACTTCTTCTCCAACCGAATACAGTTTCTTTTCATTCTAGAAATAAAATGATTATCAGCAAATATCTCAGGGTCATCTTGTAGCCTTTCCTTTTCCTTCTGCATCTGCTCACAGAGACCTCAGTTTCTACAGCCCAATATCTTTAAGTTCTCGCCATTTCGTCATCCTTGTCGTCCTCTTTGTAACTGACGTTTATGGATTTTTATCAGAATATTTTTCAAAATGGCCTTTCTTTTAATCCATTTTTCATCCTTTTTTTTTTTCTAAAAAGATTATTATTAGAAAGCTGGATATACAGAGAGGAGGAGGAGAGACAGAGAGGAAGATCTTCCCTCCGATGTTTCACTCCCCAAGGGAGCTGCAACGGGCCGGTGCTGTGCCGATCCGATGCCAGGAACCAAGAACCTCTTCCAGGTCTCCCATGCGGGTGCAGTGTCCCAATGCATTGGGCCGTCCTCAACTGCTTTCCCAGGCCACAAGCACGGAGCTGGATGGGAACTGGAGCTGCCAGGATTAGAACCGGCACCCATATGGGATCCCGGGGCATTCAAGGCGAGGACTTTAGCTGCTAGGCCATGCTGCCGGGCCCTTTTCATTCTTTTTACTTAAAATCTGCTCTACCTTCTCTAGGCATGGCCTACTATCACTAGTGGAAAAACTTCTTACTGTAAAGTGGCTATAAACAGATATCCTATGTACACGGTAGACATGTGGTTGTTATTACAAGTAACCAGAAATTATTTTAAAGTGTCATTCAGTCCTAGTAACCCATTGGAATCATATGTGCTCCCAGTTAATGGATAATTACAGTACAGTTACTGTCATGAGTATATTGTGGAGAGTGAGAGAGATGGCGCCAGACACAAGTTGTAAGGAGTTGTCTTTATTGGCCAAGGTTGGTGACAGTGGCTCCAAATACACACAGTAAGAGTCACAGCACTGCTCCGCTGAAGTCAGGGGTTTTTAAGCTCTACAGAACTCCGAGAGCAGTTTAACTGAACTAACTGCCTTCCTTCCAGTTACCATAACATTGACCTCACATTCTAATAGACTCAACTGCTGCATTCCAAAGGGCTTAACTGCCCATTGGCACAGCTGAACTGCTCACAGCAGTTGATGTGGGAGGAGGCAGGCAGGGCAGGGCACATGGAGCTGCTGAAGCCCCAAGTTGCATTCAGTTATCTTAGGAAGCCTGCCACTGCTGTGGGGCAGTATCTCCTGGATGCAGTGACCCCATTATAGATATGGGGATCCCTGGGATTTTCAAGATAAAATGGATCTTACACTTCTTTGTTTGGAATATGTTTTGGCATATTTTATCATCCTGTCTTCTGGCCACTCTTCCCCATAAAGCCTATAACAAAATGAAACAACCTGGCACTTGTTTAACCCAATAGTGGTTTATGTGTCTCCCTGGCTTCACCGACTCCTCCTGTGCTCTGCACCTTCTCCATTTCCCTTGCTCAGCACTCAGCTCAAGTGGAATGTTCTTCATGGCAGCCGCCTTAACTGACCTGGCTTCTCAAGGTCCACCATCTTTTCAGTTTTGTCAGTATCTCATATAAGTCCTTTTTATTTTTTAAATAAAAGATGTATTCATTTTTTTAAAGTTATTTTACATGCTACATTTTTGTAGATACAGGGATTTGGGCCTCCCCCTTGCTTCCCCTCTCCATTCCAAACCCTTTCCCCTCTGTTCCCACACCTGCCCAATGATTACAGTAGTACAGTCCTTTAGCAACAGCTACAGTCTAACATTCTGCTGTTTCAGTATATCATGGCACTGTAGGCATAGGAATAGATAGAATATGTAGGATCTTACTGACAAGATAAATATGTTTAGTTGTTTCACTGGGAGCTCCCTTTTATTCAGGAATAGGGATGCATAATCTTCACTTCCAGGTATGCTAGTCTCTGTTCTGTAGTTCGTCTATGACAATATATGTATCTACTTGCTCAATTATATATCTATTGGTTTTGTATTTTACTTGAATGTTAGCTTATATCGGAGAGAACATACGATGCTTGTACTTTTGGGATTGGCTTATTTAGCTGAGCATAATGGTCTCTAGCTGGGAAGCTCTTGTTACAAATGGTAGAATTTCATCCTTTTTAATGGCTGAGAAGTATTTTGTGGACTATATACTACAGTTTCTTTACCCATTCATTCCTCTTTCAACAAGTTTTTTCTATGTCTTTGCTAATATGCATTGTGCTGCTATAAATGTAGGATTTCATTTCACTTTTTCATGCATATTTTACTTGCTTTGGATATATTCCCAGAAGAGGGATACCTGAGTCATGTAACAGATCAAATTTCAGTTGTATTAGCCCCCTCCATACTGATTTCCATAGTGGTTGTACTAGTCTACGTTTCTACTAACAGTGAACAGTGGAGAAGGACAACTTTCCCCCCAAATCCTTGTTGGGAGTTGTTGCTTGGTGATTTCTGTATGTAGGTCATTCTCAGTGGCGTGAGGTAGAACCTCAATGTGGTTTTATTTGCATCTTCCTGATAATTAAGGAACCTGAGCTTTTTTGATGTGTTTATTAGCCATTAGAATTTGTTCTTTAGAAAAATGTCTGCTCACGGTCTTTGCTCATTTCTTAACAGGGTTGTTTTGCTGTTACTGAGTTTCTGAAGCTCTTTATGTACCCTGGATATTAGTCCCCTTGTCTGTGTAGTGTGCAAAGATTTTCTCCTGTTTTGTTGGTTGCCTCTTTGTTGACCATTTCTTTTGCTGTACAGAAGCTTTTTAGGCAAACTGTTTTATAAGCACTCCAGTGCATTGTTGAGTTTCAGAGTATGCATTGTAAAGAATAATACAAACTGCTTCCTTTAGAAATATTTTCCTGCTTAAATGTTTTCCATGGTTCCTTCCTCCCTAAGAAAAGATAAAAAAATCTTAGAAAATATATTAGCCCACCCTGCTCTAGGGATATGTATTTGCTGAATATACTATTACTGATTTTTCATCATCAATACAGTTCCAAAAAGATGAAAGATTTTATTGAATATGAGAAGGGTAAAATGAATTAACAAACTTTTTGTGATAAATTTTAAATATTTTATATCTTCTGAAAGATTATATCTGAAGCCATGTATCTCAGAAACAATATTTACTTTTTTTTTAAAAAGAGAAACACTGTAACTTAGTGAAAAAGGTATTCCTGAAAGGAACATTGAAATCATAAAGTTAAGAGATTCTTCATATTTCTAACCTAGTAAGACAGTGCATACTCAATAGTTGATATCCGTGTCTGATTGGTCTCTCTGATAATGACTCACAGAAGAAAAGTCAGTGTTTAACTGCAAATTCTTGCAAGTCACACAAACCTGTATAATGCTGACGTTAGAGTTTCTATTCCTGTAACTATACCACTATCATCCGAACTGAGTAATACCAAGGATTATGTACCTGGTCCAAATACTGGGTATAGAATCATCCCCAGAGAATTCAGGATGAAAGACTGGCAGTGTGCTTCTATATCATACTTGAGTGCTTGTAAAGGCAGAAGGAGACTATTAAATTAGGAAATAGTGATAGTTACCACAGTTTTGTATTTGAACCCCAAGCTACAAGTGAAAGTCAGGATGCATACCCAGATAAATCCATTTTCTGGAGGTGTTGGCAGTGGACAGCCATAATCTGTCTCCATCTCAGGAAGGTCTACCTCCTTTGTTTCTTCATCATCACTAATACATGGTGTTCCACTAAATGGGAAAAATGGTTATATTTATAATTATTTATATTCAGTGGACACTTACATACATAGTATACAGTAAAACAAATGTGAGTTAAATGGAAAATAGAAAAGAAAGGGCAGCAGCTTCCTAGCATGCTTGTTTACATGTTAAAATTCTAGTTCTCTTAGCAGTAGGATAATATGTATATATCCCAGCTCTCTTAGTTAGTGGTGGGGTTCCCCATTCATTTCTCTTATCCAGACTCACTTGTTTTCCATTATTGAAAATGTGCAGTCTTCCTCTTGCCGCCTCTGCCCGTCACAGGGTTTCCCTCCCTGAAGGGGGGCAGGGTTATTGCATTCCCGGGTTCGCGATCTCTTATAAGTAGCATCACATGTGCTCCAGGATGACCAGCAGCTCCAGTTCCCATCTATTGCATCTGGAATGAAGGCAGACCAATCCGCAGTCATGATGTAGCAGGGAGAATTTGAGTCTTGATATCAGGCCTACCTGGATTCAGGACTTATTAGCCATGTGGCTTTTGTGGAATATTACAGGATTAATGTGAAGAAGGAAAGTAATTACTTGTGCAAAGGTTCTGATGTATTGCCTGATTTCCCTTTCTTCCCTGCCACAGCCTAGGTTGGATGAAAGCATTTATTTACCTTTAACTGTTAGCAAATATATCACAATGTTTGTGTGTATGTGTCTGTGTGAGAAATAGAATATTTCAAAAAGTTCATAGAAATGGAATTAGAAAATGAACTTACTTTGGTAAAACATTTTAAAATCTGTACAGATTTGTTTCATAAGATGCTTTCCAAGATCTTTTTTGAAGATATGTGTAGGTATATTCACACATTATATGTGTGTATGAACATACTCTGAATAGAATACGTATGGAATTACATTCTAAAAGAATACTAATTTGCATGTCTCACCTCTTTCTAAAGAAGATATGAAGTAGCTACAAACATTATGTTATGTGAAATCAGTTATGGCTTACTTTATCCTGTTAGTCATCCTCGTCCTACCTTATAAGAGTTAAGAGGCTTATGATAACAGCACCACATACCTTATTTTGTAGTGTCTATTTATGTTGTTTTACATACAGCTCATATGCATGCAGACACACGAATGGCCAAAAGTTCATGAAAAACCAGCAGTATGAAAACTGTGCATAGATTTTACAATTGTGTTTGCACTGAAATAATTTTTTTAAAAATTCCAGCTTTCATGACCTCTTGGAATTATTATTCTTTCTTTTTATGTTATATATCCCCTACCTGCTTACCTATTTTATATTCACTTCCTTAGGTAGATAGGTACCCTTGTTTCATGGCTGGGAATTGACCCAAGCTTACGCAACTGGTTGCTTCCAGCTGAGACTCATATTATAGCTATTTGATTTTGGAGTGTAACTTTTTGCAGGGTGGTTTTCCTTATGAGTTTGCTCAAAACAGAGGTTGTTAATAGAAACTTCATTGGCCAATGCCAAGTATCCTTTATTGGGAAAAATGTGCCCAGTTCATAATAAATTACCAACACTTACTTGATTTATAGTCTGGGGACCGTCGCTCGCAGTTCTCTCCATAGGTGCCACTCTGACAGATGCACAGACATTCTGTCCCTGAGAGTGTGGGTCGAGCATTATTAGGGCATGGCGCACAGTGGCAGGGGTCGAACTTGGCTGCGTATTCTTGAAAAGCTTTCCTGAGGTTGTTCCGTTTTGTGACTGCACAGGGGATGTTTCTCACCAAGTTGGCAATGGGAGCGAGCTAAGAGTAGAAGGTAAAGAGGAGGCCCAGTGACACACACTTCCAAGGAGTTGTTCTAGAATACAGCACAGTTGACCATTAGATCAGTAGACAATAGCCGGATGCCTGAGGGTGAATTGGCCAGTAGAATGAATGGAAGAATATGAGTAACAAATAACAGAGTTAACAAAAATTTTTAATTTTGTTTAATACTTTTTTTAAATCCCAAAGAAATGATTCTTTAGTGAAGTGTTCCTGTGACTCACAAGGGCTTGGCTGGGTGGCTGGGTCTTTTTCTGACCTTAACCCTATAGAACTCAGTTCCTAACATAACGAGTCCATTACTGTATTTCCATTCTGATTGCACTCCTTTGTCTCCATTTAAATCAAATCAATATAATAGCTTTTCTGGAGGCTTTAAAAATATGGTTGTGTTTAAGGCTGGTTCTAAGTGGCGTAAGACTGATGTGGGAAAAATGATCTATAAATAATTTACTTTCGTAAATAATTGCAACAGATACAAAATTGATAGATTGAAATAATGGCAATAAGTGCACCTGTAGTCCCAGATATCTCACAGCTCTGTCAATGAAGATGTAAGTGTGCTCATCCAATAAGAAGCATCAAGGGAAACCCAGAAGCCAGATTTCTTGTGTAGATGGGGAGAAAAAGAGTACTACTTTGAGAAAATTTGAGCAGTTTTAGTCATTAAATTTCATGCATGACAGAAATTCTGCATGCTGCACTACAGAATTCTTATCTGAAGAATGAGAGGACTATGCAATTTGGTACTGAAATAAAGATGTATTATGCAGGCCTACTAAATTAGGAGTTCCTTTATCATCTGAGGAGAAAATGAAGGGAGGAGTGTTGGGTAGCTTGGGCTACTGGAGAACTACTTTAGTTCTTTCATCCATTGTATTTCTTAATCTTACCTCAAAGTCGATCACAGTAGGATTGTCCTTCACTGATTCTAACCACTCAGAAAACACCTTCTCCTCGGGACTGGAGTTCCCCTTCTCCCAGGCCAAAGCTGCTGCATACTCACTCCTCCCTCCACGAACCAGGGATATGGATTTTTCTGCTCCTTTCAAAAATGAACCTGTAAGGTATTTCAAGAAAATTGCTCATTCAGTTTTGTTGCATATTGAAGAGGCAGGAGTAGATCATACAATTCCGTGGCTATTCCGGTAATTAAGTGAAAAAGCAAGAACAGTCATCCATATAGACAACTTAATAGAAATGATAATAGTGCCAACATTTACCCTTTTAATCATTATGCCAGGGACTCTTCATGCCTTATCTTGCATGTGAGGCTCTTTCAAAAAGTTGATGGAAATGCAATTTAAAAGTAGTTTATTTTTGTCTGTGTATATGTGCAAAAAACCTTCAAGAGGTTCATCGAAAGGGTTTATAAAATACAATTATAATGATCACATAGTCTAAGAACTAGGTATTAGTTTCAGTGTAGATATTGAATATGATAAGTTTGTCCTGGAACATATGTCTAGTAAAAGGCAGTGTTGGGAAGTGAACATGACCCTGTCCTTGGTGGCTCTACTTGCTGCTTATTGATGCCAACATCCCTGATTGTTGTTTATAGGGATCTATGTAGTATACAACAACTGGCTTGCGATGGAAAAGTCTGTCTGAAATAAATCATTAAAATATGCTTTATAATATTTACATAATTGCACTAATAAACTATGGAGAAATAATAAAGGAAGATAAAGAAAAAGGAATGAAGGAATTCAGGGAGGAAGAAGATAGGAAAGAAAGAGAGAGAGAGAGAGAGAGAGAGGAACATAGGAAACACAAAGGCCAATAAAGCAAACCGCTTTTGCTAAGTTATATTGAATGATTAAAAAAAGAAAATTATTGACTTAGGACGTGGCATTTGTTTGTTTGCCCTACAGGCAGGAGTGGTGCCAATCTTGAAGGAAGGGTAACACTTCTCAAGGTGACAGTGGCCTTGGATGTGGGGAAAACACCATGGGCAAAGACCTCAAAGGGGGCAGATGTGCCATGTTCTGAAGATGAGGCATGTGGGCTTCAGGTTGAGTTGAAGTTGAACGTTCAGGTGGGGCAAAAGGATCTGAATGGAAATCCAAGGAAACCAGACTAAATTCTCTAGGTTTAGAAACCGTTTTCCAGAAACTATGAAAAGTTTGAGGTGGAAAGTTGACATGGTTGAGAAGTGTTTCACATTGATGTGTCAACCAAGTAGCAATAAATGTTTAAAAATCCTATTTGGAGACTACTGTAAGAAGTGAAAACTTTAAGTTCTTATTTGACATTTTTCTCAATGCAGTGTCTCTTTCCCAGGTCAGTTTCCTAAGGCCTGATTCCAGTGTAGCATTGCCTCATTTTTTCAGTAACATTTTTCTATTGAGGCATAGAAATCGCACGAAGAATTATATTATAGACGATAAGCTGAATTAGTTGGAAAAATCGGGTCTGCATCCCAACACACCAGCAACAGCAGCCCCAGGGCCTCCTTTCTGTCCTCACCAAGTCGTTGCTCATTCCCAGGGAAGCCACCTACTTCCTTACTGTCACAGGTTACTTTGGCTTGTTTCCGAACTTTGTGATTATGAAGCATGTATTTTTTACATCTGAGTCCTTTCACTCAGCCTGATCTTTGTGAAATTCACCCATGTTGGATGTCAGAACACTTAACATAATCACAATGTGTCTGTTTCACCTTTGAGAGATATTTGAGTGCTAGTTAGTTTTTGACAGGACATTTTGAGTTGTGTTTACTTAATAACATGCCTTTGAGCATTCCTGCATATTAATTTTACTGGATATTTTCTTGGAAACAGATTTACTATCTAGTAGTAGTAGATCACAATATAAAGTTTCCATTCCCCCCACCGTCTTTTTTTTTTTTAACCCATTTATACTTCTACCAACAATTTTACTAGTTTTACACACTGCTAATGCTGGCCAATTTATTCACTATTAGTGTGAGATGTTCCTTGTTATATTTTTACTTTGTCAATTTCCAGCAATGTCATTCATCTCTTAATGTGTTTATTGAATAGTTATAAAGTGTTTATTTAATGCTTTTTGTCTACTTTTAAATTTCTCCTGCCCCTTCTCTGCATTGCATGTCAATTGGATGACTATAAAACAGTATTAGCTAAACTGAGTATTTAGGGTAAGCCAAGTTTTGGTCTTATTTTTATAGATTATTTGATTCTATCAGCAGTAATATGAAATAAATACTCTTACTAATTTCCTATATGAGAAATTAAGTGCAAATGCAGATTAAGCTATTGATATTGATCATATAGCTATTACACAACTAAGTCAAATTATGAAAGCAAACAGGCTGACTTGTGAGTTTAACCAATATGCAATGTAGTTGATACAGCAATTAGAAGTAATCTCTATATAAAATCTTTTTACCTTGCTATGTAAGTTTCATAGCAGTGTTCTGGTAAATTTATGTATTTTTTTTTTTGCTGAGAATTGTTTTGAGTAAGTTGTTTATCAAAGCTTATTGGCAAAACTAAACTGCAATGCAGTTCATAGTATTAAGTTTTGATAACTTGATTGAAACTGTTTAATGATCAAAATTTTGCACTCTAAATATTAAAGCCTTTTTTTATTCCTAACATCCATTAATATCCTGCTATCTCATAAGTGGCATGGTGAGACTATTAGGATTAAGCCCAAGTGTTTAACAAGACATTTAAATCCTTTTTAATTTGGACCAAATATTCTTCCACAGCAACATCACATACATTTATGCTGTAACTGAATTGAAATACATTCAATGCTTTCTTCTCTGTGCCTTTGTCTCCTCATCTATAAAATGAAGGGAACTGAGCTACTCTCTAGGGGATTGTTGTGGATTGTAAAAGTTAACACACATACAGAAGAGAACAATGCCTGGAACGTGGAGTTCAATAAATATCATTTGCTGTTTTTTTCTTTCAACCATTCATACTTTGGTTGAACCACATCTGCTATGTTAAAAGGCATGATGTTGAATATTGGGGACTTAAAGACCAACTGTTGTATTGGTGTTTTGCAAGGTTCTTAACAACTGCTGGCTTACAACTACACTTATTTTGCATTGCCCGAATTCTGCTGATGAGAAAAATTAAAACGTAGTTCATTAAATTGAACATTAGAAACATTGTCATGTTCCCTTTTAAGTAATGTTAATGGTAGTTCTATCTGGACCTTTTCCTCACCCTGTGCACACATACAGGGCTCTCAGGTAGATGAATGCAAAGCTAAGATCACAGTGATGGTGCTTAAGACAGTCAGCCTCCAGATACACCCACAAAGCTGCTAAGAGCAAGTGCTGATACCTTCATATTTCTCTGACATCTTGTTAGTTGTGCACTGGTGATGTACTTTTGTTTTCTTAACAAAAACATAACGTTTTCTTGTTTCAGTCCGGACACAGGTTTGAGCTTCTTCCTCTGTTAAACCTAGGAAATGGAGCATAAACAAAAACCATTGAGAACTCAGAGGGACATGAGGCCCTGGTCAGTCCTGGAGCTGTGAATGCTGTACATCAACTCTTGTCTCTCCCATGTCCTGGCTTTGGGCTGCAATAGCTCTGACCACTGTGGCCATGCAGGGAGAATGGAAAGATGTCTTTCTGTCCAGTAAACCAGCCTCACCCACAGATTCAGCCCTGTGTGGGTCCTATAATTCCAGACTAGAGACATGTGTGAGTCCCTGCTGGTAGCCTATCACACTGGGCCAGAGAAGCACATCTTGTGTTACTGTGGCCCATCCCATGGAGATGGCCCTGTGCTCTGCACATTGCCTGCCTCTGTCTGCCATGTGACATGATGATGGACCTCTGAGCTTGCCCTTTGGTGACTGTTGCTATGTAGTCCTGCACAGCAGAGAGATCAGCACTTCTATTCTCCACAGACTTATCCATTCCTGTGACTCCATTTGTTGCACTGCTTTTCACCTGAGAATAAACTTTTAAAAGATTTGTTGTATGTATTTTACAGCCAGATCTATAGGGAGGGACAGACTTTTTTCCCTCCTCGGACGTCTGCAGTGATCGGGGCTAGCCCAGGCCAAAGCTACAGGGTGGGAATTCTATCCAAGAGTCTTGCATGCATGACTAGGAGCCAAGGAGCTCTCCCTGTGTTAGCAGGAAACTGAACTGGAAGCAGAACAGCTGGGACTTGAACCAGTGCGCTGATACGGGATGCCAGCCTTGCAGGCACTGACTTAACCTGCCTGCTTGCCCGTCTCTCACTCCCATAGCATTCATCCTCTTACTTCACTCTGCCTTCCCTGCTGGCTCAGCAGCTTACTTCACGCTCTGTCTCAATCCATAACTTTCGTCTCAGAAATTCCGGCTTTAGGACATATAATCTCTTTTCAACCTCCCCTCAGATTGTTCTGGTTATCTCCTTATCTTCACTGAAGCCATGAATAACCCACTGGCATGTGTGTGCGCGTGTGCAAGAATGTTAGAAAAGCTTAAAGGAAAATAGAATGAAAATGGTGCAAAAAGCTTGACAGCAGCATTTGGATCTTGTAACTATTTCTGAATCTTTTAGTTTCTTCTTGGTTATTAATAAAATATGTAACAGGTTACTATAGATTAGACACCCTACTGTGCTGTGGAACATGAGAACTTCTAAACTACATGTAGGTCTAGGATATCACCTATGGGTCTGTGCTCCTTGTGTTAATTATGCAGTCATCACTATTCATCTGCTGTTGCGATTTCCACCCTTGAAATGCCTGATTGTTGATTCAAGATTTAGACAGTTCTTTAGTTGACCTGCTCTCTTCAGTGTTAGATAGTTTCGTTTCCAATACATGACAAAGGCTCATCAAGTGGGAAATTGTTCTCTGGACCACAGCAGGCAGAAAATACCTACTTCAAAATTCAAGGAATAAAATTTTAACTTTTCATCAAATAAAAGCACCTTACATTTGAGTTTTAGTCTTATTGCTGTTAGGTGCATATGTGTACCACATTTAACTTAGCTCCTTAACTGAGTTCCTCATTGCTTTTTCCATCTAAAGGTTGACTTCCTAATATCATGAAGAAGATTGCTATTACGTTTGCTATAAGTTATTCTATAAGACCATCCCCTATAAAAATGCTGTATGTGATTTACTTTCAGGAGAACCATTTTTTTTCCAGGAGAAACATTGTGTTCCTTAAGATATTGGCATATGTTTCTATTTTTAGGAACCCCCTACTCTAGCTTACAATACTCTGAGATGCCAGGATATTTAAAGAAAAATACTAGTTATAGAAGGAGGAAGACTTGTTACCCGCTTCTTTTATAACCCCTGTTTTCTATTTTTATTTGATGAATATATACATATATATTCCCATTGTTTTGGCAATAAGGCAGTAAGATCTACATAAAGTCATAAAATAAGAAATAGAAGAAGAAAAAAATGTTTGCCATCATACTAATAAAATGGAAGGCAGATGCACACATACCTGAGTTCTTCAGTTCCTCACTGCTAAACTGGTAGAGGAGGTCATAGACTCCACCCAGGGAGCCAGAGGTGAAGTAGTGAGTGCCAAAGTCATCAAATATTCGGCTGTACAAAGCTGAGTTATATTCTAGAGGCAGGTGGTTAAGTGTTCTCAAGAAAACATCAGAAAGCTGTAGGTCTTTAGTTTTCATGGTAAAGTTTAAGACTTTCATCACTTTATGAATCCTAATAAAGCTAGAATCCTAAATAGACAAGGAAAAAGTAAAAAAAAAAAAGTCATTTCAGTGTAATGACAACTTGAGGTCTTGAACATTTAAATGTTATCTATTTTGCCATTTGATTCCTCCCATAGTATGGAAATTTAATTCTCTATTGCATATCCCTACATGTAAAATTTTAATGATCAGTTTGTTTCGCTGTTCCTTTTTCTGAGGTGCCCAAAGTGCCAAGCTGGTAAGAGTTGAGTAATGTCAACTGTGTGACTGAGGAATATGTTCTTAAATGATGAGGAGATCAATAGTCAGGAAAGTCAACCTTTCTTTCTTGAAAGCTGAGCATGGCTGCATCTCTGCTGGGGTTTTGTTCTGAATGCCTGCTAACTCACTGAATTGAAAACAGATTGTATGAAGTCTCAACTGGAAGTCATGCAACTCAAACTCAAGTTGCAATATTGTCACTAGCCTGAGAAAGCATTGAAATTCTCCAGACTTCCATTGTCAAATGTTGATGAAGCCTTTGTCCCAAATGACATTTCACTTTCTCAAATGCAAAGATACAATGATGCTAAATTATTTAGGAAGATAAATTTATTTCTCCTTTACTTATATGCAATATGAGATTTTATTTTGTTTTTTTTATTGGTGGATATTATGATTAAAATGTCATTTCATTTAATTATCCTAGCAGTTACTTTACTGTAACTATTACATATAAAGCATCTCTTCTATACTCTGTAAGTATGGCACAAAATGACAGCTAACACAGCAGGGGAAAATAATCACAAAATTGAAGAAATTCATCATTCATCTACCTTTTCTGTTACGGTCTCCTCTTTTTTTATCTTGCCCTAAACTACCCAGCACAAATGCTGAGGATTCACAATTGAAGAAAGGAGACGTATTTTGTATGTTGTTAAAGATTATATTTTATTAACTGCATGTTTTATTCTTAAGTTTAACATTAGAATTGTATTTATAGAACCATAGGTTTGAAAAGCTGGAGGATTTCTTGATTCTGCTGTGAAGCCGACTGTCTCCCTAAGTATTTGAAATGCCTATTCTGGGAGCTTTGAAGTTCCCAGGTTTTTACAATAAAAACTAAGCCATGGAAAATACATTAGACTTTGCTTATTCAACTTGGCACAAACATCTGCATATACTTTATTCCTCAATGCTGCAAGTGGATTTTATAGACAAAAATTACATTACATTTGGGTATTTGGGTATTAGCACTTACAGCATTTATTTCAATAAGTTTTGATCTTGTTTTATTTGCACGTGTTTTTGTGGTTTCTCTTGTGTGGTAAATCAGAAGAGTCCTGCAGTTTTCTCTTTTACATGATTAAGTTGGTATTTTGCTTTGAAACAATCTGCCCAACCAATGTGTAATCAGATGAGCAAAATACATAGACCATCAAGTCTTACCAAAGGGATTGATTTCAGATTCGTGGTTTTCACTACTTGAACAATAAGAGACTGCAATTACATTTTACGTTTAGACTAAGATTTCCTTTATTTGTTCAGATTTAAACACAACACTAATGATATTGAACTGAGCCTCATGAAGCTGGCAATCTTGTAAATCAAAACTGATTAAGGACAATTTCGTATGTCCTAGCCTGGCACTGTGAATAGCCCTGGCTGTTTCCACATTGGTGCAGAGTATTTCAGGATCAAACGACAACTATGCATTTGCAGATGAGGATTATACATTTGTTCTGTAATATTTCTGTAATATTTCTAAACCCATTGCATGAAACAAGTCTTAATGTGAGTAATGATACTTTAAGGCTATGTCTCATTCAATATTTGCATCTCCCTCCTCTCTTTGGCTATATTTTTACACAGTTACAGTTTTGGATGCGATATCAGAGTAAGTTTGGAGTTTAAAATTAAAAGAAAGGGAACACAAAACAGCCCCTCCATGCCTTTTTCCTATGCAGCAATTTCAATTAGTAAATGGTGAGTAACATCCACTGAGCAAGAAGACAACTATGATACAACCAGGATGTTCTCTTTATATTTAAGGGAGGAGGCAAGCGATTCTGGAAATACTGTCATCTTTTGGCATTCTTGGGCAATTGATTTAAAGACTCTCACAGGTAACAAAATCTGAGGATGCTCCAGACTCTTACATTAAGTATCACAGTATTTTCATGTATCTTAGATAAATCCTCTTGCTTCCTCTTTTTCTTTTGCCCTTTCTTGCCTGTTTTTTGAGATGGAGAAAGGGAGAGAGTGTGAGCCTGCACCTATCTGTGGCTTCAATCCCCAGATAACATGCTGGGAGGTGTTGGAGGGAGGGATGGCAAAGCCAGGATGTCAGGAACTCCAGGTCTCACAGGTGGGTGGCAGAATGCCAGTTGCTTGAGTTACCACTATTGCCTCTCAGGTTATACTTGATCAGGAAGCTTGAATGGGAAGCAAAGTCAGGCACCAAAATCAGGTATTGTGGGATTGTGGCTGTAGCATCCCAGCTGTTACGGTTATTATCGTATTATTATTATTATTATATATCATTATATCTTAAAAATATTTTTATCATGTGAATTAAATCATCTCTAGATTATTTAAAACACCTCATACAAAGTAAAGGTACATAAAGAGTTGCTAAACTGTCATTTAAAAACGATAGAAGTCTATACATGTTAATTGTAGGTATATCTTGCTTTTTTCCCCTAAAATTCAGTCCATGATTGGTTGAATCCATGAGAATGTGGCTATGGAGAGTCAATCAATCAGATTTAGGGAATATAGCTAAAAGATCCTATCTGAGGAAAACATGAGAAGAAGCGACAACAGCCGAGAACGGGGATCTGAGAAATCAAGGATAGGAGGGAAGAAAGTAGCGCAGGAAAACACATTTATATGTATACAAAGTTCATAAAATAAGGCTCAACTATACACTGTGAACTTGAAGTACAAATATGAGGAATCTTTAAATAAAGTACACAAGCATACAGAATATAAAAGCAAAGAGCAGTCTTAGAAATAGCTTGGAACACAACAATTTTGAACTGTCTTCAAGTGTAGTGTGGGAAGCCAGTGAGTAGGGAAGCAATGTGTTCTCAAGTGGAGGGAAAATGGCAAGTGGGCAAAGGTAAGTGAAACATTTGGGGTAGGGGGCATAGGTGCTCTTTAGGGTAATGAAAGATACATCTTTGGGCTTGTTAACTAGACAAAGAATATGTAAGTATGGTACTTTAAAATTGATCAGAAGAAAAGAATATAGATAGCAATGTGTCAAGTAGGAGATTTAAGGAAACAGGAAATAGTAAAGTGGAATGAATAGGAAAAATAATGTGATCAAATATTTGAGTATACTAAATTGTCAATTTATACACAACTGTCAATTTAGGCCTATTAGTATATTCTGACAGATTGTACTTAAAGTCCTAATTTTTATGATTTATAGGAAAAGCACCTACATGGTATAACACAAGTGAACATAAAAACACAGGAATAAACCAATATAAAAGGAACTATCATTATACAAATGACCATTATGACTTTAACAATGGGAAACAATGAAAAAAAAGATTATTTTTGAGTGTTTGTTAGAATTGCTCCTGATATATCAAAACTTTTCTTGCTTCATGATTAATGATATTCATGCTAATTTTCAGGAAAGAATAAAAAAATAGGGTACCATGTTTAATCACCTTTTTGTGTGAGGCTTGGATGGCTTGTTTAAAAGCATAATTATGTGTAATGCTTTGGCTTCTCTTGGAGGAGTATAAAATCGGTATGCGGAGAGATCCTTGGCTTTCACTTGCTGAAGACCTCCGTTTATTTTCATTCTTGTGAAGATTAATTAAATCCTTATAGAAATCTGTTTCAAAATCATCTTCTTCAGTTTTTACCTGAAAAAAAAAATTCGACACAAAATATAAATGACGTAAGAAACACAGAGCTATTCCAAAGCACCTAACACGATAATCATTCATGAACTCATTTACGTCTTCAACAAATACTGAAGTGAGGAATGGTTTTTAGTGCCTCCAATCAGGTAATTCACAGTTCCTTTAGGAAGAGAGGTGATCTTAAGTACTGAATTCAGTATTGTCAATTTGTGCTGCCAGTGAAGAGGCCACAGATAACATAGAACCCAGAGAGGGGAAGGTTGAGAGTGTCTCCCTTCAGCAAATGGCAACTAAGCTGAGACTTCAGTGGGATGATAAGCAATGAGGTATGGGGTTGAGTCCCAACTCAGCCTTGGATCCAGCTTCCTGCTAATGTGTGCTCTGGGGCAGCAGATAATGCTTCATGTTCCAGGGTCTCTGCCATTCACGTGGGGGATCCAGATTGAGTTCCTGGCACCCAGCTGTGGCCTCCCTTGGGGAATGAGCCAGCAGATGGAAGATCTCTCTCTTCTCCATGAACCTTTCTGTTGCTCTGCCTCTCAAATAGAATTAAGCAGAATTTTTAAAATTAAGATATTTGAAAAGGAAAAAAATCTCCTTAAAAATACTAAAATGCACTGGGAAATAAACCATTTTATCATTAAACTTGTGTAATTAGCCACCCAAAGAAAAGCCAGCTGCAAAATATTATTGTTCAACAGTATTCTGGCTAGCATTTAAGATGTACACAAAACTCCTAATAACAATCATGTTATCACAAACATGCCGCTCACAATCATTACCATATTTTTTCTTTGAAAAACCAAGATTACAACATATTTTGTTTACTGAGTTAGCTCTCACACAAGAAATGTGTCATTTTAGATATAAACAAATAAGAAGAGGGTTTAGGTTTCTAGGCTCGAATCGAGAAGAATTTGCATTTTGTTTGTTAGTTGGTGTGTGTATGTGTACTTGCACCATGAGTGAGCAATGATGAAAAAATTACTGGGAAATTGGAGCTGGGTCTAACATTCTGTGAAAATATTTAGATCTAAGATAAAGGCAATTTTTTGCACATGTTAAGTTCTTAATAATTAAAGAGTTGGGAGTGCCATCATCACATGGGTTTGGCTAAGGTAATGTTGCAAAGATATCTGAAGAGTAAATCAACTGAAGTTTCTGATTAAGTAGGTGTGAGGGAGAAGAAGCAGGTGTTGAGGATGATGGCATGCTATTCCATGAATGGAAGTATAAAATCAAACACAATTTCCCAAGGAGCACTTCTTTTCGTTGAAGTGCAAGGAACTTTTTTTTCCCTCTAAAATAATTTTCACTAATTTTACTTGCTAGAGTTAGAGAGCTAGAAAAAGAGAGACATCTTCCGTTGACTGGTTTACTCCCCAGATGAATGCAACTGCTAAAGCAGGGCCTGTCCAAAGATGGGAGCCAGGAGCCTCTTCCAGGTCTCCCACGTGGGTACAGGGGTCCAAGCACTGAGCCATCTTCTGCTGCTTTCCATGGCCATACACAGGGAGCTGGGTCAGAAGTGGAGCAGCTGGAACTAGAATTGAAATCTATTAGGGATGTTGGTGCTACAGGCAGGGGATTAGTGTGCTGTGTCACTGTGCCATGCCCCCAGGGAACTCATTTTCTCATGACATTAACAAGAGCCTAGGAACAATACTCTCCTGTGTGTTTTACACATCATTGACCATGTGCCAACTCAGTTCATCCTGATTATAGATCTTGTGGGCAGATAAACTCTTTGGAGTCAGTAAGCTTGCTTTGTTACCCACTTTTGTTTCTGAAGAAAGAAAAAGGTGTGTTTTTAGGGAAAAGCAGGGAGAGTTGAGAGATGTAGGTAATGGAAGGGACTGTGGCATCTAGTTCCTTTGGTGGGAAGATTAGAAACAAATGGTAACATTACAGTTTTCATATGAGATACAGGGAGGATTCAAGACTTCAGAGCCGTAAAGTTATTTTGGCAGGTCAATTTATTTGTAGGAACATTTCAGTATTGGAAACTGCTTTCTGCAGTTGAATGTTGACAGTTGGTAGCAAAGCAGTAGCACCCTGGCTAAGAGGAGGATTTCTAAGTTGGCACTGTAACTGTTGACTAGACAGGGAGCTTATGGTTATTGAGCTCTTGATTTGGCAACTGGAGGATTCTTAAGGGATATAATTTTGGTGCTACTGCTAAATGATACTTCATTTCAAAGTCGTCACACAAAACGCAGATACCCATATGCACACAAGAGGCACCAGTCATATTGAGCACATTGACTGCAGAGATGGAGCAATGGCTGAGGACTTGCTTGGTGGACTTAACTGACTTCTCTGCCCGTGTCTCTTTCAGGCCTCACAAACAGGTTCAGGTCAAGCACCTGACCTCTGCTTTAGCCTGAGATGGGGCAGACAGTAGCTCAAATGTATCCCCATAGTTGATACTTTAGTACTAGGAACCATGCTTGTCCTTTATAACTGAGCCCCTCCTCATTCTCTTGCCTTCATCTCTTTCCATTTACAGGAGGACAGGTTTTGACCTCAGGATGACAGTTTCTCTGATTTCCTCTACCAAAATTCACAGTACTATTCATTTCCACATCAATCATTGTGGTGTTCATTAGTTTACTACATTCTCTCCTGCAACAGGAGAGTTTTCTTA
Source organism: Ochotona princeps (assembly GCF_030435755.1). NCBI lineage: Eukaryota > Metazoa > Chordata > Mammalia > Lagomorpha > Ochotonidae > Ochotona > Ochotona princeps. Next base: position 18,751,165 of record NC_080854.1, on the reverse strand, counting down.
CCCGCCTTGGCTATTGAAATATGAATATAAGTAATCTGTCACTGTTACGGGTTGATGGCCAATGTCAATTTTCTGAAAATTGGTCATGGAAAAATGTGTCAATATAGAAATTCACAAGTCTCAGTTTCTGGACGACCACCATGAGTAGAGATCTCTTAGATAAGTTACATTGGAACATAAGAAGGTGTCACTGTTTTAAGATGCTGACATCTTGGAATTATTTTTGCAATATAACCTGATGTATCCTAATACTTTGAAAAATGTTCTCTGCCTGTTGCCTGTTCCACCATGTATCTTGGGTTTCCCCATTGTCTGCTGTGACTGCTGCCCAGTTGTCTCCTCCGCCTTTCAGGAACTTGTGTGATCTTCATGTGCCCTTTATTTCATCTATTTTAGTAAACTCCAGTTACACAGAAGAAAGGAAATCAGATACCTGCCATAGTTCTCCTCCTCCATTTTTTTTTCAACAAGATATGAGTTACACAGGCACCTCATAAGGGCATGAATGTAGTATATGCCAGTAAAATATATACAGATAGCTTGCAACCTTGATCTGCTTTTTCCCCAGGTCACTGGAAAAATTAGCAGCTAAATATTAATTAAAACTCAGTGTCACACTGCTAGAAACCAACTCAGGTAGATTCTAAGGTTGAATATGTTTTGGAAGTACACCGATAATGAAATGCATCTATTTGAATCTGATTTTTCAGGCTATATTTCTCAATTTAAGTTGCCATTGTGAGCCTGAGTTACTCAGTCCTGGGCATAGCCTTAGTGATCTGTTGATAGCCATCTAGTAACCAGCTCTGTAGGAGAGGTTAAAAACAACCTCAAAAGCTCGAATTTGCTCCAACATTTATCTTTCCCACAGTGTACATATTCGTACCATAGTTGATTTTAAATTACTTATGTGATATTTGGAATTCAATATTGGGAAGTGCAAGAATATTTTTATGATAGATAAAACAGATTCAAGAAACAATTGAGATAAATTTCGAGTAACAATGGCCTTTGTGAAGTAATGTATTCAATTTTAATCCAACATAGTTGATATTTAATAATGTTATGCTTTGTGTGCTTGCAGTTGGCTCCTGTGAGTTGGAAGAATTCACTGAATTTGCATTAACCATAAAGTAGTTCTCAGAAATCTTTAGACCTGAAATTCTCGTTAGCATTCAAATATATACGTATGGATGTCACCATTAAAACCATGAGCATCCTGTTTTCTCCTGCTAAAAATTAGACAGATTGCTCGCTTCAGTGTAACAAGTATAAGGCACTGGGTATACTCCGGGAGTAGATGGTGTACTGTTCATTGGCGCTAATTAAAATGAGAACCCCAAATGAGAAGTGAGCAGAACTAATTTTACTTCTTTATGTCCAAATTTCATGGTTAACTAAGAGAACTGGCTATGGTATGAGGGAATTCTGAATACATCAAGCCATTTGTGTGGGTATTTTTTAGAGCTGAATGGTCACTGGAGAGAGCTTGAACTTGAATTCCAGAAAACTTGGTTTAAATCTGGAATTCACTCCTTACTAGCTGTTTGACTGTTGGAAAATAAATCACACCTTGGTTTTCACCTATAAAGGGATGAAACCTTACCTTAATAGGTGATAGAAACACTTACTCAAAGCACACAATAGGTAATTAAGTTTACTCTTTCTCATTTGGTCTTTTTGTGCATTACTAATGCTTTGTTAGAAACTGTTTAATTCCCTCTTGGTGTTGGGACTGCTGCTGTGACGGCTGTCATACCTCAAAGCTGACATTTTCCAGATTGGCCGCAACACGGTATGGATTACTGGCTCTACTGCTTTTGACAGTTTTACATATTCCTCCAGTGAAAGAGTTATCAAGGACTTCTCCTCTGGGCTCTCCTGCCAGAACATGAAACCTAAAAGCAAATTAATTTTCAGGAATTGAATAGCTGTAGAGCAATTTTTAAAATTTTTGTTATTTTATACAAAAGAAATTCTTCTGCATATTTTTAATGACAAATGACCTGAAGGAAATCCCACTTTTTTAAAGTCCATGGTGAGTCTCCAATGAAGTGCACCATGCTGGCTCTATTATATTTTCCCATTCCCTTCAATTAATTGTTCTGGGCTTTCAATATTAAATGGCATTAAAGGTTGGATTATAGATTTTTTCATGGCTTAGAGCCAGTGCAAACTTTGAAAACAAATTATGACGTAAATTATTCTGTGACAAATGCTACTCTAAATCCATTTTCCTTCAATAAAATAATTCTGAAAGAGAGCTGGTAAAGAAATAACTGTTTTAATGAAATTATGTCACTTTTTATTTTATCTTTTATTGTAAGATTTAAAGCATGTTTTATTTAGCAAATGCATGCTATTGAAAGTAGACCAAACGGTAGTAAACTGTTTTACAAATGTTAGTAAAAGGCTTCACAAGTATTAGCTTACTTAATATTAAACATATGATGTTGATACAATGATTATACCAATTTTAAGAATGAGCCAATTGAGGTACAGTTTAGTTAGCTGCACACACATGCACTTGAAACATTGTTTTGCACTACATGAGCAGCTTCTCCAGCTTGGTAGTACTCTTCTGAATTCTTTAAAATAATACTGAAATGCAAAGAGCCTTAGATAGTGGAAAGAATCTTGAGAAAGAGGGAAAAATTTAAGGAAATCACAATTCCTGACAAAGTTTATTTTAAAGCCACAGTAATTAAAGAAATGTGATACTAATGCAAGGATAAACATACATATAAATGGTCCATATAATTGTGATCAGTTGATTTTCAAGTAGGATGCCAGCATAATTGCATAGGGGGAAATAATTTTTTAATACATTATATTGTAACTACCTGAAAGTTACATGCTAATGAATGAAGCAGATGTATTTTAATTGAAAAATTAATAACTTAAAATTTCATTTATAGCTGTATCTAAAAAATAAAATCCTCAGAAATATACTTAACCAAAAAGAAACTAAGACCTATGGACAAAAATCATAAAAAATGAGATGTCAATAAACAAATAGCCCCTTTCTCACATGATACAAAAGAATTAATTCAAAATGGTTTGTAGATCTAAATTTAAAAATTTAAATTCTTAGAGATAAATGTAGAATTTAGGCAAAACTTAGATATGACATCAGAAAGAAATGAGATTTTTGAACTTCATCAGAAAGCTTTTTTTCCTTTCAAAGGACATCACCAACAAAGTAAACAAGATAACTTACATTATAAAATACTTGTAAACTGTGCTCAAGAACATGCTTATAAATAATTGTATAAATAGTTTTGAAACCGAATAATAAAATAACTCCAAATAATCCAATTCAAAACCAGGCAAAGGATCTGAACATTGGAACTGATATTTCTTCAAAGAAAATATGAGAATGACTAATGAATATACCTAAAAATGAGCTACATTATTAGTCATTAAGGAGCAACAGATCAAGAGAAGCCACTTTCATTGTTTACTGGCACGACAGACATGTTGACAAAGATGTTGAAAAGTTGACTTTTAATACCCAACCAGGGGAGAAGTAATAATGGTGGAGCCACTTGGCATTTGGCAGCACTTTGAAACTTAAGCATAGGACTAGTATCAGGATTTGAAATTTTATTTGTAGAAATACATTTACTATGATATACACCTATGTTCAACATAGTTTTACCCACAGACTCCTGCAGCAGGTTAACCTTCAAAATCATAAACTAGTGGTATTGAGGGGATACACACTTAATTCTTGCGTTCACAGAAATACTGGTATTTCATGGGAAGGAATGGCGGTTAGATAAGACCATTGAGAGTTCAGCTCTCATAATTGAATCTTGCAGGTTTACTCTGGAAGGGAACAGATACTCATACATAAATATGTGCCCCTGGTTTCTTGCCAGGTGCTGCCCTGAGCTGCTTTGGGACTGATGTCATCAGAGATCAAAGCAATGACTCCTGTCCTTCAACTTTGACTCTTGAATCTTGAGCCAAAACAAGCCTCTGTTCTTCACAAAGAAAACTTGCCTCTCTATACATTATTGTAGTGACTACTACCATATTCACAAGAATTAATATTTCTATACCAAGAACTGTGCATGAATGTCCATCTCAAATTTACTCATAGTAATGAAAGAAGAAATGAATCAGATCCATCAACAGATTAGCAGATAAACATCATGTGCTCTATTCACTTAAATGGATCATTACAAGGCCACACAATGGCATACAGTACTGATATGTATGTTTCATTTGCATGGATCTTGAAAATATTATGGTAAATCCAAAAAGGCTATTATATAATTCTATTTAAATGAAATTTCTAGAACAAACAAATTTATGTAAGCCGAAAACATTAGCAGTTTCCAAAAGTTAGTGTACAGATTCAGGACAGAATGGAGCCTCATTCTAATAGGTGCAGAAGTTTTGTTATATGTCAATAAAGCTATTTAATAGAAGGAATGATCTCTGAAGGTTCTCCAAGATGCATATCACACTCAAACAGCTGCAAGTAAAATTTCATATTTATATTCTCCTGTATCTGATATTGTATCAGTGAGTACAGGATAGAAGAAGTATGAGAGGCTGGTCTGGGAAATTTTGTCAAACTGTTGAAGTCAGAGATCAGACAGGTATGCTTTAGACTCTCATTTATTTGCTTTGGCTAAAAGATACATGAGGAAACAGAACTTTTCGCTACCTTGTTCTATATACTTAGATTTGTCACAAAGAGCTTGGGGAAAAATGTATCCCAGGTCATTAGAATATACAAAGGTACCAGCTATTTCCGGTGAGCCTAAAGATGAGATTTTGTTTCTAAATGAAGGCCCTATTAGGGCATGCCTGAAGCATGTGTTAGGAGCTCAGCAACTACAGAGCAGTTTACTGCTCTGTTCTTTCCCTTCTCTGGGATATTTAGGTTGAATTGAAGTATTTTGATGTTTCAAAAGCCAAGAATCCTTTGGTTCTTTAGGATCCTCCAATATATTTTAATTGAGTTTATGCTTTGTAGTGTCTTCACTTGAAAAGCATAAATTTAAAACGTGTGTGCAAGTATATGTACATATGCATTTTAGATATTTACATGCACCTGGAATGATCCTTTTGGAAACAGAATGTCGTTACTGTATGATTCTTGCTTCAGATTTAAGATCTGATGACCGGTGTTGGCACTGTAGAAATTTGATTGTCTTGTTAACAATTTCTTAGTGATATGTCAGTGAAAAAGGGGGACAGACATTAAGAAGCTATTTTTGTGGCAGAAATATACCGAGGATCAGAGTGTGAAGAAAGACAAAGATAAAGCTGTTAATTAGAAAGATGTTATGGTAACTGACTCTCAAAACATGTAGAGCACCGGAAGGTAAAAGGACTGGTTGTCCCCGAGGGCAGTAGGTTTTGCTCATTTCTGGGAATCCTTGGGACAACAGCTCTGGTTGGCAGAAATCCACACACTCTTCCTGCCAAAGTACACAGAGCACGGGGCCTTTTCCATCTGTGAACTCGTTGGAGGCTAGAGCCATGGCACAAGAGGTGAGTTTGTCACATCACCCTTCATCAATCAGAACTTTAGAAAATAACATTATCAGCGGGAGTTTTGGTTGATACTTCCTTGCAATGTGCATTTTTCCACACTGATAAGAACACATTGTTGAAACACTTACTGCAATTAGCCCAACTTTAGCGACTTTGAGGTCAGATTCTCACATCAGTTTATAGTACTACAACATAAAGGCAAGGGTACTGAAGCCACAGATGCCAAATAACTTGATGTAGTGAGTTGCCATTGTACCAGGTCTACCACCCAGCTCCTCTCATCTAGACTGATAGCTTTTCCATGTTACTGGTGACCTTGGGTTTGTTTCCATGCCTTCTGGTATTTACTCTAAATCAAATGAGACTATATTTGGTGCTATGACGCTTGGCTGTTTGTGCCTTAAGAGTTCATATTATAACGCAGGTGGTAGTGAAGACTTGAAAAGTCCAATAAGGAGCAATTGGAACTAAGAACAAACTGTGTGCTTTTGGTGACAAACTGAAGGAGGGAAATGCCTGACCACAGGGACCAGAGAGCACAGGGGACTGTTTCATTGGTTTCTCTTAAACCCCAAACCAAGGCTTAGTTGGGTTTTTATTGACTTCTTTTATATTTGCCTAGAGGATGCATTGCTTAGAGGATGCATTGAAGGCTCCTTGCTAAACTCACAGCGCCCAAGTGATTGAGTATTTCTGATACAGAATCATCAGAATCTCTGAGCACTGTAGAGAGAAGTGTGCATGGTCTGTTAGGGTTTCTTCCAGTATGTTTTTGTATCTGAAGTGGGTATCGTGCTTAATAAGTACCAAAATCTAGATTTTGAAATCTGAATTTGAACCCTGTTTTTCTTGTTGCTGTTTGGTAGACTGTAGACTCAGTTTCCAGTTGGAGTACAGACCAAGTGGTAGTACAAGTGTGATCTGTTGATGTTCTGGCCTACCCCTATAGCACAGGATCTCTGTTCTTATTCATACTAACTCTTACTATTTTAGTTTTCCACATCATTACTCTTATAAGAATTTTTTCCATGTTTGCTTAGTTCAATTCTTCATGGTTTTGTTTTTCTGTTATTTCTTCAGAGCTTGCTTCCTACAGGAAAACCTGGTTTATTTCTCTGGTGTTTGGACTTGTCTAACACCATTTATCTTCACCTTGATCATGGCATTTGTAAGTAGTTTCACCCACTCAGTAACTAGCTCTAGTGCTGCTCTAGGGCTCCCACCTCCCAGTGTGGCTCATGTTCACCTAATCAACCTTGAGCCACCCAGAGCCTTCAGAGGCATGTACGATAATGGAAACAGGCAGTATTTAAGAGGGTTCCCATACTTTGCCTGACACAAACTAGATGTGAGAATGCTGAATTGGTTCATTTGCTAGGAGCGAGAGCGAGGACCATGACTACATGTTGCCTGAACATGGGAGCCAACTATCAAAGGACAGGTGGTGGTAACAGTGTGGAGTCAACGAGGAAGGTGGCTAGTAATGTGCCCCATTGCTTTTTTTTTTTATTGCATTAACTGCTTAGTTCTGTAATATCTCTTTCCCCCAAATGATAAAATGACGTTACATACCCAGTGCCCATCAACTGTACACTAGGGATGGGAGCGTACTGCCGAGGGCAAACTTTCTTTGTTCTCCCACAATTCCTTTCATCTGAGTTGTCTCCACAGTCATTTTCTCCATTGCATTCTAACTTGCTGGGAATGCAGCGGCCTACAGAAAGAAAGCCAGACACAACACTGCAACAGATTACCACGTAGAAAACTTGAAACGCAAGTGCTTTAACTTTCAAAGGAGCAAGAGTTCACTATCTGTGATAAAGGTTTAGAGACTGGGAAAGTGGAGTGAAAATCTGGTATTTTTTTTTTTTTTTTGAGGTTTCAACAGTCAGTATAGAATGTTTTTGTTGTCATTAACTAAAAGGTTTTAGGAAGGAAATTCATTCTGGAGTCTCATTCCTGTTACAATGAACTTGCTGTAGAGATCATGTTATGTAAAAAAGAACGAATTGCAGGTTCAACATTTTGCTTTCAGTGAGGGTGGCAGAATCAAGGTCACTATATTTGTTGAAACTCTAATTTTATACACTTCTGTGCACATACACATCTACTGGCAAACACAATAAAATGACAGAACCTAAAATTTCTTACTGAGTGAAAGAAGCCAGACATGAGTCAGGTCATATGAATATTTACGAAGAACAGGGTGAGGGATTCCCTAAAAGGAGTATGAAGGAAACATGGACATTTTCTATGTTTTAAATTAAGGATGGGTCTATTTTGGCAGATTTTCTTGTGTTTCCTGTTGTTTGTATAGAGTGAAGAAATTTCATGTATTTCACAAAAGATTTAGAAGCATAGTGATACTTCTCTCCCTTCACTCCCTCCTGCCCATGTTCCCCAGCACACCTTTCTTGGCTTTCTCTCCTCTCCTTTTTCTTCCTTCTTCCTTTTATCTTCCCTTCTCTCCCTTCCTTCCCTCCCTTCCCTGCCTCCCTCCTTTCTTTTCCTCTTTCCCTCCTTCCCTCTTTGTCTCCTTCCCTCCCTAATTTTGCAATGACATGCTTTGAAAATGGTGTAAATTCTGTGTGTCGTCTTGCCTTTTTTGACTTTCTGAATTTCTTATGGGTATTAGCAGAAGATGGTCCAAGTGCCTGGGCCGCTGTCACCTGTTGTGGAAGATCAGGAAGGAGCTCTGGGCTCCTGGCTTCAATTTGTCACAGCCATTGCAGCCATTTGGGGAATGAATGAACCACTGGGTGATACATCTCTGTTGCTGTCTATCCCTCTCTCTCTGTAATGCTGCATTTCAAAATAGAAATTTATGTGTTTTTAAAATGCACTGCTTCTTACATGGAGAAAGGGATACACATTCATGATACAATTCTGATTGGTCTGGTTTTATAAGGAGGGTAGAGCAGATAAGTGAAAATATAAGAAATTGTGTTCCTTTGTGTTACTTAGGGATATTGGGGATGATTTATTGGCAGGAGCAAGGATGAAATGGAAAGAGTATCTCTTGAGTTACGTGATGGGACTAGGTGACAAGATTGATGTAAACCTGGGAATGGTTTAGGGGGTAGAAAGAGGATGGAATAGAAAACACAGGGGAAGAGAGAGAAATCCTGGATATATTCTAAAGCAGTAAGGAGATGGGACCAATGAAGGGCAGTATGGTTATTACAGTTTGTGAAATTCACCGTGCTTTAGCCAGTGTGTACAGGATTAATAGTCACTCTTAATACCAAGGATATATTACAAGACTTCTGGGGGCTGCTTAAAACTCCAGCTAGTCCAGAACTCTGTAGTTTAGTTTCTTTTCCACCTGAATTAAGTACTTTGCCACCCACCATGTCAGTGTTTTCTTTCAGTTTGAGATGTGACAGCTGAACTAATGTTTTTCTACTTCATGATTTCTCACTTAGAGATATATGCTTTATGTAAATCTTCACAATCTCGGCATATATCGCTTTTTTTCCTAACTCAGCTACTTCACTTGTTTTTTCACCAAAAGGAAGAACATATGGTTTTTCTGTGTCATACCTGAATTCCCAACATTATTACTATTGCATTTAGGACCCTTATTAAGTAAATGAAGGTTACTGAAGCATCGGCGTTGAGGTACTTCAGTACCACTCATGTGATAACTGAGACTCATGCAGTGTACGCAACATGGACACAGGAACAAAATGCTTAATATCCCAGGTGGGACAGAACAGGACAACATGAGATTTCATCTTTCCACTCAGAATGACAAGTACTTTGAAACTTACATATTGTTTATTTCTGGAACTTTTTGTCTAATATTTGTTAGACGGTCATTGATGAACCACAAATTACAAACCACAAAATTTACACTGTAGATGAGGAGGTATATTATACCCATTTTTGCTTAGAGCTATAGAATCAACCAAAAATTTCATTTTCCCTCATATAGACTTGAGTTGATTTGTGTTATTGAAATTGTATTTTGATCTTTGGAGTGAAAGGGATGGAGAGAGAGAGAGACCGACTGACCAACCACAGACCAAGTCCTAGGCTGAGGCCTATCTTACCTTCATGGGTTCACTCTGCAAATCCCTACAAGTACAGGTCTGGGACACTCCAAAGCCAGGCACCAGACACTGTGTCCAGGTCTCATGTAAACATCAGGCACTTGAGCCATGTCCTGCTGACTCCCAGGGTGTGCATTAGCAAGATGTGGCATCGGAAGTGGAGTTGGAGTTAAATCTAGGAACTCTGACATGGGACACTGTTGATCCTAGCAGCACACTAGCCACTGTGCCAAATGTCCACCCTGCAGCGTAGCTTTATATTTAGTGACAGATTTTTCTAGTCTTCTAAAATTAGAGCTCTGAGAGAGGAGTTGGTACAGTTCCATCACATTAGCTTTGTGATTAATTCTTTAAAAATCTATGTATACAATATAATCATGTGTTTGATCTTGGGCACACTCAGGAGATTCATAAAAGCACCCTGAAGGAGCAAAAGAAGGTGAATGAATCTCTTAGTGAAACAGTTTTAACTCCTTGTTTGTTTAATGAGCATCATACATCACCCTCAGACAAACCAATGATAGTCCATCCAACTTCTTGTTGCCATTAACAATGGCATTAGTGGATGTTTTTAGGAGAGCACAATAGTATGGCATCTATCATGGAATCTTTAAAGGCTGCAGCATTACTCAACCAGAATTGATGCCAACTGTGTCTGTATAAGAATTTACCAGTCAACAGTTGGATCATGGGCAAAGATTTCAGGTGGAAGAGTCTGGGCAACAGAGGCAGGATTGTTCACAAAACTTAGGGTAGTAGCTGTTTACCCCTAATTAGATTCATTTTAGTTCATTTTTTATCAATAGCTATAGACATATTTGATCTGGAGATCACTTATACTGTCTACTTTGGAAACTGTGAAAGTTCATGAATTGTCTAAAATCCTACAATATTTGTGGAGATTTCTGGGCTTTAACAGATCCACAAGTTCATAAGTTTATCATCTCCTGAGTAAAAAATTTCCTGGTAGTTTGTTGTAACAACAGTCTTTCAGACTTCATACAGATGGAATTCAGTCTTAAATCTTGGCTTTAATATCTGAATCACATGAGTAATGCTCCTGTTTATATCTCCCTTAGTCCTTGTTGTAAGTATTTTTCTCATATTCCATTGTAAAAGCAATGTGAAAGTTCTCAGACTCAAGGAGTTGATTATGTCAACGCCGTCCTAAACGAAGAGATTAGGAAAATTGTTCTTGTACATAATTGCCTGACAATAACTATCACTCAGGACTCTTCTGGAACTATCACACTACATAATGGCCAATGTAATCTTTATACATCAGTGACATCAAGCCAAGCACTCATGTGTTCAGCTTGGCTTGATGTCACTTGGTTATTAATCATTGTGACCAAAGATCATGGTTTTAAAATAATGGATATGCCCTTCCTTAATTTTTATTTTTGCCTGTAAAAACTTTTCCTGGTATCAACCCCTTTGAAAATGTCCTAGTTTAGCATGCCATCATATTCCTATTGAGATACTCTGGAATTACCAAGTATTATTACTTAGAGAATCTCCTTTAATGAGTTTTGCTTTTTTTTTTAAATCATAAGTTGACACCCTTTTAAAAATCTGACCAGATTTTATTCATATAGGCATAATGTGTATTCCCTACTCACAAATCATGCTAACATCCCAGGATTGGAATATCCTACAGGGAAAACCTTGAAATGTGCAGTTGTGTCTGACATTACAAAATGCTGATGACAGAAAATGAAGAGTAGCAGGGAGAAATGTTGGTTCAAATCTGTTACTTAATTACAAATAATTTTTACTCTTCTAGTATATTCTGAAATACACAGAAATGCTATGGATTTTATTCAACTGAAGTTTAATTTCATTGTAACTTGAAATCAACTAGATAGGCATTCAGTGTACTATTGCAGCTCATTACTAAAACTGATTTGTCCCTGTCTAGAAAGAAAACTTTAGAAGTCAGAAACCAGCGTTGTGGCATAAGTTAGGACTCTGCTCGTGATGCCAATAGCATTTATAGATACAAGTTCAAGACTGGGCCATTCTACTTCCAGTTGAGTTTCTTGATAATGTTCCTGGGAAAGCAGAGGAGGGTGGCTCCAGAGTTTGGGTTCCTGCATCCACAGAGAAGACCTAGAATAAATCCCAGATCTGGTCTACAATAGCTAAGTTAATTACTATCTTTGTCAACATGAAAAATTTGCAAAATATGATTTAGACTGTTTAAATGGTGAATGTTGAGCGTCTGTTAATTAAGACATTGCATATAGTTAATACACTCAAGATTTTATTAGATAATAAAGTTGAGTACTATTAGATACAAAAGCTCAATTATGTTAAAAAATCAGATTTTGCCATCTGAATAAACAATGGGCTTAAAAATAACGTGACATTATTTGAATTATTTTTGATTGCATCTTACGGAATTATCTTTGTAACAAGGCAAGAAAATCTGCAATATCAAATTTGATTAGCCCCCTGACATAGTATCTTAATGTTCTTGTTTTAAGCTGTATTGAAAATTTTTTCATTATGTGCTTCTTTTCAATTAGTCATTTAAAAAAATATCTACGTACCCTTTGTTCTTCTTTCTTCCTCTTTATAAAAGTGTAGGGACTGGCACCAGCTTTTGATGAACAAATGAATCAGACTTGGTCAAGGTGATTATAACTTGAAAGCTATAATTTCACACATGGATAGCTTGGTAATTTGTAGTAAAACACCCCATACTTAAAATATGGAGTTTCATTAGGGCTTTATGTGGCAATCAGCTAGAACAGCCTTGATTCAATCAAGATATTTTTAGATGAGACTAAACATTTTACGAAAATACATTACCACTGTCACAGCGGAAATCGTCCTTGCAGTCAGCTGCTTCAATTTTGCAGAGTTTAGATGGAATACATGGTTGAAAGGTCACCAGGGGTTCAGTGCATGGTTGCCCTCCAAACTGACTCGGGCGCAAGACAGATGTTACTCTAAACTGGAAGGAAAGGAGAGAAAGGTAAGACCAACACAAGGGCAAGGTCAACGGCATCTAAGAAAACAAGGATCCTTAGTGCAGTTCTCCTTACGGCACTGTTTCCTAAATTCACTGACAGTTCCATTTTTGTGCATCCTTAGGGAAGCCACTGTCTTAGCCTGCTTTCCCAGCCCATAGAATAAGAATGTGAGGTGAAGTTTTTCCAAAGCTTCTAATTTTAAAATCGTATGGATCCATAAGAAAGCAATAATAATAATAAATCAAAACTCTTTACTGTGGGACTCTGGAGCATAGCAAACTTCTCCAGACAATAGTAAGAGCCCAGTTATGCCTCAGTGATACAGAGAGGGAGAGTGATAAATGTGAAGGAATTTTAAGGTTGCTTTGCATAAAGAAGTCACCATGGAAACCAAGTTTGACATGTTTCCCACACCTTGAAAGATTTTCAGTGGTGAATAATAAGATGAAGAACCAGGGAAGGATAGAAAAAAAAATCATAGGAATAAAACAAAAGCACTGACCCTCAATTTGGAAAAATCCAAGTTCAAAATGCAGGTAACCTTCTCAATTAATGGTACATCCAGCAAGTTAATTAATTGCTAATGAGTTACATCTTCATTTGTAAAATGGATAGGGAAAGACAGTATGATGTGAAATTTGGACAAATAGAACCATTCTTTCAGACAGCACTTGTTCTTCATGTGTTTTTTTTCCCTCCTCTAAAATGTGGATGCTTGCCATGTGTGGCTGGGATTGGGGTTTATATGGGCCAACCACCTTACAGGAATGACTTTGGACAAGGTAAACATTGCAACGAGGAACAGTAAACAGGTTGAGGGACTTTCTTACTGGCAGAGGGAATTTAGGAAAGGATAAGGAGTCAGATTTTGGTTTCATTTTTCTCCTTTGCTTAGTTTTAAACTTTGGCTCCAAATCTCATTTTTTAATTATTTGCTTTTGCCTTCATAATTCTCAGAAGCATAGGCAGTGGAATTTGGAATGGAATATGGATGGTACCAGAACTGGAGACATAATTTTGTTTGGATGTTCATGGAAGAGTGAATCATGTAATGAATCCTTTCTCCCGAATGGTGCTCTGTAGAATAATTTCCAAATGAAAGCTGGCACAGTTTATTTGCAGTAATGGGAGAAGAGTGGTATTTTTGCCCTGTTGAACCTATCAGGAAATCAGAGACCATTATTTGATTCAGGTCTCTGACACATGCCAAGTATCACCCACCTGTGTTTTAACACAAGGGTCGCAATCTGACCATGGTCCATAATCCCCCAGGAGGCAGTTGATGGGACACGTTTGCCAGTTACATTCTCTGGTCTCCTGCTTGGTACAGAGCTGGTCACATGAGTTTTCCCAGTAGTATTGGTCTACTACCAGTAGCCTGAAAGAATCAGGAAAAAACTGCTGGGAGTGAGTCTATTTGGTGTGGCTCAAGCCTTATAAGAAAAATATAGAGCATTAACGACAATAAGTTGAAAGGAAAGAGTTTTTTTTTCCTGCTGATTCCTTTTTTGGTAGGGATTTTTTTGAATTTTACTTTTTATTATTTTATGATACAGTTCCACAGACCCTGGGATTTCCCTTCACCCCCCCCAAACCCCTGCCCTGTCACTGAATTCCCCTCTATCATTACTATAGTATAGTTCTTCATACACAATTATATGTCCATCATTGCGGGCGTGGACAGTGACAGAGTCCAGCATCCTGTTGTCAAGATTTTTTTCCTGTTAGTGATTTTGTTTTGTGACTTTTCATTTAAGGGGATTTGTAGTAACTGTGTAATGGAGACTATCATATCCAGATGTGAAGGTACAATGCAGTATGCATCTCTATTGCCAGAAAAAGATGGACTTTAAATGGAACTGTTTACTATTTCTTGACAAAAGGAAAGGAAAGCTTTTATAGACTATCAGGTAACTTAGTGTCTATATAGTTCACACCACTTCATGGAATTCAGGACCAGCTCTATTTTTTTGTAGCTCAGAGCAAGATGAACAGGAAAGATGTCTTGTTCCAAAATTAATTTCAACACAGCCTGAGCAGATGGCTAAGCCATGTGCATGGCCCTTCTCATTGAGGTACCCACAAAGTTGTGAACGCCACATTGATGCAGTTGGTCCTGAGGGGTCTCTTACACAGATTTGGAAAGGAATAAAAAGCAAGGAAAGGAAATATGTTCTGGCAACTAATGTTCAAATGATAACACAGTATACTGATTACAATGATTGAGGTAGGGTCAAGAATTCAAGGAGAAAGTGACATGCAAAAAGAGGTATCTTGATAAATCCATGTGTATTCTCCAGGCAAAGAAGGAAGCATATTCCGGGGGAATGTCATGCGTAAAGATGAGAGATGGGAGAGCATGGTCTGTGCAGGGCTGTACTTCTGGGACTAGTCAGGGAGAAGTCCATACTGTGGACGGACGGACTGTATTGCATAGTTTAATTTGGTGATGGGGGCAACAGAGAAGCACTGAAGGGCACTTAAGTAGAGAAGTGTTGTAAATAAATATGCACAAAATTGGTAAATGGCATATTTGGAAATTGCTTGCTGGGTTTAGTGAAATCTGCAGCACATATGTACAAAAATAGTTTCCTAAAAGTTTGTCAAAGGGATTATAATATCTTCAACATTAAATACATGCTTTTTCCCTCCCAAAGCATAGCAACATTTATATGGTATGGAAACAACTAACAGAGTCAAAGAAAGTTGGGATGAGTAGTCTGAATTTGAAAAGCCTTAACTGAGTTTACTTAGTTGCATTTAATAATTTTCTTGTTATCTTATACATGCCAACAATCAAGGTAATAGCTAGTACTGTTGCTCAATTGAGGTACTGTTAGACTCGGTTTAATGAGAAGAAAATTTTCTAATTAGCTCACAAGTTGTAGGCAAGCAGAGTTATATGTTGATTGAACAGAGCTATAGTAGGGATGCTAAGTGAAATAGTTGAAAACATTTTTTTTATTTATTATTTAACTTCAGTAATTACATTGTATTATGTGACACAGTTACATAGATACTTGGGTTCTCCCCACCCCTCCCCAAACCCTCCCACCATGGTGGATTCCTCCACCTTGCTGCATAACCACAGCTCAAGTTCAGTTGAGATTTCCCCATTGCAAGCGTATACCAAGCATAGAGTCCAGCATCTTATTGTCCAGTCAAGTTCAACGGCTTCTTAGGTATACCCTCTCTGGTCTGATGACAGA
Organism: Ochotona princeps; assembly: GCF_030435755.1. Lineage (NCBI taxonomy): Eukaryota > Metazoa > Chordata > Mammalia > Lagomorpha > Ochotonidae > Ochotona > Ochotona princeps. The sequence goes on along the minus strand of NC_080854.1, from coordinate 18,735,403 downwards.
GCCAGCAGAGTATCATCCCAGTCAATTGAAAGCTCCAACATACCATCAGCAAAAATTTACATCATTATGGAATTAATTGACATAGTAATGAGTAACCAATATGTTAAAAGTAAATGCGGGTTCCCAGCCACCTTCTGTGACCACCTCACCTATACTTCAATTTTAGTTTATACACAACATATAACATTCAAAACATAACATGTTATACATAACATCATATCATCTTAAATTAAGGCAAACATGTGGTATTTAACCTTTTGGGATTGGCTCATTTCCCTTAGCATTATGGTTTCCAGTTTGGCCCATTTGGCCACAAAGAACTGCATTTTGTTTTTTTTAATAGCTGAGTAGTATTCCATGGAGTAGATGAACCATAGCTTTCTTATCCAATCCTCTGTTGATGGGCATTTTGGTTGTTTCCATGTTTTTGCAATTACTGATTGTGCTGCTATGAACATAGGAGTGCATGTTGGTTTCTCATAGAACAAGTGTTCTGGATATATTCCTAGGAGTGCTATTGCTGGATCATACGGTATGTTGAATTTGAGTTGTTTGAATATTCTCCATACTGATTTCCATAGAGGCTGTACCAGCCTGCAGCCCCACCAGCAGTGGGGTAGGGTTCCCTTTTCCCTGCAACCTCGCCAACAAGTGTCGTTGGTGCTTTTTGGATTCCTGCTAAAATGTCTTTCAAGGTTTTATAAAGAACATACAAGTAGACTTCATTTTAAATGTGTGTGAAAGACTTCCTATCCCATCCAAATTCATGAGGTGCTACTGTGAGATCTGTTTTTTCTTGATAGCCTGTGGCACTTCTGAGTTGCCAGTTCCATCCTCAAGGTCTCTGAGAGCACAAAGAATGTCTACACAGCTTTCACCCACCTCTGTCTGCTCTGGGTTCCTGAATTACAGGTTTTCGAGCAGCTGGACCACTGTGTCCATTGGTAGCGATCACAGAAGCAGGTTTGGCCATTGTTGACCAGAGTGCCAAGCAGAATGAAATACAGGATGCAGCGTCCAGCCATGCCTAGGGAGTCTCCAGGTTCTGAAATGGAGTAATATGATGTAAGTCAGAAACTTGCTGGGTACAACACAGTACAAGTAAGCTTGAGGCTCAAGATTACTTTGTGTCCCTTACGTTTTCTAACTCAATTCATTCCATAAAGCATTTGAGATTGATACAATCTCATGCTACTCAAAACAGCTGTTTAGTTTGTAGGTATACTCTGAAGTATGTACTGATATTACTTGTTTTTCTGGGACTGGAGAAAGGCACTTGAACCAGTTGTTTGGAAGCTCTCTTTTGTTCCTAGAATCCTAAAAGTGGGCTAAAAGGAGCAGGCTCACTTTCCAGTTGTATCTGTAAGTGATGAGATGTTAGAGCTGGACCAGAACTTTGAGGCCTCCAGGTAAAATCCCTTCATCCTCTGGAGATGAAAGGGGGACCTGGGAGAAGCGGTAACAGTGAGCTATGTGAGAAGTAAAGGCTAGGATTCTTGAATCTTGGGTAGGGGCATCCCTTTGCTAAGCCTGTAAAACTGGTCATTTTGTTACTGGAGCATCTTCAGTCCACAGGAGGGTTTAGCCAAGGGAAACCCTGACAGCGGCTCCCAATGTGTGTTGTGGAGCCTTGACGGTCCATGAATCATTTGCAAAATCACCTCTTCCCTTGTTAGAGCCCTGTCACCAAATACAACCCATTTGATCTTTAAATTGCTATTGAAATAATGTAATATCACACACATGCATATGCACACATAAGGGTCCTTCGTGGAAAATGCAATAAAAAGACAAGTTTGGACTGAGATTCTAGCCTAGTGGTTAGAATGCTGCTTGGGGTACCTGTGTTCCACTGCACAGTATATAATCCTGAGTCCTGATTTCACGCCTGATTCTAACTTCCTGATGATTGTTGTCCTGGTTCCAGTGCCTGCGTCTCTGCCACCCACATGAGAGATGTGGATTGAATTCCCAGTTCTTAAATTCAGACTGGCCCAGCTGTGGCTATTGCAGGCATTGCTGTGTGAACCAGTAGACGGGAAATGAGTGTCTTTTTCTCTGCCTTTCAAGTAAAAGTAATAATAAAAGTGTTACAAGACAAAATTCACTTGGTGCGCAAAACTTTGAAATCCTCCTGTGTGCATAGTTAATCTGGTAACTCACTTTAAAACGTAAAGTCTCATTTCCTTACTGGTGTCTCAGTTTTATCTAAACACAATAAAACTTTTACCTTCCTCTTAAGGCTTTCATTACATCCAGTAAGGAAATGTAAGTAAAATGCTTAGAATGATTCTTGACATGGAATCATCACTCACTAAATTGTACTTCTTGGGTTAGAATTGTGATGCAGTGGGTTAAGCACCACCTGTGATGATGGACCTCCATCATAGCTTCAACTTGAATCTTGGCTGCTTTACTTCCTATCCAGTTCCCTTATAATGTGCCCAGGAAGGCAGAGGAAGATGACCCAAGAATTCTAATCACTAAAATCCACATGAAGTTACTGAATCCTGGGTTAAGTTTGGCCCAGTCCCAACCGTTGTGGCCTTTGAGGGAGTGAATCAATCCATGGAGGATCCCTTTCTGTCTCTCACTCTGTCACTCAGCCTTTCAAATTAAAAGAAAAAGAATGTCTTAAAAGTTGCTGTTCATTTGAGAATACAATTTTTTTAAAATTTTAAAAGTTTAATAATAACCATTGGTCATGCATCTCCCCAAATTAATATCTGTTCAATTTATGTATAGCAATTAAAGATTGAAAATATTTTGTGATATTAAATTAGATCATTCATGTTCAAAATGTTTTTAAAATTTGGCCTCAGTTGCTTTGCATCTTTTTTTTTTTAAAGATTTATTTATTTTTTACTGGAAAGTCAGATATACAGAGAGGAGGAGAGACAGAGAAGAAGATCTTCCGTCCAATGATTCACTCCCCAAGTGACTGCAATGGCCGATGCTATGCCGATCCGAAGCCAGGAGTCAGGAACTTCTTCCAGGTCTCCCACACGGGTGCAGAGTCCCAAGGCTTTGGTCCGTCCTCGACTGCTTTCCCAGGCCACAAGCAGGGAGCTGGATGGGAAGTGGAGCTGCCGGGATTAGAACCGGCACCCATATGGGATCCCGGGGCGTTCAAGGCGAGGACTTTAGCTGCTAGGCCACGCCGCCGGGCCCATATTGCAGTATCTTTGTAATTATTTGATATACTTTGTTGTAGTGTATCCATGAGACCAGCAGAGGGATGGCTCAGTAGAGTAACTATATTTAAAATTTTTCTCATGTTTTTGCCTCATTGTGCACTGAAAGTCTGTATCAAGTATTTCAAAGTGTGAGTTTCTGATTGTGTTTTAATATGATTGGTTTTGCAGTTTTAAGAGGAAACTTCAATAAAAGGAAAATGGGATTCATCATTTTACAAATCCTAGTTCAAGCCTAGAGCTTGAAATCAAAGTTGTTTCTTCAGAACCTAGAAAATGAGTGCACTTTGTGATAACAAATCAGAAAGCTTTTTCAAACTTTGCTACAGGCTCAGAGAATAATGCTGTAATAAAAACTAAATTCATTGACATGTGGCTGAGTTAGCCTTCAGTTGGGAAGGAGGCTGACAACCAGTTGAGTAAACGTTGTATGCTGTTAGATATTGACTGAGAAAAAAATAAATAGAACAGATGATGCTTGCCTGGGAGGCTAGATACATTGAAGACCCTGCTGATACTTTTTATCCAAGCTTTTAAAACCAATTTATTGATAAGCAAATACAGCCTTAGGCTATTCAATCATAAAAGCAGTATAAACAGTTCCTTTAAAGATAACTGCACCGTCCTGTTGATTCTAGCTTCCTAAATTGTATAATTTTTGATTTTCTTCAGAAGCACAGAACCATAGAACATTGGAACAAGAGTTGCCAAATGAAATTTAGGCTAAGATAAGAAAGTGGTATGATTTCTAAATATATGATCTTCGGTCCAAATGGAGTGGCTTTCCAGAATCTGGGGTTCCTAAACAATATGAACCTTCCTTGTGAGTCTCTAGGCCAGGTTTCTCTGCCCTCTATCTCGACAGCCAAGACAGAGAGCTTCTCATTCTAGCCAGGAAACTGAACAGGTTGTTCTTACTGTTTATATGTTTCTCAGAGATTGGAAGAAACAAATACTTTAGAGAGTGTCTCCTTTGTAACGAAAAAAAAAATGTATAAATTGTGCAGTCAGCCTGCAAATGAATCTAATTGCTAGAGATCACCATTTCTCAATTCTCAGCAGATGCTTCCTGGTCTATTTGAAAAAGCGTAAAGTCCATGTGAACTTTATCCTAATGATCACCAGAGACTGCAAGAAGGGCACTCTTGAAAATATTTCTTCTTTGCCTGTAACTGTTCTGAAGCAATGTGGAAAACAGTCTAAATTAAAATATAACATTAAAGCTTACTTGATGAGGTGCTGAAGAGCGAGCTGATTCGTTGGTTCTTTTATAACATTTTGTTATGAGGAAAATCGTTATTTTTTAAAAGGTTAATTCTCATTCAAATAAAAATCTTCTCTATTTTTTGTTTTCACAACCCTGCATTTAATATTTCTTTATTAATTTTCAACATCTCTCAGCATTTTGAATGACCTAAAATTGCATGCAAGCATTTTATCATGCAAGTATCATTTTGCATGCAAGTATCTTTTTTTTTTTATTTTTTTTTAAAGATTTATTTTATTTTCATTACAAAGTCAGATATACTGAGAGGAGGAGAGATAGAGAGGAAGTGGAGCTGCCGGGATTAGAACCAGCGGCCATATGGGATCAAGGCGAGGACCTTAGCCACTAGGCCACGCCGCCGAGCCCACATGCAAGTATCTTGTAGTTGTCTTATGAACATGGAACAAGAGAATGTTCTGTGACTAGAAGATAGTTGAAAAAGTTTTCCACTTCAGTACCATGGTGGAAAACTTGGGAGTTGCTGCTTTTCTTGTCATTTCCATTCCCTCTTGAACTGCCTAAAAATCAGTTCTAGTACTGAACCAAAGAAGATCTCTCTGTGAATACTCAAAGAATCTGGTGCCTAGTCAAGTCTGCTTTATTTTATATAATCTGACAACTTTGAAGTATTGTGCTCCTGTGACTAGTTTACCTGCAAGGTGTTTCAGTTTGTCTTACCTGATTTCAACAGAAGTTCTATTTTATCTCCAGCTGTAGACTCTTCATTTCCATCTCCTTGTACACATCTTGAATCGCTGACTCTTATTATCAACTTCAATTCTGTGTGCTCCAGGGGCTCCAAAAGAGATGTTTACCATTGCCTGAGTGGACTGGGGAACCCAGGTTTGTGACTGACCTTGACTAAAGAGTATGTTTGCTCTACTGCTAACTGTAGTTTAACACAAAGAGAAACTAGATGTCAAACATTGTCTGGAAGGATATTTCTTCGAAAAACATGAACCTTTATTTCCTTTGAGATTGAAGCAAAGTATTTACTTTTAATTTGAAAAGAGAAAGAAATGGCCTTGGTCTGAGTTACACATTTTTGTGCAAGTAATGACAACTTTGTGGGAAACATGACCTACAATTTTGACACATTAAAGCTGAAAATGCAATTATTTTGCCACTCGATGTTTAAACAGGATTGATGGTGTTCAGGGACATAACCTGCCAAAGACCAAGGAAACAAGAGATATGCAAAATGGGAAGGATTTCTCTGATAATCCAAAGAAGCCTTCTTTCCCTATTACTAGCTAACAGGAGTACTGCTGGTGTATCCCAGAAGCCCAGCAACACTTAGAAAGTTGTCAAAATAAACGGTCTGTGGAAATTTGGACTTTGTAAATGATTACTCCAATCAGCAATAATCCTGAAGCTCTATTACATAGCTCTACAACTTCAGTAATTTTCCCATTCAAGAACTTTGTAATAGCCATTGCTGCTGCAATGACATCTGATTCCATCTTAAAAAAATCCTTTAGAATAATTGCCTAAGATTGCCTCCACACATAGCAATGTTCATTTAATTTAAATGCAGAAAGAGCTCTATTTTAGGACAGAGTTGCTATAGAATTTTTATTGTGAAAAATGTAGAAAATATGATTTGTAGATAACATTATAGTATATGAAAAAATTCAAAAGAATATGCGGATAAGCATTGGCATTAACAAATGAATTAGTAATATTTACTGGATTCTAATTTATTATGCAAAGAATAGTTTTTTAATACCAGCAAAACCACCTGGAAAATTTAATTCAGGAGGATGAGAGGATCTGTATCGGTGATTACGCTTCTCTGTAAGGTTCAAAACATATATTGAGATACACTAATATAGATATTATACCAAAACAAGACAGAACAAAATTGTATGATGGAAAAGAGAAAATTAGAGATTTAGGATGTGGAGCTATAGCCTAATGCTCACCGAGCGGCTATGCAGGTGGTAATAAACCTATATTGTAATTCTGTTGTCTTTTGTAAAATGTGTTTTTAAAACTTCCTAAAGATCAGGTGAAGTCCCCTTTCAAAAGTATTCATTTTATCTTCAATATGAAAAACAGGTTTTTTCTTCTTAAAAAGGTACTCCTCCGGCAGTGTTTCTCTGTGATTGAGCATGACAGTCTCAGCAGAGCTGAAGATTGAGGTGAGCTAGCCCCTCTCGAAGGGACACACTTTCCTAAGGCCAGAGCAAGTCAGAGCCAGAACATAGACGAGCTGATTTATAGTCGATTTTCTTTCTTCTCTCATGTATTAAGAGTTTAAAAGTGCAATTTGAAGATAAAGAGGAAAGCAGAGTGATGTGCTGCAAACCATAATTGTAGACACTTTGAGGCTAATGTAAACAGCTTCAACCTTGATGAAGTTGTTGAGTTGTAAGGGAGGTTTTTCAAAGAGTAATTACTTGGTTACTGTATGGGCAAATACATCATTTGTGTATGTATTTCTCTTGGCTGGTTGATCTTTGAGACCCTGCTAAGATGCATTTCCCCCCTTGAATTCAAAGTGCTTAGAGCTCAAGGTAAATTCAAGGGCTAATGATCTAGAGAAATCTAGTCAGGAACCAATGGAATGATCTTCAGTAGGATTGCTGAGGAGTAAGAGGACAGAAAAGTGGGAATGTTGTGTTGACATCAGAAAAGCAGTGTTGGAATGAGTTGGATGTGGCATCAAGTAAATTGAGATGGAGCAGGAAATTAGGAGATTCAAATACCAAATTTAACCTGGCATCAACTGAGAATCTAGTATCTTTTCAGGGATAACTTGAGTTATCCATATGGGTCCTTATGGATTTCTAAATGAGATATCCATCATGATTCCTTTTCCATAACCATCTACAAATCAATGAAGCAAGTCTAGCTTGCTGTGTGTTTTTGTAAATACTGTTCTCTTGGAATAAAGTAATAGAATGAGTCATGACATATGGATATCCTCACACTAAAACAGTAGAATTAAGCAGTTGTAGTAGATACTAAGTAGCTTGAAAAGATCTAAACCATTTACTCTCTTGCTTTTCACATAATGTTTCAACCCAAAGCGATTTCTGGTCTCATAAGTACAGTCACAGGGTCTGGCTGTTTTGGGGAAGCAGCAGTCCTATTTGAGATTGATGGGTAGGTGACTTCTGGAGCAAGGAATCTGACACTTGGCATGCAGCTCTGCTCAGGTCTGCTTTGGGCAGATAGACTGTTGATGTTCTCTAAACAGTGCATGCCTGTGTGATGCCGAGAAACAAAACATGTTATGAATTTCACCTTTTGAGCTAATTCAGAAGCTGCAGGCTTTTTAAAGCATTTGCTGTTGACAAGGAGTGCCTTTTCACATAAAATGCTGTGTGTTCTCATAATACAACAAAACTGCTAGTAGTTGACCAGTAGAAAAAGCCTATAATTACAATAACTTCTGGACTCTGAGCTTTAGAATAGGATTCCTTCTATAAGTTCTCCTAAAGTACTTTGTTAGATTATTCATTTTATAGCTTAACTTGAAATGACACAACTGTCTTCGAAATCTGTTTATTTATGGACACTGCCAAATTTGGAACAGTGTAGTTGTCTGGATTTGGTATCCTGATAAATTTGATCCTGATTTCCTCTTTTAGAATTATCTGTCTGTCTCAAAAAGAGTGTCAGAGAGGGACACACACACACACTCACACACACACAGAGTATGCTTTCCTTGGCTGATTTACTTGCTCAAATGGCCACAACAGCCAGTTATGGGCCAGGCTAACGTCAGGAGCCCGGGAATTTTTTTTGGAGATTTTTTTAATTGATTACATTGCATTATGTGACACAGTTTTATAGGCACTGGGATTCCCTCCACCCCTCCCCAACCCCCCCACCCCATGGTGGATTCCTCCACCTTGTTGCATTACCACAGTTCAAATTCAGTTGAGATTCTTTCATTGCAAGCATCTACCAGGCATAAAGTTCAGCATCTTATTGTCCAGATAAGTTCATCAGTTTCTTGGGGAGACCATCTCTGATCTGAAGGTAGGGCTGGCAGAGTGGTTTTGATAGTTCAACAGATCTACATTGCTGCCACTCTCACCACTCCAAGCACGATGTGATCGTTGGAGAATCCACTGATTGACATAGTCCATCATATATAGTCTGTTTGCCCAGTATTTTCATTGCCAATATATAGCTGAGGTGGTTGATTGACTTGTTCTGTCCTCTCTCATTTGATGGTTAGCGTTCTGAGTCCAAAAGCTCGATTGGAGGGATCCCCAAAGAAAGTTTGTCTGAGGTGTTCCCAGACCAAATTCTTGTATGTACTAGCAAGCATAGGGCCTGGTACAGTCCATCGCCCCAATCAGCTGGTGGTTGCAGTTGCTGGGTTGATTCTGTTTCCATCCCTGTCTTCCACTGGAACCAGTGGGTGTTTGCAGTCCAGCCTGGTTCTGCCCAGCACATACTCAGGAGCCCGGGAATTGATCCTGGTCTATAAGTGCTGTGGTAAGGACACAAGTACTTGGACCATTTTCTACTGTATACTCAGGCAAGGTAGCAGGAACCTAGGTTGGAAAATAGGCATCCAATGTGGAATGCTGGCATCACAAGCAGTGGTTTAATCCAATGCACTACTAAGCTGAACTTCCTACATTTCCTCTTTAAAAGTGTTTTCTTTCTTTCTTTTTTTTTGTCTTTCGTACTCTGTCACCCAAATCAGGCAGTTGGCTATCACTACAACGGACTACAGTTTCTTTTGCATTTATATTTGTTTGAACTTTTTCCTTTTTCAATCCACATTTTTAGAATATTAGTGTATCTGTTATTCAGATGTCATTCCATTAGTATATCCTTCTTTTTTCTAAATTATATAATCATTTCCAACATTTAATTCAGATCTTACATTATTCCTGTTAAACTTACACAGTTTCTGCTTATATAAAAATCGTGCAGTATCAGATGCTGTTTGTAAATTATAGTACGTCTACTATTACTTATTATATTTAAGGTTCTCTAATAACCAGGCCTAAATATTAATTTTATATTGGATTAAATGTGGATACTAATAGGTATTAATTGAAAAGTATACTCAGGATTTGTGAGATTAATAATATACTTGATTTTTATTCAACACATCTTAACATTTTGATCCTCTGAGTACATAAGTTCTCTTGACTATACTTAACTGTAGATTTTCATCCTAGTTATAAGAGGCAACAACCTTGCCTGCTAGATGATGCTCCAAGGATTGCTTTTATTTACGCATTGACTGAATTGTTGAACAGTGTGTCATGATGACATTAGATTGAATAAACATTTGACAATTCTTTGGAATGAGAAGAAAAGGAACTGCTTTTAAGAATCTTAATCTAAAATTCTAACATGCATGGTAATATCAAATTTGAAATGAGAAGAAAAGGAGCTGTTATTTAGAATCTTAATCTAAAATGGGTCTAACATGCATGGTAATATCACTCTAGTTTGAAGAACAAATAAGTTAAACTTTTGTGCACTTTGCTTTTTCTAAGATAAATGAGAAACATGGATGTTTCCAGTTTAGGATTTTATTGGGGTAAATAAAGGCCGCTGAGGTTGGGTGGATCTTTCTAAAACTGGTGGGTTGGTTTTCCAGTTTTCTTCTTGACTTTTAATTGCTCCATGCATCATGAATATGATTACTGAGGTAATTTTCCCGAAGCCTTACTGTGATGAAAACAGTGATCTTGATGTTTGGGTAGCATTTTATAGCTTGCAAAGTACTTCTAAAAAGTGCAATAGGAACAAGTATAACTTGATAAGTTTGGTTAGGACTTTCAAAGTATTAAGCACCAAACACTAATGGTTGGTTAGAGAAGAGACAATAAAAAGAGAACTGAACATTGTAAGATACTAATTATAGAAATTATAACCTCCCTAGGGTATGAAGTAAGAATATTCTCTTCTCATATTATCTTCATATTCGCTATAATCACCACCACCCAGAGACTTTTATTCATTCATTTTGCAAAAAAAAAAAGTACTCTAAGACACTGTAGTAGGTAGTTAAGCAGTAGACAGAACAGCAAAAATATTCACTGGGGCACAAAGGAAGAAAGCAAGTGCTGTTTTTGGAAACAAGGATTTTATCCATTTTTATTCAAATACCATCTCCTCTAAGATGCAAATACCTGAATCTCTCTGCTGCTCTTTCCTGCTGGCCTGTGCTTCCTTACTGAAAGTACATCCAGTCTGGTCTCAGAATATCTTATCTTCCTACAGTTGGCTCCAGGTCTCATGATTTTGGCCGTTGGACAAGGCTAAATGACCAGGATCAAGTGCAGGTCAATTGGCTTTCATACACCAAGGCTGGGGTGTGGAACTCAGATTTTACTGAAACATAATCTGACATGTACTTAAACCACATGCAAGGAGAAGCAGAGAATGCCATTGTACAGGAAGAGGAATGAGGTGGGAGCTTGAAAAACATGGGCAACTGAAACCATGAAGTCCTGAGAATGAAAATGGTTGCTCTCACGAGGCCCAGCTGTATCGGCTTGCCTTACATTCTGTGAGGCACACATTTTCCTTCTACTGAGGTATATATTTCTCATGATATTTTGAATAGATAGATTTTTTTTTATCACAAACCAGTGAACCCTAATGAAGATACAGTGTATAAGCTTCAAATGATTCCAAAAGAGCTATTCAAACACTTTGAAAATGGCCCTCTTCAGTCAAAATGGATGCTGTGCACTTCATCCAAATCACATGTCCTGACAGATGTCAGCCCTGAGCACGTGTTCATGATCTGCCCGTTAGTTACATGCAACCGCCAATAATGAAAGAAACAGGTAAACTTGTAAATATGTACTACAGGTGTCCTATTATACCGCCTCCTAGAATATGTAAGGATGATGCTAGGAGGTATGCTAATCAATTGGGACAGGTTGCTTCAGGGAAGGATCTGTAACCTGTAGGATGGAAGAGAGGAAGGGAGAAAGCAAAGGCCATTCTAAGTTCGGGTTTAGTTTTCAAGAGAGATTTGGGTGGTGTTGAACATTGTCTATTCTCTGGGTTGTAAGTAGGCTAACAAATGAGGCAATAAAGGCAACAAAAGGGGATATGAGGTCCTTGAGTAGCTAGCTCTTGAAGTGCTTGGAGGGAAAATTTTTATTCTGAATTCTGAGTTTGTGGAAAACTACTGAAAGTCAATGGTAACAGTGATGTGTTCCCCTGGGAAGGGCACAGCACCTGAAGCATAGAAAGTGGGCAGAAGTAAATCCAGGTCAGCGACTAGGAGAGTCTTGCCTAGGTCTGTGGCTTCCAGGCAAAGCAAGAAAGGCTAGACTGGGACATATAAACAACCCCACTGAAAGCTGGAACATAACCTCTCTCTGAAACATAGTTTACAAAAATAATGACCAATTTGTTTTTCAAATACTTCAAGGAGGGAGGTTATCTCAGTCAAATGCTTGGAGGCCTGACAACTCCATGAGCAGGATATGTACAGTTTATCAAATCTGCCACAGAAACAGAGCAGTTTCCAGCCATCTTCCTTATTACCAGAACTGTGGCATGCGAAGAGAGGAAGCTGTTACTAAGTTCTTAAAACTATGTATGTGAAATACAGGAAATCAGTTCCCTTGATAAAAATTTAAACAAATAAAAAGATATGAAACAGGATACAAAGGATGAATTGAAGATGATGTTTGAGGAGGTACTTTAAAAAAAATTACCAAATGGTTGAGTAGTTGTATTTTTTAAAAATAATGGTGAAATAGTCCAATAGTAACAAAAACCCAACTTTTGTTACATTGTGAAACTGAGTGATACAAGGACAGTTTCCTGATGTGGTGACATCCTTTAAAAAACAAAACAGCAAAACTTCAAAAACATCAGTTGTTCATTTAGTCACATTTACTCTTGTTTTGGCCTGATGAAGAGCAACTTTTCCTTACTAATTTGTTCATAATATGATCTTAAGAAAGTGGAAAAATGAGCTCAAATTATGAGGGAGTTTCATAAATTTTATAGAAATTGCAATCAAAAGACTAGTTTGGAGACAAATAGCTACCTTGGTGACTAAGATGAAGCTTCTGTTTATTTCTTTAAGATTTTATTTAATTTGAAAACCTGAGAGAGAGAGAGAGACGGGGAAGAGAGGGAGTGAGAGATTTCATCAACTAATTCACTCTCCAAATGGCTGAAGCCTCCACAACTAAACCAAGTTCAAGCCTACAGCCAGGAATTCCTTTAGGGTCTACCTCATGAGTGGCAGGAGCCAGTACTCTTGGGCTGCCTTGGGCTGTTTCCTGAGGTGCACTAGCAGAGAGCTGGATCAGAAGTGGAGCAGGCAGGACTGAAGTAAGTGTGGGATATGGGATGGCAGTATCACGTGGCAACTGTTTACGCTATTGTGCCACGATGCCTCCTGCCAGCACCCAGAAGCTACTGAAGATGGCCTGAGTCCCACATCAGAGTATCTGGGTTTGACGTACAGCTCCTGTTTGTGCTTTCTCCTGTACAGAACCCAGGAGGCAGTGGCAGTGGCTCAGGATATGAGCCGCTGCCACCTGCATTGGAGACCTGAGTAGAGTACCAGTTCCTAGCTTCGGGCAAGTGTACTTCTGACCGTTGTAAACTACTGCTGTGTATCAGTCAGTCAGTCAATCAATCAATCAGTAATTAACAGCAGCAGCAAAACCTACTTCCATGCATATTTAAGATATACTAAGTCAAACTAATAGTATTAAATAAGCAGATACAAAAGTACATATTAGCAAATAAAATTCCATGAAAATACCAGGGTACTGTCAGAATGTATAAAGGGTGTGCAATTGGATTTGGAGGCTGAACATTTGGAAATAAGCAATCAACCAAGGCGCATTAGATCACAGAAAGTAAGAGCGAAGAGGGCCAGGTGAAGAGTGGGAGTGCTAGGAGTATTTTCTTCCTGCTGCTGAGGACATTGAAATCTTCAGAGTGACAGCCCCCGTTTTTACGCAGGTTATGTTTTTAGTGCCTGGTCTGTGTGAGAGGTCAGCTGAATGCAACAAATTGTAGGAGGGGAATGACAGAACTGTTCTCTGTCCCTGGGAACTTGCTTGACTTTGCTCCTTACCACCTTTCAGTACTCCCTGGCCACTCCCAAACACCTCGTTAGGCTCATTTTCAATCAGCAGGATTACAATGTTTTTTGTTGAATCAGATGTAAATTGCCAGTGTAGTTTATAAACTGCATTAGAGCAAGGATCTAATATGTGCTCCTGGAGGTTTAATTTTAATACTTCATTAATGTATTTCCTATTTTATGAAATTAATCTATTTAGGTAAGTTAAAAAACCGCTCAAGATTAACACAGCAAACTCCATCTTCTCCACTTCCTTCCTCCAGTCTTCTCTCTATCACTTTCAAAGTTGAACTGAGTTTTCTTTTATCTCCATGTGCCTTAGTGCTTGCTGTCATGTGACTGAATTTATCTTGAGGCTTTTGGTCTACAGTTTTCAGGGCAGCTCCACAACATACTGATACAATCTTTGTGAATTCACCACAAGGATGATGTCTCCTTTAAAAGGCTGAAAATTGTTTATTGAGGATAGGGTGGGTGGGATGATAAAAAACATTTCTTACAAGTGATCAGCGTATATGGCCCAACCTGTACAGCTCAACTTACACAACATACTTTTATTCCTTAAAATGTACTTTTTTTTTGTGAGTGTTCTTACACAGCACATTCAACATTGATATTAGTTCATGGATAATTCATACAATTTTTATGAGATCAGTACTAAACAACTATGGTGAATGAAGAAAATGTGCTGATATGTGGATTAGTCTAAGTTGGTCATCACACACTGTCGAAATATCCCACTGTATCCCATAAATGTGATTATGTCTATCCAAACTAGGATGATCCACATAAAAGTAATAATGGACTTGGCATAACCATGCACCCATGATAAATGAATGGCTTTCTCTTTTTTAATTGCCCACTCCATCTCCAAGTTACATTTTAAGAGGTGACCTGTTCATGCTTACTGACTACGTCTGGCTATTTTGTGAATATTGCTTGTGTTTGATATTAGAAGTTTTGTTTTATCATTTTTATTTGGGATGTGGAAAGAATAAGACCAAGAATGGAAGACTCCATTCACCGATTTACTCCTTGAATGTCTCCAACGGTCAGGGCTAGACTAGGTCACAACTAGGAGCCCAGAACTCAATCCAAATTTCTTAAATGGTGCCAGAGAGGCAATTACTTGAGCCATTGTGATGACCTCTGGATGACTGCATTAATAGGAACCTGGAGTCAGAAACCAGAGCTGGGAATGAAATCCAGATACTCAGATACAAGATGTGAGTGAGTGTCATAGCTAAATGCCAGCTCCTTGATGTGGTTTTGTGTGTGTGTGTGTGTGGCATTAACTCTGCCAGTTGTCATTTTCTGATGTTTATTCAGTAAATTTTCGGAACAGTTAGGCTATAAAATTATTCAGCTCTCGGGGCCGGCAGTTTGTTGTTGTGTGTTAAACAACTGCCCTGCCCTGCGACATTGATATCTCATATGGACACCAGTTCATGTCCCAGCTGCTTTATTTCTGATCCAACTCTCTGCTAATATACTTGGGAGAGCAGACAAAGGCTTAAACACTTGTGTTACTGAACTCACGTGGGGTATGCAGATGAATCTCTGGTTCCTGGGTTCTGTTTGGTCCAGCCTTGACCCTTGTGATCTTTTGGGGCCAGAATCAACAGACAGGCTCCTAAATCTTGAGCTATTATCTTCTGTCTTCCAGGGTTTACATTAGTAAGAAGCCTAATTAGAAATGGAATAGCTGGGGTTTGAACCAAGTATCCTGATGCATGATGTAGGCATCGCCAGTGACAATCTACTGTGCCAAACATCTGCCCCATTTTCTGTTGACTTGTTTTAATGGTAATTGATGAAATAAGCCCAAGTACCCTGTTACCATGTTCAATAGAAACTAATACAGCTTTTCAGGTGGGGGCATATTTAACCTCTTAACCATACTCACTTTATGTGATTGAATTCTTACCCTCCTCACATTTTAAGAATTCTAAACATGAATGTGTTTGAATTCTTTTGAATTTTTATTGTAAATTAAGCCTTCCGATCTGTAATCATGGAAATAAAGTGTGCAATTCATATTACTTTGAGGGTAAGATTTGCATTCTGTCCGGTACTGAGCTTGCCTCAGGCTTAACTGTAATAAACGAATGCTTTGGTTTCTATGGTTTCCATATAGCTGACATTTAGAGATTAAAAGGTATTGTTACTACACCAAGCACCAGGGAGATACGTGTCAGACAAGGTTGGCAAACAGGAGAGAGCCAGTGAATTAGAGTCACAAAACTGATTCTATTATCTACAAGGGATGGTTGAATGAAAGTTTGTTTGAATAAAAATATTTTTCTGCCTTTTGAGCTTTTCAAATAAAGCTCCCCAAAATCGCACAGACGAAATAGCTTCATCATTCTACCCCTATGATAAGAGATTGTAAAACACTGTTGCTTACTATGGATCTAATTGGCCTTTTTCCATAATTGCATTTGTACAGTCTTTATGTAATAGGTAAGTTAAAGATAGAAGTGAACCAGTGTTTGAATGAAAACTATGTTCATTCAGTCTAGCATGTAGAGGAGACAGCAAAGATAAACCAATTTGCAGGCATTTCTTTTTTTAAAAGATGGATTTATTTATTTCATAAAACAGTGCTAGAGAAAGGGATCTTCCCTTGATAAACTTTGTTACTAAGTATTTTTTGTAGCTGTTCTAACTGGAATTGCTTTCTTGATTGCAGTTAACGTCTCCTGTAAAACAACTGTACTAATATTTGAACACTAATTTTATATCCTGTTCTTTAGCTGAATTTGTTTTTTTTTAATTATTTATTATTTAACTTCATTAATTACATTGTATTATGTGACACAGTTACATAGATACTTGGGTTCTCCCACCCCTCCCCAAACCCTCCCACCATGGTGGATTCCTCCACCTTGTTGCATAACCACAGCTCAAGTTCAGTTGAGATCCCCCCATTGCAAGTGTATACCAAACATAGAGTCCAGCATCTTATTGTCCAGTCAAGTTCAACGGCTTCTTAGGTATACCCTCTCTGGTCTGAAGACAGTGCCAGCAGAGTATCATCCCAGTCAATTGAAAGCTCCAACATACCATCAGCAAAAATTTACATCATTATGGAATTAATTGACATAGTAATGAGTAACCAATATGTTAAAAGTAAATGCGAGTTCCCAGCCACCTTCTGTGACCACCTCACCTATACTTCAATTTAGTTTATACACAACATATAACATTCAAAACATAACATGTTATACATAAGATCATATCATCTTAAATTAAGGCAAACGTGTGGTATTTAACTTTAGCTGAATTTGTTAAAATATTTTTGGCATCTTCAGGGTGTTCTCTATAAAAGAACATGTGTTCTCAAGGAGAAACAATTTAACTTCTTTCTAATTTAAATGCCTTTATCTGTCTTGTTCAATTACTGGGACCAGGATTTCCCTTACCATCTTGAATGTAAATGGTAAGAACCCATGTCTTTGTCTCATTCCAGGCCTAGTGGATAATATTCACTTTTCCACTGCTGAATATGATGTCAATTGTGGTTTTGTCTTATAGATTTTCTTGTGTTTAGGTGTATTTCTTTAATATCTCGTCTGTTGAGAGTTTTTATCCTGAAGGTTTGTTGAATTTTTTCAAGTGGTTTTTCTGCATCTACAGATCTGCATTGTGCCTTCCATTTTGTTATTGTGGCATATTATTGTTTATGCTTTGTGTATGTTGACTTGTTGCACCCCAGGAGTAAATCCCTTTGGATTATGCTGAATGATTCTTTAAGTGTGCTAGAATTTTGGGTATGTTGCTTCCATTGATGATCTTGGGGAATATTGGCCTGTTCTTTTGGTCTTCTATCCTTGTCTGACTTTGGTATCAGGTTAATACTGGTATTATAAAATGACCATGGAAATAATTTCTTTAACTTTAGGAAGAGTTTGATGATTGATACCAAATTCTTTTTAGTTTTTTAAGAATAATTTAAATTTTTATTGGAAAGTCAGATCAGACATATGGAGAGAAGAGACAAAAAATCTTTCATCCATCGGTTCTCTCCCCAAGTGGCTGGAGCTGAGCTGATCTGAAGCCAGGAGCTTCTTCTGGGTCTCCCATGTGGGTGCAGGGTTCTAAGGTTTTGGACCATCTTTTATTGCCTTCCCAGGCCATTAGCATGGAAATTGATGGGAAGTGGAGCAGGTAGGACATGCTGGTGCCCAAATGGGATCCTGGAACTTGCAAGGTGAGGATTTATCCATTGAGTTATTGTGCTGGGCCTTAAAGTTTTTTAAAAAAATTATTTGGGGAGAGAGGAAGGAGGAACGAGAAAAGTGAGAGAATTAAAGACAAAAGGAGAGACAATGCGTATTTCATCAGCTGGTTTGGCCACCGTGTCCTGATTTCAGCCAGGCTGAAGCCAGAGGCCATGCGCTTTATCTGGGTCACACAGGTGAGAGCTGGGGTGCAAGTACTTGAACCTTCTTTTGGTGGTTTCCCAGACTGTTAACAGGGAGTTGGATTGTAAGTGGAGCAGCTAGGACACACACCAGTCCCCACACTGGATACCAGCATCACAGGTAGCAGCTGAAATCCACGAAGCCATGGTGCTGGTCCCTGATGAGTCTTCAGATGCTTAGTAGAGCATCTTTGAAGCCATCTGTGCTGCTTTTTTGGCAGATACTTGAGTACTAATTTAATAATCTGGCAGGTTATTGGCTTCATCTCTATTTCTTCTCTATTTCTTCATGATTCAGTCTTGGTCAGTTATATTTAAGGAATTTATTCATTCTTTCTAGATTATCCATTTGGGGCATATAATTATTCTCAGTAGGCTTTTGATATCTTACTTGTCCTTGGCACATCAGTTGGCTTTTCTTGTATTTTGATTGTCTACACATTTCATCTGAATGCTGAAGTAAAGTTCTTGTAGGTAGCATGTTCAAACACCTCATTTAAAAAATTAATGTAACTACTCTTTATTAAAGAATTTAATTTGTATTTCAAGTAATGATTAAGAGGCAAGCATTTACTATTTCATTTTTTTTTCTATTTTGTACTTCATTGTCCCACTTTTCTCTATTCCTCCGTGACATGTAATTTTTTTAAATTTATTTATTATTTTTAATTCATTAATTACATTGTATTATGTGACACAGTTTCATAGGTACTTGGATTCTCCCCACCCCTCCCCAAACCCTCCCCATGTAATTTTGATGTTTACAGAAGTATGCATAATCCCTTTCTCCTTTTGTGTGTCTAATATACTTTTTTGCTTCACACTTACCAACAGGCTTTCAGATAATATACCATCTATTTTGAGTTGATAGCTTCACTTTAATCGCATGTAAAAACTGTATAGCCTTTCTTCTTCCCTTCACTTAAAATCATAATACAGTGATTTAACAGTGATATCTTATGCAAGGCTACATGTGATATTTATAAATCAAATTGATATTGTGGTTTTTCTTAATTGTAACTTTTATTATAAATTTATTAATAATTCTAATATGTATCTTACGTAATTTTTTTCACAAATGCTTGTTCTTTGGCAGAACTCTCCAACATTTATATTTTGAGAAAATACCAATCAAACCCACTTTAAAGTTGTTGTCTGATAATTACAGTATCTGGCCTACCCATGATTTGGTTTTTTAACAGATGGACCCCTCATTGGAATTTTGTTCTATAACCTGTCTTGCCTGGTAATCTTTAAAAAAAAAAATCAAATGGTGAATATTGTGCATGAAAAATCATACTGTGTTTTTTAAGCAAGAGTTTATTTGAAAAAAAAATGCAAGAGAAAAACATAACAGAGACAGATTTGTTTACTGCTTCATTCACTAAATGGCTACAACAGCCAGGTGTTGGTCAGACCAAAATAAGAGTCCAGAAGTCTTTCCCATTCCACATCGGGGCAGTCATCCAAGTACTCATGTTTTCGTCCTCTGCTTTCTCTGATGCATTAACAAAAGACTGGTTGGAAGTAGTGGAGCTGGGGCTTGAATTAGCATCCTGATATGGGAGAGGAAAAGAAGGGAAAGGGAAGAAAGGAAAGGAGCAGGAAAGTGGAGGCAGGGCTTGAATCCAGGCACTCTTACAAGCGATGTGAACATCCCAAGCAGTAACTTAACCCATGGTACTGTTGTACCACAGCACCAGTTCTCATGTGCTCTTACTCCTGCCCCCCCCCCCCTTTTTAAAAATATTTTTCCTGGAGATACAGCGCAGCCTTCCCTTACTCCCTCCACCTTTATATGCAGTTAAATTATGGCAGGGTCATTTTGATACACTCAACTTTTGCTATGATTTGAGGCAGAATTTCAGTGTCCATGCAGATAGTCCCATAGTTGTTTGGCTTAGATGGTAGCCTTTCAAGTATCTTAACTGAGAGTGTGTTAATGGTGACGCCTACTTCAGGGTCACCCTTGTTGAATGCCGTTGATGCATTTGCTGCTTTCTGCCTGAGCTCTCTGACTCTTGCTGTGACACTGTAGGGATAAGAAAATTCACAAAGAGGCAAGGGCAAAGCAAGCATTAGCTGATTCATTTGCATTTCCCTTCACTCTGCCTGGCCCTGCTGGATTTTCTGGTCCACTTCTCTAATTCCTCAGGAAATTTCTTGAAAATGAGAGTAACTGAGGATTAGTTTCACTGAAGTTTCCTTTCTTTGCTCAAGTTCCTTGATTTCCCCGTGTATGTTTGGCCTTTTTTACCCTCTTTTTCATGTTAGCTTTTAGTGATCCTTCAGCTGTGAGGTTTGATGTGATGGGAAAAAATCCAACAGGGGTGGATTCAGAGGGCGGACAGGGATGTTTTCAAAAAGCCGGTGCTAGGTACTATCTCTGCTTCATTAGAGAAACGTGTTTATTTAGAAACTTGTCAATTCAGAGGACTAAACAATAAAAAAAACCCAAACTTCTCTCTTTTCAATACTTAATAGTTGTCTTGTTTTTCAGCCTCAATTAACTTTCTAAGAATCAAATTGGTCCTAAATTATATTTTTATATTCTATTCATAGCACCTTGTTTTTTGGTTCGCTCTTCTCACAAGGGTGGTTAGGTGTTTTTGTGTTTACTTGCTTTGCCTATATCTGTCTGATTGTATTCTGATGCATCAAGGAAAACAGTTGCTCATCACTGGTAGTATTACAACCTGGGGCACTGCACGTGTTTGGCATTTATAAACTTTTTTATTACTAGTTTTTCTTCCTTGAATGTGTATATTTTCAAGCAGTAACCTGTTATGTATATAATCATATGTATATAATCATTTAATTTTCTGTGTTAAAAATTTATCTGACAACACATCTCATCCATTTGAGGTTTTGCTTTTATTATATATAAAAATATATTTCTAGTTGATATGCAGAATTACAGATGGATGGAGGAGAGACAGTGAAAGAGGAGGGCTGGAACGAGACAAGAGTTCTCCCATCTGCTGGCTCATCCCCAAAATGGCCACAGTGGCCAGACCTGGCCCTCTTTGAAGCCCATTCTCCAGCCAGAACTTGAACCACCATCCACATGGGATGCCAGTGTTGAAGTTGCAGCTTACCCAGTGTGCCCTGGTGCCATTCTATCAGGTTTTACTTGTAATGCTAACTGAACCAACACAATATCTACTAACATTTTCGGCTGTGAATAGTAGGCAGTTGATAACTGATCAGAACTAATTCTGATCATTTTCAAAAGTAAATGAAGCCACTGAGTTGAAAGGAATGTGTGCCATAAAAATCATCGGACATGAACTGATTAAACAGTGATGTCGTAAGTGGTTGCAATCATTCACTTGGTGGATGCTCCACAGAAAGAACTGACTTGTTTGCTGTGAAATCCATGTTTCTCTCAGATCCTACGAAGGTATAACTCCTTTACTGCCACAAATAGAAAATATCTTCACACACAGACTATGTCACAGCAGCGGATGGCTGTCAGAGAAAAAGTTGTGTGTGTGTTAAACTGATATGCAGCTAAAGCATGCTGTTGCTATTCCTATTTTAGTGAAGTAGGAAATTGGTTTTTTTAGAGCACTTTGCAAGGAGGCAGATGCATCTGCCAAAATGTAATAAACAGCTGCTTCTCAGTAAGTGCACGAGAACAAACAGTTGCAGTCATTAATAAGAGCTGAGAAGGAAAAAAGAGCCATCCCATCAGAGAAAACTGCAAGAGCTCTCAGATAAGCATCAGGATTCAGGTGAGGCCAGATCATTGCTTTTAGCTTTGTTGGGTGATACCAGAACCTATTCTGTGCATACACTGTTTATTCCTTCATTAAATTGTTTTATTACTCTTTGTGTTGTAATAAGCACACGGTAAAATTATCAATATAACTTCAATAACTCCCACAAAATGTTTGTATCCACACTAATTTCCTGAGGTTAAAATGAGAACTATCAAGTATTACTATATATGATGCTTGGATAGATGGATATTGCTTAACTATTACTGATAAGGGCTTGGTAACCAGAATTTGAAAAAACTGGCTACATAGATACTATTGTCACGTATAGAATGCTTTCCTTCAAGAAACACTCCCTTGTGAATGTCACATTCTTGCTTTTGTAGGAGAGAAGTAGAAAATATTACCATATAGTACTTTGGTAACAATATTGATATTTTTCAAACTAAACGGATTCTTCAGAATAGATCTACCTTTCTTTAGTTCTTAGAAAAAATCTGAACATTTTGCAATGACTAAAATTTTGTATCGCAAATTTATTTTGTTAGTAAATGTTGCATGGATCCGGGAACTGGAATAATTTCGTTAGGGAATCTGATGATAGATATATTTCCCATATGTGTATTTTAAAAAATTCTATCTGGTAAAGTGGGCATTTAGTCAACAGAGTGAGAAAATACAGATCTAATAGAGCATTTAATTGGGTAGGATTGAATGCAAGACCTGGAAAAAGTAGAAACATTCAGTAGTCTGTGGTTTTTCCAATTTGATAACTGATGATTGTGTTTTTTTTTTTTGATGATGATTGGTTTCTTTTCTTTTTTTTTTTTTTTTGATTGGTTTCTAATGAAGCCATAACCTATGTGCTCTGTATCATCTGTGGAATCAGGACAGCAGAAGAGCCTCTGCCTGGAGATTGCTGTGAGATGATTGCATTTGTTAAAGATGCCAAGGGACTGTGGTTACGTATGTTCACGCGTCACTAATCACATTAGAACAGCTTTACGATCATGAGAAACTGAAGCTCAGAGGAACCAAGAATACCAAGGTGGCAAAATACAGGGGCACATTTGCAGCTGTGAATTATTCAGAACCCAAGGTAGATAATCTATTAATACTTGTTTCTATGATAAATCCTCAATAATAGAACTCTCCTAATAGGACGTTACAGAGGATTCAGTCGTGGCTGAGATTTGGCCTTCTATTCTCTATGAAGACAAGGTTTGAAAAGCAATTCAATATTCAAACAAGGAGGGCTATGATATATATGTCTCTCTGTGTGTGTGTGTGTGTGCACAATCAATATAAAGAACAGATTTCATGTGCTTCATAAGGATAATACTAAGATCATTGCTTCCCCTTCCCCCTTTACCCTCCTTCAATCCCCTGCCTGCCTGCCTTCAAGTTATGCAAAAATTTTAGCCCATTGTATAATCGTAGGCTTAATGCCCACTAACCACAATATTCAGCAAATGAAAGGTAGCAAGATCACAATTCCATGAGTGCATAAACACGAGCTAAAAATAAATGATCAAATCCCAAAATGTCCATTTCATTCCTATATATTATTTTGTGTTCTATATTGTCCTCTACCACAGCAGAGGAAGAAAATACTTTTGAAAGTCCAGATCCTTTGCTACCATTCTACATTATTAATAATTTTGGCTACACTTTGTCTCCCGGAGTTTGATGTTTGTGAGACAAATACATTGAAATAAATTTACAAGAATGGAAGCATACTGAAGCTTGAACTTTGATTCCATGGGAAAAGGCTGGAGAGATTACAGACTTCACAGAAATACCTTGAATTTACTCTGGGATGTTCTTCACATTTGCCTTTGGTTTTGTTGGGTGCTATTCCTCTTCTCTGTCGAGAAAACATCTTGAAGTATCATTTATAGGGCAGATTTGGAAGAAGAGCTATTTTGGACCTATTTTGACCCATACAATGCCATAGTGGGTATTATTTTCCTGTTGGACCAGTGCAATCCTCTGAGCTGGGTGAATTCTCACTGAGCTCAGCACATGTGCAGCTCACTGTTGTCCCTGCAGTCCTAAAACTTTTGCCACACATTACAAAATGTTGCCTGGTGTGCCACTACTAGAGTGTTGATCTGCTGGCCACCAGGTCTGAGGGCTACCTGGACCTGTCTTGGATGGAACCTGTATGTTGCCACACTGTTGCAGTTTGCTGAGTCAGAAATAAGTGCACTCCCAGCTCAGTATATGCTCAGTCCTTTTGCTTGATTTTCCCCCTTCAATAAAATGGCACCAGGTTCAGCTCCAGAGGGGTTGGACTGGGTTGTGAAATCCACCCTATTCCCCACAGCCTATCTGGGACCTACCGCTCTGTCTCTGCTCCTGGTGAAATCAAACAGACCAGCAGGATGGGCAGTTCTTTGTCTGGGTTCACCTCCTGAGCTCCCAGTGAAAATTCCTTCCCACCTGGCTGCTGGTGGAGTTCTGGCTGCTGGTGGAGTTCTGGCTGCTGGTGGAGCTCAGATCACCATTAGCTGAATGCTGCTGGGGTATCAGTCACTGCAACACCACACCGTTGTGTCCGCTGCTTTCCTGTGTCTGTCAGTCTCCAGGTACCCCTTTGCTGTTGTTCTGTCCTCTCCTATTTCCTGGAATGTGTGCTCTCTGCTTCATCCTGATTAAATGTTTCTCCTTCCATTTAAACGTGTCCTTACCCTATTCCGCCATCTTGATTCTCCCATTATGCAAAAATTTTGAATCTTGAATAATGTTTCATTTCCAGGTAAATTTTTAGGTAAGAATTTTCCTTTAAATTTATATTTTGGACTTGTGAAAACTTCCAGAAATCTGTTTCTGCCTTTCTGCCACCTCCCGATGTGTCTGCATCTATTGTTTCTAGCTGATTCTTTGACTAACTCTTCCATGGTCAGTAGTGGTATCATGGTCTGTACTCCTGATTTATAATGGTAGAACCTTTGGAACCTTTGTTTAAGATGAAGAGAAAGAGGGGAAGAGCAGGAAAAAGAATGCTTTAATCTACTCACTCGAAAAATGCCACCATGGATGCGAATACAAGTTAGGTCTCGCATGTGGATGTCAAGCATCTGAGTCTTCACCAGTGTCTCCCAAGGTGTGTGTTGGCAGGAAGCTGGAATCCAACCCAGGAACTCTTAAGAGGGATTCTAGTGCCTTGACTGTTAGGTCCAGTGACTACCCCTCATATCCTTTTAAAGTTCATTTTGATTTAGAAAGCTAAATATGTTTGGGAATAACCAAGCTACTTACTGAATGTGGCATGATCATCCTTCATTGGTTTTCTATCTTGAATGTGGGTATATAAATAGTTATGAGTGACCTACCTTATTCTGTTAGCTTACCCATACATACTAAAGCCTTCTTTCAGAAATCTCTTATACCCTCTGTCTCTGGGATCTTGAGAAAACTCTAACGCACAAAGTGAGCCAGGAGCATCAGAGAATTAATGCTGTTGGATTAACATTCAACTTGAACAGCTAGGCAACTGGTAGAAAAGTACTTCCTCTTTATCTTCCCTAAGTTGAACTCTGACATGTGTTCAATGCGGTTTCATCAAGATACATAGGGAAATTAAGTTAGACATGCCCTCATTGACAACTGTGTTTCTTTGCCTTCATGCTCTTCTCATCTTCCCAGGAACCTACCAACCCTTCCCTTTCTTACCTTAGTTTTGGCTCTTTTGTTTATTTATTTATTTTTATTGGAAAGTCAGATATACAGAGAGGAAGAGAGACAGAGAAGAACTTCTGTTCAATAATTCACTCCCCAAGTAGCTGTAATGGCCTCAGCTGCACCGATCCAAAGCAAGGAGCCAGGAGCTTCTTCTGGGTCTCCCATGCGGGTGCAGGGTTCCAAGGCTTTGAGTTGTCCTTGTCTGCTTTCCCAGGCCACAAGCAGGGAGCTTGGGTGGGAAGGAGGGCAGCTGCAAAATGAACCAGTGCCCATATGGGATCTTGGTGCACTCAAGGTAAGGAGCTTAGTCACCAGGCTATCGCACCAGGCCTTACATTATATATATATAATACATGTATAATATATATTATATGCATATATAATATATGTATATGTAATTTTTTTTACAGAAATCATCTGCCTAAATTACCAAGAAGTTATATGCAGTTTATCTTTGATTCAGAAGAGGACAAAACAATTTAAGAACAACTAAAATAATGGCTATATGCTTGAGCCTAAAAAAATTTTGAGATAAATAAGAATAATAATCTTTACCTTCTAGGGAATAAATCAATGAAATAATTGACCTTTGGAAGTAAAACACCAATTTTATAACAAGATTCAAAAACAACTTAAATTCATACAAAATTACTGATATAAGTAAAGGTTTAATAATAAATATTGGTTTGGTGTTAGTCTCATTTAGGTAAAATATAAGTGTAGCCTTTAATTTGTGCTACAAGCCATCTAAAATGTTAAACTGATTAGGTTAAATCTGATTCATTTTGATTCTGCTATAAAAAAAGATTAAGGTTTTCCTATCAGATTAGCACACTATTTGATCATTCAATATTTCTTCAGCAGTTAAAATCCTAATGAAAATAAAAAGCTTGTAATCACTGAACAAGACAGAGTTCCTCTATACATCCAAACTCTACCTGGCTTTCTTATAACAAATTGTCTTGAATTTAAAATTCTGAGCTTGGGAGCTAGAGAGAAGCATTTTTTTTCCATTTATGATCTGTTTTGCTATAGCCTGCAGCAAAGCACAGAGATAGAAGTGGGGGTTAACAAGATGCACGTTGTTGTTGTAGCTGGATTTATCCTGCGCTCCACTTTGTTTGAGCTCTTCCTTGCTCAAGGGTTAAAGTTTCACATGTGAAGAACAGTTAATTTCATCTGAGCACCAGGAGGCAGAACTGAGCGGAGTCAAACATGCTGATGATTCTCTACTAAGAGCAAATGGGTTCATCTGAAATTCAGTTGATAGATACAGATAGAATGATTTATAAGAATATGTTCAAGAAATATGACAAAAAGATATTTCTAGGAATCATGTTGAAAGGAGAAGAAAACCTGGATGCATAGCTTGCAGTAATCATAGATACACCTCTTGAAAGGGAAAAATTATCTGCTCCTAATTATTTAAGTGGAAGTGGATTTGCCCTAATTCACCACATGCACCAAACCATCTCTTTATCCTCTTGTGGCCAATGATTTTTGAACCTGGAGAGGAGTATTTGCAGTGAACAGTAGCAGGAGGATTCAATATAAGGGACCGGCTTTTTAGGTACCATTCCCTGTTTACCTGGATTGACTACATTCCAGTATGCAAGAATTCTACTTCCTCTCACGCCTCTGAAGTGATGTTACCTGGTAGAAAGATCACAGACACATACTAGCATAAATCACATAACTGCACGTGTCCAAACTTTCCGCCTTAACGTTAGCTGGAGGGCTTGGGTGATTTCTAAGGACTATTTTAGCACTGTTTCTTATCTGTCTATGGCTGTGGAATTTATCACTGCACTAAGAAAATACTCTGTAAGCAGTGAGATTATTGTGAGTTAGGTTTAACACACTTAGATGCAAAAATAGATAACACCACCTCAGTCTTTGAGTGGCTCCGCAGATCGCATTATTCAGCAATAATATACTCCACTCTGCATTTGCTTGGTGTGAACAGGAGACGTTGATGTTCTGGTCTAACTCGCTGTGAACTGTCAGAGCAGGCTCTCCATGTCCTGCTTGTGTTCAACATGGCTTGTCATTCACTGTGTGGAGAGCTCATCCTTGGGTGCCTCTGGTCCAGCCACAGGGTGACAGCAGGTGGAGCATTCTGAGCTTGACCTAAGTGCTGCCACTCAGCAGCCTCAACCAAGCTCCTATCAGGCCTCACACTTGAGAGCAAGAAAAAAAAATCATAAACCAGTGAAGATTCGGAGTTGTTTTGGTGTATCATGCTATTACAGTGATTTGTATCTATGAGGGGAAAATGTCTATCTAGCATAATCTTCAAGTCGCATAGAAGGATTCCCTGTTTGTAAAGCCTTTAAAGTTCTTGATTTTGATGACATTAATTTACTGCATTGTTTAATTCGCTCAAGCATCTTACAAGGCTCTTTTCTCCCTTTTATAGCTGAAGAACTTGGGACTCAATGGATTTATTACTTGCCTCAAATCTCTCAAGTTGAGCTGATCAACCTGTGATCAGAATTTAGGGCATCTGAGTTTTGAATCTGATGTTGATAAACCAGCTCTTTGGGGAACTGACAAAAGCTGATGAAGGCCAAAAAGTGTTTTTGTTCTTTGTTTGTTTGTTTTTTGTTTGTTTAAGATCGAAAGCAAGGGCTAGGCTGAAAAACAGATATGAAATAGCACTCTGAATCATCCCAGGAAAATAGTTGTTCTACAAAGTTACAGTCGCAGCAGCGTGGGGTCTGGCACTGTTGCACTAGCTATGAAATGCTCTTGCTGTTGTTAGCGCTGTAGGAACACTGCCCTTGTGAACTTGGTATTGTTAACAACCAACCGGGCAGCCATGGCCAGAAAGAATTTTCCATACTGTCCTCCTCTTTGTGTCCCTTGATCCAGAAGCAAAATCTAAGGCAGTGCTGAATTGTAGATTAAGAATTTAGGTCCCAACAGTTTTAGATTTGTGCATATAGGGAGTTAATCCTTGATATTGAAATGATTCTGATGCTAGAGATATAAAATAATGACAAATACTAGACAAATAAATGTAAGTATTTTGGTAAAGGTTCTGTTAAGGCTGCAATGGAAGGCTGACCAAGCAGGGTGCACTTCCTTCTTTGCTAGGAGGCATCTCAGAGCTCGTGCTTGGCTGTAGTTCCTGAAATGAGGCTGGAAAGAGAAGACAGAATTTTCACCTGGGGCTAAAAAAATGGCACACAAGACAATTCTTGGCTAAGAGAGAAGATGAGCTTGGGAAGTAAGAGCCCTGTCTAAAGACAGCAAACTTGCAGGGAGAGGCAAGAAGCTAAATCCGAATCTTCAACCTCAAGGCAAAAGATTGGTTAGTGTGGCAGCATATTCCCATTTCCTGAGCAATGTGTGAACAGAAATTTGTCAGGGAAACAAAATAAAAAGCGGTTTGCAATACTTCACGGTTGCGGGTTCAGCCTCAGCTCTCTCCTGCATGTTGTATGTTGGCATCCCTAAGATACTGGGGAGAGTAAGCACAGTGGATTCAAGAGAAGGTGTTAACTTCATTTGGCTGGTGAGGGATATGCAATGGGAAACACACATGGGATGAAACATAATCATACGCTTAGAGTGATAAGTAATTGTTGTAAAGCATGTGATTATGAAACGCCTTTGTGAACTTGGCTTCAATGTTCTTATGCTTGGAATTTTTCTTTTATGGTAGGAATACAGATATTCTCAGACTTGTCTGAGCTTTGTGGATTTTTCACTTAAATTCTTCTGGTGATTGATGCTTGGCCTCCTGTAGTTTCCTCTCCCCCTTGAGCTGTCAGACCCCACTGAAAATGGAGGAGCACCCTCTGCACATTGCTTGCTGTGAGCTCTCTCCCAGCAGCTCTCTGCTCTTTGGTATGCTGCCTTGTGAACTCTAGCTTTTTTGGCATCCCTGAACTCCTAATTGGGCTTCTTGAACTCTGGGAGACTCTTAGGATTCACTTAGGTTTTACTTTCCTAGCTTGAGCCCTAGAAACTTATGCAAAACAACACAATTATAACTGGGCCCACCTCATTTGTTTTCATACTTCAGGATCCTCAGTTCTACACTGCCTGGGTCCAATATCAAAAAACACATCACTTTGTTGAGTTTTAAGGTTATTTCTGGGAGTTTGTGTTACTTTGTCTTGGCTCAAAGCACAGTATATTTGTACCAAAAATTTGTGTTATTGTTTATAATCTCTTAAACAAAAAATGTGTTGTCTTAATATGTTCTTTTTGTTGTAATTAAATCAACAGGTCATTCTGATAGCATTTTAGAGTTGTGAAAATACATGGTATACCAGAGTGGAAGGTATATAATTGATGATTGTGTCTAAAAAGGTGATGTGTTATTCAGGATTTTGTAACAGTTCTTCAGGTATAGATTGTTTATTTAGTACATTTTTTTCCCTAAGGAATAATTTACTCATGAAAAAGTCTCTACAAATAATATGAATTAAATACGTATTACATGCACATAAAGAATAGCCTTAAGATTTTTGTCTTTCATTTGGCAATAGTTTCTGTGGAAGTATTTACATGCGGCTTCTATTTCTTAAATTCAATTAAAATATTATTTCTAGATTGCACTGGCAGCCTTACTGTCTAGCTAATAAGAGGAGAGAGACTTGATTACTCTGTTCATGTCCCTTGCAAATGCTTTTGGTCACTGACTGGTGGATCAGAGGTGATCACTGTGTATTTAAGCTGAGTATGAAGGTTAAGAACTCCATATTGTAGGTATAGCATAGCCCAGTGCTGGAATATGTTGTAATGTGCTTGATCATGTGAATCTTAATGAAGAGCACCTGCAGTCTAGAAAGTAGGGCTTGTAGTATGTGATCACTAGTACTACTGGTTTACATGATTCAGTGACAGTTGCTTAGTATCAAAGACCAAATTTATAGATGAGTAGACAGGTGCAAAAAGTCTAGGTCACTTCAAACTATGTTGAAGTTAAGAAGATGTTCATGATGGCCTCTGATCTTGCATATCATCATACCAGGAAACATATGCTTTGTTTGAGGGGTCAGTCAGAAACTACCCCAACAATGTTAGCATCTTGAGATATGGCTGTGGGATAGGCTTGCATTGCTTCACTCTCAGTAGAAGGGAAGTTAAAGTCTTTGGTATGCGAGCAACCAGAAGCAGTGGTGTACCTGAAGGAAATCTGTGTAGAGTGATAGTGTTCTGTGGCATCAGTGACATCTGGCATGTCAGACCTCTGCAGGAAGCTCTCTTCAGGAAATTGAAAGCCATAAATCCTGAACCATCTTCTCTCTCGATCTACCATTTGTATTACTACACCTGCACTGATGGGCTTTTGCTGTATGTAGTTGGTGAAGGAAAGATAGCATTCCACTACAGAATTTACATGCTCCAAGTTTATCAAGGACTATGTTTGTCTCAACAATCGTTTGACTGGAATCTTGCAATATCCATCTGCTGTTGCCAGACTCACTTTAGCCATTGTTTTTCTGGATGAGCTGGACATTGTGCTGTCATCTTTGTTACAAATACCACAGAGATTAATACTTCTCATTTTTAGTATTATCTAGTGTCACAAGTGTGGTAGCTGAGAACAGGACTCTAAGTTTAAAGCAAAGTTACTGTTAAAATGGAAGCCATCGAAGGATGTCATGTCCACAAACACCTACGCCGTCACTCCCTTCCCTACCTTGTGTGCACAGACTCTGCTCACCTGCGTTTGCCTGTGTCTAGGTGTATATCCTCTCACCTAAGACCAATGAGGTACCAGATGCCACCCATTGGTGACGAATGGGCAAGATTCCTCTGATGTATTTTTCCCATTTCCTGTTAATCCTCAAAGTCCTTCTTAGTTGGATCTGCATTTATTGATAATTTACTTAAAGGAATAAATATGCTATCAACTATGAATATAAAAATTTTAATCAAATTTGAAACAGGTATGGTTTATTTCACATCAAACCATTTATCTTTCAATTCCATTTTCATGGACTTTTGGAAGCATCTATCCAGTGAGAGCTACTAGCATAATCATGGACTTTAATAAGGAACAGCTCCTAGGTCACTGTCACGGAAGAGAAATTGCATTTTAAAAGCTTTTTAAAAATGTAAAAATTGGTGTTGCCTTTAGGGAGTCTTCTTCTAATGGACTTGAAAAAAGCTACTAATTCAACTAAAAATATTAAATCCAATACTTGATGCGATTTAAAAGACAGCAATATTCTTAATGGAGAAAACGAAAGGTAACGATGTTTAATGGCTAAGAGTGAATTAAGTGTGTGCTTCACTTAGCCTTGTGTCCTTAGCTTGGGTATCTAGTCTGTTGTATAAGTTTTTATGTCTCTTGTGTTTATTCAAACATCTACATAAATGATGGATGCTGGCTGGGCTCTTTCTAGGATCAACCTTGATTTCAAATCTTATTTTTCAGGTTAGTCTCAGTACCATTAAAAATTCCATACTTGTTTAAATTATAGCAAAGTTTCTGTTTTGTGCAATACATTACTTTTCAAAATAAGATTTAAACAGTTCATTCTAGATCATAACCTTACATAAAACCTGCAGACACCTTGATGCAAATGCTGGAAATTTTAATCACCAGTTGCTACCAGTGGATATTAACTATAATATTAGGAAGAGGAAATTCCCTAATTAGTTCATTTTATGAGCCTGAAGCTATGCTGTAAAGTGTTTAAAAAGAAAGAAAAAGAGAAGATGATATGGTCTATTGCCTTCATAGCTCCCATATGTCATACCTACTGAGTAAAGGGACTCATCAGTTCTCCACAGGGGTAGTATTGGCCTTATGATAGCACAATTCTTTATTAAACCTAAATATCTCCTCTAGGAATTGGACGATATTTGGCATCTATGGTCTCACTGTGTTAAAAGCTTGGGTCTTTTCTCACTCATTATGCTAATGAAAAACCTTTTCTCTGCATTCCCCAATGTCTTCTAAGGAGTAAAATGTTTCCCACTAGAAACCTAAACCTATGTGCAGGAACTAATTTTTTAATGAAATTATTTATCATCTACTTACAGGTACGGATTTCTTTCAGACACATAGGCTTTGGTTGCCAGTTCCCTGTCTTCAAGAATAAGATGTACTTCAAATATTTGAGGCACTAAATTTTAAATATATAAAGTGTCCAAATATTTTAGTGCTTTTAGACTGTGCCCATCATTAGGTCCAGACTGATGTCCATGGTGTGTGGGGGAACCCTGCAACTTCTCTGATTTTAATTAACAGTCCTACAGACAGATTATGTGAATAAAGAGCAACAGAAGGAACAAAGTTACATGTGATGAGCAAAGATGAACAAGTTACATGTGATGAGGTTCCATCAGTGAAGTGAAAAGGCACAACACAGTGTTTGCTTCCCAGACCATGAATAAAATCTCTATTTACCTTATAAAGGCACTGGCACATAGCAATCACATAGTAGAAAGACACTGTGTACAAATTAAAATGTATCATAAAAAATGGATCTACTCTTACTAAACTGTCAGCTAGAATTCTTTTTTTCAAAATTTAGCTATTTCAAGAAGCAAAAATCACACCTAAACCCACAAATAAAATGAAGAATAAAAATCATAGAAAATTACCCTAATGACTTCACAATGGACAGTATATAGCACAGCAGTGGTCACCCCTAGAGTAGCTAGTTTCCTATGGCTTATCATGGATTTCTACCAGGAATCTGGGTATGTACTGAAATAGACCAGAAGTGTTGGAACAGAAAAGTATTAACAGTTTGTAAGATCTGGTTTCAAGCTACAGTGTAATAAGTCTGAAGTTGCAGATATACAAGCTTAGGCTATTATATTTTGTGAGGAATGTTTTAGATCTTCTAACCCTAGTTTTGAAAATCTATAAAGTGCTGGCATTGTGGCATTAGTGAGTTAAGCCACTGCTTGCAAAGCCACCATCCGATGAATCTCTGCTGCTCTACTTCTATCCAGCTCCCTGCTCGTGAGGCTCAGAAAGCTGCAGAGGATGTCCTAGTACTTGAGTTCCTACATTCATGTGGGAGACCTGGATGAAGCTGCTGACCTGGGCTTCATCTTGTCTGGTGCTGCCCACAGCAGTCATTTGGGTAATGAATCATCAGATGGAAGATTCATTTCTCTCTCCCTCTTTATTTCTTTGTAATTGTGCCTTTTAAAAATATATATGTATTTTTTTTCTTTAAAATTATGTAAAAATGCTCCTGGAAAGAAATTGACAGTATGCAAACTGAAGCATAACTTTAGTGTTCTATTTTGTCTTTGAACTCCTACCTCCTCTTTATTTTTTTAGCACTTATAAAAACTGTTTTTTTTTTTCATTTCGTTTTAAATGTAGAGAGACAGAAAAAGAGAGGATCAGAGTCAGATGGAGAAAGGTGTTTGGATTCATTTCCCAAATGCCAGTAAGAGCTAGGACTGGGGCAGTCTCAATCTAGGTCTCACGCTGGAGTGATAGGCATCCAAGTATTACACCCATTACTGTTGGCCTCCTATGGTAATTTTAATTTTTAATTTCATTTTTAAAAATTTTATGGTACAATTGTAACGGGTCTGGGAATTCCTTTCCCTCTCCCCAAATTCCGCAACTGATTTTCCCCATATTGTTACAACTGCTTATGAAGGACTATACTATTGTATGTCCATCAGTCTGTTGTTTAAGTGTGTCCTGACATTTTTTGTACAGACAATGCCAGACAGTCCAGCATCCTATTGTCAGGATATATACAAGAGTTTCATTTGGAGTCCATCTTTGATTCAAAAGTAGAAATGCATACTGCATTGTATCTTCACATCTGGATATTATTGTCTCCATTATGCCGTCACTATACTTTCTTAAATGAGAAGCCATGAAACAAATTCAACAACAGGAATGAAGTTAAATTAAAAATTTACAGCACCATGAAGTTATACAACATGTTGCTGAATAAACAACATATTGAAGAAATGAAAAAACACAAAAGCTTCTTTGGTAAAATGATGTTACTGGTGATACACAAGTCAGTGAAGAATTTGGTAAGAGAAAATAAGAGAAATGGCAATAAAAACAAAAACATCAAAATGCACGGGTTGCAGCAAAAATGATATGGAAGGGGTTATTGATCTTACAATTTGCATGAAGGCTGCTTTATATCAGAACATCTGATATTTGTCCTTTTGGGTCTTCAATCTGATCTTAAGATGTCAAAACAACTTTTCAAGATTTAGTATCACTACCTATTATGTGTATCTGTTTTCTGGCATGTCTGAACATAACAACTCTACTATAAAAGGTGATTCCCTGTGAAATTGGGAACTAATGCATTCCAAAGCTATACAGAATGTTCTACCTAGTATAAGTGTTTTCTGAATTTTGGAACCATTTCTGCACAATGTGATTTTTTTTACTCTCCTATTTTATTGTATTTACATTTGGAAATGGGCAGTCCATTTAGAAATACTCATCTACTATTTCTTTTAAGATATTGATAACAAAATTCATGCCTTATATTACAACCTTTCAAGGAATCACAGGCATCATGAAGCCACTTTTTAAAAAAGATTTATTTTTACTGAAAAGTCAGATACACAGGAGGAGAGAATGAGAGGAAGATCTTCCATCCACTGATTTCACTCCCCAAATGGCCACAATGGCCGGAGCTGCGCAGATCCAAAACCAGAAGCCTGAAGCCTCCTGCAGGTCTCCCACGTGTGTGCAGGGTCCCAAGGCTTTGAACTGTCCTTGATTGCTTTGCCAGGTCACAAGCAGGGAGCTGGATGGAAAGTGGGGCTGCTGGAATACAAATCGGTGCCCATGTGGAATCACTTTTAAGGTGCTGAGAGACTGGCAATGAGATCACTTCTTGTGGGAGATGGCTATTCATTCAAACCTGCTAAATGTTTCTTGATTTTAATTAACATGTTCAATTTTTGTTGCTGTTGCAATCACTTTGTCCATGAAGAAATGAGTCAGTTTCCTATTCAAAAATGGAAGTGTGGGTTAGATGACAAAAAAATGTTAAATTCAGAGAAAATAGCATGGTTAAATACAAGTGACTTGGAGTGGGGGGATGTAGAGAAGAGCTGAGAATCTTGAAGTAAGAGAATAGATTGTGGATAGGAGCTGATCTCATTGAGTGGCGAACAGGGAACTGCAAGAGGGTCTTACATTAGAAACATGTCTCATGTGTTGAATGTTTCCTGTCTGTAGCGCTGGTCCAGTGCTCCATGCTTGCCTGGGAAGAGTCAGCGGCAGCAGCAGACACTGCAGACGCATGGTGAACATCACTATGCTAAGGCAAAGGCTGGTGCAGGCATGGAGAGAGGAGGGCTGGTGTCATTCTGGAAATAGGTTCCCGTGCATTCTCTTTATTTCCCTCCTCCACTTTTGAAGGATATTTCAGAATATTTCTTGAAAAAGGAAAAGCCATATGTTTCTGTATTAAAGCATTCCTCCCCCTCAAACAAAATCCTTGTTTAAGTAGGAGGTTAACTTAAGGGAAATACAACTTTATTCTTCCATTGATAGCAAGTTCATCAAAATCATCTGCTCTGAGCATGTCTTTTTCCAACCTAACCACATTCTCATGAAAAAGAGTCTTTCATTTTCTGTATGTACTTATGTAATGTGATAAAAATCCCCCCAAACTTCTCTCCCATCTATTTCTACCTATAGCAAGTTCCTGGGGATCCTGGGATATGTCAGTATGTTCGAGCAAGCAGGAGACAGGGAGGAGAGCAGGGATGTGTAGAACTGGTCAGTGATGTCACAATATCATGACCGCAGAAACAGACGCAATTGTGTAATATAGATGCCTTTATTCTGTTACTCTTTCTAAAAAATCTTTGAAAAGGAAAGGAGGTGATAAATTTTTACAGATGACTTGGTTGGGTTTCTTAACTATTCTTAAAAGATAGTTTCTGCAAAAAGGAAGTCAGTATGGGGAAGTAAAATACAAGTTTTGGATGCAGATAAGATAGGATTTATATCCAAGCAACAACAAAGTATTAGTTGTTGTGATGGAAATTTACTGCCTAATACATATTGATTTACTAGCTGGAATAAGCCATAAGTCATGGTTCTCAGCTTCTGCATATAAAAAGGAAGCAGCAACACAACTCTGTTTATGTATTAATAATCCAAATTATTTCTATGTATAGGTAGATCTCATTGTATTCTGATTTGTTTGATGGGTCAAGGAAAATATCTTTTGGCTAAGGGAGATGAGGTCATTTTAGGACTTAAATATCAGCAGTTTAAAGCAGAGTTTCCTTTCCTGGTATTGTTTTATTTTTACAAAAGACTTCTTTATGTAATGTATGCGTGTATGTAGAATTATAGACACAGAAAGAGATCGAACTTCCATTTACTGATTCGTCTTCTAAATGGTCAGAACAGCCAGATCTGAGCCAAGGTGAAACCAGGAGTCCAGAACAGCGTGCTCATCTCCCACACAGGTCACAAGTCCTTGGACCAACCTCCACTGCCTTCCCAGGTGCATTAGCAGGAAGTGGGCATGGAAGCACGGTCAGTGTGACTCTAACCAGAACTCTGACGTCCAGTACCTTCCTTGCAAGTGGCAGGTTAGCTCACTTTGCCACAATACCTGCCCTTGTATTCTTCTTTTATGAGAAGCAATAGTTCACCGAACCAATGGTTTGTACAAAATCTTATGGTTGCATTTTTTTAAGAGATAAATTTTTCTGAAGTCTGTGATATGCAACTGGCTTATTGAAATAGAAGTAATCAGTCAGAAAACATGGGAATGTTTCAGGCTGGAGTTGGAGCTAAGAGAAGAAAAATATTACCGTGATACCCTTAGGCAAAGTTGTTACTGTAGCCAATCATTGCTTCCCTTTGGTTTTCTTGATAGGCAATCTACTTCTAAAGTTAAAGTTCTAATGGGTAAATTATAAACTAGTTCTCACTTAGGAGAGTTAACCAATGCATAATCCTATTTATTTTTTTCTTTTTTGTCTTCAAATAGGCAATAGATACACAAAACGTTCGCTGATAGTTTCTGAAATAACTTACTTGGGATAATACTTTGTTCAAAGTAAATATAAAGGTACTTCAAAAAGTTGTGTTAAAAAATGTATCTTCAATTTTTTTGAAACCCCTTTCTGTGACACATCAGGGTGTAACCCCTCACCTGTTAGGTCTAATGATGATCAATGCAGGTCACATATCCTGGACTGTACATGAAGAACTTGTTCCAGGAAGGCTGTGGGTTTCAGGATTTGCATTTCCTTTTTCCCTCTGGCTTTAGACACCTGCTTCTACCTGTTTTCTGAGGATTTATGGAATGATGTGACTTGGTTGTGTTGTTCCCTTTTCAGATTATGTGGATCCTAGATTAGGAATTAGATGCCTTTCTTATTTTCATATATGCAGAAATATAAATATTAAGAAAAAAGGAACAGATAATCCTAAACAAGGTATGGAACAAAGAGTTCCTGAAATAAACCACAGTAAAGAAGAGTATCATGTCATTGGGAACACATTTTAATTCAACTATAGACATGTTCAGGCCACCACACCACTGGGGATATTTCCCTGGTGGATTCATTTTCATTTCTACTTCTGCCAATCCCTTCTCAACAACTTTGTTCCTTTCTGTGCTCTCCCACATAGTGCCCATCCATTCACTAGAATAGTCAGAGTGCAATGAACTACATAGCTATACAGTTATGATGACATGTAGCAGAGTTTGTGGAAACCATGGCTGCATCTGGTTAGCTTTGGTCCATGGCTTCCTGTTAGGATTGTAGTAGTGCAAATGGAGAGCCTTTGGGGGCTAGAAGGCAATGGTCCATCAAAGAGACAAATCAGAGCCTACAAATGTAAGTATGCAGTAGTCATGTTGTAAGTGTTACTAAGTGGTCTCCAATGGATAATACTTCTCTCAATGGGAAAGTGATTGAGCATTTCTGTCCTTCCGAGGCAGAGTAGTTTGAATTTGGTGAATGAGCCTGAACAGTTCTTGGGATAGGTCAGTCTTGGGAATGACTTCATAGGAACAGCAGCCTACTATTTCTTTGTGTCATAACCAGTGGTAGAATACACAACCTAACCACTCATAAGTTAAGCTGAAGAGTATGAAACAATGGCCAATGTCTAATTCAACAAGGAGATGTATCTTTCCTTTTAAAATGGTAAGCAACTGAACAAGCTGAGAAATAATTTACTCTGAGCTTTACCACCCAAATGAACAATAAGATATAGGACTAGCCAATGTCTTAGAATTTCCTGCCCCCTCTTAGCTTCACTTCTTATTCACTTCATTGAATTATTTTCTCAATCTTCCCTCCTTTTTCCTTCTCTAACCTCCCCCCCTTTTTAAATGACACTTCCTCTTTAGAACCATTGCTTTAAGTAGATCATGGTATGTAAACTATAGTCATATAGTTTTCCTTATAACTTACACGTATCATAAAGATACCATTTTCACTGTTAGAAACAGGCAAGCTTGAGAGTTTTATTCTGTATGCTTGATTTTTAATACTAAATTGATTTTCCTTTCAAGGTTATTAATCCTTATTGAAAATGGCCTGTTCGTCTGAATCCAAGTGTTCCTCCTTCAGGCTGTTTATTGCTGCCTTCCTACAGTTTCCCAAGTTGTTTGGCAGTGGTTTTTGAATATTTATTCCATGTGAGAGGCAAACACAGTGAAGCACATAAGATTAGGTTCTCTTCCTCAAGGAGGAGATGTTCCATTTGGAGAGACAGCCCTAACTCACCAAATCCACAACTGAAAAAGGAGTTCATTAAATAATATGTAAAATCCCTATGGAATGCCCTGTGTTAAGCACACCTGACCCAGTTGAGCTATACCACATGGGGAAACAGTGAAGACCCAAGGCAACTCAGTTTTTAGCTCACATAGAAGGGTTTGCATGTGGACAGAATAGTGAGCAAAGCAAGATTTTGTTGAAATCAGAAACCTCCTGCTGTGGCATCAAGGAAAGAGGCTTCCTGGGAGGAAAGCCTGAGAACTTGTCAAGGGTAGGATTCTTTCTTAAAGCACAGTTCTGGAACAACACAATAGCAGTTAATCATGAACCATTGAGGGACAAAACCCATCAGAGGGCAGGAACTGTGATTCTGTCTGGCCTGTTCCTTATTAAACAGCAAAGGTCATCAGAAGGGATCCATGGGCAACTTCTTTGTATCCTCATGGTACGGCTAGGAGGGTGGGATCACTATTTCTTTGCTGTTCCTGTGATACAACTAGAAACTTGGGAGTCAGGTTGGTATTTTGTCTTGCCCAAAAAGGAGACCAGCATCTTGTCCACTAGTAAAGGAAACTTTCCGTTTCCTCATTCCAAAGGAGACAATTCTATTGTCTCTAATTTCTTCACAGCATTCTAGTAAATGCTAGAATTTCACATTCTGGTAAAACATAACTCAGTGGTTTTTAAAAAGAAGGCAACATGTGGATTGACTTTTTAAAATGAGATCTACAAATGTCATGCATACATGAATCCTATTAAGTGCCAATATTTTGTTTTTGAAGTTTGTTATGGATTTTCCCCATATTGTAGAATCTGGTTCTGTCACCTGAATTACACTATCTCTTAAAAGAATGGCAATTCTTTCTTGATATAAATGACTGTTTTATTTAAAATTCCATTTTAGGTGTGTAAGTCAAATTCCTGGACTCAATCAGGCAAAGGTTATAAATTACCAAAAGAACTGAAGGCAGAAAAAAAAGCTGTGTTTTTAAGGTAGGAAAGTGAAAAAGATGGTTTCTGTAGTGACTTATAGGTTACCTGTGATGAATAAATTAGGCCGCCTTAAACGATCCTTTACTGCGAAGAAGAAAGCATGCTTCATCACTGACATGCTGAGGACAGCTTAGCATGGCTGGTGTTTCCCTTCTGTCTCATGTGTATGTGACATCCGAGTAGCTCTGCTGTTGAGGGCATCATCTGAACTCACACAAGGACAGAAAATAAAGATTGACAGCGTCTCATATATCGTTATTTATCTACTTGGATTTTAATTTACTTTCTAGGAGTGAATTCTAGAAAGAGCAGGGCTGAAATATAAGGTGAAATCATTATTGATCTACCACCTTCAGGTCTGTAAAATAGTGTTTCTCTGCATTGGGCTAACAGGCAGTTTTCTGGAGCATTGGAACTATCTTGGGCATAATGAGAGAAGGTGTGTTGATTTGGAATATGGGAAATGGAAAGCTGGAGATTGTAGGCATCTGACATTTTGAGAAAAATAATGCAGTAAAGGAAATGGCATGAGTAAGAGAATACGGGCTTATGGGGACAGGACATTTTAGGAACTCTTGTATTCAGGAGAGCTGCATCCATGTGAGGGTTTGAAACAAGAAGTGTTACTGTTTGGTAGCCCTTGCAGTGTTATATTTAAGCCTAGGTGTTTGTGTGTGCATATATATTTAAACAGGTAATATAGCGTATGTTTTAGATTTTTAAAAGGCTCATAAAGACATACAGTGAAAATGTTTATGCAATCATTGTCTCTAAGCCATGCAGTCCTGATCTGGGAAGCAACTGGCATTACTAGTTTCTTGTGTATCCTTCCAGAGATAGTCTATGCACGTATTTGTGTATTTATTCTCTACTTTTGCCAAAATGGTAGAAGGGTCTTTGAATCTTCCATGTTGTTGATTTTTATCAGTTAAGCCATCTTAAAATTATGACTTCTTGAAATAGAGACAAGGTCATTAGAAAGAACAAGAATGGGCACTCGTTTCCCAGAGTTTAGAAATGCAGAAATAAAGTGAACATGGTGTAGTCCTTGCACGTACATTCAGACTAGGGTTATTGCTGAATTGTTGTCTTGCCTCATGTTATTGGCCATACACTAACATAGAGAAGGAATTGTTGCAGGGTGTGAGCAACATCATGCCAGGCAAGTCTAGGGTGCATTAAGGAGTCTTTATTAAC
Organism: Ochotona princeps; assembly: GCF_030435755.1. Classification (NCBI taxonomy): domain Eukaryota; kingdom Metazoa; phylum Chordata; class Mammalia; order Lagomorpha; family Ochotonidae; genus Ochotona; species Ochotona princeps. Next base: position 18,694,167 of record NC_080854.1, on the reverse strand, counting down.
CAAGCGTGGTGATAACATTATCAAATGACAACTCCGTATGGCAATCCAGTTTGAATCAAAACCCTGACAGGAACAAATGCCTATTTTCCTGAAGTCCATCTGTTAAACTAGAGACTTGTGTTCCAGCTTCTCTGAGAAACATAGAGCAGACAACCTGAGCACATTTAGAAAGCTGCAAACAGTCACCTTTTTCTGGCTTCTCTACCCACATTCCATTACTGCTGGGCCTCACCTCACCCAGGAATCTTGAAAGTAAACAAATTAGAAATGCAAAGCTTCTTTGCATTAACGTCTTCACTGTCCAGCCCAAGCAGCAAACAGAGGGTAACGAATATAGACATAGAGGGGCCATGCTCAGGGGATACCTGTCCTCAGAGTCTGTACATGGGAAGCCAGAGAACAAGCAGATACTGGGGAGGCCAAGAATTGGAGTGCTAGAGTGATGAAAACATGTGACCAAGAAAGCGAGCCCCTCCCTCTCATGTGCCTTTGTGGGGACTTGTGAGGGGAGTGGTTATGCAACAACACGATACTACCCCCTCTCAGGTTCCAGGTGATGCTAGGTGAGCGTCACAAGTGGGCAGGAGGTTCCACAGAGTTGGCAGGGGGAGTAGCTTCCAAGCTCCTCACCCTGAACTAGCTGCCTACCCCACAACAGGAAAAAGATTTTTTAACCAGTGTATATAAGACATCAAGGAAAGAGCACAAATTTTGTATCTAAGCTTTGCAAGACTTGTCCCATAAGTTGTATGATAGCTAAAAAATTATAGCAAACTTGTATCACTTTGTAATAGAGATGTTACATTTTACATTTTGAAAGCAAGAAAAGCAAGTGGATTGAAAAGGTAGAAGGCGAATTCTTCATGGTGTTTGACACCCACAAGCTAATATCACCTACAGTTTAAAATTCAGAGTTGAAAAGTACTGTCATAAAATATAATCAGTAAGCTATGGTTTTAACATTTCAATGTATTGAATTTGGGAAAGCAACCTAGAGTCACAAAGAGTTGACAAGTTCACCAAATTTTTATAAAATAAGAATTTCTAAACTCTAAAATAAGTATAATTTTATGTACAAAATCGACTTGACTTAGGGGAATTTAAAGATCTATACAACTTTTGCCATCATGGTTTAAAGGCTTTTCTTGAACATGTGTTGTGTCTATTGAGCATTTTCTTATTAGCACAGTATGAAGGCATGTGAGCCATATATATCCTACACCACTCAGGTCATTCTGTGTGAGGTACTACCGAAAGCCAGGATGCTGCTTGATCTTAGACATGGGATTCTGACCAGGGATTATTTTCCAGTAATATCACGAGGCATTTTCTTTTTTTTTTTTTTAAAGATTTATTTATTTTATTACAAAGTCAGATATACAGAGAGGAGGAGAGACAGAGAGGAAGATCTTCCATCCGATGTTTCACTCCCCAAGTGAGCCGCAACGGCCAGTGCTGCGCCGATCCGAAGCCGGGAACCAGGAACCTCTTCTGGGTCTCCCACGCAGGTGCAGGGTCCCAAAGCGTTAGGCCATCCTCGACTGCTTTCCCAGGCCACAAGCAGGGAGCTGGATGGGAAGTGGAGCTGCCGGGATTAGAACCGGCACCCATATGGGATCCCAGGGCTTTCAAGGTGAGGACTTTAGCCACTAGGCCACGCTGCCGGGCCACGAGGCATTTTCAATAATGTCTGAGTCCTCATGTATTCATTTGGAAGATATCTGTAGAACCTGCCACTGCCTCAATAGTCCTTGAACCTAGGATCTCTATGCCCTGAGCCCAATCACGTGTCTCCTGAGAAGCATTAATACTGAGAAGCAGGCACCAGTTATGTTGTGCTAATCCTTTTCTTATCTGGCATCTGGCATTCACAATTCTGCTCTCCTAAAGGCTCCCTTGCTTTGTGCACTGTGTTCTATTTTTTCTGCTTGTGAATCAGCAATGCAAAATGATTGTTTTCTTTCTTAAAAACACTGCAAGAAAAAACACTTTGTGATTTGCACAATTAACAATTGCAACCATTGCTGCAGGGCAGATGGAGGGAAACTTATATTGTCTCTAATATAAGCCAGATGTGCCTGCGTATCTGTCTTATGGCTAAGGCACACATTTCATTGGTGCTGTGTGATCTAATTCAGAGGAGAGATAGCTCCTGCATTTTCGACTGATATACAAAAATAGCTGGTTGCACTAGACATCATCTGACGTCAATAGAGTCATTAAAAAAGCAGTGATCAGTCTGGAGAATGTCTTGGTTGAAGTTACTGCAGTTCAATGTGCACATTATTAGGCTGTATCTTTTTTTTGACAAGTAGGAGTCCTTTTCTGTTGTAAGGTCATGTTCATCGTTCAGTTAGCAAAGGTATGGTCCAAGTTCTTTCCATTACATCATGGTATGTCATACTATATAACAGGACAGTACATTTCCTGAGAATAGAGTAGGAATGGACCTTTGGGAATTTCTCCTTCACGTCTTGCATAATGTTAAGAGTATGAATTTATTTATTGGATTCTAACCACAGACTTTTGTACTGAAATTTTTAAAGGTACATGATGCTGGCAAATTCTGAGATCTTTAACCATAATCAAAATGAAATTCATCTTCAGTTATTTTCCCCCATGAAATGAAGTTTATACAGCGAGCCAGAAACGAATATTAAGATGTCAAATAGGACCAGACTCAGGAGTCTGCCAGATTTGCTCCTCTGTGAAAATTCTGCCTACTGTTTCTTCCAATGCAAAGTCCTTTCCTTATTCAGACCAACCTAAATCCTACGTATCCCATAAAGGAGACCGAAGAAATCTTGCCCAAGGACTCTGGCATCGTATTACTTTCCCCCTCCTCGTGGGACTGCTGCAGTCTGTGTGCATTGATCATAGCTGAAGTTTTACCACCCCTTTCAGTTACCTTCACAAAAGAATGCCCTTGTGACTGCTCATTATATCTGTACTCCATCTTCCATTGTGCTTTCACAGTAATGTTTCTAAAATGTTAAACTTGAATGGGCATTGGGCACAGTGGTTAAGACACCATTTATGACTCTGATGTCCCAATCAGAGTGCCTGAATTGAGTCCCAGCTCCTGTACTTTCAATACAATTGCTTGCGATTGTGCACACTTTGAGGGAGCAGATAGTCAACTACTTGAATCTCTATCACCAAGTGGGAGGATTGGTTTAAGTTTGGGGCTGAATTGAGTTTCAAAGCTGGTTGAGTTTTAGCAACCATGACTGGTGTGGGCATTTGGGTAGTGAACCAGAAAAAGAAAGAGCTGCATCTTCTGTTTTTATTGCTGTCTTTGTCTCTATTTTAGATTAAAAAAAGGGGGGGGGGGAGAATTTCACAGTGAAATCTGATTGTATTAATTCCTAGCCCATAGATGTCTCCCCATGGGAGAACTTTCCTGTCTTCATTCCATTTAACCAGGCCAAATGGTTAGTGTACCAGCCAAATGCCAATTAAATGTTTGGTAGTCTGGGTCTTAAGGACCTTTGGTTTTACTGTGACATTGCTTCTGTTTTCTTTTCATTCTTGCAACCATTCACCTTGGGTTTACTCTTCGTTTCACTCATAATATTCATACCTCATACTTGATAGATTTGGTTTTCTTACATCATCAGTTGTAAGCAGTTGTGATCTATTTTTGGTGTGAGTGTTCTCTTTAAGCGTGGTTTGCGTTTATCCTGTGACTGCTCAGAAAACGATTCAGCTCAACAAATAACCATCTTGGAACATGATTTACCTCCCTCTTGGAACTATCTCAGCTCTTTTCCCACTATTCTACCAGTTGAAACTTGGAGTACATCCTGCAGAACCCCAAGCAGCAATTCCAGATTTAGCCTCCAATTTCCATCATCCACCTGCATGTTAGCCAATAAGTCCAGCACAATCTTTTATTCTTTCACTAATTTTGCCATGCCATGTTTTACAATTGGAGAAACTCTTCTATTATTTTTAATTTGATGCAATAATCTGTATATAACAAACTCAAATGTCATGCCTCTCAAACCAGTGTAATTGATCCCATATTCATGTTTCCCATGGAAATGCATATCCTCTTCTAGCACTTACATTTTGTAACAGTTTAATATTCATCTGTTTTCCTCCATAAAACTTGACTTTGCACAGTTGAAGAAACTTTTATTTTCAGATTCAATATTAAAATCTTAGTACCTAATAAAGAATCTGTTGGCTGCTGGTTGCTCAAAAAATGTTTTTGTTTAAATAATCTACAATACCTACTTGAGTGTATCTCAGTATCAACTGTCAAATTACTGAATATCACAAGCTTGATGTACAGAAGATATGTAAATTAACCTATTGTACTCAGAGCAGGGTTTGCTAATATCTCTGGGAGCCACAGCGTGCAGATTCCTTCACCTGCAGACTGCTTTGGGAACAAAGAGAACCTCACTGACTACAGCCTTACATGATGTCATGCCTGCTGACAGGTGCCTGTTCTTGAAAACAGGGCAGTGTCTTTTATTTTGGTTTGGTTTTAGTTTCTTACTGCTTGCTAGCTTTAACATCCCCAGCAAGTCACTAGACCATTGGTGGGTTTTACATTGTTAATTACCCTTGTACCACGTACCTCACTATGTGTGTTCTCTCTCGCACAACACCAATTCAGGGTTTATATCTTGGACTAATTTTTCCTTTCTTTTTCTTACTTTAGAGTGAATATTATACCATACCTAGTCAGTGTTATTTTCTCACAGTGTACCATCCAAAAGGCGTGTGGCTGTTTATTTGGTTGGGATGCTGGGAAATTTTAAAGTGGAATGATCGATATAAGCAAAGGTTTTTAGGAAGTACAGAAAAATAGGCAATGGTGGTGATGGGATGTAGTCAGCTGCCTCCGATGAGGTCTTCTCTGTTCAGTGTTAAGTGATGGAAAAGTAATATGTTCTGGATAGCTTAAAGATGGCATTGATGATGGATTTGAAAATAATTTGGGGTTGCAATTAGGTTATGCTATTTGGATATTAAACTCACCCCAAGCTACAAAAAACTATCATAGAAACTACTTTACTACATTAATTCACTTTCATGACAACAAGTTTCTGGCTTCTGTTTAATCTGTGTTAATACATTTTGCTGCATTTATATTCTGTATCAGGTTTATAATGTTAACCTTTTTTATCTCTTGAGCCGTATAGCTCTTGGCAACATTGTTTTTCCACTTTCATATCCATTTGTGGATAACTCAAGTCCTATCTCAGTAGGACTGAATCTCAAGGAAGCCATTTAGATAACAAATAATTAGTTAGGCAAGTTAACTGGAGGTCATACATGGGAAGAGAATTTTTGTCATGGTGGAGGTCTATAATGGTACCACTTGGGTTCTCTCTGTGTTTTACTGTCATTATTGATTAATATAACTGTAATCAGATTCTGTTCCTAAATAGACCAGATTTTCACCGTGTTCTTTAAGTTGTGTCTTAGCTAGTTCACCCAGCTGCTTATTCTCAAGAGCTTCTCCCACATATACGACCTAAAAATCATTTTGTCAAAAGTCTGAATGAATGATCCGCAACTCCAGGTTTGTATAATCTGGACTCAAGTTGGAAGCATGGGAGTAATCTTGAATCTCATTTCTTCCATTTTCAGATACTTAATCCTGTGTTTCAAAGCTATCCACATTTCTCTACTCCATTGCCATTTTTCTAGTCAAACCATCATTTCTTCGGAATTCTTATGGAACACTGATTTATTTTTTTTTCATTGATTACATTGTATTATGTGATACAGTTTCATAGGTACTGGGATTCTCCCCACCCCTCCTCGCACCCTCCCCCCATGGTGGATTACTCCACCTTGTTGCACAACCGCAGTGGAACACTGATTTATTCTGTACATAACATCTAGGGAAATCTTGGAACAAACAAAAGAAGTTACTTGCATTTTTTGCTTAAAATCCTTTAATGGCCTTCTCATTGTCTCTGAAGTCCAACTGGCTTGTGGTTCCCAAGACTGCATATGCCATCTTCACCCATCTCCATTTTCTCTGTCTGTATCACCATGAGCCTCAGCAGAATTCTGTCTGGGAATTGTGCATCTCAGGCTTTTAATGGCATTGCCTGGGCTCCCTCCCCTCATCTTCCTCCCTTTTCACCCAACCTGTACCTACTTTCTTCTAGAGTTCAGTTAGAGTATCTGTTGCAATGGGAGACCTCTGATATCCCCCAGAACACTTCAGGTGCTTCCTTTATTTTGCTTTCACCAGAACCTGATCCCATGGAGATTCTGTAATTATCTCAGTAGTGATTTTTTTGTAGTTATCTTCTGTAAGATAAGCTTCAGTAGCTAGAGGGTATAGAAGAGCACCTGGCAAGTAGTGGTTTTCAATTGAAATATTAATTGAATGACGAATAAGTGACTACTACTTCTTTATAAGACTGAAGTTATTAGTTGCGCCTCAGTTTTTATTTCAGGCTTTGGTGAATGGTTAGCATCCCTGTGGTTGAAGTGATCCAAGCAAGTGACACATTGGACTGTACTTAATTCTTTTAAGCCAAATTGCCCTCCTACCACTTGCCTTTATTGAAGCACTTCATTCTTGAAAAGAAACTGTGCAGAACATAGCTCACTCGATCAAGGGCCCCTTAATATAAGAAGAGATCTTGTGATACTCTGGGTTAGTGAATTGCATATGTTGCATATCATTGAGAAATCAGAGCTTGTTCTTTTGTTTAAGGGCTTAAATGTGTTTGGATCTTGTTGTGGAGATGTGTGTTGTAATTAATCAGCAGGAGGCCACCACAAAATGGCTGTTAGTGGAAAAATCGGAGTAATCAAATCAATAAAGACAGCCAAAAACAATTTCAGAAAGAGGTGACATGGACTTCATATGTGTAACCTGTTTCAGTCTGTTTTTATTGTGTGTGTGTGTTTTAGCTCGAATGTATTGACTAAAATCATGTTGATGTTGCTAAGTATTTTGATACTCCCTGGAGAAGAATGACCTTTCTTCTCTCTTTATCTTAATGTCTGCTTCAGTTGAAAGAGTGTGACCTTTGTAGTCAGTCAGTCCTGAGATTAAATCCTACTTAACCGATGTTGGAATGCACAGAATGGCCTGTGTCCTCCTCTGCCAGGTGGTCAAAGTTGTGCTACATCACATGTATAACACTTCAGCAAGAAGAAGAAGAACCTGGATGAATTTCAGTTTCTCTTTTTGCATGCCCACCTGTAATTTTTCCTTACCCAGACTCCTTTGGTGTGGTCTGCCTCATCTCTGGGGAATTTGGTTACTGTCCTTAACATCTAGATTATTGGCTGGCTAAATTCCATACATTAGGATGAGTTTAAACCTTGAAACAGCACCCATCCCAAAGTGGTCTCATAGAACACAGTAGAATCGAATAGGCTTTGCTCACTCTGGTAATGTTTCCTGAATTCCATTCTGTAGTTCAGAAGGCATTGATAATTGGGTAAGTGAGATGGGGACAGATGCCTAAGAATGAAAAAGACCCAGAAAACAGAAAGGTCAGTGGGTAATTAATCTTCTTCCTTACTATTGATGCAAAACATTTTTAAAAGATTTATTTTTAGGGCCTGGCGTGATAGCCTCGTGGCTAAATCCTCATGTTGAACAAACCAAGATCTCACATGGGTGCTGGTTCATGTCCTGGCTGCTTTGCTTCCCATCCAGTTCCCTGCTTGTGGCTTGGAAAAGCAGTCGAGGATGCTCCAAGGCCTTGAGACCCTGCACCCTCATGGGAGACTGCAGAAACTCCTGGTTTCAGATTGGCTCAGATCCGGCTGTTGCGGCCACCTGGTGAGTGAACCAGCAGGTGGAAGATCTTTCTGTGTCTCCTCCTCTCTGTGAATCTGACTTTCCAATAAAAGTTAAAAAATAAAGATCCGTCTGCTCATTAGGTCCCCAAATGGCCACCAATGGTCAGGGTGGAGCTGATTCAAAGTCAAGAGCCTCTTCTGAGTCTCCCACATGGGTGGAGGGTCCCAAGAGTTAGTCCCCATCCTCTGCTGCTTTACCAGGCTACAAGCATGGAGCTGGAAGGGAAGTGGAGCAGTCAGAACATGAAACAGTGCCCATGTGGGATGTCAGTAATTAGAGGTGGAGGATTAACCAGTTGAGCCATTGGGCCAGCCCTCCACACCTTGATATGTATTGATTCATCCTTACACTCAGCTAATGAATTTGTCAATTTCACTAAATAAAGTAAAGGAGAAGACCTAAGCCATCTGCCTTCTCTATGATGGTGGTGTCTCTGCTAGTAAGACTTACCATTTAATTGTCCATTAGATTGAATTCTCATCACATTTTTAGTGATAATCCCTCAGAAATACTCTCCTGCATAATTATTGTGACTTCTGAATGGATTATGCATCATCCACTCACAAGCTGTTATTTTAGCACTTTCATAGAGACCTTCTACTCATCTTACTTTTCTCTGTGGATGTTACCCTTATTCTTTATTCTGTAATAAAGCTCTTCAAAAGATGTACTTGCTAGCTCTGGTTCCTTCTTCCCATTCTGTGCTAAATCTACTTGAATCATGTTTTTGTTTCTATCATTTCAATTAGAGTATTTTTGCTTAAATTATTTTTTATTGTTTCATGATGTAATTGTATAGACTCAGGGATTTCCCTTCATTTCCCCAAAACCCCTTCCCCCACCCCAACTAAAGTGTTTTGTCCACAAGGGATTCCAAATGGTAAACTCCAAGGTCACATTCTCTCTCCTATTCTTTCTTGTCCTTTTGGCCATATTCAACACATTAAATCTCATTTACACTTTTAGTATGATCCTGTAGTTATTTATAATCTTGTTACCTTTGGAAATGCTTTTCCACTGGACTTCCAAGCCACTGCTCTCTCTCTCTCCTTTTTTCTACCATTTTTCTGGAGGTTTCTTCATTTTTATTGGCTGATTCCCCTATTCTCTTCCTTATAATAATAAAGTATACTAGTGCTCTATACCTGTTCCTCTTCCTTCCTTGGTAACATCATCTGGTCTCAGGAGTCCACATTCCAATGACATTACAAAGAATGCCAGCCTGGGCTTTTCCTTCTAAATCAAGATTTATTTTATCTTTATTGGAAAGTCAGATATACAGAGAGGAGGAGAGACACAGAGGGAGATCTTCCACCCATTCACTCACTCCCCCAAGCAGTTGCAACAGCTGCAGCTGGGCCTATCCAAAGCCAGGAGCCTGGAGCCTCTTCTGGGTCTCACATGCAGATGCAGGGTCCCAAGGCTTTGGGCCATTCTGGACTGCTTTCCCAGGCCACAGCAGTGAGCTTGATGGGAAGCGGGGCCACTGGGATATGAACCAATGCCTGTATGGGATCCCAGGCACTTGCAAGGTGAGGACTTTAGCCATTAGGCTACTGTGCCAGGTCTGCAACTGCCTTCCTAACACCTCCACTTGAAGTTTCAAGACTACATGGAATTTAGCACTTACATAGCACATTGATCAGGTTCATCCTTTAAAATTGTAATTCAGATCATCTCAATATGTTCCCACTTAGACCGAAAGCTAAAGTTCATTTAGTATCCATATCTGGCTGGATTGATTCTTTACTTTTTGGACTCCATTTCCTTTAGTTCCCCCCTTCTCTCATCTGGCGTTACAGTCATGTCCTCTTGCTGTTCTTTAGAGTGCCTAGCGGGTTGCCATCTCAGGACTTTTTCCTTTTTGTGCTTGAGCTTGGGCTACCTGGAAACAGAGACAGAGAGCTGATATGACATTTCCAGGAAGCTGGTTAAAGGAAATAGATGACAACGACAAGGTAGGTGATGGAGGGAATGAGAGAAAACCAAGGCAATGGGTACTACTGAGCTCACTTCCAGTACAATTAATTGTTCAGCTCATTGGTCTGTACCTTTGTATACCCGAAATTACCTTGGGAAAGGAGCAGGGAGAAGAGTTTATCCATGTAATGCTTTTCATTGATTGCATCATTTGGCTGGGTTATGTGCCTGGTGTCTGTAACAGTTATTTCTAAATTCTTTCTAATTCTCTGTTTTAGGATAACCAATATATCATTACATTAAAACTCTGATATATTTAATAATTTTGCTAAATTCTGGGTTCAAATAACTGGATTTGTGTGATGTTGATACTAGAGCCTAGTGTTCCCTATATGCAGCAACAAATGTGTTCTATGTGGATGTCATTGTATACATTTGTTAGCACAGGGACAATTCTCTCTTGAATGACAACATTGTTAGAAATGGATTATTGATCGGATAATCCTGCTACCTGAGGTGAAGAGTATGGAAAAGGGCAATAGAAAAGTTGTGGGAAAATACACAGTGCTTGAGCAGAGTGTGCCAAAAATATTCTTTTAAATTTGTTTTAAAAAGTTATTTAGAGGGCCCGGCAGCGTGGCCTAGTGGCTAAAGTCCTCACCTTGAACATGCCGGGATCCCATATGGGCGCTGGTTCTAATCCTGGCAGCTCCACTTCCCATTCAGCTCCCTGCTTGTGGCCTGGGAAAGCAGTCGAGGATGGCCCAAAGCCTTGGGATCCTGCACCCATGTGGGAGACCTGGAAGAAATTCCTGGATCCTGGCTGCAGATCGGCACAGCAGCAGACGTTGCGCTCACTTGGGGAGTGGATCTTTGGGCAGAAGATCTTCCTCTCTGTCTCTCTTCCTCTCTGTATATTTGACTTTCCAATGCAAATAAAATAAATCTTTAATTAAAAGAAGTTATTTAGAGAGGCAGGTAGAGATACACACTCACACACACACCCTTTCACTTTCCTCACCTTGCTCTGTGATTGGGCTTCCTGCATTCAGAAGGGCCCTAACTCAGGTAGCAGGCCTATTGTCTGCAGCTAGCATTTTCCACTAAGACCGCCAAGGACTGAGCTGATGACTTTTGGCTCTCCTGCAATTAGTATTGATTAGGGAGAAGTGATTTGGTGCTGTCAGGCTATAATTTTCTCTATTGCCTAACTGTTAATTTGACTACATTAACACTTTCTTCTGGAAATACTGCCTCTGAAGAATTCCTGTTACTTCCCACACAGCATAAATTCTAGCCTGCATTTGACTCAGTCTAAATAGCACCTCCTGACACCTTCCCACTTATAATAGCTCTTGGAGATTTTCTTTTCCTCTTTTTACATGAACTGTTGCCTTTATTTTTGTAATCATTGATACTTCAGTATAGTGTGAATCTTTTTAAGATTTATTTTTATTGGACAGTCAGATATACAGAGAGGAGGAGAGATAGAGAGGAAGATCTTCTGTCTGCTGATTCACTCCCCAAGTGGCTGCAATGGCTGGAGCTGTGCCAATCCAAAGCCAAGAGCTCAAAGCCTCTTCCGGGTCTCCCACATAGGTGAAGGGTCCAAAGGCTTTGAGCCATCCTCAACTGCTGCTTTCCCAGGTCACAAGCAGGAAACTGGATGGTCACAAGTGGGGCTGCCAGGACACGAACTGGTACCTATATGGGATCCTGGCATGTGCAAGGTAAGAACTTCAGCCAATAGGCTACTGTGCCAGGCCCTAATGTGAATTTTGAAAGAAAATTATCTTATTACATGAATGACTGAAGGATAGATTTTTGGTTTTCATTCTGGCATCTTAACATTTGATTAGGGAATGTGAATAATACTATAAAAACACACTGAAGAGGCCAGCACTGTGGTGTGGTAGGCTAGCCAACACATGTAACACTGACATGCCATGTTGGCACTGGTTCAGTATCCAGTTGCTCCACTTTTGATTCAGCCCCCTGCTACTGCACCTGGGGAAGCAGTAGAGGATGACCCAAGTCCTTGGGCCACTGCACCCATGTGGGAGACCTTGATGATGCTTTTGGATGTGGCCTATGCCAATCCTAGTTGCTGTGGCTATCTGGGGGAGTGAACCAGGAGGTGGAAGAACCACACCTTCTTTGTAACTCTGCCTTTCAAATACACAGAATGCCTTTTAATTTTTTCAAAAAAATTGGAAATGCAGATACACAGAGAAGGAGATACAGAGAGAAAGATCTTTCATCCACTAGTTCACTCCCTCAAGTGGTTGCAACAGCTGGAGCAGAGCCAATCTGAAGCCAGGAGCCTCCTCTGAGTCTCCCACACGGGTTTAGGGTCCCAAGGTTTGGGTCATCCTCAACTGTTTTCCTAGGCCACAGGCAGGGAACTAGATGGGAAATGGAGCCCTTGGGATATGAACTGGTGCCCACATGGGATCCTGGCAGGTGCAAGGCTAGGAGTTCAACCACTAGGCCATCATACCAGGCCCAGAATGTCTTCAAAAGAAATCGTACTGCATCCCAGAAGTTAAAAATTAACAAAAATTAATGTAAAACGGCTCTAAGAAAATCATGTAGACTTTGTTCTAATGCTTGACACACTTTCTGTGTGCTTGAAATAATTTAAAATGTGAAAAACTATCTTAAGAACAAAAGGTAAAGATTGACTTAAGATTAAATTGTTTCCTGTCCTCGAGATGGAAATCTGAAATCACACCCGTTGGCAGAGGGCAGCTGCTAATTGCCCCTGACTAGAGCCCCCCCTCACATCTTCTAGTGGAAAAAGTTTCATGTTTTTTTTCCTCTTAAAAGATATATGTATTTACCAGAGAAGCTAAGTTGGAGAGGAGGCAAGGAAAGACAAAAAGAGGGCTTCTGTTTGCAATTTTGCCTCCCCAACAATGGCACCTTCTAGGGCTCGTCCACACCTCTGCCAGTATGTCCCAGTCCCTTATAGGAAATGACACAATATTTATGACCTAAATACCTCCCTTGACATACTTCACATACTTGTAGGTTATTTACAGTGGTGGAGTATAAACACTACATAAAATGTGGCTGTATTGTGAAGGGAACAGAATCCAAAAAAAAAAAAAAAAATCTCTACATGTCCTTGTAGCTGTACTTCTAGAATATTTGCAGCCCATAGTTGGTAGAGTACTTGGTTACCGAACCACACTTCGATGGGGGAATGACAATATTCAGTTCTTTTCTTTGGTGCCTCTGTGGCAAATTGACTTTGGCTTAGGTTTTGACTTTTGTTTTAGGATTAGTCCCAACTCCACTCTTACACATAATCCAGAGGAGAACTTCACGTAGAAAGAATCAGCCAGGCTAGCACAGACTTTCTTGCCTACAAGAATATATTGTTTGTTACCTGTGGCCACGACTGATCCATTTCTAATAACTTATTTTAGAAATGGGCTCCCGCTGTTAGGCTCTCAGGAATAACTGTTGAAACAATTTTTAGTGTGTGGGGATATTTTTAAAAGATCATTGCTCAGGAATGCTTGTTTGCTTGTTTAGACAACAAAATTGTGCCATCTGTAAGCTCCAGTGAGAAATTGCCAAGCGTAGGTATTCCATATATTTTCCTAAGGAGCTGTTTAGGCGTGTTGCAGTGTTTTACAGGGGGCCTGCTATACAGAACAAGGGCTGACGAGTGCTGCAAAATGTGAGTAGCATCTCTGATGAAGCTGCTGCAACATTGTCTATTAAGGACATAAGGATAAAAATCTGGAAAGTACTATTTTCACTCATAGACATCCTCCTAAACAGAGAAACCATCATGGCTATGTGAGTAGAAATCCGCTAATGCCACAAACTTACCAGTGTATGTAACAGGCCTAGACTTTGTGGGACCTTCAACCATATGTATTTGCAAGGCTGTCTTTAGTTGTAATCGCATCAAATGCTCACATTTTGTCTTACTGTATGAATTTATTTGGTGAAATGCAAAGGCAGTGCTGTTGGTTAAATCTCATGTATTAGGCAGAGTGGAGACTCAGTAAAAATCTATTTCCTTCCCCTGAGTTTTTGAGATGGCATTTTATAATATTCATATCCTATTACTATGCTGATATTGGTCTGTTTTGTGATATTATCAGAAACTAACTGGATATTAGAGACACTTAACTGTAATCCAGTGGAGGCACCAAGGGCATTCACTGCCTTTACAGGTGAACGTATCTCCCTGGGAAATGAGTTACGTTTCTATACTTTCTGATGTTCTGATTCATATCTTAAGAAATCCATTTTGGGGCTTATCATGAAGCAATGGTGACTATGAATTGAAAAAATAAGCATAACTGATACCAGGACTTTATTAGGCATTTCACTGGATACAAAGAAACTTTTTTGTACATTAATAACACAACATTATCAAAAAGAATTCACATTTTTCTTACAGACTTTCTACCACATTTACAGACATATCACCAGATCCTAAAAAGAGAAGGCACAGGTATGTCTCCCTGTGGTGAATTTCTGATCTCTAGAGATGGAAATGTCACCACCTCTGCCATCTTCCAGAAACAAAGCAAACCAATGTCAGTGTGTTCAACCAAGAGTTATGAGAGGGAAATGTTAGCTTTAGGGATTTGGGTTTTCCTATCCCATTCTTCGCTCCCCTCTAGAAATTTCTAAGTATCCAACATGCTTCCAAACTTCTACATGTGCACTATGTCAGGAATTCACTGCGTTTGAAAGGTCTATTTTAGAAATTCCAACATGGTTCTGTTCTCTGCAAACTGCCATGGAAATGACCCTTAAGATTTCTTTGCTCTTACTCTGAAGCTTCTTGTGTTTTCAATTCCTAAAAGAAAAAATTTTGGTCATCATAGTTGCCATGGCAAGTTTGTCTGTCCAATACTAGCTTCATGTTGGAACCCTCATTTTATGCCCTCCCACCACACCAGTTGCCCTCTTCCCATTGCCAGGAGCTCCCAGGACTGTGTACCCCGACTGCTATCTTTTCTTCCAGAGATGATGAGAGTCCTACGTCAAACTCTACAATGCCACAGAATAATTCGTCTGATTTAAAAAAGATTGTGGCAAACTGTCAAAAAGGAATGATGCATTAATTTGTCCCCAGTCCAGTATGAAGTTTGAGGGTGCTATCACTTCCTACTGTTTTTCACAGATGTGTTTTAATTATCTCAAGTATTGGAGCATATTCCTCATGGGAATAACAAGTTAATTCTAGACTTCACAAAAGGTCAATGAAGGGACATGTTGGACAGGGTTTTATTAACCTTGTGCAGACATTGAATTGTTTCATTTGTATTCACATGTATTCTTTAATACAGCATTTATGGGACCCAGAGTGGACCAGTATTTTCCTTTGTAAAGGATATGAAATCTGTTCATTTGAATGGAGTATCTCAGCGAAAGGATTTGGAAACAGTCAAATCTCGCTTATTGTAGGTATCGCAGCTGAAACAGAAAAGATGGCTGCATGGATCATGTTGCCAGATTCAGAAGAGAAATACAGGATATGCCTCCATTAAATTTTAATTGCAGGTAAGCTTATTTTTTAGTGTGAGGAAATACACTAAAAATATTTTTATCTGAAAGTTGAATTTCACTTAGTGTTCTGTATAGCATCTGGTAACACTAAATAGGTATGACTAAATTGAAGGCAGTAAGATTAACATTCTATACTCAGCTCATGGACAATTGCACTTTGGTTTTGGGCATAATCACATAGGCAGATCACTGAATTAATCAGGAGTGTTCCAGAACTAGGCTGGGTGTACAGCAAACAGTGGTGCATGCTTGTTCTTTGAGAACCATGTTGCAACCAGCTGATGTTGACTGCCCTGAATAACTCCCATAAAGCCATGGCAGCTCATGTTGCTTAAGAAAACCCAGTTTTCAGGGAGTAATAGTTTGCAGAGAGGTTTCCATGAGAAACCTAAAGCAAAATTTCATAATGGGAGCAACAATTTTAGGAGTATACTGGTTCTGTTGCAGATGGAGACAAATGTGAATTTAGTGAACATACGTATGTAATGATGAAGTAAATGATAATTTTGGGAAGCATGGGCATGCAACAAGCTGAATAATTTGTGGAAACCCAGTAAGCTCTAGAGCACATTCTTTAATAATTTCCAAATGCAATCTTTAACAAAAATATAATTTCCATTGAAATTTTACAGCCAAATTTCAATAGCAAATGTTGATGAATTAAGGCTGGTCAGGATGTGCCCTTTTTCTTTAGGATAAGTTTGATTTTTGATACAACACAATTACACAAACAACATACAAGCACATAATTTAGACTTACACACAAATACACATTTAGAACTATTATCTACAAAATTATATCAAGTGAAATAAAAATCACATAATTTAACAGATTCAGTTAACATGTTTTACAAATTGTACAGAATATTTTAATCATTGTCATTGGGAAAACAAACAATTTTTAGAGCATTACTTAAAAGTAACACAGGAGCCACCAATACATTATGGCAATTATAGCATAGCATTTACACCAGATGCCACTGAAATCTAGTTGAAAAGAACAAACTGTTGGAAAACAAAATGCCTTTATGAACTTCACTGAGCATATCCTGAAGGCCATTGTGCATTATTTTCTACTGTCAGTTCAAACAGGGAGCCTATGGAGCTCCCATTTGCTTGAGTGACCAAAGGTTAGATCATGTGATTGGACCTGTAAAACTTCTACAACTGAAAAATACGAAAATTTCCTGAGACTTGCAACTTTTCAATCTGAATCCTAACAGCAGAGAATCTGGACAGATAATTTTATTTAAAAGCACATTAGAACCTCAAACATAACTAAGTGAATATGTGTGCGTGTATTTACAATTTATTCCTCAATCTTCAATTTTTAATATACAATGTAGTTACCCTGTTACTGCCACTCATTGCCTATTTTTTTAATAGTCTTAATTTTCATGGATGTTCCAGTGATATTTCTCCTCTGAAATATTTGAATGTGTATTCTCACTAATGTGGGAGATACTAATTTTAGGAGTTAAAACAGCAGTAGAATCCAGCGGTTGTTTAATTTTAATCGTGTGTGTGTGTTCGCTTATGTATACATTTACAGGTACATGCATGCCAAATATTTTCTGCTCCAATACATTCACTGTTAGGTGGTGCTCCAAGAAAAGTGAGTTTTCCCAGTATGGCTAAAAGTGAGTATTGAGGTCATCAAATAGGGTATCCTAAGGCTTTTAAAAGATGCCTCCTTATTCTCTGCACTTGTTTGAATGTGTAGTAATAGGGAGACAGAAACAACCACATTGGTTCTTCAAAATTGCAGGAAAGTAAAAATTATCTTTGCATATTTTCCCTTATCCTTGATTTTAAAGTTGGAGTTAATTATGACTTTCTTTTGCCTGGCAGGACTTGCAATGTCATCCTTAAGAAAAAAGCAAAACCAAAAAGTCCACCAAGATGTGGCTACTAGCATCTTGGAGCCTCTCTGTAGCCCTTGAGCTCTTATCTCTATGGAAAGACAGCCTGGCTAAGACAGTGAGACATAGGCTGAGGGCAAGTGTTGTTTCCACCTTACCGTTTTTTAGCCTCATGTCTGTATTAAGGCCTGTAACTTGCTTCCTGTATGTGCTTTAGGGAGTCAGTGGATAGAAAACAGCCGAAGACACCTGCCCTCCCCTTCCAAGCAATCCATCTAGCAAATTCTCAGTTCTCTTGAGCTTCTGCCCTCCTGTAGAAGTTAAGGCAAGTCCGTCTCCACTCCCCTCCTGCAGCATTGCTGCTGACTGAAGAGAATCCACAGTGCGGCTGGAAGGTACCTTTTTTTCCCTCTGTTAAAGTGCTCTAAAGCTTCATTTATTTCCAGCACCCAAATGACAAATATTACAAAGTTACTTCTAAGCAAACACTGTAAGAAATTCAAAAAAGTAAAATGTAGTAACTCCGAAATTTTATTAATTTTTCATTAATGTGTTGAAAGTTTTCTTCTGTCATTTTTAAGGTAAGTCCTTGAGTCATTGCAAGTCTGCCTCGCTAAAGATCGTGGTGAAGGATGCATAATCAATAGTCGGAGAAAATACACCAAAAAGTAAATTTACAGGATGTATATTTCCATAATGCTATGAAAAAGATTGCTATTCAGTTTACATATAAAACATGAAAGATTGAAAGGCAATAAAATAAGAAGGAGGGGCCAAGGGAAAGAAGAGAACTATTATTTTTGTAAATGAAGTACCAACCTAGGGTGTTGTACAAAAACATTTCAAACCTTTGTCAACCCTATGGGTAAGCATGTTTTTTTATTGTAGTTTCAATGATCTGTGATTTCCTTAAAATGAACTGTATCTGGGTATATAGCTGTAGTACACATTAATTTTTCATTCAATTGTTTATAGCCTTTTTTTTACTTGTTAATCATTTAATAAGGCATTTAGCCATTTTACTGGAATGTTAGGTTAAAATGCTGTCTCAAATAAAGGAGAAAAGGGGAGGGGCTACCATTATATTCTGAGAATTAGATCTACAAACTATTGAAAAACTAGTTAATTTAAAAAAAAAATAAGGTGCAACAAGCCATACTTGCAAAGGTCTTTCACTCAATTTTATACATTGTTAAGGATTGCAGTTTTAGTAATACTGTTTTAACTTGAAAAGAGTTGTACTATGTCCCTATTTCCATGTGTCTGTGCTTTTGAGTCGGCTTGCACACACGTGGGTCAACGTTGGAATGTTGTGTATGGACATGTATATTCACACACCTGCAGTGGAGCAACCTGTCTCTCATGTGTAAGTACGCTGCTTGGTCTACAGCAGGCACCCCATGCTCTCCAGTATAAATATTTTCTATTCCCTCCCTGCAGTCAGTAGCAAATGCTGTGTTCTCGTCATGAGTGCTTACAATCTGGATACATCTAGTCCGCGAAACATCAGGCTTTTCTGGGTGAAGAAATGAAGCCATTTGACCTGCTGTTTACACGAATTAAAAGTTGAGGTCATGGCATCACTTCTCTTTGGCATGGGTTATAGAAAACTGCTGAGCTGTGATAATTTCAAATGTTCCGAAAAAGTAACTTAGAGTTCTGTGGGGGAAAGAAGCCTCACATATTTTTGGGAAGTGCATGCATAATAGCTACTGTGCACTTTTTGGGATAGTATTATAGCTGTTGAATAACCACCCCAAATTAAAGCATCACTATTTTTGCAGGGCATCAGATGGTAGGCCACAGAAACCTCATGGGAACCTCTTGCCTTGACCTTCATTTTGTTCTCAGGAAAGATGGAGCCCAGAGGTGGTGAGTCAGTGCCAATTTAAAACAAGACTGTCCTAACTGTAGGGATCAAGAATTTCCTAAAGATACTGAACATCTGTGGATTCATGGGTCCAGTTCCCAAAACACTGCTCTAATTTCCTGTGCCTGCCTTACAAATTAAAATCTTCAAGCGTCTTCAAAATATTTGTAAAAATTTACAATTTAGAATTATGTATGTGGAAATCACAATTGGAAAGCTTGCACAATGTTTCCCTTTTTCTTTTAATCATGCAACTACTGAGGACTTTTAAAAGACTCATTTGAACAATTTCCAATTTTAACATATTTGTAATGACTTATCACTAACTGGGCCTTTTCCGAGAGATACTATTTAAAAGTTTGCAGAGTTAAAATAGCATCTTTCACTACGGCCTTGGCACTCCTAGTTAAGAAAAAAAAATGTTACTCCATATTTATAGCTGCCTTAAATAGAAACACTGTAAAACATTATTTTCATAACACAAAAATCACTAATTATGGCCTCCAATTACTGATACATAGGAACTAATTTGATGGATTTTTTTTCTAAGACTAAAAGCTTGCTGTGATTTCCCAACTGATGAGAACTACAGATCATTATACCAAGTTGCACAAAACAAATTTCAGCATAGCGATGTAATACACATTATGTTGGACATTTAATTGTTTAGATTCCCATACAGCATTTGGTTAGTGAATGAGAGAGGAAGCACAACATTGAGAAAATAGACAGTGTAAGAGTCCTAGAAAGTGCAATCAAGTAGACACTCAAATTTTACATTACAAAGACTAACTTTGAAAATGAAATTCACCTAATATGAGAAATAGATTGTTCTCATCACATGGGGAATGAAATATCTTTAGCAATGCAGAATATGGTGATAAGCACTGAAGAAATGATTTTCTCCCTTTTCCCACCCACTAGTAGCCCTAATCCCTTCAGAGACTCAGTGGAATGGGCAGGTCAGAGTGTTTACAGGTAACAGTAATACAGTAAGTCTTGTCTGTCTTACTCATGGGCACTCCAAACAGTATTATCAAGTGTTGGCTTCTCCTTCATCAAAGACGTAGTTGAGCTTTATGACGGTGCTGATGAAATCCCCCAGTTCGACAAAATCAGCAGTGACAATGTTGATGCCACTCTCTCCGGGCTTCTGTGTGCGAACCCACTGCATCATGGCTGGGAGAGCTCTGAGAAAAGAAACAAGAAGGGGAGTCACACAAGGTAATGTATTGCTTTTCTAGCTTATTTTTAGAATTTCCCAAGTGTTCACAGAGATGGAATATATAAAAGGCCAGTCAGGCAATGGTGAATTCTTGAATTTGAAGACACTATGTGATATGCAGGCATCATATTATTTCATATTGAACTCTTAACATTATCTGAGATTGCCAATAATTATTTATAGTGCAATATCCTATAGTAAAAAAAAAAACATGCTTTAGCCTGGCATGATCACAAACTATGAAACAATGGGTGACAAGGCCAGAGGCAACTATATGTACTTCGTAAGCACGTAGAACATTCCCTGAAAACAGTGGGTTTATATGTATGTATAAACAAGAGTGTTGTCCTTTAAAAAAATTCAGTTCTATAGTAGAAAGTAGGGCAAAAAATATAATTGTCATATAGTATGACCAATGCTTGTTCTTTTAACCATATGTGCTGGATACCTATTAAGTTAGCTTCCATTGTAACCACTTAAAATAATTGTTACAGAGCTTACACCCTCATAAGAGAAATATAATGAGGCTAAGTACCTTCTATAGTTTTTGCAGAAAGGAAGATGGAACAAGAAATGAAGATTAGGAGAAGGATGGTATGGATCTCACCTGAAAGTAAGTAGGACTTACTGATAAGGGAATATCGTACAAAGGCATGAGGGAGATGTCTGTGGGATTGTCCAGGGAGAGAAACTCAGGTATTCCTTAGGCTTAGCAATACCTGAGAAAGGAAATTGGGATAGATTTGTGTGGGCATTGTAGGCCACTGTAAGGGGCTAGATATGTTCTCAGATCACAAGGCCCTCAGCATTACTCAGACTCACTATGAAAGCTCCTACCTTATCATGGGATCATAGAGGAGTGACCTAGCTCAACCTGGAAAGCCAGGAGTGAGCATTCAGAGGAATGACCCCTGAGCTGGATGGTGAGGGATTCCAGAATGGGCATGGAGGCTGATGGTAGTGCATTTCCAGGCACAGGACACGGACAGATACAGGCTGATGATACACATTTCCTTCTCACTGCACATTAGAGAGAAACCTACCAGGGCTTGAGCAGGATACAAAGGGAGTTTCATAAAAAGGGCAAGGTGTTAAAGTGTGGGAGGAAATATTTGTGAATTCCTGGGGTGAAAGATGTTGTCCTAGATACTGGCAAGAGAAGAAGCAACTAATTGATAGACGGTTTTGAAGAATGTGAACCAACTGAAAGCTGTTTCCCAGGGAAAGTACATGGCTAGGTATTCTTTCCATGCAGGTAAATGAATGAGAAAACCAAAGGACAGGCACAAATCACAATTAGTTGTTGAAGTAATTCCATCAGCTGCAACAGTAACTTGAATTAGACAGAGCCATGAATATTTTTGAAAACGACTAAGATGAAATGTAGTATGGGTAAGAAACGGAGAGCACGTGAGGCCATGAATGAAGCTTGGATGTCTAGCAGAACTCTGGCAGACATACATCATCGACTGTTCTTCAAAACAGAAGACAGCCTTTCAGGGGAGGTGGTAAGTTTGGTCTCGAGTTTAGAACTCAAGGACAGTTATGCACATGTCTGATATTCAGGGCAGAAAAGGGATCAGAATTGATGGCAGCTATGAATGTGGAGAAGTCAGGAGGGTAAAGAAGGAAGGCAGCCAGCACTTTTGGAAGCTTAAGGGAGAGTGGGCAGCGTGAAACGCAAAGTGCAGCACATGCGCATTTGTCCAGATTGCAGAAAGTGTCTAAACAAACCCAGCCCATTAAGAAAAAAACTGAGCCAACTTCCTTGGATCACACTAGGAATACCTTAAAAGTTTATCTGATTTATGTTGTACAGTATACACATCTTCCTCTTAGAGACAGCGAAGGAACTAGTTGCTTATAAAGCACTGTAATACAAATCCTCAAGGTCTTCAGTCAACAGGTAGGGAGGAGGAATAGCAGGCTCTCACAACAGTTTTAGAACATTCTGTCTTAGAATGAGAAGTCTGGGTTCATGATCTGTCCAAACTCATCACGCAGACAGCTGCTGTGGCAATGTATGTGCATCCTTGAATTTCACTCCTCTCACCCGCTCGCCTGCATTTACTAGAACAGATGGAACAGTTCAGTCATTTTAGAAAAGGCAAACAACGTCTGGGAAGAGGATCAGAACTGATTCCTTTCTACAGACACTCATTGGGGGGTGGGGTTAGAGTGATGTGGAATCTAGCCGCAACTCTATGCTTCTAAGATTAAAATTCTTGGTCGAGAATTGAGAACTAATTGTTATCCTATTTCTCTTATCTGCTCAGACAGAAATTTCCTGAAATCAACATGCTACCCAAACAAAACAAGCAGTAGGACTAAGTTGAATTTCAAATGCTAAAGTACAGAATTATGTTCAACCAAGATTCAGCTAGTAATGCTACTGACCATCATCAGCATACAGATCATGAAAACACAAAGAACTCCAACTTTCAACTGCTTTTGTTGTTTCAAGCCATCCATCCAAGACCAACCGAGCACCTAAGAAAGTGTGTGTCAGCTGTAGCTCCCCCAAGTCATCCCAGGTACCTCATCTCCTGTAGAGTTCTTGGCAATGTCTCACCCTATACTTATTGTGCTTTTTCTACACAAAAGCTTCTCTCAAAGGCTTGTGACTATTATTCCTCCACAGGAATAACTCTAAAACCTTGTTCTGATCCTCAACATCCATCCACATCTTTATGGCAGGACACCTGAGTTCCCTCATTGCTTTCCCAAATCAGCTGCCAGCACCACCTCTTCAGCCTGATTGCTTTTTCCTTGTTAATTGGAATGCTTCTATTTTCCCTCCTGACACACTGCATGGACTTGTGTTTGAGGTCTTTCCTCGATGCAGAATACAATTCCTCCCTCAAGGACCATCTTGGCCTAACTTTTGCCTACCCTTTTAGATTTGAATTGTCCAGCCATATTTGGATGAGGAGTTGAGATAACCCTTTTCTTTATGTGTCAGATTCCTTACTCCTAGTTTGTTGAGCATATACAACATACAATGCTAAATATCTCTCCCTGGCTATTTCTAGCAGCAGCTTCACCCTTCTTACTACTGATCATTACAATCTGATTTTCTATATCCTGTGTACCTCTAGAATTCCTGTCACCTCAGAAAAACACATTTGTTGAATTCCAATCTGGAACAATAAGTCTTGGGCTCAGATGTCTCCAAGTCTACAGAATGGAACAGATAACCTAGTCATGATGCTACAACTAGTACCATAGGTGTGAGGACAGAATTCTCTGCGACTACATAGTAAACACAACAATTCATTTTGTTTGAGTGAAAAGGAGGAGGATTTTAAGGAATTCATCAAAAAACATGACATTGGACTTGGCTATGATGAGGCAGAAGAATGAATATCCAAACTAGTAGCCAAATCTTCTGAAACATCAAGCCAAAAAAATTAGAAAACCTGAAACAGAGTGAGGCCTTCTTGGCCTCCTTAACAGGCATTCAAAACCTCCAAATTTCAGGGTTTTGGTATTTCCAGATGAGGCCTCCTGGAAATGTCAAAGGATTCATTTCTCATTCTGTACAGACAACAACTAATTAGGCTGTTTGTATCTCAAAAGAACTTTGAATATAGCACAAAGTGGTGTGAAACTTTTAAGCTGTGACACTGTATAATGCTACTGATATAAATGTTCCAAGGCTAAAAGTCCAGTGACTGTTTCTAGTCCTACTGTTAATTACAAAGGCCTAGAGGCTGTAAAGGTTCAAGTGTATGTGCTTCCTGAAATACAATATAGACTAAAAGCCTCTTCCTGTTGGTTCATGAGATTTATGGTTCCTGCT
This sequence comes from Ochotona princeps, assembly GCF_030435755.1. NCBI lineage: Eukaryota > Metazoa > Chordata > Mammalia > Lagomorpha > Ochotonidae > Ochotona > Ochotona princeps. Next base: position 18,670,143 of record NC_080854.1, on the reverse strand, counting down.
GTAACTGCTTGAAGTCTCGTCATCTGCAATTCTCTGGAATCAAAATTGGACTTTTTAGAGTCTTTTGGCAAAAATCTTGACTTAAAGTACCTAAAACTAAAGTATTGGATAAACCTGGTTATTAAAGTGTAACTTAAATTGTTAGGTTTAATAGATGAATATTTTCTAAGCATGCATACTCTTGCCTCAAATCTATAGAAGGTGTTGGAGCTTTAGGTAAACGTTTTACCAAGTTCTTACTTGACATTGTTACTGAGAGTAATGCCATCTGAGGGTTTTGACTTCTATTTCTCCCCTATTCTTGGGTGGGAAACTGATTCTATTCTGAAGGACTCTTACAATGCACAGTTCGCTCTCCAGATCTAAAGGCTTAAATTATAATTTCACAGCTAGACTTAGGAGTGAGTATCCCCTTGAATCACATTCTAAAGGCTGCCTCTGTGGTCTGCGTTACCAGAGGCCAAGAGAAAAGGAGGGAGATAGTTAGCAAAAGGCCAATTAATTGTGGCTTGATGGCATGGTATGCCATCAAGGAGACCCAAGGCAGGTCTACTAAATAGCACTTGTTTGCAGTGTGTGAAGCCAGCTTCCAAAGAGTCCCGTCAGCTCTGCCAAGAACCAAGACACTGGCAACAGAACCACCCTTGAGGTTGAAGGACTCCAGGGCTGGAACTGCAGACGCTGCGGGTCTCAAGCTAAAAATCCCTTCACTCTGTCCAGCTTCCAAAACAACCATTGCTGCAGAGAAGATAACCCAAAGTCAGCAGAGGGGAGATGAAACTGAATTTGTGTTTAGCTTCCTATTCAGATCAGCTCTCCTCACAGTCAAGCCAGGTACTGGGAGTCAATGGGGTATCTCCCCTAAGCAGGTTCAATTCTTTATGCTATGGACTCACACATACCTTACTAGGTAGGACACAAAGATTAGTTACTCCTCACTAAGGTATTGAAGATTTCTCTGCACCTCGATTGTTGACATACACCTTTGTTAGTTATAACCCAATTTAGACTATCCTAAAATTTGCCAAGTGCAGCAAAATTATGCTTCAACACTATAAACTGCTAAATACTAAAATGAAAATAGACACGAGACAGCTGAATAGTACCCTATAGCCATTTCAAGGTGTATAGCAGCCAGTTCTGTGTATAAACTAAAATTGAAATGTCAATGAAGTAGTCACAAGATGTAGTTAAGAACTTGCATCTTTTTTAACATATTGGTTACTCAATACCATGTCAATTCCATAATGTTGTAAATTGTCATTGATATTATGTTGTGGCTTTAAATTGATCGGGATGATATTCTGTCAGCTCTGCCTTCAGACCAGAGATGGTCTCCCCAACAAACTGTTGAATTTACCTGGACAACAAGAGGCTGGACTCTATGCTTGGTATACGTTTGCAATGGAAGAATCTTGACTGAATTTGAAATGTAATACAGCAACAAGGTGGAGGAATCCGCCATGGGGGGAGGGTACGGGGAGGGGTTGGGGGATTCCCAGAGCGTATAAAACTGTCAGATAATGCAATGTAATTAATAAAAATATATAAAATTTAAAAAAGTTCTTTATGCTAGCTGTCCAGAGCTAGGCCTGTGCCTCACATACACCTTACCAGGCCTACAAACCCAGCTAATTATCCAACCCCTTCAATCAATTTCTACTTGTCTCTCAACGGGAAAACTTCCTCTGGATTTGGGTAACACTGCCCTGGATTCTCCAATGACTCTGTTCTTCATTTTGGGAGCCTATAGATTTAAAATACTAGTTAAATCTTTTTCACCAGACTCGAAGCAATGGAATTCTAGATGGCCATGCACATGAAACCTATCAGAAACAGTTTCTGCCACCCTCTGTTGGGTCCCTGGCTTGACTGCAGGTCCCTACTGTCCCTACTCATCTTGAAGTCTACATTCAGGCCAGCAGACAGAACTGTACTGAGCCCTACTACATGCCAAGCCAGCAGGCAGGAACAAAACCAGACTGCTCTCCTCCTCCACTCTATCTGATATGGGGTATAGAGATCTCACCTCAGATGGATGCCTCTTAACAGCAGCAGCAGTGAAAAAGAATCCAGTGCACTGAGAGTCAGGATTGATAAGGCAAAGACACAGTTACCAAACAGACAATTCCATCAGGGACATTTGTGTACTGACTTTCCAAAGATCAGCACAATCTTGTGCATCCCCTCACCTCTTGGAGCAAGACCTATCAAGGTTGAAATGCCACACAATAGCTACTTGGGTTCCACCCCTTCCACCCCTCCAAGATATTAAAAGCCAAGGCTGTGGAACAACAGCCTGTGTCATGTGGTCCCTCCCTCTACATATGGACAATTATCCACCTTTGGAATGCATTAATCTCTAATAAATTCACTTTGGCTCTGTATTCACACCCATTTCTTCTGCTCTGTGCCACTTTCATAACATTTACTATATTCCCAGGTATGAGACTGATGAACATTTTCAGTGGTAAAGTGACGGAACCAAGCCTCCACAGGATAGGGATAAAAGAGCACACGTTGGGGGAGGTCGTGGTAGGAGTTCACTCTCTCCTTGTGGAAGCACCCCATGAAAGTTAAACCTCTGTCTTACCCTCTCCCTTCCTGGCCCACTGTGTGTGTGTGTGTGTGTGTGTATTCTTCATCTTTCTGAACAAACCAGTGCCTAAAATGCCTTTTAAGGAAGAGGAAAGAACCTAGGAAAGAATTATGACAACATCTGCACAAGTCAAAGGAGGTAATTATATGATTAAGGAATCAATTCAATAGGAAGATGTAACTGTAATAAATGTATATGCATCTAATACAAGGACATCTGGCTTCTACAATGTTAATGGTTCCAAACAAAGATCTATGTTCAACACAATAATGGGGACTTCAATATCCCACTTTTGCTAATGGACATATTAATCAAGCAGAAAACCAACAAGGTAGCAATGGATCTAATTTACATGGTTGACCAAATGGATATAATTGATATTTACAGAACATTTCATCCCACAGCTGCAGAATACACATTTTATTGGCACATGGAAATTCTCTAAGACAGATCATATGTTAGACTGCAAAAAAGTCAACTAATTAAACAGTTAAAATACCAGGTATCTTTTCTGAACACAATAGGATGAAGCTAGAAAGTAATGTAAGAAAGTCTAGAAAATATTCAGACACATGGACACTAAAGATCCATGCTTATGACTTAACAGCGAGTCAGAAAAAAGGAAATTTTTCAAATTCATTGCAAGAAATGAAAATGGCAGCACATCAAAGTTCTGGGTACAGCCAAGCCAGTGTTTAGGAAAGTTCATATCAATTAGTGCCTACATGAAAATTGGATAATTACCAAATACATAATGTACAATGTATCTCAAGGACCTAGGAAAAGCCAAACAAACCAAACCATAAGTTAGGAGGAATAATTACAAATAAGCTACAGAAAAGATCAATGAAATTAAAGAGCTTGTTTTGAGATAAACAAATTTGATAAGTCATTGACTCAACTTCCAAAAAAGAGATCCAAATTAATAAAATCAGATGACAAAGATGTATATTCTTTATCTCTGTGGTAGAGATCAATCAATTTGTTGAAAATGACTTTCAACAAATTGGAAATCTAGATTATATGGCAACTTTCTGGACACCTACAATTTATGAAGAGACAAGCTTGAACATATGAAAAAGTATCACTAATTAAATCACTACTAAAGAGCTGCTTAACAAAGAAAACCCCATGATCCCTGTTGTAGTCTACCAAGACTTTTAAATATTTTTTTAAAAGAACTGGGATTAGCTTTTCTTTGTTTTCCCTGTTTGTAATTTTGCTGTTCAGATAAGAGATCACTTTTCAAACTATTTCACTTCCCAAATAGCTACAACAGCCTGAAGCCAAGACACTGCAGCTTCCTCCAGTTCTCCCATGTGGGTGCAGGTCCCAAAGACTTGATCCCTCCTTGGCTGGCCTCCCAGAGCATTATCAGGGATCAGGATCAGAAGTGGAGCTGGCAGGACCCCTATGGGATGCGGGTGCCACAGGTGAAGACTAGCCTGATACACCAGGGTGGCCCTAATCCCAATTCTTAAACTATGCAAGCTACCCAAAGGAAGGGCAATTCCTCCCGACTCTTCCTACGAGACCAACACAGCTTTAATTCCAAAACCAGATAAAAATACAAAGAAAGAAAACTATGAACAAATGTACTTGATGAACACCGATGCCACATTCCTGAGTGAAGTAGTAATCAACCGAATTCAATTATACCTGAAAAAGCCATCGGTCCAGACCAAACACAATTTCTCTTAGAGATGGAAGGATGATTCAACATATGCAAATTAATAAATATGATATATCACATAACAACATCAAGAATAAAAACCATTTTATTATCTCAGATGCAGAGAAAGCATCTGACAAAATCCTTGTATGATTAAAAAAAAGCCTTCCAGTTAGGGAACAAACAACAATGGCCATCATCATAATAAATGGGTCATTCGACAAAAAAAAAAAAAAGACAAAGGACACAAATTATGGAAGTCATATTACCCATGTTTGCAGATATAATGATCCTTTATACCAGAGAATCAAAAGATTTCAGTAAGAATTTGGCAAAGTTTCAGAATACACAATCAACCCACAAAATCAATAGCATTTGTATGTACAAACAATACCATGGCTGAGAAAGAACTTTTAAGATCAACCCCACTCAAAATGTCCACAAATAACTTAGGATAATTTTTTTAATCAACTTAGGATAAATTTTTAAAAACTATGTGAATATCTCTACAATGAAACTAAAGAATATGGAAGGGTCTGACACAGTGGCCTAGTGGCTAAAGTCCTCACCTTGAATGCCCCGAGATCCCATATGGGCACCGGTTCTAATCCCAGCAGCCCTGCTTCCCATCCAGCTCCCTGCTTGTGGCCTGGGAAAACAGTCGAGGACGGCCCAAAGCTTTGGGACCCTGCACCTGTGTGGGAGACCAGGAGGAGGTTCCTGGTTCCTGGCTTTGGATTGGCACAGCACCGGACGTTGCGGTCACTTGGGGAGTGAAGCATAGGACGGAAGATCTTCCTCTCTGTCTCTCCTCCTCTCTGTATATCTCAATTTGTAATAAAAGTAAATAAATCTTTTTAAAAAATAGTATGGAAATAAATAGAAGATGACACAGAGAATGGGCAATCTTCCAGATTCATGGACAGGAAGAGTTAATACCAAAATATCCAGAAAACTCAAAATCACAAGTTCATTAAGATCTGTGAAACTATGAAGGGCATTCTCAGATCTACCAAAAAGAATTCAAATAGTCGCATGGAAACACTAGAGACCTTAAATGACTAAAACACTCTGAAACAATAAAAGAAGGCTGGGGAAATCACAATATCAGATTTCAATACATGCAACATTACTGTTATATTCAAAGCAGCCTGGTACTGGGAAAAATAAACATATGGACAAATGGAACAGAATAGAAACCACAGAAATTAATCTAGATATCTCCAACCAACTAATCTTAGAAAAGTGAGCTACCACAGTTTCTCAGCTCTCAGTCCCTTCAACAAAAGGTGTTGGAAAAATTGGATCTCCTCAGAAACAAAGATGAGAGCAGATTTCCCCACCTTTGTGTATGAAAATCAAGTTATAATACGTCAAGGATATGAATCAAAGAGCTGAAATCATTAAATTACTAGACTAAAGCAGAGGGAAATCCTGTAAGACAGCTACACAGGCAAAGACTTCTTAGACAAGAGCCCAAAAACACAGGAAACAGAAGTTTAAAAAAATCAACAAATGGGATTATATCAAACTAAGAGGCGTCTGCCTAGCAGAAGAAACTGTCAATGAACTGAAGTGGCTATAGAAATGATGGGAGGATGTGTTTGCTAGCTAGGACTCTGATAAAAGTTTGACATCTTGAATACATAAAGGGCTAAAGAAACAAATAAAGCAAATAATAAGAAATGGGCAAAAGCAGCCCTGCTTTTAGACCAGAGATGGTCTCCTCAAGAAACTGTTGAATTTATCTGGACAATAAGATGGTGGACTCTATGCATGGTACATGCTTGCAATGAAAGAAGCATGACTGGATTTGAACTGTAATACTGCAATAAGGTGAGTAATCCACCATTGAGGGAAGGAATGGGGGTTTGGGGGAACATCAGAGACTATGAAACGGTGTCATAAAATGAAATGTAATAAAAATAAATTGAATTATAACTAAAAATGGGCAAAGGACATGAACAAATACTTTTCAAAGAATGAAATACAAATGGCTAGTTGACACATAAAAAGATGCTCAGGATCACTAGCCAACAGGAGAACATAAACCACAATGAAACTTCACCACACAACAATTAGAAAGGAGGTAATTTGAAAACTCTTAAATGACAAATTCTGTAAGGGTGTGGAACAAATGATACTCAAATACATTGTCAGTGGGAATGCAAACTGATACAACCATTAAAAAGACAGCAGAGAGATCCTACAGAAAACTAAAAATATGTATACTGTACAACCCAGGCATCCCACTCCTGGAATATGCTCCCCCAAAATGAAATCATTATATGAAAAAGCTAGCTGTTCCCTTAGGTTTGCAGTTGCCCAATTTACAGTAACAAACCAGTTGTGCAAAAACTGATGCCTAGAAAAATATGATGCACTCACACCAAATCCATCCATACAGAATACTATTACTCCATAAAAGAATGAAATCCTGTAGTTTGTAACAAAAGCAATGTAACCAGAGACAAGTTGCTTAGTGAAATAAAGCAGGCCAAGTAAGATCTAACATTTTCTGATTTGTGGTAGCTGATTTCACATGAGTGAAATTAATTATTGTTGTAGCCCTTGTCTATATTCCTGCTGAACAGTAGTCTTCCTATATTTGTTGAATTATTCTTTTAGCTATAACTACACCTTTGCCTATAAAGTCCATTAACAATAGCTTATCACAAAAAAATTAAGGGAAATGAAGGAAGAGTGTATATTCTTTGAATTGTATCTTTGTACTTTGTGAAATCTGTTTAATGAAATTTAAATGAAAAAATCTGAAGAGGCCAACAGTAAAGGAAATAAGAGAAATAAAGTTTGCTATTGACTTAGTATTGTTAAAATATATTTTAAAAATGTCCATGTGAACAATCTGCTATTAATACCATCCAAAGTGTTCATCCAGTGTCACTGAAGCTTGGACTCTCGATAGATAGACAGACAGACAGACAGACAGATACTGGGAGTGTGCAGGCTTCTTAGGAGGGAAACAGAAGTTTACAGGAAAAAGGATTCATTCTTTCAATGTAGCAGTATCAGAGGGAGAATGGGAGCCACAGACCTTAGACCTTCTCTCTCTCTTCCCCAAAGCATTGATAATAGATAGATAGGGTGTGTGTGAGTGCGAGATTTGGTTTTGTTTCAACAAGATGCCTTGATATCCCTGACCCTTTTATATGGCCAATTCACTCATCCTTCAGATAAAAGCGTAAATGTCACTTTTTCAAGACACTGTAATTGAAGATGGAATTACATGTTACATCAATGTCTGTCGCCCTCACTGCACTACAAGATCTTTGTTGACTAGGATTTATCTGTTTCCTCACTGTTGTATTCCCAATGAGTACACGCTGGCTGGCGCAGGATAAGTATGTGACACTTGGGATTACCGCACTTCATAGTCAAGTGCCCAGGTTCAAGTTCCACCTCTGCTTATGGTTCTAGTTCCCTGCTAATCAGCGCCCTAGGATGCAGTAGGTAGTAGCTCATGTTCTTAGGCTCCTGTTACCAATGTGAGACATCCAGACTGAATCCCCAGCTCCTGCCGTCTGTGTCAGTATTTGCGGAGCATGAAACTGCCATGTGAAGAAATCGATCTCCCTATTTGTGTTCCGGTTCCTTTTGAAATCAAGTGGAATTACAGAAAAACAAGTCTCATCTGTAGAAGAGATGTATACAACAGCATACTTTCTGAAAATACTTCAGTTTTCTTTGTTGTGGCTGCTGTCAGATTTCAGTTTATGAGGTCATTATTTTTCCAAAAAGATGATTTAAAAATTCATATGATAAATTTCAATATTTGTTTTTGGATTTATTGGCAGAGTTTCAAAGCGGGCATCTTGTGAAGTGCTTTTCTTGCATTGCATATATGGTACATGATTCTGCATTGATAATAGTAGTCATTACATACTTTGTGGGTAACACATTCACGATTTAGATATTACACTGGTCAATTTTAAGTGCTCATCATTTAATTAAGTAGAATCCAGTTTCCTATGATTTTATTATGAATCTATCTGAAATTAATGTTTAAGCCAGTATATGTAAATAGCATGCTTTTGTAACATGCATTTCATGTAGTAGATCCTACTTCCTTCACTCTTCTGGATAATACAATAGTTGTCTCAGTGAATTTTACATGAATGCATTTAATTTTCAGTGAAGTGTTCCTTTTAATGAATGAAACAATTTCCAGCATCAATTCATTACTTTCTACAGAGCTCTCTGATGCACTTGGAGATAAAGATTTCTATGAAAATGTCAGGGCCTGTTCCACACACAGCCTCTTCTGGAAAGTGGAGTTTTCTCTGATCTCTAAGCTTTGAAACCATGATCGCAGCTTTCTTGGAGCAACCGAGTCACCCAAAATGAATGAACTAGCATTAACTTGGGCTGATTCTCAAACACTATGATCTCTTACTCTGAAAATTTCGGCTAGAATCTGGAAATCTCACTTGACAACACAAGAAGAAAACAGAACAAAAAGCCGTGCAAAGGCTGGCCAAATATGCACCAAAGCAGTGAAAAAGGCACTATCTTTGTCTCGAAGATGTGAAAGTAAAACCAACCTGAAGTAGACATTTGTGTTTCATAAACCAGAATATCTAAATATCAAACCTTTTTGTTTCTTGGGTTTTTTTCCTAAACCAATATATGATCAGGGAGAGCATGTCAGAACTAACAGGTCATTTCATTTTCCGAATGCAATTTTGAGGGGGCTTTTTTATAAAGAAATCCCAGCATTTTTTTGTAAAAAAAAAAATTAATTCATAACAGGTACTTCTGGAGATTCTCAGTGACCTGAGTTTTCTTGAACAGGGCAAAAGGCTTTCCAAGTCTTTCTATATCTTGCCTCAGGTACTTTCAGAACTAAATTACCACAACCGTTCAGGTGTACAAACAAAACTATTTGAAGGAATGATTAAATCTTTGATTAATAGGAGGATTTTTCCCTGGAATTGCAAAAGGGTGAAATGTTTCTCTTGATTTGCCTAGAATCTCTGATCAAATCAGGTGCAAATATTACTTTCACCTTGGTAAAAAAAATATGTTCAACAAAAGGCGCTAGCCTTCCACGTCCATGGCTTCCACAGTGTCAGATTGAATCTGACTAAAACAGTTTTTAAAAAATGTTTGTACTGAGCATGATCGTTTTTCTTGTCACTGTTCCCTAAACAATTCATGATAATGTTTGCATAGCAGTGCACTGATTACACACAAATACGATACTGCTACTTAGAAGGCATCTGAGCATCCTCAGTGCACCCATGAGTGTCCTGGAGTCAATCTTCTGCAGTTGCCAAGGGGCAGTGGTATTTATCAAGTACCACTTATGTGCTAATTATTATTCCAGATTTTGAGAGCACTATGATGGTTATAACCAGATATCATTCTTACTCTTCTGGTACATGCAGTCGAGAGGGAAGGACAAATATCTATGTATAAAACCAATTAACACCGAATGGATTAGTGTCCTAGAGAAATCTGAGTTGTAACCCTGACTAAAGTAATGTGTTTTGATAATAAACTTGCATAATACACACAAAATTTCTGACTCTCAATTTGCTCGGATTACAAAATTAGAAGTAGAGATTAGTAGGAGTTTTATCACACCCTGTGAAAATGGCCACATTCTGCCAGGAGACGACATCGACGGTAGCGTTATTTCAATTTACCCCAGGGCTGTTCAAAGCTATTTAGCCATGACATTGTAAAAAGATGTGTTCCGGAGGCCACAGGATAGAGAAAGGATGAATATCACACCAAAAATATGGTACAGGTTATTACCATGTCTAATCTACACCTTAAAATACCAGCTGTTTCAAATTTTCTAACAGGAAAATTTACAGAACTTGGAGATACATGAAATATGTCTTATTCCTATGCTAGCAGGTGTTGCTGTAGTTTTTGTGTTTAACAAAAAGCAGCATGGTCAAATTAAGCAAATATGAAGCCATTCAAAACATTTTCTTTGATGATAGCAGCTCTTTTTCTGGTGGCAAGAAAAATCATACAAACCATTTATAATTAAAATAGCATCATATAAATGGGAATAAAAAATGGTGTTTGGAACTTAAAAAATGTTCTGCGGCTGCAGACATGAGTTAATTTAATCCAAGTTGTTGTTTCAGGGTGAGTCATAGACCCTGCTGGAGACAGAACCTGAACACAGCCAGCAGTCCCCAGATGGGCTACTGGTGTGCAGGCTACTGGTGTGATTAGGCACTATTTTGCCTAATCTTTTTCTAAGCGAACGAAGGAGGCAAGAGGGTTCTGCATATTTTAAAGAAAGAGAGCCACCAGTATGTCAATAAGACATAGAAAGCCAAGAGACAATGGACTTTTGCTCAAGGGCAGTCTCTGGTGTGTGGGGCAAGTGTTCTCGTTTCACAGTCTCTTTCCCTATATCAAACCACCCCTTTTTTAGTGTAAATGCATGCTTCAGGGTATCAGTACATTTGAAGCTCAGAAGCAGTTACTTTCCTCAAAACACAGGGTGTTTTTTACCTGCCGGCATCTGTCTGCCATTGCTTTTCTCTCTGGAGAAAAATTTCCAGTTGTTTAGAAAGAGCTGCTACAGAACTTGTGTTGAAACAAAGTTTATATCTTTCTGATTTTGCTTGAAACAAGTATCTCAAGGACTGTTTACACTTGTCCTTGATTCTCAATGGGTCCCAATTCAAGCATCCCGAACCTAGATATCATAGGCCACCATATTCAAAGGCATGACAGAAACCAGGTTCCCTGGTACATGGTACCCATAAATATGTTCATATTGTTAATGTATACTGGGCACATAAGTGGCAGTTGTGGGGACAAATGCAAACGTACGTCAGATATGGAGCTTGCCTTTTCAGAATAACTTCAGAATCATTTGTACTGCAACAAACGGATTTTGCTTAATTTTACTGAATAGCCCTGTTTGGAACTGTGGAAACTGGAGATGTTTACCAAGCCTCCTCTGGCCTCATCAATGAAGTGCTTGTTTCTTTATTGGCAGGCATTCCAGTTCCACAGTACATATTTCACTGAAAATTACAGAATTGGGAGACCCAAAAGAAGTCTATTCTTACAACACTCACAACACTCAGTTTCAATAAATTCTCTACAATCAATATATTGGTAATAAAAGAACAAGCTCTACAGAATCCTACACAGCCGTGCCTCCCCAGTGCATGATGGGGACAACAATTGCACATGCTCATAATACTTTCATGAGCATAAAGAAAAACAATATAATAGAGGTAGATGGTATAGTTGAATATTTTGGAGCAGACTGACATTTTCATGTGTGTGTGACTTTGGGAAAGCCACTTTTCTTGATTTATTCTCCTTGACAGTGCAGGACATGAACAGTGAATTTTGACAATTCAGCAAGATCACATGAGGGTACACTTTAGCATCATATTTAAGAATTACATGAAAATTAGTTGCTCTGACATTATTAGTGTTAATGCTAAAAGTGCCCTATACATGAGAGGGGGTAAAGAAATCCCATGATCTTCATTTTACTTCATGTTTGGGTAACTTTAAGGCCAGAAATTGAAAAATTATTTGGGGGGATCATGGTGACGCCCAGTGGCATCCACTTGTTCATCTACAGAGGATTAAGGAAGGACTGCACTTCCAGAAACCCAACTGACAGAAACTTTTGATGAGGAAGTAAAAGAAAATAGTAAAAACTTCATGGTGCAGGACAGAGCTCAGAAGCATGGTTTGCAGTCAGCCATGTGGGGCAGCCAGCATCCTGAGTGAGCCTGTTCACCCTCACCTCAAGGAAGAATCATTGTATCATTGATCAGAGAAGAGGCTTGGGCACACAGTGTGGCCAGAACCATCTTAACTCTAACACTAGAAAAAGATACAGAGAAAAAGAACTATAGACCAATATCCCTGATGAACATAGATGCAGAAATCCTTAAAAAAAGTTATTTGTATAAAAAAAAATTTTAGAATGATGATTCACCCAGACCAAGCAAAATATGTCCCTGGCATACAGGGATGATTCAACATATGAAAATTAATAAATGTGGGCCCGGCGGCGTGGCCTAGCGGCTAAAGTCCTCTCCTTGAACGCCCCGAGATCCCATATGGGCGCCGGTTCTAATCCCGGCAGCTCCACTTCCCATCCAGCTCCCTGCTTGTGGCCTGGGAAGGCAGTCGAAGACGGCCAAAGCTTTGGCACCCTGCACCCACGTGGGAGACCTGGAAGAGGTTCTTGGTTCCCGGTATCGGATCGGCGCGCACCGGCCGTTGCGGCTCACTTGGGGAGTGAAACATCGGATGGAGGATCTTCCTCTCTGTCTCTCCTCCTCTCTGTATATCCGGCTTTCCAATAATAAAATCTTTAAAAAAAAAAAGAAAATTAATAAATGTACTACACCACATTAATAAGCTTAAGAATAAAAACCATATGACGACCTTAGTAGATGCAGACAAAGCATTTGCTAAAAAAATCCTTTCATGATGAAAAAAAATTATCAAATTAGGTATAGAAGGATCATTATTCATCAACACAATCAAGGCAATATATGAAAAACCCACAGCGTGTGTCATTGAATGAGGGACACTTAGAGGCATTTACAGTAAGATCTAGGACCAGAGGAGGATTTCCACTTTCATCACTGCTACTTAGTGTAGTGAAGTTTTAGTCAGAACCATCAGGCAAGTAAAGGAAATCAAAGGCATTGCAAATTAAAGTGGAGGAAGTCAAGCCATCCCTTTTTGCTGGTGACATGAGCCGCTGTATAACGGAACCAAAACATTCTACTAAGAGACTACTGAAACTCCTAATAGAGCTTAGTAAAGATGCAGGATATAATATAAACACAAGTCTATAACCTTTGTATACACAACTCCATGACTGAGAAAGAACTAGCAAGATTAGTCCAATTCACCATAGCTGCAGAAAATCCTACAATATAGGATTATATACTAATTCTATGTTATATATAGATACAATATACATAATATACTATATACTATATAATTTATACAATATATACAATCTTGTATACAATACACAATATATTCTATATATAGTAGGATATATATCTGCAATATTATATATATGTCATAATCCTACAATATAGGATTATATAGTAATCCTATATTATATATAATCCTATGATTATCATATTTAATCATATATAATTGAATACCTAATCATATATAATATAGATTATATATAAATATATTAATCACATATAATCCTATAATATAGGATTACTATATATGGACTTCGCTTATACTCATGAGGAACAGCAGGTTTTTTGTTTCTGCTTGCTTGCTTTTGTTCTTTGTTATTTTCTACTTGCCATATCTTCTTATCTTTAGCTAATGGAGTGTTAAATATGTGGGGAAAATAAATTTGATCAAGAATATAAAAAAAGTTATTTTACAACTTTGATTGTATAGTGCCTGCTGTGATGAGCCACTTATTTCTACACTTCTGGATCAAGGACGTTCATTCTCCAAGCTTTGAGTGCTGTTGGCTTTCAGTTGAGTTTGTAAGATTTATCTTCAACCAAAAAAAGCTGCCACCTCACTTGGGTCACACACCTGCATCTAGAGAATGGGTTCTGAGTACGGGAAATGCAAAGTCTCTAGCCTTTTGGTGGGACAACTCTGAAAAGCCAACCCAGCTCCGCAACATCTCATTCTGAGAAACCTAATTCAAAGTCTTTGATTTGGATGGAAGAACATTCTGTAATCACAAAATCAATCTTCCCTTTACTCACAAGAAATCAAGAGTGGCCCTTAGCAAACTTACTGAAGTAGAGAAGTTCAAGTATTTCAATTTCCAAAATGCAACAAGGTTTAGCCCATAATTTCAGGGTGTTTCATGAGTGAGGTGGGGTTATGTGACCAAAAAACCATCTATGCACAGATTCACATGGCTGCCTATGCTTCTTCTAGCCAAAATAAAAGCAACAGCGGGAAAAAAAAAAAAAAAGAAAAAGGTGCCAAACCTAGATGGCTTATGGCATTGATCATGGTTTGTTATCTCAATTTTCTGCCAGGATTTCTTTCTGGATACCATTAAGCTATGAATAGTATATAAAAAGCTCAGAAAATTGAGACATTCTTCCAAAGAAAATATTTGTCATGGTTACTCAGATGGGAGAAGTGGCAAGTGGGAACTACCGATCAGAAAATGGAAGGTATTGATTACATCATCATGACCTCTTGGTCACTGCTGTTTGTGCAAATCCAGGTCCAGGTCCCTTTGATCTATCTTTTCAAAGCTGCATGTGATTACCACATGCAAATCAGTGGTTCAATGAAAAAAAATCCAATTCTGAATGATCACATTCCCTACAGAAAACACAAACAAGCAGAATAAATACAAGCCAAATTTAACTGGAGGAGAATTTCCCAGGTGTTAATGTGTTAATGCTTCTTTGAGCCCATTTAATCTTGCCCAATTATCAAAGGTGATATTTTCCCTCTATAATTAGAGACAACTGCAGGTGCCAAAGGTAGAGGAATACATCATCTGTTCTTTTAAAACTGATGTTCATCATGCTATTATTTCTATAATCTCTTCTGGACAGCAGTCTTGCAAAATCCAAGTCTTTCAATAGTCTCACTAGACAGCAGAATTGCTGAGGCAGAGGAGAGTGTTATCTGTTGGTTGTACTTTGGAAATGATTTTTTTCTGGACATTTTTCAACTGTCTGATTACTTTACTATATTTGTCAATTTGGAAAATTCTTAATAACTTAATACATAGTGATTGTTGCCAAACTAATTTGGAGCCACATATGTGTCCTTATTGATAATATATCTCCCCTTGTTGTCTATTTCTTCATTGTCACATTTGGAAAAGTATTGGAGATTATGTTTGAAAATTTCCTTAAGAACGTAATAAGGTGATCACATTCTTTACAAAGAGTTTCCAACACTGAAATCCTCACAACATTGCTTTATGAGATGTTAAAAAATATTCCTATGACAAAGGTTTCCTTGACGAAAGGTTAGGGAATGTTAAAGGCTCTTTTAACATTCACAATACACATAACAGCATAAGCCTATCATCAAATGGAGGACACTGATGTATCTTAAAGTTAGGAACATAGGTTCGAAGTTTGGGAACTTTTCTGATTCAAAACTGTTTCTCAACTTTGACCTGAGAAAACCCCTCTGACAACCAACCTGACACACATGTGTATGCCTCTGCATACACACACACACACACACACGCGTACAATCTCACCATGCAACCCGTGGACATCTGGTAAACCCAATGTCTCAGAGATCACTGTCCTAGCACACAACCCAGCAGCCTTTTCAAGGGCTCAGCTTGGTCATACACAAATGTCTTGGAATTCCCGCAGACTCTATCCTTTGACTCTCCTGTCTTTGGACTACTCCTGCTATTTTTCCAACACCCAGTAGCCATGCCTAATTCCCTGTAAAATAAGACTATATTATTTTAAATACTTGAAAATAATTATTATGCTAACTCCACACTATCTAGAGAAAGAATGTACTCCTCTCTGAGCACCGTACTTCATGCACTCACATGTCCTCTGAACGTGCAGGCAATACCGCAGTTTTCCAGCTTGGGTGGAGAATGCACAGAAGCATAACCTACAGCACTCTGGTTCTTCCATTGTGACCCAAAAGTATTTTATTTATCCACTAAAATTTACAGTCATTGTATGATCACCCTTTTCCTGAAATTCCCCTACATTTTTTTCTGGAGGAATTTGGCAGGTGCAAGAGGAAGGGGGTGGAGGGCAAAAAGCTCTGCCTCTACACAAACTATGAGCATGATGGTCTGAACCATCTATCTCCCTCCTTAACTCAGCAGCTGTGCTTCCAAAGGAGACACAAATGAAGCAGGAAGTGACACCCCATCAGAGCTCTGACAGTCTTCAACAGTGGTCTGAGGCTGGGTAATAGCTAGAAACCAGGAAGTAGGAGTGGTTGAGGAATAAGAAACCTAGGATTCTTAAGGAAGAGGCAACTTTAACTGGCAGTAGCCAATGCTGTTGTCAGGATTGATTGGCATCTGAATCAATCTCCTCTGAGTTGCTTATGCCAACTAATTCAGAGACATTATGTAAGTAAGCATTTTGCTTCAAACTTCAGAATTACATGAAGAGTTGTGAATAATTGGCTATAGAAGTTGCCTGCTTGCTAGACTGAGTCTGCACTTTGCAAATACAGAAGCAGTATTTGCAAGGTAACATGACAACAGCAATGCTGACTTTCCTTGAGATTGGTGATTACTTCAGGTTTAATCAAGCAATTATTTAACTATTGATTCTGGGACTCATTGAGCCTGCTTTATGTTATAAGGAAATGAAGTATTAACAATTTTGTCTGGTTGGATTTTAGAAAGACATGTCAAAATGTGATATTAAGGGAACTCCTGCAATACATTTTAAAATAATTAATTAAATGGACTAATGTATTTAAAAGGTAACATTTACAGAGTGAGAGGGAGATGCAGAGTCCCCCAGCTCCCATCTGCTGGTTCACTCTCCAAAAGGCCCTCATAGCCACAAATGGATTGGTGTAAAGCCAGAGCCAGGTGCTTCTTCCTGGTCTCCCATGTGGGTCACAGGAGTCCAAGGACTTGGGCTATCTTCTGTTTTCCCAGGCCATTAGCCAAGAGTTAAATCAAAAGTGGCACAGGTGGACATTAACTGGCACCTATGTGGAATGCTGGT
The DNA here is from genome assembly GCF_030435755.1 of Ochotona princeps. Lineage (NCBI taxonomy): Eukaryota > Metazoa > Chordata > Mammalia > Lagomorpha > Ochotonidae > Ochotona > Ochotona princeps. The sequence continues at coordinate 18,653,195 of NC_080854.1, read as the reverse complement.
ATTGCAGGCAGCAATTCTACGCTCTAGCCACAACACCAGCTCCAGCATATTTTTCTTAATTAAATCATCCTTCACATTAATTTATAATGCAATAACTCCCTCCCCCACATTGAAAGGTAGTGCTTCTGCATAGCAGATCTTACTCATATCTGGCTATTTGGGGGAGGTTTGCAGAGTCTGTTCTTTAAAAATTGTTCTAGGACTTATTCTGAATGAGTAGATCAGAAAGATACTGGCCATGGAGAAAGTAAGAAGAACCTTCCGGTATATACCTGGAGAGTTGTTGAGAATGCAGAAGAAAGGTGGGGAGAGTGGGTGTGTGTGTCTGTGTGTTTCTGGAGTTTCAATTTCCCAAGTTCTTTAGAGATGCACTTCCAACTGTATTAGCTGCATGTTTTCCCATGTAAACTGCTCTCATATCCTTCCCTCAGGAGTGCCTTGACCATGGTAACCAGTATTCACTACACTCTGCCTTATATCAGCATGATTACCTATGACTGAATTTTGAAACTGCACATGGTGTCCTAAAAACTGATAATATAATGCTATGAAATACCTACTATACTAACATATTGAAAAAATATGTTAATTAACTAACCAAAACTTTTTTGTGAGTACACAATTAGAAATATAAAGAACATTAACATCTTCACTGACTCCACCAAGCTGTGAACAGAGGGTGGGGATACAGCCACATTCCATTTGCCCAATGTCAAGGGGTGCTGGCTATCACTGGCTGCACCCCATAATACTACTTCCTGTTGATAAACTCCCTGGGAAGCAATGGAAGATGCCCCAAGCAACTAGGACCCTGCCATCCACATGGCATATAAACATATGTTTATATGTGTATATATGTATATATGTTTATATATTATATATTATATAACATTTAAAATACATTAATTAACTAAGCATTAACTAACCAAAAGTTACAAAAGTGAGTCGAATGCCATGTGGTCCTAGTTTATTTGCAGTAGACTAGAACTGTTTATAAAATTCCACATATTCTTCAGCTCTTTACATTGGTAATATTTCTTTCAACAGCTGTTTAGAAATGAGAAAAGCAGCAGAGAGGGGTGATTACCACGGGCACTAATCCCTTGAACTCTCTCATATGCCCTTGCATTGACCCATCCATGGTAATATCAGTTTGAGCAGAATGTGTCACTTTGAATCTGAGATGTCATCATTTTCATTCACCATACTTTAAGATCTATTCTATACCAAACACTATTAATCAACGGAAGCACCATTCTAAGCACTGGAGACTGAGTCCAGAAGAATAAATGAACATGAAACATCAAGTTTCTAGTTAGAAAAGACTGAACTGTCTGCTCAGGAGACATACCAGCTCAATCAGATGTAATAATGTCATTGACTCATTTCATCAAACTAGGAAATGTATGAAAAGTTTTGCTCCCAAAGCAGCTGGAGTTGGAAGGTAGATTAGTGATTAAGATGAACAGTTATAAAGTATGCCTTCTAGATACAGAGTGTTGCGTATTTTAGTACCTTCTAAACAAAAAGATGATAATGTTTGATAAGTTTCATGTAAGTATTCTCTTACAGTTTTAAGGTGTCATTCTCTCACTTGAACATATCAGTGGAATGGTCAGAAAAAATTAAAATCAGAAATAAAAATATAAATCAATAGAAAAGCAAGTGATGATTCCTTCCAACATTCAAAATACTGTGTTGGCATTAGTCACTTCAATTGGCTGAAACTCTTTGCTTTCTGTATAGGAAAAAATTTGACCAATGCCTTCATTTGCCTTTCCCCCGTTTTATTTGAGAGATAATGTCTATACAAATGTAAAAATAGATGATTCCTAGATTTCTACATGTTCACAAAACTGGAAATTGGCAACTTCAAAAATCTCTACCTACCTGCATGTGAGTATAGACTGTTTAGAATAATATAAATGTTTGATAATTAACTTTTTATCGGTAATGCACCTGTACTGTTGGCACTCCTGCAGCTTAACAAGTCAGAGGCTGCTGAGAGCTAGACCTAGGCAGCTCCATCCTTACCCTGGAGTTTGGTCCCTTGGCTTCTGAATATTACCACTGAACACCACTAAAGTAAGAGACAAATTGGACTTCAGATATTAAAAGCCTGCTGCTTCTTCAAAGAGGGCCACTTGTTAATACAATCTGAAGGTTTCATGTGTACTTGAAATAGTTCATTTCAAAAAATCTTCTACACACACACACACAAAATTCAACCCACAGCCAAAATCAAACCTTCACATATATCCAATAGTTCTTATGAAAATGATTTACTACAAAGCAAAAGGAAGACTGAGTCATTTTATATTTAAACATCTCCTTGTAGGCTGAAAGAAATGGTCTATTCACTTCTAAAGTCAGTTGAAATTTTAAACCCCAAAGGCTCACATTACACTGCCATAAACACCAGTCAGCTCCTTCCAGCCTATGTCTCCCTTCCCCTCCTACCTCTGGCTCCAGTTATTTTGGATTGAAGTGATTTAAAACCAAAACCCGACGTCTAGACTGATTATGCTTTTAGTCACAATGAAAATCTAACACACTTAAACTTGGAGAACGTAAAGAATGTCATCAGTTAGTCTGAATTCTGACACTTCTCTGATCTTACTGAAATGTCATCCTATGTCAAGTCACAGTCTTATTAAAACATCATCCCCTAAAGCCCAGGAGTTAGAACTGGCTATCCTCAGGGCACACATTTCCATGAATTGTTACCTGCTTAAACTGAATTGGATGACTTGTTTACTGGCAAAGAAAACTGCTTTTCACCTCAGGAATCTATCTCAATCTAAGATAAGTACAACATGGTATATTGCTTTTTTTTTTTTAAATCATCCTGTTAGCCCTATGTGTCAAATGGCATCTATGACTTCACAGTCTCATAGAACGTTAACATGAATTGAAGAAATAATCTTTCTAAATTGATGTTCTGAATTAATGGGCATGTTTAGAAGCGATGATTTCAGATGGATTTCTAAAACATGAATAATAAATTAGTCATAATTAGAAACATTAAATTGACATTTTGGATGTTCCTAAGTGCAGGATAGAAGATAAAAGATCTTTCCAACATTTTATTGACATATTTAATAAAAAACTGCAATCCGTGTCAACTATCCAACCTATTTTTAGAAACAGTGGGCTCAATATTTGATTTCTTCAAGTTGTATTCAGGCGCTTTTTATATTTTTCACATTCATTTTCCACAGAACCACTTATTTTTCAATCGATAGCAAAATGAAGAATTTGATCTACAAATAAAATGTTCTGAAAAATTGTAGTCCAGAATGAATGTGAATTTCCATTTGTCACTTAAGGAAAAAGTTGTTTTATTATGTTTTGGGTTCACAGCATTTTCCATTAATCCACTTTGTTATTTTAATGCAATTGTTAGTCAAGAAACTATTTTAGGTATGAAATATGTAAATGTAACAGATGCCTGTGACATCAGTTATATACAAGAAATTACCTTTGGTTGCTAACAAAATTACTAGGTTTCTGTTGAAAATTTTGTAGCTTAAATATGCAGCCATTTAAAAAGCTTCCATATTTAGATAGTATACACTACATTTAAAAAGTATTCCTGGGTGCTGGTGTTGTGGTGTAGCAGGTAAACCCTATACCTGCCATGCTAATGTTCTGTGTGCGCAGGGGTTCAAGTCCCAGCTGCTCCATTTTTGATCTAGCTCCCTGCTATTGTGGCCAGGGAAACAGTAAAGTGTTGCGTAGTTACTGAGGCTGCTGCACCTGCATGGGAGATGTAAAAGATGCTCTTGCCTCCTGGCTTCAGCCTGGCACAGACCTGCCGGTTGCAGCCTTTAAGGGAATCAGCCATGAGATCTTTCTTCTCTTTCCCCTTCTTTGTCTTCCTTTCTTCCTCTCTCTGCCTCTTTCCCATCATCTTCCCCTCTTCTGTAACTATCTTTCAAAATAGATAATTCTTTAAAAACATACTCTTGTACATCATGTGATTATTTGTGTTGCATTATTTGAACGCATCAGTTGATTCAATATACATATATATATATATGTTTATTTATTTATTTTGCTCAGCCATGCTGATTACTAGGTATTCAAGAGGTTAATAGTGAATGACATCAGATTGTAAGTTAGCTCCACATAACTCACAGCACATTTGTGTGTGTGCGCACACACATGCACATGCAGGTATTATTAAATAATCACAACAAAAATAACTACAAGTTATAGTAAGATTTAGGACCAGATAGATGGTTCTATGAGGGCATATACTGGGGTGACTTGTAGCAAGTACAGATAGCTGAGAAATTTATTTAGGTAGTTTAGGTGTTTTAAAATGGTACAGAAGTCAGAAAGAGCCAGCCAGGATGAGCTCTTCAGTGCCATTGCTTTTTTCTATCTCTGGAGCCACTGGACTTCACACTTGCAATTGTTGAAAAGATGTGGGCATCATCACTGTTAGTGGTACATTCTTTTTTCCATGCTTCTTTTATCCATTTTCTTTAGCTGAAGTCTTTTTTCTGATAACATCAGTTACTACTTTGGTAACAGAAACACACAGGACAGTACAGTAGGAAGACTATAAATAATGTTAATATACTATATATTTCTCTAAAAAACTCTAGAATATAGGGTTTTATATTTATCCTGATTAGACATGACATGATGAATACATATATCCAAACATCACAGGCTACCCCATAAATATGTATCATTTTTAAGTATCTGTTCAAAACAACAAATTTTCAAAAAATAAATCAGTTCGTGATCTATGGCAGTTTCTGGCAAAATCAAGTGCTAGAAAAAAAATGAATGAATGATAATTAGCTCACTTATATCTCTGCTTGTTTTCAATGTACCTGATTCAAATAAAGGTGGCAATATATCACACAAAGCATTTTTTTATATTCAGAGTTGCACACTTCTAAAGCCTGCAGATTTTAGACCTTGCTGTGTTCAAGTACAAAATAGACATATTTGAACCACTTTTGACAGCTGAAACTGCTTTGCTTAGAGAGCTTAAAATGAAGCAAATGATTTAAAAGCAATTTTTCTTTGGAGAAAAGGAATTGCTTGATGTTATGTAATTTTTCTACTATATTCAATAAATGATTGGGATTAATTTGAACAGTGGCTCATCATACGATGTCTCAGAGCTGGCTTACTTAAAGAAGAATTTTCTTAGGGATAATTTTAAATAGTAAGAAAATATGTGGACTTTTTCATGATCTTTAAAGACAGGCTTTTCCTGTTTAAGAACTGAAGGTGCTGAATTCTTATGATACGGTGAACTCTTGTTAATTAAAGCACAGCGCCTTAGAACATTCCGTCAACAAGTAGTATTTTGAGCACTCAGCTTTTAAGGGGGAACAAACAATATACACTCAAGAAAATAAATTTACATGAACACTTTTCCACCAGGAGGCTTTCCTAGAATAGCTCTGAGGTGAGTACACACCTGGTCCTGAAGTATGACTAGCCTTCTAGTCATCCAACACAAATTTACTGAGTCTCTACTATATGCTAGAGATTGTTCTAGATACTGGAGACAACAGTAACAACAGACAAGCTCCTACAACATTGTGGAGCTTCACTTTGGTTGAAGGGAGATAGATGCAAGATAGCTTTCCACTTGGAACATGGTTACACGGGATTCTTTCCCTCCTTAGTTTGCTCTCATTAGGGACTTAGGAGTAGAGGGAAGGCTTGGTGGAGAAAACTTCCCTTTTGTGCTCTGGCAATCCTGTTTCTCTGTTCTAAGTATCTGTGCATTTCAGTAATCTACTTAACTATCTCCTCCCTCACCACAGTTTTGACTTCTTCAGTGGGAGGTCATGTTTATTTTCTTTTAAATCTGTAGTGTCTAGAATACATGGCCTTTTTCTTTAGCCACTAGGCCACAACACCAGAACGCCCCCCTCCCCCCAGCTTTTTTTTCTTGAAACTCCTTCCTCTAACTGCTAAGAATCTGTATTCTTTCCAGCCTTTTCTATTTAATTATCTTCTGAGTCTGGTCCTTCCCCAGTTTTCCTGCAACCAATTTTCCTCTATCCATGCCTGAACTGTCTTTGTTGGATTGTCCTTTCTTCTCTCAATCCTCTCATTATTCTAATTCCCACCTATACCACAGCAATCCTCAAACTACTTTTGGAGTTCAGACCTTTTCCCAGACCTTAGGAAACAAGAACACTTTGTGATCCTGAGAACCCAAGGACCCTACAATGGGCTCAAGGTTTACATAACTGAAACAGCCTACCATCTTCCCCATCTTTACAACATAGTGATATGTTCAATGTTTCTGATGTCAGCGACTCATTCCAGAAATCTGCTTCTCTTTCGGCTCACTTAATCCATCAGTTCCCTGAAACAAGTCCATCAGCTAACTCCTATAAATTCTATTTCTCCAGCAATTCTGGAATTTCACTTCGTTTCTTCTCATTCCTATAGCCACACCTTAATTCATTACACTGTCATGTAATATCTAAATTACTGCCACAGCATCATCTGGTGACAAATCTATACTGATTAATATCACCTAGAGTCTGGGGAGCAAAGATAAATGAAGTCCATTGAGAATTTGGTCTGGTGACACTTCTTTGATAGCCCTACCTGCAGAAATGTTCTGATGCAAACCACCTCTTTCACAATGGCATGATTTGTCAAACTGCAAACCTAATCATATAACTATCCTATGTATAGCCCTTCAATTAGTTCCCAGTCTTAGGAAAACTCTAAAATTTCTTAGCATGAAATACAAGCTTGTAATATACACTTTTTTTTCACTGAGTTCTGGATCTAATCTTAAAATGCTGTGCTTCTGTGTTCACAGCTGCTTGCAGTTTTCTGTATGCATTTTTCTATTACCTGTAAGTACACACAGTTTATTAGATTACAACAAACAGCTCTAGCCAAAGTACAAGCACTCACCAGCTCCCAATACCTCAACCATGTTTACTCTCAGACAAACCTTGCCATATCTTCTCTTGCCTTTAACACTGGACTGACACCATGATTCAGGCCAATAACAATATACAAGCAGGCAGTCTCTCATTTATCAGCTAGGAAATAGCCATGGAATTTTCTACACTACTGATCTTCCCCAGACATTCTGAGTTATATGATACAAATGATTCTTCCGTCTATGAAGGATATACTCTAAAAGAGTCACATGGCACCTACAACACCTTCCATCAAGAATGCGGGCGCTGCACTCTAGAACACTTCTCAGCTTGCATAATTCTGTCCAGCTATCTAAGGCTGAAACAGTAATATCCTTCTCAACATCTGCACTCTCCCCCTACTCCTGCTTCAACTTTAACCTCTCCCTTTTCTTTTTACTCACTCTGCCATGGACTATCCAAAGTCATTTATACTCCCCTCTATCCAGACTCTTCCTGGCTACTCCTCAAGAGAGCGTCAGCTACTGGAGCAAGAAGGCACCACCTCAGGGCTTGTACTACGAGTTGACCATATGTTTAGAAGAAATGAACATCTTTGCATTGCAACCTCAAACTGCCTTAGTTACAAGGTGGATTGCACAAAAGACAATTCTGGTTCCATGGAGATAGCAAGCACAGGGAAGCTTTGGCCAGAAAAAAAAAAAAGTTAGGAACAAGTGGGGAAATACCAGGGAAGAGAATCAAAGATTTTGTCACCACAGATCTGGGTTTATTTATTGCAAAGACATCTTTTTCCTTTGCACATAGAATAATTTTTTTTTGGCTTCAATTTTAACTTGTATATGAAACAATTGTTAGCATATCCAGGGCATTTATCTTTGTTACTCAATCACTTCTCCAAAACACGAAACTTCAGCGTCTTGACATCCTCCAAAAATTCACTACAGTGGTGACGGGTACTTTTAAGAGATGGCTTCATATCAGTGAGTAAATTACTGGATGCAAAAACAGACGTGAAAATTAGCAAGGTAGCTATAAGCAATGATGTCACGCATGGGGATCTAGGAACTTGGGCATCATCAACTGTCAAAAGCTGTTCCTAGCTGACTTCTTGCTTGTTTTACTTGTTTCTTAATAGATACAAATGCTAAGTTTCTTAATATTGGAGGTATCACTGATTTCCATATAATGTAGATCCCTGTTCAAATGAAAATGGCTTCTCATTAAAGTCTAGTTTACTGAGTATCATGTCTGGAAAAATTCTGTGAGTAACATACCCTGCAACACACATACTATGAACCCTCCTCCCCCCCACACAAAATTCTCCTAGGCAAGTGATCCCCAGTGTTAGGAGACACACTTCCCTCTCCACATCTCTGCTGATGGCACCAACACAGGAGGGCTCACTAGGCACTGCCGTCTGGAGGGTTGCATGTTATCATTGCCAGAAACGTGGCAGCCAGGAAAGACTGCATGGCGTATGGAGAACCAAATACCCCAGGGGCTCGCTTTAGCTGCTGCATTAGCTGCACGATTATCTGAGTCACAACTAACTGTCAACAATGGAAATTCAGATCCCAGATGCCACCTAATCCACCATTTTCACTTTTACTGTGACAACCGTGTATGTACAGATACGCTTGACCTAACCCTGAAGTGGACATCTGCTCACTTGCAGCAGAAATCTGCTGGCTTGGTTGATGTACTTAACTAATGGAAATGTGATTAATGGTGCAATACGTTCTTTCCTGGAACAGTACCTTGTCCACATCACCCAGCTAGCGAAAGCTGTCAACAGTTCATAGAGGACAAGTATTTAAGCTGTTTGCTAACCATGACATAAAACAGTATAGACATCAGAAAAGTACCAGAGACTGAATTCTAGGGGAAAAAAATGTTATCATTTAATCTATTATGGTCATAATTTAACCTGGCATTGACCAATAATGGTTCTGTCAGATATTCCTCATCGTTTCTTAAAACATGAAAGATGCGAATATTGTGCAGAACATATAACTGAATTTCTCTTTTGTGTGTTCCCATGATAACTGACCTTCAAATCCACTAAGAAATGATAGTTGTGACAGCAATTTTATGGAGTACAAAACCAAGGAGATATTGCCTGTCTTCAAGGAGCTTATGATATGATCAATTGGTGATTGTTAAACCTGGCTCAATGCCAAAACGACACCGGGCTCCAGGTCCCCTGCACAATCTCTGGAGAGAAAGGAGAGGTACGTGTAGATTCTAAGGTCTCACTGGTAATCCTGAAGCACAGAACCACTGTAACAGAGTTAAGTGAAGGTCTCAAATTAATTCCAACCAAATAAAAACAACACAGCAGCACTGTGTTATATCAACGGAAGAAAAAAAAAATCATGCCCAGTAAATTAAATAATCTCAAAAGGACAAGTATCATATGTTCTTTCTGATATAAGGCAACCTTTCTGCACAATACAAAATACATACTTACATAGATAAACATGTATATACATATATTCATCTAGATGAACTGCATAATGGAAAATAGCACCCTGGAAAGGGAAGATGAAGTAGAATATGCTCTACTCCTGAATAAAAGGATGACTTCCATGGAAACTTAAATACCTTGACAGTATGACACTAAATTTTCTACCATTGCCTCTACTATAATGCCATACTATACTTAAATAGCAGAACGTTGGACTTGTGACTGTTGCTAAAAGTCTATACTATTTTAACAACATTGGGAAAAAGTGTGGGGAGAGGCAGAAAATGAGGAGGGAGGAAGGGGAGTTGGAGGGTGGAATCCCTACAGCTACAAAACTGTATTATGGAAAATAATTTAAAAAAAAAGAGGAGAGAAGAGCGGTGGCATGAATAGGAAAGAAGTGGAGCAGATAGGAGAGAAGGGAGGGGAGGGGAAGGTAGAAGAGCGAGGAGAGGGGAGCGGGGAGGGGAGGGGAGGTGAAGGGAAGAGAGGGGAGGGGAGGGGAGAGAGGGGAGGAGAGGGGAGGGGAGGGGAGGGGAGGAGAGGGGAGGAGAGGGGAGGTGAGAGAGGGGAGGGGAGGGGAGGGGAGGGGAGAGAGGGGAGGGGAGGGGAGGGGAGGTGAAGGGAAGAGAGGGGAGGGGAGGGGAGGTGAAGGGAAGAGAGGGGAGGGGAGGGGAGGGGAGGTGAAGGGAAGAGAGGAGAGGGGAGGGGAGGGGAGAGGAGGGGAGGGGAGGAGAGGGGAGGGGAGGGGAGGGGAGGGCTGAAGAGTGAAAAAGAACAGTCTGGATAAGAATCACTGACCCCTCTCGGAAGCCTTACACATCTAATCATCTACCAGAGTTCCTAAGCTGTCTGTCATTGAAAATCCTTGAATTTGGGAATGGATATAAATATTTTCTTCTATTTTGTTTTGCAGCTGTTAGAACGTACATTTTTTTAATATTACTGTTTTGAGAGATTTCTGAAAGGCATCATTTAATCTCAAATCTTCAACTCATAGACTGGAGGAATGGATACCGGGTAAATAAATGGAGCATAAATTGTGAAAATCTGAATAATGTTTGCTTGGATTCCAGCTGTGCTGTTGATGCCAGTGAGCTCAAGTGCAGGTCTGCTTTGCTAGGCCTAGTTTTTTTCCATATGTGAAATGAAAATGTCTTTACTGTCCTAGTATTAGGAAGATTAAAATGAAATAATGTATAACTTCTATTGTAGTCATTTAAAAATATTATTTCTGGCTCCAATTCCAAACTCTTCATTTTTCAATGAAGAATGTTCACTCCAGAAAACCTCATCCCGTGAATCATACAAACTTTAACAGGCTTGTCAATGGCAGTCTTATTTTTCTGATGAAAGAATTCCAAAAGGATTATGAATTAGGTTTTACATATGGACATTTTACTTTACTTGCTACCACCTGCTATTTTCTTAGAATACAGCAGCTCCTAATCAAGCAAGTAATATGGTAAGCTTTTAGCAACTCAGATTAGTCCAGGAAGGAGAAAATAAGAATTGGCTTGGCTTATGATCATTTTTCTTTTGATAATCAACCATCAATAACAGGACAAATCCCTTGACAGCTGGCATTTATGAATGCTTAGTTGAGCATCTCTTTCTATTTTGGTAATTCAAACTACTAGTTACCATGTAATATTATATGATGACTTTTTTCATTTACAAAACATTGAAACACACGTACATAGAAACTGTCAATGTTACCACAGAATCAGAATATTGACATTGAGAGAGGGCAAAGGTTTGTGGATTCCTGAGTTTACAGATTGGAAAATCAAAGCTAAGTGAAATGATATTGCTTTTTTCAGTTTACACAGTTAGCATGTGGTAGTGTAGGACTGAGAAACCAGGCAAACCCCCATTTCTGATTCATCTTACATTTACCAACCTTATTGACATAAGCTATTCATCAAGCTCGCTCTCATGCTAACAGTTAACAGCCTTGAGAAGTGGAGGCTGTATCTCAATCATTTCAAATTACAAGTACTTGCAGACACTCAGCAAAATTAATGTAAATAGCTATTATCTGATCACACTAGTAACAATAAGTGTATCTATCAGAAGACATTTGCTCAAGAACCCAGAATATTTTCTCTTGTAACATCTAATTCTATGAGGTATGACTAAAGTAGTGGGATTTTTTTTTTAGAACTGACACCCCAAAATTTACAAGCTAAAAGTGAGCTTTCATCCCATGGCGATGGCTGTTCACTTAGTCCAACTCTGACAGGATGACTCAGAATCCTTTCATGACTCATCTATTTAAATTGAGTTTAATGTCTATTCATAAGGCATACAAGAAAAATTGATCCTCATTATTGTTCCACTCAGATCTTGATTTTATAATCAGCTTTGCTCATCCACCTTATTTACTGACTGGCTCTGAATGAGTTCTGGTTGTTTCAAAAGCCAATTTACCTTGAAAGGATAAAAACTTACCCCCACTAAAATTATTCTTAAAATTGAGGCAGCATTACTTGAATAGATAAGTAAACTCCCATGATGACTAATGTGAAGGTGTCAGAAGACACTAAAAATGCTCAGGTTTTGTCAGACTTGCTTGAACAGAAAGCAAGCCATATTAACCATTGCATGTTTCTCTGGTTCTTGAGCAGTTGCTATCATCTTTTTAATTTTTTAAAGGTTTATTTATTTTTATTGGAAAGGCAGAGTTTACAGAGAAGCAGAGGCAGAGAGAGAGATCTACCATCTACCGATTCACTCCCCAAAAGCTACCACTGCCAGAGATGAGCCAATCTGAAGCTTCTTTTGGGTCTCCAACATGGGTCCAGGGTCCCAAGGCTCTACTGCTTTCCCAGGCCATAAGTAAAGGGAGCTGTGTGGGAAGTGGAAAAGCTAGGACATGAAACAGCATCCATTCAGAATCTCAGCACCTCAAGGAGGGAAGATTAGCCAGTTGAGCCATTGTGCTGGACCCAGTTATTAGCCATTTAACATGCAAAGAAATTAAGCTCTGGGTATAAAACCACAGTATTGCATGACTACTGCATGATCTTCACTGCAGTGGAAGATACAGATTATTGGTTTCCACACAAGGGTAATTCATATCTTCCCCTGGATGGCAAGCATTTGGCAATGATTAGCTATCAATGGGAAAGGTGCTGTTACTATAGAGTAGGTAGATGGCAGGAATACTGGATATCCTACAATGTACAAGGGTTCTCTAAAAAAAGACTTATGTTACCTAAAATGTCAGTAGTTTTGAAGCCAAGAAACCCCCAATATAGGCCAAGAATTCTGATTCCAATTTTCTCCAGTTCCTCCTCTACAATCAGTATTGATAATTCTGTATCCTCATGTTCCTATTAGTGAAAGTGTGTGCATGTAATTCTTTTTAACTAAAAGAATAAAACTCTGACCACAACTCATAGACAACAGACTCGAATTAGCATTAGACAATAGCAAAACTACAAAGGCATATGGGGGAATCAGGAGTAATCCTAACAACCTCTTAACAGGAGGTCATACGCATAGAGCAGGGGGGGACCCCAGAGTGGAGTAGGCGGACAGGAGGAGGCTTTTATCCCAATCCTGAAGACTCCCAGATCCTCACCAAGGAGAACCGAGGACTACATCCCTACTGCCAAGGAGACCACGGGGAAATGGAGTGCCTTCGGAGACCAAGAACTCTGAGGTCAACCACCCTCATTTGGATCTACCACATGGGATGGAAGAAGCCCAAATCCTGCCTTGCAGGTTCCAAGGTCATCAGAACAACAACCAGAATCCCTGAGTGGTCCGCAGAAACAGAACAACAGTAAACTTCCTTCGGGACTAGGGAGAGGAGCTTTCTCTGGTCCTTGCCTGCTTCCAACTTTGGGTCCCCACCCCCTCTCGTAATAACCATCAGGAGCACTCCAGAAACCCCTCAAAACAAACAAACAAACAAACAAACAAAACTAGAATAAATAGACAGAACAACAAGGAAAGCTTAGAAACAGACAGGAAACGGTCAGCGGGGATGCACTTATACCTCACTGGGTGGGACACAAAGATTAGTTACTCCTAACTGGGGTATGGAAGATTTCTCTGCACCTCGCTCCTAAACATGCTCACCTAAACTGTTGACATATATGCTGTTAGAATTAGAGTTAGACCACCTGAAAAACAGCCAGGTTCAGCGAAATCATGCTTCAATACTATAAACTGCTAAAGACTAAAATTAAAATAGGCATGAGACAGCTGAATAGCAATCTAAGCCATTTTAAGGTGTATAGAATACGGTTGAATGTAAACCAAAATTGAAATGTCTATGAAGAAGTCACAGGTTGTGGTTGAGAACCTGCATTTTCCTATTAACATATTGGTTAATCAATACCATGTCAATTCCATAATGTTGTAAATTGTCGTTGATATTATGTTGTGGCTTTTAACTGATTGGGATGATACTCTGCCTGTTCTACCTTCAGAGCAGAGATGGTCTCACCAAGAAAACATTGAACTTACCAGGATAATAAGATGCTGGACTTTATGCTTGGTAAATGCCTCCAATGAAAGAATGTCAACTGAATTTGAACTATGGAAATGCAACAAGGTGGAGCAATCCGCCGTGGAGGGAGGGTGTGGGGAGGGGCGGGGGGAATCCCAGTGCATAAAAAATGTATCACATAATGCAATGTAATTAGTTTTAAAAAAAAGGAAATGCAATAAAAATATATGTTATATATATATATATATAAAACTCTGACCACACTATTTTGCCACTTGAAAATCCCCTGTAGCCCATGGCTTCCTATCAAAGAATGCTAAATAGCCACAATCACAGCGCTTGTCTGGAGATGCATTTAGCATCTTAAAAATCTAATTTTGAGGAAAATCAAAGTAAGGTCGATGTGTGTGCTTTAGGGAGAAGTGCTAGTCCCACGCCCTCCATTTTTTTTTTTTTTATTCAGTCTTAGAGACAGGACTGCCAGGACCAGAACAGCCTGAACTTTCCACACTCCAGTTTTGTCAAACCACAAAACTGAGATGGAAACAGAAAAAGAAAGCAGCATAAGGGCCAACTACTCTGCTATACCTCAGGACTCCTCAGGAATCCCAATGGTGGCTTCCAGGTTGGCACATTAATTCAATAAAGGAATGTACTGCACTCCATGAGGACTTTTGACAAAGAGTATGTCTTTGCATATGAACAGAGCAGGAAATGGTGTCAAATCTGAAAGCTCATTTTCCACTTCAAATTCTTTCAATGCAGTACACAACATACAGCTACCATGTTTTCACGGCGTCTTGGTGACTTCTGTGGTTGAGAGTCAGCTCTTTCACACAGCAATTTTGCTTGTCCTTTCTTATCTGCAGCTGCCACTAACACCAAGAAGCACAAAAAAGTATGTGTTTTGTCTTTCAACTCTCCATGGAAGTCTTGTTCTTTGGCCTGCTCTGAATCTTACTGTCTGGGAATGTTCCCCACATTAAGTATTATGTTAATGATCATACAACCGCAAAAGTAGATAGATCGCAACTGGGTAGAGAAAATAGAAATGTGCTGCTGGTGGTTTGACCGCACAATTATAATTGTTTGAAGAAAGGTAAAGGGCAGGAAAAGTGACTTTGATAATTGTTTTCAAATCACGTTTGCAATACTTCCCTCCTTTGGACATCTCTGGCATGTATCATATTCAGGTCAACATTTTCATATTCAATTGCAAACTACATCTTGTACCATTTTCTAATCATGTCCTTTACATAAATCACAGACATAATGGGGTTTGCCCACTGATTCAAGGACAAGGATAAGGAGACAAAGTTTTGTAATACCCTACACATCATTTCTTAGCTCTTTTATGCAACCAATTTTCAGCAGCCAAGTCCTCTTTTCGGGATAAGTTTGCCACAATAAGCTAAAGCACCAGACTCAGCAAGGTACCTAGGAGATCCTTTTACTCTTACAGCATAGAGAGGGGAGCAGAGGCAGTTTCTTGCCATGGTAGCAGGAGGGGGCTGCAGGGGAAGGGGAAGGCTGGGGGCAGGAGGAAGGAGGATGGAAGGAAGTGGGAAGCATGTTAAGGGCAAAAAGAAGACACACACCTGAGTGTGCCCTTTTTTGCGATGGGGGCGGGCATCAGGGGACTGTTAGGGATTGGTGGATGCGATTGTCAGAGCTGCAGGGGATTGGTAGGTGGTTGGGGAGGGGCCATGGGGGATTGATGGGTGAGCTATCAGGTATGGTGTCATGAGGTTACAGTGTATTGGTAAGTAACCAGAATGGCACAAAATTTGCCAGCTGTGGAAAGGGGAGCAGATATCTAAAATGGCAGAGGGTTTTCAGGATTGGTGTTTGAGTTACTCCCTCCTATCATTCCCTTCTTGTTCCCAGTCCAAGCCCGCATCACCTTCACTTAAACAGATTCTTGTCTCTGTCCTTGCACGATCCAAAGAATGCTGAACCCTGAGAAAATTACTCTGGATTGCTTTATATAAAAATAAGAAACCATTTTTCCTGAAGTCATACCAGAAATACCATCCCAGTCACTAAGCTGATTGCATTACTTTCTGCCCCTATACATCCCACTATCTTATTCATGACTATTAAATTTTTAATGAGTTATAAAAATTATCAGATATAACAAACTATATAAGGTTGGAAACTAATCTTTCTGAAGTACCCCAAACCAATTCTGCATGGAAAACACTAGAACACAAGGTTCAGAGTAAGCTAAAAGAATGCAGACAGGTGTTTTGGCCAATCAAGAACTTCGGTAAGAAAAGACCTTATTAGGTACCTTAACACTTAAAAGTTAATCAGCTCTTAAGAGGTCATCAGCTCTTTCATTTTGGAAGATAAAGGCTCAGTGCAAAATTGTTCATTTTTAGAGTTGAAGACAGAAATACATTTTTACAGAACAGAGAGTCAAGTAGGTAAATACTTTTGTCATTACTTCCCGCTTACTCCTTTCAACATCTACCCTCCCTCCACACAGACATCCTACTTGATCTAGGGCTGATCACCCAGTGCTTGCTGGAGTAGAATATGGTGGGCCATTGAGACAGCCATTTAAATCCATACCACGTCATGTGGATGTCAACATGGCACAGCTATGGCTCATGGCATTAAGAAGCTTTCTATCTTTGTGAGATACAAGAAATCTCAGCCACGTCCTGTTTGAGGATGGCTTCAACTTCAGACGTATGAAAAAAATGTTAATGCATGAGCATGGAGTAGTGATGAGAACTGTTAACACGCAGAGGTGAGAGATCTCCCCTCTGCCACATAGGGCCAAGTGGAAGTGCTCACAGCAGCTTGCTACCTCTCTGAAAAGCAATACAGTCCAATTAATTCTTTAATTCCTAGCCTGCAGTATAGGAGGAAGACTAGAATAAAGCCAAGCTTCTAGGATACTTAACAGCAGATCCAGCAGGTCTCCTTCGAGTCCACATATGGCCTACATTAGCAGATTCAATTTAGGCTAAATCATATATTGAATCAAGATTTCCTACAATGTATTGATTACAGGATCCTGATTATAAGTATTTTGAGAACAAGCAAACTGAATTAAATGCTTCAGAAAGATTGATTGAAATGGGAAGATCTACATTCATGAGTAGATAATATTCCTGAGTTACTTATTTTCTGGATTGGTTCTGCTTTGAAACAGAGCTGAACAGTTTGGGGAAAGTGCCTTGTTCAGAATTCAGACACATGGTAGCTGCTCAATGAATTTGTGTGTGTGTGTGTGTGTGTGTGTGTGTGTGTGTTTTAAATTGGCCAGTTCTCATACTTCCAAAGGGCTGCTGTGCTTTTGGCATTCACAGATTATAGTCTCACTATCATATACTGCTGCATCCAGGCACAATCACACAGCTCCAAAAAATACCCCTCATAGACATTTTTCATTTGATACCCAAAGCACGGGAAAAGTGATGTGGGAGGAGCAGAAAGGAGTAATTTAAAGCAAAATTCAAGCTATACTTGTGATTTATTTAAAGAAATAATGACAAATAAGTTAATTCTTGACTAATTGATTTCAGTGCTTTAAATTAAGTTAATTAGAAATAGGTTAAAATCTTAGACTCAGCAAGAGCCACACACTGATGCTATAATGAACAAAGCCCAAGATTGATGCCTGTAGTTCATGATATTTTCTTCTACAACTCTCAAAGGTCAGATATCCTAAGAAAACGTATTTCCAATCCTATTGTTGTGGCTATATTCCAGTTACAATTGAAGCAATACTTTATCAAATCTGCTAATTTAAAAGCTGGAATGTCTTTTCTTAGCGAAGTGTCAGTAAGTTGTTGGAAATTAATGTGACTAGTTGGCTAGGTAAGGTGTACTTAACCCATTTACCAATTCATAAAGATTTAGCCAGTATCATCTCACTTAGCAAAGCATGTACTTTTCAGAGCCTTTCTTTTTTATCGTATCAGTCACTGAAAGCTGTCTCTACCAAACTGATGCAACAGAAGGACCTAGACCACAAACCTTCAAGGGCACCCACTTGTAGAAGTCCAGAGAAAAGCTGCTTCTCCCTTGTTAAAGGGTCAACAAAACAATTGAGTTGAAAACATGATGTTCTACCATCCTCTATCTTCTTCCTCATGCCTTGAATGGATTCTGAAACACAAGCAAGTTGACTCTGCAATTCCCTTCACAAAGAGCTGAATTTTTCACTTCTTTCCTCTGTCAGTCCCCATTATCTGAGATTTGATTTATATTTCTAAATGTTTATTCACTTCTTTGAAAGGTAGAGTGACAGAGAGAGGTGGGGGAGAGAGACAAAGAAATCTTTTCACCTGTTGGCTCATTCCCCACATGGCTGCCATATTTCATGTCTTTCCCAGGCACAAGAGCAGGGAGCTTGAACCAGAAGACGAGCATCTGGCATTCAAACGGTGCCCATATGGGATGCCAGCATCCCAGGTAGCAGTTTATTATGGCGCACCACAATGCTGACCCCCAAACCGTTTATAATTATCAATCAATACTCAGTTGTTTGGTGATATAGGGAGAAATTTCTTAGGATCACAGAAAATCAACTGAATGTCAGTATGACTAAATTGTAAGAGTTTGCATTTTTCAATAGTTAATCCCTGGACTAGGATATTATGAATTCTTGAATTTGTTTCATTATAATGATGGGCTGGATTTTTGTATCTATACGGCCTCAACAGCTTCAGTGAAAAGCAACAAAATGCACATAAAAAGCCTAACTCACACCAGAAGTTCTGAAACCAAATACAAATAAGAGATATTTTCTTTATATTTCTCTATATTTTTTAATATTTGGAGGGAAAGGAGATGGGGACAAAGAAGAAATCTTGGCCTGTGATGGCTGGGAGTAGACCTGACACAGAAAACTATGTTAATCTCAAAGGCATTTATTATTTCCTAGAATTGCAATCTCAGACAAGATCACTATGAAATCATGAAATAATGTGTATGAATAATGAAGAGATTTAAGTTTGCTAACTTTATACAAATAAGGTAAAAAGAAAGTCATAATTTTGTTTAAGCACAAAAGATAAGATCACTGTGCCTGCCAAATAACCAAATAGCTCCCTTCCCTAAAATAAGAAGCTTTTTTTAACCAGTTGTACTTTAATTCCTCTAGTACTATAGATGAGACATTGAAATACTCAATTACAAAATTAACCTCACTCTGATACCATCTCAAGGGAATCCTTGCTCCTTTGGACAATCTCCAAAATCATTCCATTTAAGCCCCAACCCTACAAAGTCCTTGTTATGATCCTTCTACTGGGGTGTTTCATTGTTCCCCAGGGCATGTAATCTCCTATTCCAACAACTAATAAAGCAGTCTACTTGACAATACACTTGTGCCTGGGGATCTTTGGCTTAAGAAGGAAATGCACAGAACTCATGAGAGCTCTTTATTTTCATTAGAAGGAGAGCAAGCACAGGAGAGAGGCTGTCATTCTTTGGATGAGTTCTCAGCTGAATGAACTGGTCTCCAATTCAGGAGCTCTGACTTTAAACAGCACAACAGAAGAACTGGGCAAAAGTATTCTTCCTTCTACTCCCAATCTGTGTCCTGTGATATCCAGACCTGGTCCATCTTCCTTCTCTAGTCAGACACTTCTCTTTTTTAATCAATAGTTTAAATTACAGTTAGCTTCAAATCCCACACAAATAATCCTTTCCCTTTGGGTGCTCACTGAAGCACCCAAAACTTATGCTACTACCTGAGCGAGTAAATATCCCTGCTACTCATTTGACTCTACCCCTGCTTCCCTGATTCTTCTCAGTCTTTGCAAGTGCCAACAATGTATATTAGGTCTGCATTAGGATAGTTCGTTTCAGAAATTAAACTCAATCTGACCAGCAATCCCATGTAAGAAAACAAAATACAGAGATGTATTACACCTGGCATATATTTATCCCATGCCATATGATATGTGACATGTCACACACATGCAGTCACCAGGCACTCAATGGATACCTGACTTCCGAACAATTTAGAATCCTCTCCAGTCCTTGACTTCTACCACAGATACTTGAAAGCAACTTTCCTGTGTCTGCATGTGCTTTAATCTCACAACATCAGCAGGAAGGAGATAAAGAGCCTTTATATGTATGACTTTCAAAAACTCTCAGGTCAAAACTTAAAAGAAAGTTGCAGACAGCCTTCGCTCCTGCCACATGGCAGAGGGCGCAGGTTGGGGTCACTCTCCTGTCACTTGCCTTTACAAGTCACTACAGCATCATCATTACTCACTGGTGGGGAGACAGTCTGGATTTCAAACGCTGCAATGTTAACTGTGTTTGACTTAGTGGGGTATTGCATGGGAATGTGTTGGTTAGTTCACAGGAGCCTATGGCCGTGCTTCGTAACAGAGTAACCCTGGAATCCAGCTAAGTGATGTGAGAGAGAATTTCAACAGCAGAAGGCTATGCCTTGGAAATCATTGATACGCAACCACACCTAAGTGACAGAACAAGCAAATTAGAACTTAAATCTGGCAGACACTGTGGGTAACAGAGTTATAGCTTAGATTGAATAAAAACAAGCTGAGCCTGGAGGAGATACCCTAAGTTTGACTCTCTCCAAATTTACCTAAACATCTGGTGCTGAGATGCTCAGTGCTCCTCAAAGGGTGCCTCCAGAAACCTGCATCTGAACAAAGTCTCCATACACATAATTCGTTTGCCAAGCTCTGGGCTTGGGAGCTGTTGCTTTCTGGAACTTCTTCCTGATTTCCAAGACAGATCCTAATGTTTCATCTCAGACTACTCTAGGAGTGCATAAGCTATCAATTCTGGGTCTGGAGTGGTAGCCTAGTGGCTAAAGTCCTCGCCCTGCATGTGTTGGGATTCCACATGGGCGCTGGTTTGTATCCTGGCTACTCCACTTCCCATCGAGCTCCCTGCTTGTGGCCTGAGAAAGCAGTAGAGCATGCCCCAAGGCCTTGGAACCCTGCACCCATGTGGAAGATCCAGAGGAGGCTCCTGCCTCTGGATGGACTCAGCTCTGGCCATTGTAGCCATTTGGGGAGTGAACCAGCAGATGGAAGCCCTTTTTCTATGTTCTCCCCTCCCCCATATATCTGACTTTGCAATATAAAGCAATATTTTTTAGAAAGTAGCTGAACTGATTATACAAGTGAATCATAGCTAATGAAGGTCATAAAGTGACCCTTAACTTCTTAGACTGCAAAGTGGTGTGACACTTGCTATACATGTTAAGACATGTAGAAGTTGACACAAATACATGCATGTGCACATTCACATGTATGTATGTTGAGAAATAGATGAGTATGAAGGCCTCTCATAAGCAATGACTATTCTAGTGCTGGCTTATCAGTATGTTTTTGAATGCAATACCTATTATCTGCTGTGATAGGAACACGTTGATCCCTTGGGAGGGCTGGCCCCGGGTGTAACATCAAAGCAGACCTGCTGTTCTTGGAGAGCAGTGCTGTCTTGTACAGCTCTGCACCTTACTGAGAGCCTCCTGAGTCTCAGATGATCAGGGAGGTTTTTCTTGGTTCCTCCAAGCTCCTAAAATGATGATACTGTAACTGAGTATCTCTAAGGGAATGAATCTACATTTGCTGAGTCCAGGTAAACACAGAGTCACTTGGGCAGTAGCAGGCTTGTGAACAAGTGTGTTTTCCCATTAAATAAAGAAAAAAAATCTTGGGTTCATGACATATAAAGAAAGCACAAGGAAGTAAGTCCAGTCCTCAAGCCTGCCCTCTTAGCTCTTTAGTCAAGGGTCTGCAACACCATGTAGCATTCAACACTGGGCTGTCTGAAAGCCAGATCGTCCTTCCTTGTGGGTTCCTGCATTCTGGTGCTTTCTCTTGCCCTCCCCAGGCTCCTCCAGCCCTTCCTCTAGCCTTATCCTTCCCTGTGGTATGGAAGAAAGAGCTTTATCTGAGGCAGAGGAAACCTGGCTTTTAAACCCATATCTGCTGTGAATTAGCTCTGGGATGTTGGGCAATCTCTTAAAATTCATCTGGATCTCAATTTACTTACAAAATGGAAAATAGCCAATTGACTAATAATTGTAGTCAAAGAGGGTTAAGCATTTGGTACAAAAACCAAGAGGACAGTACAAGACTGAAACTTCTCTGTAGGTTTCATCACTAAGAAAAAAACAAGCTAAGGGAAGAATGAATGCTCCTTCACTGCCTTTCAGAGGCAACGAAATTGCTTTTGCAAAGCAAGACCCAGGAGTTGACAACTGCCTCTTCTAACAGGCCACTCCAGAAGTCCAGAATATGTAGAGAATATAACAACATCCTGAACTTTAACACCAGATTCAGAACGCAGCTGTGCAAATGGTTAAGTAGCAGAACCTTCGGACACTTCTGACACTGAACTCCACCGGAGAATGCTTCTAGCACAAGTACAAGCATAATGGCAGATTTGACATAGGTTTGTGAACCATTTACAAATAATTTAGATGCTCCTAGAGAGGAAAAAGTTGATTCATACAGTAGGATCTTCATTTGCACTTTCATTACTCTTCTTGACCCTATTTCTTTCCAATGATACAGCTCTACGATTATGGATATGTAAGTCAGAGACAAGCGAGGAGGTCTGAATAAGAGCACATTGCTCAGCATTGCTTCCCAAAATTTATTCTATGTGCTTGTAATAAATGTTATTAGAAAAAAAAACAAGTGCTTGGAAATATACTAAATTTAAACGGAATTCTTCTCTAAAATGATTGTTAGTGCCTTTTATATGCTAATATGCATTGTGACTGTCTTGAGAGAGCTACCTAGAATAGTTTCCAGCATTTTCCTGATTTGATCTCTTCCACATATCCTGCTTTAGTAGTAATGGACTAGAACATGAATGGCCAAAATCAGTTTAGCCATGTCCTGCAAACTCCCAGAGTGTATCTCACGTGGTGTGAGACAAAAATGAAAGAAAATTATTTCAGGAGTGGGTTTTCATTCTTGGGTTCTTCATTGACTGGTCCCTACTCAACTAAAATCAGAATTCAGTTCTTGACCAGAATGCAAAGTAGGTATATAATATGGATAAATGTTTCCTTAAGCACAGAACTACAGAGAAGAATGTTCAAGATGACAGAGGCCTTATGTCATGCTCATGACATGGAGTAGTGACAATGAAGTTTTCATCAAATTATCAAGATAAAGGAAAGTACCAGAGTCACCTCTTTCAAGGACTTATCCTGTGACTTTTGACCTCTAGTATTTTTGGGGGGGGGAGGGGGAGGGGATTCCTCAAAATGTGGGAGCTTTTGTAATAACACTTGCTTATGAATGCATTTTTTCTAAGTTTATGGGAGAGGCGGAAAATGCTATTTACCAGGACAATTAGCATTTGTAGAAAGTGCTATCACATAAAAAGCCTTCTGTTTTGATGGATTCTTTGAGGGCACTAAGTGAGTTTGGGCTTAGGAGATGGTGCGGGAGATAGTTAGGCAAGCATAACTATCTACTGAAGAATGCAGGGTTATCCCAGTATAGGGTAAAGAAAGATGAGAATAAGGGGACTAGTAGGGTTTCCATCACAGGATGTGACAGACAGCCTAGGTCATCAGGGGAGGATACCAAGCCTGAGGACCATGATAGACAAGTGAAATTTAATGATGAATTACCTATACTATCATGAGTGTACAACCTTTCTTTCTCCTCATTTCTTCAGCAAGGCCAGAATGAGGCACAGAGCCAGATCACTGGAGACTGACCCCTGACATAATCCAGCAGTGGGGAGGCTCACAACATGAGAATGCCATTATCATTGATAGAGATCACGAGGAAGGCCTTGTACTCACACAATGTATACACTGAGGGGGTGAGACTTATTTAAAGTCTAAGAAACAGAGATCCCAGCTGATACATAAATAGCATAAGGAAACCATTGAACATGGTGGAACTCTTCTACTCCAGTGACTTATGGCTTTTGCAACCTGTCAGAAATTCCAGGAACTCCCAGATGAACTGGCCTATATTCCCAATTATAGATCATACATATTGCATTGTAAACTTACGTTCGATACTACCCAAGTTATATCTCCCAGGCTTCTTCCCCAAGTTCCTGTGACTTTGTTCCCTGACTCTGTAAACATTTCCATTATCTCTTCCACTTCCCAAGCAGACACCTTAACTCTTCCCTTCCATTCATATCACATAGTTAACTAGACACTAAATTCATCCTAATTTTCACTGTTTATGTATCATCCCATTCTGTATTCCTCCTCAGTTTCAAATGCATTTTTAAAATCTTGGAACTTTATTTTTGAGATAACATTTTCAATTTGCATTATATTCAAATGCGTAATACTCCAGTAAATAAAGAATTCAACAACAAAAAGCAAAATCACTATAGTTCAGTAGGAACACAGACAAGGACCATCAACAATAACAAATGGAAAGATGCCAACTGCACCCAAGAAAAGTAATCATCAAGCTAGCACCTCATAAATGCTTACCTTTTTCATTCCACCTAATTCCTAGACTGAATCGATTATTACAAAGATCTGATCAAAAGTCACTCTAATGTGAGACAACCTCCAAGTCCACCGTTGTTAAGTTCTCTATCAGGCTTAAAGGTTCCTTATTGTTTCTTGCTTCCGTTACCAATTTTAACTACTGCTGTTTCCCATGCTATATAGTTTTTAACCAAGAAAAGAATTTGTTAAAAATTATCAGGTATTTTATAGCATCTTTAAGGAAGTCTGTAATTTAGGTGTGCAATGAATAAGAAGCAAGATGGAGTAAGCAGTTGAATGCACAAGTCTTGGACTAGCCACAGGAAGGATCTGACTTGATTTCTATCTTTTAATGTGTTACCAGGCCTATAATAACTAGATTTTAAACTCTCCTCAAGATTATCTGGGTCTTGTGTGGCCTTCTTCAACTTCCCTGCTGGAAGAGAGAGCCTTTGCTTTCGCTTTGACTGAAACAATGGGAAATGCTTCTGAATCTATTTTATGATATAAAAACCACCCATACTATTTTCACTTCCAACTCTTCTCATTTTCTTTTCTTTCCCCTCAAAAACTTTGGGACCAAAACTTTGTATTATCAATTTTTAAAAGTATAAATTACATCAATTGTAAGCAAAAAGTGAAAGCCTGCAAAGAATTTGTTCAAGATGACATTTGTATCATCTATGCTTCACATTAAAATAACACGAGTTTGCATTTGTATCACTCATTGGAAAGCATTACAAAGATCCTTGATGATTGCTAGAATTACACCTAATGGGCAAATACCCTTCATGTGGTTGAGATGTTACCAATGTAATGCGCACTTCCTCGAGGGTGACCCTTCATTCTAAAGCTGCTGTGGGTAGTTCTAAGGACACAGGAGGTGGCTGGAGAACAGAATCTGAGTTTGTTTCGTCCTTCATTACTGAAGGGGCCTTAGGCAGAGCACTTCATTTTCTTAACCTTATTTCCTTTTACTCTGCAAGAGAATATCTACTTCTCAGTGTTGCTATGCAGATCAAATAGAATCAGTACACAGACAGATTGTGCAAACTGCAAAGATTTACAGTCCATCAGGCACTATGTAAATGTGAAAAGGAGTGCTATGAGCAGAGCAACAGACATGGACTCAAAACACATAGAATTATGATCCATGTCACAGAAAAGGATTGGTTAAAGTCCTATCCCTGTACCTGCAGATAGGATAGTTGGAAATGCGGTCTTTTCACAAATAACTAAATTAGCATGGTGCCCACTCCTGGTAGGTTTTAATCCAAAGTGAACTGATGTCCTGATTAGAGGAGAGAGAAGACAGGGTGACATGAGAGAGAGACAGCAGATGATGAAGTGATACAGTTACAAGACAAGGAACACTGAGCACTGTCAGCTGTCATCAGAAAGCAGGAGAAGCACGGAACAGGTTCTGCCTCAGAGTCCTTGGGAGGAACCAATTGCACTGACACCTAGATTTCAGATTTCTAGGCTCTAGAAACTTGAGATTGTACTGCTAGCTTGTTTTAAGCACCTGCTTTGTGGTATTTTGTTATGGAATCCCTAGGAAACCAAGATACATAGTTCTATTACTTATTAGCTCTATTCATTTGAGTTAAATTATGGAGACATTTCTGCTGATCATCGCAAGTCACTTACCGTTCTGTGATTGTCTCTCTGAGTCCACTTGCCACACCTTTGACCACAGTGCTAGCTTTGGGGGTCAGCACCACCTGAGATATAAAAAACGAGCCCTTCTTTCTTCTCTCAGTGATGGATGCCTGAAGAAACTGGATCAGCTTTTCAGGGTCTGTGGTGTTGGCCCAGGGTGCTGGCATCATCTGCCCAGGCCATAGGAAGGGGACTTCCAAGGCCACTGGACTGTGGTAGAAAACCAACACCTGATAGTCCTTCTCCCACAGGTACTTTAAACTAACTTCCTGGGCGAAAATAGCTGGGCACATTTTGTTGCCATAGATGTCTTTCAACATTTGGACCAGTTTTTCATGGTGATATTTCTGCATCCCATAAAAATGGTTGAAGTCCAAGAACACCACTTCCTTATGGTGATCTGTGAGGAATGCATTGATCTCCTCAAGACCTTCATTGACTTTGGCACTGAACAAGCCATGAGCAAAGTAGAGTTCATTGTCAGGATCCCTGGGCTTGGTGGAAATTCGAAGATCAAAATAACGGATTCCAGCTCCTAGCTGACCAGTAAAGTTCATTGTTTGAGTGGCTAACCATTTCCGCATCAATTTTTTGGCCACAGTCCCAAACACAGAGACAAAATTCTGGACAGTTTCTGGCTGCTCAGGACCCACTGGAGAGGCTTCATCAATGTAGAAGCTGAAGGAATCATGAGAACCTAGGAGAACAAGGAAAAATGTGGTGAGTTCTCAGGTTTTTATCTGTCACGCCAACTTGCCCTATTGCAATGCCCATATCACTCCTAAAAATGAGCCAAAGGAAACATTAAGCAACATATCTTATACAGCTAACTACTGTCTTAGGATGATTCATTTTATAACCCAGTAGAGGACACAGAATACAGCTCAATGTATTAAGTTGACAGTGAACTATTACAATTTCCTTTTGATAATTATTTTTAAATTTTCTTTGAGAGGCAGAGAGATAAACAGAATATTCACTCACTGGTTCACTCCCTAAAAGCCTGCCATGATAAGGGTTTGGCCTGACCCCATCCATAAGCCAGAGACTGAATCAGGTCTTCTTACATGGTTGGAAAAACATAATTACTTGAGACATTGCTACAGTTTGCTGGAGTTCATTAGCAGGAGACTGGAGTCAGGAGTGTGAGCCAACTTCAAATGCAGACATTCTAGTGAGAGATACAGGCATCTTGATGGTCACTTAGTGGCAAATTTAAATGTTTCATCTCCAGCAACATTTTAAACCACATATTCACCTATTCTGGTGAGCCAAACATGCAGCATACTATCTAGGACTGTCTTTCCATATAGATCACCTAAGTCATCTTTTCTAAAAGATTTATGGGTACTCACTACTTCTCCTGTACTTTGTCTATAATATTCTCTATCATTTTGTGTTGATTTCAAGAATAAAGAAGCTTGTTTTTTGTCCCCCTCCACTGACAATTATGAATTTTCGTGAATTATTATCTCACACACTTTGGAAAAGCACAAGAGGTCAAATGTTTAGAGGAAAGGAGAACTAAGATGAGGAGACAGTACGACACTGATATTCATCACTTAACAGGGATTTATTCTGATAAGATCACTAAGTGATTCCATCATGAATGCATTAATAGCATATACTTATACCTAAAATAGCTATAACACCACTAACCGATATGCCACCACCAGGGGTATGATTTGTTGTTATTCAGCATATGCCTATATTTAACTTCATTCCTGGCATTGTGTTTTGGCAATTATGAACTTAGATGTGGTTTAGAATTTTTTATATTAAATAATCAATGAATATTTCTTGCAAGTTAACACAACTGGCAACATTTAAGAATCAATTAATGGTTTAGGTCCCCTCAAGAGTGAAAATGAACCTTGAAGCTCACTTTTAAGTTTAGATTCCCATTAGGAAGAATTAGGGTTAATTATTTTTGTACGTTACAAATCTA
Organism: Ochotona princeps; assembly: GCF_030435755.1. Taxonomy (NCBI): domain Eukaryota; kingdom Metazoa; phylum Chordata; class Mammalia; order Lagomorpha; family Ochotonidae; genus Ochotona; species Ochotona princeps. The sequence continues at coordinate 18,625,316 of NC_080854.1, read as the reverse complement.
CAAACTAACAATGTGTTGTATTGGCCTTTAAGTACTGCAAAGCATTTAAAGTAAAATCAGAAACTAATAAAGAAAATGATTTCAACATTGAATTTTCTTTTTTAAACTTTAGTTCTGGATAGGATTAATTGTGGAGCTAAAACGAAATGAACACACAGTAAGTGGTTCACACATAATCAGAATCGGACCTCTCGTCTTTCATGACCTTGATCCAGCACCATCTTTCCCCATATGTTACTCGGGCTCTTCTGCAGACACCTTCATTGACTGCTTCTGCCTCAGATCCCTTGAGATGGATGCGTTTCTGGTCATTTTACTCCCCGTGCTAGCACACACACGTATACACATATACACACGTATTATACATATATACTTATATATACATACACACACCTCTGATTTTATCCAAACACCCACCTTTGGTGCCTTTTTCTTGCAAGTTATTTGAAGTAATTTTTTAGGGATGCAATATTTATGTCTATATTCCATATTTGTATCTATATACATCAACATATATGTATGTATCTCTACATCTGTCCAGCTTTAATAACTTATAACCTCAAGATTATGAGGTTCAAATACCATGGTAGGTTGTTAGAAAAAAATACTTTCCTGAACGCTAGTATTTTGATGCCCTACAGATCATAACATTTTGGATTTAGTGAAAATGCTTCAATATTGCTGATTTTTTAAATAAGAAAAAATAGCCCAAATATAGAAATGCCTTGCTGACTTAACCTGAAATTGTGTGATCTATTCATTTACTCTAAATGAGTAAAGGTGGCAATTGAAATCCAGCATGGATGAATTTTAACATGACTATAAATTGTTACATATTGATTCATTAATTGCTGTTCAGTTGACTATTAAATGAATAAATCAATCTATGCTGCAGCTCACTATACACAGATATGTTTAATAATGAGTTTGAGTTGAAATTAAATGATCTAAGATTAAAATAAATAAAATAAACAATTCTTCAAAATAAAATTTGAAGATGCTCATTTCCAAGCATGTGGAGTAGGGTGGATGAAAATAATTGATTACTTCTGTACTCTTGTAGAAGATATAATTGGAAGCACACAGAAAGGGAATTGGGTGTAATTGAATTTTGTTTTTCTAGAAAGAAGTGGTCTTTGTTACCCATATGCCTTTGACTTTAGCTTATTGTATGGTCATAATAAATATACACAATTCTAAAGGCAAAAATAATCAACTACTTTGAACTCTCGTGAAACAATATTATTTCTAGATTGCATTATCTGTTGACATGCAAAGAATTTTATTAAGATAAAAACTGGAATTTTAAAAGCAAACAGGAAACAGGAGCAAACACCAACAGTACTTCTATCAACATTCATCCTGCGTAGGCAACCCCATGGCATGTGCACAGGAGCCGTATGGAACTGTGCCCTATGCAGGGGCTTCACACTTTAGATATTGTTTGAACAGGAGACCTCTTTTGAGACTGTTACAGCTGAAGGGAGCTGCTACTGGCAGCTTGTGGGTTAAGATCAGAGTTACTGCTTAAGTCTTGTGGTGCAAAGGACATCCTCAACACAAAAGAATTATCTGTCCCAATATGTCAATGCTAACAAGATTGAAAAATTGCTCTAGTTACATGGATCTCTAGAGGTATAAACCAATCACTCCAAATTTCCTCTCTACCAGTACAACAGTTTTTCACATTGATAACCCATCTCTCATCTATTTCTCATTGCCTTCTACTTTGAAGTTGACATCAATACATACAGCAATGAAACTATTGCAACATGATGCATTGTTTTTAAACTTACTTGAAACCTTGAGTGTGGTGCAATAGCACAGTGGTTAAATCTTTACTTTGCATGCACTAGGGTCCCCTGTGGGAGCCTGTTCATGTACCAGATTCTCCACTTCCATCCAGCTACCTGCTTGTGACCTGGGAAAGCAGCAGAGGATGGTCCAGTGCCTGTGACCTTACACTCACATGGAAGATCTGGAGGAGGCTCCTGCCTCTTCATTGGCTCAGTTTTGGCCATTATTGCCACTTAGGGAGTAAATTAGTAGACAGTGGAGCTTTCTCTAGGTCTCCTTCTCTCTTTATATATGTGTTTCCAATGAAAATAGATAAATCCTTTTTAAAAAAGATTTATTTTTATTGCAAGGTCAGATATACAGAGAGGAGGAGGGACAGAGAGGAAGAGCTTCCACCCACTGATTCACTCCCCAAGTGACTGCAATGGCTGGAGCTGAGCCGATCTGAAGCCAGGAGCCAGGACCTTCCTCCAGGTCTCGTACCCGGGTGCAGGGTCCCAAGGCTTGGGCCAGATCCCATATGGGATCCCGGAGTGTTCAGGTCAAGGACTTTAGCTGCTAGGCCACTGCGCCGGGCCCAAAAGTAGATAAATCTTAAGAGAAAGGACAGAAGAAAGGAACTAAAGAAGGGATAAAGGAAGGAAGGAAAGGAAGGAAGGAAAAGATGAAAGTAAATTAACAGGATATATGTGACATTTGCGTCTACTACCTTTGTCTTTTTGTTTTAATATCAAAAGGTTTTCTGATTGCTCTAACTTCAAGGCTATAAAAATACGTTTTTAGGATAAAAATAAACCATTTAGGTGGGTACTTTTTATTCATTAATCTTCATTTCCACCAAAGATTCTTATGTGGCACAAGTTTTGTGTGAGTATTCTCTTAAAATCAAATTGAGTGCCTATAGTATGCAAGAAACACATAAATGGTACATGTGAGCAGAGGTGGGGGATCGTGGCTGAAAATTAAATTAATAGCATTTATTAAGGGAAGAAAAGTCTGTTTACTCTCATCAAGTGCCTCTTATGTCCCATTTCCTTGTATATTTAAAGATTTTGAAGACATTAATTATTCACTACATGCCATACATTAGCTCAATGATATACAAATAAAGCACATGTGTGACCTCCCGGGACTCTGTCCTTGTAGAATTCATATCACAGTGGAGAGGCAAGAAAACCCACCAAGACCACAAAGTTTGCTGAACGCACAGATCTATACTGTATCTTTTGATACTAGAGGGGAAGGGAGGGGGACAGGAAATCTCCGAGCCTATGGAACTGTATTCATAAAATAATAAAGTCAATTGACTCCAAGCATCTCCTCCCACAATAGGTTTATCCTGATGACAGGTACCTAAAACATAGCATCAACAGCAGCCCCTAAAAGGAAAGCAATGAGGATTCAGTGTCCAGTACAATGAGGATTCTGTGTCCAGTACAATGAGGATTCAGTGTCCAGTACAGTTACGTGCATCACAAGGGAAAGGAACAAACCTGGAAAGGAGGTGCAGATGCCACCCAGTGAGCAATTCTGCACCCATCTCTGGAAGCTCACTGTATGAAATACTGATCTCTTCATTCCAGCTCCTACCCATGACCGATTTCTCCATCGGAGACCCTCTGGCACAGCAAACCCAGAGCATCAGGAATCCCTGAGTATCTGTAATCATGGGGTAGTTCTGATTTCTTGGGCAAACAAACTAAATAGCCTTGAGAAAGGGAGAGGGAACACTGGATAAAACCAAATCCACTTTGCAGAAACCAGCTATTCTGAAAGAAAAATGGCTGTGTCTTTTTCTCTTAGAAGAAAATGAACATGAAACATTGAAAATAAACAGTGCAATTATTAAATACTCTGAGATTTGAGAGCCAGAAGGATTTGAAAGCCGAACTATTTAGTTTTGTCCTTGCATGTCTGGAACTATTTGTTTTCCTTTTATGAATAATGAGAATCTGAAATAACACACATTACCCTTAATCATGTTTGTACAGAAGAAACATCTCCTTGAAATACAAGTCTTTGATTCTCTGATGTGTTCAGAAAACAGTACTTCCTGCCAACAGTTCTCTTTCTTATCAAGAAAGGAATTGAGATTGGGGCATTATCCCTTTCCTCTTTCCTTCCAGTCTCTTCTTCCAGATTTGAGATTTGAGGATAGAGAACACATCTTCTCTTGCTTCCAGCATTGAATCAGAAATGCAGTAATAAGAAATGTCTATGGAACCAGTGCACGTGTACTGGCTGGCCTCTAGAAACTAGCAGATAGTTATATGAAAGGATCTATCGCTACACACGATTTATGCAATGTTAGCTATCTAGAGCATTAATTACAAATAAACATAGTATCAATTATGTTATTAATATATTTACATAGTGCTATAATCTTCAAACATTGTTTACATAATTGCATCCTTTTGTATTTAGTAATATATGAGTCTTCTATTCTGTATTTGATTTTCCCCTCATAAAAATTACATGAAAATGAACTTACAACAAATTCTTAGGCATTCAATAGTATCATTTGTTGAATGACATTAGCTCTTTTTCCTCCTCTGCTTCACTACTTTCCTCATCTCTGTCATAGCTATCTTAAGGGGAGCAAAGGACAGACAGATGCTGTGGAGGTCATGAGGGATGTGTGGGTAACGACAGTGCCCAGGAACTCATGCACTAATCATTTCTTATTATGATCCTCTTCCATTCATGAAACGCTTTTAATCTGTTCTCCATAATTTTTCTTCTCAGTTTTTAAACTTGTTAATTGCTTCACTTTAAAGTTATTATTATGCACATATTCTCATAGATGGACTATATAATGAAGACTAGCATATCGGAAAGTGAAGACACATTGCAGTATGCATCTCTATTCCCTAGTAAGAGAACTCTCAGTAAAACTGGTAAATATACCTTGACAATAGTATATTAGACTTCCTACCATTGAGTATACTTACAATGCCATGGTAAAGGGCAGAATATTGGACTTGTGACTATTGCTGAAGGACTATCCTGTTATAATATAGGGGGAAAAGTGGAGTGGGGATAATGGCGAGGCGGGAATCCCTATGCCTACAACACTGCATCATGGAAAATAATACAACTATTTTTTTAAAAAACATGTAATACATGCACATTTTCTAGAGTTCATTGTAATATTTTGACACATATGCAGCACATGCTAATAAAACCTGGTAATAACGTTCGCTTTTTACTACCTTATCTTTTATTTATATTTGAAGTCTAAAAACTTCTCTCTTCCATTTTTTTTATGCTACTCAGTATGCTATTACGTGTTAGATTTTGCTCCTTAAACAGGACTACTTTTAGTAGTCACCATCTAATCTCTCTATTCTTTCTTTCCAGCTCATAATCACTGTTCAAAGTTCAAATCCACATTAGCTTCCACACAGAATGGGAAACATGCAGGGACTGCCTTTATAGATCTGGTTAATTTCACTTAACATAGTGACTTCTAGTTTATTCGTTTTGCTGGAAGTCTCAGAAACGCATTCTTTTCATGGTCCAACAATATCCTACTTCATATATTTTCTTGATCCATCAGTGGTCAATTAGGCTCAGTCTGTATCTTCACTTTTATGAACCACCATCCCATCAATACTGGAATGCAAGGATGTCTCTCATGTCCCAATTTCACTTACTTCCTTTCCCTTCCCACCGAGAACACGTGATTGCACCTCACCTCTCCCACCACTCCCTACCTTGGTGCTGCACAGCTCTTATTTTCATTCTTGCCAGTCCTTATTCATGTCTGTTGACCATTCAGGCGTTAACTCAAAGATTCCCCACTCCGGATGCCCAAAGACCTTATCATTATCAGTACCCTTCAGGTAAACCCCTTTAAGCACACAGACATAAATGCACCTCAAACAATTGTTTTACTTCTCAAAAAAATTTTAAAGAGCCTTTTTTATTACAGCAAAATATTTGTATTGTTTGTTGCTATGAACTGTTCAAGCTAGATTTAAATTATGATAAAATATGTACTCCATGTTTACTTTTGGTCTCTCTGGGGGTAAGAATGTTGAGTATTGGAGTGATATCCCAAGACAAATTATTTTGAAATAATCCCAAATTAAGATGAGGACAAATATTGCAATATAGGGCATGGCATGGTAGCCTAGCAGCTAAAGTCCTCGCCTTGCATGAGCTAGGATTCCATATAGGCTCCGGTTCTAATCCTGGCAACCCCACTTTCCATCCAGCTCCCTGCTTGTGGTCTTAGAAAGCAGTTGAGGATGTCCCAAAGCCTTGGGACCCTGAACCTGTGTGAGAAATCTGGAAGAGACTCCCAGCTCCTGGCTTTGGACTGGCACAGCTCAGGCCATGGTAGCTCTTTGGGGAGTCAATCAATAGACGAAAGATCTTCCTCTGCCTCTCTTCCTCTCTGTATCTCTGTATATTTTAAAAATAATTTTAAAAATTGCAATTCAGTAAGTTCTGCCATAAACTGTATTCCATTAATTATAGGATATGTTTAATTTGAAAGTTAACACTCAACCGTACAAAAGTGCAAGTAATTTAAAAACTTTGCTTAGTTCAAAGTTAATTCCATGCCAACCAAGAAAATACTTCAGAGTGAAAACACACAAGTCACACATTCTGTGAAATCTAAGGAATTGTTGTGAGCAGGCTTAGTTTCAGTATCAGCCCAAGCTGAGTAAGAGAAAATATTGGGACCATCCTGATTTTTGCAATAAACTTAGAATTCATTCAAATAAAATGAGTAAATAATATTGAATATCTGCAATGTAAAAGGAAATAAACTAAGGAATCATGAGATACAACAAGTACGATCATCTCTGGTGCCAATAAACTTTTGAACAACAGATTATCCTTTTACTTTCTCATTATTTGAATAGTTAACATTCTTGAATTGCTGCTTATTTAGTTTATAAGAAAGTTTTCTCTTTTCATATGCAAGTTAGGCAGAGACTTGCTGATGAGGTAAGAGATGGGTTTTTAAACTTCCACGAGGCCCAACTAATTCTTAGTATTAAGTATAATAATTTCTGGGGCCCGGCACAATAGCGTAGTGGTTAAAGTCCTCGCCTTGTACGAGCCAGGATCCCACGTGGCCGCCGGTTCTAATCCTGGCGGCTCTGCTTCCCATCCAGCTCCCTGCTTGTGGCCTGTGACAGTAGTTGAGGATGGCCCAAATCCTTGGGACCCTGCACCCACGTGGGAGACCCGGAAGAGCTCCTGGCTCCTGGCTCCTGGCTTTGGATTGGCTCAGCTCTGGCCGTTGCGCTCACTTGGGGAGTGAACCATCAGATGAAGATCTTCCTCTCTGTCTCTCCTTCTCTCTGTATATCTGCCTTTCCAATAAAAAATAAATAAATCTAAAAAAAGTACAATAATTTCTGTACTTCATTATATGGAAAAATTTTAAAGTCTCCTGTTGTAAGAATATGTGAATATTTTAATAACATTTTAAAATTTTTCAGTAGACCTAGTCAGAAATTAAAGGTTCCAAGTGTGAAACAAGATGAAAGAAAAACAAGGAAAAGAATTCAGTGGGTTATTCAGTAGGCATGACCTGAGTTATTTGAAGCAAAAGCCTATAGTTTTTTTTTTTAATGGGTACATCCTTTAAAAAAACAAAAGTGACCATGAGAGGAACAAGAAACTTCAGTGAAAGGATTCAGAGGGATTCAGCCATTCAGAAACAAGCCCATGGAATGGGATCAGAAGGAATAAAGGAATGAATATTGTAGTCACTCTTACAACCTTCTTAGGCTACTTTCAATGATCAAATCCAACTGTTTAACTTGGTAACAAAGAAGTTGATTCATGAATTTGATCATAGTTAGCCTCACTGAGCCAAGGGCAAAATGAGGGAGGCTAGAGAGAAAAATACTTTGATACGCCAGACATTTTTGGCTGTGCTGTGGTTTGTACAAGACTTGGTTCTATAATTCATGCATCAATTTAAACCCCAGGCTGATGGTACTAATGAAGGCAGAAGCTTGACCCAATCGTGGTGTCTCAGATGGTTTTAAGATAATTGAGAATATGCATTCAAAAGATAACTCTCACCAGAGGGTTCATTGCAAAGCTAAGGTAGACCTAGCCTCCCCCTCTCTGCCTCCTGCCTTGCCATGTTCTTTTTGCTTTATGTTTGCTTCACCATCCAATGACATCATCACCACAATCAGACAGAGGCAGCTCTCTGATCATGAGCAGGGAGCAAAAGCCCAAGTACAAGTTCCTGCCAGTTTCCAGGGATGGGTATTTAGTTGTAGTGTTGAGAAGCTGAGTAATACAGAGTGAAATTTAGGGTTCCTTATTCCGAATCCACTTTCAACTGAAATATAACTTTCCTTGTATTACTCACAGGATGCTTAATGAATGACATTTACTTTGAACAAACCTAAACTTCTAAACCACAAACATCAGTCTAACGTTGACTTCAGGCCCAAAGAGGGTGGGTCTCAGATCAGCTTCTGCTTTCAGAATTGCAATCAAATCCAAGAGCTGTGTTCAGAAGCAGATGGGAGCCAGTGTGGAGTACAGGCCAAGTGAGTGCAATGTTCCCAACAGTCAGATTCACTCAGCATCCTCTTTTGCTAAACAGTGACACAACCCAGCATATGGCAGGATGGACATGTGTGTTGATTTCAAAGAAACATAGTAGCTTTCAAATGTGCGAGCTAATTCTGTACAGTAGCTTTCCATGAGAAAAGAGATTTGATAGATTGAAAAAGTTCAAGACCATCATGTTCTTTTGTTCATGTCTAAGACCTCTGCCACAGGATGACCTGGATATTAATTCTAAAAGACAAGAATACCATGGAGTGCAGGTGTCAAAGCTGAGCCTCCTCAGAGGCTTAGACGGAGCAGTAGACAGCATATCCAGGCGCACATGGAGGATATGGCAATCCATGGGAACCTACAGAAGACACCTGGCATAACAGAGGACAGAACAAATCAACTACCCGAGCCATGTGTTGGCAGTGAAAACCTGGGCAAACAAATTCTAAGGTGGATCATGTCAACCAATGGATTCTGCAGCGATTTCATCTTGCTTGGAATGGCGAGATGGACAGCAATTCATAACTGTTCAATTAACAAAACCATTTCAGCAGGACCCTCAGAGCATGCCCCACATCGGGAATCAGACGGATGGGAGGCTGGGTGGGGCTTCTCCCTTTATCTCCCCCTTTGCCCCCAGATACAGAAAAAAAAAAGCAATAATGTGGAAACAATAATCTTACCCACTTTCCTGTAGCCCTTGACCCTTTGTGCTCTAATCATCTATGCAAAGATTGTCAAACATAAAGGAAAAAAAATTTTTTTTAAGACAAGAGTAGATAAAGCCTTTTCTGGGCTTGAAGGAAGTTCCATTATCCTTACTCCAGTAAGCCCCAGAGTACCAAAGATGATAAATTCACCTTTTGTGAAGATGAAAAGCATGCAGAGATGAGCTACCAATTAATTCAGTGTGAACAGATACTTCCCATGACTACTTAACATTGTGGTCATGTAGACTTTGACAAGAACAATGGCAGTGGTGTTTGAGGATGATCTGTTGGACCTCCTTCCTTCTCAAACTTGTGGTGAACATGAATACGGCTGATTTTTTTCTCTGTAGGCATACATCCCTGGTATTTCAAGGTAAACAAAAGTAACAGTTAAACTGTATTTGTAACATATATGGCTATCTTGAGCCAGTGCTGTGGCATAGTAGTCTAAGCCTCCACCTGTGATGCTGGCATCCCATTTGAGTGCTGGTTCCAGACCTGGTTACTTCACTTCCATTCCAGTGCCCTGCTTATGGCCTATTGTGGAAAATAGTGGAGGATGGTCCAAGTGTTGGGCCCCTGAAACCACATGGGAGACCTAGAGGAAGCTCCTGGCTTTGGATCAGCTCAGCTCTGGTCACTGCAGACAACTGGGGGAATGAACTGGTAGATCTAACAGATAAAGGAATTCTCTCTTCCACTCTACCTTTCAAATACAAACAAAGCAAAACACGGCTCTCTAAATATGACATGGCTTGTTATTACCCACTGTAGGCCACTGAAGGTGCCAAAAAGAAACTCTCATTTCTACCCCTTGCATGGCCATTCTTCTGAGGCTTGCATTTTGGAGTTTTCCAGTTGCAATTGGAGGGTAAGAGGACTCAACATGCCTTCACAGGAGCCTCAGCTAAGACCCTTACTTCAGCTTCCTCATTCCCACCTGAAAAATTGAGCTGGCACTGGCTGAAGTGACCTGACTCAACAGCAAGAAAGAGGTTTGGGGTCTGCTGTCGCCAGACTGAGAGAGTGCTGCCTCTTCTCCTACCAACTACGGCAAGAAGAATGAACTAGGGGCTAAAGAAGCAATAGGAGGGAGGCAACTGGGTCTCTGAGAAAATCCTTGGAGAAATCCCAAGAAAGGGGAAAAAATATCCCAGAGCAGAATAACATATTAATATTAACTAACCTCTCATTAGCAGCTAATTGCAGCAAATGAGTTTACCGACCTTTTCCCTGATGATTAGGAGTACACTGCCATCACAAAGCTATCATGCCTTGGCATAAATCTGTACTGCCCAACCCTGTAGGGATGAGGCTTTACTAAGGAGTCAGGGATATACAAGGGGCAAGCTGACCACTGATACCCAGGGATGGTGGTCAGGAAATCCCATCTATATGAGGAGCTCAAACTGATGCACATGTCGGATGGGCAAAGTGGACTGAGCAAGTCTTTGGAGATTACAATGTTTGTGCTAAAGAAAAGAACATATGCTTAAGTGTTTTTTTTTTTTTTGCCCCATCTCACTAGTAATAGAACTATGTATTTGTTTCCAGAATTTAAATGGCACATTAAGGTGCCTGAAATTAAACTATCAAATATAGAGTTTGTAACAACCCAATGACAAAAGAGTCTCTTCAATAAAAAAATGTGTCTAGGACAGCTTAGGATACCATTTTCAAACTGCAGTGTATGTACACAGAGTTCTGGATGCCACTGAAATATGCATGCTGTGTTATTTCTAGAGCATCAATTTTTATTTGGCACTTAGAGAATATTTTCATCTAAAATTCTCCCTCTCCTCCCTGCTCTTTCTCATATTCTCCCACGGCCCATTCCCCAGCCCTGTTACATGTGCACGTATACGTGCACACACACCATATACTCTCAGATGTTAAGGACAAGAGGGCAACATTTGCTTTTGCTTTTGTTTTTAAGATGAAACACAAGGCTTCAAAGACTTTCCTTCCTTGTGACAAGCTACTTTGAAAAACACACAGATCACGCCCCCTGGGGTCTGCTCTCCAGGTGCAGCTATTAGAACTACTTGGGCAGAAAATTCAAAGGAGTCCTGGTGATGTACCAGCTGTATGAGCAAGCAGAGGGACAGGAAGTAGAAAAAGCCCTTAAGGTCTTTCACAAACTTAGAAACTCAAGTAAAAACAAAATGCATGAGTTGTGATCATTTTTTGATAAGTCATGCTTCATATTTTATATGTGTCTAGATTAAGGGCCTCTATGGTAGATTAATACTTGGCTTTTGCTTTCCTCCTACTATAAGACCTTCCATTTTACCTACCAATTGGAAACAAATTCACTCATAAACCATTCTAATTGTTATTTCAACAGTAACAGTGGAATGTTTTCAGAAGAACATAATCCTGAAATATTTTGCCATTTCTTATGATTCACAACCAAATCATGAGCCTTTATACCCTCAAAGTTGACTGTTCAGCACAGACGTCACCTCATGACCAGGAAGCAGCGAGCAGAAGAACAGAGGGGGAGGCTGAGCAGCAAGCAGGGAATCCTCCCTTTGGAAGACACAATCCCTGGTTAACAGAAAACAGATTTTGCTTTAGATGCCTCCTAGTTCCCTTCTCTCCGTCTGTGTAGACTAGAATGTTGAAGCACTAGTTTGGCAGAGGATGGCCTTTGAGGGTTCCAACCAGCAGTAAGAGTTCCTTCCCAATTATTTGGAATTTCATAACCACAAATTCCCCCTAGATCATAAAAGGTCCCTAGCACTGGTTAAATCCAACGTTTCATGGTAATCAATACTGTACAATCCACCCAATAGAGCATGGGTTGTTATTGGCAGTTGAGAGGCAGATCAGTGGACATAAATCGTGTCTGTCTCAGATGATAGATATACATAAATAGAAAATATTAAAGTCCATACTTGAAATAGGAGTTTTTAAATAAGCTTTTTTTTAAACATCTACATCCTACTGATAGACCATGACGACTCATATGAATATGTTAAAGTACCTTACAAAAGGAAACTCTTGCAAGCCACTCAACTAGATCCATTTGAAATGAATCTATTATATTAACTCCTTCTTGACCTAGAACTATACATCTTTTAAATTCATGTGGCTGCCCATCCAATGTAGGTAACAGCTGAACAATACATTAGGACCAATTCAGAATCCCTCACCCCTCCAAACCAACCATCGTCAAATGCTACATGAAGCAAGATGATGATAATCACATTTTCTTTCAGCAATGTATAGAGTAATAAGAAGTGATACAAAGAAATTACAGTATCTGAATCTAGCCCTCTTCCCGTGCTCATTAACAAACAGGTTACACATCTCAGAGTGGGTTTCTGCCCAACCTGCCATGCTTAGCAATCCAGTTCCTTCTGTTTCTTTATAGCAAGAGGCACTTCCAATGCCTAAGCAGAGAATTTGTCTTTGTAGGCAGGATAATTGCAGACAGTAACCCAGGACACATAAAGATACAGAGGACATTATTTCAGCATTTTATGTCTTTCCTCCAGCCTCTAATTCAGTCAAACCACCTCTGTATTGTCTGCAACTTATTTGTTACCATCACTATGCCAAATCTTTAAGGCAGCTTCGCTCTGCAACCATGTAGTCAAGAAACTCCATTTTCGGAGACCACAAGCAACAAAAATCCTATCCATGATGCTCACAGATTGGCATGGTTTCCTGTGCGTTCTCTTTTGAATCGTACCCACCAGGCAAACCCCTGATAACTCTATTCTCTCCCAAGGCAAGCAGAGCAAACTTCCAGTAACAATATCTGCTTTCTGAAGCCCTGAGAGTTCAGCAAAACATAATATTGGGACTCCAGGCACTGAAACAGAGTGCATTTCAATTCTTCCCTACTTATCTTCTGTTTGTGTATCTTTTATAAAATTTATTTCAGTTCCACCTTTCTCAACTTTAAATCCTTTTTTTTTTTTTTGTATTCTGGGCCATCTTGCTCAAACAGATGGGATTTAGGACTGGGTATTAAGTAATGGGTTCAACCACTGCTTAAGATGTCCTAACCCCAAATTGGAGCATCTGGTTTGAGTCCCAGCAGCTCTGTTTCTGGTCCAGCTTCTTAATGCACACAGTGGGAGGCAGATGGTGGCTCAAGTACTCAGTCTCTGCCACCAAAATAGGAGAACTGGACCAAGTGTCTAGCTCCTGGCTTCAGTCCACGCCAGTACAGACTGCTCTAAGCATTTGGGGAGTGAACCAATGGAGCAAAAATATTTTTTCTCCCTGTTTCTGGTTTTGAAATAAATGACAATGAACAAAAACTTAGAGCTAGAACTTGAAGATAGAGTCAATGAGTTGTAATTTCTGCGACAGTCCATGGAGAACTATAGTATTAGTATGTTTTTAATGCTATATTAGACATCCATTTGCTGAAACCAGATAAATGAAAACCTTAAATATGTATATTATCATATCAGTTACTTTAAAAAATATTCAGAGAGTAGGCACTTAGCCTAGCTGTTTGAGCATCCTCCTCCCACATCAGAGTGTGTGGGCTTGAGTACTGACTCTGCTCCTCTTGTCTGCTTCCTGCCAGTGCAGAACCTGGAAGGTGATGGCTCAGGTAACTGGATTCCTGCCTCCTACATGCACGGCATTCCTGGCTCCAGTTCAGAGTCAACCCCAACTAATGGGAAACATGCAGAGAGTAATTCAGCAGATGGTAGCTCTGTCTGTCCTTCATCCTTCTAGAAAAAAATCAGACTCAACTCAGGTCTACTACAGAAAAATTCCCATGTAATCTCTATCCTAGTTAACAATAAAACAAGTTTGATACACCATGCTTTCTATCTATACTGACTGTAATTCTTAGTATCACTTATGAACAACCTAGATTCTTCCAAATACACATTCACGTACTGTATCCATGGAGTTAACCATAGAGGTCAGCACAAGGCTCAGCTGGGTAATTTGCCAACCTCCAAGACATGGCATCCCATACGGGTGCTCCACTATCCATCCAGCTCCTTGCCTGGGAAAGCAGTGGAGAATGGCCCAAGACCTTGGGATCCTGCACCCATGTGGGAGACCAGGAAGAAGCTCCTGGTTTTGGATCAGCTCAGCTCCAACCATAGTGGTTATTAGGGAAGTAAAACAGCAGATGAAAGGTCTTTGTCTGTATAGCTTCTCTCTGTAAGTCTGTCGTTTCAATAAAAATAAGTAAATCTTATTTAAAAGAGTTAAGTATAAATGTCTGCCTTTCACTGTGTATTTTGTAGCTTTCATATTTTGTGCCTATCCAAATATAAAATATTTCAAAATAATTAGATAAAACATTTATAACTTAAAGCCTTTTGGGACTTTGTGCTTCTAAATGATTATTTATGAACAGCAAATTATTTAGCTCAATTTTCTTATAAATCATTTTCTTATCCTTGTGTATGTTTTACATGCAGTGTTTCCATATTTCAATCCCACAATGGCTTCAAAATATGGAGCCCACTGTGAAAATAAAAGGACGACTTGGCAGCAATTCAGATCAAGGTTAAATTCTGCTTTAACCTTGCTCAATTTCCCCCAAGCTCTGTGATCTAGGAAAACGATCAACCACTATCTGAAAATCTGGGTAGCAGGAGTCTCAGTCTTGTCAGTTTGCTCTAGTTATTTTTAAAATTCACATGTATTTTTAGAACTAGTAGAGCTATTAAAAAACATACTGCAATTTGGACTGGGGTTGTTACTTAATAGAATGTTGGAAGGATTGTCACCTCTGATGGTAACCTTTGCAACCTTCCAACATCATACATCTCCTCACATGCTTGGGTCATCACTTAGATCTTTAATAAATCTTGACTTTATCTATAAAGCTCTTTTGCTGGATTTATGTTCAGATATCCAACAGTCTGCTTTACAATCAAAGTGTTTCTTTCCAATATGTGTGTGGGTATGTGACTATCTCCCTTTTTAATATATTAGCTGATCCTCCAACACAGAGCTGGGTAGTATTACTGACAGCTTGTACATCTGCCTTTCTTCTAAATTTAAAGGAAAAAGTCTTTCATTACTAAATGAAATGTTAAGCATTGATTTGTCTACCAAATACAAAACCTATCAGACTAAAAGATCTATTCTCACTTTGCAAAAATGTTTTGTTTCTAATTATCAATAGGAGTTGAACTTGTCAATGCCTTTTCTATATTTGAGAGATGATTAAATACTTGTTTTCCTTTTTATCTGTTCATGGGGTGAATAACATTAATGGATTTTCTAATTTTAAGCCAGTATTGCAGTCTTGGCATCAGCCTTACCTGACTTTGATTTATCGTTTTAATTTTTTCTCTTCTCCCAGGACAGTTTATATATCTTTATATTAAAAAAAAAAAGGGTTAGGAGTTCTTTGATGACTTCGTAGATTACAACTGAACACAGTCTAGTTCAAATGCCATATTCCTCAAGTCGGATAGATGTCTAAAAACTTGTTTTGAATGCTTATTTACAGCCTTTTGGATATGCTAACAGGTTCATTTACTGTACATTTTGAGAATATTAAGTTTTTTAAATAGCTTGACATAAAATAGCTCATGGAATTCTCTTCAAATGTTACTGTACCAGGAGCTACGCCATCCTGATCAAGATGAGTCACCTTCATTAGAACGGATAGATTGTTTGATTGAATATTTTCTGATTTGTATTTAACCAATCTTTATTCTAACCATGTTCCCATTCTGATTTTAGTTTTTCCATACTTCCAATTGAGGCATTATTATTAAATTAAAACTGCATACATTTAATATGTATACCTAGTGTTTTAAGATTTTTATAGATCATGAAATTATCACACTCAGGTTAGATATCTAGAGTTCAGAGTCACCATTTCTTTTTCCTTTCTATCTTTTGTTATAACAATTATAGCCTTTTCATAAATTTGATGTCACATAGCTTTCTTAGCGATCACACAGTGATAACTTCCCCCATCCTGTAAAACCATATTCCCTCTGACAAAATCTCTACCCCGCCAAACCTCAACCACATGACAATTGTTCATAGCTGGCAAGATACACATTTCTTTTTATTTTTCTAATTTCCTGAGCATGACGATTATCTTATTTATCCATAAGATATTTTCTGATATACATATGCATAACAGTCTACAAATTTCACTCTAAAGACAAGTTTACTTCATCATACTTATTATCAACTTTCTTACTTTTTAGGTAGGAAATATATTTTAATACCCTGTTTTTAAAAAATTTCATGCTCAAAATTTCTTACTAAATTTTTTGCATTATATATGAGGAATATGTGTTTAATAACTACTAACTGGTATTTTCTAAAACTAGCCATGTGAATTAATAGTTAATATTTAAAGCTATTTCAAGTTTGCTTGAAGGAATGAATATACTTTTTGATTAGAGACTGATTATATAGATCGTCTCATCAAATCATACATACCTTACTAATTATATTACTTCATGAATATTGGAATTATACTAGAAATATTTTTCACTAAAAATGTAATTTTAGTTATTAGAATCTAGGAATCTTTTATTTTACATATTTTAGGATGTTTTGATGTTTGACACTTTGGTCTCTGCAGCCTTGGGGTTGTTGAGCTTGTTAATTTTTTGTTAATTTTATTTGTATATTTTTTCAGTCATATTTATGGTCAATTTATTGACTTTTTATTTTTGGTAAGTCTTTGTTGTATTATCATTGTATAATAATCCACCTGAAGAGAGAATTCCACATTTACTACTATGATACTAGAACTCTGAAAGTATATGTCAGCATTTTCCGTTCACTGATGAACCAGAATACTTCTAATTGATTTTACTATTTATAAATCAGCATTTCTTCTTTGGCTATTAAGACCTTTAGTCTTGTGTTTGGACAGTTATAGTATAATATGTTTCCATGTGCATGTGGTTTTTGCTTTTCTGCTTGGCAGGATATATTCAATGAGAATTCATATTGTGAGTGAAACCTGGACAATTTCCACGCATGATTTCTTTGAGTAGCATTTATTTTTTTTAATCTGTGTTCTTTCAAAAAATCCTATTAACTTTGGATTTTTTTTCATGTTTTTTTCCATGACTGTAAGAATCTTATTTCTATCCTTCCTCTTGGTGCTACAGGCTGGTCCATTTTCTCTGTTGTTTCCTACGTCATTAAATTTCTTCAGCTGTTTCTAATCTGCTATTTACTCTGTCTACTGTGTTTTAAATTCAGTGAAAAATACTTCCATAGATTTGAGTTCGATTTCTAAATATCCTCATTTCCCTCATACTTTTCTTCTCTGTATCACTGAATTTTATGTGCTGCCAAAGTGAACACTCCCATGTTATTTTGAGTGACACATTGAAGTCTTTCCCTTTTGACTTCTAGACTTGATTTTAACCCCTTAACTGCAGATACACTAGCTTCATTTATATAAGTGTCTTTTGCAGATGATTTGTCTTTATAGTTGTTATTCCTCCAACCAGAGCTACAGGTGCATGTTGCCTTAGTCATGAGATAATTTTGATGTATGTCTTGGAGCATTTTATTAGACTATTCTAACCAAATATTGTTTCCCTCAAGGACATATTACCTTCCTTCCCTATGAGATATGGGTTCTTAAAATATTGTTGCCTGTTCCATTCACCTCACAAGTGTGATTCTCAGGGGAACGATTTTTATGTCTAGTTTCTTCGATCCAGGATTTTGAGTACCACTTACTAAGAATAAATGTGGACTCCAATGCTACAAAAGGTACGTGGGCCCATTTCCTTAAAATTCATTCATAGTCAGAACATAAACATCTCAAATTTCATTCTGGATCAGGTGGTGAATCTATTTAGCTCCTCTTTTAGAGTAGCAACTCTCCAAAGTTTCCATCAATAGAGATCCCAGGTCTCATTTTCCATTTTCTATGGGGCTTCCTGGGACCAAACAACCTGTACTATATCACTGTGAAAACACCAAAATGTGAACTTCTCCACCTCTTCAGATTTTGCATTTCAATGTGTAATGGCTTAAATTGAAGTAATGACTCAGATCCCTTCTGCCTCTGTAATACAGCAATTTGTCTTTCTTATAAGACAACGTATTGTATTTCAACCACCAGGCCTTAGTGTTCATTGTATGCTGATTCTCCCAAACTTTGTGTTGCAGCCCTCACTTATAATACTTAAGGATGTGACTAATTTGGAGAGAATATCTTCAAGGAGTTTACAATAAAATAAGATCTTTATAATGGGTCCTAATTCAATATATTTGGATCCTTATAAAAGGAGGAAATTTAGATACACAAAAAAATACACACAAAGCAAACAAACAGGTAGGAATATGGCGAGAAAGTAGCCATTTGCAAGCCCAAGAGAGAAAGCTCACACAATCTGACCAACAATCTAATCTTGGAATTTCATTTTTCACAACCAAGAAAAATGTTTGGTTTTTAAACTATTTTAACAGTCTCTTTGTCTAGTCTAATGGTGTTTTAGAAATTCATCTTTTTCTAACATTCTCTACCTTACATTCAGTCCTTTTTTAACTCAAAGAAATGCTTTACAAAGCTTCATATACTATTAAATAGTGAAAAAAAATGGCAAAGAAAACTAGTATTAAAAAATTATTTCACAGTAAAATCATGGTATGGAATAAAACAACTGCCAATTTCACACAACATTTAAAGACTCCTTGAGTTTAGACAATTTGCAAGAACTGGATTAGTCCAACTTTCAAATCAGAGGAACTGGAAGTAAAGTCTTCTACCTTGGAGAAATGCTGATTATTGCAGCCACCTAGAAGATCTCAATATATCCACAAGTAAGGCTGTACCCAACTATCTAAACGTTGGGAGCACTCACCCTCAAAGGTGGAATTCACTCAATCTGTCCTGTCAGGTCTATTGTCAAGCAGATTGACATGTCACCTCCTGAAAAACCGTACCACTGAGGGAAGCCATTGGATCCGAGGTTTCTGTCCTGCCAGATTTACTTAAGGAAGATCAAATGATCTCCAAAAAAGGTAGAAATGAATGAGACTGAGAATTAAATGAGACAGGATAAAGACAACATCAATACGGGCAAAAAGAAAAAAACAGCACTTAGTATCTGAATGTAGCTGGCTCTAGCAATGGCATGCAGAAATGCAGGCAAGGAGGCAAAGAGAAAAACAAAACTAATGGTATTTTGTTGTGTTACTTTAGCAATATACATGCCCAGTTGACTTACAAGGATTGAATTAAAGGAGTATGAGCAAAATCACTTCAGCAAAATCCTGTACATACCTGTCTCACTCGACTTGGATTTCTACACCACTCAAATTGGATTTGAAATCATCTCACATATGAAGTACTATTATTAGTGCAAATCATAACAGCCAGCAGAGATGGGGAGTGGTCCCCTCTTCAATTCCTCATTTTTTGGATTACTGCCTTGTGTGTATGTGCACACATGCTCATGTAGCACAGGTTTACTCAGGGTAAAAGTAGAGGAGGGAGAAGATGAGGGGAAAGGGGGAAATGTGCTACATTGAGGTGTTTTGTTCCTTATAAAGTTAACAGGATCTTAAAGATTTTAGTGACAAAACGGATGTCATTTATCCAATGTCTGCTCTTCCAGAAATTGCTTTAAAATTGTCACACCTGCTGAAGAATAGAGACTAGTTCCAAGAGGCAAGGCACGCATTTGTGACACCCAAATCCCCAGCGGAACCTGTCAACTCAGTGCACAGCAGTGATTTAACAATTACATAGATAGGAGCAACCTTTACTTTTATACAATGCCACTAACTATGAAAAAGAGGACAATGAATAGTTAGGCTCACTCAATGGACTGTCTTGATATTTTCATTGAACTGGCCTGTATATGGGCTGTATTAACTGTTGGATCTTTTCTTTGCCTGTGGAAAAAAAGGACAAAAAAGGGCTGCATACTCCACTGACATCTGACTCTGGCTTGCCTGCTGTTTTCTTTTAACCCAGAACCATTTTCTGACATCACACGGAACTTGACCTTATTGCCAAGGTCCCATAGCAATGTAAGCTAGCACTGAAGGTAAGGTCAAACACACAAACACACACACACCCCACCTGGAGCTCAACTTAATAAACTTGTACAGAGGCTAACTCTCCTCTTGACATGAAAAGGAGGACTGGATGGTCACACACGGGGTGCCAGCTGCCTCCTTGATCTACGTGGCCTTTCTCTGCTGGAGTCTAATCAGCCTGAGAATTTGGACTCTGCTACCTGACCACCAGGTCAACCTGCAGAAATCTTAGCTTTTTCCTGAGCCTCAGACTAGAAGTGAAAACAATCATTCCAATCTCAACCCTCATTTGACATTTACATCTTAATCCCCCAGTGCTCAGAACCTGTTTAACAATATTCGCATCTTTGTCCTTATGTTCCACCCTCCCCGCCCACCCTTCAAAATATGCCTATGGAACACTAAAGAAAAACCTGGAAACCAGAGTGGCTCTGCAATTGTAAAGGAGCCCCCATTCACTTAATGCAAAAACAGCCCACTCCCTGGCCTTGAGATGGCAGCTGCCAGATTAATTTCTCAGTAACCTCCAAGAGGTATTTTATAGATTTCTTCATGTTTGCCCAGGAGCAAGAAAATAGAGACCTGAGCTGTAGGTGTTGAAGTTATTTCTTCTGCTACTGACTTATAAAGATGAGAGGGGAAATCAGGAAATAAAATGCCCACCCTAAAAACCATTGAAGTGCTATGAATGCAGCCTTGCTTTTTTCAATTGATCTAATAGGTGCCCTCACAGGAGGGACAGAAAATTGCTACTACACCAAGCAATACATTTTAGCCTCATGAATCAATTCTTCAAAAGCACTGAAACAAACATAAAATGTGGCTTTTCTTACTTGTAATCTCCTCCCATCAAATGACTCCGGATGGGAATGGAAAAATGGGTCACTTGTGTAGCTGGGATGTGATGGGAGCCACTGGAATGGGGCATTTCAGTAGGCACTGGCATCACATTCATGGCAAACATAGCTCCAGCCATCCACTTCCCAGCCCACTGAACAGGAAAACAGCTAGCTCAGTCATGGAGAAGGACCCTCCAGGTCACTGGCCAAAATCTGTGGATCTTCCTGTCTCTTCTGCGTATCTTCCCTTATATCTGGTGCCTGTCCACAAATTGCTTTATTTCAACCACCCCAGGTTTGATTTCAGTAGGATTTTGGGCAAGTCATTTGATCACATATGCATCAATTAATGCAGTGAAAAATTGAGTATTTTCTGTGTGCCAGATACTGTACTATTTGCTGGAGATAAAATGCGGATGGAAACCTACTTCCTCTTCTCATTCGAAAGTGAGTATATGAGAATGTATCATGGATCACAACAACTGGGATACTGGCTAATGGCAAAGGTCAGATCTAGTTAGGAAGTGAAGGGCACCCAGCCTGAGAGATTGCGGCTTAGGTTTCAAACTACACTTATTCTCTTAATTGTATGTCTGTATGTAGGACACGGTGGGCATAGAGAAGTGGCATCCAACACTGTGATATGAAATACAATACAAACACAATAACAATTCAACTGGTGAGGTATTTGAGATGTTTTCAACAGCATTAAAAGTCTGAATTACAAAAGGAGACACTTGAAATGAATCCTGAAAGATGGACAGAATTTGGATGGATGGAGATAATAGGATGGAAAGTAAGATGCAGGAATTGCATAGAAAAGGTGGAAAGCACAGTAACAGGCACAGAGTGGAAGTGAGCATGGTGAGGGTAGTGCTTGGAAGCATTTTTTCCAAAGGCATTATGCTTTGTGCCTGGAGCTGGTGTTAGGACTTGTGGAGGACCTGAGAAATAAGGTGGAATTAGATTGCTACACAGAGTAAAAGGGGTTTTATGTTTTGCTTCTCAAGGTGACATTAGCTTCATACTTTCACCCCTTTAGTTTTAATGCTTTAGCAACCTCATAAAATTTTTCAGCAGTGTAAAAAATGAATAAAATTTAAAATGACATAACATCACAATCCGAATGCATTGTCTACTGGTATTTTGAACTAAAAGGACTTTCGCTTTTTCTTTACATATTCATATGTATGCACAGCTACAAAGGAATGTTTGCAGGAAAAGATGCTTAACAAATAAACATGATAAGCAGGTAAATGCACGGAAGAAAATTAAAGAAACATTAAACATTTCAGAAGAGCATAATGACAGTTTTGAGTTGTAGGGAAGACTTCACCCAGAGGAAACATTTTAGAAGGAACTAGAGTGATGAAAAGGAAACAATGTTATATCTCATGATTTAAAGTAGGAAAGAACTGGGTAAGTTCACATTCTAGGAAAAAGCCTATGTGGCCACACCCACATAGTGCAATCGACAGAGCAGTGTTGGGTAAAGAAAACCATAGACCAAAAAGATGCCATGTCAATTAGACATGGGCAAAAACTACACACCGTATGCAGGTGCAGGTGTAGTCATCGGAAAAGCTGCATCAAAAGAGCAGTATACTCAAACTGTTTCAGAAGACTACTTCACCCTTGGTAGGGCCCAGACTACCAGACACAGAGGGAAAATGCAGATTCATTGAAGTCCATCAATATGTAATACAGCTGGTTGTCGACCAAATTCAGATTTTCCTTCTTGGGGATGGATGCCAAGGATCAAGGATGGCATTGTACAAAGAAAGGAGCGTGGGTTCCTGAAGACAACAGAGTGCCACCATTTCAACCCTGAACTCACTTCCTCTAAACATCTTCCAGGGGAAGAGATAATATTAATAAAGCTATTATTTTTCCTGCTATGTGAAATGCAATTCAATTATGTTGATAATCTTCCATGCATTGAAACCTAATTTCTAAAACATTTAGTATCTCAAAATTCTTCTTATTCATTGGTTATCTAGTACTAGATAGTTTGGATGTACACACGCACATCACATGGTCTCTTCACACATTCCAGGCTAGTAGGCAGGCAGAGTCATAGAACAAAAAGTGAAAACTAGTGATTTCATTTAATTGGATATTACTAAGTTTTAAGAAGTAGAAGGTGGGGCAGAGTGAGGAGAGCGAAATAAAGGAGGAGGTGGTGGGCAGGGAGAGATTTCATTCCTCATTTAAACACTTCAAGGCAAATTCAACAAAGTTGCTCATCTCTTACTGTCCCTCCTTCCACCCTCCAGTTTTCCAGCATGACTCAATCAGTGTATCATGGTTTCTTTCAGTCTTTCCTTTTACCTTCTACTCCAGCCCACTTAAGTCCGAAACAATAAAATAAAAACAAAATTCTGTTTATATGAGGGGAGGAGGAAGGAAGGAAGAAAAGCAGCACAAAGAACTCACACACTCTGTCTACTTGTACACATACATTATATAGCCATAATCATACATTATATAATGCGTATCTATGCATACACATGAGTATGCATGTATTTCCAAGGCTTTATAGCAAACTTATTTATCTCTGCATGAATGCATTCAAGTGTACACACACACACAATTTGAGTTTCCCTATTCAAAATGATGCACAAATACATCTACAGCAATCAATCTACAACCCAGTACCACATAATGAACTTTCACTCAGACCACAAACGCCAAGGTACAAGCTGAAAAATTCCCATCACTTAGAGCCATTAAGGCCATCATGTTACAGCACAATATTTTACCCACATACTTCTGGTGATTGCATAAATAAACTTGCTGTGCTGCACTCGTAAGAGTGTAGCAATTGTAAGAATAACAAATGTCTGTATTCATGGTTATGTTTACAATACTTCAGTATTTAAAACCTAACCAGCATGCATGTTATTCTGGCAACAGTCTCGTTACTTTGTATTTATCTCATTTCTTGATTGCAGAGGATTAACCTATTCCATCCAGGATTGGGTGAGTGCATTCTATGATATTCCCACAAAAGAATCACCTAAGATCACACTTCTCAGAACAGGAAAATGGTAAGCACTGAGTGACTACAATCAGATGTCATCTGGATGGGAGCAAAGTCTGAATGTGAAATTCATGTTACATGTGAGCTTTCATACACACAATCTAAAGGGAATTTTATATAGTATTTTTAACTTATTAAGTGTCATGGCATGGACTTAAATGTGTGATGTTCAACTGTTACTTAGAAATATTTAGATATTACAGCATCTTAGAATTTTAGGTTAGCAATGTTGAACTCAGACCTCAAAGGCTAGTGGAATATAGAATTAGGAGATGTGTATTTTTGTACAAAAAAAATCTGAGGTTCAGTTTCAACATGATATACATTTTTCATAAAAATCTGAGGCCCTCATGTGTATTTCTGTGTAATAGTTTTTAAAAAGGCTCGTGGTTATATGTGTATATACTTATATGTCTGAATATACTTATATCATTAAAGGATCTGTAACTTAGTAGGCTCTTGATATATTACTATCAAAAACCGGGCTCACTGAACTTGGCCTTCTCTTTAAGGAAACTTTGGCTATGCTGACAAAATTATCTTTTTTGACATGCTTTCATAGCAAACAGGGCAAAATATAGACCAGACACAGGTGTAAGTCTAGGACAGGCTGTCCTTGTACTTAAATCAGACGCATCTGCAAATCCATGTTTTGAGACCTCTGGCTTCTTTTAAAATGTTTTTTAACCCCACCTTGTCTGAACACTTCTTCTGATCTATTCTGATGACCAAAGGCTGGAATGTTTGCTTCCTGGTTACATTGTCTAAGCATCCGAATACATGGGAAACTAGTGAAGTACGGATCTCTGTGTGAACATAACCTGCTCCTTAGATTAATTCCTAAGCCATTTACTTAAGTTCCAGCCTATAGTCTATAGCCTTGGATTGAAGTGAACAACAGTGAAAACCACATTGCTCACAGAAACAGTCATTATTTGTCCAATATTGCAAATATTTAACCCTCAATCCAACCACGGGTGTCTTTCACACATGTTCCCAAGACCCTTCAAGTTTTCTTAGGAAAGTCATTGCTGTAACCAAGTCTATACAAGGATGAGAAAATTAGAATCACATGGAAGAAATCCTAATAAATGCACTTCGGGTGCCAAGAAAAACATATGGAATTGATTTTGAATTTGAATTAGAAAGGTTTTTCTGATAGCATCAGCCAATATCTTCCACCTGGGCAGCCATAGCAACTATCTGCCAGGAGCAGCTTGAACCCAACTCCTTCTGCTGAACTTAAGCTCAATTCTTATTTTGTTCTCATTACTTAAATAACTCAGTTCCTATAAAGCCAGCTAAGCTGCAACACATACTGTAAAGCTAATAATCATGAATAAGAGGACAGTGTTTCAGCAGCACTATCATTGCTGTAGCTAACATTAAGATGGAACAATCAAATGGCCAATTGCATTTCAAGTTACCACCACAGGCTGAAGCCCATTAACTGTGCAGAGATGCACAGAAATTATTCAAAGCAAAGGGGGCTGCAGCCTCTAGCACCTGGTAGGCTTTATTTTATTATGGTAGGATTCAGTAAGCTCCATATAGCACAATTTCAAAAGTTTGAGGAAAATGCAAAGATAATGTGCATTCTACATTCACATTTTGAAGCCCCTCATAAAAATTTGCTAGAAATACAAGCGATAATTTTGGCAGTCCCTAGAGCACTTTGTGGGGTAATTCTGAAGCATGGGGAAGGAATTGTTCATGTTCTTGAAGTGAAGCAGGAGCTTGCTAGGTAAGCTTTTGTCAACATATTCAGTAACACTATGAAAAGAAAAAACAGGTCCAACAACAAATTCCCTGCTAACAAGAGTCTAGCTTCATGACCCTGAAGAGAAGCCAGCTTCCTTATATTGAAGTGCTGAGCAACAGCCGTCAAGAGGGAAGGTCAATTCTGATTTGGCCATGTGGATTTTGTCAACTAAATGCCTAACAGTTCTGGCTTATTGCCTCATAAGGAGTAAGTTCTGGTGACAGACCACTTTCTTGTGCTAATTACAGCTAGTACTTAGGGTCTCTCATTAGGAAGAATATTGAAGTCAGACCATCTTGGCTCCCAAAATAGGAATAATGCTTGTGAGATACGCTCACTATACCACTTTGAAACCAGGAGTCAAACTAGTATCACATTTCAAATGCCTGACAGAAATGCCACTAGTGGGTTATTCATGATAATGAATCAGCCAAATCTGAGACACCTTCTACCGGAACATAACTCCTCACTGGGAAGTGAAACAGACACGTTGCTGTTGTGCTAACGGTGTCCTGTAGGAGCACTGGTTGGAATCTGGCTGCTCCACTTCCAATCCAGTTCCCTGCTAAATGCCTGGGAAGACAGAGGACAGCTTAGATTCTTGGGCCCCTGTCACTCTCATGGACATCCCAGATGGCATTCCAGACTCCTTTCTTGGGTCTAGCCCAAACCTCAATATTGGGGTTATCAGAAGAGCAAGCCAACAGGTGCATGAGTAGTTCTCTTTCTCCCTCTTTATCTTCCTGACTTTAAACAAAGATGTAAAGAAAATTAGTGACCAAAGAATTTCTCAGCTCCTTTTCTGCAGTAAGTTTATCACCGTCTTCTTGAAAGATATATATAAAAAAAGAAAGAAACCCCACAGGGCCCGTGTAAGTATTTTCTCATCTCTGATAAAGAAACACATAAGGGTAAGCACTTCTAAGAAAAAGAGGAGGTTTAGCTCACAGTTTGGATGCTGAAAGTTCAAGACCAGCAGGCCCCAGGTCTTCTGTCTGTGGACAATCTCACGGTAGACGACGTCTTGGCAGGGGTGCATGGAAAGGAAACCACACAGCAACCAGGGGAGCAGGGTTCTGGCCTGCTGCCTCGCGGCAACTGGGCGAACTCGCCCCACAAGCCCAGCTTTCATCCTTTCCAAGGGTGACGCCTCCAATGTTGCTAATTGGCTCTTACGTAGGTCCCACCTCTTCAAGATTCCAACCTTAATTAGACTACACCAGGGATCAGATTTCTAATACCTGCGCCCAAACCAGGGCAGTTTCCAAGGAGCGAAACACCAGGCAATGTAGAGAGGAAAGGGAAGAGGGTGAAATTGCAATTTGAATTTCAGAGTACAGTGTTTTGTGGAGTGGGGCCTGGGCAAGGCCGTTGTTTGGTTCCTTCCTACCACTAAATTCCTATCAGGCTGTTTCAAATTCTCCTCTGGCGTTTTAAGAATATATTCACCAATCACAGCTGAGTAATTAAGCAGTAATGGAAAGTATGGCTTCTATACAGGTGCTGGCTGTTTACTCTAAAATTGATCGGACTGTGATCTGACTCAACTAGTCAATTTCAAAATAAATTCACATGGGTGTTTCATACTGGCAAAGAATGCCTGTGTAAAAATCTCTGTGGAACAAATAAGTGCTGGTTTCAGTGGAAACAAGCTTTTTAAAATTGGAACCCAATCTTTCAGATAAATGCTAAATTAACTATATAATTGCTTTTCTCTGAACCTAGCTGGGGCTACATGTAGAGGTGCTACAATGATTGTCCAATAGTGGAAAAAGCTATTAGTGTTCAGAAATAACTTCCACCTACATGCAACTCATGGCAAATGCTCTTATGCAATGGTTGTGTGTCTGTAGGTGGGGGGTCACAAACCCTCAGGAAGGTTGCTCTGGAAAATGCGCTGAAGTATGGCTCTATTAAACTCTGGTGCTTGTAAAAATGGGTACCAGGCTCCTGGCTGATGTCTGATTGTGAATCATTCTGGCTGTGTTAACAGAGCAGTTGCCCTTTTCTGCTCATAGCTAAGCATTAATAAGTTACCAGAAAGGCAGGTGGGAAAAATATAGTTGTTGTCTAGGGTTAAAAATTCAGCAGTAATTGAAGTGAATGGAGAAAAAAAAAACATTTCAAAAAGACAAGGCCAAAATATTTTAAATAGTAGGGGTAAGCATCCTGTCAATTTTTCTGTCTTAAGGAACGGGAGCTAGATTCCAGTGGTATATTATCTCCTAAATTTTGCTGGATTAAAAAAGGGAGAGAAGGAAGGTGGAAAGTTAGGTGCTACACAGAGGAACAGAGTGGTCTATTCCCAGGCCCTGCTTATCACAGCATGCCAACCTGAAACACCATAGACTACACGCAACTTGAATCGTTTCTTCATCTGAACCACATGGGTAAGCCCCAGGGGACATTTCATTTACTTCTCAAGATTAGAAGGGAAAGAAAAACTTGAAATGGCCCAATGGACAGAGCAGGAGGAGAAGGAAGCCATAACATCTGTCTCTCTTTGCAAATAGATCTTACAGTGCATCAGCATAAAGCTACAATTTCCTCTTGTATCTGCTTAGTGAAGACTGACAAATAAAACTAGCATAAACCTCCAAACCTGGGAGGCAAGCCGTTATCTCATTAAGGCAAAGCCCATTAACTTGCCATCATCATCTGGCTGCATGCTGGGCTGTGAATAAATTAAACTTGGAGTCAGAAGAGGCATTCTGGTTGTTTGTGAGTTGACATGCAATACAATAGTACAAATACCACCAATCACTCGCACACCAAAACTACAGAAGACAAGCAAGTAGGTTGAGTAAGTAGGACAAGGTGAGCCAGTCCTCAGACCCCAGCACAGCTGTAAATGAAAAACTCCTATGAACTCTCAACGTGCCAAAAAGAGTTGGAATATCAATTGCACAGGTCATCTTTTCCAAGATCTCCAGCACCTAAACAGAAAGCAAAGGCTTTGTTAAATGCATACATCTGAAGTGGTGCTGCTGGCGCCCAATTCTCCTATCACTTCTGGAGCGAATTCAAATCAGGAACCCCATAACTTTAGCAAGGTGAAAAGGTGAAAAAGCAGCCTTCTGTTGAACAGAAGCAGGAAGAGGCAACGTTCAAGACCCATGCACCTCCTTTTGCCGAGCTTTCTAACTCTCCATCCCACCGATAGGTCCTATAATCCTTTTAAAAAGTTGATTGAGACTTGGTTCCAATTAATTTTTTAAAGTAATTAAGAAAGTAGATCACATCAGAGACTGAAATAAATCTGTAAGACCTTTCAGGTGGTAAAACCATATGGGATTGGTGTACGAAATCATTGTGTCCAATGTTAAATTTTTCTGGAAAAGTTACTGAATAAACAGATACATAGCTCATATAAAACCAAACTCAGTTTTCCTAATTTTTCAAGCATCCAAGTTCTTAGTCATATTTTTCTCCTTTCACCTTCTATTTTACCAGGCAATGAAATCCAGTATGTTTCTTGAAATATAGCTGAATCCCAGTGTGTATTTTTCATTAGTTACTTTTTATGATAGACAAAATTCATTTATATCGCAAAACAAATTTAAGAATCTACTTTCCACCCTACCGTTTTCCTTCCCACATTCTCTACCCTTCCTCCTTTTTGCTTATTTTTTCCTAGTTTTTATGCTAGTATACTTTCATTTCATTTCACACATTTAACACTGCATTATCAACACCTGACAAACAGAAAATAACAAAGAATAAAATAAATCAAAACAAAAACCTATTCCTCAAGTGTATCAACACAGTCATATTATCTCCAAACAAAATGCTTTAGTTTGGTCTTCAAAGGTCTCTAAGATAAAGGATATGGAATTTTAGTTAGCAGATTTCAATTGACAGTGAATTAAGATTGAACCTTCTATTCCTCAATAGTTCTACGGCTCCTGAGTAGAACTTGGAAAAGTGGCTGTCAACATTATTGCTGGTAGCTTACAACACGTGTTAATGCTAACAACACTTACAGAAGCAAACTGAGGGGCTGGCATTGTCACCTAGGCTGTTGAGCTGCTGTCAGTATTGCTGGCTTTCCACATGGGATCCGCTTTGAGTCCCAGCTGCTCCACTTCCAGTACAATTTCCTGCTAATGCACCTGGGAATGCAGACAGGGGATGGTCCAAGTGTTTGCGCTTGTGTGCCCATGAGGGAGATCTGGTGGAGTCTTCTAGTTTTGTTCTATCCCAGCCCAGGCCAATGCAGCCAACCAGAGAGTGAACCAGGATCAAAGACCTCTGGCTCTGCTGTTTCTCTCCAACTCTGATTTCAAGTAAATAAATAAATAGTTTTTTTTTAAGTAGAAGGTTGAACGTTTATTCCAAGGACAGATATAACTTCAGGTTTATTTAACACCGAAAGAGAGGCAAGCACATTATTTTCCCATTAATTGAGTCTTCTACTAAGGATTCATTAAAACTTTCTATAGAAACACATTAGCAATGGCACATTTTCCAAATGCAGGTCCCCTAAAGCCTTGGGTTATCTGAAACCAGCAGGGGAGGGTGGCACTTTCTCACTCTTTTCTCTCTATTCAAGGGATTCTACAGCTAGAGGCCAACAGCATGAACTGAAAAAGGAGGAGCTGTGTTACCCTTCTTTCCATTGGGCTTTGACATCTAACCCTTGCTATTAACAAAAGACTAGATGAACTCACCCAATGGGAGATGCAGGGGGACACTGTACATCACGAACCAGCTCTCCTTCAGGTTCTTTCTTTTTCACTGTGTCTGTTGAGTCTAGGCTTTCAGATAGCAATTTTCTTTTTTTCCTTTTAAGATTTATTTATTTTTATTGTAAAGTGAGATATATATAGAGAGAGCAGGAGAGACAGAGAGGAAGATATTCCGTCAGATGATTCACTCCCCAAATAACTGCAATGGCCGGAGCTGAGCCGATCCAAAGCCAGGAGCCAGGAGCTCTTTCAGGTCTCTCATGCGGGTGCAGGGTCCCAAGGCTTTGGGCCATCCTCACCTGCTTTCCCAGGTCACAAGCAGGAAGTCAGATGGGAAGTGGCACTGCCGGGATTAGAATCCGTGCCCATATGGGATCCTGACACATTCAAGTTGAAAACTTTGAGCCGACAGGCCATCGTGCCAGACCCAGCAATTTTCTTTTACAATATAATCAACTGATCCTCTGCAAGGTAAGATAAAATACCTTTTTCTTCTTGATTTGGGTGCATCCTAAGGCCTACCTGATGGTTGGACTATAATATTCACCAATTCTAAAAGGTAGACAACTTGGTGACTATGTTAAGAAATAGGTGCTGCTTGCCATGCTATCAATCAAGTCTTGCTTTCCTCTTTGATAGGATTCTTTCTTGTACTCGTCAGATTTGGACCAAACAAGTTTCATTTCATTCTCTTTAGTTCAGTAGTCCAGAACCTTGCTATATACTAAGTAGGAGCAAAGGGGAAATGATTAAAGGAAAGCCTGTGAACATAAAGTGAGGCTGGCTAGCATTCCACCAAATATAGAAGGTACCACTGGTCTAAACATTATAAATGAGGTTTTCACCCACAGCAGCACCTACAGAGAAAAGGAAATGATCCCCAGAGCAGGTTAAACTCAGCACAAGTGACCCATGCACTTGCTGTTAAAGGGGCATGCCAGAGACCCCAAAGAAAACATAACAAAGAACACAGAATCAAACATGACTTCCAAATCGAAAGTCACAATAGCAGACACAAAAGTTGTTTTGCATACTCAAGCCCCACCCCATCTTCTAGCAGCTTGTATGGTCTACATCAAGGTCACTGTGGGCAGACACATATTTACTTGAACAATGGTTAATGGCATCTTTCAGCTATTCTGGCAAGCTCAGCTGGGCACAGAAATGTAAAAGCCTTTGCACTTAAAAAAAAAAAAAAGAAGAAAAACACACTTCTGAGGCTCCCTTAGCAATCTGCAGCATCAAAAATACTTGTTCCATCCCATTCTTTTTTTTAATTGACACAATGTAACAACATCTATTTATGGGGTATAACATGATACTTTGAAATACACACATATCAGGAAGATCAAGCTAATTAGCATGTATTAACTCCAATTCTTACCACTTACATGTGGTGAGAACACCTAAAAATTACTCTCTTGGGGGCTGGTATTGTGTTGCAGCAGGGTAAGACACTATCAAGATGCAGGTTTGAGTACCAGCTTCTCTGCTTCCACTCCAGTTTCCTGCTAGTATGCATTCGAGGACAGCAGCAAATGGCCCATGTGGGAGGATAGGCTGGAGTTCCAGACTCCAGGCTTCAGGCTGCTGCAGACCCAAGTGTTGTAGCCATTTGGTGAGTGAAGCAACAAATTGAAGATCTCTCTCCTCCCTCCTTCTCCTCCCTCCTTTTCTCCCTCTCCCTCTTAGCCTGTCACTGCCTTTCAAATATATATATGTGTGTGTGTTTATATATACATTTATATATTATTTTATGTAGTATACATTTATATACATACTGTTTGTATATATTATGTACATATACACAAAATACACATATACAATAGATACATATAATTATATATACATAACACTGCATATGTATGTATATTATTTATATACTTATGAATACATTGTGTATATATTACTATATATAAGTACATACTTATATGTGTATATACATACACACACACATATATATTAAATCTACTTTTAGTATTTTGTACTGCATGGGCTCCTCGACTGAGAATGAGGATATGTCCTAGAAAACGTACCTTAAATTGAGAATATCCTATATGGAAGTGATATTGAATACACCCGAACTACAGAACAGCTTAACTTAGCAGCATAGCACACTGTGAGATCTCAGATGTTTCTTGTCACAATGAGGTGGCTCGCAGGGTGCTGTGACTGTCACCCAGCATGGTAACTGTGGATCACAGTGTGTGTCATTCGCCCAGAGACTTTCAAGTATGGTTTCTACCAAATGTTCATGTAAGTAACACGTAGTTTATAACTCTAGTCATTGCAAAGTTACATAGAGTTCATTGCCTTCTGTCTTCCTGACATTTGGATCCTTTGACCAACAGCTTCCTCCAGCCCACCCAACTTCCAATCCTGCTTGCCACTATTCTATTATCTCCTTTGACAAGTCAAACTATTTTCACTTACCTAATGCTATTCTGTTTTCTTCTAGGGAGTCTATGCCAGATGGCTACTCCAAGCATCACAGGCTCGACTAAATGTTTTGCTATTATGCTCACTATTTTGTTTGCTTTTTCTGAACATATGGGAATTGGTTTCCACCATATGGTATTTTTATTCCATCTTAAGTCTTCATTTGGTTATTCACCTGGAGTTTTCCATTTTTTGGTTTGCTTTCTTTTCATGGGATAAGCATAAACAGTTTTGAGTTCCAATCCTGGTTCAATGACTCAGTAAAATCATGTGGGTATGTTATTCAGCATTCTTAATATTATTGTCTCCTCTATAAAAATGCAAGTAATAAATATCCCATTGAGTTATTTTGAAAAAAATACAATTTGCTTATGCTACCAAAGTACCTAGCATGTGGTAGATGCTAAATAGAATTGCCTCAGTAGAACACAGAAGTTTAAAATCTTTCTCTGGGGCCTGGCAGCGTGGCCTAGTGGCTAAAGTCTTCGCCTTGAACACCCCGGGATCCATATGGGCGCCGGTTCTAATCCCGGCAGCTCCACTTCCCATCCAGCTCCCTGCTTGTGGCCTGGGAAAGCAGTCGAGGACGGCCCAAAGCCTTGGGACCCTGCACCCGCGTGGGAGACCCAGAAGAGGTTCCAGGTTCCCGGCTTCGGATTGGCGCGCACCAGCCCGTTGCGGCTCACTTGGGGAGTGAAACATCGGATGGAAGATCTTCCTCTCTGTCTCTCCTCCTCTCTGTATATCCGGCTTTCCAATAACAATAAAATCTTTAAAAAAAAAATCTTTCTCTGCACAAGGATGTTTAACTCCAGACCCCACTGTATAGACAAGAAAATAAGTTCAGACTTATGAAACTTTTGTCCTAGCTACTTTCCCCCAGACAAGTACAGCCTGTGAGTTACCCACACTAGTTATCTAGTATTCAGGAGACATCACATGCACCTGACTTGATGCTGCAATCTGGCCTGTAGCCAGATTCTGTGTCCTCTTTGGAGTCTACCGAAAGCACTAATCATGGCTTCTCTAGGTTTCTGCATTTCAGTTTTCTGTACTCAGTTCGTACAAGTTATTTCTGTGAACAAGAGGGAAAACATTTTTGTTTGGACCATATAAAATCTCATATAATAACACTGCATGATACTAGCACTCATGTAAAAGCTAGAGATAGACCACAAAGCGTAAGGATTAAATTGGGGTCTTTTCAAAAGTCCACAGTTCACAACCTCTCATTAATCCTAACAAAGAGCCCTATGCATAACATCATAGAGGAGTCCCCAGTCTCCTCTAAGCTGTGCTTTAACGGATGCTTGTGTTGTCATTGCTGTATTGTAAACCTTCCTGAGGCAGAGAATTTTTTATTTCTAGCTCTATCACACCAGTGACCCTGATATTAATTCTGAATAGCATTGACTGCATTTTAATATGCTTCACCTTTGCTCCTGTTGAACTGTTCTCAAGTCGTTCTGAGCATAGGTGAGCAGAGGAGCACAGGTTTCACTTACCGATGCATGCAGTTACTACAAATGTGCTCCTTATCTCCTGCAAGTGTGTGTGTATTGCTAGGTACATATTTTAAGAAGTTGAACAAATGTTAGAGTGAGAACTGTCAAATAAGAGCATAAAACCAGTGTTTACCACAACTCATCCATGTTTAGAATGGTGTGTGGCATCTTGATAGAAACAAGGCAGTTTACACGGCTCCTGACTTGAGAGCTGTTGTACCTTTAGTGAGCAGGAAAGTTGGTATATTTCTTTGCAAATAAGGGTGGCTAGTGATTGCTCATTTTGCTAGATTTGAAAGATTCACTGTCCTATTTATGACAAAGTTGTTACATACTTTATAAAATGCAATTTCATTTGAGATCATTAATAATTGCATTTCATGTATTATTACTAATAGCTGGCCTACAATTTGCAAACCTTCAGTATTTTAAAATTCTTTTTATGAGTGTTCAAATTTATTGGCATATCCTCTGATGCGCTGAGGGCTGTGAATTGTTTTGTTGTTGTTACTGTTGTTGACTAAATGTCCTATGTCTAAGATCAAAGTGTTTCTAATAACTTGACACCCACTTTGCTTGATTAATTTTTATGTGTTATTAAGAAATACATTCAGAGTAATCTCAGGAGCAGTGAATCTTTGTTTTGAGATGACTGGTTATTCCCTTTACCTCATCTAAGGAATAAAATAGATAATCCAATTATAAGAGTAGAATCCATTTTGGGGTCTACATTGGCTTATTGGTAACTATCAAAACAAAATAATCCTAATAGGTATTGAGATGGAGTTATTAATATAATCCATCAATTGATTCAACAGAAAAAAATGTACTCATCACTGAATCACGCATTGGGAATGAATGTAAGTGAATCCTAAGTTAAAGGAATAGTGTTCCACATGACAGGAATGATTTCTTTTAACACTTTTTGACACCCTTCTTCAAGATGAGGAAATTGTCTACCTTTAATCAAATCTCATGAGGAAATTGTAGGAAATGAGAAGAGGGATGTGATCTGATGGGGAAAGCTATCGACTCCACACAGAATGCCGCACTCTGTTCCACTGGCATTTGGGAATTCATTTTTTGTTGTTTCCTCCATTCCGTGCTCTGTGCACCCATGGTGGTTTCTTCCATTCTGAGACACTGGGTCACAGAAGCATTTGTCCCACTGCCCTGCCGGTGAGCCCTCACCGCTTTGTGTAGCCTCATTTCACAGGATGCCAGAAGTGTCTCAGCATCTTTCTGAAGATGCACAGTGAGAGAATAATCAAGAGAGTGTCACCCCTAAAGGGGGGCTCCATGCCTATTCTTACAGGAGCTAAAAATAAAACAGCTTATTCCCCTCCCCAATCATGGAAGATCATCTAGTGACACTGTCAGAACCCAATCACATTTCACAGCGATCCTACAACCCCTGACTTCTATCACAAGAAAGAATCATTAGGACTTGGGGTGTGATAACCTAGGTCCTTACTTCTATACTTCCCACTAAAACAATAAACTTTAATTTAGGTATCAAATCTACTCAGGAGGCAAGTCCTTTGAAGTCAGAACCTGTGCTCTTTCTACCCAAAGTCCAAAAGAAGTGTGTTCAATCATCTTCCAACAGCATGAAAGAGGTTGAAGCTTACATGTACACTCAGGCTAGTGTGTACAACAGCAAAACATCGAAGAGTAGAGCTGGGACTCAAATTGAAACACTTCAATATGGGATACAGGAAGCTCAAGTTATAACAGTTCTTGCCAAATGCCAACTCAATAACAACATCTTTAACATAGCTTTGTATTATCATTTCAACTACAAGCATTGTTTTAGACACTTAATAGCAAACCCTTGCTGGCCATCTTCACTAGAGGTAATGTGTGCTGTCTTCGTACAAGACACAGACCAATGCCAATCAATGCCAATACTGGTCATAAAATGATTGAGCAGTTGGGTCTATAGCTTCAGGACATATTTATCAAGTTCCTACAGCTTTTGTTGAGCTCAATCAACTATTCAGTAGAGATCTAAGATTCTATATCCAATAAATACATATCAGTAAGTTCCAAGTCTATTTGCCTGTGTTCCACTATCAGTATTTTAAAAAGTTTTATTTTCTAGAGTCTTCTATGGGGAAGAACATAATGCATATGCTGGAAATTAAGTGATGAGATAAAAACAGATTTACTTGCAATCTCTACTTTCACTTTCTATGATCATCTTCTCTTACTCTGTAGTCAGAAGGTATTTCTAAAATTCAGCTATTAACCCATTATGTTTATTCGTGTTTCTCTACCATTATTTACATTTTATCCTTTTCCAGTTCGTAATATGCTTGTGTGTTTTCAGAATCTATCTTCTATGTCTCCTAATTCTCCTCTCAGATTCCCCATTTCTGTATCTTGTGTTCTGACCCCATTACTCCATACTCAGCTATTTCGGATCTATTACTCAATCAACATATGCAAAATTACATTTTTTAAAAAAAAGTTTACTTACTTGAAAAACAAACATAAACATACTATTTACTACCCAAATGTCCACAACAGCACGGGCTGAGCTAGGATGAAGACAGTAGCCTGGGTCTGCACCTCCAACGTGGAGGGGACCCAAGTATTTGAGTCACCACTTCATGCCTTCCAGAATGAACCTTGGCAGGCACGTGGCAGCATTGGGAGCAGAGCTGAGACTGTAGCCAGGCACGGCAACGTGGGATGCAGGTGTCCCATGAGGCAGCTCAAGGGCCCTAAATGCCCATCCCATGTTTATTTTCTGTTTGAATTTCAGTAAGCACTTTAGTAATTTGTAAAAATTATAACAATAATTTTCAAAACATCTGCTTCTTGTTTAATTATCACTCGCTTTTATTTTTCTAGTATTCCCATTTGGTTCTTTCAATGGACAAAAAGAGGTTTTATTTTAGGAGATTCTGAGTGTTTGGTTGTCTGTATTTTGGGAATATTGATTCTCAAGCTTGGTAAATTGTTTACATGCTTTTTATTATTTTGATCTTCTCTAGTAGTCTGGGCTTCTTGATTAGGGAGTTTATCTTTTGTGGAAAATCAAGTGATTTCAAGGAGGCAACAGAGAGCGTTGGCTAGGATAGTGTTGAATAGCACCCAGATAATGGTAGGGCTACCTACCTGAGATTTAATCTTCTATTTCCCCGGCCTTCAGTCCAATTTACCTGTATAAGTCCTCATTCTTCTTTATTTAAGTATTCCTACATGTATTCTCCATAGTCTGCCTTTTCTTTGGTTTAAAATAATAAAGTATTCATTTCTACAAGTATCTGCCCAATATTTTTCAAGAATTTACAGCAGACAGGAGAGAACTGAATGTGTGTTTAATTCTCAACACACTATCTTGAATCAGAGGTCTTTTCCTTTTCTTGTCTCAGCTTTGCTTTTACTCCAGTGATGAACAGA
Organism: Ochotona princeps; assembly: GCF_030435755.1. NCBI lineage: Eukaryota > Metazoa > Chordata > Mammalia > Lagomorpha > Ochotonidae > Ochotona > Ochotona princeps. Next base: position 18,587,587 of record NC_080854.1, on the reverse strand, counting down.
GGGCTAACCAGCAGCAGAGCTTGAGGAAGTGGGTGGCTAGGAGACCCTGTGTATGCTTCTGATCACTGCTTCTTCTAAGAGCAAGCCTTGTACAGGCCAGGGGATGGAAGGTCTGTGTTTTGGTCTGAAAAGGAGTCTAGCCTTCACAAACACCTATTTTTAGCTTTGCTGTTGGTTTTTGAAATAGCCTGAGGGAAAAGCTGCTATCTCAGCTTCTTCACTGATGCTCCCTGCTCTCCTTTCCCCTCAATTCAATTTGAAAATAGACCTCTGCTATGAACTTGGCTAATAGTTTGTAAGCCCCAAATGTTCCTAATCCATGAAACAAGATTTGCTTCATTCTTATACATTTTTGTATTCTATATATTTATTTGGGGGAATAACTTATTCTAGTTACATACATTTTGTTGCAAAACAAAGCATTTTTTATAGCTGAGCAGTAATCCATATATACCACCACTTATTCAGTCATTAATTGATGGGCATTTTGGTTGATTCCCTGTCTTAGCTATTGCAAATTCAGCTGCAATAAGTATGGGGATACAAATAGTTCTTTTGGATGCTGCTTTCATTTCTTTTTGGTAAATTACAAGATACTGAATAGGTAATACATATACACATTTCAAAATTCAAAAGATGTAAAAGTGTATATGGTGAAACTAAATATCTCTTTCATACTTGGTTTCTAAGAACTCCTCACCTCCTGCAGCTCAAAGGGTTGTTTTCAAGTACCATATATGTAGATAGACATATCAATAGAAACATTAAACATAGTTTAAAGGATGAAATTCAAATAGCCAACACTCACGTGAAAAAAATGCTTAGGATCCTGAGCCATCAGCAAAAAGCAAATGAAAACCACGAATAGGCATCACCTCACCCCACTATAATGGCTATCATACAGAAATCACAAAATAATAAATGTTGGCAAGCACATGGGAAAAAACTACCCTAATCCACTATTGGTGGGAATGTAAGCTAGTGCAATCATTATGGAAAACATTGTGGCCCAGATATTTAACTTTGGCTAATCCTCAGTGCCCGCTCTGTGTAGCTGGGTCCTTACATGACTCTCCTCTTCTTTCTTGACAGTAGTAAGACTCGAAACACTTGATCAAATCCCTGAGCAATTCCATGGAATTTAAGTCCACATGTCTTTCTAACTTAAAATAATTTTTTCAAATACAGTAAGTTCATACTTTAAAACTTCAAAATGAATGATCTATTTACACACAGAGATGCCATGAAGAGTGCCCATCTGTTTACAAAGGATTCATGAGTGATGCAGGTCTGTCTTGAATTTTCAATCTGTTATGTTTCTGCCATTCAGTAATTTGCTTAAACAAGCAATTAATTCCAAATGCATCAGTGGCTGCATCAGATCTGACAGGCCTGGCTTCTGAACTATTTAACATGTGGTCTGTGACCTAATACTTCAGTAAATAACTTACTTGCCTTGTTATCTAAATCTGTGTTGTTTTTCCCATGACTAAATTTCCTGGAGACAAGATTGAGCAAGAAATTACAGGTAATGAAGAAGAGGATGTTAAACTGTATGTTACATAACAGGCAAGAGATGTACTACAAGTTTTTAATCTAACTGGATTACATTTAAAGTTCTTGAATATGAAGGAGGCACTTAGAAAGAAAAGAAACAACCTAGCCCATTATTTCTGTATAATAAATACAGAATTCTCATCCCACAATAGGCTACACATGTTGTTTCTGTTTCAGAGATGATATTGCAGTGACTTAAGTCTCTGCCTTTTTCTTGAGATTTTATTTATTTGAAAAGCAAAATTACAGCGATTGGGAGAGTCACATCTTTGGGCCAGGCTGAAGCCAGTAGTCCAAACTCCATCTGGGTCTCCCAGCACGGGCCCAAGCACATTGGTCATCATTCACTGCTTTCCAAGGCACGTTAGCAGGAAATTGGGTTAGAAGCAAAGGAGTGTGGACTGGGACCAACATTCAAATCAGAAACACCAGTGTTGATCGCTGCTTAATCACCTATACCACATCACAGCCCCTTAAGGTTTCGTTTATTTTATATACCAAATTTGGGAGTTCAAATTTTTCTTGTTAAGATTTTTATTGGAAAGTCAGTTATACAGAGATGAGGAGAGACAGAGAGAAAGATCTTCCGTCTGCTGATTCACTCCTCAAGTGACCACAATGACCGGAGCTAAGCCGATCCAAAGATGGGAGCCTAGAGCTTCTTCCAGGTCTCCCAAACGGGTGCAGGGTCCTAAGGTCTTGGGCTGTCCTCTACTGCTTTCACAGGCCACAAGCAGGGAGCTGGGTGGGTAGTGGGGCCGCCAGGATTAGAACCAGCACCCAAATGGGATTCCAGCATTTGCAAAGTGAGGACTTGAGCCACTAAACTACCACACTGACCCCTCAGTTTTTTTTTAACTTACTTTATTTTTATATCTCCATTATGAAAAAGATAATGGCTTTTCTTCATATAAGGAACCAAATAATCCTTTGTTTCATTTTCCTTGAAAACATTTGCTTTTAGGAAAAACACATGGTTGAGTCAAATATCCACATGGTTAAAACTAATTTTAAAAATAAAAATATGAAAAACTCAAAAATATTCATATTTGTGGGGAATCAAAAATAATAAAACATATACTTCATAAATTCAAAAATTTTTAAAGATTTATTTTTTTAAAGGCAGATTTATAGAGAGAAGGAGAGACAGAAAGATCTTCCATCTGCTGGTTCAATCTTCAAATGGCCACAATGGCCGGAACCAAGCCAGTCCAAAGCCAGAAACCACAAGCTTCTTTCGGTTCTCCTTTGTGCATTCAAGGTCCCAAGACTTTGGGCCACCCTCTACTGCTTTCCAAGGACACAAGCAGGGATTGGATAAGAGCTGGAGCAGAAGGGACACAAACTGGTGCTCATATGGGATCCTGGTGCTTGGAGGTGAAGGATTAGGCAGTTGAACTATCATGCTGGGCCCCCATGCACCTTAATTTTTAACATAATATTTTATGAACAAACTTTATTTTTAAATGCTTTATTTCTAAAGTGTTATTATTGCTTAGAGAAGCACACACAATAAATAAAGTATTCTGGATGGCTGAGACCATCCTGTCTGGCATTAAAAATTAGCATCTCTATTAGTCACAAAGTAGAAAAATGCATTGGCGGGTAATTGAGGATTAACAGTATCTCAAAAGAATAAAGGAGAGACTCTGACTCTTGGGGTTTTAATAAATCAATTTACAATTGCTTAGATTTCAAAGCATAAAATAAAGTCATGACATTCTCTTGTACAAATTGATAGCACGTTTATCATCCTTTCTGTAAGTCAAATGTGACCAATGTAATGCCTGATCTAGTACAACCACCCCATATTCAGACTTCCTTTTAGTAGAGAGAAAGGCTTGTAAGTGTGGCAGTCCACCGAGACACACTGTCAATCATCATTATACAACTCCTTGAACATTTCTCTCTCCCCTGTCCCTGGATGGAAACTTACAAGCGTTCCCTTCCTCTTTTAAATTTCAAACAAATCTTCAAGCCTCCAAGAGTCTCTAAGAGTGAGTAGCTTCCACTTCCCCACATTGTCTCTTGGGTGTGAATCTGTTTGCTTAATAAGGCATCACACTCAAGACACAACCAAAGAAGACATACACTTTTTTATGCTGCAGTTTGACAGGCGAAATTACTGACACAGTTTCTGTGCAGTGCTCCATGTGTATGAAGATAACGTGCAAATAGAGAGGTAAAGAGTATGCTGGATTGGAGACCCTGCGAGACTCTTTGGACACTTCCTGCCATCTGGTTTACTGCTAAAGGTAACATGTGCATAGTTTTCTGGGTCATGCTGTACCAAGCATTCCTCAGGTACCCATCAGCTAAGTAATCACTATTTTGGGAGCTGGGCGTGGATTATAAACACAGCAGGCCTGACAGCCATTTTCACAAAGGCCTCCCTTCAAGGTCCACCTTTAGCCAACATCTAGCTTGGATTTCAAGAGGTTTCCCACTATTTCCAGATTTTCTAAAAATGGTTCCTTGTGCTAACCTATTGGGCAAAAAGTAAAGTTTATCCTTTCTAACTGCTTACCTTCTGGGTTATTAGACTTTCCCCCCAATTAAAAAAAAGCCTAAGTGTTTGAGCCTATCTGATTGGGCACCATCTTGCACATACAGTCACAACCTGCTGCTGAGAATATTAAAGACATCCTGGGTGATTCCTCTGAGTGAAGACTGTTGGAAGCTTGGACCCAGTCTCCCTCATTTTGGCTCCACTTACTGATTTTCCTTTGTTTCCTTTTGTGATAAATCATAGCAGCTGACTATGCCTAGCATATCACTGGACCTCAGGCTGATCTTGGGGACCCTGGCAGAGAATTCAAGTATTATTATTACATTACAGAGGAAAAATCAAAAGCATAGAAAACTTAAGGAAATCCCAAAGTTCTTCCCAAGGGTTTCAGTTAGGGTCAAAAGCCATTCTGGGCCCTTACAGTCATTGGGATTAGATGGAAGACCTCTCTCTCTGTCTCTCGTTTGCTCTCTGTAAAATCTGCTTTTCAAATGAAAATAAATAACCTTTTTCAAAAATCATTCTGGACCCTGTGGATGGGAAGGAACAAAATATTGCTTAACACCTTAATCTTCCATTGAATTAGAGACACTTTTTACAGACTGCACTGCTCTACTGTCAATGAGAATGTTCACTCTATTTCCTGCTGATACATACAAATGTAAGAATATATAGAGGGGCTAGCTCTATGGCTTAGCAAGCTAAGCCTCTATCAGTTGTACCAGTTCATCAGCTGGCTGCTCCACTTCCAATCCAGCTCCCAGTTTATGGCTTGTGAAAGTAGTAGAGGATGGGCCAAGTGCTTGGGCCCCTGTACCCATGTGAGAGACCCAGAAGAAGCTCTTAGTTTCAGACTAGCCCAGATATGTCTGTTGAAGTCATCTGGATGGAAGACTTTTCTGTCTCTTCTTCTCACTTTGTAACTCTGCCTTTCAAAAAAAATAAACATTTCAAAAAAGAATTTTTGAAGAAAAATTAATTTTTTCAAAGTATCAGCGTTTTAACACAATGTAGCCAAGTGCAATAGTTTATGTATTTATACATTGGCTTCTGTGCTACAATAACATAATTGTATTGGGTCAATAGAGACAGTAATGGCCTGCAAAGTCTTTACAAAAAAATTTCTAGAATGTTAATGGTCAAGGTCTTTGACTCCCAGCAAATTATATGGCAGTCTTAGTGTTTCACCTTCCACATGTAATTTCTGTAGGCACCTAATCCTGAGCAAATTCCTGGAATTCCCTATAATCCAAAGGCCATGCTACAAATTTTGACATTATAAACTTGGAGAAAAATCACTTCTTTAAAAAGATTTATTCATTTTTTTTATTGCAAAGTCAAATACACAGAGGGGAGGAGAGCCAGAGAGAAAGATCTTCCACCCAATGATTCACTCTCCAAGTGACAGTAATAATGGCCAATGCTGCACCGATCCAAAGCTAGGACCTAGGAACTTCCTAGGTGGGTGCAGAGTCCCAAGGATTTGGGCCATCTTCGACTGCTTTCACAAACAAGCAGGGAGCTGGATGGGAAGTGGAGCTGCTGGGATTAGAACCAGCGCATATATGGGATCCCAGTGCATGCAAGGTGAGAACTTTAGCCACTAGGCCATCACACCAGGCCCTGAAAAATCGCTTTTCAAATGGGTTACAGTTTCCTTATCTTTCATCCCATAATAGATGGGAATAACAGTATTCTAACAGAACTATGAACCTTGTGAATTAATGCAGTATAAGGACTTTAATATAAGATCTTAAGAAATAGTACTTGCAAAAAAAAAAGAAATAGTACTTGCTTCTACTTTTTACAGTACAACAGTACTTATTTTTAACTCCTAGTACAGAACATAGCATATTGTGGATGATCAATAAAAGTTAAAATGCACTCTGATTTCAAATATATAATATACATGTTTAAAAAATTGAAATGCAAAGCATGTCTTATTGGCAGGCTGTATTAGAAAGAGCCCATGTTTCTGGAGTCATGAGACTTTGATCCAATTCCAAGATCCATCACTGAGCAGCTGAGAAAAATCTAAGTAAACTGATTATATTCCACGAGTGTCAGCTTCATTCTCATTGTTAATATTCCTGTAACATTTGCCTGGTGCATATTTTCTCAGATCCTAAGACTAAAATGGTACTTGAGACCAAGATGTCACTCCTATGATCCCTAAAATCCAGCCCCTTTGTGCCATACTGACTTCCAAACTTTTCTCAGCACTGCAGTTTACTTCAGGCAAAAAAAATCATCTTGACATTAGAAGTCATTTTGAACAGACTGTCTTATATCTCAGTGCAATTTCCCACATATCCACTCCAGACTATTCTCTGCATTTATCAGATTGTGCCTGACCTAATTTGTAAAGACTGCAATGAAAAGAGGCTCGTGAAAAACCTTCAGCTCTTTAGTAGAGTCCCTTTTCTCCCTCCAAAGATCTAGGTCAGAATGACCCAATAGCTATAGCTCAAAAGTATCACAAAATCCAGTGGCATCTGAAGAGAGATTACAAAGGGTGGAATGTCCAACAGTTGCTGGCACACCTTTAGTGGGAAGCAGTGGAGTTGAGAATCATTGCAAGAGTTAAGGAATTCAAAAATGCCTGGCATTTTAAAAAACAACCCTGTGAAGAAATGGCTAAAGGAAATGAGCAGACATTTTTCAAAAGAACAGATTCAAATGGCTAACAGTCACATGAAAAGATGCTCTGGCCCTCTAGCCATCAGGGAGACACAAATGAAAACCACATTGGGGTACCACCTAAATCCACTGAGGTTGGCCTACATTCAGAACTCTACTGACAACACCTGCTGGTATGGATGTGGAGAGAAAGGTACCTTCCTTCACTGCTGGTGGGAGAGCTGGCTAGTACAACTCTATGGAAATCAGTTTGGAGAGTGCCTAGAGAATTGTGAATAAACCTGCCATATAGACCGAACTATCCTGCTCCTAGGAATATGCCCAAGGGAAATGAAAACTGCATACAGGAAGGGGATCTGTAATCCTATATTCACAGCAGCACAATCTACAGTAGCAAAAACATGGAAACAACCCAGTTGCCTCCAAAGAAAAGTCGTAAAAGAAACTATGGTACATCTACACCATGGAATATTACTCAACCATTAAAAAGAATGAAATTATAGCATTTCCAACTAGATGGTCCCAACTAGAGACCATTATTCTCAGTTAAATAAGTCAATCCCAAAAGGACAAATATCATATGTTCTTTCTAATATAAGGAAGCCATCATGCAAGTTATAAGTTCAATAACCCTTTCCATACTGTTTTTACTGCATCCCATGTGTTTTGATGTTTTTTTATTTAGTTTTAGTTTTTTCCAAATGGTTTCTTTTGTTGAATTCATCACTGGCTCATGGATTGCACGGTGGCATCATTTTACCCAAGAGGCTTTTGTGTTTTCTTTTTAGCACCAATGTGTTGGTTTCAGTGGCGTGCTTTTTCAACTCCATGGTGCTGTAATTTGGTTGTCGTTGCCTTAAATTCATACCTGTTGTTGACCTTATTTCATGGCATCTCATTTAAGGGAATATATAGTGATTGCGTAGTAGAGACTACCATATTCAGATGTGAAAATACAATGAAATATGTATCCGTTTTTCAAAATCAAAGATGGGCTCCTAATGAAACTGTTGGACATATCTAGACAATGGGATGCTGGACTGTCTAACATTGTCTGTACCAGCAATGTCGGGGCACACTTAAATAACAGGCTGATGGAATCATGACCCCTTATGAAAGACTATACTATTGTAATAATATGGGGAAAATCAGTCGGGGGGGGTGGGAAATTGGGGGAGGGAATCCCAGACCCTATGGAATTACACCATAAAATTCAAAATAAAAAGAAAGAATTTAAACTAAAAAAAGTAAACAAATCTTTAAAAAAAGAAAAAAATATATCAAAAAAAGAAAATAAGCCATGCATAGGAGAGATGTACTACGTGTTCTCACTCATTTTTGGAAGCTAAAGTGGTTGATATTATGAAAACGTGGAATAGAATATTGGTCACTAGAGGCTAGAGAAAAGGAAGTATAAAGGGTGGTTGGATAATACAATAAGATAAAGAAATTTTATTGGATAGCATAGATGGGTGACCCACAACAATTTATTATATATTTCACATTCACCAGAGGAGAAGAATTGAAGGCTCTTAATGATCCGTCTTTGAGATGGAAAAGCTAGCTATAATTTCCACAGCTTCCTCCTTGTGCAGAGGCTTAAGGTGGCAGGCACTTCTCCACTCCTGGCAGGAGTGGCTTGGCCAGCTCTGTGGCTGCTCTGTCTCAAGTCTTTATTGGGTCAAGAAGGTACTAACGAAAAGTCACTCTCCGATCAGTGGTAGAAATGCAAGAGGGAGGCATCTTGCAGGCTGAGGCACGGGACTGGTACACTATACCTTTTTCACTATTCTCAGCATTGACAACGGACAACTCCAAAGTCAAGGACTAAGGAAGTATCCTCTGCTGCACGATGCGGCTATGTGAAGTGGATTCACACAGGAGTGATAAACTGGGGTCAGTATTTCCACCTATTACAGACTCACAGGACAAGATGGCCTCTGAGAACCTAGAAGTCATCTGATGAAGACTTCGGTTTGAAAGACAGAAATGTGAGTCACAGGATGTCTAAAAAATGACTCATTGGGAAAAAAATAGCTATTTGGACAATGATGAACCACATGATGATCATCTACTTTCTAAAGGATTAGCAGCTTACAAACAGAAGTGAAGTTATCCATCATAAGCATTCTTGCCTGATGGGTTTAGTTGACAGGTGAATGAGGGGAAACAAATCCAAAAGGCCAGAGGATAAAGCATAGAGACAATATCCTGGTGTCCATCTGCACACAGGACCAATCATGGGTCTATAACTCAAGGCACCAAATAAGTCCTTGGAGGATTAGGCAGAAGGACAAAATTCCAGTCCCATGGAAACACGTGCAGAGAGTATATGAAAGAACATCTTCCTCACTTCTCATTTTCCTGCCTTCTTTCTCTATTTCCTCAATCTTTTCCTTGAGTAAGGATGGAACTGTGGCTACCAGGTTTGACTGCCACTTACTATTGGCACATACCCTTGCCTTCTAGAAAATGTTGTACTCCTTATATGCATCATGATGGAAAATTACGTTCCTGAGAATAAACTAGTCTAACTCTAAAATTCTGTATTAGGAAATTCATATTCCTTTGTCGCATGTTCCAAACCTATCTCAATCTACTTAGGAACTGAATGTAATTTTGAGCCTCTTACAAAAATTATAACCTAGGTTCAGTGAATAATGCAATACCTTGTGCAAAGAGGTGGAGATTTTACCAATTAATGTGAGAAATTAATTCATAGCCTCTTTTGCATTGAGTGATTAATATGTAGGAAAGTTAATGTTGATTAACTGAGCCACTGAAAAAATTGTAGCCTATCTCTGTATTATTTGTTACTACCTAGAAATAGTCTGGGAATTACAGTGCCTCCAGTTGGGCACTGTAAGAGGCCTAAGTGGTTCCCATTCCAAAGATCAAGGAATGCAAATGTAAGGGTGGATTAGTCAACATTTTGTCCATGTGGCAAATACCTGGGAGAAGGCAACAGGTTTGTTTTGACTCACTCCGTTGGAGTCATACAGTCAAAGGTTACTTACCTTCCCTGGTGTGGCTGGCTGGAGGAAAGCAGTAGCAGCGGACTTAATGAGGAAAGATACCAGGGAAAGTCAGAGAGCAGTGACAGTGGCTAAGCTCAAATTAGCTCTCTATTATTAAGCACCCTGGGAGAACTTCCTTACAAAGGCATAGCCCTCATATCCAAAGATATCACTTCTGTTCACCTCTTAGATGCTGAAACTGCATTGAGTTTCTACTCTCATTGTACCATTAAACAAAGACTCTGGAACTTAAATATTTGCATGAATTTAGGGGCTGTATCAAGTCAGAGCAATGAGACTTCCCAGATTTCTACTGTGAAATCTTATTTGGTAGTTATTTGCATATGACATTTTATATATTAATTTAATACTATTTCAGTGTTGATGCAAATATAGTTCTTAAGCTTCAAATTAAACTTATTCTTTTCTAGTTTCCTTCTAATTTTACCCACTTTATTTAAAGGAATTATTCATCTCTTAATATGTTGCTGTGTATCAAAGAGTTAACCGCACCTTGAATGCGCTGTATTAGTTGACACCTTGATGTTTCTTGCCCATATTAATTCTTCTGCTGAGAATCTCCATTTGCTTCCTTTTGTATCAAGAAAATAAGGTCTTTCAGACTCAATCTCATCAGTATCACTTAGGTGAATTTTTCCTGTCTACTTCCGACACGTCCTATCTATCAAAGCGAAGCTGGGAGATTTCAACTGTGCTTTTGATCATACTGTGTTATAAGGTTTTTAGACATGCGTTCTGCTTCAAGGAAACTATGAACTACGTAATGGCAAAGGCATGCGGCTGGTGCAGTGGATCAATAACCTAATTCTCCACTTGCAGTTCCAGCATCCTACAAGGCACTAGTTCTAGTACCTGCTGCTCCACTTCTGATCCAGCTCAGTGTTCATTACCTGGGAAAGCAGCAGCAGAGGACCCCGACCCATGTGGGAGACCTAGAACAAGCTCCTGACTCCTGGCTTCAGATCAGCTCAGTTCTACTAATTTTGGAAGTGAAATAGCACATGGACTTTCTCTCTCTCCCTCTCTGTTCTCACTTCTTTCTCTTCTCTCTGTAAATCTGCCTTTCAAATACAAATAAATACATAATGACAAAGGCATTCCTTTTTGCAAGCATATTACTTAGGAATATCAGTAAGTCTTATAAAGTACATGGTCATCTAATGAACTAAAGGAAGGGATGGAAGGAGAAAGGAAGATATACTGGTTCCTTATTACTAATGCTGAATAAACTAGACCCTGCACTACAGGGGGAAAGTTTTTTTCCATTTTTGTCTTGGTATATATAAAATTTCTAATGTAGCTGAATTTTCTTGTTTTTTAAAAGGCATTTTCCTCTTTTGTCATCAAGTATAGAGAGCACACATAAGAGAAAAATGGGTCCCAAATGGGTCAGAAACTATATGGAAACATGGACCCACAACACTAAAGGGTGTGAAGAAAGCGCATTAGGAATCAAAATCAATGTTCTGATTAGGTTTGGGATGTAAGCAGCAAATGCTAGCTGAATTTGACTTAGAAAAGCGAAGATACACTGTAGTATGCATCTCTGTTCCCAAATAAAAAATGGGCTCCCAATGAAAATTGTTAAATATATCTCAACAATGAGATAACGGACTTTCTACCATTGTCTATAGCTAAAATGCCATGATTCACTTAAATGGCAGAATGATAGGCTTGTGACTGCTGTTGAAGGACTATACACTATTGTTACAATACAAGAAAAAACAATACAGAGGGTAGGTTGGGGGAGGGTGAAAGGGGAACCCCTAAACCCATGAAACAGTATGATGAAAAATAAAAATTTTAAAAAGATGTTTTTACTCTGCCTTTCAAATAAAAAATCTAGTATTTTTTTTTAAAGTGGAGAAATCAGACTGAAATGCTGTGGCAATGATGGCAATCCTTCAACCATCTGAGGGTAACAACCACACCCATCGACAAATTATCTTAATGTGACTTGCACATATCATGGCTAAATAACTGATATTTAATTATCACAACAAACTGTTTATTAAACCTTCTGTCCACATTTGTTATACATTATGTATTTTGAATAAAAGCATTGGCTATTATTAAAGCCACTTGCACCACCAATTATGTTTTATTTTATTTCAGGGCAGAGATGAAAAGACACAGAGATTTTTAATACCCCTCTTCCTAAATCAATTGTGCTTGGAGAGCAGAAATTGAATTCAGCTATGGAGTTCGGGAGAGGGTCCTCAAAGTCGTTAGATCTTCGGAAGCAGGGGCCTAGGAGGCAGTTCTCACAAGAGGATCAATTATACAAATTGACTGGGGTCTAGTCACTCACTGCTTTTGGCCTGCAACGTGATTATTTCTCCATGAATCCCAACAATGCTATCCTCCAGGCCACTCCCTGCTGACCAATGGCCACACCAATGGAGTCTGTTGAGTTTGGAATTTGAAGCTGCAGATTTTAAATTCGGAAACTCCACAACCAAGAGAGCCTAAATAAGTACCCTTCCTCTATAAGTACTCCTTTTAGGTATTTTCATCACAGTACTGAAAAGCAAATTAACTAATATGATCCAGTATTTCCACTTCTAAGAATAGACCCAAAAGAAATGAAAACAAGGACTTCCATTTCTATGTCTGTCCATAGCAACATTATTTACAATAATCAACGGATAAAAGTGACTCAAGAGTTTTCCAACAAATGACTAACTAGGAATTGGAACTGTGGCATAGCAAGTAAAACTGCCACCTGAGACACTGACGTTTTACACGGATGCTGGTTCATGTCCCGGCTACTACACTTCTAATGCAGCTTCCTGCTAATGGTCACCAATGTGGGAAACAGATAGACTTCCGGCTCCTGACTTCAAGCTGACCCAGCAAGGCCTGCAATCTGGGAAGTGAGCCAATAGATACAAGATCTCTTTCTCTCTGTGTAACTCCTTCAAATAAATATATTCTTTTAAATGGGTAAGTAAACAAAATGTGGTATATACATTTAATACCATATGATTCACTTTCAAAATTGAATACAATTCCTATATATGCTACAACATGGACAGAACTTATAAACACTATGCCAAATGAAGCAGCTTGATAACAAAAGAAAAGTGTTACACGATTCCAATTAAATGAAATACTAGATTAGTCAAGTCCATAAAGGTGGAGAAGAGAAGGACAATTGCTAGGGGATGCAAGAGGAAGGCACGGAAGTCAGGGTTTCATAAGTAGCGAGTTTCAATTAGGGAAGGTGAGGGAATTCCTCAGATAATGGTGCTGATGGCTACACAACAATGTGAGTGACGCTAACTGTACATCTTAACTATACATCTTAAAATGGCAAATTTTACATTGTGTATATTCTACCGCAACAAGAATGATGAAATTTAAGCACAAAAACTTCAAAACATAGATGTGTAGGTCAGTGAATGTGCATGGCTATGTCAAAGTATCTTCAAAACATCTTTTCACCATCTCTTTATGACAAATTATATAAAACAGCATCTAATAATAACCCTCTATCATAGAAACAGTTAAGTTTAACCAATTTCTTAGTACTCTGTAGAGAAAGGGAGAGACAAAGATAGACTAATCTTTAAAAAACAAATCTTGCCTGGAATAGTTCAAACTAATCCTGGTACATTTACAGAGGCAATTTCCATAACTTAAAAATAATTGCTGCATGGTTTCATTACAAGTAAATGTTTGCCCATATTGTTCAAAGGATCTAGCACATGGCCCAGAATTTTAAAATAATTATTGAATATTAGACCCATTAATAGAGGAAAATGTAGAATTCATTTAATTTTCACTTCAAACAGTGTCCTAAAATTTGATTAAGACGGGGGAGGGTGGCATAGTATTGCAGCTTGTGAAGACCTGCCTGTGACACTAACAACGCACACTGGAGTGCTGGTTCTACCTCATTTTTTATATGATCTAAACATGACTGGGTTCTGCCACATTTAATCTTTTTTTCCTCCACCTATTTGATCAGCAAAAAAGCTCATGTTCATTTGAAAACATTCATTCTTCTCACCTTTCTTCTGATTACTATTCATCCTAATTGAAAGTCACAAATGAAGAGCGATAGGTAGCATGCCAGGCTCAGTGAGGCACTTTGTGCATATCCTCATCTAATGCTTAACCCATGGATGAAGGATTGTCTTCATCAAAGCACACACAGCTGGGTGATCTTCCCCTAGATCGCAGAGATGATAGGGAATATCAGGCTTCAAAGCCAGGACCTGGAGACCAGAGTCTGTATGGGAACTATGCCTTTATCATATGCTAATACCACACTATCCACCCCTAAGCAACCCTCTAGTCCTTTCTTGTGGTACTCTCTCTAGCTCTAAGTATAGTGAGGAGAGAGCATCACGCAGTCTTCATTTTTTTAGTCTCAACCCGTTCTTGACTTCAGCCAGTGCTGACACATTTCTGGATTTGTAGACTGTTCTTACATTTTTACACAATCATTTTAAACATATTACGCTGATTTTTAAAACATAATTCTTGTTTTTGTTTTTGTTTTTTTGCCTTATGGCTATCATATACACTTTTGTCCAAAATTCAAAGATAATTCCAAATTTCTTATACAGAGGTCAATAAATACATTAACAGAATTACTGAAAATAATTGTGTGGTTGAGTATTATTGCCCAACCAATTAAATAAGTCATGATCAACATAATTTAATTACCAATTTTCAGATAATTAGAATGCCAATCTAAAACTAAAGCAGTATTAAATGCAGCATAATAGGTTTTTTCTGGAGGGCACAGTCCAAGCAGTATTTTTTCTAAGTATTCCTTATAACTGATCATCATTAAGCAATCCTACACTTTTATTAAGGAATTAAAAGAAGATGCATGGAACATGTAGCATTATAATGGCCAAAAAGATCAGTTAAAACACAGTTTTGAGGACTAAAGCAGTGGTTCATCTGGCTAATCCTCAGCCTGCATTGCCAGCATCTCAAAATGGGCACTGGTTTGAGTTCTGGCTGCTCCACATCTGATCTCTTTGCCTATCATCTGAGGCAGCAATGGAGGATGGCTCAGCTTTGGGGCAACTGCATCCACATGAGAGATCTAAAAGAAGCTCCAAGTTTGTGGCTTCAGATAAGTTTAGCTCTGACTGTTGCAATCATGTAGGGAGTGAACCAGTGGATGGAAGATAGTCTCATTCTCTCTCTCATTCTCTCTCTTGCTCTTGCTCTCCCCTCTCTGCAAATTTATCTCTCAAATAAAAATAAATCTTTAAAATGAAACCCTACTGTGTTTAATTCTCATGTGACTCATTTGAAACACATTGTTTCTGGGAATAGTTTCTATTGAAGTTTAAGGAGATCATTCATTTTTACCAAATGAAGGCAGGAATTATTGAAGGATTTTCAAAGAGGTATTTATTTATCTGTTTGAAAACCAGAGTGATAAGAAAGAGAACTCCTAAAATGGCCCCAAGATAGCCACAGATGTGCTAGATTGAAAACCAGGAGCTAGTAACCCCATCTTTGTCTCCCACATGCATGGCAGGAGCCCAGATCTCCATATAATCTGTGCTTTTCCAGGCACACTGGCAGGAAGCTGTGGCAGAAGCAGAGCAAGAAAGTACAAACTGACACAATAACATGGGGTACCATTGTCGTCAGGGCTTAACATGCTACAAGATAACACCAACCCTCTTGAGGGATTATAAATAATGTAGCTGAATTGTTTGTAGTCTCTGGGTTGTCTTACTCTTAAACCAAAATAATGGAAGCTTTTGAGCAAGACTGCAGTTCCTTTACACTGGCTTTGTCGTTTCATAGAAGGGAAATATGTATTGCATATTAACTGTACAGGACAAATTCTGGGCACTAAAAAAGGTCCGAAAACAAAGCTTATTTGAATGAGATTCATGTTCTACTCATTGACAGATAATAAAAGCACAAATAGGTAATTACTCACAAGCACTAAATAATTCATGGTCACTGTGAAGAAGACATCCCAAGTACTTGTTAGAAAAATGAAGGGGCCCGACACAATAGTCCAGCACCTAAAGTCCTCGCCTAGAACATGCCATGATCCCATATGAGCAGCAATTCTAATCCCAGCAGCCCTGCTTCCCATCCAGCTTCCTGCTTGTGGCCTGGAAAAGCAGTCGAGGATGGCCCAAGACCTTGGGACCCTGCACCTGTGTGGGAGACCCAAAAGAAGCTCCGGGCTCCTGGCTTCAGATTGGCTCAGCTCTGGCCATTGTGGGCACTTGGGGAATAAACCATCAGTTGGAATATCTGCTTCTGTGCATATCTGACTTTGCAATAAAAATAAATAAATGTTAAAAGAAAAAAAATGATGTAAACGTTGGCTACTATGATCTAGGAATGTCTGCTGAGAAGGTAACATCCTGACAACTAGAAAAAGAAGAAGATAGCCCAGTGGCAATCTGGATGAAGATCCAAAAGAAATCCAAGACAGAAATGTAGAGTGTGAAGGTCAGAAAGAATAGCTTGGCTTAAAGAGCAAGGAAACAGTGAGATGCACTGAGGTTCAAAGATAAAGTCAAATAAGCTATAGTGGGGGAGTTTACATCAGCCAATGGCATATCTCGTGGCTACTTCTGAGAGTTTCCCTGTACAGTGGGGAAAAGTGGGGCCAGCAACACTGGTGTGGAAATGACTGGGGACAGCCAAGCAGGAGACAAGTGTGCTGAGACCAGGATGCTAAGAATGACAGCACTGAGGAGTAGAAAGATGTGAAACATATTGTTGAAAAAAAAAATACCCAACTTACAGAAAAAAAAAAAAGAAAATAAAAATCACCTAAAAGTTTGGGGCTTGAGAAACTGATGGGCAAATGTACAAAATACCAAGAGAAAGCATGATAAGGGCACACTTGTCAATGGTGGTGACATAGATAATTCTTTTCAAGTCATGTTAATTTATGGGGTAGTTAAATGTACATCATGGAAAATAACGTCATCCACGAGGCTAGATTTCAACAGAAATGTCTGAATTAAGTGGTATTAATTTGCTAGTCATTAGCATGGCATTATTTGAAATCATTGGATTGGATATTCGCATCTAAGATAAAGATAGTTCAAAGCAGGGGAGGAAGAGGCTAAGTTGTGGGTACTGGAAGATTTCTTTAGATGCCCAGAAAAGACGTGGTTCATGAAAATGACCTTGAGGAAGCCGTCACTGAAGTGGGGAAAACAAGTGTGGTGAGGAATGACATCAGCAAGATGCCAGAATGGGGAGCTCCAGGCTTCTCATAGAGACAGCTACCAGCAATGCATAAGGAATCCAAAACCAAGGAAGAGGGTTCTTCACAGCAGGTGCCGATGAAATAGTCACATGACACTCAGTGTGAAGCTCTCTGGCACCTGCTGCCCAAAGCCTAATCTCCATCCCCTTCCAGACTCCCCCACACCAAGTTGCAACTGCCTGCTCCCAACTTCTCCCCGGAGAGGAAAAGTGAGGTCTCCATTGTATATTTCATGTTTTAACTTTAGGGGGAAGCTCTCAGAGGGACTGCCTTCTGTCTCAGCTGTATAGCAGGGTGGATGGGACCAACATACTTTAGATTTCTGATGCTTAGTGGAAACAAAATTGCTCAGCAACTTTCTGCTGCTCCAAAGAACTGTTGCTACAGCCCAGAGGCCAAGGTCATCTAACACCTTCAGCCTTACGGCAGGAAGAGTAGAGTATGCAGCCAAGGTTCTAACTTTTCAATGTGCTAGCCAAGATAATGGTTTCTAGTTAACCTCACTCAAACAAGGCATGACAGAACCTGCTCTGCTCTACAAGGTGGAGGGTTCCTGAGAACAGGAGGAGCAGGGCAATGTGTTGTAGCTTCAGAGGACTGACAATATAGCAAGCAGACACCAGAGGGAGTTAGAGACTACAAGTTCCTGAGAGAAAAAAGAAACCAGCGAATCTTTGCAATGAGAAATTCACACGCAAGTCCATTGAAGACACTCCCTGAAATGTTCTGAAAGATCTCTGAATCCATACCTGGGCTGATGGTAAGACTGTGAGAGGTAGCAGTTGTTTTTATATATGACAATACAAGGTTTGAAGAATATAAAGAAAGGAAGAAAATGGTATAATCCAAACAATGAAATAAATCCCAGAAACCAGCCACAAAGAAAAACAGAAACATAAATGACCTGAAGAAGAACCACCATAAAAGTGCTCAGAGTTCAGGAAAACAGTATAGGAAAAAAATGAAGATTTTGACAAAGAAAATAATACGTGAAAAAATGAGGATTTCAAAATTAATTTCAAAAAATCAAACAGAAGCTTTAGAGATGCAGAGTGTGATAGCTCAACTGAAAAATTCTCTAGTATTCAATAGCACACTTTACCAAAAAAAAGGAAGTTAAGAAAAGTTGCCAGTCCTGGCACAGTAGCCTAGTGGCCAAGTCCTCGCCTAGAACATGCCATGATCCCATATGAGCAGCAATTCTAATCCCAGCAGCCCTGCTTCCCATCCAGCTTCCTGCTTGTGGCCTGGGAAAGCAGTCAAGGACAGCCCAAGACCTTGGGACTCTGCACCTGTGTGGGAGACCCAAAAGAAGCTCCTGGCTCCTGGCTTCAGATTGGCTCAGCTCCAGCTCAGCTCTGGCCGTTGTGACCTCATGGGGAGTAAATCAGCAGATGGAAGATCTTCCTCTCTCTCTCTCTCTTCCTTTATCTATATCTGACTATTCAATAAAAATAAACTAATGTTTTGTTTTTGTTTTGTTTTTTTTAAGTTACCAAAAGGACATCTGATACTGTCTGATCAGTGGAACAAAGAAGAATGGAAAAGTGTTCAAGATTTCAGGACATATAGGAGACAATCAAGATGACCAATATGTGCATGATGGAATTTAGGAAAAGAAAGAAGTAGAAAACTTACTTAAACAAATAAAGGCTCACAACTTTACATATTTGGTGTAGGAAATAGCTATCCAGATTTTAAAAAAAAGCAAAATCAGAAGAACCCAAATAAATCCATACTGAGATAAAGTAGATAGAAACAACTGGTTCTTGATGTACAAGAGAAATTATATCCGTGACCATCTTAGTCGGTCAGAAGGGAAAAGCATGACAATGGTCAACTAAGCCTACCATATCTGAGAAAAGCATTCTTCAAATAAATGAATTCCTAAGTAACAAATGACAGAATTTATTGTCATTTCTTCTGTTTACAAAAAGGCTTAAGGGAATCCTCTAAATTGAAACAAAATGTGCTCAATAAAACTTGGAACCATATGAAAATATTTATTTCATCAGTAAAAGTAAATATATAGGCAAATAAAGAGTACTTGGATACTAGGATGTTGATGTTACAATATAAAAATATTAAAAAAGAAAACTTGTAAAATTGACAAAAATATGTAATGTGTGGGCATAATGACATCAAATTGTGAGAGACAAATGTAAAAACAGTTATTAATGGGAGTGAAGTTATCATCTCAATATTTTTGTTCATGTAAGCTTCGTGGTAACCACTGTGAAACTTATAGCAGACCCCTACTGCCACGCCTCCCCAACATGGGAAGGTGAGAAAGAAATCAAAGACACAACAAAACCAAATAAAACACAAGGGAAGGGAGAAAGAGTGGCACAGGAGCTGGGAGACAGATAGAGAACATGTAACAAAATGGCAAAAGTATGTCTTTTCCTATCATATGTAAGTGAGTTGAAATTCATCAACCAAAAGCTGTGAAACAGATGAATGATGAAAACCAACAGATATGTAGACTCATTTCAGATTTAAAAACATGCATAAGCTGAAAGTTTGACATTGGAAAACAAAATTCCAGGAAAATAGTGAAAATGTTCACATGAAACAAATTCTCTTTTTGTATTAAATATTTTATTACATATAGATTATATTTCTCAAAGAGTAACTATATATAAACATATACATTTTTTGTATCAAAGATTATACTTTATTATATATAGATATTTTTATAAAGAGTAACTACATGTAAACATATTTTTCAGAAAACGTAGACTTAATCAAAACCGTCAGATATAGAAGGTAAAATCACCAGGAATAAATAACATTATAAATGTATCTGCACCCAACATTAGAACACCCAGATATATAAAGTAAAAAAATCAATGAGTTAAAGGTAGAAATGAACAAAACAACAGTACAGACTGAGTACTCCTCACCCCAAATTCATAGCATGAGAAGTATTCAAGAATTTGGAGGTTTTTTTGAACTTTTGTAGTATTTGCAAATAGACCTTACCAGTTGACCATTTCTAGTACAAACATTTGAGATTCAAAACAATCTGGGATATGTTACCTTCTGAGCACAATTTTGTGCTCAAAGGATTTCAGATACTGGAATATTTCTAACTTTGTATTCAGCTTAGGGGTGCTCAGCTTAGAATTGATTTCATGTCCTCCATTCAAATGGGGATGTATCATCCAGAAAGAAAATCAGTAAGGAAGCCCTGTATTTGAACTACGCTTTAGATCAAACACGTAGAATATTCCACCCAGGTAAATTAATAAACATTCTTCTCAAGCACATGGGGAATTTCTCCAAGACAGATCACATACCAGATCTCAA
Source organism: Ochotona princeps (assembly GCF_030435755.1). Classification (NCBI taxonomy): domain Eukaryota; kingdom Metazoa; phylum Chordata; class Mammalia; order Lagomorpha; family Ochotonidae; genus Ochotona; species Ochotona princeps. Next base: position 18,567,306 of record NC_080854.1, on the reverse strand, counting down.
AAACAAATCCCAGAAAAATTTAAAAATTGAAATCATACCAAATATCATCTCTGGCAACAATGGCATAAAGAAAGCAGTAGCAGAAAGATAATTGAAAGATTTATAAATGCATGGAAATTAAAACAATACACTTTTGAGTTTTAAAATTTTCATCCAAATAACTTTTATGTATGTGTAACAGGTTGCATATTTATGGACTATCATGATATTTCAATATATGTATATTGTAAATAATGCAGTTAATATATTTATATCTTCAACTATTTAATGAGCCCTTATACATTGAACATTTGAAATCCTATCTTCTGGTTTCTTTTCATATAGAAAAAAAGTATTCTATCTTAGCGGCTCTCCTATGAAATAAAACCCCAGAATTACTGACTTGCATCTAGTTCTAGCTTGGTATCCATTAATCCACTCCTGCTCCTCCTCATCCTTTCCTGGACTTTGATAAATCTTCGTTAAGGTTTTAACTTCTGTCAGATCTGCTTGGTTTATTTAGAACCCACATGTGACTGAAATCATATGACATTCGTCCTCCTGTACTTGGTTACTTAACACAGAGTCCTCCAGTTCCACCCACGAGGTTGTGAATGACATGATTCCGTCCTTTCAATGACTGACAAGTATTTATATTGTATATATGTACCCGTACTATCTTTACCTTTTCATTAGTGCACAAAAACTTGAATCAGAAACAAATTTATGACTGTCCTGTAGACAAAAGAAATGTAAAAAGAAAATTCAGAAAATGCTTGGATTAAAAACAAGACTGAGAATAAAAACAACATACACCACAGTGTGGAATCTGACAAAAGCATCACTAAAACTAAAAAGTTAACAAAGCTGCTAGCTCTGTGTAAAAAGATCTCAAACAACAAGTTCTGCAACTCAAAGAACTAGAGAAAGAATAAACAATGCCACAATTAGTAGATTGAAGGAAATAATGAAAATTAGAACGTAAATAAATAAAAAGAGCAGAAAAAAATTTTTAAGTTTTGGGATTTTTTTTAAAAGATAAAAACATTGACATTAACTAAGCTAGAGCATAAGTGTAACTGAAGTAAGTAAAAGCAGAAATAAAAGAGAAGACATCACAACTAATGCCAAAGAAATGGAAAGAATCACAAAAAAGACTGCTACAAACAATTATCTGCTAGCAAAAGGAACAGCCTAGAATCAATTAAACATCTGTTGACAAAGAAAAAAATTACAGAACAAGATTTCTTTGCAGGTAAATCAACCAGTAATTTAACATAAAATTATGTTGATCCTTCTTAAAGTCTTCCCAAAAAATAGAAGAGAAGTGAACACTTACAATTCACAGTATACCTTAAAATCAAAGGCAGAGAAAGATTGTACATGAAAACAAATTACAGGTCAATATCTCAGATTAAAATAGATTCAAAAGTCGCCTAGAATCCTAACAAACTGAATGTGACATCACACTGGAAGAATTATTCATCATGATACAATGAAATAGCCTTGGGAGCAAGAATGTTTCAACATATGAAAACGAATCAATGTGACATAGCATGTTAACATAACAAATGATAAAATCACATGATGCCATAAGATGCATAAAAATCACTTGACAAAACTCACTCCAAAGCTGTAAAACAATCTCTATAAAGAACAAATCTGGATATACAAACTTTCCTGATTTCAAAATATACTACAAAGGGTAGTCAGCAAAACAGTATAGAAGTGGTATCAATACAGACGTACAAGCCAATCCCTCTCAAGTAGGTCCATGCATAGTCAATTTCCCTATCACAGGCTACCAAAACTACACAACAGGTAGACATTTCAACAATGTTGAAAAACTGGATACTCACTTTCAAAAGAATGAAATTGGACACTTAAACACACAAAAATCAGTTTTTAAAAAATGATTTGAGACTATAAAACTCCTAGGATGAAAACACAGAGGAAATGTTTTTAGAAATTGGGTTTGGGAATGATTGTTTGGGTAAGACACGTAAAGGAAGAGCAGACAAGCAGGCTTAGGTCAAGCCGAAAAGCTTCTCTGCAACAAAGGAAATAGTCACAAGGGTGAAAGAGAAACCTACAGAATGAAAGAAAGCATTTACAAAGTAAATTCCTATAATTCAAAAGTAAAAAATAAAAGCTACCAAACAGACTAAAAACATGGGAAAGAACCAGATAACCAGATTATATATTTCTACAAACAATATATGAGATGGCTAAGAAGCACATGAAGGGGTATCTGACATTATTAATGAGCACTGAAGTGAAAATAAAATCAGCATGATATGTAACTTAATACTATGAGGATCATTTCACATCTGTAGGCATAGTTCTTATCAGAATCACATAAATCAATGTTTACAAGGATATAAAGATATTGAAGTAAGAATGTAAAATGGCCCAGCTTTAATGCAGTACACTATGCTAGTTCCTCAAAACATTAAAGAATCTGCCATGTAACACAGCAGTCACACTTTGGGATATTTTTCCAAAACAATTGAAACGACAGCCTTAAGTCAGGATCTGCATTCTCGTGTTCACAAGCTAAATGTCTTCAGATCAATGGGATAAAGAATCTGTGATTGATACACAGAATGGACTATTATTGTATCATGAAAAAAAAGAACACCAAGATTCTTCTTACCAAGCTGTTGCATATGACAAAGAAAAACCTCAGCAAAGGCTTTGAGTTTGAAGTAGACAGAACTCCAGGTCCATGCCACACACACAAACATATCTGCATGCTGCACACCTACTGACCTAAGACACTCTGACTCTGGAGGCAGCATAAGCTTCTCAGAAGAGCAAGCTCCCCACCAGGAGAAACAAGCTTGGCCACTAAGACATCACAAAGATCCCCCTAAGCACTGAGTTTTCCTTGAGGAAGACAGAAAGCACCATCTGTTCCAACAAACTGTAAGGAAGTTCTATGATTCTGATATCCTCAATGGCAATCCCCTGATCATACTTGATGGAGACAGTAAGAATTATGGTTGGCTAGCTCCTGATTACTCTGTTTTTGATGTTATTAATTAAATAGGAATAATCTAAACTGAATACAAATGGATAATTACACCTATACAAATGGATAATTATGGAATATATATATTCCATAAAATGGAAGCAATTAGGCATTTGGCTGTGGGGTTCATGTGTGAGATGACAGTGTTTGAGTTTAGGGCTCACCATGGCTCTTTACTCCAGCTGAAGCAGACTCCATGGGGTAAATAGAGATGGCTCAAGTAGTTGGTTCCTATCGCATATGTGAGAGACCTGGATTGAGTTCCCAGCTCTCAGTGTTGACATCAGCCATCTTGGCATTTGTGGGAGGTTGGGGAGTGATCAGCTGATGGAAGCTAGCTCACTCTTGTCCACACACACACACACACACACACACACACACTTTGCCTATCAAATTGTGAATTTTTCAAAATAAAAGCAATAAGGAAACCTTGTCATATGGTACAATATGGCTGATCCCTGAGAATGTTATGCTAAATTAAGTAAACCAATCACAGAAGGACAAATATTAAGTGCATAATTCTACCTACAAGAACTATCCAAAGTAGTCAAACTCATCAAAGTGAGAAGTGGGGTGGTAGTTGCCAAAGACTGGTGAAGAGAGAGAAATGGGCAAAGTTCCTACTCACTAAATATAAAGTTTCAGTCACAAAAAATGAAAAAGTTGCAGAAGTCTGTGCCGCATCATTGTAATATAAGCAAGAAATACTACATGTGTATTTAAAAGTATGTTAAGAAGGTTAATCTCATGCTCTCTGCTTTTACAATAAAAATGGCAAAATAGGGTAAGAAGCCAAAGGAAGAATAAATTTCAAGAAGAGGCTTGAATCAATTCAAATGTTTGCAAAAGATAAGATGATAGAAAAGTAAGCATTAGCTTTGGCTAAACGTAGATCATTGGCAACCATCATGAGAACAACTTTAGTGCTGTGGTTGGAAAAGAGTGCGCTTTGCATGGACTAGGAAGAGAAAGCAAAATAACAACCTGGAGACAAGCTGTCTCCATAAGCTTCAACAAAACAGCATTGTGGACGGAGAGGCAGGGAATTTTTACAAGGGGATATTATGTTCATGTGCATGCCACCTGGAATGATCCCTTAGAGGAAGAGAAAAATAATGGTGAAGAAGAGAGCAGATAAATGAAGGTGGAATCAGAAGATTTAAGTGGATGGCATTATAACAGAAGTAGCAAAGTTGAGGTAGAAGCAGGTATATTCCTTTTTCTTGTTTAAAGAAACAACAAAGTACACATAAATTGATGCAAGCAAATTGGCGGAGACAGTGATGTGGAATGAGGACATCCTTTTCTGTTTGCATCTTTGATTTCCTATAACAGGTGAGGTAATAGTTCAGATGAGGTAGAAGAAAGTATTGATTTTAGATTCCATAAAAAAAGAAAAAAAAATCTTACTAAGGAAGTATATAATAAGACTTTGTCAATTCTAAATGCCCACTTAAAATTCATGGTCAGAAATGTCTAATACATTTAACCATTCAATCTGTTTGAATTTTCTCTAGTAATGTTCACTCAGGATCAGAATTGGTATAAAGTTGAATTAAATTGAGTTGAGGTTTTCCAAGTAAGTAGAATAAGAAAAGTGAGACAAGGGAATTAGGGGCATCCATGGACTGTAATAATACATCAAGGAATAGACAAGATAAAAAAGGTATGGTGAAGTAACAAGGATGCGACAAAACTTCAGAAGTTCCTATTTTGCAGTCATCCACGTTAGCAGCATTGTCATGTCCACCGGGCAGCCTTTGGCTTGAGAAAGGCTCAGGTTAGGTAGCAGGGAAATGTGGTCAGTGATCTCTTCTTAGGACTCCATATGGCAGCAAAAGTGTCTGGCATGGGACATGCAATTAAGATAACACTCCCATTTGCCTATTAACACTCCTTCCAACCTATCTTCTTCCCAGCAATCCAGTGGGGACCTCCAAAAAAAGCAGTCCAGGAAACTAAGATTACCTTTCATCATAGCTCCCTCTTCCCCAGGAAACAATTCTGCAGATGGATTGAAGAGCCATGCTAGCTTGTATAATGTTGACTAAGGACAAACACAGCAGCTTCATAAAAATTAACTCACAGAAAGCACTCTTCTGTGTAAACGTAATATTGGCTGGCATGTTAGAGTAGTGGAAGGGCTGTCCACTCCCAGGATCTGTACTGAAGTACAGGAGCATAACAAGAGCACATAGAACAAATCCTTGGACCATCTGCTGTAGCACCTGGTTGCCAGAGGTGACTAATCCTTGCTGCTTCTCAGGAATATTGCCTTCTCATCCTGTCCTTCTCTGACCCTCCCCCTTAATGGAGCATAATACACCACAGGGTGCTGTGGAAACCTCTCATAGCAGATTCTGCCTGAACCATCTGGACTATGTGACTGAAATACTGTTTTGGCCCCTGGGCTTTGGAGACTCATCCAGATCAGGAGAAACATGAAGACGTACAAACATCTTGAAGACAATAAACTCCATGACTGTGCCTAAGTATTTCAGGTATATCCATCCATCACAACAGCATGTACACTCACGCTTAAAAATAAGTGTTTGTCGGTGAGAGGCATTCTCACTGGTAATAACAAATATATTTTCCAGGAAACAGAGCCCACCCCTTTAAGAAACAAGAATCATAATGTGTGCGTATGTATGCATGTGTGTACAAGGTTATGTGTGTCTCTGATTTCATGTATCCATGAAGGGTCAGAAAATATTAATTATATTACTAAGATGCCTAAAATTTGTTTGGTTATGTCAGATTGTTTGACTTTATTTATATTATTTCAGACCACAGAATGGGAAATATATGAACCCTAGCTATATTCTTTCTTGAAATCTATCTAGAAGAATGATTAGAAAACACTCATTATAACTGCACTTATCAGAAAGGTCAAGAAACTTCCTGACAAGAAAACTATGCCAAGATAAAGTTGACACAAAGTAGGCTAACATTGAAAACAATGTCTAGTTGAGAACAAAAACCATCCCACGCATTGTTTTATGCTCAGCCCTCACAGGCTTATATCCTAGGGCAAAAGGGCACAGCAAAATAATTAATAACGTCCTGGCAAAACGATGGGAAATTTTGATAGTGCTGACAGTCCTGGTTTCAGTAGTGATGGTAGAAAGCACCATAGTGGAGGTTGGGATCAGGAGCTTCCAAAATGAGGACCCAGCCCTGGGATGCACTGTTGGTTGTTACACATCAACATCCTCCCTGTTCAGTTTCCTCACACACAACACAAGCTTAGATATTCATACATAAGCTGTGGTCATGCTTTGGGTATTAAACTATGGAGGCATAACTCTTTCACATAAAGCAGCAAACTTAACTCCTGAAAGCTTCACCCAAATAGAAAAGCATGAAAATGCCAGATACTGTGGAACATCCCTGACAGACAGACTTAGAGGCCACACCTAAGAATTCATCCGTAGATTTCCATTCAGTAGATATTTGGGAGAACTAGGACTACAGACAATGTCGTGACTCCGACTTTGCTTCTGGAGAACTCTACCTTTGCGCTGGTGTGTATTCTTTGGTGAGTCTTCCCTCTCCCTGCAAATCTTCCCTACTGTTATTGCTGACATTTGGCACTTAACAGTCTCCTTCTGCTTTATAATTTACTCTTTTGATTCAGATTGCATGATGTTGGAATTAAACAAGAGAAGAAAAACTTCAAGTAAGCTATGATAAATTTCCATGAGTAAAGTTGGTCGACATATAAACTCTGTGGCATCTATCCATTAGAGAAATGTGCCTGTCTGTGTGTAATGTAACCATTTTACATTATCTAAAACAACTGAAATTCAAACAAGTGACTCTATGTACATTTAAGCATGCTGTAATTGCACATAGCCGTGCTTCCAATAAGTGAGGTGTGGCTTACAAACACAATTAAGACTGATAATTTCCTTTCTGTCAAAACCACTTTGCTAGTACCAGTATTGAGATGCCCAGGGCCAATAACAGAGGGCCAGTATTCAGTAGCTGACTGATCCTGACCCCAGCTTCCTGCTGCTGTGGAGTCTGGGAGGCAAGAGAGACAACACAAGTACTTGGAGTCCTGCTAACCTGTCATGTGGGAGACCTGGACTGAGTTCTCAGCTCCCAGCTTCAATAAACCCTTCAGGATTTGTTGGGGGCATTTGATGAATGGAACAACAAATGGGAGCTCCCCGCCTCCCAAAAAATAATACCAAAATAATACAAGCTAATTTACAGTTTGCCTTTGCTTCGCATGACTTCTTGATGCTGATTACCAATGCATTTTGCACTCATGAGGCTACTTTTACTCAAGAGTGATGCTGGAAAATCCAGCTTACATTGAACCAACCTATACCTTTTAAATATAATAAAAGCAGTTGGGCATGTGTAAAGCAAGGGTGCCTCCAAATGGACAAAGAACCAACGCAGATCTGTTTCCTAAATTGTCATTAGTGTACACTAAGCAGGCTGATTGTTGGTGCTGTTGATGGTCAATATCCATGAACAGCCAGATTTTAAGGAAATGAGAAGCAAGATTTTACATTTATCACAGTGACCTAATTTGAACACTTAAGTAGCAATTAACTCACATTTAAGGCTCCCGGTGAACTCTAATGTCAGCTATCAGAAATGTTCCCAACCAGGGCCATTAGTAGAGTCAATTATGGGGTTCTGGTTTTCAGTCTTATTGTCAGTTTGATCACTTGTGGATAGACTGTGCTGCCCAACAGCAGGAGCCCCATGAAAAGCTTATATTTAAATTCGGCTCTGATACCTAGGGATAAATTCCCCTTAGAGATATCCTGAAGTCCTGGTTAGTACAAAGTTGTCACTGAGTTGATGTGAGAGGTGGAGCCTGAGACACTGCAATTCTACCAAGCCCCTGTGGACTCTGATGCTATGGATTCATGGTCATCGTTGAGAAGCAAAGCCGAAGACTACTGAGAGTTGTGTAAAAAACAGTACATGAGGCACTTTGGAAATTCCAGGCATCAGGAAAAAAACAATTTATGGTCTATGGATTCTTTCAGTTTTCCTTTTCAACAACAGGAAAAGCAAAACATGGAATCACAAAGGTGGAAAGACAGTTATCCTTAGTGACTGTGTTGCTTTTTAATTGCCTTGAAAGACTTGTCACCATCTTCACTAAAAAGACTGGGCCAACAGTATACCTTGGCAGTTAGACCCCATCACAGGTCCATCCTGTCCATCCTGCTGTCCCAATTTAAATAAGAATAGCAAATTTAAAACACACACACACACACACACACAAGTAGTAAATTGGAAAGACAAGGTAAAAGAACTCTGTTGGCTCAGCAAGAATTCATTGTGACGACAGAAATGAATAAGTAAGTCGTATAAACATCTAGCTTCCCTGAGTGAAACTGTTGCTTTCTTATTGGTGTTGGCACTTTCTAAAGGAATTAAAACAATCACAAGTAATTTCTGACTTACAAGGTATTTCTGTTTATTCATTAGAATGAAATGTGTAACTCCTTAAGAAACACACTTCTCTCAAGTTCCAGTCCCACAACATCTTGACCGGTTGATCAACGCTGCATGATCACTTGGCTGTAGTAGGTAAGAAATATTTTCATCACATACCAGAAAATGCATAGTGCCCCCTTCCTTGAGCTAAATTCTTCCAAATCTTCTGGATTTACTACACAAGGACCCCCTGTCCTGTGACTAGATTATCAAAACTGTGTTTATTGCCATGGTGGGGCTTTTTTAATGACGTTACATCCATGTTACATTGTGGAAACAAAGTTTTAAAACAAGTTTGATGCCCCCAAATTTGAAAATCCATGTGCAATTTTTCTTGTGCAATGATTCTGGAACCAGCAAAAATGTGCTTCAAAGATGTCCAATTTTCATCACACTCACCTTCACCTGAATTTGATATTTTGTCTTCCTGCACCCATATCTATCTTCTCTCATCTGTCTGTGGTGAGAAGACGCACCATTCACATCCCAAAACCCCAATCGTTCAACAAATACAGATGAATGGAAACCCACCTGGGCACCTTCAAAGAGAGAAATAAATGGCACTGACCTCTGAGAGCTATCAGTGTGTCTGGCAGTGCCACTCCTTCGAAAAATGAACTACAAGCAAAACCACTAACACCAGTTGCTAACCTAATTGCTCAGTCCAGTCAATAGCAGATTACTGGATCATTTAAATGCAGAACAGCATGAGCGACTGGGTTCATCAAGCATTCAGGATGCAGAGATACTGATGATCGGGAATATCACAGGGGTGCACATTGTTCTTTGCTTCTGCACTGGGAAATCTGGGTCAGCCAGCCCAGCCAAGTGGCCTTCTCACTGAGCTGTGTTTCACTCTCCAGTTGCTTCACCTAGGAAAACCTGAAGCTTTGAGGATGGCCGAGCAGCAGTTGCCCTCTACAGAAACACTTGTGTGGTGCTCCAAGAGTGGGCTTACATAGTGGAGATAATTGCTTAATTCAAGCTCTAGCAACTGGCCAAGTAAACAAGCAGCAGCCAGGAAGCTATTAGCATGATTTTAAGGCAATTATTCCATTAGTGTTTAATAGTCTCCAATTAGTCTGCTTTGACTATCAAAGATTGAACATCTTTTTTTTTTCTTCCCCAAACTCTCAGTATCAAGACAGAAAGGTGCCAAACCCATTTTATTTTTAAAACCCAACTTTACACGTCTGGACCTACCAAGCTTGATTTATAGATTCACAGAAATAGGATCACAGATTTTGCAAAATGTTGTAGGGAAGGGGAGATCCTAAGATGTTTTGGGGTGAGAACGTGAGCTTTTGCAGGGGATACATTTGCAGATAGCACTGACAGAGTTGAGAAAGCAAAGGAAATGCCCACAATATTCCAGAGCCATCAACCTTGTGTCTTTTCTCTAACACTATCAAAATACCAGCCCCTAATTGCACACTTCCACTTCGTCTTATGGAGAGAAGAGGAAAATTACCCTGTTCTGGCAATACTTAGTTTTTTCTCTTCATTTAGTTAGAGAACTCCAAAAATTCATGGAAAACCCATATTATGAAAAAAAAGCTGCACCTAGATTTAAATATTTTTTCACATCAAAATAACCAACTTTTCATTTTATTTTTTTCCATGATCTTTTGGAAGTGCTCTCATCCTTATTGCTACCAAATCACCCAGACCCAAATGCTAAGACCTGTTCCTCCAAAATTCCTAGGGGATCTTTGCTTTGGTCTTAGTTAAGGTTGAGATCACCAAACTGAGTGAAGATCATTTGCCTGTAATGAGTTTTAAATTTTTTTCACCAATAAAATGAATAATACCAAACATGACCTGCTTCTTGGGGGTTGGAGAAGGATGCTCTGAGCCGACATGCCTCACCATGCCTTGCAAAGTGAATTACAGACACACAAGGCGTTTTCAGGCATGGTGTCACACCGTCCACAGATCTAGCTAGGCTAGCTTGGGCTCTTCTCCTCTGGGCAGTCCCTCACCTGTCAGAATGCTGTGCTGCCCTTCTTACTTCCTGAGCATTCACAAAACACTGAGGTGAGACCACAAGGAAACAATTGTCTGGAAACAACGTAGGCGGGGAACAAAACGACGGGAAAGCTTGTGGAAGGGAGAAGGGAATTCTGCCAGCGTAATTGTGTACTTGCTACCGGCTCATTTCAAAGAACCTATCCCCAGGTTCACACAGGGAGCCAGGTTGGTGCAGAGTGGAGAAGCTGGGTGCACAACCAGGGCAAAAGGAAACAAGCGTTCCGGAACCAGCTATGGTGGGGCAGCATGGCCCACCACAGGCACCAAACATCCGCCTTACTAACATTCCAGTAATTTCCAAGACGACCACTTGGAATTTCAAGAGACTTCCTTTCTACTTTATGGGGATAGCCAGTGGTGGTGGGGGGGCGGGTAAGGACAAGGGACATAAAAAGGGATCCTTTACTGTTTTGCTCAGAGAGAGAGAACTTGGATGGGCCAACTCCAGGAGGTAGGCTAGAAGGTTGAACTTAACCACGCAACTCAGGTGGACAACCTATGAGTAATTTGCCCTCTAGCCCAGACTTAGCAGGATCAGGTGTGTGCTCCCTCAGCCCATGTGCCCAAATTGGTAACAACAAAGTGTGGCCGACCGAGTTCGCAGCTACCATCGTTGGAAAATGTCCTGCAACGACCCACCCTCCAGCCACCTGCACTAGAGGCTGCTGTGCGCTCCTGCCTCAGAAACCTGCCCAGCTCTCTGGTCCAACTCGTTCGCGCCATGCTGAAGCCTCTTGATGTCTCCCACTCTTTTGGCCGCGCTTCCTTTCAGGCTGTAGGCACAGCGGCGCAATCCCCCCACCCATACTATTTCCCCGTTAATCCCATGGCTCTGCCGCTGCCTACGCAGGTTCCCCTGCTGGCCTTTGGGGCCCGGCAGCAAGCACCCGGTCAGCAGGGAGCTCCCAGCCCGAGCGCGATACATTGTTAACACGCCCTGGGACCAGACACTCCAGAAGGTGACCATTGGGCCAGGGCCCTTTGGGTCCAAGCTGATCAGGAAACGGTGTGCTCTGCCCCTCGCCATCCTTTTAGCTCCCGGTCAAGGGCGCGCTCTCACCTTTGTAAGTCCCTGAACTTTAATCACTTTTCTGGAGCGTTTTTGTCTCTTCAAAGGAGACTGGGGATGAATATTAATGATTCGGATAGGTTCGAACCAAGAATCTACCAAAGATGTTCAATTCCGCGCCAGGGGTGGACTCAGGTGCAGGGGCCAGAGCCGAGCCCTGGGGCGCAGCTGGAGCTCACCCCGTATGGCCACCCCCAGACTGCAAAATCATCCCACCCCTCAAATCTACAGGGCAAATCGTGAGAGAGGAATGCCTTTTCCTCTGTGCCCCAGCCCTGCGCACACAGCCAGCTTCAGACTTGGGAGGGGGGGCGAGGGCGGAGGGGCACAGTCACCTTGACTCTTGGAGCCAGAGTCCCCCAGAGGTTTGGAAAATGCTAGGAAGCCCCCAAGCTACCAAACACCAACCCAGAGAACCCCGAGTCTTCCTTCCATTGGCCCCGCGACAAGTTACCCTTTAGCGGCTGATAAAGCAGGGCGGGGCAGGTGCATGCAATGGGCGCCGCACGCCGGGTAGCCGGCAGCCTCCCCGCGCCTACCTGGGATGGCTAAATTGGTGAGGGGGATGCTGTGAATGCTCTCCGGGAGAGTTGCCATCCAGTCGGCGAATTTGAGCTCGTTTCTCCCCTGGGACGAAGCCATCGTGGCGGGTGGCGGGTGGCGGGTGGCGGGCGGCGGGCGGCGTGCAGCGCACTGCTCCTCGCGCTCCTCCGGCAGGCTGAGGCTGCTGCCGCTAATCCAATGTTTGCTCCAGCCCGCTGGAGTTTACACTCCGCTCTGCGCCACACCCACAGGATGGCGCAGACACATGCTAATTTTAATAATTATTCAAAACACCCCATGCTCCCTGAGTGCCTGCACCTGACTCCGCTGGCGCTTTTGTTTCTGACGTCGGTGCTCAGCTTGCTCCTCCGCTATCTGCTCCCTCCAGACACCCTCCTCCAATTTTACCCCTCCTAAGCGGCTGTGCTTCCTGTAGCCATAGCCCTTCTGAGCGTCCCTTGGCTTGATGTTGTGTTATGAATGTATCATCGCCCCACCCCCAACTTGATTTTACTTAACTGCTTTGTCCAAGGACTGGCTGTGCCCTCTTGGTGTGATTTCCTGGTCCCTGGTGTAAAAGTACAGTTTACAAAGAAACCTGCCTCCCAAGTGCACTCTGGGGGTAATGAGGGACAGACTTTCCAGCCAGCCTTCAGGACTTCGGAATTACGCAAGAGCGTTCCTTTTTGGAAACTCTGCCAGGCGAGGCCTCTCCTTCAGCCAAAGCCCACATCTCAGCTGGTCACCAAATGGTGGTCTCTTGTCACACTCTCTTGGGGGAGTGTGGTGCTGGGATAAGGCAGGAAATTAAAGGTGGTTTCGTCTTCAACTCCTGGCACTTGTGCTGCAGACATTTCATAGTAAAAATATGCAGTACCCACCTTTCAGTCTCCATTCCTGAAAAATCTGAGTAATTTCTAGGGAAAAAGCTGCCTTGGTCCAGCGGGTTTCATGACAGCGGGCAAGACTGAAACCCGATGCTGAAAGAAAAGTGCCGCATGTCCCAGGGACATGCTGTAATTACTGTCTGTAACATTTGGTGGAACATATCTGGCACTACCCAAAGTGATCTATGGGACTGTTTGGATTTTCATTCCTTGGCAGACTAGAGAGAGGACTCTCTCAAGAGAAGTAACTCACAGAGCCAGCAAAGAGCTGCCTAGGTTCTCTGATGAGGAGACAGTCTTAGAAGCATGATGAGAGACCTGGCGAGGCCTCGGTAGGAATGGATGAGATGGGCTGCAAGTGTGCTGTTAGCCACCCAGAGCATGAAGATGGAATATACCTACTTCTGTGGCACTGTGGTGTAAATGTGTTTTTTCCCTGAAGGATATGCAACTATATTGACAGAATAAACATCTAGGTAGGAGAAAGAGAGAACTATGAAATGTGGGAAAAATTATTTCAGTACACTAAACCTGTTTAGCATATTTTAATGAACCCTCAAGCCTATTTTATAAGACACTGTGTCCAAAGATTATCCAGCCACAGTAAGGGAACAGTATGGGGAACTTGGAGAAAATCACTCATCCATTTCATCAAATCTTCCATTCTCCCATAGAATCAATTTGTAGTTCCAAGAGGATAAGGCAGGGTTATCTTGTGGTATGAGAGACATACTGTTTTGTTTTGTTTTCCTGCAGGCATGTCTTAATATTCCTACAAGTAAAAGCCACATATTCTTTAAATTAGGGTGGCAATTAGGTCACCATAATATTCGTAGAAAAAACATCTACAAACCACTCTGCTATGAAACGCCAGTGTTCTTGGGGTATCATGGAAAGAAACAAAGGCAGCTTAGCTCTGGAAGTCAGGTGCTTTGTCTCTGAGTAGTTTGGGTATGCACCTGGCTTCAGCTAGTCCCAAATGTCCCCATTTTAAAAATGGCGCTAATAACCCACAGTGTGTGAATTGTCCAGGAGGCAGAGCCTTCAGCTTATTACAGTAACAGGGTGTGTATTTACCTATTTTTGTCTTTTCTAGCTTCATGGAATACAATTCCAAGAGGATGATGTCGCTGTTGAAGATGTGGAATATTTTTAAACAAAAATACATTAATTTTTTTTTAATTGGAGAGATAGAGAATGTTCTATCTTCTGGTTTATTCTCCCAGGGCCCGCACTAAAAGACAGGAAGCTAATGCAGATCTCTTCTGTAAGCACAAGGAATCCAATTCCCTGAACCATCACCACTGCCTCCCAGTGTCTGCATTAGCAGGAAGCTGAAGTTGGGTGTCTGAGCTGGACACTGCCCTAGGATGTGCAACATGAATATTTTAAATGGAACTTAGTGGGTTTGCTAAATACTAGACTAAACACACTCCAAAATATACTTTCAAAATATGTCTGTTCCAATGTATTGAGCTTATATACCCTGAAAAGAATACAAAGTTTTTTTTTATAAAATAAAACTACTTTAAATGGGGGGGGGAATTCTCCACATGTGATTTATCTTTTGATAAAGATAAAAAAATGTCTTTCTCTATTTTACCTGGTTTGAATTTTAGGATTCTAATTCCCTGCATGCATCCCACTAGGAAAGACCAAGTAGAAAGTTTACAGAGCTGAATTTCTCTTCCAGCCTTGTAACTGATATTTTAGACAACTTTATGACCCAGTTTCCTTATCTTTTTATTGGTAGCCCTGCTACCATTTATTAAATGACATTAGGAAAATCATGACATTTCTCTGGACTTTATAGTTTGGCCACTGTATTAGGTAAGCTCCTGCAAAGAAAGAGAACCAGTAGTATAAAGAAAGAGATGTACTTTTACAAATGGAATGCACTACTGTGAAAACGAACAGGTCTAAACGCTGCGCAAAATCCATGTGGTGGACCAAGCAGGATGTGAACTGATGAAAGATGTTCACATTGCAGTGTGGGAAAGTACTGCTTTCCTTCAGGAAATGCTAGTCTTTGCTTTTAAGGACTTGGAAAGATCTCTCAGATTATAGCAAATAAACTGCTGCACTCAAAGTGAATGATTGTGAATATTAATCACAGTCACAGATATCTTCTCAGCTGCAGCTATTCTTAGCATCTGACCAATCAGCTGGGAATCATAGTCTAACCTTGTTGACACATACGCCATTATATCCACTGACAAACTATATTAGAGGATGCTGCTGATTTGTGCATCTCCTTTTCATCCTGTTATTCTATAACTCTATTAGCTTTTATTTCTAATACATGCCACTGGTAGAAATGGCAAGATGATGAATACAAATATTTACACTAGGTTTTTTTCATCTAGGCAAAAAACTCATTGTAAGCCTGTGCTGCCCATCGAATTCAGAGTTTCACTTTGTTACTCATCTGGAACATTTTTCTTTTTTTATATTATTTTCCACCCATTAAAATACATAACTTTCCACTAAACAGTCTCTTTAATTGGTTCGTATCTCTTGTCTATTTGAGACATTTTATTTTCTAATATATTTTGAATTGCATTATTGAGAACAGGATTCTCACAGCTCAGAATATGCTAGAACACATTTCTACTGAATACAAATATTGAAGAGGAAGCATTTTTGAAATGCTTCAGCCAAATTGCATCAAAGTGAAGTGTTTCGATATATTTGTAGGCTTAAACTGAAAAAAGACAAATGGGTATTAAAGAACATTTGCACAATTAACTGTTAACATTTAGTACCTTTTAACTATTCTTTACAATGTCTACTTAAATATTGCATCCAAAGAACTTTAACATATTTTATGCAATGAAATGTGATGTACAAAAATCTGATAACATTTTCCTCCACTAGTTCAAGCCATGGAGTTTTGGTCTTACCCATCTTTTCCTCTTCTATATCTACAATTTATATATCAGCCCAAAATAAACTCACAGTCATAAAAACACTCTAGCAACCAACATCACTGTCTATGGAACCAGAAAGGCTGGATTCAAAGCTAGGTTTGTCAAGCTAATTAATTGTGCACTTCTTGGTTTCCTAATTTGAAGTATAAGGAACTATTATTGCCTCCTGGGACTGGCAAAATGGAAGACACTCTGAAGCTTCAATGAAACAAGCAATGAGAAGATTATTGAACAAAGTCCAAAGTCCCAGCTCATTGTTACAATTCTGTCACTACCAAATATTTTCTGTTGCTCAGGGATGTACTTTATGTTTTCACCTGTCAAAATCCTTCTTAGGCTAATTAATTTTTCTTTGTAACTTTCAAAATAGACGTAATCTTTCCTTTCTCTGCACATGCACTCTGGTTTACGTGTAGCTATCTTGTAGTGCATTTCCAACTGGCTAGTTTTAAGACATTATGTAAACAGGGATGATTTTATTTGATGCTCTATAATGCCTTTTACAATGCCTTCAGAGTCACAATGACTAATTTTAAAAATTAATTTCATTCACTTATTCCATAAATATTTACTGTCTGTTACGCCTCCTCTCTTAGAGACAAATGATAGGCAAGCAAGTCCTTTAATGCAGTTTATGTTCAGGGCAGAAAGTGGCAAATAAGAGCTAAATGTTTGAAATAAGTGACTTGACTGTATCTTTCACCTCAATGACAAAACCCCTATTTTTTCAGCACTTCTGTAAATAGCAAAACATCAAAGACATGTAGGTTAGTTTTGAAAAATTATTTTAAAACAATAGTTTGTGCAGAGCTGCTTTGCCTTTCTAACCCTCTTTGTTCTAATTCCTTCCGTCCCCATGGCTGTTATCTTGGTAAAATTGCAATGACTTTTAGAAATAACCTGATACATTCTTTGAGATATCCTGGCATCATAATTTCTCAGAGTATGGGGATTGGTACTGGTGGAGGTAAGTAGGAAAAAAAGTGGGAGGATATTTTGGATTCATAGTGCAAAATCCAAAACTGTGGGAATGCTCTACTTGTCACTGATAAAAATGTATCACCGTTGTGCTCATGTAACAATGCTCACTGCAACATTATTCATTATTTCCAAAAGGTGGAAGCAAGTCATGTGTCCATTTACAGACACATCAATAACCAAAATGTGGTACATACCTACACTTAGATGAACCTGAATTTTGAAAAGAATGAAATTCTAATACCTGCTACAACACAGGTGTACTTGACTGTGGTATGCTAACTGAAATAAGCTCTTCACCAAAGAAAAAAAATCTGATTTCACTAATAAGGGGTACCTAAAATAGCCATGTTTCCTAAGAGAGAAAGTAAACTTACAGTTGCCAGGAACTTTAATAAAGGAGGGCATGGGCAATTTTTGTTTAACAGATAAAGACCTGCAGGCTCAGACCCATGATTTCAGATTGGGATGCCCTTATTCTACATGGCATTGCCTGAGTTTCAGTCCTTTATCACATTCCTGATGCCAGTTGCCCGCTAATTCAGACCCCATGAAGCACCAGTGACAACTCAAATAGTTGGACCCCAGACACTCAGATGGGAGAACCAAAAAGAGCCCCCGGCTCTTTCACTTTGGCCTTGCCCCCAAATCAGCCTTGGATCGGGCCTCAACCTAGCACAAGCCATTGCTCTCAGGAATTTGGGGAATGAAATACTGATGGGAACTCTACTGAGGCCAATATTTATCTCTTTCTCTCTCCTAATTTTTCTCTCCTTTGCAAAAGACTAAAATTAAATATTTTTTTCCTATAAGATAAAAATTGTTCTGCAGAAGAGAGTGGTGATGGCTGCAGAACAACATGAATGGTCTTAATGTTCTAACTGTTCACTCAGAATTTGAAAATAAGGCTAAATCTATAATTGGTGAAGACATAGGAATCACTTATTAACGGAGGAGACTATATGGTTTTTGTTGTGTGTACAATATTAATGTTCTATTTACTTCCACGCATGATTCAGGAAGGCTGTGTTTTTTCTTTGACTCATCAAAGTAACGCAGTGGACCAACATAAGGTTCATGTTCAACAGATGAACGTTAGGCCTACCTGGACGAAGCAAGAAGCTCTTACATGATACAGACTATATTTCTCTTTTTCAAAAATAAAACAGAAAGACATAGCCCAGGCTAACTTACCAGGAGTTTCAATAGTCCTGCTATAAAGGAAAAATTTTTCTGATTATACATGTTATTGGCAAGTTAGACATATACTTCCCATCAGTAAATATTTTCACTTGCACTCTGTGACAGAAACAAGTTGATGCAGTGAAATAAAATGTATCACTAGGTTTACAATCTTATGGATGTTCCAGTACAAGTATATCCCCCCAAATCAAACAGTCTCTCAAATACACAGATATAAAGATAATGCTTGCTGCAGAACTCTCAATTTGCGCTGGAGTCCAGTCTCTGCTTGTGAACCCCAGGGGCATGGATCTGTATCTAGAGCTGTCTGAAAGACACAGCAAATGCTATGGAACATCACCAGCCCCTTAGAGAAAGAGAAGAAAATTAGATCATGAACTCTGCAGATAAGCCTATTGAAGACCATGTCAGGAATGTGAGTATGGTGTGAGAAGCACAGGTGTTTGACTATTGGGAGAGCTTTGAGTAATGCTCACTGTGGAAACCTGGAAGAATCACAGACTATGAATGTTTGTGCTTGTTTATTTTTCTTGCTATCAAATTGTATCATTAAAGACTATAAATTTACCTCATAAATATTTACATTAAAGGTTTGATAATCATCTTCATTCAATATTAACACTTTTCAACTTATTGCAACCCTATGAGTTTTCCTTTTATTTGTATCCACAAAAATGATTTAATAAGTGGAAGATAACTCTTTACACATTTGAGGTCAGTGAGTCGAAAAATTAATTACAGAAATGTAACTGTATTCCATTTATTGCAAAAGGTTAACTTTATATAATTTTATAGTGCCTTGATTTTTTTTTCAGCCACACAGTAGTATTTGATCACACTACTCCCCTCAAAGATGATAAGAGTAGGATGTTGGAGAAAAAAAAGTGCAATTCATTTAATTTTTTCTTTTTTTAGCATAAAATTTACACTAAAAGGAAAGTTGTTGGTATTGCTTAAAGCATAATAATATAATAAAATGCACTGATCATATATTTGTTTCAGTAAACACATGAACTTAAATGACATTACAGCTAATCCTAAACTACGAAAACTCTGGGCAGCTGTCCATAACTCCAGTGCTGAACACAGAAATTCACAGTTTATTCTGGGCTGTGTTACCAGAACCTTCTACTATAATCCCGGGACTATACTCCCTTGGTGATTCTTATGGGTTGAGCAATACCTGTCTCCCCAAAACTCATGACAAATGTTTAAACTCTGATGCCTTGAATGTTGATGGTGTCCGAATTAAGGGTAGAAGTTTGATTCAATTACACTGAAATAGTTAATTTTATTTTAGTTTAAGTTGTAATAGGCAATTCCATTTTGCTTCCTGGCTCATCATGTGGTCAATCCTCCACAACCTCCATGACCAGCCTGATGAGGCTGCTAATCCTGAACTATGATCCCCAAATTACCAGTTGAAAAAAATTTTCCCTCAGGAAGCTCCTCTTGAGAATTTGGGTTAAAATAAGGAATGGCAGACTAATATGCTGACAGAGAGTAAATGTTGCTGTTCTCAGATACATCAGCCTTTTAATTTTTTCTACTTCTATAAGGTGAAAACATTTTATATATATTTCATATATACATCATAAGTAGAGTAGTCATTCTGGCTATTCAATCCTCCCTCACCCTACATCAGCCATTTTTTCTAACATCAGTCTTTTACTTTTGCTGTTTTTCATTATTTCATTTTATGGTACAGTTTCATAGGCTCTGGGATTCCCCTAACCTCTCTTCAAGGCCTCCCCCCATATTGTATACCTCCACATTGTTGCAGCAGTACAATTCATATCCAGTCCTGATTCCTTCATTGTGGGGATGGACCATGCAGAGAGTACAGAATCTTATTGTCCAGATAAATTCAACAGTTTCACTGGGAGACCATACTTGGTCAGAAAATACAGCTGGCACAATATCATCCCCTCCAACGAAAAGCCACTACATAACTTCAACAACAGGAAGAAACATCAAAATTTACAACATCATTAAGTTAATTGACATGGTATTGAATGACCAATATGTTAGAAAATGCAAGTTCTTAACCACATCCTGTAACTACTTCATTGACATCTCAATTTTAGTTTATACACAACCAGCTGCTATAAACCTCAAAATGGTTATAGGATACTATTCAGCTGTCTCGTGTCTGTTTGCATTTTTATATTTAGCAGCTTATAGTATTGAAGCATGATTTTACTGCACTTCGTGAATTTTAGGATAGTCCAAACAGGCTTATAACTCTAACAATTCATATATTAACTATTGAGGAGCACAACAGTTTCAGGAGGGGTGTGTAGAGAAATCTTCAATACCTTAGTGAGGAGTAACTGATCTTTGTGTACTACCTAGTAAGGTATATGTGAGTCTAAGCTGACTGTTTCCTGTCTGTTCTAAGCTTTCCTTATTGCTCTGTCTGTCTATCTGATCTAATTTTGGGGGCTCTGGAGAGACCCTTATGGTCATTGCAAGAAAGGGTGGAGAGCCAAAGTAGGAACTAAGTAAAGACCAGAGAAAGCTTCTCTCCTGAGTCCTGAAGGAAGTTTACTGTTCTTCTGTTTCTGAGGACCCCTCAGGACTCCTGGCTGTTGTTCCAATGATATTTAAAAACATTTCATCATGAAAAATTTCCAAAGCTTATAAAAGTAGAAACCTCTGTATGTCCATTATTCAGTCTCAATAAATTATCTTACACAACTTTTATTTACTTTTACACATTTCCTTTCCAAAGAGAATTATTTGAAAATAAGTATCCTGTTTTGTAACAGTTAATCCTAAGAAGTCAATACATTTATGATTATCTAATAAGCAACCAGTATATTCTGACTTTTAAGATCATTAAAGACATGTTGAATGAACTGGCTGAATTTTTCTGATTTGAAAGGCTAATCAGGTCTTATACGTAATGTGAACATAAATGTTCACATTCTCTCTTATATAACTGATGTATAAAAATGCATGTGGAAATTTTTTAATCAAAATTTAAATTTTACTAACACGACCACCTTAAAGCCAAATTAACCAGTTATTCTTTATTGTGTGATCAATTTCATTATCAGTGTGTTATTTTGGTTCCTGCATTTGTCCTCAATAATCTAACCTGTCCTTTCAAATGATTGAAGTATCTGTATTTTTATCATAGTGTAGTCCATCTTTCAAATAAGTGAAAGAAAATGCATTCACCTTTAGTAAAGAAATATGAGATCTAAACTTCATTTTGTTTACTACATAAGAAATAATCCATATGATTCCTAAGTTATTTTATCATATATCACATTGATGTAAGATATATTTCTTTTCTCACACAGGCAATAATGATTTCATTTACTCATGCAGCTCGAAAATCACATTTGACAAAAACAGTGATACATTTATAGATATTTCTACAAAGACATATAAGCAGTGATGTATTACTAAAAGGAAGGAATTCGATTGTATGTAACAGCTAATACTTGGACTTAGTACTAAATGCCTTTGTTTGGATTTACAATACCTTTGAAAGCTTACGGAAGAGCTTCTAAATAACCTTGCCTTTCCATTCACTGTAAAAAGCACGATAAAATGTGAATGGCAGCAAATGAGAACAAATACTATTAATATAAGGTGGCCGCAGAGCAGTTTTTCTGGTCCCAACAACCGACAATCACAGATCCAGAAGAGATGAATGCCAAACTCTATCAGAAATCACATAGCTACTGACAGAAAAGTCCTCCAGGAGATTGCAAGTGCCTCCGTGCCTCGTTTCCCTGGCCGTCTGATCCTAATTTATAAAGCACAGTAGAAGAGAACAGTCAGGAAACAACAGCCCAGCAGCAGATCGCCAGAGCCACATCATTGCGAGACAAAGACGCGAAGGAGTAGCCGGCCTTAAACAAAATTAGTGAACACGCAACCTCCAAGTTGAGGAGTTTGGCAGAAAAAGCATGATCAGGACACTGAACAATGGCATACTTCTCAAAATGATTAATGCTGGTTTATAGAAACAAAGAAAAGCAATACAAATGCTGATTGTGTAAGGAAATTCCAAAATAAATTCTTACTTGCATTTATGCTTACATAATGTGAACACACGCAGGCTAAAATGCAACAGAAAAATATCCCAGTATAAACTGCCGAATAATAGGGAAGTGGGTCTTTTTTCATTTAACATAATTTGCAGGAAAATTTATAATCCAGAAATATCACATACTTCATGTAATTATAAAGTTCAATTCTTCATACATGCCAGAAAACTTTGTGGCACAGATTTCCACAAAGATTTATTCCTTTGATCAGTGCAATTAAAACAAAAAAAACAAGAACACATCTACTATTATGATGATTCATGCCACTCTTCCTTCACAAGCATTGAAAAATTTGAAATGTGGCTGTTATGAAAGAGACACAGCATTTGGTAAATTCAACATTAGGAAAGAAAGATTTGAATTGACTGCAAATCAAAGCATATTAAAAACAGGTTGTGAAATCATTGCCTAGTCAAATACCATTTAAAAATAAGTTATATGCAACAATTGCTGGAAACAATAATAAGGCAATGTGAAGCAAGCATAGTTCCACAAGCAATGTGTTGAATGAGGTGATTTCTTGTTAGGGTATTTGATGAAGTTAAGTTATAGGAGAAATTAAACTACATCACAACAATTTTTAAATTACATAGACAGATTTTGAAAACAAATGTTGGCAGCTCAAATCACTGATAAATGTGATGCAACAGCTTATCTTAAAAAAAAATTGTGTTGCCATAACTGTGGTGTTGCAAGTAAAATCACTGCTTGCAAAGTCAACATCCCATATGGGTACTAATTCCTGTCCTGGCTCCTCCACTCCTGGTCTAGCTCCCTGCTAATGACCTGGGAAAATCAATGGAAGATGGCCCAAGTGTCTTGGACCCTGGCACCCCTATTGGAGATCCAGATGAAACATAACATCTGGCTCCTGCCTTCAGCCTCAGTAAGCCGCCTGGGGAGTGAATCAGGGATGGAAGATATAGGTAAATTTCTACCTATTAATTTAGATCTTCTGGACTCACAGTTTGTTCCTCTTCACTTTCTGTCATACGGACATTGCCTAAAGCCGTCCTCTGACAAAACACACAGATGAAATGACACTGACTCATTCAATGACTCATTTGCCTACATCACTAAGGCCTGAGTTTTTTTTTTCCATTTAGGTATTTGACAATATGCTAAAATTCAGGAGAAATCAATTTTAAGTAATACACATCCATTTATCTATGACATATAGTGAAAAGGTGCAAAATGTCTATTAAAATAATTTTCAACATTTAAAAATAGTCAAAAATACACTTTCATTTGGCACAATTAAAATAGAAATTCATCAACCATATTGCACTTGGAGAAATAGACTCATTGCCAGCTTAAAAAAAGGCTATCATGGAGAAAATAGGGTTGACGACTAATACTGGGAAATAGTTACTGGATCCCTACTATAATCCAGAAAGCTAGGACAAGTACCACAATCTAGAAATGATTCTATTATATTCACCCCTGATGATAAAAAACAGACTAACCTGTTAGTTTCCAAATCTCTACACCAAGCTTGAACTTGTAATTATCTTCAGAAAAATCCAAAAACAAGAATGACTAAATATGTATCTACTAAAATGTATCATTTGGTTCACTGTAATCATGGTTCCTTGTTTCTTTAACTGATATTCTAAATAGTCCCAAGACTTTCCCCCATAACCATAGCCCTTTTGCATTCTTTGATTTATATTTTGTTCCAATAATTTCACTTTCCTCATGCTCAGTACCTTGTGATATTAGGAAAAGAATATGTAGGAGGGGCCAAGAACTAAGGTTTCCAGCTAGGTGTATGTTCCTGGTTTTGATTAAGAATTTGGTTGGCAAATCTGAAGTTAATACATTGGTGGGCTTTCCTCATATTTTAGTTATAATGTTTGGTCCTCTCAATCCAGTTATCTTTAAATTAGATATTAGTCCTCTAGAATTAAACTTCAAGGAAAGTTCTGTGCATAGAAGGTTTATCTCTATATTTTTTGAACTAAGATAATATCCCTTGCACACAGAGTTTATCATCTATTTTCTAGCAAGCATATATGATTGATTTTTCACATTACACAATAATTCATACTAAGGTCAGTCATTTATACGATCAGACAACACATCAGACAATAGCACAACTCTCTTTTTATTCCCACAGGAAGTTCTCAGTAACACAGTCCTTTCCCGGGGTGTGGGTATGCAACATGAAAAATCTGGGACTTCATGCTTTGGTGGGGGAGGGTGCAGCAGGTGGATAGTTAAGAAACAAGGAAGCAGCAGTGAAGTTTAGCAGTTGGCAGTTCCCTAGACCCCCCTACACACCTGAATGTCTCTTAGGTTCTTCTCATCTGTTATCACTAGTACCAGACTGCAGGTTGGAACACTATGATTCTATCACACACACAAGCATGCACACACTTCAATGTTTGCTTATTTCTTTGGTGAATTATTTTTTCCTTTACACAGCCATTGTTCACTTTAACTCAATGTAAGATATAGGATGATCTTTGGGATTTTATCATATTCAATGTCTCAAATTCTTCCCTCTTCCCTCCAAAGAGTTACTTCTTAATGGACATATACTTGATAACTTTGATTTTTTTGATAGATGGACACTGCTTTCTCTCCCACTATTCCAAAGACCTTAAAGAGCCATAGAGGCCACTGAAGGTTGGATAGAAGGTGGGAGATAACGGATGAGGATCTGGCTATTTTTAAAATTATCATATTAAGTACATTAAGAAAAGTGCACTCCTAGACAAACATCATTCCTATCTGATTAATAACCTCCTCGAAGACTGGGATGTGGAGTTTTACAAGGGGTTCTGTGTTGCTAATTAATGCCAGAGTATAAAAAGCAGAATTAAATATGATTAAGATCACATTTCCATGATTGAAACATTATTATTTTATGTTGAGTGCATTTGTTTCTGGCAAGAGTAGTCTAAAGGATGTTCAAACACATAGAAATGAGTTCATAAATTTTGGCTATTGTTGCAGTAGAGATACATCTAGAAACTCAAATGAAGTTTCCTTTAGCAGTTTATTTAAAAAATTGTAAGAGCATGTAATTTATAGGTCTTCCTCTTTCTCTTCACCCACATAGATTAAATTCTATTAAGGTTTTCACTATGATGGACTATTAAACTACTGATACTCAAAAGAACATAATTATTAAACTTGGCAAACCTAAATCAGTTAACAGCATCTTTTAGCTTTAAGAAGCATTGCATTTTCTAATAACCCTGAATTACACTTTTAAAAATTATGTTTCTGTTCAAAAAATGTTAAAACCAGTATCAGTGATTTGGTGATTTGGGTTGTTTGGTAGAAGATGTGATTTTAAAAGTGTGATCAAATGATTTCATTAGGAAGATAGATGTGCTTTTCTGAGCCATGTTTCATGAAAAAGAATCAACATTAATCAGGCTTGAAATAATTCCTCTCCCCTCATAGCTATTCATATTTATTTCTTCTTGGATTATTACCAATACTTTAATTTTGTACCCATGTATTGGGGGAATTAAATGCCTAATCATAGTGCAAATGTAGCAGGCAAACAAAACTACACTAGGTACTCCAACTTAGAGGTTTTTATAAAGGCAGATGCTTACTCAGAGGACGAAGCCCTGGAAGAAAATTTAAAATGAACATTACAGTAATTATGGCAAGGACCTGTTATCATCTCCTGGGCTAAGGAAGAAAAGACAATATTTTGGATGCTTCGAGCTCTGATCCTAAGGAGTAACAATACTCCAAAAAGGAGGCATTGCTCACCTGGTACAGGTACCTCTTAGTGGAAAGAGACTCATTTTTTGCCCTAGTGACTATTCTGAGAATATGGAGAAAGGCAGGACCTGTGTCCTCTGCTACTTCCAGTAACAATGACAATTGTTGGACCAAAGCCAATGAAACAGTCAAGCTAAACAGAAATTCCCCCTCATTGTCTTGCTGCCTCCCAGCATCCTTGTGTGGCCCTATTGTCAGAGCCTAACAGGGAGCAGAAATAAAATTTACAGAGTTCCATAGATATAAAAGGTATTTGTCATCAAAGAATAATAGCTCAGCAACTGGCATGAGTGATTGGATAATGCTGCCCCCGCTGAAATAAGCATCTAAATGCTTCAAACCTGTGAATATGCTATCCTACATAGCAAAAGGGGCTTTTCAGCTGTAACTAAACAATTGTGTGATAGGACGATTATCCTGAACTACTCAGGTAGGCTCAATAGTCCTCACAAGAGGAAGTCAGGAGAGACGGAGTTACAGAGGGAGATGTCAGAGCAGAAGTTGAATAAAGAGGGAGGGAAAAATGCCAGATGCTATATGATGTTTTTGAAGATAGAGAAGGGGTACAGAAACTAACACATGCTGGAAATGTCTAAAAGCTAGAAAAGGCAAGAAAATAGATTGCATTCTACAGCCTCCAGAGGATATGTGATTTGCATGTGTGAGTTATAAACCTAGACACTTTGAACTACAGAATTACTTCTTTTATTGTTCCAAGTCATTAAGTTTCTGGCAATTTCTTACAGACGATGTAGGAAATTATTACAAAATAGCATTGGAATGATAACATTTTAAGGACGGAGAAGAAAGCCACACGTATTTCCCACAAAACAAGGAGAAATAGACATAGCACCAGAGGAAATATACAATAGTCAGCAAACACATGCAAACATGTTGGGCATTCGTCGTCACTAGAGAAACGAAAGCTAAAGGCAGAACAAAATAACACGCAGCCAGGCAAAAGACTACACTTCAATAGAACGAGAATATCAAACCTCAACAAGACTAGGCAATCAAGGGAACTTGTGTGTATTTATGATGCATGAAATGATACAGGCTCCATAGAAAATTAATATCTACCAACCAAGTTAATCATTTAAAGAATCTACAAAAACTTCACAGAAACTGTACATGATGGAAAAAGCGTATAAATGGATTTCAATTTTTTTGCACCAAAGCAAACTTATTTTTTTTAAAGATTTATTCATTTTTATTGGAAAGCCGGATATACAGAGAGGAGGAGAGACAGAGAAGATCTTCTGTCCGATGATTCACTCCCCAAGTGAGCCGCAATGGGCTGGTGCTGCGCTAATCCAAAGCCGGGAACCAGGAACCTCTTCCAGGTCTCCCACACGGGTGCAGTGTCCCAAAGCTTTGGGCCGTCCTCAACTGCTTTCCAAGGCCACAAGCAGGGAGCTGGATGGGAAGTAGAGCTGCCGGGATTAGAACCGGCGCCCATACGGGATCCCGGCGTGTTCAAGGCGAGGACTTTAGCTGCTAGGCCACCCCGCCGGGCCCAGCAAACTTATTTTTAAAATCTATTTCCCACTACTTCTTAAAGTCCTCTTGTACACATGAACCATTACTCCAAAATATACATGTCAGAGTAACTCATGGTATTGCTGCAAAGATAACTATATGAATATATTTGCAAAAACTTTATTCCTAGTGTCTTTGTTTTAATTAGTTGAATTGTGTCTGCCAAAATTTTTTTACAATTATAATCCCTGGGAATTCAGGATGTGACCTTACCAACAAATAGGGTATGGAAGAGGTAATCAAGTTAAAACAGGATCATTAAGTTAGGCAGTAATGCAACATAATCCGTGCCTTTACAAGAAAAGGGAAACTTGAACACATAGAAGAGAACACAATGAGGTAAGCTTTTCATTAAGGCTCTGCTTGGTGGGTAGGGGTTAGTATTACAGTGCAGAAAGTTAAGCTGCCACTTGCATCATTAGCATCCATACCAAAGTGCCAATTGGAGTGGGGTTTCAGTCCACTTCCTGTTTAGCTTCTTGCTAATATGTCTGGGAATGCCGAGTAAAATAACCCAAGTCCTTCAGCCTCTGCCATTCCTGTAGAAGACTTGGATGGAGTTCCTGGCCAGGGTTTCAGGCTGACTCAGTCCTGGCTGTCTAGGTCATCAGGGGAGTAAACCAGTGAATCAAAGATCTCTCTCTCCCTTTTACTCTTGCTCTCCCTATGTGTGTGTCCACTTCTGTAAGTCTATATTAGACATGTGTAAATCTTACAGCAAACACTGCTTGAAATACTCACATCCTGTATTAGAGAGCTGGTTCAAGTTTTTGCTTCATTCCCAATTTCCAGTTTCCTGCGAATGTATGTTCTGAGAGGCAATAAGTGATGAATCAAGTACTTGGGTTCCTGTATCCATGCAGAAGAACCAAACTGAGTTTTTGGACCCTGGCTTTGGCCTGGCTCAACCCTGTCTGTTATGGCATTAACAGAATGAACCAGTTGATGGAAAATCTCTGTCTCTCTGCCTTTCAAATAAATATTTTTAAAGCACGTATGGTATGATCCCTTTCCATGAGTGCCATAGTTTTCAAACATGGCCATGTGACTGTTCTTAACAATACGCTTTGTAATATTTTCTTCCACTGCGTCCAGCAAAAGGTGGTTATTTTTTGTCAATACAATATACTCAAAGTGATGGAATGCCATTTGTCAGACTAGGACATTCATACACTTCACTTTGTTTTCAAACCACATCCCAACACCATAAGAGCCAACTGGGGGAAAAGAGAGACAGACAGACAGACGGACAATGTGAAGTGAAGAAATGTCACAGCCAACCTCATCCTACAAATGCAGACCAAGCAGAAGCAAGAAGAACCATGAAGATAAGTCTGGAACAAATTGCAGATGCATTTATTTGTGAATTAAATAGGAGTTACTCTAAGTTCTGAAATTCTGAAGTTGTTTTTATGCAATAACAGTTACCTAACAAAGTTAAGCTACAAGTAAATCTTCCTATCTTTGATATCTTGTCTTTGAAGTTTAACAGAGGTAAGTGACCCCTTCATTCTGCCCACTGACTACAAATCTTGAATTGCTTTTGCTGTGTTCAGAAGTGTCCAGTATATCTCTAATTGCAACATCTGTACCACAGAATCCAAAATAAAGTGTTCCTTAATGTTTTTAACAAATATCATAAAAAGTTAACCTTTATTGAAACACAGTGATTGACCCCTTTAATTGACTAAAAATCTCTAGTTGTTTCAGAATTGCTATACTCTAGGTAGCATAATAAGCAAAAAATAGTGCTTATTATATACATCTAGTGGAGGTTCACATGAATAAAAATTGGCTCATTTTATATAAGCTGAAATGGTAAGATTAAGTAAAACTTAGGGCAGAGAAAAACCTGCATTAGCAACCAATGCACCTTGACTGGATTTAATATGGTAGCCTAGACCTATTCTATACTGAAAATATTTATAAAAATAAAGAGGCGATCATTTTTAAGATATCCATCACAAAAATTCTTTCTTTCTTACAGCAGCTTACACAGAAATTCTTTCTTACAGCAGCTTTTTCTGGAGCCTCAAGTATCAGAAAACTAAATGCAGATGACAATTCCTATGAGGAAGAATAAAAATGGAAAAACAGAACCTAGTTGGGGACAATTGACATTGTCCTAATAAACCTAATGAACTGGCTTAATGGCTTACTGTTTGTATTTATTTTGCATTACTACCAAAATACCTGAGGCAACTAATGAAATTTTAAAAAGGCTCATTTAGCTCACAGTTTTGGAGGCTTAACTTTAAGCAGCATAGTGCATCTCCTAGCATCATGCATGAGGAATGCTGGATAGCAGACAGCAGAGATTGTGCCAGAAGATGTCACACCTCCACTCAACAGCAGAGAAAAAGAGAAAGGAGCGACCCGGTTTGTTCCTTTAATAACAATCTTCTTATGAGAATTGAAGGGTCTTATGAAGCGCATTGATCGCTCAAGCTCAAACCTCCTCATGATCCAATGAGCTGTTGGCACCAGGCCCCACCATCTCTCAACAGTGCCACCTCGTGGTCAAAGCCTTCACTCACAATGGGTTTTGGGCTGGGGGGTGGGGAATCATTGAGTCATGTTAACAGTTACAAATATGTATATTTGGGGGGGGCAACAAATATTTCAGAACATGCCACACCTGAAAAAACAAACTTTAAGATTATTTCAGAATTTTTTTTAGCAAATATAGCTAATGCCTTTCTGTAATGGCATTCTTTACATTTCTGACACTCCTTAAAAAGTAAGTTTATACTATTATTTGATTAAATTGAAATTTGATTAAATTCTAGGCTGAGAAATTTGCTTCTAGTTAAAGAATTAATTACTGGAAATACCTTGCTCCTGATTTGGGTATTCTGGCAGAGCTATGTTGTTGGGTTGGAGTACACCCTTCAGAATTGCAAGGTTTTTATTCCCTTAAAAACATATTTACTGACAGTTTTTCTAATATCTCTGCTATTCAACACAAACTGAAGACAATTTACAAAATAAGCACTCTCCATTCTGTTCTCCAAAGCGTCAAAATGAAGCTTAGAGCAAATTGTACACTGTGCTCCGTCCATTAAGTGTTCAATAAATATCACAACTAACGCCTTCATTTGTATTTGTATTACTTCCTCTAAGAAGTTGGAATTTACTGGATTCTTAGCAAGACTGTTCTGCCCCCCTAAACTCAACTGTCTTATCCCTTGATGTAGAGACAACGTCATGATTCCCATAACGGTCTAGCTTCTGTAGCCTGAATGGGCTGATTCTTAGAGAATTCTAGATGTGAGACCATTCTTCATGTCAAAGAAGGAAAAACTGCATATGATGGCCTTTAAACTGGGAAGAAAAAGAAGTTCCTGTAGGAGGAGCAAGATAGTGGTATAGGGTGAGGACAGGTTCAAATTGACAGAGAATGATTAGCCAGAGTGAAACAGGGAGGACAGATTTCAGGAAATAGCAGGGGACAGGCCGACAGCAGAGGGGCAACTGGATATCCATGGACATGGGTCAACAGCAAAGGCAATGGAGTGGTGCTGCAGTGACCAGATACTCCAGCAGCGGTCAGCTGCTGGCAACTGGTGATCAGAGCTCTACCAATGACCAGGTGGGTAAGGCGGTTTACCAGGCAATCGGGAGGTAAACCAAGGCAAAGAACTGCCTGTCCTGCTGATTTGTTTGATCTGACCATGAGCAGAGATGAAGGGGAAGACTCCAAGCAGCAGTGCAGGAACAGGGTGGATTTCATGGCCCAAACCCCAACAGTGCTACATCGGGTGCCATTTTATATACTATGGCAAAGGCTGCAGGACCAGAGGAACAACAGTGAGCTGTACATGTGCTAGGCCAGGGGCAAAATCAATTCTGGCTCAGCACATTGCATTGGTCCCACAGGGAAATCAGTAATGACTTGACATTCTACAGGCTCTAACCAAAATAGGTCCAAGTGGTCCCAGACCTAGTGGTCGTCAGACCCAGCATTCCACCAGTGCCACATCAGGCATCATTTTGTAAACTTTAGCAAAGTCTGCAGGACTGGAGATAATAAGCTGTGTATGCATTAAGCCACAAGCAAAATCAATTTTGGCTCAGTACATTACATTGATCCCACAGGGAAATCAGTACAGATGCGGAATCCAATGGGTTCCAACCAAAATAGGTCAGGGTAGCCCTCAGACCCAAAGGCCAGCAGATTCTGGAAAGGCCAGCACCCAGTGATGTAGGAAAGCTGGTGTCTCTAATTCCAGACATTTTTTGAGCCAGCATGGAGAAAAGATTGTACAGACAAGGCACAGCCACAGTGTGGGGTCAAGAGGTGAAGAGTGGTGAGCCAGGAGCTGGGCCTACAGAGACTGGGGTAAAAGACTAACACAAGAGCTGGGGACTGAAACTTGCACGCAATGAGTGGCATAAGTGATTATAAAGAACAAGATAACACATGCAATAAATAAAATCAGCCTGTAGACCTGTGGGTGATACAGATTAGAAATTGGCCCTAAGGAATCTGCTAACCAGAATAGCAATGACCAAGAGCAAAAGAAGAGACAAAGGCACAATGAATATTATTGATGCTTCCCTGCAAAGGAGCAAAAGCCTTAGTCAATCTCAGAGTCAACTGAGGAAGACATTGGGAAAATGGGGGATAAAGAATTTTTTGAAAATTGTTATAAACCTTCTTACCAACAAGCAGCAGCACATATGGGAATTCAAAGAATTTAAGAAATATGTTACACAGGAAATAGCAGCAATGAATCAAAGCTGATATGTTAAAAATTAAAATGTAATGCAGCAAATTAAAAAGTCAGTGGAAAGCCTGAATAATAGAATGAGTGAGGCAGAAGAATCTCAGAATTAATTGGAAAATATTTCTTGTCACATGGGGAAACAATCAAAAAGCTGGAAGTAGAGCCAGCTCAAGCTGAAAAAAAAGTAATCAAGAATTAATAGAAGTATTCAAGAAATAATAAATGAAAAGTTACCTAATATGAAGAAAGAATTAGAGAAGAACATACAGGAGGGACACAGAACTCCCAACAGAGTTGACCAAAAGCAATCTTTGCCATTACACATGATAATCAAACTCTCTTCAGTTGAACATAAGCAAAAGATTCTTAAATATGGACGTGAAAAAAATCAAATGACCTATACAGGAGCCCCAGTCAGACTCACAGCCGACCTTTCAGAGGAAACCCAACAGGCCAGAAGAGAATGGAGTGACACATTCCAGATTCTAAAAGCAAAAAATTGCTGGCCTAAGATAAAGTATCCAACAAAGCTTTCCTTTCTCTTTGAAAATGAAACAAAATCGAGCCCGGCGGCGTGGCCTAGCAGCTAAAGTCCTCGCCTGGAAAGCCCCGGGATCCCATATGGGCGCCGGTTCTAATCCCAGCAGCTCCAGTTCCCATCCAGCTCCCTGCTTGTGGCCTGGGAAAGCAGTTGAGGACGGCCCAATGCATTGGGACACTGCACCCGTGTGGGAGACCCGGAAGAGGTTCCTGGTTCCCGGCTTCGGATCTGCGCGCACCGGCCCGTTGCGGCTCACTTGGGGAGTGAATCATCGGATGGAAGATCTTTCTCTCTGTCTCTCCTCCTCTCTGTATATCCGGCTTTCCAATAATAATAAAATTAAAAAAAAAAAGAGAAAATGAAACAAAATCCTTCCACAGTAAAGAAAAGCTCAAAGAATTTGCCTCTTTCAGACCTGCCCTACAAATGATGGTTGAAGATGTTTTCTTGACAGAGAAAGGGAATATCACTCACCAAAACCAAAGACAAATGTGGAGAACATCCCAGTGAAAGGACAACAGAAGACTAAATCAAACAATGAACAACCCACTCCTAAAATGACAGGACAAAATTACTACCTATCCATATTAACTCTAAATATAAATGACTTAAACTCATCAATCAAACATCAGAGATTAGCAGACTGGATCAAAAAAAATAAAACCCATCTATCTGTTGCATACAGAAGTCACATCTCACCAACAAAGATCAGTGGAAACTGAAAGTGAAAGAATGGAAAAAGATATTCCATGATAATGGGAAGGAAACATGAGCTGCTGTAGCCATTTGTACCAGATAATACAGACATTGATGTGAAAAACATCGAGAGATGAAGAAGGACACCACATAATGATCAAAGGATCTATTCATCAAGAAGAGATCACTGTGATAAATGTATATGTACTGAATGTCAGGGCACCTAGTTATGTGAAACAAACACTAATGAATTTAAGGGGAGAAATAGACTCCAGTACAATAATAACGGGGAACCCTAATGCCCCATTAACATCAATGGACAGATCAATTAGACAGAAACAGCTGAGTTTAGAGTTCAACCAGACACAAGAGTATATTGACTTAATTGTTATCTACAGAACCTTTCATCCTACCAACCAAGAATACACTTTTATCTCCATCAGTACATGAAACTTTCTCCAGGATGTTATAGGCCACAAAACAAGCTTCAGCAAATTTTAAATATCAAATGTATACTATGTATCTTCTCAGATCATCATGGAGTGAAACTGGAGACCAATAGGTCAAAATACCCCAGAAGCCATACAATGACCTGGAGACTAATAATATGTTGGTAAATGAATAATGGATTATAGTGGAAATCAAAGGGGAAATAAAAAATTGCTTGAAACAAATGAAGACATCAATACAACATATCGAAATTTATGGGACATGATTAAGGCAGCGTTAAGAAGAAAATTCATCTCAATTAATGCTTATGTTAAGAAATTGCAAAAGCACCAAGTGAGTGAGTTAACCACACATTTGAAACAGCTAAAAAAGCAGCAGCAAAATAATCCAAGATTAGCAGGAAATAAAAACATAACCAAAATAAGGGGGGAAAGAAACCAAATAGAGACCAAAACAATAACACATAAGGTCAATGAATGAAAGAGCTGATCCTTTGAGATGGATTTTTGGACACCTGCAATCTACCAAAATTGAATCATGAGGCAATCGATAATCTAAATAAACCTATTATAACAAGGACTGAGATTGAATCTAATTAAATCCCTCCCAACCACGAAAAGCCCTGGAAAAGATGGCTTCGCTGCAGAAGCAAATGTTTGAAGAAGAACTTACTCCAATCCTTTACAAATTATTCGAAGCAATACAAAGTGAGGCAATCCTTCAAAACACTTTTCATGAAGCTAATATCACATTAATACCAAAGCCAGATATAGATGCAACAGAATAAGAGAACTACAGACCAACATTCCTGATGAACAGGGATGTGAATATCCTCAACAAAACACTAGTGAAAAGGATCCAACAATACTTCAGGCCAATCGTTCTCATGGATCAGGTAGGATTTATCGCTCACATGCAACATTCACAAATCAAGATCCCAACAGCCAGCATCTTGTAAAGATTATCTCCTGCATGAGCTTTTCTCTTTGGGCAAGATAGCAAAGTGAAAACAGGACACTGCTTAGATCCTAAACACTCTACCACCCAATGAAACAAAACCAAACCAAGAGGAAGAAATCTTGCTTCATTGTCCTTCTCTTGCTGTCTACCTGTGCTACCAAATGCTGAAACGCTTGCTAAATATAGCATTCATTTTCCTAATCTGATATGGACTGTTTGGGATCTAATAAAAAATGGGCTTTCTCACATTCAGTTGGCTTAGATCTTGTTTAATATTTAAAATAAGTTGCATAATTATCACTATAAATACCACTTCACAAAGCAACATCGGGAGACTTCACTCTATGGAGTTAATTAAATATGTATAAATAGGCTTTGCTGGTCTGCCAAAGATCAACAAAGCAGTGACTTCAAATGTGTACTTTGGGCCTGGTGCAATAGCATAGTGGTTAAAGTTCTCGCCTTGCACGCGCCAGGATCCCATGTGGGTGCTGGTTCTAAGCCCAGCGGCTCCACTTCCCATCCAGCTCCTTGCTTATGGCCTGGGAAAGCAGTGGAGGACGGCCCAAAGCTTTGGGACCCTGCACCCATGTGGGAGACCAGAAGAGCTCCTGTCTCCTGGCTTCAGATTGGCTCAGCTCCAGCCGTTGTGACCGCTTGGGGAGTGAACCATCGGATGGAAGATCTTCCTCTCTGTGTCTCCTCCTCTCTGTATATTTGCCTTTTCAATAAAAATAAATCTTTTTTAAAAATGTGTGTTTTAATTACAAATGGAATGAGTTTGAATTCCTTTTGGTCTGATTGTTGTTTCTCTGTCACTTCTTTTGATAGCCAATGGTTAACTATAATCTTTCACTTGATTATTTTTATCATATCCATTTTGTGAATCTAACATATTTTAAAAATCTATGACTCCAAGAAGAAAAAAAAAGCGTATTAAACCTAGTTTCAAGAAAATATGCTGCCTTTTATGTAAAGGGGATGTGCCTCTTTGATACTTGATAACATTTTAATAAGTTTTGTTCAGTGTACTTTCCAAAAAAAAATTCTCAGTGTGCCTCTGAAGCTTCTTCAAACAAAAGCAGACTCTCCCATAACAATCCTTTAAAGAACAATTTGTATTGACTATCATTCAATCAAGACAAGTGTTCCCATCATGTCAAAATACAATGATGCTTTTTATACACACAGTTGGGAAATGCTATAATAAGAACACTTTTCTTGTCTGATTAACCATAGCCTTTTCTTCTGTGGAGTTTCAACTCAGGATAGTTTGTCCATTGATAAAAGTAGGCAACCCTTAATTTATGGTCAAGTTGCTTCTAAACTCATGAAACTCTGGAATTAACAATTCTTTCAAGTACAGCACAGTTTCATAAATCCTGTTCTCATATAAATTTTGGCTATATGATCAGAGCAGTTTCAATACAGCAAAGAAAAGTCTCACATGGGGCTCAATCAAAAGGCTGTTGATGAAGAAGGGATTTGTGTTGTCAAAGCACAGGTCCATCTTTGTTTAATGACAACAGTCTGTCCCCAGCAGGTCCCCTTTCCTGATTAAAGAGTCTTTTTCAGCTCTACTTCTCTATCCCAGGGTATCCCTGAATTTTACGTTTTGGGGTCTTGACACTGTGTGGCTAGACAGACAGGATTCTGACAGGTGCATGGAGTCTGATAGATAGGACATCAATCCCTGGCAAAGAATAACAACAATAAAAACGAAAAACAACACAAAGAGTGGCCATGTTCACAACTTGGAGGCTGGGGAGTCCATGATCGTGGTGCTAGCAAATTGTGTGTCTGGTGAGGACCCACTTTCTTGTGCACAAATGGCACTTTTCGCTGTGTCTTCTCATGTCCTCCATGGAAGGATGGGTTCCCTGGAACCTCTTTTATAAGACTACCCATCCTATTCATGAGGGCACTACCCTTATGACCTAATCACTTTCAAAAGTCCCTCTTTATGCCCTCAACGTAGAGAATAAGCTTCAAAGAGGGGAGTAAGAGGAGCGGAGCATATTCAGCCCATCACCACCTTCCTTGCCCTCCATTTCCTAATCTACAAATTTAGGACAAGTAGTTCTCAAATATATGCATATTTAGCATATGTGCACAAGATCTCTATGTGTGTAGGCATCATGATTCCTAAACACACTTAGGTCATTGTGGAAATTCATGCAGCACAGCTGATGCAGGATCTGTGGAAGACAGCCGACTGTTCTCTCTCAACTATGGTCATACAACTGCATGTGTCAGCCAGAAGTAAGGAAGAATAACTTTGCTGAAAGGAAAGTGTGTCTTAATAAAGCAAAGGAGAGAAAACCATGCAGAAGCAGCAGAACATAAGGATCATTTTAAATTATATCAGATGTTAAATGGACTTGAACAGAAATTCTTTAAGTTCGTTTCCTTCTGAGAGCTTCTATTTATGATTTATCATAAAATTCAGTGCCATGTTTTTAGGAATTTAAAAGGGCAGCTCTGACTTAATAAAAGCTTTCTCTGGTACTCTCCGAATCTAAAGCCAACTGCAGAATCTGGTTTCTCCCATTTCGATCTCTATTTTGATCACAGATGTGTCATAATTTGGGGAAAGATGACAACTCCATGTTCCTTTCATGAACGGGCACACAGCATAGTGTGATCAGCACCTCTTGCAGGCGTGTCAAGAGTCACAAAACTCTGTGCCAACATAAGAGGAAAGAGACATTTGTTATTTCAAAATTGAAGTCAGGAGAGCACAACAGTATCGGAGTTCACTTGTCAAAGCCCATCCCCACCAGTTACAGAAACTGCAGTGGAGTGGATAGGACACCCATGCTGTAGTCCCAATTCCTCTACTTATCAGTAACCATGATTGGACTTCCAATGGTTATGGTACCTAGCTGGTGGAAATATTTGAGGGCAAAGGAGTTAAAATACATAAAAGCAAGCTGAAGTTGTCAAGTCCCATACAAATGTAAGATGGATGTTTTCCAGGCAAAGAGCTACAATTAGAAGATTCTATGGCTCTTTGCAGCATCTCTTTCCTAAAAATTTTTTTGACTTGCTGTTGAAAACAATCTATGAGGTTTCAGTGGATCAATATGTGACCACAAACACTAATGTGCCTCTTTTTATCCCTTGAGATGAATAAGAGGACAAGATGGCCCTCCTCAAACAAAACTATCATGTTACTCATTATAATTTACAACACCTAAGACTAGACATCTGTGATGGTGTTCCTGGTTCAGCTCAACATATAGCTCAGCATTCAAACTAAGAAGGCTTAGGGCAACAGAAAACACTGATATGCATAGAGTTCTGTGGTTGTTCATTTTATCCATTTTTTCCCTAGCAAAGCTGGAGAATGAAATAAGAAATCCAAGCATGGATTTGAAAAACTTTTCGCTTCTTGAACAAATTGTTCCATCAGACTGGATTGCAGACAGTTCTCCAACGCCTTTAAATAGATTACCTGGTGGTCATCTGTTGGCCACAAGCTGAAAACCAATCATCTGAAAGAAGGTCTTCACAGAAGGGGATTGATTTTTTTTTTTTGGACAATGTGCATAAGGCAGACAACCCGTGGCAGTCCATGCCAGAGGGAGCCCCCAGAGTCACTGGTGGCAAGTAGGAAAGCTAAATGCCAAAAGCTTTTTCAGTTTCCAGAGGCTGCTGGGAGCAGGCAACTGGGCTGCCTGAGGCTGCCTGGAGATGCACTGTCTTTGAAGTAGTAATGCCTGCTTGGTATCAGCTAAGCCTTCCATGGATGTGGGAGGCTGCTGCTTCTGACACCTGCCGCTTGGGGGTTAGCTGACCTCTAGTGAACACAAATCCTACCTAGACTTCCATCTTTACTGCCTCCTGTTTCATATGATGCTGCGATGTAGTGGTCGGCCCAAATCTGGAACAGCTATGAGAGTCTGAAATGTGTTTTTCCACTTGAGGCCTACTTCGTATCATTTCATACTGTTTATGCTGGTTGACTAATACGATTGAATTTCAGTAAAATCTGATTTTGAATTTTGCTTACCTTTTCATTGGAATAAAATATGTGAGCAGTAAAGTACGGAAGGTGCACTAATCTTGACTTTGCAGCTGGATGTTTTACACACACACACTCACACATGTGTGTATGTGTGTGTATACATAACTGTAACCAGTACCTGAATCAGGCATAGACTAGTACCAGCACCTGAGAAATTTTAAACTTCTCTCACACCTCTTCTCATGGGTAAAGACCACTCTGATGCCTGTCATAGATGTATTTAGTAGATAGTTTGAACTTCATGTAAATAAAATAAAACCGAGCTACTCTATGTTTTCTGTCTAGCATCTTAGAGAATATTCATGTTGAAAATGGATTAGGCTGTTTTGCCAGTAATTGATTCTATTTTATCACCTGGAACATTTCTTTGCATAAACACATGTGGAGCTCCTCATGATAGACACTTAGTTGGTTCTTGTTTAAGATTTTCAAATCACAATTCTAGTAACACCCCCTTAGAGGTTTTTGTTGCACAGATGTACACATTTCTATTCCATATATTAACACAGAAAGGTTTCTGAATTGTGGGAGATACTAGTTGAGTAGATATTCTGTTTCTGCAGTTGAAATTCCTGCCAGCAGTGTGTGAGTTCAAGCCTTGATATTGGTATCCATTAATATTTTGTGATTTTAGTTATTGCAAAGTGTTACTGTGGTTTTATTTTATATTTTCTTGATATTGGTTATTTTTGATATAGTTATTTGGATATATTACTCATAAAATATCTGATTTTTTAAAAATTTGTAAGCTTTTAAAATTTTGTTAATTTCCATGAACTTCTTATATATTCAGGATACCAGTCTCTTGTCAGATGTATATTATCTCCCTGAATATGGCTTTTTCCATCCATTCTCTCAGTGACTACATTCTCAATGAATTGAAAGCATTGATCTTATTGACAAATTTGTTAGTTTTTGTATTATGGTTTTTATGGCAACTTCTTCATATATCTTCTTTCAGACACCCAACCCTTCCCTAAGTTCACAAAGATATGCCTTTTTATTCTTCATGAGATTTATTTTTCTGTACTCCTCCTATACATTAACACTCTACCTTAAATTAATTTTAGTGTGTGCTGCATGAATATTTAATGCTACAACAAGATTTAATGAAAAGTCTATTCCCATTCTTCCAGGAAAAGACAGTGTTACCTAAATAATAAATTAAGAGGCTAAATATATAGAGCTATTTCTAGACTCTTAATTCTGTCCCATTGATCAGTTTGTCTCTCCTTGCACAATATCACACTGTTTTAATTATTACAGCTTAATAGAAAGTTTTGATATTTGGTAGTATCAATCCTCCATCTTTGATGTTCAGTAAGACCTAAGTTATTATAGTTCCCGTCATTTTCGTACAAGTTTTAGAATCAGCTTGTCAATTTCCATCCCCCCCCCAAATTGGCTGAAACTATGATTTAGATTAATTAAATTTAGAAATCAATGGAAGAAATCGATTTTTTAAAAAATATCAAGTCTTGGAGCCAGCGCCCTGACATAATAGGCTAAGCCTCCACTTGCATGGCTGGCATACCTTATGGGCACCGGTTTGTATAACACCTACTCCGTTTCCAATCCAGCTCCCTGCTTATGGCCTAGGAAAGCGACAGAGGATGGTTCAAGTCCTTGGGGACCTGCAGCCACCTAGGAGACCCCGAATAGACATCTGGCACCTGGCTTCTGGTCTCCAACTGGCCCAGTTCTGAGCCTTGTGGCCATTTGGGGAGTAAGCCAGTGGTTGATTGGAAGATATTTCTCTGTCTCACCTACTTTCTCTGTAAATCTGTCTTTTAAAGAAGAATAAATAAATTTCAGAACAAGTCAAGTGTTATCATCCACAACATTACAAGGTAAACCTATCCATTTCTCTAGACGTCCTTTAATTTTTTTCTGGCAAAATTTAGGGCACACTTTTTGGAAGCAAATATTTGTTGTATTGCTTATCAGTGTACAATGTAAATGTGGCCTGTCCTGCAGCTGCATGGGTGAGGCTTACAAGCAATATTTCTATAACAGCTTATCTTGTTATAGTAAAGAAATGTTTTGACAAATTTAGTACACAGTGGCATGGACATAGATCTGATTTACTCCAATTTTGACAAATTCTGACCTTAACAACAGATGACAAGTTACAATGCAGTATCAGGAAACAAAATTTTGTATTTTTTAGAAGATCTATTTATTTTTATTGGTAAGTCAGGTGTACAGAAAAGAGGAGAGACAGAGAGGAAGATTTTTCCATCTGCTGGTTCACTCCCCAAGTGGTCACAGTGGCTGGAGTTGAGCTGAGCTGAAGCCAGGAGCCTAGAGCCTCCCCTGGTATCCCATGCAGGTGCAGGGTACCAAGGCTTTGGACCATCCTCGACTGCCTTCCCAGACCACAACCAGGGAGCTGGATGGGAGGCAGGCCCACAAGGACATAATCTGGCGCCCATGTGGGATCCTGGTACATGCAAGGCGAGGACTTTAGCCACTAGGCTACTGTGCTGGGCCCAGAATTTTCTTAAATATTCTCAAGAAGAACTAAATGCCTGAAACCAACTGCCAATACCTGTTTCAAAGACTTGTAAACATCAACACAGAGGAAAACACCAGAACACTGGGAAAAATTCAAATTTGTTTCAGAAAGTAGTTGAGCAAGTACACAACTTCATTTTGAGGTTCATTTGTTTTTATTTATCTGATTGACAGAGAGACAGAGGCAGACAGGGAGAGATCGCCCCTCTACTGTGCTGTTTCTCAGATGCTTTGGGTGTGATCTGCTTGAAGCCAGGAACCTGGAACTCAATCTAGGCCTCCCATGTGGGTGGCCAGGAGCCAACTACTTGTGATACCATCTGTTGCCCACCAAGTTGTGCTTAGGAGGAAGCTGGAACTGGAAGCAGAGCAGGCACTCTATTCAGTGATGCAGGTGGCCCAAACAGAATCCTAACTGCTGTGCCAAACACCTGCCCCACAGTGTCTAATTATAGGCCTGTCATATGATTTGTGGGCTGTTATTTTTAAGTGAGTTATATGCTACACTAAGCAAGTCATGTAACCCTAGGCCTCTGCCTTTAATCTTAAAATGCCTATTCCAATAGTATCAATTTCACAGGGTGGTGGTGAGTATTAAAAGGGATGATCCTGGACCCGGTGCAGTAGCCCAGTGGCTTAAGTCCTGCCCTTGCAAGCACCAGGATCCCATATGCCCATCTATTCTAATCCTAGCAGCCCGGTTTCCCATTCAGCTCCCTGTTTGTGGCCCCGGGAAAGCAGTGGAGGACTGCCCAAAGCAGCTGGGACCCTGCACCTGTGTGCGAGACCCGGAAGAGGCTCCTGGCTTTGGATTGGCTCAGTTCTGGCGAATGCAACCACTTGGGGAGTCAATCATCAGATGGAAGATCTTTCTGTCTCTCCTCCTCTCTGTACATCTGACTTTCCAATAAAAATAAATAAATCTTTTTAAAAAAGGAGAGATGATCCTAACGTGTACCTCATAACCTTAGAATGTAGATTCCCTACAGATGGCACAGCAATACTCTTGTACTCCCTTTTTGAAGTCTTTCTGAAAAGGGACACTTTTCTCTGCCATTGCAAAGAATCTGGCTTCTTAGCCACTGCTCAGGCCAAGGAACCAGATATGCTTTCTTATCCTTTCCCAGAACGGTTAACAGCTGCATCCTGCTAAAAGCCCATAGCAGGATACTACTTCTAGCACAAGTCCAAGAGCCACAGGGAGATTACACATCATTGTGATGTAGCAAACATTCTGACTTCAAGCATGCCTCATTTATCAAGAGTCAAAACCTCTGTGCTGATTGACAGCAAGAGCTCAGATTTGGTCATGCCCCTGATTCATTTACAAGTTGGTACTTTTCTTTAGCCAGGTAGTTTGAAATTCACAGCTATCTAACAGCCAGTACTAACTACTTAAAGAGGAAATTGAACGCACAGCTGGATAACTGTTTGCCTAGTCAGAAATGAGAGAGGAGACAGTGCTGCTGGGAAATCAGAATTGATGATATCAAGTTTTCAAGAGGAACCTAATCAAAACAGGGAGGCCAAGCTTCTAGAAGGAATTGGTTGTCCTATCCAGGATGCTAGTCATTCAGGTATCCAGTGAAAGTTTTTCAGGGGAACTTGCAAAGAAACAAAATTAGTAAGGTAACCACAATATGTTTAGCTCCTGGAAAAACCAGTTTTTTCCCTCTACGTAATGTTTTAAAATTGGTGAGGCTGTCTTTCTTTCTCCTTAGGAAACTCAGGAGGAAATTTTTTATTCCTCCAGACTGCTCAAGTTTCATAAGGACAGGCTCTACAAAAAAATAGGCGGATCTTCCTAATTAGCAGATGACTGAAAAATCCTTTGAAAATATCATCATCAAAGAAGTTATTTCCATGAAGGGGTCATTAGATTATATATTTATAGTCAAGTAAGATGAAAAGGATAATGATGGGATGTGATACTCCAGTTAATCAGGAAGGCTAGGACAATCTCTTTTCCAACATAACAGGTCCTGACAATAAGTACACTCTGATTGTTGCCTGAAAAGAGGTGCTGAACAGCTTCATAGCCATGAGTACTCACTAAACATTCATTTGAAAGATGTTAAATCCCACATATAGGTAGCAATCGCATTCAGACACATAATAACGGGTACCACTTGGCAAGCACTGAGCTATTTTCCATGTGTTCAATTTACAGTCTACAGAGAGGTAGCTATTATTGCTGGGGCATTTAGAATTAGTAGTTAAGTGACCATCCAAAGCTACTGAGTCTTTGAACCAGATTTCAAATTCAGTGTTGCTGAACTGCAAGTTCTATTCCTCTTACCATTAGACTATATTAACCTAGGAAAACTCATTTTCTCACCTCTTAGTTCCTTACCCTTCACGTCCCTTTTATTTCTTGCTAAGGAGATGAATTTGGGAAAGTGAAGATATCAAGATTCCATGTATTTGGCCCTTGTCCCCTTAATTCTGTATTGCCACCTGTTTCTGTATGGTAACTGGTGTCATGGTAATCATGCGTGCACCTGCGGAGACAGTGGTCCACAAGTCTGTCATGTCATGGTTAGGCTCTGGGCCACTTTTGCCTGAAAACTCCTCTAAGCAGCTGAAGCAGGGAGTTGGGGGTTGGGGAGAAGGTGCTAGTTGGATATGGCTGC
This sequence comes from Ochotona princeps, assembly GCF_030435755.1. NCBI lineage: Eukaryota > Metazoa > Chordata > Mammalia > Lagomorpha > Ochotonidae > Ochotona > Ochotona princeps. The sequence continues at coordinate 18,523,264 of NC_080854.1, read as the reverse complement.
CTGTAGATGAATATGGACATGTACATGAATGCCTATGTGTGGATGTGTGTAGCTGCCCCTGCGTGTCCAATGATAAAGATGCATATCTTCTGTGGTCCCTCCACTGTTGGAAGCAAGTGGCCGTTTCTTGTGTCTTATCACCTCTGTAAGTAAAGGGGGTATAAACTCACAAATGACTTCAAGGTGTTCCCTGACCTGTTGGAATCTGGAGTTGCTTGTTCAGGGCCCTGAGCCCCAGGCATTTATTATTCATTTGTACTTACAAACTGTGTACAAGGTACAGAGCACCCAGGAATGATGAGCATTTGTGTGGGTGTGCCATTCTAAATGCTCTAAAGCATCCCAGAGAATGTTCTGTACAATGTGAATTGCTTTTCTAACATGTTTAACTTCAGAACTCAATATCACATAGAATATTGTGTTACAAAGATAATACATTTTTCTTTTGGGTATTGTGTTATTGAGATGCTTTGAGCACTGCAGAAGAAAAAAGAAAACCTATTAAAACTGACAGTATGTGGGGAAAAATAAAGATGCGTACATTTTTGGCAAGATATCTTCATAATCCCCATGACTTCTCTGTGGTTTGTGTATACCATCTATGTCCAACCGAGCCATGCATATTTTCTGTGGCTAATATGCACACATGAAACCCTGTTGTCACCTGGTCCAAGTATATGTTCAGAATATATGCAATTCAAATGGAGGACTTTCCGTAAGATGCCACCACAACACATATACCCTCCAAGGTTCTACCTCATCCCAAACTACTCATCCATTATTGGTCAGTAGAAGCTGCAGTTTCTGCTTTTGTTTTGACTTATTTTACTTTCAATAGGTTTCTTGGTAGGTCTTCACAATTAGGACCAGAAGGCAGTGTACATGGTATTTTGGGGTGAAGAGCCAGAACTGGTATGTCCCAGTTCTAAATGTACATAACAATAGTAGGGATATAGACAACAGAGCAGTAAGAATTATTATATGTCAGTCATTGGGACGCCTGCTGTATTCATTTTCTAGGACACGATGACAAAATACCATCAACTCAGGTGGTTTTGAACAACAAAAAGCATTCTCTCAGAATGTGCAGGCTAGACATCTGACCAAAATGCCTACAGAACAAAACCGCCTCCTGATCTCTGAGTAGGATGTCCAGTAGGGAGCCTGGGATTCAGTTCTCCAACTTAGGTCACTGGAACCCAAGTACTTGTTGCCTCCCAGGGTATGCTTTAACAGGAAACTGGAGTTGGAAGTGGCTCCACCCAGGCCCTGTGTTGTGGAATGTATTTATCCTAAGCAGCATTGTAACCACTATGCCAAACGCCCAGTCCTGGGTATGTTTTGCAAGTAGCATTAACAAGATGTGGTCACAGATGAAGGGCTGTGGGCTCTGAAAGAAAACGCTGGAGTCCCAGATGCCACAAGCTTTGCAAACCAAACTAAGAAAAAGGACCATCTCTTCAGAAAAAGGAGAACACTGCCAGAATCTAGATGTACAGAACATGGAAATACCTGGCAATGGAGGTGAAAGAAATTTCAGATATTTCAGATATTTTTGCTGAATGTACAAGTAGAGACCTAGAGAAGAGTTAACTAGATGAGTCTGCACATGTGAGAATGAACCTTAGAGCTGCCCACCTCACCTATGCAGGTGCTGCTGAAAAGTATTCTCTATGCTGCATTGTGAGCAGGAATCAAAAAAAAAAAAAGCTTAGTAATAGCTTGGGAAAATATCCCAGAGTAAAAGTGGAGGACTTTCGTGTTTTCTCATTTTTATTCTCAATAATAAACAGAAGAACTTCATTTTTGCTTCATCCTTAACCAGCACTTGTTATCTTTTGTATTGTTGATGGATGCCATTCTAACAGGTGTGAGCGGATGTCTTACTATGGCTGTAATTAACATTTCCCCTAAGGATCAGTGATGCTGAGCATCTTTTCATGTACAAGTTGGCCATTTGTATGATTCTTTTGGAAATTGTCTAATTCAGTCATTTGTTGTCTTTTTACTGGATTCTTTGAATTCTTTATACATTTTGGATATTAGCCCACATTCGTAATTTGCAAAAATCATCATTTATTCTGCAAGATGTCTTATATCTTTCTTAGTTGTATCCTTTCACTGTACAAAATCTTTCACTTTTGACTCAATATAATTTGCCTTTTTGTTTTTGCATTTGTTGCCTGTGCATTTGGGCTTATAACTGAAAAATCTATTACTTAACCAAGCTCATAGATATTTCCTTTTATGTTTCCTTCAGGTAAGTTTTAGACTTTTATGTTCTCTACATAAATCTTTAATCCATTTTTGAGTTGAGTTGAGTTTGGTATATGGTATAAAAGAAAGGTCTAATTCCAATCTTCTATATGTGGATATGCAATTCCTAAACACTGCTTATTGAGTATACTATACTTTTTCCCATCGTGTGCTCTTGGCATCTTGATCCAAAATCAATTGGCCATCAATTATCTTATATACAGAAAACTCTAAAGACTTCACACACACACACAAAATATTACTATAACTGTTAAATGAATTCAGTACATTCGTGTGACACAAAATTAGCCTACAGAAATCAATAGATCAACAGCATTTCTTTATACTAATAACAACCTAACAGGAAAGGAAGTTAGGACAATAATTCTATTTATAATAGCAACCAAACACAACAAAACACTTAGGTATGAATTTAACCAAGAAGATGAAAGACAAACACAGGTAACAATACTTAACCAAGCTCATAGATATTGCTGAAATCTGTTAAATTAGAACAAATAAAAGGATAGGCCTTGTTCATTGATTTGAGGAATCAGTAATGTGAAAACATCCTTGCTGAGACTGGCACTGTGGCACCGTGCATTAAAACACTGTCTGCTATGCTGGCATCCTGATTCTAGTCCCAGCTGCTCCACTTCTGATCTAGCTCCCTGTTCGTGTGCCTGGGAAAGCAGCAGAAAATGATACAAATGCTTAAGTTCCTGCACCCAATGGGAAACCCAGATGAAGCTCCTGGCTCCTGGTCCAGTTTTGTTATTGTGGCTATTTGGGGAGTGAACCCGCAGATTAAAAAAAAAATCTCCCACTCTTATCTCCTTCTCTCCCTCCCTCTCTCTCCTCCTCCCACCCTCTCTCTCTTCTCTCTCTCTCTCTCCCTCCTTCCCCAACTCCCTTCCTCCCTCCCCTTTCCTCTCTCTGTAAATAAATAAATAAATCTTTTAAAATAATAATGCATTTGGAGATTAGGACAAAGAAGAAAACAAAGAAATTGCTGGAACTGGTGCGATGCACCCAGTACATGGATATATGCGTCCCTCCGAACAAACGTGTGGAAGCAGTCTTTTGAAGCTTAAAGCTGAATATAGGAACAGCGTCTTGGCAGTGTCCACATTAACTGCCTTGAGTTTTTCCCATTTCCACAGGAAAAGGTGCCTGCAAGCCAGCGCCCTTTGGGGAAGAGGAGCTTAGTGGGTTTTAGGATGCTGTTAGATACCAGAGCCTCCTCCAATTGCCCAGCGTGCTCACCGTCAATCTACCAGCGAAGCAACCGAAGCCAAGAACGTACCTTCCATGACATATGACCAGACGGAGCACAGATTCACATCCATCCCAGTCAATGTTCTCTATGCAACATTGGACTTCTACAAAAACCTCAAAGTGTATCAGTTTCACTTCCAAATGAACAAATATCCTTTCGGTTGAGGGACCACCGTGACAGCGGTTCCTTTCTAGTTTTTTATTGGAGTTTCTTTGTCCTCAATACGTCCTCATGCCGGCCAAAGGAAAATCTAGACTTCACGGTGTAAGGCCACACCATCCCTCTAGTAGAGGATACTGTTTTCCTCCGCTGCGGCACAGTTGGCTTCGTTAATGAGGCCCTGGGGGCGGGGTGAAGTTCATGCTTGCCGTCTCACTCACGTTGCTCATCACATCCCAGCATCAAAGCTCCAGAGGGTTTATTACCATATGTTCCATTTCCCTTTTTAGCACTGTTTGGGCTCCATGTATAGAGACAGGTATTTGCTACAGTCAGGCTACAGCCATTTTTAGAAGACACCAAGCCATAACAACAACGCACAGCTTTGCTAAAGACATGGTCTGAAACAGAACATTCTCACTTCGGGAAACAGCTGTTTCAGGGCAACATGATCTGTACACCCTCGAAGCTTCTACCGACCCTCATGGGCAGGCAGAGTTTCCGCTGCTGGACAAAACCTACCTCTCATCCCGTAGCCCCAATTCTATCAAGAAGGCTGCTAGTTTGGACTGAAGGGAATCTCAGGCAGGCACAATCTGTTTCTGTGTCTGGAGAAGCAAAATAGATTCCACAAATGAACTGTTTGTTTTGTTTCTTGGGCTGATGTTCCGGTAGAGTTCCTGGAAGCACAGAATTTCTACCACAAATCCTATACTCTGATTGTGAAAGGAAGACTTGTAGATCTAAAAAATCGTTCAAATGTTATCCCTTAAAGCTCCAGTGATTCTATCTATGGCTTGTTTTAGGAAATGCTTTACAAGTGTGGTTTGTGTTTATGTTTCAATATGCCGACCACCCCCACATGCCATGCAATGTTATCAAACTTACTGAAAAAGATTTTAGAAGCAGTATTTATACCATAGGCAGAGGAAGGCTACAGAAGCTCATAAATATTCAATTGCCAGTGTGGTAAGACAAATTAACATGTTTTACATATTTTCCTCCTTCTAAACTCTGAATAGATTTTTTTTCCAGTTTGTAATCATTATTTCCAAAGGAAAATCCCAAAGTTTCCCAGTTTCCTTAGCAACAGAAACAGGTATAAATGGTATTCCTTTGTTTTCCAAACATTTGTATCCAAGCAACATATTAAGGCGTGCTGCCAACAGATGTATGTACCATCTGAAGGTAAGCTTGTCTTTACAGAAAGAGGTTAAGAGATAGGAAAAACAGAGGCACCAAAAGCAAACTAAAATCCCAAGATAAAGTACTACACTATGCCAGTTCACCTGTTTTCTTTCATCTTTTTTTTTCTGTTCAGTCTGAAAAATTAAAAAGATGACTAGGCTAACTAGAGTTAAAAAATGACTAATTTGGGGGGATTCGTCATTTCTGGATAAGCAATACACTATAGTAGATGATTCTATAGGTAGCCATTTTTGCATGAAGGATAATTCAAAAAAGGTTCCTGCTGGTCTCCAAAAGGAGTTGCTCCTAGACAAATAGGAGGGAATTGGGAAGGCCCAAGGCATTGACCGTGAGAGAGAAAGGCTACGGGGCAGTAACCCACCGACACTGCTGTAGGAAGAGATTCTGAAAAGGCCACTGGTGTTCCAGACTTCACCCTTTCTGATGGTCTCAGCACCAGCCTGCTTCAAGGGGCCCAGGAACTGAAGGCACAGACTGACGCTTCTGCTGGAAACCCACATCCACTTGAAATTAATCATTTCAAAGACATACATGCTAGATGTCAAAAAATATCTCTTACTTCCAGAGTTAGCTGTCCTATTTTTCAAACAGAAGTAACAGAGTGCTGTTGAGTTTTAGTTCAGGAATAAGAAAACAGCTCCAAAGTGGATGGGGATGGTAACACAGGAATGTGACTATGCTTAATGCCACTGCAGATGACTAAAATGGCAAATAGCATGTGTATTTTACTATAAATTTAAAATAGAAATGTTAATGGTATCTTTTGGAATCCTTTTAAGAATTACCTGTCATACTGAACAATGTTCATGATGCCTGGCACATTCTGAGTCCTCAATAGTCATTATTTTCATTATGATTCACATTAGCATTCACACACACACAAACAAAAGGAAGCAGAAGTAAAAGACAGGGAGGGAGAAACGGAGTAACACTGTATCTCCAAATCAGACTGAAGGACTGTTGTGGTGGCATAGCATGCTAAACTTCTACCTGCAGTGCAGGCATCCAATATGGGCACCGGTTCAGGTACCAGCAGCACCACTTCCGATCCGGTTCCCTGCTTATAGCTGGGAAAGCAACAGAGCAGGGCTCATGTTCTTGGGTCCCTACACTCATGGGGAGACCCAGAAGAAGTTCCAGGTCCCTGGCTTTGGATTGACTCAGCTCCAGCCATTGTGCTCCTTTGCTAAATGAACTGGCAGATGGAAGATCACTTTGTCTCTTCTCTGTGTAACTCACTTAAAAAATCTTTAATTTAAAAATTAAGTAAAAAACATAGAATCTGTTAAAATTTGACTTAAAAATTTAAAAAAATGTTTACCAAAAAAAAAAAAAAAAAAGCCCTTGCCTCCCGACCTCCAAAGCCACTGGCTGGGAGAGTCCAGCAGCACACCTCAGCCCTCAGTCTCTCTACTTTCTCCAAATTAAAGATACTGCAGAGAATTTATCACTCTTTCTGAAACACATTCGAGAGGTCAATCCCTTTGACTAAATTTGCATATATGAATAATTCTGAAAGGATCCTATTTTAAATTAAGCTGCTACCAGTCCCTCAGCTTCCCCCCAAAAAAATTCCTCAAAGGGATTTTGAAAGCGTTAACAATTGCAAGACCATCTATGGTTACAACTTGTAAAGCTTGATTTCTGTTTCTACCTGTCTTTGCTTCATCAGGAACACTTACTATGAAGACTTCAGGGGTAAAAGTGATTTGTGGTTTGGAGGGTGGGGACACAGCTGGCGAGGTGGATTATCAAGCTAATTCTCTGCCTATGGGTCAGTATCCCATAGGGACACTAGTTCATGTTCCAACTGCTCCATTTCCAATCCAGCTCCCCACGAATGGCCTGGAAAAGTAGCAAAGGATGGATTAAGGCCTTGGTCCCTATATTCACTTGGTTAAGAAAAAATAGAAGAAAAGAAGAAGAACAAAACTACAACTTGGCAAAAACTTGAAGTCAACCCACACCTTCTCTCTTTACAACTTATTATCCAACTCTTCACTTTACTATCTATCTCTGTTTTCTCACTATCCATTATCCTCCTCCCATCTACAAATTCCTTTAAAACAAGCTTGGAATTCAGGACCAGTATATCAACAGGACTCTCCTATGTTTCCAGTTCCTGTGCCCCGTACCCTGCCAGGAATATGTCAACACTGATTGGATCAAACCATCTTCTGTCCTACCTCAGCACACAACTGGAAGCAAGTTGTTTGAGAAACACAGGCAGACAACTTCAGGTTTTGAGTCTCTTATTTTACTTCAATTTTAATACTACCCGGAAACCCTGCTGTTCAATTTCCTTTTTGCAGCGATGGTCTCAAATTTGTTGAACTCATCATTAACCCTCAACTTGGTGTCTCCCCATCCATTGCCAGAAAACGTGTTTGTGTCCTAGTTTCCAGCAAAGGAAAAGCTACGAGTGAAAGAATCACCCATTTTCTTGCTATAGAACTCAGGTGACAATCAAGCACCAGCATCACTCTGTGGCAACAGAGGAAAAACCTCTGTACCCCGGCCCCAGGTTGGCTTTGGGCACCTTTGCCCCAGGTCCCAGCAGCTCCCGTCTTCTCAGAGACCTTGGGTTATCAGGCATTCCTCCCTCACTTCCACATGGCCACCTCATGGCTTAATGGTTCACGTCTTACCTGAACCACTGTAATTGTCTCCTGACTATTCCACAACCACTCTTGCTTTCTGTAGTCTAGTCTGTTCCATAATATTTATCCTCTGTTACCTGCTTTCAATTAGACACATTTTCAAAGTTTCAGAATAAATATTCAAAATGGCTATACTTCCTTCTTGGATCCCATGACTATAAGCATTTTATCATTTATTTTTACTTTTTATGTATACTTTTAATATGTTTTTACTTTTTTTTTGAAAGTGATAGACAGGACTATCAATTTGGCATATCCATATCTATGCCTGTAGATTTGTATTTGTATCTACATATGGATCTCTGAAGATGTTTATAAAGACATGTATTTTCAGAAAATGGAGCACACAACTGCAAGGACTCACAAGTATAAAATCTGTACAGTTGAACAGGGTGGAAATTTAGGTACCAGGGGATGCTTTAATTTTCAGTGCAAATTGGAAAACTGAAAATCAAGCCAAGCTTCCTATGTTGCAGTCCTGAGGCTCATTCTGCCTTTGGGTAACCTGTCTCTGTCCCTTATAACTGCTTAGAAGTGACCCATTTATGTTACGGAGGATAATCTGTTTTATTCACATTCCACTATCGAAAACATTAATGTGTCTAAAAAGAAGAAGTTTCACAGGAACATCACCAATGCTTGCCCAAACCCCCGGGAACCTTAGCCAGCCTGACATAGAAAACCCAAATCGATAAATATTAGTTGCATCCATTATTTACTTGGAATTTATTTTTCAAAGTGCAAAATATCTCATGAGTATTGGTAGCATCGATTATTAGGATGTGATGATCTTTGGAAAATGCAAATCTGGTCATTTCTTTTTTCTATAAGCAAAATCCTTTAGTCATTCTTATATAATCACAAAGCCCAAAACACTTAAAATGTCTCCCAAATCCCTTTGAGGTCCGGTTACATTCGGTAACTTCTTCTCACCATTTAGGTCTCTTCTTGCATAGGATTTCATCAGGAATGTCTTCTGCGGATTTCAGTAGCTTCCTCCGCAACAGGCCCTTTGCATTTCATGTCCCTGACAGCCAATACCTCCTGACCTGCCATCAGGCATCTCTCTCAGTTACAGCACAGCCTAACAGAGGAGTCTGGGGGAAGCATCTCAAGTCCATGAAGGAAGTTCATCTATTCTGCCTTTAGCAGTACTTTTGACCTCATAAATACTTATTTTCTGCCCTTTATGTGTATTTCTTCTTTTTTAACAAAGGAAAAAATCCACATGACTTGAAGCCAAGCTGAAAGTCCCTATAAAGCCAGATAATAATGCTTTTTCTCTTAAGCTAATCTCTTCTGCAAAGCTGCAGATTCTAAAGGTTCTTAGTAGGTAACAGAAGGCATGGTTCTTGGAAGGAAAAAGGAAAATAAACTGTTCCTTCTTTGAAGGAAAAAAAATAAACAGTTTCTCCCTGAACTTACTGCTCATGGGTAAGGCAGGGACGTCCCTTAATGCATAACTGGTGATGAAGTGATTTGACCTAAAATTTCTGCCCTTCTACCCCCTCAAAGGAAGAATTAAAGGGCAGATAAAGATAATAGTGCTTAATTTTTTTTTCTTGCAGCAATTTCACCTTCCACTATATTTCACTTTCAAAATTCTTGTATATTGGTGGGGTTCCCACTGCTAACAGAGGCAATAATTGCTATTATTATTATGACTGCAATACAGCAGCTCTACTGTTATCTTGCCACCCGGAGACACCGAACTGAGCAGCCATTATTATCTTCATAGATGACAGAGCACACCTGTGGACTAATGGCTCTGGGGACAGTCAGTCTGTGCTCCTCTAAGGTTAGCATTTTAGGAAGTCTAGCATTTAGGAAGGAGGAGGAAGGAAGACAAGATGGGAATTTACTGCCTGTCACATTTTTTATATTTCAACATTTGGATACATATTATATGTATCTCTCTCAAAACCCATATCAGATTTCTTCACTTTTATGTTCAAAACTGCCTTTTTATGAAGCCCCAGCCAATAACTAGTGCTGCTACAATAGGTTTGCTATTGTATTCGACATACCCTCCCACTCAACACTTGGGGAAATCAGACATAGCATCCATTATTCTTAATCTCCATGAATATGTGCCTACGTATCAGATCTCTTGAAAGCCAGTATATTAACATTTCCTATATGCCACACTGTAAACACACTTGCTAAAAATAAGGTTGCATAGAAGGAGATTTTTTTTCACCTGGCTTTGTTCACCCTCTCCAGGCAGTGACTATCTTCTCTTGGCCCCTTTCTCCTGGTGAATGAGGTGTTTCCAATAAACATGGAAATTTTAGAGTTGCTTACTCTTTGTATCGGCTTTTTCAAAAGACTTATTTTAATTTTATTTAAAGGTCCAAGTTACAGAGAGAAGTATAAAGATAGAGAGATCTTTCATCCACTGATTCATTCCCCAAGTGGCCACAAAGAACAGGAGCTGAGTCAATCTGAAACTAGGAGCCAGGAGCTTCCTCTGGATCTCCCTCATGGGTATATGGGCCCAATTCCTTGGACCAGCCTCCACTACTTTACCAGGCCATAAACAGGGCAGCCGGATCAGAAGTGGAGCAGCTGGGACATGAACCAGTATCAATGTAGGATCCTAATGTCACAGACAGAGGTTTGGATTGCTAGGCCATGGTATTGGCCTATGCATTATTTTCCTTTTTCCCCTTTTTTTTCTTTTTTAAGAATTGCTGTAACAAACTACTGCAAAGTAGCTGGTTGGAAACAACAGAAATGTATTCTCTCCCAGTTTTGGAAAGCATCTAAAACCTGGCAGTCAATAGGGCCATACTAGCTCTAAAGTAACTAAGGAGGAATCCTTCCTTCATCTTGCAGCTCCTAATAGCTCCTGGCATTCCATGGTGTGTGTCAGTGTAACTGCAGGTGCAACCTCTGTCTTCACATGACCTTCTGCGCTATGTCTCTGTGTGTCCTCTAATCTTCCTAGAATACCAGTCCATTGCCTTTAGAACTCACAGCACCCCATTATCCAACCCACTACCCTCCTGCACACAGTCAAATCATCAAAAGAAGGCAGGACAAAAGAGGACAAATGCTACCCCAATCCTTTTGAGGACAGTGCCACCGGATTTCCTGTCTATTCTTTCCTGATGGCAGTTGGGTCTTGCCGGTTGTTGTCCCATGCCAACTTCAGGGGCAGACTGCCTCCTCACAGGAAGTTCAATCCCCTCTTTCCCTTCTTGCTGCCTTTCCTGCACTGTTTTCCTGGCTCTATTTTGGAAATGTGTTTACTGCCCAGCACACACTCTGAGATATTTTAAATTACCTTTCAGCCTATGTCTCCTACGGGCTAACAGATTTGTGAGTTTCTTCCCCCTTGAAAATTATAGTTTGCCATGCTTTTTCTCCAGTCCAATCTGCATTCTAATAAGCTGAATTCTGGATGTGTTTCAGGAACTGTTGTGTCCATTTTAAACATGCTCCTGGAGCTCTCCAAGTTACTTTTCACTGTGTGATAGGTTCACCATTTCAATCGATTTGAACCAAGCTTTCCAAGAGAAAATAGGCAATCGGTAAAACCTCGCAACTCTTGTTGTACAAGTGTACTCCCTGTGTTTTATGAGCAATAAGCCCCAGGAGTGTGGTCGAATTTGAATGAGTACACTCACTAAGACCTACATATTTGAAACCAAAACTTCTACAAAATTGCAATTTGTCTTAAGGATAGAAGACTGGGCAGTGTGAGAAACATACAACCTTAAAATAAGTGCCCTTTTACACAGACAAAAATACTTCTACTAAAAGAATATTCTCAAATATAGGACATCTTGATGCTTACCTTGCTCTATTTTTTTGGTGCTATAACAAAATGCCTGAGGCTGGAGAGTGCATCAAGGAAAGAGCTTCATGGAGCACATACTTTGGGAGGCTGAAAGTCTAGTCTAACATTGAGTAGACCCATTTGATCAACACCTGAAAGAGCCTCACAGCAACCACTCATAGAATGCACGTAAGATGGAGAGTTCATGTAGTGAGTTAGGAAACCTGAGAACAGGGAGGTGCCAGCTTTGCTTTCTTATAACACTACTGTAAGAACATGATTCACCCCATCCACTCCTTGCCATTCTGAGGGCAGCATCTAGTTACCAACAACTTTCTAAGGCTTCCACCTCTAAAAGGTTTGCCACACTGGGGACCAAATATCTAGGACATACTCAAACCCTATCTAAACCCTAGCATTACCACTTAGATTATTTGCCTTATCTCCTTCCAAAAAACCCCACTTCCTATCATAATCATCTTGGGGTTTAGAATTTCAATGCAGGATTTTCAGGGTACACAATTGTTCAAAACAGTCTAACAGCCAAGAGGCGTCCACAGTGTCATTCTCTTCCATCTCGTGTGCTTTGGGCATAGATGTATGCAGATGGAGACCTTTGCACGGCTTGCTCCCTTATTGTCCATGATGGCAGCTTACAGAGGCAAGAAGAAAGACCCACACCTGTAACATTATACAAAAAATAGCTCTAAATGGATCAAGGAATTATGTCTACCCCCAGAAAAAAAATAAATAAATCTTAAAGCAAAAATGTTAAAGGATCCAAAGGGGCTTTAGTCACCTGATCACAGGGCAGCTAAGAATGGCCAGACTGGACCCAGATGTCCCTCTCCTCCATAGATCCTTTCCAGGCAGTCTCTCCAGCAGGACAGTCAGACCTGTCCATGATATTTCAGGAATCCAAGAGGATAGGTTGAAGCTATCTGTTTTCAAATCCTACAGACTGACCAAGATTATGTTTTGTCGTATTCTCTTTTTTTTTTTTTAAGATTTCATTATTATTGGAAAGCCGGATATACAGAGAGGAGGAGAGACAGAGAGGAAGATCTTCCATCCGATGATTCACTCCCCAAGTGAGCTGCAACGGGCCGGTGCACGCCGATCTGAAGCCGGGAACCAGGAACCTCTTCCGGGTCTCCCACACAGGTGCAGGGTCCCAAGGCTTTGGGCTGTCCTCGACTGCTTTCCCAGGCCACAAGCAGGGAGCTGGATGGGAAGTGGAGCTGCCGGGATTAGAACCGGTGCCCATATGGGATCCCGGAGCTTTCAAGGTGAGGACTTTAGCCGCTAGGCCACGTCGCCGGGCCCTGTCATATACTCTTAAATGACTGAGACAGACCAACCCAGACACAAGGGGAGAGGAAATAACCCTTTACTTTGGTAAATGTCAAAGAAATTGAAGCCACTCTTAATCCATCACAGAGTTCTTCTAAGACTTTTTGATAGGACCACACACTTAAAACAGCCGCAATTTCCTTAATTTCAGGTTAAAATAGTGTTTTCAAATCTCATTTCTACAAATTTCTCCTGGTTAGTTCAATAAGCCTTCTTTCTATTCACCAGGAAAGAAAAAGTAATATGCCAGAAAGTGTGCTGGATCCTGAGAGTATAATGGTGAGCAAGGCAGAGAAATAATGTTTGCCTTTATGCAGATTACATCCTGACAAACAATGTAAGAAAGTAAAACTCAGCTACTATTCCCTCTGAAAAGTTCTGTCAGCAGATATTTGGAATAGGGACCATGGTCCAGAAGAGGTAAGCCCAAGAAAGGAAGATAATTCAAGTACAGACCCAGCATGCAAAGACCTGAAGTTTTATAAAAAGCAAAATGTTAGTTGGGTACTAGAATCAGTTTGGAAGGAAGAGTGAGTGAAGGAAGGTAAAAATAATTGAAAGAGGAGGCAAGAAAAATCATGGAAATCCTAAACAAGACAAGCTTTGTGATCATTTTAAGAATCATAACTTTATTCTTAGGGTGAGAAATAAATAATAGAGAACTCAAAGATCAAAGAAGACAGGAGACATAATTGAATGTGCATTTTTAAAAGATCTGTTTCACTGCAATAGCAAGAATGGATGGTAACAAGGTTGGAGCAAGGAAAAATTTTTGCAGATTCTATAGTTTCAACACAGGCAAAAATAAATTGGTGGTAACAGTGATAAATTTTTCAATGGGTAATAGTTTTGAATATTATTCAGAAGAACATATCAATTGGATGTGGTGATTAGATAAAATGGGAAGGGAAAGAAAGCAAAAAGATTATCATCAAACCTCTATTTCCAATTTTGGAGAAGTTGATAGCTTCATTCACAAAGCCAGGAAGCACAGGAGAAGCCTAGCGTATGGGAGAAAGGATGAGCATATTTTGAATCCGTTGAACCAATGAGACATTCGTATGGAGATACATGATGTGCAGAAGAATCCCTTCCAAGGGAACAATAAGCCACAGCCCAAGGAGTTCAATTAAAATTTTAAAAATGCTAAGGCCATGGAATCAATGTCTGATGATGAGTGAGTGGAATGGTTGGTAGCTTCAGTTGTAATCCCTGTGTGCCAGGCACTAAACAAGAATACAGATCCACCAAATGAAGAAAACACTATTCTTGATCTTGGAAAGATTACTGTGCTATTTTTTCAGATATTCCTATGGCTCCTTTCACACTGAGATTTAATCTTTCCTCCCATAAGCCTCACGGAATCCAGAATTCAGGCCCCAAAATCTTACTACTTCTTTCAAAACAGCATGGATATGGCACTTGACTTCCCAATGCCAAGAGCTGTCTACATGCTTTACTAGGGACTCTTGTTGCTAGGCATCTGTTACAATCTGACTCATTTTGACCATCACACAGGACAAAGAACTTCTTCCTTCATACTGTCCTTATCTAACATGGTCACCTGTCCTGAAACATGGAAGGGACCAAATCTGGTTTCTGCTAATTCCTCCTAATATAGGAGGACTTGCATTCTTGGGGGATAAAAGCTGAACAAGAGTATGAAGACTTATTTTCATTCACTTAGTTTCTTCTTTCTCTTAACTTCTGTATAGTCACTGAAGAAAGTGTTTGAAATCTCCTCCTTCTACCAAAGGACATTTATCAGCAGGAAATCAACCTGGTAACATCTATTGAATAAGCCAATTTCATTCCATTCTCCCTCCTGTTAGCTGCTATACGTTAGACTCCCTGTAGGGTGGGGAATCAGGGCAGACCATAAAATCATCTGTTCCTTGGTCCTGCAGTATCACCTTGCAGATGGGACTTCCTGGCTGGGCTTTGGCGGAAGGCATTCTTTCCTCCAATTGGCAGAAATTTAGGGCATTTTCTTTCTGGCTCATAAAGTCGTCCTCTGTAAATACTGTAATTTTGGCTGGTTAGTTCTTTTTCAATTTTTTTTTTTTGATCAAAAAAAAAAAAAGGAACTGAGCCTTGTTGATGGTTCTGAACACTCCACTTGGATAACAATTTGGGAACATACTACAACGGCTGATTTTTTTTTCTAACATAGGTGTGATTTTTTTTTTCATCATGCTTTTCACAGGTTGGTATGAAACAAGCACACAGCCAATGCCAGCAATTTTATAGAGAGCATGAAGGCACTGAATAAAAGCTAGGCTGTGATTTTCCAAATTTGTGGTGAATAATTCACATACATCTCATAAATTGCTGATTATGCTTAGGATCCAAGAGTATACAAGATAATTTCATTAAGATCCAATTGAGCATATATCAAACAAGTCAGTAGAGTCACATTACAGGGGAAGGTTAGCTCCAAAATAATATCCCATACATTCAGATTTGCGCATGCCGGAAATGACTACACTTTCTTGAAATATGAAACAAAGTCCATGTGTTGGCTATGGATACACTTTTAACAAATTCAGAATAGACACTTTTCCTTGCAGAGTTCATGCAGGTCACTAACGTACTGCTACCCCAAAACACGCTTCAGTGCTTGAACGTGTCAAGCAACAACAGTAACCTTTTCAATATTAGAATAAAATTAGCCAGGCAAGTGATTTACAAGTTCAGTCTATCTTTCATTTTTAAATTAGAAAATGTCTCAAAAAGTTCATGGAAAGTGAAATGAAAAGGTAAGCTTATTTTGTTGCAAAAATTTTGAAATCTATGCCTATACGAGATCTTCAAAGAGTTCGTGAAAATGTGTGTTATAAAAATGTGCATGAATTTCAGATTTTGAACAACAGTTGGAAACAATTGGCAGTTGAGTGACCCTAATTTGGAGGAAGCGTAGCCTACATAAGAGGTATAATTTTGTGAAATACAAAGTGACCTACATAATGAGACCACTTGTCTATCATTCCTGCAGGATTCAAATGACGATAGAAAGGAGTCAGCCATGGTGTGAGGGAATTTATCCACTTAAAAGGAACTTGCATCAAGTTAATCAGCAGCAGCCTCTGAAAAAACTTCCTTGCAGAAGATCATGGGAAAGAGAAAGATTACACATTTCAGATAAATCATTCCTATTCAAAACCCAATTCCAACCTCACCGTCTTCAGCAGAAGCATATCACTGCTTTTCCTAATTTACATAGTCGTCTTTAAGTCTTAGCTCCAGTCTATCTTCACATCTTTGATTTTCTTTTTTTATATGTATCAGTGTCTTTCTTTTATTTCTACTAACATAAAAAGAACAAATTTCTATGTATTTCAAAGATAAAACTCTAAGATAGAGGCTGACACAGTGGCTCAACACATTAATCCTCTGCCATGCAGCACCATCATCCCATATAAGTGCAGGTTCCAGTCCTGGCTGCTTCATTTCCAATCCAGCTCCCTGCTTATGATCTGGGAAGACAATGGAGAATGGCTCAAGTCCTTGGGCCCCTGCACCCATGTGGTAGACCCAGAGGCAGCTCCTAACTCCTAACTCCAGGCTTCAGATTAGCTCAGTCCAGTAACTGTGGCTACTTGGGGAGTGAACCAACAGACACAAGTCTCTGTCTCTCCTTTCTGTAAATCTGCCTTTCTAAGATAACCATATGTTTCTTCTTGCTCCCTCCAGTATCCCACTTTGCTTTGAAACTGACACCTTATGATTTCATCTTATGATATATAGCTCTTAATCTATATTCCTGTAGAACAGTGGTCTTCCTACATTTTGCTTGTTAAAAACATTATAGTTAGTGTCACATTAAGCCTGTAACTATAAGTTAAATTTAAAGTATGTTATTGCAAAAACTAAAGAAACAAGAAAGATTCTGCATCTTCAGATTAAACCTTGGTAACATTTTAGATCATTTTATTAATAGTGCTATCCCATTCTTTTTGTTTTTGATGTTGCTGCTTGAGGTTGAACAATGTGGTAAGAAAGTATGAGTTTTAATGCAGACACACATGAAAGTGAAACCTTGTCCTTCCATTCACTGTCTGGGTGACGCTGGATAATTCTCCTTGCCTGAGCTCTGATATCCCCACCTACAAAATGAGGTTAGTATCTATTCATGATGCATTCATCAGGTAGTAAGTAAGAGTATAGGGTCACTTTAGATTGGACTATTTACACCAAAGTAAAAATTCAGCTAGTGTAGGTAGAAAATGGAATCTCCAAGTAGTGTATTTATGTATTAAAATTTCAAATGGGCCAGGTTCCACAGAACCAATAAGCACACAGAAAATCCTCAAGCTTTAAACTGTAGGAATATCTCAACCATGGCACCCACAGACCAAGGCTGAACTATTACATCCCATGCATCATTCCCTTCAAAGCCCTAGAAGAACGTGCCTGGTGAACCGATGTTGGGCCTGGGTCTCTCCCCTAGAGAGAAACAGTACATCTTGACTTTGGCTCCACCAAGTGTATCTGCAAGGACAGGGAGGATCTGACTGGGGAGGGAAAATAGTGTGTCCCTAGAAAAGGGCCACGATGTATGGACAAGACAATATCAAATGTGCTTTGGAAAACAAAAGGGGGACACTCAAAATCTGTTTTCAAAATCCACTGGAGACAGCTTTGAAAGGTGATAAAAGATCTGAAATGAGACATTTTTCAGGAAGCTTATCTTTCACATCAACTCAAACCAGATTTCATTTAAACCCTGGCTGATTCATTTCTATTTCTCCACAGGTCTTCACACCTATTCCTTCCATCCTCCTGTCTGTGTGACTCACAGAGCAGCTTGCTTCACCATCACCCTGTCTTGGGATCCATAATTCTACCCAGAAAGCAGAGATGCTTACACAACTATTGAAGATGAATGACATTAATAATGTTTCCCTAATTCTCTTTCCAACTCAAGTACAAGATCACTAATGTGGGATGTTATGCATATTTTATTCTCTTTTTTTTTTTCAGGTGGGCCGGGGTTCATTGGTTTTTTTGTATGTTTGTTTTTGCTGTTTTGTTGTTTGTTTAAAATTTTATTGGAAAGGTAGATATACAGAGAGAAGAAGAGACAGAAAGATTTTCTGTCTGCCGGTTCATTCTCCAAGTGGCCACAATGGTTGTAGCTAACTCAACCAAAGCCAGGAACCAGGAAATTCTTCAGGGCTTCCCACGTGGGTGCAGGGTCTCGGGATGGTATAGTCAGAGAGGCTTATGATATTGGAGGAGCGGTTTCTGATTCAGATTTGAAAGAGCTGAAAGGAAGCTCTTGGAAAGCAAACCTAACTTCTCCTCAGGAGATGGCCACAGAAGGGCTGAGTGCTGACCAGGAGACAGCCAGTAACTAGGTCAGGGTGTTTGTATTGAGAATGAAGCAGAGAGTTACATGTTGATCACAGCTTCATGCTGGAAGTTTGTTAGACTGGAGTACATATCTGAACTGTTCAATTTGGTACTCTCTAGCTGTAGGTGGATATTGGGTTTAAGCTCGTTGATATTAGTGGCAATGACAAATCATTGTTCATGTTTTACTAGTGTCAGGTTCTAATTGTCCATTACCTACCTATGGCTAATGGCAATCACATTGGACAGCGCAGATTTAAAGTAATTCCACCAGAGAAAATTTCCAATGTGACATTGCTGGTCTAGATTGTCAATTTATAAAAGTTAACTTTAAAGCCAAAGTCACCATTAATGAAATTAAATCTCTGGGTATGGAACCTAGTAATCTGAATGCTTTTATGTATGCTCAGATAACTGATTGAGAATCAGAATTATAACCTGTGACAAAGGCTGCCATAAGTGATGAAACTGTTGTAGGAAAAAAAGGTTTCTCAGAAAGACCTTTTGTTCATGAAGTTGATTGAATGACCAGATTGAATTGACCCTTCATCTGACTATGAAGGGATCCTTTGGAAGGAGAAAATGAAAAAACTGAATTAAATGAATATCAAACTTTTCTCCATTTTACAGTTAAAGCAGTCCTCACAGAAACTCGAATCTCTTCTTGTCAACAACCTGCAGCCTGGCCAGGCTGTCCCTTGTTTTTCACCCATGATCAAATTTTCCAACAAGAGCTGCATGCGTTACTGTTCGCACAGGCCTCATTACCTTCTGTGTAAATTTCTGACCCTGCCCACTCTGCAGCTGCACCGTCTCTTCCAGTGACCTTCCCACTTTCTGCACCGGTCAGCAGCTGTCCATTAGGGACTGAAGCCCCTTGAAGGTAGAGCACCCAGCAGAGTATCTTGCTTTCAGTAGGTGTTTCATAAATATTTGCGGAACGAATGAATAATCTAGAAAGTTCACTGGCAGTAGAGTGGAAAATCAGCGAGGCAGCACTGGAGGTTGGAAAAGCATGAGGTGGACAGCTGGCTGGGAAGGTGTCACTACAGCCCAGGGAATAAATGATGATTCCCAGACAGTGGGCAGAGCCAGTGAGCACAGAGAGATGTGGTCAACTCTGAGAAATGAGAAAAAGGTAGAACCAACTAGTATTTCCAATCTGCATCTAGGGAAATATAATGATACTTGGTAAATGGCCACTTGTTTCCTCTTTAATCTCAAATGCCCTTCTCCACGTTCTTTCTAGATACTTATACTTGCAGTTCCTTCTCTTTGATCCAATATTCTTTGACTATTCTTATTCCTGCTCATCTCTTTGGGTCTGATGTTTTTTGATGGATGCGTTTCCTCAAATACTTAGGGCCCTTAATCATGAGGATCCTCAGAGAAGATTCCTCATTGGCCCTCTCTTAATCTGTGAGCTACAGACTGATTTTATTTTTTATTTTTAATTTTTTTGCTTAAAAAAGGAGGATGAAACTCAGCAGGAAGCTCCTTTGTCCAAAAGCAGAGCATCTGACAAAATCTGCACTTATTTTTCTGGAAATCTCAGTTTTCTAAAGAAAAAAAAAACTCCTGAAAACATTGTCCTATCTTCTTTTCACGTACACTTAATCCCATTATGGTAAACCAGCCTTAATGAAATCACATACTGGGAGTCCTCCTTTTATTTGGGGGTAGAGATGCATACTGCCACATAGCTTCACTTCCCAGTATACTTGTCTCCTTTCTACAGTTTATCTATGAGAATATACATATATACTTGTCCACGTATATTATTATTTATTTTGTATTTTGCATGAATGCTGCCTTATAGCAGAGAAAACATATGTCATTTGTCCTTTTGGGATTGGCTTAATGGTGTCCAGTTGGAACAGTTAAATATACCTTGTCAATATGATACTAGATTTTCTACCATTACCTATACCCACAATTCCATGAAGCACTTAAAAAACAGAATGTTAAACATGCAACTGTTACTAATGGAGTATGTTACTATAATAATATGGGGGATAATGGTGGAAGGGGAAAATGGGGAGCACAAAGGACAGGGAAAGGGAGGAATGCACTTGCCTATAAAACTGTATCATGGAGAAGAGAAATATAATTCCAAAGGTATGAAATCATAAGTTCTGTGTTAGATCTCTACTTTGCTCAGCTTTATCACTCAGAATTGGCATAATCATCATCCACCTGCATCACTCATTTCTCTACAAACCCTAAGGTCACAAAAAGTGGACCTTACAATCCTTTCTTTTGTTACTCTGCCCTGAATCACTCTAGGACTATTCCTTATGCCTGTTTTATCTTTCCTATATTGAAGTGAGCAAGCAGGCATGCAGTATGTCATTGCCTAATGTCCACTAATTGACATTGCTTTCTTCAGAAAATGATATTGTCTAACCTCTCTCCAGTCCATGGAATAGCCATTTTAATCTTGTTCATCTTTCACATTTATTTCTTAATTTTAATCTTGGGCCATAGGCAAGCCCACCTTTTCCTAATCATCGAAAGCCTCCACATTTTTGTTCATCGAAATGCCCACACACATATATCATTCCTTACCTAGCTTCTGCCCTTCATTGCAAAATAATTTTACAAAACATCATTGGCCACTCCAGCAACAAATACCATGTCTTAAGTTGTCAAATGTGTCACTTAAGTTGTTGGTTGTTGTATAGCTGAGTTATTGATGAGGCGCTTTCTATGGAAGAGGACTTGGGGAAGCTGGACACAAAAGGAAGGTAAAAATGAGCAAAGATGTGGTCCTGCCTAGGGAGTCCACCTTGCCCCATGGCAGCTTTGGAGAATTCACACTCCACCCCAAAGGTGGTCTCTCTTGGGTGGACGGGTGCTGGGGTATAGTCAGCCTTTTCTATCTCCTGTCAGAGACTCTTTCATTATCCACTAACTTTAAGAGAAGTCTGAGCAATAAAACCTCCATTTTGCAAAGTCTGGAGTGATCATCAAGAACATTTTAGAGCTATTCTAGGAGCAGCCACAGGACAGATGCTCCAGGGAAGCAGAAGTGAGTGAGGTATTGCTAAAATGTGAATTGTTGATGGGGGTTGAAACTCAAAGGGTTTGGGAAGGGGAGATAAATGATTTTCAGCTTTCTACAAATCCATGATACAAGAACCAATACACAATCTATTTAGGCTATTAACATATCATCATAGGGAATAATTAGGGGGAATTTGTCTGAAAGACTCCTTAGAGGGGAGATAGGGAAATAAATTGTGTGCCACTGCAACATAGAGTGTATTCTGTTTCTTCTCTGCTGTTCTAATTCATTGATGACCATAGTAATTAACTGTACTTGTGTTCACATCCACTAGATAAGACTTTACCTACTCATCATTTCCTGTTCACCATTTGTGGAACCACTGGAGACTGGCAGCACAGGATTGTGAGAAATTCCTGCCTGCATCTGTTCAATTCCTCTTTCATTAGAAGGTGAGATTTGTTTCCCTACCATCTTCACCTCCACCCAAGGTGTTTAAGTTCAAAACCTTCAGTTTGGAGATTAAAAACATTCAGTGCTGATAGGCAATGAACCAGCTCGAGCCATTGTACTGCACTACTCAGGACTGAAAACAGGGCGTCTTTCTTTTTTTCCCCCTCACCTTCTGCTCATTTCTCTGAAGCTCCAAATGACTTGTCCCATTCCTGGATTCTTCCAGCTTCCACTAATCTTTCAGATATGAACATCTGGCCTTATGAATTAGCATCTCCTGGTCATGAAATTGGATCCCTCTGCTTCAAACCTACCTGCCTACACTCTGGGCCTGGGACCCTTCTAATCATTTCTCACCTTTGTGAGACAGCTGCCATCTGGATGCTGCCCCTAGAAGATCCACTAACAGGGCAGTGATGGCAGTTCAGGGGCGAGGAGAATGTTTCCTCCATCTGTTTCTTCTGCCAATGCAGTCTCAGCCATTGGCTGTTGGCTAGAATCACCGTTTTTCCACATGCCTAGACCATTCCTCACTGTGTCATTTGAATACATGAGCGCTGGTTTCCCTGAATTGTCTGATTCCCAGCTCTGCGCAGTCTCTTCCCCATGCACCAGTTCCATCTAGGCCCTTGCAGTGACTAGATCACCTCACTGATCCATCTTGTGCCTTTTCTGTTCCTAATTCCTTGTAAGTTCTGTTAGAATAGACTATCCTTTAGGTTCCAAATGCCTGCTTGCTACCTTTAGTCTATGACTTCTCAGATTCTGTAATTTTGTTTTACCAAATCTGGGGATATGGGGGACCTCTGCTATCAAGATACAAGACAGGAAGATCTTTCCATAAAGGAAATACTCCCAAAGGGAGCAGAATCATGCCTGGAGCTCTAAAACAAAGAATTATTTAGATCACTAAAGAGATAGTATTTCTACTTATTTCTGTATCAGGTTGAATTGTGTCTCCCAAAGTATATTTTCAGATTCTAACTTGAGACATACACTATGATGTTATTTTGACCTAAATTCTTTGCCAATGACTCCATGTTACTATGAGGTCACACTGAATCAGGGTGAAGCCTGATGCAACAAAAGGGAAACCAAGAAGGAAACTAGGACCCAGGGACAGAGATACATAAAGAGTCACAGGACAACAATGCAATCAGAGATGAGGTGGAGGTTCTGCACCCAGAGGCCAAAGAATCCCAGGGACGGCTGACAACCATTAGAAGCTGGGAGAAGGATGAGGAGCAAGCCATCCTTAGAGCCTGCAGAGGCTTGTGTATAGATTCCAAGGCTCAAAACTGTTGGAAGTCCCTATGTTTGTGGTAATTTCGTGACAGCAGACAGAAGAAACAGATAATATTTCCAATTTTTGGAAACCCGTTAAGATATTTCTTATTTATGAGTGTGGCGTCAACGTATCTCTGCAAATAAGCCTGTTCAATTTAGAAGATAATTTTCACTTCTAGAAAACTGATAGCAAAACTAATAGTCATGTCTGCCTATCCCTTGGTTCTCAGCAAGTGATTCCTAATTATTATAGAACCCCTTTGGCCTCAGATTTTTACATTCTGGCATCAGGCTTTATGTAATTTCTTAAACATTAATCTGAAAGTATACCTAACTATCTCTGCCTTCACAACCCACAAAGACAACACAATCTAAAATTCACACAGGAGACAGACAGACATAAATCTTTTTTCTTTTTTGTTACTGGGGCTGTTACATTTCTTTTCTAATGATATCATAAAATCAAAATTAAAACACCAATTATTTCCTATTAACCTTATTATTCTACCTTTAAGTGAAGATCCTTTTGGCAAGAAGAATTTTGATCTTGAAAAGCAGAGAGGAACATGTCCCCCAGGCAAATTACCTGAAAAGCTTCAGGACTTTCTTTCCATTTCAGTTCAGCCAAACTTCAATCAACTGAAAGAAATTATTGCAATCAGATGTATCCATTAAACTAGGACAAAAATGCATTCCACTCTGTACACTGGGGTTATTAGGAAACCATACCCTCCAGCCCAGCCCTTCCCAGCTACACAGGCATGGTCCTTATTTTTAGCCTTGTGGTCACTGACTCGCTGAAGCAGCCCTGATGATGGGTCCATTCCATGGTAGAGACCAATAATCTTGTCCTTGAAGACAATGACAAAACCTCTCTATCCCAATCAATATCCCCAGTATTTCCTCTTATATGCCTCTGCCCTTTCCTATATTGTCTTCATCTCTTTGATAAAGTTTATGGTTATAAAGCTTCAAAGCATTCGAGTCGGAGTTGGAGAAGTTTCAACCCTAATACTTGCACCCTCTCCTATCTGCCATTACTTTGACTGCTCTCCTAAGAACATCCAGCTGGAAAGGAAGGCAGCTTAGTATTCATGAAGCTTCTTCTTGTCACTCTCTTATTGTGCTAGTTCTTTTTTGTTAAAGGGTAAGCACTACAGTAGAGTAACTAAGGGCTTTGAATTAAAGTGAAAATTTAATTCAGATTCTGGCTTCTGACATCTATTAGCTGTGTATTCTCAAGCAAATTATTTAAGATCCTATAAAATCTACTATCCTCATCTATGAAACAGAAATATTAGCTTCATCTATTAAAAAATAATAATTCTACTTGAGGTTGTCTTCTGATGATTAGTGAGACAGTATTTTAAATGTCTAGTTCTCTTAATCTAAGTGACCAAAGAGAATAAATTGACACTTATTTTTCTTTCCTTGATATTTAACCATAGCTACATTTCTATTTGACCTAGGCAAACTCTGGTCTATCTGATATTCCAGTGGGGCTTAATTAAATTCTAAATCTCAGAACAAATAAAATTTTATTTTAATCAATTATAACATATTCATGTAAGGCCACTTCCAGTAGTTAGAAAATAAATTACCTTCTTATGCAGAAAACAACAAATAATTACAGTTACTTAAATACAGATTTCTAATGTTTTATTTCTATGCAGAAATAAATGGAGGATACATTTAAGATAGAAAGATCAATCAATCAATAAACATCTTGTGTGTTTTGCCTTCAGGTTTTTTTCCAGTAGAAAAACAAAGATGTTGAATTTTGTTCTGCAAATTGAACCAGTGTGGGCCAAGTTTGTTCTTTTCCCTCTGAGAAATATTGTAGATTATTGTGTTCTATGAATAGTATAATTACATCCATAGTAACAGGAGACTTAGCAGTCACAGGTGTTGGGTTTTACATTACATAGTGCATGAAACCATCATTAAGAGCTTTGTTTTCAATGTCACCAAAAACAGGCAACAATTTATTCCTCACTGTTACCGACACTTGAGTATATTCATGGAGCCAGACCCTCAAACTTGCGATAAGCTTTAACCTCTCCCAGATAAGGCTACTCATTTCAGAATAACTCTAATTGTGTCTTTCTCTCCCTAATGTGCAGACCTGACAAGAGCAGCTGGTGACCAGAACTATATAAAATAGCACAGCTAATGATGATTCTTAACTATCATCATTCCTCCTCTGAACACATGCTTTCTAAGGCCTCCTCCGGCCTTGCTGAGACTGGCTCTGCTTCAAGCTGTGTGTGCTTTCCATCTTCCCCACACACATCTGCCAAGCATCATGTCCACTTTGTAGTGACAGAAGCAGTGGAGCCAAGCATGGCTGAGAGTGCTGACCTAAGCAAACGGATAAGAAATAGGGAGAAAGGGTGAACACAACAAAAAGAGGTCTCACTCCTACATACGAGACATCTATCATGCTTCCATGTGGTAATACCAGGTAAAGAGCTGCATATGAGACTCTGAATCAGAGCTGAAGGCCTTAGCAGGTCAGAGCTAGCAGGAGATATTTGAAACTGTGGGACCAGATGCAATGACCAATGGAGCTAGAATAGATGGATAAGAGACAATAAATTGGATTCTGTGGAATTTCAGAGATATGTTCTAGTAAAACTGTCTCTAATTCAACCTTTTTGGTAAGCAGAACCTTATTCTCACTGTCCTACAGAACTCTGAGATGAAGCTTTTATTAAAGTGTAAAACCCTTTTGGAATGAAAAGGTATGTATGTTTCCCTGGAAACTTTAATCTCATGGAGAAAGTAGTTGCCACAGTGTTATCCCAAGGCACATCCTTCCAGCAGCTGTGTCAATAGGATGGTCTTGTTGCCTATGAATATTCTGTTGGTTTCCTGCATTTGGATGATCATATTTTCATATATACACATTCAATCTGTCATGGTATGGCACTGATGTCTTCTGGAGGGAAAGACCTTTTTCCTTGCAAAAAGTGGACAGAGCAAGCTACTCTGGCTATTCCAAACACAAAGTCTCCAAACATGTGGGCTAACATTTTAGCACAAGTCCCTAACTAATACTGCCTTGGATTCACAATCATCTGCTAATTCACTGAGTTGATTGCACAATGACATTTTGTTGTTGCTGCTGTTGCTATTACTCCAAGTCTCCTTAACTTTAAGGCAAGGCTCAAATTGTTTTGAGGGGTTGAAGGTGCTATCTGAGAGGGCAATTTTGATGAGACTCTGCTGTATTCAAATGACCCCTTCCCCTCCAATTCCAAGGTGTTGTTCTTTTGCCAATCTTTTAAGTCTATAGTCCTTTGGTGAGAGTAGGTGCTTTCCCCAGAAAACCTGCTGTTTTTCACACACATGAATACTTGGCAAGCCCACAGATGATGTCACATATGCCCAAGGCCCACAGAGAACACTGATGGGACTCAGGTTGTTGCTCCTTCGACACAAGGAGATGTTTGCTGGTCTTCAACATACACAGAGGCAGAGAGAGAGTGTGTGTGTGTGTGTGTGTGTGTGTGTGTGTGTGTGTGTGTGTGTGTGTGTGTGTGTGTTTAGTCTTTCTATACTGAGGAGTTGAGGTGGTAGCATTTTCAAATGTAACTGAATTGACAGAATTGTTGAATTTTGAATGTTGCATTACAACTTTATTCTTTTCCTGAACTGGATTTTTTAAATATAAAAAATAACCTTGAGCTTTCAATTGAGAGTGCCTCATTGCTCACAGACAAAGGAGAAATCAGGACAGCTTTAATCATGCTGAGATGAACTCTTTGGATTTCTTAGAATTCTTGTGACTCCATTAAAGGTGACAAATTAAAGCAGTCTCTAACATCAGTGAGCATTCACTGAGGGCATATATGCTCCTGTGTTTGTCCATCAGCAACTTTTCTTTAAAAAGATTTATTTATTATTTTATTGAAAAGGCAGATTTACAGAGAGAAGGAGAGACAGAGAGAAGACCTCTGTCTACTGGTTCACTCCACAAATGGCTCCAATGGCCAGGAAGAGAACTGGCAGCCATATAGGATCACAGTGCACGCAAGGTGAGGATTTAGCCGCTAGGCTATCATGCCAGACCCTGTCCTTGAGTAACTTCATATCATATTTTGGTGCTTGTCGTTATTGATATTCTTCTTATTTTGTTTTCTTTTTTAAACTATTATGCCATTAATAGCAACAGGGGAACAGAAGCATGCGAGTTAGCACAGATTTTCTTGGTATGAGAACCAAATCTCCTTGTCTATTTCTTTCCCTTAAAATTGAGTTTCATGCTAATTTTAAAGAAAGTTAGACATTGTGGCTCACAGGGAGTTTCAGGTTATCAGGGAAAATTGTTTCATGGAAGAAAACTGATGCCAAAATGGTATTTATGCAGCATTCTAAGATGATTGTGACATTTGAGAAACGCAGTTAAACATGACCTCTACCAGAAGTCATAAGATTATATAATTTCTGAGAGAAATTGAAGGACATTAATTATATTTAACCTTCTTTTGGACTGCATTTTCAAATTGCATCCACTGACTAACATTTCAGTTTATGAGATAGTTGGACATTCTGTCATGAAATATTGGTAAATGTTCTGTCCAGGTACAAAATTGTTAGAGCTATTTCATCTACAGACACTATAAAATGATAGTGGTTGACATTCCAAGGAAATGAAAAGCTGTTTGCCTGATGAGTAGCCAGAAAATAGCTGAAATAGGTTGCATAACCAACTTTCGTACTAAGTTATTCTTGGGATGCTACGTATGAGATGAACTTAAAAGTGAACATGGGGGCAGGCTCATGGTGTAGCGATTAAATTCCCACTTTGGAATCCCACATATCCTCTCAGAGTGCCTAGCTCAAATCCCAGCCACGCTGCTTGTCATCTAGGTTCCTGCAAATGTACTGAAGGGAAACTGGCCATAGTTCAAGAATTCAGATTCATGCCAATCTTGTTAGAAACCTGAATCAAGTTCCAAGACCCCTGGCATAACCCTGACACAGAGAGTACCCAGACATGTGGGCATTTGGGGAGTGAACCAGCTAATGGAACATCTCCATCTCTCTTCATCTCCCTCTCTCACTTTGCCTTTCCAATAGGCTGAACTTAATTATCTAATTGATTAATTAACAAGTGAGCTCTCCTCCTGCTCAGACCCTTCTGGTATTTTTTAAGATAAATATAAATATTCAAAAGAAGACGAGAAGCAGGGTGTTAATATTATTACAGTTCCAGATATTCCTTACAGCAAAATCATGCTCTTTTCCCACTTAGCAAAGTAATTCCTTATCTTGTGAAAAAGTGAAGTACTTGCACTTTATTTTAGAAACTATTCATGACCTTAGAAACTGGGCATCCATTGGGAAAAGGCTTGAAGAGGAGTCATTTAAGAAATATATCAGTACAGAAAAAGCTTAGTTTAATGTGTCAAGTTCTGTCATATTTTAAATCTGATTTCATTCCATTACTACCAGCCTTCTCCATCTCAAATAGCTTTTTATGACTGAAGCCATTTGCATCCTGACCCTCGGGGTGTGCCAACCATGTCTAAAGAGAGGCAGAAAATCTACATGTGTTGAGGAAATCACTCAAGACTATCACCTTAGAATCAATTCTCTTGCCTTGCTTATCTCCTTCCATTTTCTTAGCTTTACACCATAGGAGCCAGATTCTGAAAGTTCCCTGAGCCAGTGTGACCCAAAGGCTGCCTGAGATGACAAAAGAATCACAGGGCTTCTGAATTTAAAAAATAAATAAATAAAAAATTTAAAAAGCCTTACTTTAGCTCCTGGCTTCCCAGCCTTCCCCTACCCCACTTCCCATTGTCCCCCAGAAGACAGAAGTGATTCCCAAACCATCCAGGCTATTGCCTGCTTTTTTGGGAACTGGAAGTAGCCACAGTTCTACTGAAAGCACCAACTATCAGTGGTATGTTACCACGGGCTCCCCGCATCAGGTCCTGGATATACACAGGCAAAAGCAACCAATTAAACATATTTCAGCTTTTCAACTCTGACTATGCTTCATCCATGGAGTTTTGTATAAACATAGCTGGTCTTCATCCCTAAAAATTTCTGAAACATTGGGGCAGGCAAAGTGACTTATCAAGCTTATCATCTGCCTATGGAGCCTATATCCTATATGGATTCCAGTTCTAGTCCCAGCTGCTCTACTTCCAATCCAGTTCCCTACTTATGGTCTGGGAAAGCAGTAGAGGATAGCTCAAATCCTTGGGCCCTTGTACCCACATGGGATAACCAGAAGAAACTCTTGTCTGCTGGCTTCAGATCAGCTCAGTCCAGGTGTTGCAGCCATTTGGAGAATAAACCAGAGGATGGAAGATCTCACTCTGTCTCTCACCTCCGTAAATCTGTCTACCAAATAAAGGTAAATAAATCTTTAAATCTTAAAAAAAAAAATTCTGGGGACCAACGCAGTGGCTCAACTGGCTAACCCTCCACTTCCAGGTGCTGGCATCCTGTATGGGTGCTGGTTCCTATCCCAGCTGCTCCACTTCTAATCCCAGCTCCCTGCTTGGGGCCTGGGAGGGTGGTGGAAGATGGCTTCAATATTTTGGACCCTGCTCTGCAGAAGTCAGAGGGAAGGCTTCCGTCTCCTGGCTCCTGGCTTCCAATCAGCCCTGCTTGGACTATTGCAACCATTTGGGGAGTGAATCAGGGGATGGAGGATCTTTCTGTCTTCCCTCCTTTCTTTAGATCTGAATTTCTAATGAAAATGAATGGATCTTGAGAAAATAAGATTTATTAAAATTAAAAAATAAATCTGGAACATTAAAGCCAGAGTAGGAACTGGATGGTTATGTTTTTAAATAACTCTGTAGGTGGTTCAGTAGCCATTCAGGTTAAATCACTAAATGGTCTCAACTGATTCATTTATTAAATGAATGTAGTAAATAGTCTAGTGAGTCTCAACTTCTCCAATTGTGAAGCACTTAAACAGTACCAAGAACCCTCAAGAGCATCTCCAAACGCACCCACGCCTACTCCACCTAGCACCTCACTGACATTCCAACAGGGCATCACTCAGACGGATCTTGTTAAAAAAAAAAAAAAATTCCAACTAGGACTCTAAGCTCTGCCTTACTTACAAATCATGTGCTTGCCAGGGTGTTCTTCAGAATTCATTTTTTAAAAAGTATGGTTGATTGTCAATTCAGTTGAAATGCTTATTAAATTATGCTACTCATATGTCAAAGTCAGCATTATGCCTCCGATTTTCTTGATATTTCTCACTTAGGTACTTTTTCCACTGGTTGCACTTTGGGCTCTGCAGCACTACAAGAAGCTGCAGGACCTATAAAATGATAAAAGCAATGTCCCCCCTCCAAAAAAAAAAGCAATGTCCCCTCATACTCACTGCACTTATCTGGTCATTCTAGGTCCACAAAGAATTTCATATCCATTGATAATTCTAGCCAATTCCTACTCTGTCTTCATGTCCTTCTAGACTCAGCAAGTTCAACAACTCTATGCTCAATACTTCAACAAATAAAGCACCCTCTTTCCTCCAAGTGCTTCCATTACTGGTCTATCTAGGAAATTCGTTGCCAAGATAATGCTACTCTTATTCCCGACTTGCTTGGAGTCTTGGCTCATTCGTCTCTTCCCATGACCACATAACAGATACTCTCCCTTGATTCCCTGATTTTTTTTCTTCATAGCACCTATGAACATCTAATATAATACACAAGATACATTTGTTTATTTATTATTATCTGTCCTATTCTTAAGGAATGTAAGCTCCCTAATTACATAGAATTTGCTTTGTTTGCCTCTCTTATTCTCAGTAGTTAGAACAGCAAGAGTTCTCACTAAATATTTACTGAAAAATTCCAGCAACTGTGAATAAGTAAATGAAGCAAATATATTTGTGCCAATGTAAGTTCATGGTCACTCCAACTTGGTTTCAATGCTAACTGGTAATTCTGCTGCTTCTTTGATTTATTTAATTTTTCAACTGAATTTTCTACTTTCTATGACTATTAAATCTCTTAAATAGGGTTTGGCTTTGTGGTGCCTGACACAGGCATCCCCTATAAGCATTGGTTTGATTTTCAGGCACATTAATTCTGATCAGCTCCCTGCTAATGCTCCTAGGAAAACGGCTGAAGATGGGTGGCGTGCTTGGGCCCCTTTCTTCTCACATGGAAACCAAGGTTTTGGCTTTGGCCTAGTTGTGGCCATTTGGGGAGTGAACCAATAGGTAGAAGATCTCTCTCACTCTCGCTCTTGCTCTATCTCCTTTTCTCTGTGTAACTCTCCCTTTCGAAAACATATATACAAGAATAAATGAAAATAATAAAACTTTCACTTTCTTCAAATCACTGTTTTTGTCCCACAATTCACATCAATTGATAGACATACACATTCACATATACACATCATAACCCACAACCATTCCTTCACAGTGATTGAATGTGCTACTTTGTAGAAAAATGCATGTTCCTAGTCAAAAACCCTTGGAACACCATGTTAGTTCAAATTATTTTATATACCCGCACTTCTTTAAGTGTTCCTGCCACAATTAAGAAAGGTATATTTCTTAACACCTGAGCCAGCCCCTAATCCATTTTGTTAAACCCTGTATTTCCTGCCTTATCAAGAACTAATTTAAATCTTCAAATAATCTCAGGTCCACCTCACCTTAAAACACACGATCAAAATACCCCCTTCACCCACAGAACGTTCCACAATCACTCTCCTTCCTTCCCTTCACTGCCAAATGTTTAAAAGCAGGGTTCTCCCTTCTTGGTTCCCATTTTTTTTCCCACCCACTTCTTAGCTCTAATCTGACTGTACATCTGTTTCTTCACCAGAATGGCCTTTACTCAGGTTATCCTTGACCTACTTCATGTTGCTAAAAGCATGGGCATCTTTTACCCCCCACCCCCATAACAGAATAGCTGGCAAAATGTTGCACTATTGACTACTGCTGCTTCTAAAAATCCATCTCGTCTTCTTTAAGCTTTCTTGATATCATAGCATCCTAACTATTTTCTACTGCAACAAGCCAGTTCTCCTTGACTTTGGTTGTGACCTCTGTAATCTAGCATTCAATGTCAGCAACTCCAACACTCAGCCCTGGTCTCTTAGTATTTTCTCCTCTGGCAATCTTCCTAATTACCAACCATAAACCAGTGATGCCCAGACTTATGCCTTAGCTCTGATCTCTTTTCTGTGCTCTTAACTTTCCTTTGCAAAATTTTAAATGCACCTTCTGTATTTGAATGCTTTAAGGTCATCTCAGAACTGACCTTCAAAATCTTAATTCCTCTTTTTCCCCCTCTCTTCTGAGCTTTTCACCTTTGTTTCCAGAGTTACATGCCAGAGTACCCTGTGTGCAATAAGGAAGCCAGAAAACAGGAAATTATTATGGACACTGTGCTCTCCCCTAATCTCTCACCTGCATGATCCATCACCGAACTCTGACAGTTCCACCTCTTCTACTCCTTCTTTTCTCTCTGATCCTCTGGCTACATCTCAACCTAAAATATCATTATGTGTCTACTGGTTCTCACCATTTGCTGTTTGTGGTTTTTTGTTTTTGTTTTTTTTTAATTTCATGGAGAGCAAACAGATCTTCCCAAAGCACAGACTTAGTCATCCCCTATCTCTGCATGAAGTCCTTTAACAGTTTCCCTTTGCTCTAACAATCTGAAACCTTGACTATGCCTTGCAATGCAGGAAGGAGCAGGCTCTTCTGGCTCACAGACTCCTCAGTGCTAGAATGAGCTTTCCTCTCAAACTTCCTCCTTGCCTTTCCAACACTGTTACCTTTTCAACCAATATCTCTTGTCAGCTACTTTTGCTTAATTAATTCCTACTGTTTCCTCATTCTATGAATCTCAATTCTCAACTCAAATGCTCTTGTTTTTTGTTTCATTTTGTTTTTAGGTAAAACTACTAAAGTTAAAGTTCTCTTACTCTATGTTCTGAGAGTTTCTATATGATGTTGGCATCAGCTCAAGTCTCAGCCTCCCCACTTACAATCCAGCTTCCTGTTGATACTTCTGGTGAACCAACAGATAACAGCCCAAACACTTCACTCTGCACACATGTGAGAGACATGGACGAAGCTCCTGGCTCCTGTCTCCAGTGTGGCCCAAACCTGGTCACTGCAGTATTTGGAAAGTGAACCAATGAATGGAAGTCCTCTGTGTGTATGTATGCATATGTGGGGGAGGCGTGCAGGGCTGTCTCCCTGTTTCTCTCTCTGCCTTTTGAATAAGTAAATACTTTTAAAAAATTACCAGCTTATGCAGTTATGAAGTCAACATTGGTCTTGGAAGAAGGACCCTCACAGAATGTATCTAGACTTAAACATTGCTTTTCTGGTTTGGTAATCTCTGGTGATATACAGATTCTCACTGTTACTTTTTTTTAAAAAATTACACAATGAGGACACACTATTTTAATCTTAAAGATGAGAAAGAAAACTACTTTACAAATAACCATTGGGTGATAGAACAGTCAAATGGGAGTATTTGCATTTCAGAAATAAAAAATATACTGTCATTATGAAAGATATCACAATCTCAAAATAGCAGATGATACTTTAGGTCCCACCTGAGGAGATTTCTGACTTACTGTGCCAGTGTGTATAAATATAGATCACACGGAGATCCAAAACAAAGACCATGTTCATCCTCAGCTTTGTGAAGCACTTAGCAGAGATTATACAAGCACAGTCTTATGATGACTAACAAATATAGTGGGTAGTTGTTTGAGTGAAAATGACTCAAAGAGCTCTCCTTCATCCTACTGAGCTGGAATGCAAATCAGAGCCGAAAGACACCTTGCACTCACGTTCCACCTATGACACAGGGTTGAGTCGCTCCAATCCACAAGGCATCCAACTTAGTCTTGGGTAAATCAGTGCGACACTGCCCCAACATCAAGAACTCAGCTGAACACTCTGTCTACCTGACTCTCGATGGGGCTCTGCTACTTGCTTGGTGTATGATCAGGGTCAAATCCTTAAACTTCACTAACTCTTACGGTTTTTTTTGGTTCTTTTTTGTTTTTAACAGTGACAAAAAGATAAATATTTACTAAATCACATGACAGAAAATTTGTCAAAGGATTGATCTGAAGCTTAAAAGAAATGCATAAAAGCTGGAAATTCCTGCCACAGGATAGATACTTGGCTAGTTTGTTCTGTTGACAATAATCTGTAGGTCAGAGAAAATCAAAACTAAAATTTGTAAATAAATCAAAACCAAACCTGTATATTGTTTAAAAAATCATAATTTAAAAAGACCGCTGAAGCTATATTAATTTCCCTAGGTTATTATTTTAATTAAGAAGAAAAGATAAGTGAAACAAGTACTCAACAAAAAGTAAAACAAAGAAAATA
Source organism: Ochotona princeps (assembly GCF_030435755.1). Classification (NCBI taxonomy): domain Eukaryota; kingdom Metazoa; phylum Chordata; class Mammalia; order Lagomorpha; family Ochotonidae; genus Ochotona; species Ochotona princeps. The sequence goes on along the minus strand of NC_080854.1, from coordinate 18,489,100 downwards.
AAAATAGTAGCAAACATCAACTAGATACCAGAATAAATTCAAGATTAAGCTCATAAGTATAAATAGGATACATAAAGGAGCCTAATAAAAAGGAAGAGGAAAAAACATGATTTTAGGAGTTTGAGGGAGACTTTATTTGTGTTTGCATTCACCATTTAACTTATTTTGACTTTTGTATTACAAGCATGGTCAGAATGCTAAGATATTGATATATGTAACTTTGGCTTTTACTTTTGTTCTTAACAGCCCATTCGTGGATTCGGACAAGTCGTAGTGTCTCTTGCTATCTGTGAGTCCCTAGGAGATAACTAAGCCAGTCAGACAGTTTTGGCATTTTGAGAACTAGTTGTTCAAGCTTCTGATGAATTATTAACTGCAGTATTTTTGCATCAGGTTATAGTTCAGATGAATAAGTTTTTTTTTTTCTTTTGGTATCTGTTCCCGAGCAAATCTCAGGAGCACACTCTGTAAGCAAAAGCACAAAATCTCTAGAGAGACCAGATGTACTAAAAGCCACAGGGAGAAATATAATTGAAAGGCATCTTTACTGGGATGGCACAGCAATGCAAAGGCTGAAGTTCAAATTGCAACAGGCTTAAAATACTGACTCTTCAGTAGAACCACCAAGACCAGGATCTGGAGAGAACCTCTGGAGAACACATACCCGAGTTGAGAGCTAATCAGAACCAGTGTTTGCCTGAGGTCAAGAAACTTTCTCCACATCTCTGAGAGGCCAAGCCTCCATGGAGTCTATAAGGAGGCGAGAGAAAGTGAAGATGTCTCCTGAGTTCTGCTAAGCCGATGTGCCTCACATCTACGTGCTCATCTGGAGCCACTGATGGCTGCACAGCAGCTGGCATAGCCAGGCTCACCTCCACCACACTGATTTCAAAGGCGGTAGGTATTTTTGCCTACAGTGTCAAGGACAAGAAAGATCAATGGGTTATAGCAGACACAGCCTATTTTTTTTATTTGATTGAAGGCCTGCAATTCATTTTCTTTAAGAGAACAAAACTGGGACTTGTGTTTTGAAATTTGTTTTTATTGATTGTTTGCAATTCTGAAAGCTAATTTATTTTTTTATAAGTTTTTCTTCCTCTGGAAAACTGAGACACATGCATCCCCTATTCTCCTTGCTTCCTTCTTCACAGTCTCCCCTAAGCATGTACACACACACACACACACACACACAGCCACATTGTGTGTGGGATTCAGTGGGTCTACTGGAAAACCATCTCTCTAGGGGATAGAAAAGCCTTGATTTGAACTATTTCCCAATTTCTGGGGTGTAAATATTCTCACAGTGACCGTGTTCAACTTAACAACCAACTTTCATGATTGACAAAATTTCTGAATACTTATATTTAGAATAAATATAAACAAATCTTTATCCTGGATTCTTGTGGCCCAGTTCGATAGAAATGCTGGAATTGCACTTCTTACCATACAGCACTTCATGGCAGGCAACTTACAAATGTGGGGTGGGGAGGAAACAATTACAACCTGGAACATAAATGGGAAGGAGTGGCATCACTTGTTGGTCAGTTGCATCAGTTCCACTAGGATGATTTTATTTGGTGTAGAATTGGGCTAGGATGAATTCAAATGAGAAGTTTTCTTATCTTTAGCAAATGAGAACTCTTCTCATCTGTGAAGGTGTTGATAGCTACCTATTGCAACATGACAAGGAGAGGCAGAGAAGTGCTGCCACACTTGACTAGCCAGCCTTGGTGGGTGAAGCCCTGGATAGAACAAGTCTGCTCAGTGATGCTAAATGTGTGCGGCAGCCAACAACCAAAGGAAAGAAAATAAGAAAAGGTTACACAGCGTTCAATAGAGCTGCTGTGCTACTCAAGAAAAGAGTTTACATTGCACGAAGAAGCAACCCCAACCTGCTGTGGGTATAAGAGGTGTTGTGAGTGGTCCAGAAACTTCTCATGTCTCATATTGGCAGTCAAAATCATAGTCCATGTATAGGAAATAAATATATAATAGTTTCAAAAATAAAAAGCCAAGGATGCAGGAAGCCCCCTCCAGTAGGTCAGTATTCATAATGGAATACAAGTATTTGTGCTTCTGGTCCACATTCACCACAAACCACCTTGCACACATGGGACCCACTGACCATACACGTTGGGCAAATGTGGGGAACAGACCAAGGCGATCAAGCCACACAGGGCATCTCCCTAGACCCATGTGGCTTTGATTACTTTAGCCATGTTTCCAGAGTCCACAAAATACAGGGAGTAATGGTTTCCCAGCTTCTACAGCTGCTTCAGGAAAAACCATCTGACACCCCTATACTGGAAGCTATAACCCAGAGACCTCTGAAGCCCCTCATATATTAACAGGTGGTGTTAGCTAAGGGATGAGGGTGCTGGTGGCATTTCAGGCCATTCTGGGCTTCTGTGCTCATTCCTTGGGATTTTCTGCCAGTGCTGTTTTTCCTTTCATGTTCCTACAATTGTTTAAGGCATAGATTTAAAGGATTAGGTTGGACTACTCCCAGAGTCATTAAAAGTTGCTAGATATACTACTTTATTTGATCACTTTTAGGCATGGCACACAAGACATGCATCATAGGCCAAATGCTGTATGAGTTAACTCACAATAGCATTATCTTTTTCCAAAAGTTGAATTTAGGAGTATGGCTATTAGCCCATATTAGTGGAAATGTTGGAATAAGCAAATATAAACTGCGGCCCTGTGATGTGGTGTAGTAGATAAATATACCATGTGCAATGCTGTCACCCCCTATGAATGGCCACCCCAACCTCCATCCTCCTTCCCTGATTGTGCACAGCTCATTTCTTTATCCACCATGCTACTCAGTGACATTTATTGCTTCCAGAAGGCAAGAATTCTGCCTAATGATTAGACAAGAAACACAACCCCTGAATTCTAAGGCTTTAAGACTCTTCCATATTTGTGAGAGACTGGCATGAATGGGATTGCAGGCTAAACCTCTCCCTGAGATGCTGGCATCTCATAAGGGTGGTTGAAATGTCTCTTCCATATTTAACTCTAAGCTCCTTGGAGGCAGGACTATGGCTTATCACTACCTTCTATCTGCAGCTTAACATAATCTGGCATGCTGCTCAAGGTGTAATTATAGAAGTAATGAATGAACTTGATGGATACTAACATCATTACTTAAATCTTGCTAGCTTACATGCCTTCCTGTTCATATAATAATTTTACATCTTTGCAAGGACATCACATCACGTCTGTCAAACCATCCAGGCTGCTATTTCTCTAATGCTGTCATTCAAAACCAGACACTACAGCTTGACAGCAATGTTGTCCCCTTCCATGGTTGCATGGCTCTTGGATCACATGACACTGTTAAATGACAGCATGTGTATGTGCTGGTTCCACCCACTCCACAGCCAGTCCATCCCACACATCCTAAACTTATTCTCACCAGCATCTCGGCAGAGTTGCTCTGTGAAAGGCCAGGTCACCTCCACTGATTCTGTTTCCTTACCTAACCACAACCAAAACTCAGCATTTCATGGGAAATTAGTACTGCCTTCCTCATCATTGCTCTACTCCCTCAAGGGGCCAACCTCTGGCCCTCCATTCTGGACAGAGCAGCTCTTAGAAACTGGGATCAACTCCTGCCTTCTATGCTGTACTCTGGGAAAGGAATCTAATCATGCAGTTCCTTGCACTGCATGACGGTGCACAAACCCAGTGGGTGTGAGGTCCATTCATTCCCTGGACACACACAGGACATCTGGCAGCAATGAAGTCAGCTAGAAGCTGCACCCACTGTGAACCCAGATTCCTCCGTGGAGCTTACCTTCTCCTGCTAAGATCCTCTCCTCAGGCCAGACCTCTCTCCCTGAGTGTGACTCTTCTATTTCCACCCTGAGGCATCTCATAGTCTCCACTGACTACATAAAGCCTAATTATAGCATTGTCACTGAAAATTGTGTAGAGACAGGACTCTTCTCCAGATAAGACCAAGAGAAAAAAGTCTATTCTGGTCAGATAGAAGATTCCATATCCCTGCTGGCATGCATCTGACAGGGAAGCTGAACGATTGAGAATATGGTACACTCCCAAAAACCACATCAAGGTGGTCTCAGGCCAGAGGGAGACATTCACCCTCAAAACAAGCAGTCTTTGCAGCCAGAGCTTCTGATGCAACACTCCTGGAGAGAGGGGACAACTTGTCTTAACCTCAGAAGTTGGAAATCAGATTAACTACTCTCAAAGTCTAAGGCTTCCTAGAGGAAAACTAAACATCAACATTTTTCAGCTAACTGGCATGTGGTCTGTGGTGACTGCATATACTATTTGGGGACTGAGACATTGGAGAAGTTGAATAATGCCTGTTCTATGCATTTCATAATCCTGTTGAAAACTATTAAGTAACTGTAGAAATCTGAAGGCAGATTCTGCCTATGATAGGACTCACATATATTGCTTGACTTATTGATATTCTTTTCCACTCCCTTGATCTAGTATTCACTGCCTTGTCTCACTCAACATGAGTTATGCAATTATCGATAATACAATCAGGGAAGAGCTAGGAAGTACAAACACTTCATGATTCTAAAACATTACAAAAGCTACAGTAACCAAAACAGTGTGATACTGCTATAAAGAGAAACATACCAATGGAAGAGAATTAACAACCCAGAATTAAACCTTTATATCTCTTGTCAAATAAACTTTCATGAAGGTGCCACAATCACTGAGTAAGAAACAATTTCTTCCACAATTTCTAGATGCAATAAAGTTAGACCTTTACCTTACACTATGTGTAAAAATTACTCCAATGCAGATTAAAAGTCTAAATATACTAAATAAAATTGCAAAAATTCTATTTGATGATAATGTCAAAAGCACAGGCAACAAAAATAAATTTTACAATATCAGTTTTTCAAATTTTTTTTGCTTCAAAGAACATTATTTACAGAATGAAAAGGTGATCCATAGAGCAGAATCACATACTTGAAAAACGTATCTGGTAGGGGTTAATATCTAAAGTTATATAGTAATATATCACTTTATATGCAGAATCTTTAGATTGAATTCTAGCAATAAAGCCAGAAAATGTATTTGGAATTTAGCCTAGTGGGTAAGGTATCTGGCAAGACGCCTGTGTCCCATATCAGGGTGCCTGGGTTAACTACATGCTCCGGGCTTCTCACTCCATGCAGATGTTCACTGTTGGATAGAACAAGTGACAACTCTAGTAATTGAGTTTGTGCCACCCCATGGGAAACCTGCACTGAATTCCCAGCTCCTAGCTTCAACCTCGGTCTCAGCTCAGCCTCCAACATTGTAGGCACTACCATCACAGGCATTCGAAGAGTGGACCAGTGCAAGTGAGGGCTTCTTCTCTAACTCTCACTCTTGCTCTCTTTCTCTCCATTTCAAACAAGTAAGTGAAGATCAACAGAAAATGGCAAGTGTCAGAATGTTAAGAAATCAGAACCTTTGGATATTGTGCATAGGATTGTAAAATGGTGTCATCATGAAAAACAATTTGGAAGATCCACCAAAAAAAACCACTTTAGAACCTTAGAAATATGATCCAGGAATTTTACATTTAGGAATTTATCCAAAGATTGAAAGCAGGTCTCGATGAAATATTTGGCCACTTTTGCTCATAGCATCACAATTCACAATAGTGAGAAGGTAAAAGCAACCCAAATACCTATCAATAGATGAATAAACAAATGTGATATACACACATTGTGAAATTTTATTCAGCCTTACAAATGAAAGAAATCCTATCACATGACACAGCATGTATGACTCAAAAACATTATGTTAAGAGAAATAAGCCAGGCAGAAAGAAAAATACCACGTGGGTCCACTTGTACAATGTACGAAATTCACTGACAGGAGGAGAGAGAGGAATAATGGTTACCAGGGGTGGGGGAAAGAGGAGTTTTTTAATGGCCTAGAATTGAAATTTGCAAGGTGAGAAAGTTCTGAACATGTGTTTCACAATAATATGAATGGACTTCACACTACCAAACTATACACTTAAACTGGTGGGCAGAGTAAAGCTTGCATTATACATGTGTAACCACAAGTGTGTAAACAAATAGTAAGATATGTAGCAATTAAGAGAATGAAGGGAGCTAAGCAGGAGCTCCTTGAAAAGGACAGGTGTGGTAGAAATTCTCAAGGAAGGATTAGAATTGGGTGGAAATGCCCCTCAAGGGTTTTGTTAGTGACTGTGTAAGATGCTTTGCTAGCTTCATGGTTTCGCCTCAGGCCAGCCTTCAGCTAGCCTACTGCTTTGGGGAGAAGTCAATATCCTGACTGAGGACATTCACAGTCCATTCATCCAGCAGCAAATATTTCCGGGGGCTCTACTACACCATTCACTACGCAGACCCCAGGAGAGATAAGGAAGACAAGTGCTTCAGTTGTAGAGCTCTAACATTAGAGGTTTCCCGAGAATTGCCAGAGCTGCAGGGCTGCTCAACAAAACAGTAACAAGTCCACAGTACTCAAGGGGGGACAAACCCTGGAGTCTGTTAATTCACTCCCTCCCTGGTTATCTTTCTCACTCCTCCAAGCACAAGTGAAAATGAGCAAAAGTTGTGATCACTGTAAACTTCTCAACAAACGGAAATTTATATGCAGTCAGTTTCCTACAGAAACGGAGGTCCACGGAAGGAGGCTCCAGAATTTTGATCAGGACAACTGGACTGCTTCACAGTTCATGTCATTGTGGATGCTGTGCCAGCATCCTGAGGTTCACTCTGCTGATCTGAATAGGGTACCCACATGCATTCCTAAAACCTGCTCTACCAGCACTTCAACATACATACAAGTAGCCAGAAGCGTAGCCGCTAGATGGAGTGAATTATTTAGCTCTAGGAGGTACATTCATGCAAAATCACTGCTTGAAAAGCAGTGCAGACTCAGCTTCATCCCCAGTAAATAATAAATAAACCAGATTATCTGAAAATCACTAGGAATTTCTGAATCACACTCCAATCCTCTATAAAATTGGAGTTCTTATTCCTCAATCTCTACCATTCTTTGAAAGGTACTGGAAAAGGGATCCATGAAATCACCTGGATAAACCAATGATCTCAAAGGTCCCATGTCCTTCTAAAGCAGTGGGTCTCAAAATGTGGTGCAGGCATCACCTGGAAGTTTGTTAGGCCTCTTCTCACCCCAGATTGGTGAACAAGAGTTGCTGGAAATGGCAGCCATGAAACTGGTTCCACAGACCCTCCAGGTGATTCTCCCGCAATCCAAGTCTGAGAATCATTGCCCTAAATCATGGTGGTTGCTTAATTCAAAACACCTGGTTGGGTTCTAAATCTGCTGGGTTGCTATGTTTCCAAGATACAACTTCTTTCTAAAGTAGACTCCAACTCGAATTTGCCATTTCTACTTTCTACTTTCTACTTTCTACTTTCATGTAAACATGTGTCCGCTACAGAATCTGCTGCACTTTGCAGAACTTACTAACGTGCCTGTCTCCTGAAGATTTGTAAGCACTTGAGGTAAAATATCCAGTGGATATTTTTACCCTTTGTAGTTCTAGAGCCTGAGACCACACCTGTTCTTTGTCAAGAATGGACACAGGGATAGATGGATGGGTGGATGGATGCATGGGTGGGTGGAAATGCCCCTGATTGACACAATGTTGCAAAAGCGCTTAGGTGTTGATTGGTTAAAATGAAGACTCAGCACCAAGCAGCAACAACTGTTGATCTGGATTTCAGCTGTGTAACTGTGTTACTCCTCTTCTTGGGCTCAAATAATTTTTTTTCCCAGCTAACCATTATACTGCTGAGAGGCCCTGTTCTGAATAAACAGCCGAGAGATCGGCTCCTGAGCCCCCCAATCCCCTTCAGAATAGCCTGGAGGCATCGCGCTGACTCCAGCTCTCTCCCACGAGCAGGCAGAACTCCGCCTGTCCTGCTCTGATCTCAGCGGGACACTGAACTTATTAACTAATAATGATGGAACGGTTTTTGCGGTTCTGGGAGAAGGCTGATGTAGATATAGAAAATATTAACCAAAAAAAAAAGTTCAAACATTTGGGAGCCTTTAAAATAAACCTCAGCAGCTTTGCCAAGGTCAGGCAGAGAGCAGAGCTGTCTCCCTCCTAAATGGGAAGAATTAGCCACATTCTTTGTCGGCTTTTCTCACTACAGATTTCATGCATGCCACTCACAGAAACCTTTTAGATTTCTCCAAAACGTTATCACTGAGAATTTCTGAGGGATGAAGAAAAAAAAAAGAATTTTAAACATTTAAATTGTCAGATTTGAATCTTTTATCTGGCATGCTGCAGTGGAGGAAGGAACGAAGTTAGTTACACCCCTCAATGTACTGAGAACTATTTTCCAAGAGGACAACACAAAAATAAAGTATGTTTGACTACAGTTTAACTTCCTTGCCTTTAAAACTAGCAAAATTATACTTGTCTTCCAAAGTAGTTGGGAAGGTGATATAACATGATTTGGAGATTTGCATCAGTGGCAAAAGGGGGTTTTTTAACAAACTACATACTGGGTTTAGATGTTGCATTTGTTGAAATTTGCCTATGATGGAAAACTCCTCAGCATGACACGAATAACCTACTGAACAACAGAAAAACAGAAAACATATACATACAGACAGACAGACATGCAGACACACTGCAATAGATACTAAGTTTGCATGTATTTTGATTAGTTTATCCAGTAATTCTTTTAAGCAGACATTACCCTTTTTATTTTAAACCTACAAAAAGTCTCAGAAGTTTTGAGAACAGCTCAAGGTCGTCTGAATTAGCTCTGGACTCAGCTCTCCACTATACAACCTATATTACTCTTTGTGACTTTAGACAAGTTGGTGAAACTCAATCTCTTTGATAGTTATCAAGTGAAGGTCATAGCAGTAATACTTACCTGGTATGCGTCTGATGATTATATTAGACAGTACTTCTAACATCCAACACGTCCATTTTCTTCCTCCGCTCCTCTCCACTCCAGGAAAGCCCATCTCCACCTTTTTAAAATGTGCTGTTGCTCAGGTCTGTCTCATTTGCTCGTGATCATGATTATCCACACAGTGCACATGCGCTTGATTTTAAGACACTCGTATGCAGATAACCCAACATATCCCTCAGCTAAGTTGGGGGATGGTTGCTAATGTTACCAAGTTGATGCTCAAAACACCTGAAATTCTCAGAGCTTTTTAAATTTCATTAAACTGGAGAACTTTAATTTACATGAAATACTTAATTTTTTTAGATATTTCCTTTTATATATTAGGGAAACTAAGATATCTGATATTCAAACTATCGCTGAAAATCAACTCCGCTGTGAATCAGGCCATGAGTACTGAAAACCAGACTCAATGGGAGTAAAAAACTTCTCTCACTTCGCTAACGTAGAAGTAATACTGATACAGGCACCAATACAAACACATTGATAAGACAGCGGCAATATTTTCTGACTTTGTGCATGTACTTCTTTTCTTAATTCTACAAAAGAAAAAATCATATGAAAGCAAGAAGCTGAAAATACATTCAGATGTAACATAATCTCTAACATCTCATCAAATTGAAGCAGCAGCAAAGGTTAAAATAGTGCTCTCAGATGAATGGCTGATGCCCCCTGCACCAAACTCCTCTGGGTTCTTATTTAAAATGTCAAATTCTGGGTTTGTGCATATCTCCTGACAGCAGATCCTATGATTAAAGTTTTTTACGCAACATCCCATGCAACTCTTCACAGGGAAAATGTTGACAAGCTTAGAGTTCAAATTGGAATGAAGGCAAGACACAGAAGAACAACTGAGGAAAAATTCCTACTGTTAGTAAAAGAAAGAAAAGAAGAAAAAAGAAAAAGGAAAAAGGAAAAAATAAAAGAAAAAAAGTAGGCTGAAGTCAAGCGAAGAATCCCATTTTAAAACTTGGGGAGGGCCTGGCGTGGTAGCCTAGTGCCTAAATCCTCACCTTGCACACACCAGCATCCCATATGGTAACCGGTTCATGTCCCAGTTGCTCCACTTCCCATCCAGCTCCCTGCTTGTGGCCTGGGAAAGCAATCGAGGATGGCCCAAAGCCTTGGGACCCTGCACCCGCTCAAAAGACCAGGAAGAAGTTCCTGGCTTTTGGCTTCAGATTGGTTCAGCTCCGACTGTTGCAGCTACTTGGAGAGTGAACCAGGGGATGAAAGATCTTTGTTTCTCCTCCTCTCTGTAAATCTGCCATTCCAATAAAAACAAATAAATGCTAAATTAAAAAAAAATGAGTGGTCTGAGGAGGCTATGCCACCTCCTAGGGTAACCACAGGGCACCTTGGTGATCAGAGCCTCTGAGATGGCAAGGGCAGGGTTGGGGTGGGTGTCAAGAACAGCCCTGCACGCTCAAGGGGAGTCATGCAAGGGTTAGTCTGGATACAGATTTGCAAGAAAGATCATATGCCACAGGGCAGTCATATTCCCGTGCCTTGGGCTGATTGATTTTTCTCGTTTATTTGTGGCTGACCCTTTGAGGACATCTGTGAATATCACTGTGAATGAACCTGTGAGGGACACAGACCAACAGCCTGCCCCACGGAGACCCTAGTGTTTACTGCCAGCAAACAAATGTTTACTCAAATCGCCAGCATTGAATAGAGTTTTCCTGCTGTTCTCCTGATGCCCTCCACCCTGCCTGCCCCGCCCCGGGCCACTGCCAGATGAAGCTTCTCTCCCTGGATGCCCGGCTTCCTGCCACGTTGATGAATAGCCTGACAAGCCTGCAGCAGCAGCAGCCTCCACAGACTGGGGTTTGCAGAGGCCGATCAAGGCAAATTCCCCTGGACCATGTTTCTTTTTCCTGTTTGAGAGAGTGTGGCCATGTAAGGCAAGCACATCCAAAATGATCTGTGACGGTTGTTTTCATCCTTGCGGCTTGCCGGGTGTGGGCAGGACTGATACCTGTTACCTGGTTCTGAGAGTGCTTGCCCTTGTGATGGTGAGGGAGGAAAAAGGAAGCTGAACAATATCTGATGACGTGAGCAGGTGATGTGATGATGCATGCCACAGACTGTTGGATGTGCTCGACAAAGCAGGGCCTCCGTCTGGGTACTCCAAGTTGCAATGTCAGAAGTTCACAGCTGTCCTTCCCCCCTTGGCAGAGGCCATTGGCCTCCTTGGAGATGGCTGAGGTGCGCTTACTACAGAAATTGAACACACATTGCTGTCCCCCAGACTTTAGTGTGTGTGCTCAAGGCTGAGAAAGAAACTGCAAGGATATGTGCTATACTGTAGGAAATAGCCCTTGGAAAATTCTAGAAGCTTTAGACCCTGCTGCAAATCTTACTTTTTAAAACTTTTTTTTTTTTAAACTGAAAGGCAGATTTACAGAGAAAAGGAGAGACAGAGAGAAAGATCTTATATCCATGGGTTCATTCCCTAAGTGGCCGCAGTGGATGGAACTGAGCTGATCTGAAACCAGGAGCCATGAGCTTCTTCCAGGTCACCCACTTGGGTTTAGGGTCCTAAGGCTTTGGGCCGTCCTCAACTGTTTTCCCAGACCACAAACAAGGAGCTGGATCAGAAGTGGAGCAGCTGGGGCATGAACCAGCACCCATATGGGATCCTGGCAGTTGCAAAGTGAGATTTAGCCACACTAAGCCACAGCACCAGGTCTGCAAACCCTACTTCTAATCAAGTACAAACCTCACTGGTCATCCATCTCTCCATCCCATTTTTTTTTTCTGTCTCTTTCTCCTTCTCTTTTTTTCCAGTCCTTCCACGGAGCTCAAATAGAAAGTGATCATTTCTAGATTCTGGCACGATAACCTTTTACACCCTGCCCACTCTTCCCGACTGCCCAGCTGCCTCTGCTCATGAGCTTCAGAACACACAAAGGAACAGGTCTCAGTCATTACCAAGACCATGTACAACATGTTAGGAATTCTGTTCTTGTGCAATCTCAGCAGCAATCTACCTGTGGAATTCAAGACAGGAAGATATAAATGTGCATAAAAGAACATTAACAGATCATAACATGAAGCAGATTGGTTCTTGCTTAGTTAAGGTTCTCCAGCAAAACAGAGCCAAAAGAATGTACAGAGAGTGCCAGAGAGGTGTAGTATAAGGAACTGGCTCTTGCAGCTCTGAAAAATAACAAGCCTCAAGGTCTGAAGGATGAGTGAGTAAGCCGAGATCCAGGAGAGCTGTTGGTGTCATCTCAGTCCTGAGTTACAACATAAGCAAAGTGACAGTGTAGTGTCAGCCGTGTGGAGGAGCCAGGAAATGCCAGTAATTCAGCCCAAGCACAAATGCAGGAAAAGCCAATGAGCTCATTTGAAAGCAATCAGGACACAAACATCTCTTCTTGGTGACAGTTTAGATTTCTTGTGCTTTTTCTTGGAGAAGTTCAACTGACTGGATAAGGCCTGCCCATGTAAGAGAAGGCCATCTGCTTTACTCTGCCTACTAATTTGTTAATCCTATCCAAAATTACCCTCAGGGAGAGCCAAATAGCTGGGCACTCTTAGCCCAGCCAAGTTGACACACAAAATTAATCTTTACAGTCTCCAACAGTTGAATTTTCATAAATGCAATTGCTTTTTAAAAGTTTTTTTAAAGAATTTTTTATTGGCAAACCAGATACACAGAGAGGAGGAGAAAGAAAGAGGAAGATCTTCTGTCTGCTGATTCACTCCCCAAGTGGCTGCAACAGCTAGAGTTGAGCTGATCTGAAGCCAGGAGTCAGGAGCCTCCTCTGGGTCTCCCACACAGGTGCAGGGTCAACTGCTTGCCCAGGCCACAAACAGAAAGCTGGATAGGAAGTGGGGCTGCTAGGACAGGAACCAATGCCCATATGGGAACCCAGCGGGTGCAAGGCCAGGACTTGAGGGACTAGGCTACCATGCCGGGCTCTTAAGAATTTTCTTTTTAAAATATTTATATGTTCTTATTAGAAAGGCAGATTATATTTACAGAGAAACAGAGAGACAGAGAGAAAAAAATCTTCCAGCCACTCCTTCATTCTCCAAATGGTAGCAATAGCTGGAGCTGAGGTGATCCAAAGGCAAGAGCTGGGAGCTTCTTCCAGGTCTCTTAGGTGGGTGCAGCATCCCAAGGTATCGCACCATCGTCTATTGCTCTCCTAAGCCATGATTAGGGAGCTGGATGGGAAGTGGAGCAGCTAGGACACAAACCAGCACCCATATGGGATCCCCACTCATGCAAGGTGAGGATTTAGCCATTGAGCCATTTGAGCCTTGAAAGTTTTAAAATGTATTTTAAAACAAAGAAACAGGGCAACAAAGACTAAGAGATGTCCCAGGCAGGTGTCCCAAGCAATGCCTTAGTCTGTTGTATCACAATACCTACCCCATAAACAGGACTATTGTGAAATGTAATAATAAACGGATCATTAGAAAACATAAAAACATTATTCTTTTTTAGTATGAAACTTCATCACAGAAGCTTGTCACTGGAGTTTTTAGAAAAATAGTTACTTCACACACCCTGATTCAGAGATCACTTTAGAGTGACATCCTCTTAGGAGTGAAAAATACTGGAGAAAAAAAGTTTCTCAACTATCAAATAAATGATACTAATAGCTCTGATTCTTTTTAGAAGTATTTGGAATTGAGGCATTTTGCCATTAAAATATGTTCCTAGAAGAGCCTGGTCGCTGCCAAATGTATGGAATGGTATGATGGGCACAATCTATCCATTTAATTCTTATATCCCATGGTTCATAGCTGTTAAGCCAGGAATGCTCCTGAGCTCGGGGTGCTGACTGTTCCCTCAGATTCCTCTGTGGGTTAACATCCTCCTTATCCCCCTATTAGGATCCTCCACATGAGAACGCTGCTTTCATCTTGACATCTGCAGAAACCATAGCTTTTATCTATTCTGTGCCTTTGGATCACAGGCCAAGCAATCAAGAGAAAAACATTGCTGGTCAACCCTAGAGAAGACTTGGCAAACTTTCAAAGACACAGGGTTCACTTTCAATGACTAAGATGTCTGTGGATCTTCAACCTCCACGGTGGGTGAGCACCACTTAAGTGCTGCCCTGACTTCCGCTTGGTGTTGCAATCGTCTGGGTCACTTAGACACTTTTTTGTATGAATGCAGAGTGATGCCATCTATACAATGAAGATGCCAGCCAGGGATGGCAAATGGAGCATAGAGCCCTCAGGATAATCCTCCATAACAAATACCGTGTGATTTATCAATTCCCATCACTCCAGCCAAGGACAAAGGCAGCGAAAAAGCTCTAAGCCAACAATGAGAGCCAAACTGCTTGAAAGCCTAGAGTTCATTACAATTAAATAATAAAGGAGCTCTATGGAGTCATTTAAACATTACCTTAATGAGGACATTAACCTGAAGAACGGCAATAAATTCCCTTCAGAGTGACACGATGTAGTCCTTCAAATCGCCAGGAAAACCAAGCCATACACTGTCTAATGCAGTAATGGACACCAGATGGTCCCATATACACTTAAATTACTTTGGGAAGGATGTGAGTAGTTTGTTTCCCAAATAATTAGTCAATACATTGCACTGAGAATCAGCAGCATCCAGAAGGAGCTGCTTGCCCTTTTTGTTTCAAGTCCTACTTTTGTGTAAATCCAAGACAAAGACAGACTGTCTAAGGGCAGAACTGTTTTCATCTCCTTTTTTCTTCTGACTCTTTTAAGTGAAAAACAGCTGTGCTTAAAGATTTTTATGTAAATACATATCTACATATGTGTATGTAAATATTAGATATTTGGCATGATTATATATAAATTTTTAAAAATACAAAAGGTTAAAATGCAAAAAAGCAATTTACATAATTTTGTTATTGGGTGTTAAACAGGAAAAGGGAGATCATAGATCTTGAATTATGTAAAGAGAGGCTTTAGACTGCATGCCGGTGGAAAGGTGGAAAGGTGTGTGTGAGATGAGGGGAGGGCATGACAGGAGGACTGCTCCAGATGGACCAGCCAGCTGCCACCTGACTAGGGATGTGAGGTAGAGGAAGCCAGGGGCAAAGCAGGTGGTGGTATCAGAGGAAGAAGATGGAAGCTGGAAAGCTGCACAGGAAAGGAAACACACCACAAAAAACAAACAACATAGGAGTAACAGAGCAGAAAAAAAGACCAAAAGTGAAAAGTTGAGTCAATGAAATCTAGTATTTTTTTTCAAACAAATCTGACTCTGATTTCTTACCTGAAAACAATGTAATTGAAATGAGATGTGTCCTTCAGAGGCAGTACCATGCTTGCAGAACTGACCCAGGAAAAACATGATCACCATTAAAAACCTAAGCCTAACATCTCATTGACAATGAAACCTGACAAAAAAAAAAAAGTCTTTGGGAAAAAATACTCTGGCAGGTGACATGGTGGCATAGTAAGCTAATCCTTTGCCTGCAGCACCAGGATCTTGTATGGCACCAGTTCGTGTCTCAGCTACTCCACTTTCAAATCCAATTCTGTGCCTATGGTCTAGAAAAGCAGTAGTGGATGTCCAATTCCTTGGGACCCTGCACACACATGAAAGACTGGGAAGAGCTCCTGGCTTTGCATCAGATCAGCTCAGCTCTGGCCATTGCAGTCATTTGGGGAATGAACCAGCTGATGGAAGACCTCTCTCTGTGTCTCTCCTTCTCTCTCTGTAAAATCTTCCTTTCAAATAACAGTAAATAAATCCTTACAGATAATGCCTAATGCGTCTGTTTTAAGGATTTGTGTTCTACTTCAACTGAATGGGAAAAAAATAAAATTTGAATATGACTAAGATTTTACAAGTAAATATCCCCAACAGTAACATGTTACAGAGAAGAGAAATTGATTTCCTTAGCTAGAATTTTATGACAATTAAACGAAAATCCCAAGAAAGAGATGGAGTGCTCTAAAATTTGCTTAAGCAGTTGTGGGATCCTTCAGCAGTAAGTGGAAGATGATCTCAAAAATTATTACAGAAGCTCTGTTCCATAAAATGTTTTATGTTTCAGTGGATATTTAATATATGCTTAGCTGTATTAATAGTTTCAAGTACTTTCAGTAGGAACTTTTCATGTCCTACTCATAAATGTGGCTCTGATCTACTATGACATCTGGTGATCATATATCCAAACTAAAAACTGTATTTTGGAAAAACAAGTAAGTTATTCCACAAACCTAAGTAATGGCATAAATAGTAATGTCAAGTATAATATCAAAATTCTGCAAGTAAATGTTTGCAGTCTCATTAAAAGACGGCTTTCTTAATGTTTCCACTTATACAATCCAGATTAGAAGTAATTTGAAATTTTATGCAATGTTATGAAGGACCCTATGTCAGTTGACCAAGCCACAGAAGATGGTGTTGACCAGAGTTCCTGGAAACCAGAAAGGAAAATAATATTTACAATGCATCCTGTCTCCAGACCCATTCCAAGGTCAAATGGATAATGTAACCAACATACCAGACTAATTATTTGATTTTCTCAAGAATGATGTCATACTGAGTGCTTGGTATTGGTCTCTGGTTTTGGGCATGGGTAAGCTAATCCATAGACTGGGCTTGCTAAATAGGATCCCATACTCTGGAGCCCAGTGATAACCTTAATCCTTTTGGCACTGGTAATTCATGCAGTTTCACCCACGGAGTGGCTCCTGGGTGGTTAATGTTCTCTAGTGGGCAATAACATGAGATGTAAAGACTTTTGCACTTCCTGGCAATTCCGATAAGTTTATATTTATTTCCCTCTATCGCTAGACTTCCTTGCTCTTGACATTTCAATTGCTGTCTTTTCAGGTTCTTACAAACTGCTCAAGTTGTTGATCAATCTCTTTTCCTATAAAATGCATTAAAGCAGTCATACTACCAGTAGTTCCTACCTTAAAGATAATTGACCTTCACTGGCATGTTTTTGAGTTTTTAAAAAGATCTATTTCATTACTTTTATTTGAATTACAGAGTTACAGAAAAGAGAGACAGAGACCAAACCACTCCACCTCTGAAAAGAATCAGTGGGAGTCTTTACTATATGACAGCATCCTGAATTGCTGTAGATTTTATCTCCCAGTCCCAGGAGCTTGTATGTCTTACTAACACATTCAATACAGTAGGCACGTTTTGTCCATTTGGTTTTTGTAACATAATACCTTTGACACAATGGGTCAGTATAATATTTCTTAGGATTTCCAAATGGTTCACCTATCTTTGGCACTAATCATGACAAACAGTGAGTTAACATAGTCCAAGGGCAAAAACTATAAGCATTTATTTTCCTACTATAAGTGAATTCTATTTTGCATCTTATTTTCTAATAAAGATAGGAAAAATGCATTTGCTAAAGCAATAGCCATGTATCATGAACCTGAGGACATATATTCATCCCAAGAAAAGATATCTCAATATCTTGTCTAGAACAACAGCAATCATGGAGATGACTTGATTGGTTTTGGTTTTGCAGTTACATGCTGCTAACAGAATTGATCTGGGTTATACAAAAACAAAGCAACCAATAAAGTGGATATATGATAGAAACCACCAATTCCGCATGCTTTGAATTTGGAAGGGCATAACTATTTTCCACCTTCTTTTGGGAAATGATATTGATTTTTATACTATTTTGCAGTGGAGTAACAGTGTTAGAGAATTCTGCTTGTCCTTTTCCACTATAATGGCTCTTAATATATGATGGGAATAATGAAGATGCGTAACTAGAAGACAGATGATAATAATTGATAGACAGACAGACAGACAGACAGTTAAATAGGTAGATAGAAAAATTTATCTACAAGGCAACCAGGCTGGAAAAGTAAGGAAGAGTTGTTGCAGCCGTTCAGCTGCTTACAGTCTACTGGTAGAATTCCCTCATTGTTGGAACACACATTGTTTTTAATATTAAAACATTTCAACCAACTAGATGAGACTCACCTCATCATTGAGGGTAACCTGTTTTACTCAAAAATCTATTGATATTAGTGCTAATTTCCTCTACATGAGACCATCACAGCAACATGCAGACAAGTGTGGATACATATATGAGATTAACTAGTACACACTGTGTATCCATTACACCACGCCCATTTCTCGGGCCAGAGGAACCCTCCTTCCAGGATGCACACCCATATCTCTGGGCTTTTACGATTCATTCTAACAGTTCTTGATATCATCTCAATGTAATAGGGCATGATCTAAAGGAAATTAAGCCAACAGTGAGCTGATGCTTTTCTATTTTTCTGCATTTGAAGAAAAATCAAAGCAATATTTTTGTTTCTTTTTTTTTTAAATAGAAGGAACTCTGTGACATGGTCTCCTATTAATGGATGCCTTCCTGCCTCCCTGCCCCTTAGATGTACCTAGAACAATTCAGGACAAACTGTTCTGTTTTGTGCACAAGGCACAACAGGTCAAAACAGAACCCAGGTCTCTTTTGTGAAGTCCTTATTATACACATGACACAACAAGTAAAAGTAGAATGCCATACCCAGGCTTTGTTTTTCATATCATTGCTCTATATGCTCATCAGTCAAGCCATCAAGCTTCATAGGCAATCAAGCTATCAAGTTCTTAGCAATCCTTCCAGGAATAAGGCTGGCTTCAAGAAGGTATATTACCTAAGGCGGTAACTAAAAGAAATAATTTATTCCTTCACTTCTGTGCCTGTGGAGTACTGTGTCTTGAAGATGAAAACAACCCACAGGGCTCCCCACGGAGCAGCAAGCATTGCCACAAAAGCAAATGTGTACATACACACACACACACACACACACACACCACCTGCACAGATGGTCTTCAGCATCTCCCAGCTCTTGCTGCAGACAACACAGTTTAAGCACCACCGACGCCATTTGATTGAGCCACAGTCCCTATCCTCCAAATCTACAATGACTTTTAAAGTGCTGTGTTTGGGAAGCTAGATGTATCATCCATAAATTCACGTTGAAATGGACTGAAAGTTGTTGCTTACCTCCTGCATCTTTTTGAATGAATTTCTTTTCAGTTCCATCATTGAAACATATGTTTTAATAGTTCAACAATTCTGAACATTTGTTTACAAAGGTGCATGGGCATATGTGTGTACATGTGTATGCATGGGTGTATTTTGTGCGTATTTTTTGTGCTTGTCTTCTGAGTAGCTAATGCATTGACAGAGTTCAAAATTCAAAAAACACAAACATGGTTCACAATGAAGTCTCCCTTCCACCCTGTTCAGTAATCCCATGTATCTTGATTCTATGTCCTTTCAAAAGAGCTAACACTGCTCAAGTTTCAAGTATATTTAGAATAGTAAGTCATCCCGCTTATGTCTTTAGTAATGTTAACACAGAGATACATACTATACCATTTGTCACATTATTCTAAATACTTGTTCAAATAACTTGGAAGTCTTTCATAGTAATACATGAAGAATTTCATAAAACTTTTTTTTGTAACTTCATTTCTCTTTTTCAACTGAAAATTAAGTAGCAATGGAAAAACTAGACTGATGTGGAGAAAATGGCCCTGTACAAACGAGCGGGAGTGTGCAATGCTAAATGAAAGATGGATTTCCAATGAAACTGCTACATACATGACAAAGGGATGCTGGACTTTCTGCCATTGTCTGTACCTACAACGTCATGATACGTATTTCTGTTCACTAGACGCCTTCCTTGCTAGGCCTCTGTTACTGTAGCAAAATATGTCAGTGCCTGGGCTTTTCACAGGGTTCAGGGTCTCTGAGTCCTTAACTCTTCAACCTAAGTTCCAAAGGAAGAAACTACAACAACCAGGCAGCAAGCAACCATGCTGCTGTAACTTAGGCATGCTGCCCATAGCCTATTGGAAACAAAACAAAACAAACAAACAAACAAACAAACAGCAGCAGCCAATTTCTGCACTGAATTTTACCCAGCAGAAAAACCCATGGAATCAATGAGGAAACCTTGGCAAATGACTACGGCAGGACATCTGTGGCATCACATTTCCTCAGCGGAACAAGCTGAGGAGACCGTGTGTGGCTGCACGTTACATTTCCGTTAAGGACTATACTGAAGGAAATTTGGTTGTGGGAGGTCACAGGCACAAGAAAAAAAAAAACAAGGGCCTTTTATTTTGCGTGTCCCTGCTTCATATTTTTACATTTCTCATGGTGGGAGGTGGTGAGGGAGCATGCTGCATGTGTGACTCCACCCAGGAACCCGCCTCCATTGGGTCCAGTGGTGCAGATCCTGTCCTGGCTTCCACTTGCTGGGTTCCGGACTCCAGCTTCTGGTACTGTCCACTCTGGGAGGCTGGCAGGAT
The DNA here is from genome assembly GCF_030435755.1 of Ochotona princeps. Lineage (NCBI taxonomy): Eukaryota > Metazoa > Chordata > Mammalia > Lagomorpha > Ochotonidae > Ochotona > Ochotona princeps. Next base: position 18,468,892 of record NC_080854.1, on the reverse strand, counting down.
GCCCCCAGGGGTATGGAGCCCTGGATGGACCTCCTTGCTCTGAATTTCAACCTGGTACAGTCCATGGGGAATAAACAAGTGGTCTCTCTGTGTATCTGCTTCTCTCCTCTCTCAGATTAATATTGTTTTGGAAAAAAGAAACAACCCTGATAGCAACAGCAAAGCAACAATTTTTAAAAAAAAAAGAAACATGTTTTCCCATCCCTCCCTCAAATTGCTATGCTCTGTTTCACTATTCATTTCTTCATCTTCCTCTACCTTTGTGGTCTTTAACCCCAGTTAGAGACAGAGAGTAGAAAGAAAGTCTAGGAGCTTTAGGATCTAATAAAAAGTTGTGAAGGGAATAAGGATGGCAGAGGTTAGAACATTCCTGTAGATTTATCCAATGCTTCAAGTTTTGGCATCTGTGAAAGCAATTTCTTTTCTTTGCTGGACCACTTTCAGCAGGAAGCCTCAATTCAAAACCTGAGCAAACCTACTTCTGTGGCATTACTGTTGAGAATACACACATCACTACTCAATCACAAATTACCTTAGGTAAATGTTTCTATTTGACTGCAGTTAGCCTAGCCAAGTTGATGGCCTCAGGTGACGGGAGAATATCCCTCCAGTCAAGTGCCTGATCTCAAAGAGACCCAACTCAGAGATCAAATACTCCCCTAGAACTGACTTCACACTCTGTTCCCTCATGCAGCTCAAGGATCCCCACCAATATCAAAGGGCATTCCCACAGGGTATAATGAAAAAGGCCAGGCTGGTCCCTCTAATCGAGCTAGCAGGACCACTGTAGTGTGGAAGTCATGAGTCCTTTGAAATGTACTTGTAACCTGTGGGTGAGCAGACAGGCAAGGATTTCCAGCAACCTTGAGTAATCTGTACTGTTTTTGCCAGGTGCACTTTGAAATTTTTGTTTAAAAGATAAATCAACTCATTCACATCATCAGACTTTAAATGAGGAAAGTACATGTATTTTGCACATCTTACATTACATGTTTATGGATGCCTTCTGGTTTTCTCTATTTTTTCATGAAAGCAGATTTATCACAAGTTGTTTCCTTGATTTGATAGAACTGGGTGTTAAACACCATACAGTATTCATTGCCTGAAGGATAAGATTGTTGAATCTCTTAAAATTTTGTCACTCATGAACCCTGAACATCTTGGAAGTGCTTGCTGTTATCAAGTAAGGGAAAAGAATGTGGATGGCTTTTCTCTACCAAAGATTGTTTTGATCAATAGATAATTCATGCAAGAGTGCTTTAAAGTTAGGTTACAGCACGCATTTGTTAAGACATCACCTGAAGTATCTGGATTTGAGTTCCAGCTCCACTTCTGATTGCAGCTTCCTGCTAGTACATAGCCTTGGAAGCAACAGACCTGGGTCACTGCCATCAATGTGCCCAGGATCCTGGCTTGGGTCTGGCCCAGCCTTAACTGTTTTGGCATTGAGGGAGTGAACCACCATAAGGAAGATACCATTCTCTCTCTCTCTCTCTCTCCCTCTCTCCCTCTCTCTCATTCCCACTCTCCTCCTCCTTCTCTAGCTCTCTTGCTCTTGCTCTCACTATTTCCCTCTTCTTGCAAACAAAATTAAAAATAAATAAAGCAAAACAATAAAATCTACCATGTCTTAGGGTGGGCAATTGGTACAACATCCCACATAGCAAGGCCACGGTTTAAGTCTCAGCAGGCATACAGGTCCAGGTCCCTGCTGGAACCAAAAAACAAGAATTTCATTAAACATATACAATATGTTTGTTTCTCCCCCAGATCTGCATTTAGCAATATCAAAGCAGGAACCCACTCGGGGTTTCCAATTTTCCCATGCGAATAGCAGCAGATAGGCAGCATTTGGAATGTTAATCCCACTTCACTAATTTCCAGCTTTATTATAAAGTAGCAATGAAAGTAAGTTAGTCTCTTTAAGAGAATGCAAAGTGCTTGTTTCCCCAAAAGCTGTATTTTTTTCCAAACCAAAACACTACCCTCCATTCTTTTAAGCTTCCAATTTTATCATGAGAAAATGAGCTTGTCTGCTTTCAATGTATCATGAGATTAGGAACAAGAAGTAAACCATCACACCTTCTGATGACTGCTTTGCACAAACTACATAAAATTTTGACTCTCTGATGATTGTTAGATACGGTCCCATTTTTTCCTCCCTCAAACTTGTGCTTAAAAGCGTCCTCTTTAAAATCTCCCTCCTTGCTGCTCCCATGAAGAGGTTTCTATCTTGAATCCATCTTGCTTTGCTTACTGAAATTGTCCACATGAAAATTATTTCCCATGAGACAAGAACAGAAGTTGCCGCCATCCCTTATGTCAAATTCCTTTCCTGCTAACGTGTGCACTGGAATGCAAAAGGTGATGGCTGAAGTATTTCATTCTCGACCATCCACATGTGAGATTCAAATTGAGTTTTCCACTCCTAGCTTTGACCTGGTCCAGCCCCAGTTGTTGCAGGAATATGGGGAGTGAGAACATGGATAGGAGATCCCTGTCTCTCTCTCTGCTATTAAATAAATACATAAATACATGTTAAAAACTGTGTCTATTAAAAACTCCACAATTATTGAAACTGAACCCTTATAATGTAAGATAAAGATCCAGCCTTCTGTCTCCCTAAGCACAGGTGTCTTTGCCTGTGCTTTACTAAAAGGAATTCACTGACTTAAGGGAGTGATACGCCTGAACTCCCAAAGTTCTAATCACCAGACTCAAGAAGTCCTTTGCTTCTCCTCCAACAGTTAAGGATCTTGATGACCAGTGTTGTCCTGAGGTGACTTGTGTAGGGAAATGCCAGGGCTGGGCAGAATGTAACTGCTACCTTATATAATCCTCCAATCAAGATCAAATGGCATCCACCTGGTCATCATAAATTTCCTAAAGAACACAGCATCACTGACCAATCAAAGGGAGGTCATGAGCTCCACTGACCAATCAGACATGTGAACACGGAATTTGCACCTCTGAGCCCTAATCGCAATGTACAAGAACTTCACACCTAACTCCTCAGAGAGAAATGGAATAAAGCCCTAGCTGCCCACCTCCTTGCTCTATACTTGGTCGTCCGCTCATCGAGTCAGCAGACCAAGTTGATGGGCTTCACAGCAATACTTCTAACCAATTTGGGGTGTTGTATGGAAATATTATTATTATTCGCTAGGTGAGCTATAATCTCCCATTGGTCATGGGTACAGGTCATTCGGACAGTGTATGAAGTAATAGACGATTCTTCAATAGCAGGTCCATATAGTCAAATTGACATGATTTGGGCAGAGGAGGTTCTCTCACATTCTTTGGAGCCAACTGAGGACTGGTTTCCTGGAGCCCATTCCTTCCCAAGATAGATGAACCAGATGTGGAAAAAGAAATGGATTTTCATTAATCAAGTCAATTAGAAAAAGAACTTATGTCAAAGGAAGCCATGTGGTCAGGACATGAATCTAAAACAAAAAAAGGTATCTACTGATCTGTGGCATAGAAATATAAAAGAAATACTAGTTCCCGATGGATAAAGGGTGGAAATATTTCCCTTCAATAAATTTTGGTTACAGCATTCCTGGGATTTCTTAGAATGATTTGGGTTGTCATCCGTTAACTCTCATTTTATTATACATTACTGGCCTGCATATATATATATATATATAGGATTATATATATATATATAATATATATTATATATATATAGGATTAATAAAAGATATATATTGACTTGTATGTTTGAGCAGCCTCCACTAACTTCCCCCAATTAATAAGAGATCAGGCACTGCCTAAGCCAGCAACAGAACCCCATAGCTCTAAAGCCTTCATCACGGGCTTTGAGATGGAGACTATAGCCAACCCAGCATGTTGAGCATACCACATGCATGGTTCATTCATAAGAGTGAGACACGGGCAAGAGGGCAAGGACTGCTGAGCATTTATTTGCCTCGTGTGGGTCATTTCAAAGCACATATCTCCATGTAAGACCTAGGAAGAATAATGACAGGTCTAACATCGAGAGAGGAGAAAATAGCACTGGTACTGACGATTCACAAAGAGAGCAAGTCAGTCTGAACAAATGCCTGCATTATGTAAGTCTCCCTCTGTCTGCCAAATATAATACTGAGGTAGGCAGAGCCAAGCTTTTCAGAATGCTAACAGTTTCTTCCTCTCACATTGGTTGTTTAAATGACATTCCTTTACTTTACCAAAAACATTTGCTAACTTAAATACTTCAATCTGTTGTTGACCATACTGTTTGAAGTTTACACAGGTTGGAAAATATATCTTCCCCCTGGCCTCCCAATTGGAAGTAGCTAGTCCAGTACAAACATCTAGAAGCTGTGTGTGTGTGTGTGTACACATACATGTGTGTGCATGTGTGCAGGTTTCCCTCTCCAAAGCACTAATGCCAGCCATGTTAGAAAGAGAGACAATATACTTTTATTAAATTTCATCTGTGGAAATGTGAGCTCCTGAATATCTCATACTCAGTGTGGGTGTAGAGTGAAGATGTTATTAGCTGTAATCTTCAGTGCTCACTACATAACACTCTTTATTGACTAAACATTATAGGAAGGTGTTTCAAATGAATTTTCCAGATAACCATAACTTGTTCAGTACAGTCTTACCATGTGCTTCATTTGAGCCATTTCATTTTGGAAAATGTTTGTAAAATACACTGAATACTTCTCTGCTTCTTAAGCATTGGCTACTTGTTACAATTTTGCCTCTTCATTATGCTCAATGACTCAGGGCCAACACTATGAATATCTTAGTGCCCTGCAGAGTTGTGATATGGAAATGCTTCATTCCACATATGGGTGGGAGGTTCACTTGCCTTCATACAAAATGGCCCCAGGCCACTGGGCTGTTGGTTTGTTTGTAGTGTTCAAATCTACCTTTTGTCATTTCTTCTGCACTTCTGTCACAATATGACCGTCAGCTATGACTTCTTGCTGATTCTAATTGGTTTTTCCTTTCTGATATATTGTTTCTAATATATACAGAGCTAGGAAGCCATCTTCCTAAGTTTGTTAAATTGTGTATAAGGCAATATTATGCAGGCTCAAAGCAAAGATCAGGGGACCCTATGAACAAAGCATATAAACTTAATATATGGAAATTGAGAAATACATTTGGTTGCTTACAGACATTTTATAGTATTGTCAGCTGACTATTTCTCAGCTGAATTCCAGATAGAATAAATACACATAGGAAAGTATTCTGATATTTAGAAATGTGAGACGGCTTTGAGTCATATTTGTCCATGGCATCTTTCTTGTAAAAACAGTCCACTGACCAGATTGTGAGGATGAGTATAAAGCACATATTGGAAAGGATTTCTATGTTAGAAAATGCCATTTAACATTATTAACCTGTCAAAACAGTGCATCTCATTATTGATCATTGGCTATTGATGCAATAGTTTGACAGTGCATCAAAGCCTAAGGGACTTTGGGAAAACTTGTTAATGTCAAGGGCATTGCAATTGCCATAAATGTGTGCAAAAAGCATGGCTTTGGCCATGTCCAACTCCCTGGTCTTCAGGGATTGGAGTCTACTAGAATGGTCCCCACCAAAATCATCTCAGAAAGATGGAAACTTTCCCTGAAATAGGTCAAAACAGATCACTTCAGTCATTTGGATGGAAATTTTTGAATTCTCCAATAAATGCCTTTTCTCTTAAGCATCTGACACCATAGAAAACTGGAAACCAAGGCATTTGAGCATGCTCAAAGGAGAGTTACTGAGAGCCCAAGATGAAAGGGATGAACATGTTGGCTTTAGCACACTTCCCACCTGAACCTCCACTTCTCTTCTTAAATAGATTAGGATCTCAGTAATTAGCAAGGGCTGCTAGTTAAGTATATGTTACCTCAGATATTTAAAGATGTCTAGCCAAAGATTTTCCAGCTTAGTGCATCACTCTGCTTTTTAAATAAAATTGAAGAAGTGTGTTGATGATTCTACTCCTTCCTTCCATCCATCCTTCCCTCATTTGTTCCCTCCCTCCCTCCTTTGTTCTTCCTTCTTCCTTCCTGCCTACCTGCCTGCCTTGATTTTATTTTAAAGGCACGGAGGACAGACAGAAAGATAGAGATAATCCATCAAGCAGCTAATTCCCCAAATGGCTCCAACAGCCTGGATAAGGTCACACCGAACCAGAAGTCAGAGCTCATCCCGTACCCTCCATGTGGGCATGGCAGGGGCTCATACTGCTGCCTCCCAGGGTGCATAGTAGCAGGCACCTGGAATTCAAACCTAAATACTCTTATATGGTATTCAGACATCTCAAGCAGCATATGAGCACGAAAAACTCGTGCTCCTTTATATTTTTAAGCACACAACAATAAAAATTCCTGTTATAAATGGTAAGTTCCAAAAGTGTGAAGCAGTAGATGAAAGCACACAGCCCTATTCTAGCACCTGATGATCGTTCATTTCACCTGGACTATTTGTCATCCTATCCTCAGCTTAGATCCTCTCCTATTTCTACCAAAAAAGAGTTGAATCTGTAAAGGTTATAAAAAATCTGAACCAACCAATTAATTTTTTATACATAGCCTAGGAAACCAGAAAATATTCCTGATTCAAACCAGGAAAAACAGTCTCAATCCTATGTCACTGGTACAATCATAAATAGTAGCCATTGACCTACTTAATCAATCAACAAACCTTTATCAAGTTTTTAATTCCTGGGAAGGCTATGCCAGAATCTGGGATCATAAGGGAGAATAAAACAAACCCAAATTGGAATTTACAAAATTTACAGTCTAGTAGAGAGAACAAGCATTAATATAAACATACAAAATTCAAACTGGCACTTACAGAAGAAAAGGGCGGAGGGATTATGTAACTGAGGACCATAACTCCATCTAGAAGTGAGCACATTTTTCTCGGAGGATACGCCACTCAGCTGAGTCCTGGGGCTGGAGAGGGGTCAACAGGCACAGGAGAGGACATCCCAGAGAGAAAGGCAAAGACTGAGCTCTGGGAGTTGGCCCATTTGCTCAGCCCTGTCATGTAACCCCCAAGACAGCACTTCTCTGGCTTGTGAGTCCTTTGTGTGCTCAACTGGATTAAAGTTTTAGAAAATACATCTATTTATTTTTATTAGAAAGGCAAATCAGATTTATGGAGAGGAGGAGAGACAGAGGACAAGACCCACTGGTTCATTCCTCAAACAGTTGCAATGACCGAAGCCAAGCAGATTCAATGGCCAAGGGTCAGGAGATTCTTCCAGGTCTCCCACGCGGGTGCAGGGTCCCAAAGCTTTGGGCCATCCTCTACTTCTTTCCCAGGCCATCAGCAGGGAGCTGGATGGGAAGTAGCACAGCCAGGACATGAACTGGCACCCATATGAGATCCTGGGGCATACAAAGCGAGGATTTAGTCATTGAGCCCAAACTTCTCAAATAAATTTAAACACTCACGTTAAGACTATGGGCATACGCAGCTTTTATGCATATGCATTTTGCCTGCACAATTACACTGTCATAAAGAGATTTTAGTGGAATTGCCCTGAAAGTCCCCAAATCCACAAATCTTCTCTCTCTTACGTACCAAACGCCCGTATCATACTGCATGTTTGGCAGTTAAATGATTGCCAATAAATTATTTCTGTTCCTATGCAGTTAATCAAGTGTGCAGAGCCAACTGCACACATTGTCTTATTTAAGTGACTCAAGTGAAAGTTACTCTAAATAACAAAGGATTCTTCCATTTCTTTCTTCCTTCAGTGTTTTGAATGTGGTAGGGAGTGGATATGTGTTGGAGAATACATTTTTTTCTACCTGATTTTTAAGCTTATTACTAACATGCCTTATTCTTTGATGAAATATTTATTTCCATACTAGTTAGTACAGAGAATGATCAAGGAAAAGAACTGCAGTATGAATTCATGCTGAAACAGAATTAGGTGCAAAGTAAAACACAGAGAGCAAGAACAAGCCTGCTATTGTAGCACATCACATTTGAGAGTCAGTATAACAGACTGGTTTCACATGGGCCTCACCAAGCAGATGGACCATACTCCACTCCATTCACTAGATGTGTGACTTTGGTATAGTAATAACAATCATGGGATTGTTGTAAAAATGAGTTATGTAAATAATATTAAAGCACATGGAATAGTGGACAATGAAATTTTCATATAAGATTTTATACATAAATTGAAATGAAATACAGAAAAATTAAATATGACATATTAAAAAAAACATTAATATGGGCGTGACATTTGACCTATCAGTTAACATACCCAGATTTGATATCAGCATGTCTGGGTTGGACAACTCTTTCCACTCCTGATTCCAGTTTCCTGCTAATGCTGACCCTTGGGGACAGTCATGATAGCTCAATTAATTTGGCTCCTGCTTACCAGGTGGGAGGCTCTGACTGAAGTCTCTCCTAGTGATTTTAGCCTGATATTGTCCCAGCCATTGTGGGCATTTAGGGATGGCAGATACCTGGCTCCCTCACCATTGTGTGCTCTTGCACGCACTCTCTCTCGCTCTCTCTCTCTCTCCTTCTGCTCCTGTACCTCCCAGTTCCTCTGCCCACACTCTTGTGAATATAGCTTTTGTAGACCTTATAATGATTCTAAGTGGGCTTCCTGTCTGTTTCCTGCTGGGATTGGATAGCATAATGTAGATACCTTTTGAAAGAGGGTGACTGCTCAGTAATTGCAATGAGAGTGCTACTTAATTTGAAAACAAGTTCAAAGATGAAATCCCCAGAGCTGAAGTCTAATGATGCATCAGTAGTATGGGCTGTTTGATTTTTTTTTTCAAGACACTGCTGTTTTGTTTAAGAGGAAAACATGTGCACATGGGCTTGGACACAATGTATACAGGGCTCGTGGGTTATTTTGGTTCTGTCCTGTTCCCATGTTGACAGTTTTGTTGGTAGCCAGAGTTCCTGGAGACCCTTTCCGTTCTAAGTTTTCCCTTGGGATGGCAGCTTTGAGGCTCATAAAAGCCAAATCTTAGTGTAGCATCAAGTGAACCAGCTCCGTGGCGACTGACTCCATCTCTAAAATCCAATGTTAACTTGACCTTTAGCCATTGACCTGAACTCCATCCCACACGGCCAGCCAAGAATGTTTCCTCACCCTTGGCCATTTGATCCTTCCCCTTCCCTAATCACATACTTACATGAATCAGAACCAGCTCAGAAAATCCTAATCCTCTGATTTAAGTTCCAAAGAAGACAAGAAAAACAAACAAAAAAATGGGGGGCAGTTCACACAATTTTCATATAGTCACCACAATACTACTTTACCTCTGGTCATCAAAAAACATGTGGGAATTCCACATGCCCCCACCTCCCATCAGCAAAGCATGTTCCAGCGGACATTGACTGAGTGCCTTATAATTCAATTTCACTTTGACTTTATCTTTCTAGAGTTGGAGTCAGATCCCAAAGGGAAGGACACTGTCCCATAAGACTGCTCCCAGCTCACTGCAAATACCAATCACTTATAGTACACTAACAGTTACACTTCTGAGGCTGGTAACCCAGGCTTCCACTGCTTTATTCTCCAATTGGATCAATTTACTCAGTTGGTTCACATAACTCAGAGAAACAAGTTTACTAACAAACTATAAGGAGTATTGCAAAAGACAGGGAAGGACAGCCACAGCCATGGAGAGTGTCAGGTATGGGACAGGAGGAACGCAGGCCAAGTCCTCTCTGGTGACAGCTTGCAGCCCCTTCATGTGTGAGCAATCGTGAGCTCTCTAGTTTCTGGAGAGGCCATAGTGGAGGCTTTACTAGACAAACATGCTTGATTTCATCATTGCTCATCAGTGATCAATTCAACCCTCACCCCTTTCTTCTCCCTAACGGTCAGGGAAGAGAATTTGAACCTTAAACCTTCTCCTTGATGTGATCACTTGACAACCAGCTCCTATCTTGAGGCTATCTAAAGGTCTACCAACCATGACCCAAGTAGAGCATGGACAGTATATTCCTATCATGAGAGGATTACAAGGGATTGAGGAGTTCTGTGTCAGAAGTGCCTATTATTTAAGACATTACAAAGGGAATTTGTGATGTAGCAGGTAAAGTCCTTGCCTTCAATACCAGCATCCCAAATGGGAGCCAGTCTGAATCCTGATGCTTCACTTCCAATCCAGCTCCCTATTAATGGCCTGGAAAAAGCAGAAGATGGCTCAAGTTCTTGGACCCCTGCTACGCACATGGGAGACACAAAAGAAGCTCCCAGGCCATTGCAGCCATCTGGGGAGTGAACCAGTGAATGGCAGTTCTCTTTCTTGTCTCTCCCCCTGTTTGTAACTGTCTTTCAAGTAAATAAATAAATCTTTAATACCAAAGACATTACAAAGGTCTTAACAGTTCCATGTCAGGAACTTGGGGGCCAAGGATCAAGAGGAATAAAAGCTTCTTTTCTGGTACTCCCATCTACCTGGGTGTCAGGTCCTGTCTCTCTCTCTCTCTCTCTCTCTCTCTCTCTCTCTCTGTCTCTCTCTCTCTCTTTCTCTCTCAGGAACTAGACACAAAGACCAAATATGTATTTCTTAATGATGCCACATGTCACACTGGTCCATGAGGTGCCTCGTTTATAAATCAGGAGACTGAAATTCCAGGAGGTTAATTATCCAGGTTAATTAAGACTCCTAATCAGCATCTGTAGTGTCTGCCTTCAAAATTTATCATCTTAACAACATGCATGCCAGGAGCTCCCTGAGCCTGGGTCACACAAAGGCAGCAAGATCTTCCGTCCAGAGATCCTAATGCAGCTTGCACAGAGAGCAAAGGATCTGAATCCCACCCTAACTACCAAAGGCGCCCTGGGAATGGAAGAAAGGGGCCGCTGGGAAAACATTTCAATGTAGGACTTTTACAGCATACACCCCTGATTGCTCTAGACCAATTGCCCGAGCTCACTATTTCCTGGTGCAGAAGAACACTTCAGAACTCTCCAAACCTGTTCGCACTTTTTCAGCCAGTTTATGCCAAAGGGCTGGAGCTCTTTGCCTGAATCCCATCTTTTGTTGATCTTCTTTTACACTCATCATGTCCCAAATAAATAAACCATGAGCGTGATTAATATAACCTACTGACAAAATACAAAGCAAGCTTTTGTCCCCTACAACCTAGCCAGTGAAACACAACAAACGCATAGACAAAAATCTACAAAGAAAACAAATACGCTTTTTCATGCTGATAACGCCCTGCAAACCTGGTGAATGCTTTTGAACAACATATCACACCTTCTGCAAGAAGTGTGGCAAGCAGCATCCCCACAAAGTAACACAGTATAAGAAGGGCAAAGATTCTCTCCATGCCTGAAAGGCTGGAATACAGAAATTGCTAAACTTCTTACCAAATGAGAGGCTGAAATGCAGAAGTTGCAAAACTCCCTGCTTACCCAGAAAAACAGGAACTTATTCTGAGAACTTGGAACGGCAAGAACTTATGATCTTGATGTAACATTAGCCCACCTGACCCTGTGATCCCCCTCTCAAGTTGTGGTTTTTGCCTTTAAAATGTGTGCTAAGAGATTGCTCGGGCTCTGGATTCTGCCCTCTTGCGAGAGCAGCCGGTCTGGGCCCCAGCGTGCTGGTGATTAAATAAAGCCTCCTGCTTTTGCATCAAGCCTCGTCCTAGGTGGTTTTTGGTGGAGCTCACCTCTCAGGATCGACAGTAAGGTAAATCCAGCACCAGGACCTTACATGCCCAGGGGAAACAGTGCCTGGAAAAAGATTAAAATGACAATGAAGATTGTGCTGCAGCTTGAGTGTGCAGAGCCCAACTGCAACTCCAAGAGAATGTTGGCTATTAAAAGATGTAAACATTTTGAACTGGGAGAAGATAAGCAGAGAGAGGGTCAAATGATCCAGTTCTAATCTTCATCCTCTGGTTTGTTTTGAAGACAATAAAATCTTAAGGTTCTTGTTCACTTCATGTGGTTTTTTGGGAGGGAATATTCTGGAGTCATCAATAAAATTGCTCTTGTGGGGAAATTTTTAAGCTTTAAAAAAAAAGCAAATAAGATGTGATCAAAGAGAGGTGGGAGAGGTATATCTAAGTTAAATAAGAAGTTGTAAAATATCTTTTGGGGAGGGTAACATTACACCCAAAAGACAAGAAGGAGCCAGGGGAAACAGAAACAAACTCTGGAAATGTCTTGAGAGCAAGAAAAGCACTACTAAAAGCTAAACAGAAAAATGATGTGATCAAGATAAAACAGAGGCAGGAATTTGGCCTGGCATATGAGAAACTGATGACAATGTCAGCGTCCTTTGTCACAACACCACAGTTTGATACCTGATTCCAATTTCCTGCCAAGGCATACCCTGGAAGATGGCAGCGATGGTTCCGCTAATGGGGTCCCTGAAGCCACATGGGACTCCCGCATTACACTTCTAGGCTGTGGCTTCAGGGTCGTCCCAGTCCCAGCAGTTGAGGGCATTGGAGAAGCGGCCAGAAGATGGAATCTCTCTCGCTCTAGCTCTTCCGACCTCCCTCTTTCTATCTTGGTCTCTACCCCTATCTTTCCTGCCACTCCCCTCCCCACATCTCAAATTTTACCAAAAGAAGACAAATGAGGAGGAAGACACAATAATGGTGTAGTGATTAGACATCATCCACATGTTTTTTCCCAAGTGTTTATGTACAATATTTCCTTTAGGCATCATAGTTTTCCTACAGGTAGACAATAGCTTATGTATTTTACAAAAGAAAAAAATAGAAGTGAAAGGCCTACATTCCTCTCTCATAAAAACAGCAAGTGCTAGAGCTGGGACTTGTTCCTTGGAATTTTGAATATAATATCCATTCTCTAAGACTAGAATATTGAGCAAGTGAAGGACAGTAACATGTCTTGGGTAGAGGAAGCTGGAGTAATGGAATGAGAGGAGACTCAAAGGTAGGTGGGTGACAGATCAAGTAGGGATTAAAGTATAATGTCAAATAATTTCATTGAATCCAATGTGTAACAGAAAACAGTGAAGATCTCTAAGTATGAAAGTGAAATGGAGCAATCTTCCAAGCTCACACTGACTCCTGGACATGGATGGAGACAAGCACAGCCTTGGCCTAACACGAAATTCAGAATCACAGGCTTCGATCCAGACAAACTGAATCGGAAGAAACTACCCTTACCTGAGTGTACACACATTAAAACTTGAAAAGCACTGGATTGAAGTAGGAATTCTTACTCCTGGAGACAAAACTGAGTCTTTTTGAAGGATGTTTTCCACAAAATTTACTCAAAATAAAAAGAATCACATTTTTTTAAGAGTTGCGACTCAGATGTATGTAGGCAACCCACGTGCAACCTAGTTGAACACTAGTAACTTTGAGGAGATAAGGGAAAAGAAGGGACACCAACTACAGGGTTCCACTATGATAATGAGTGGGGCTTTGTCCCCTGGCAATGGATACAGTGGTTATATTTAAGATATTTTTTTGAATTAAATCATCAAAATAGATTTTGTGTGACAATTGAGGAAAGCAATGAATTAGAGTGATTCTGATTCTGAACTCTGAAGCCTTCTAATGGTGGAAGAAGTAGAAGTTCATGAATAAAATTATGAAGGGATGGTCATTAAAGAATGAGTGAAATTAGCCACAGGAGCCAAGAGAGGAAAAAGATTTGGGATTTGTATCAGTACTACAGAGATAAGAGCTCGACCAAGATCTAGCAGATTTAGGAACACAAGGTAAGGTGTCTTAATCTTTTTCCAACAAATCTGATTAATCCTGTCCCACTTCATTCATCCATGCAACATACATGACAACATCACTCATTCTGCAAATATGGAACAGATCAATCAGAAAGTCATAATAAATGGCTTTGAGAATGACCCAAAAGATTTATTATTTACTTATTCACCTACTACAAGACATGTTCTGGTCTAGAGCCTGAGAAAAAATTCTGAATGAAACGGAATTTTCTCATTCCTGATTTCTGCCTTTTTGATCTTACATTGTGGGTAGGGGGAAGGAATAGCAATAGCTACAATAAAAGAACTAAAAATAAACAAGTTGAGTTTTTTTTTAATTAAGCATTAAATAGTACTACAAGTCAAACAAGACCAGGGTAAAGGGATAAAGAGTGATGGCGCCTGGTATGTTTGGATAGAAGATCTGAGAAGGGGCAGTGTTTTTTGAGCAGAGTTCAGAATAAAGGAAGAATTGAGATATACAAGCAGCTGCATTAATTTTGTGGCATTTACCTATATAAGAAATTTTGAAGCAGATTTGGAAATTCCAACTTTGTTCATTCTTAATTGATCATTATCTATAATAAATAACTAAGGACCTCGCCTCTAAGAAATGATTAGCTCCCCGGGACAGCGACTTAAAATCCTATGTTTGTGTGTATGTGTGAGGCAGACACCTGTGCTATCCATCAGCTTAGACTAGCAAATACAGCTCCAGGGTATAGGGATACTGAGAGCAGCAATGTACTCCCACCCTCAAAAACTCTTCCCCCATCTAAGCAAGTACATTACTACTACTATTGCCATTTTCTCCTGATGCATTCCTAGAACCACATATCACAACACTGTGAGAGTAATTCTGTCAGCAGTGGCTTCCTACACCCTGCACCCCCAAACCCAGCTGAAGAAGGACACAACTCAACTTTTGTTAAAAGGTCAGCCTTTTAATCCATTTATCCCACTGCAAAAAATTCTTCTGCCTGAAAACCCAAACGTAAAAATACCAAATCCCCTCTTTGGCAGGAGCTGAAGTTTCCCAGGGCTATGTCTTTTCCATTACTAATTTTGAGCCCATCTCAAAGCTTTCTCAGAAATCAGAATTTCAAGTCCTGGCACTCTGACCATGCTTCAGTGAAGCTCTATTACGAGAAAATGTGTTCCTATTTTGTGGCCTTCAAAAGTCAGTAAAGAGATGTGAGTTTCTAAATTACATAGCAGTATTTTGTGATCATGAAAGCTGTTCTCCTGGATTAGGTTTAGCCTTAAATAAGTAGTCTTCTTTATGCAACACATTATAAAACACAAATGGATTAATTTCAAATCCCTTGATGTCCTTCTTACATGTACCTGGCACAAATGTCCACATCAACAGACCTGGTGGGGTATTTTTTTTCTTTAAAAAAAACCCATGACTGTGCATGGTGCAACGCATTTACTCCAAATTCTCTACTTGAACCAGTGGAGACACGTTATACATTTCCATAGAGCATATTAAGGCTATCTAAAAAATATGTCTTCAGTTAGGTGAATCAAACCATCTGCATAGGAAAATTCACAGTTGTGTCTCTGCCACCCAATGGAACATAGTTGATTTATTCAGAGTGTGGCTGGAAAGTTGGCAAAGGCTCAGCATTTCGTGGAGGGAGGAGTTGCTGCTATCATGAAACACAGAAACAAAAACCTTCTACTAAAATGGGAAAAGCTGCTGAAGGCAATGTGAGAGGGAACACAACAGATGCCCTTCTTAAATTAGTTTAGTTTACAATAGATTGCAGATCCCAGGGTGACAATATGAATGAATCTTGACATAATTCTGGGAACTGGGAAATGGGAGCAGTTATTTTACAGCTGCTCTGCAGCTGTGTGATTCAGGCCTGGGTAGTGTGCAGCTCCTGCGAGCCTCTTCGTTAGGACTGGCCCCCAAACTGCCACAGGTGTATGATGGACAGCTCTTCATATAGTTGAGTCAAAGTGCACAGGAACACGTGAACATGTGAACGTGGCATGTCAGTGTGGGCTCTAAATTTGTTTCCTCCCTGCAAAACTGCCAAAGACCAGGAACATGAACACCGAATGTTTTATTTTAGAAATTGAGAATAAGGTGTTAAGGTGTTAGGAATATTAATTAGGTCCCAAAAGGAGAATGAAGACTTTGTCCTTGGCATCACGGGAATGCTCTGGATCCTTCAATACCACCAAATACAACTTTTCAAATATTCCCCCTCATGGAGTAGATTTGGCCTAGACTTGTGACTCATTTGGTCTATTTGATGCTAGTTAGCTGGTTCTGATACCTTTTATTGATATTTTTCTTACCCTTGATACTGCTGGCCTATTAAGCCTCTATAGTTCTTTGTTGTAGCGGGATGTCCCATGTACTGCAGGTTTAGCAGCTTCCTTGGTCTCTGCTGAACAGGCAGCGTAGAACCTCCCCTGTTGTGATGATAAAAATGTCTCCGGATATTTTCCAAGTATTCCATGAGAAGGAAGGACTAAATTGCCTCCCGATGGAAAACTGCTACTAGAAATGTTTTCAGGAAAAGTCATAGCAGTTATCCCCATGGAAAGTCATGTGAGAGTTACCAACCCCCTGAAGCCTCTTTACCTTCAAAGTGTCAGCTGTCTCAATTACAAGGTCACCAATTCTTTCATTGTGCTCTTAATGTTAGTGCCAAAGAGATGTGTTCTTGGATTTAAGAGATGTGTGAAGATAACCTCACTAAAATGCTGTTCCCTAGAAGTAGTGACAAAACAAAACATGCCATCTGTGTGAGCTGGCTGAAACTGTCCAGGGTTAGAAAATATTTCATGGTCCTGCCAGCAGCCAAGTTATGGCAGAGCAGACCAAGAGCTCATAACCTTTGACTCCCATTAGCTGGTCAACCACTACCAAATCAAAGTGTTCTTCAGCTAGGTGACAAGTTGCAAGCTCTAAGTGTAGAATATGTTAGGAAACAATAAAGCCCATGATAGATGTGGCTTATAAATGCCAAGCCACTCAGGATAATCATTCATTCACATAACTACGTGCCATTATGAAATTCCATGTGAAAAGTGCACTTAACCAAGAAGTAAATATGTTACAAATTCTTATAAATTTAAAGTGTCTTGAAGTTAAAAAAAAAAATCACAAGAGAACCTACGCCACATGTGTAAAGAAAGACGCATTTCCCAATACTGTAGTTAAAGCATTACAGGAGGAATTGTGGACAAACGACACTGTGGAATGTCTAGGTGTTGGAGAGGACAGACGGGTAGCTACAGGCTGATAGAAGAGAAAAGAATATAGCACTTTTTCCTCCCAAAGCAAACTGTCCTCAAAGTCCACGGCCTTTTAGCAGAAAGCACAGGTCAGTTCTCAGGTTTCGTACCCCAGCCTCTCCCAAACTGTATCTATACAAATCTATAGCAAGTGTCCTTCCCTTGGGATGGTATTAAAGGAGGGACTAAACAAGACAAAAACATCGCAATGGCTTCCTCATTCAACATTATCTGAATATTACCAAACAATACCCCAAACTAGTTGGAGGTGCTGCTATAGAACCTTCAAGTGAGGTCTGTTTGCCTAACACAAAGAAAGCCAATCACAGTCAATATGGATGGCAAAGCCCAGAGGAAGGAGCTGGACAGTTATTGCTAAATTCCAAACACCCACAGGAGTTAGGGGATAAGATTCTTACAGATTTAAACTGGGGTTGAGAAGTGAACAAGGAAGTTCCTGGATGGTCAGTGGTGCTTGTGAGCGTCCTTTGATTGTTTAGTGATGCAATGCTCTTTAGGGAACTTAGGATGGTCAAGAGGGCTCAGTGGGTCTGATGGTTACAAGCAGGTGGCAGCTACATTCTGTTCAGCCCCACATCCTCCTCCAAAAACCACCCCAGGACAACACTGTCCATCAAAGTTCTATCTATTGGAGAGGCAAATGACTCTTCAAGTCTGGTGGTTGTAGGCTTATTAAGATAACTGTATTAATCCCTCAAGTCAGTGAATTCCCTTTGATAAAGACAGTCAAAGCCACCTTTGGCTAATGGAGATGGATGAGAAGAAAGGTAGATTTACAGAGAGACAGCAATATAGAGAGAAAGATCTTCCATCTGCTGATTTACTCCCCAAATGGTCACAATGGCTGGTGCTGAGTCAATCCAAAACCAGGAGCTTCTTCCAGGTCTCCCACATGGGTGCAGGGTCCCAAGGCTTTGAGCCATCGTCCACTGCTTTCCCAGGCCACAAGCAGGGAGCGGGATGGGAAGTGTAGTAGCCAGGACACAAATTGGCACCCATATGGAATCCCAATGCTTGCATAGTGAGGATTTTAGCCAAACACTTTATATCTTTGTGAACTCAATGGCTAAGAATGCTATATTACTATAGTTTTAACAATCTGTGATATTTTAAAATTCATAGCAAATAAGTAAAATGGTTACTTTTCCACTTTAAAAAATGAGAGTGCGCAATCCCAGATAATGGGCACTGTTTGAAGTTAAGAGTAAATACATTTACAATGAGAGCACTCAGAATCTATCAGATACTTCCAGGTGTTAGTAGGTACTCTGGCCACATAGTGTCATTCAAGTGTGTCATTCTTTGGAAGTTACTGTGCACACTTCATTCTGCACATTATCCTCATTATCTCTGATTGTTATAACAAGAATCTAAATTTTCTTGGAACCTTAATTTACTTCCTGAGGCTAAAGAAGGAACATTAACTCCTTCAAGTCCTTAGGGTGTCATTAAGGGCACAACCATGATTACCCATTAAGTGGCACCCAAAGTGTGTAAAAAAATGTTCTACTTCTTTTAGGGCCTGAAACAAAACCAGTAAGTTCAGCACATGTAATAAGAGTTAGATAATAACTGGCACACATAAAATATTGATCTAAAGAGTTACCCAAGGACCTGGCATGATAGCCTAGTAGCTAAATTCTCACCTTGCATGCACCGAGATCCCATTTGGGCACTGGTTCATGTCCCGGCTGTTCCACTTCCCATCTAGCTCCATGTTCGTGCCCTGGGAAAGTGGTAGAATATGTATGGCCCAAAGCTTAGGGAGCCTGCACCTGCCTAACAAACCTGGAAGAAGCTCCTGGCTCCTGGCCTCAGATCGTCTCAGCTCTGGCTGTTGTAGACACTTGGGAAGTGATTCAGCAGATGGAAGATCTTTGTCTCTGTCTTTCCTCTCTCTGTACATCTGCCTTTCCAACAAAAATAAATAATCTTTTTAATTAAAAAAAAAGAAAAGAGTTATCCTAATCTTAGCAGTGGGTTGCAGCCTGTCCTGGGCTACAGTTAGGATATTAATTTCTCTGAAGAATTTTTGCAACTCATAGATTGAAACCTTGATTTCAACAGCTAATGTCCAGTGCTCTTGCAAAATGGTAGTGCCTGGACTTTATAAGGTAATATCTCCTGAATTTTATAACTGTTGAAAATATATTTTAAAGACTCCAACATTTTCACAAAATCAGATCACTGCAATTGACAGATCATAGAAGGGTAGCATCTAATGTGCATAGAAACTGGCTTCTCCTCCCTGAAAACTTACTGAACAGAGTTGAGACAACACACCTGCCTTCCAAAAAATCACATGCCTTTTTTAGTCAATTCAATGTCTTTCTCAGTGCCACGGGAGTTTCAATAGCCACACAAATGTAGCTCATGTGACAGAAAGACCACTGCATTCAAATTGTTTTTCAACTTGCCAAATTCCTTTCACAAAGCAGATGGCATTCCAATTTTCCTAGGAAATCCCTTTGAAAATGATATGCTTTTTGTTGTGTTTTTTAGATCCTGGCTCTTTGGGCTTTAAGTTATCACTGCCAGTGTTTGGATATCTATCATTGAACTCCAGAATGGGGATGTGCATTTATTTTCTCCCAGATTTGACTTTCATATTCCAATTAATAATCCTCCAGTGATAGAATAGGAATTTTCAGCTTTTCAGTTAAGTTCCTGATTATACTATTAATACAGATAATTATATTCCTATTGTTGCCAAATATATAAGACAAAATGTCTGTGAATGTATATTTCACAGAAATCATGTCCTTCTCACTTCATGTAGTGCAGTCTAGCAGAGCGTTTCTTCTGAGGTTCCCTCACATTTCAGAGACACACAGCTGTCATGGGCCCAGGATAACCTTCACAGAACCTCTTTAACTCTGCAACAGTGCCATCTTAAAGTGCAAATGACCTGTTGGATTTTGTAAATGACAAGTTAAATGGCATTTATTAAAACTGGATAATATTGTGGTTTGCTGTCTCTAGAAATGACAGAGTATTTTTTTAAAAAGCCAGTTTTTCATGGTCATGTAGTCTTGTGCTGTTCTTTTTCATAGCTTTAACCTCTCTATACTGGCCAAGAAAGAAAAACATAAGGAAGTCAAAACGCAGATCCTTAAAAAGCTGAGCCCATCATCAAGGTGGGGTTACTTTCCAGCTCAGCCCTTTTTTCTTGCCTTATTGTCACAGCTGAAATAGGACTCCTGAGAGTTTTTTAGTCCCATGGCTGCCTGGTAATAGATTCCAAGAGAGTCAGAGGGTTATTTGAAGAATCCTTGACAGATTTTTGATAGAAAAAAAAGCACTCTGAAACATACCTTACCCTGAGACTCTAATCTCCATGCAACAATTGGAATGATATTTAAACTATGGCTCATGAATACATCTTCTCAGGAAATTTGGGCATCTGCAAAAAACACTCTTCCCCCCCAACTCTGCACACACTCATGCCTTAGGTCTACACCTGCTCCTTCCTTCTCTGCACAGGCTGCTTGCATGTGTATGTCTCACAATAAACAATATACACGAATGCCTCTGCTATCTGGGACAGCATTTCCGCTGTGGGAAAGTGCCTATCACATCATTCTACACCTGTGCTTCTAACGAATAGCATTTGGGCTCCAGGGAAAGGCTTCCTCTCTTGTGATTTCCCCCCAAACAGCAGCGGCAGGAAGGCACATTATCGCAACTCCATATTTTGGATTACATTCCTGTTGACACTAAGGATGGACACAGCTATGAAGTCTAAGGACTGAGGCAGAAGACATATGAAGGGTAAATAGATGAATTTGTCAAATCCTCTCATTCTGATGACATAGGTGAATAATTGGGTGTTTTCCACTAGTAGTGGATAGCTTTTTTTTCTTACTTTTTGTGTGTATGTGTTCTCAAAATTCATGAATCCTGAAGATAGTCATGAATTTGTGAAATACACACAGAAGTTATTTTTGGCTAGGGGATATCTTGTAAAATTAAATAATTTGTGTTTCTCTTTAACATACAAGTCATTCTATGCATAATTTAAGGATCACAATACCCCTTTGTTATCAAATAGTTGGGAGATGAACAGTATAACTGCAAATACTATGGTAATGGTATTTCATAAAATTCAATCATATTAAAAATATATTTAAAATTCAATTCTATGTTCTTTCAAAGGTGGTATTAGTGAATTGTGAATTTGAGTTAAAATTTTCCTTTAAATGTCATTGATTATTATAAAATATTAAGTTACATAAAGACCTTTAGGCTCAACAGCTTTATATGAATTTTTAAATTTGTAACTATTTAGGTAAAGTTTATTATGAAAGACAACACATTTTAATCATTTGTCAATTTGATTTATATCTTATAGGCTACACAAATATTAGCAAGAGGCCTTTTCCTTAGCTTTGGTCAAAGATTTATCCTTCTGACTCTCTCTAGCCTGGATGGCACATGCATGGACTACTCTCTTTATTCTCTTGGCATTTTCCCAGATTCTCCAAAGAAAACGTGGACACATATGAGGGCTAAAGCCTTGCTAGCATCTCCCCAGGACTTTATCTTCCATTAACTCTTTCTTCAACACTCCCCAAGCGCTCATGATGTAGGAAAACGGGTGCTTCCAAACTGCCCCCTGAATCTCTTAGGATGTGTGATCACTCTGAAAGAGTCCCGTTCAGCTCATCATATTAGGACTTCATAATTCACTCTAAAACTACAAGAGATTAATTCACGTGATGTATCTGATACACGTTCTTCAAACTAAAAGTCCTTCTGATCAGTGAGTTATCCTCTCCCAAGAAGATTTCTGCAACATTATGTTAACACTCCTTTTTTTTCTTTACGGTCTTACTTGCAGAAGTTAAACAATGGTTTGAATTTTATTTGGAATAAACTACTCTTGGTGACACTATTTCAGGGAAGCTTCGGATCTAACTAATGAGGAGGGAGGCCACTTCATTAATTTGTGCTTTCAAATCTGCAGGAATCCATCTCTCTAGATGTGTAATACATGTGTAAGCTGCTATTAATAACACTTTGTTGTGATCACGGGGGAAAATGAGGTAATCCTTTGACTGTCAGGTTATTTTCCTAATGAAAAGCTGTCAAGATAATTTTATTTTACTCTGAAATGTCTCCATCAATTAACTCTAGCTGATTCCTAGAACATTAACCTTGGTTTGCCTTTCAGATTTGCTGTTCCCAGAATGATGTGTAAATAAAAATATGGCGTCATACTTTTATTGCTATATTTTTGTATGCTATGAAATGTTTAAAAGTGAACGTCCTCATCATGAAACATGAATGAAATATTTTGCTGGGATTAAAAGGCTGTACCTGAAAGCATCAAATAAACTTGAAATATTAAGGTAAGCAGAGATCTTACTCAGGCATTTGATTGTCCACAGTACTACTGTGTTATCATAAAAAAGCTGTGAAATAATTGACCCAATAAAGTCACATCCATCGTCATGGCTCCTGGAAGGAACCCCAGTGTCATCTCTTCTACCATGTTTGAGTGGCAGGGCTCTTCAGAAAGAAGAGTCTTAAATCCAGAATCCCCATTCATAACCCTGAAGCCGGCTCGGATCCCACGAGAGGGCAGTCTAGAGCAACATTTCAGTGGCCCCAGGAGGACAGATTTGAACACAGTGATAGCAACTGTGGAACTTTCATCTACATCCAAGTTCTATTCCCAGTCTTCATCTACTGAAGTTTTGTTCCCCACAAGTACCAGG
Source organism: Ochotona princeps (assembly GCF_030435755.1). Classification (NCBI taxonomy): domain Eukaryota; kingdom Metazoa; phylum Chordata; class Mammalia; order Lagomorpha; family Ochotonidae; genus Ochotona; species Ochotona princeps. The sequence continues at coordinate 18,446,211 of NC_080854.1, read as the reverse complement.
ACAAATTGGGGTGTTGAAACAGAGCAACAATTTATGTGACCCCAGCCACAATGATGCGCACCTCAAAACTCCAGCTGAGCTTGAGTAAAACAGAAACACCACACAATAAACAGTATAGAATGTGAATATGTAAAGGCAGTAAACATCAGCTCTGAAAATTTCAAATAACAGTAGCTGCTGCCATGGCTCAACAGGCTAATCCTCTACCTGCTTTTTCAGCATCGTATATAATGACCTGGGAAAGCAGTGGAGCATGGCTTAGGTCCTTGGGTCCCTGCACCCACATGGGAGACCTAGAAGGAGCTCCTGGCTCGTGGCTTCAGCTCAGCTCTGGCCATTTAGGGAGTAGCTGGAAGAACTCGCTGTCTCGCTCACTCATTCTTACTCTCTGTCTCTCCTTCTCTCTGTGAACTTGCCTTTCAAATACAAATAAATATTTTTAAATATCAAATAACAAAATAATAGGATTCAAATTTAAAATGAATCAAATGCAAACTTGAAAAAACTCACAGGTAATGAAATGTAAAGCACAGTAAAAATATATGAAAAAATGAAAGAGTACTATGAGAAATAATATATGTAAGGATTGAAATTTTAAAATTAATAAATGGATTAATCAGCAGATGGAACAGATCAAAGACATTGCAAGTGTAAAAACAGACTGAAGTAAATGCTTTTAGCTACAGCACAGAAACAAGTGAGGCGAACATGGAAAGTGTCTAAAAAGGTATAGCATCTATATAGCTGGCATCCAGAGAAAAGCAGAAAAAGGAAGGATTGAGGCAATTCTTGGAGAGAGAACAGGTAGTGAGAGACACTGATTTTTCAAAAAATGTGAAGGATCACAAGCAGAATATGAGGCAATTGCTATCTGGCCTTGTCATCACAAGCAGATTCAGAAGAGCCAGGGAAGAGAGCACGCTCTTCCAAGGGAGCTGCATTTAGACTAGGAAGCCATGGTGGGGAGGAGGGGAGGGAGGGATTCTTCAACTGGCTGGAAGGAAATACTTGGGTACAAAGATACTGGAAATACTCATTTTCAGAAAAAAGTCTGCCATCAACCAACACCTAGCTCTTTGACCCAAGAAGGAAGCAGCAGCATAGAGCGTGCAAGGTTTCAAGAGCAGGGAAGTGCAGACCTACTGAATAAAGTAGGAAGAGAATTAAGAACTGACTGCTGGATTTAGCAATGTGATAGCTACTGATTTTTTTATTTTAAAATATAGTTACTGACTTTATGGTGCAAAACCTGAAGCAAGGAAAAGAAAAAGAAACAAACTGGAGATAAATAACCCATTCAAACAATTCTGGTCTAAAGGAATAGAGAGAAATAAGACAGTGACTGAAGCAAAGTGGGCCACAGGTAGGATTTTCACATCAAAAACAGAGATGTTTCTTTAGAAAAAAAATGTATTGATTTTGTTATTTGAAAGGCAGGTTTACAGAGAGGGAGAAAAAGATCTTCCATCTGCTGGTCCATTCCCCAAATGGCAGCAAAGGCCGGAGCTGAGCTGATCCAAAGCCAGGAGCCAGGAGCTTCTTCTGGGTCTCCCACATGGGTTCAGGGTCCCAATGCTTTGGGCCATCCTCTGTTGCTTTCCCAGGCAATAAACAGGGAGTTAGGTGGGAAGTAGAGCCACCGGGACATGAACTGGTACCCATATGGAACTCCAGTACTTGGCGGTGGAGGATTAAACAGTTAAACCATCAGCCCAGGCTAAAAAGTAGATGTTTCTATGCTGGCAGACATAATAGAGATGATGAAATTGATGATGCAAGTGAAAAGAAGGTGGTATATTAAGGTAATGCCTTTAAGAGGGCCGAAAACAGCAGGTGACAGTGGGGGTGTTAACCTGACTAGGACTATGAGGCAGTTCATCTACGGGAATAGGAGACTAAACAGAAAGCACAGTTGCCCGAACAAAGATCCAGGTGGGGGCCTGTCACAATGGCTTCGTTGACTAATCCCACCCCCCTTGCATGTGCCAGGACGTTAGCCTGAGGCTTCTTATGACACTATTGCTTACATTTTAGGAAACTCATTGGAACTAGACTCCTACCATCCCTCCATAAGTTTCTGTACTGTGTTTCTTAAAGGAACACACTATGTTTCACACTATATTTCTTTTAATAGACAACAGTAGCCATTGCTCATTTGATTGCATTTTAAACAATCGTTTTGTTTTTTTTTTTTTTCCATTACAAAGCTTTTTATCTTCAAAGTTCCCTCAAAGCCTGGGATTTTGTTTGCTTTTTGTTCCTAAGCCAGCAAATCTGCAGAACAACTGGATTTCATTTGAAACGTACACACAGTTGCTAGAAGTGGCTGCTCGCCTACTATTTGTGGTTTGAAATTGGTGCCGCCTAACAGCTAGCTGACTGAGTTGATACCTTAAATTATTTACTCCATATCAACTCCTACCTCTTTCTCAGGTTTATGAACAGACTTTGAAGCTAAACATGCCTGAAGTCACACCCCACTTTTGTCATTTACTAACTTTATAGCCTTGAGCAAAATTTATTCATCTTTGTGAGCCTTAATTTCTACAACCTTGTAGGGTTGTTTTCATTTTTCAGATTATTTATTTATTTGGAAGGCAGAACGACAGAAAGAGGCAGGGAGAGAAGAAAGGAGGAAGGGAATGAAGAAATGGGAAGATGGAGAGATAAGGCAAAGGGAGAGCGAATCATGATTCACTGGTTCATTCGCCAATGGCTACAACAGCTCAACAGCTGGAGCAAGGCCAGGCCAAAGCCAGGACCTCAGAACTTCATTTGGATCTCCCGCAGGAATAGCAGCACAGCCATGGCTCAGGGTCCCGACAGGCACTTTTAGTAGCAGCTCCAACACCTCAGATGCTAGATAAATTCACCTGTCTTCTTCTTAACATTTTCCTAAGTACAGAGTAAGACTGTGTCCCCGTAGGAGACGAATTGAAGAAGCCTCGCATGCAGCACTTCATTAAAACTGCTGCAAAGTCTGGGCTGCTAAAACTTCCCCTGCTGGTTTTATGGATGTCATCAGCATCGACAAGACTGAAGAAAATTTCTGTCTGATCTGAGACAACAAAGACTCCTTTGCTGGTCATTTTATTACACCTGAAGCCACCAACCGATTATATTGTAGAGTGAGAAGGATCTTTGTGGAAACCAAGGGAATCCCTCATCTGGGGAACCACCATAATCATAATCACTCACTTTTCTGACCTTTATCAAGGTGAATGACCTCACTCAGATGGAATTGAAGACTTGCAAAACTGAGCTGTCATCAGATTTGATATTGATAGGCTGTGATAACGACCAAAGGTGTTAGCCTGAGAAATGTTTCGTGTGTTCTCCAACAGAGAGACATCCTGGCTTCTTCACTGTTTATGGGGAGAGTGGCTAGAACAAACAAGGGCTTTAAAAATGATCACAGATGATATTCTACCAGCTCTAACTTCGGACCAGAAATGGTCTCCCCAAGAAACTGTTCAACCCATCTGGACAATAAGTAGCTGGACTCTATGCTTGGTATATGTTTGCAAGGAAAGAATCTTGATTGAATTTGAACTGTAATACTGCATCAAAGTGGAGGAATCCACCAGGGGGGAGGGGTGGGGGAGGGGTGGGGGGATTCCCAGAGCCTATGAAACTGTCACATAATGCAAAATAATTAATAAAAAAAATGATCACAGAAAATTCATATTATTAAAAATCTATGCATAGAAGTAAAGATGCTTTTTAAAAATTTTTATCAATCAGCCCGGCACGGTAGCCTAGCATCTAAAGCCCTTACCTTGCACACACCAAGATCCCATATAGGCACTGTTCTAATCCGAGCACACTCTCTTCCCATCCAGCTCCCTGCTTGTGGCGTGGGAAAGTAGCCGAGGATGGCCTAAAGCCTTGGCACCCTGCACCCACGTGGGAAACTTGGAAGAGGATCCTGGCTCCTGGCTTCAGATTGGCTCAGCTCCGGTCATTACAGCCGCTGGGGGGGCGGTGAATCAAGGGAGTCGGAAGATCTTCCTCGCTGTGTCTCCTCCTCTCTATATATCTGACTTTGCAATAAAATCAGCCCAAGCACTTGAGACATCACCTACTACTTGTATCAGGGAGTTAGAACAGAACTGAAACAGCAATGGCACGAACTTGCACCTATAAGTGATACCCATGTCACAGGTGACAGCTTTTCCTGAAGCGCCACAATGGCCAGCCCCTAAACATGCTTTTCATGAAAGTAAACTGATCTCTAAATTCCACTGTCTTATTTTTGAAGTACATTTCCACTCCATTAGTATTTGTCATTCCAAAGTACTTTTTCCATTTCATAAATTCTATTGTGAAGTACTTTTATACATGCACAAAAGGATAGATGACCATTCGCGGTACTGTGGTACTACTAGATGAGTGGTAGGACAGTGCTCTGTGTAAGATCAGAGGAAGAAAGAGCCCAAGAAGGAGGACAGGCTGTGCAAGGACGGCAGACAGGAAGACAGCGGGATAGCAAAGCTCACAGTGAGTTGAATAAATACAAAACCCACTGGCAGCATGATGAGTTTATACCTACAAAGCAGAACCAGAAGCTGGGTGAAGCAAGAACGGATCAGGTCCTGAGTAGCCTTAATGATAGTCTAAGAGATTCTGGATGGAAAAACACATGTTACCAAGTATTATGAGTATAATGAGGACAGAGAGGTATTTGTATTGGAAGCAATATTTGAAGCATCGCTGTTACCTCACAGATACTTAGATTCGAGGAGATAACTGTGTAAAAAGACAGAGATAGTATAAACATCAGTGGCTTCCGGGGTCTATGTGGTAAGGAGGAATGACACTGAAATTTTGACTTTCTACCTTACGTATTTGTTGAAGCCAAATAGGCTCTTGACCTTGGTCTGGCATAGCTATGGCTCTTATGGCCTTTTGGAGAGTGAAACAATAGATGAAAGATTTAGCTTTGTGTCTCTGGGCAACTCTGCCTTTCAAAAAAACAAATGAACCTTAAAAAGGTAATTCCCTACACATAACTTTTCCTACAGCATGATCTTCCCCTACAGTCTCTCCATTCCACCACCAAAAACTAACGTTCATCTTTTAAAATCTAAATATGCAGCAATATATTCTATCCACAATGTCATGGAGGCATTATCTTAACTTTTTATTTCATTGATGTAGTTTCCCTAGTAAAACTCCAACAGATCCTCATTCTACGTGAGGATAGATTAGTTTAACATTTCACTAAAATTCAAAACAGCAGAAGAGTACATTCCATTATTTATGGGACAAAATATCACTTGGTCATCTATACATGATCTTAAGAAACTTCTGTTACTAGAATACAAAACAAATACAAATGATGATTCAGCCAAAAAGATATGAACAATATTCCATTGAAGAGACACTGTTGCCCTGAATCTTAAGGAGTGGGCAGTATTTAGACACATAGAAACTTATTACACAGAGAAAGAATTCAGTGAGCAAAGACTATTAAATGAGAATGGATAAAAATAGATAGCAGCCAGGGTTAACTCATACTGCTGCTTCAATAATTCTACACTAGGCAGCACACAATGCATACTTCTGGAAAAATTTTCATTTCCTGTGGATTTGCTTAAAACATCTAAGCCAGATCACACTAGGAAATCACCGTATGAGAAAAAATGTACAAGTGCCCTTCTGTTTTCAAGAAAACATTTTTTCTTCACTACCTTTAATTTTATATTTCTTCTTTTTAAAAAAATTAAAAATTTTATTAGAAAGACAGATATATAGAGAGAAGGAGATACAAAAAGAAGGACCTTCCATCTGCTGGTTCATTTCTCAAGTGGCCACAACAGCCGGAGCTGAGCCAATCTGAAGCCAGAAGCCAGGAGGCACTTCGAGATCTCCCACATGGATACAAGTTCCCATATCCTTGGGCTGTCCTCAGTGTTTTCCCAGGCTACATGCAGGGAGCTGGATGGGAAGTGGAGCATCTGGGATACAAGCTGGAACCTATACGGGATCCTGGTGCATGAAAGACAAGGACTTTAGCCACTAGGCTACCATTCTAGGCTCTTATTTCTTCTTTTTTGAAAGGACCTATTTATTTGAAAGGCAGAGTTACTTGAGAGAGAGAGAGAGAGAGAGAGAGAGAGAGAGTGAGTCATCATCTGCTAGTTCATTCCCCAAATGGTCACAATGGCACCAGGAGCTAGGAGGCTTTTCCAATTCTCCCACGTGGATGCAAGAGCCTAACACCTTAGACCATCTTTCGCAGCTTTCCAGGTGCATTAGCAGGGAACTGGATCTTAAGTGGCACAGCCAGAACTCCAATCAGGTGCCCATATAGGATGCCAGGGCTGCAAACAGGTTTATCTGCTATGCCACACCATTGGCCTCTATTTGTGTGTTTCTTGAACAAGGCTGTGAAGAAAGAGATTGTATTTGTCATGTCCTCGAAAGTACATACATCCAGTTTCTGGTGTGTCTGATACTTTTGTTAACTACTCAAATGTTTATCAGCCAAGTTTGCCTTCAAGGATCTGGTCTCTACTCATATAGTGAGGATCCAAAATCAGAATCAATGTCCTTTCTACTGCATACTCCAGGGTTCACATGGTGACACACAGATGAGCTTTGTTCGATCTGTACAATACTAGAAGCTTTAATTCCCCGAAATCTGGAGGTTTGCATATACAACACACCCAAAATATCAAAAGACATTGTGACAAATACTTTGCTTGCCTGATGCCAGTCAGCTGCCTCAAGTGGGTTCCAATATCTCTAATATGCAATCCTATCCACCCGTCCCTTTCCTTCAACTCTCTGGCTCATTTACACATTTGGCTTTATGAGCATTTCATAAAAGGTAATACTCTTCCTACTTAATAGAGGAAAATGAAAATTAAAATGTGTGATTGCATTCAAGCTCCCATTAAGGATCAAAGCCTAAAATCCGAAGTGAATTCTATCGACACTCATCGTATCCAAATCATCACACATTTCTATCTTTGATTTTCTTGTCGCTGCCGAGCTGTCTCTCATGTAAAAACCTTCTCAAGACTCATTTAGAACAGAAAACGTGTCAAACTCAGTGCAATTAGGAGGCAGTTTTTGTAAAAACTGCACAGCAACTGTATACTTAGCAATTTATGATCTTTAAAAGACTGGTTTCTCCACCAAGCTTCATGTATCATTTCTGAGGCTATTAGGCAATTTCCCTCTCCAAGGCAGTGCAGAGTATCATTCTTCCATTGTTTGGAATTGTCATTGTTAAGGTGCTAAGAAGTCTTCTAGTTCACTGTAGAAACTATTTTCTGTTATCTATGGACAGGCTGCTTTCAGCAGGTGGTGAATGTTCAGGGTTCCTCTGACAAAAAAAGGAAAATAGGCTCCCAAGATTAGGTCACTTGTTCAAAGTCACAGGACAGATAAGTGGTAGAGCTAGGAAAAGAAACCCTCACCTGGCCCCATCCTTGAACTCTGTTCATCACACAGTGTGGACATTCTGGTCCCATCTCCACTCTCTCCTTTCAGTGTGGCTGAGAACAGTTCCTTTCTGGAACAATGGTGGTAACAACTTTAATCAGGACTCATTCCACCCCGTTTACAGATGTCACAAAGAACATCTGTGGACTTTCACAAGTTTCTAGGCACTTTTCATTTTATTTCTGGAGACTCCTTCCTATCTAAAACCATCACTCCTTCATAAACTTCAGATGGAATTTCACGGGAAAATTCCAATGTGTTCATGTTTTTAAAACATTTTCGGAGAATGGGTAAATCATCTGAAACACTAATAGTTCTGATATGTTTTTGACCAATTAAGATTAATTTCCTGGCTAAGGGTTCCTCATTGTATATATGTGCTTGAGGTAGTTACATGATATTGGAAAAAAGCCAGAAAACAATTACGTTTCAATCTGAGACCACTTGAAAACACAAGGAATTAGTGAAAAGGTGAATAGAGCGATTCAGACAAACCTCAGCAGGCCTGCAAGAGACAGAACTCACATGGATCTTCAGTATGAAGTGGATTATGGGAAGCTAGAAACAGATGGTGACCCATGAAAGTTTGTTATATCAAAAACAGGTGCAAAGACAAAACATATAGAACAGTTGACTTCAAATAAATGGCTCCACTTAATTACTTCAGAGGGAGAGGGTACGGAGCCATGAGAAATAGTATGTCAGTAGGATGGGACTAGACATACAAGAGGATGAATAAAATCAAATTAAAAATAGAAAGTTTAAATGCATAAAAATTTTAAAACCAAATAACAGCAGTTCAAATCTACAGTGCCTATTACTTGTTTGCTATGTATAATGGTAAGTTTTCCCTATCAAGAAACATTCCATTTTGGAAATAATCACCTAATGCATACCTTGTTTTTGGATCTTACAAATCTCAGTCAGGTATATAAAAAATACATTCCAACAGAAATTTCATATTCCACTTAAAAAAAAAGACTCAGGATTTACCCTGAGGTCTTATAACTTCAATTCGCTTAAATTTTTCCCAGATGCGCTTCTCAATAGAGTGAGAGAGTGTAGGAATGTTGGTCTATTTTAAGTCAATCAACTGTAAAATCACAGATCCTTCTCTGGGGACAGTTTCCTTACTTGGTTTTATTTTTAAGGACATGATTCTGCTCATGAGTAATGACACTTCCTGTGTGGGAGAAAGACAAAATGCTGTATCGTTTAAAAGGATAATGGTGGCTTGGGCCCCTGCACCCATATGGGAGACCCAGATGGAGATCAGGGCTCCTTCCTTCTCCTTGGCCTAACCCGGCCATTGCAACCATTTGGAGAGGTCGCCGGCAGAAGGAAGGCCCCCTCCACTTTGACTTTTAAACAAATAAATAAATTCTTAGTAGAAAAACACAAACAATCCCCTGGCACCTAAAGCTTCTGTGGCAGACAAGCATGCTGCACGGAGTTCTCCACCGGCCCCCAGTTCAATCAATCACAGCCCAAACCTGTTGGGTTTTGAAACAAACTGTCCCCACCTCTATAGTTTACTCTTCCCAGAATACAGGTAGTTGAGCAAGAGCCCTGCCAAACGCTAAACACGTAAATGTGGACACCGACCGTTAGGCTGGGCAGAGCTTGAGGCTGGCTTGGGACACAGTGAGAGTGAGTCCATGCCGGAGCCTCCAGGCCTTATCTCCTCAAGAAAATCCAGAATGCCCTGCAGGAACCACCTTCTCTCAGTCCGCCATGTTACCACACCCTCGTCACTCACACTCACGTACCACAGGTCACTCACATGCGCAACACAGAGGAGCAGCTGCCTTCTCCCATCGCCCACACCTAAGTTGTATAAAACCCAAGTGCCCTGGGTGGCCATTTCCCTCGCAGGTCACGCCGCTGAGTGGAAGCGGTCCCAGGTTGTCTCCCGCCAGGCAGTAGTTTGTCAGACTCGCTCTCCTGACTAATAAAACATTTTACCTGAATTAAAAGCCTCCTCTCGCTCTCGCTAGTCTGAGCGCTTCCAGAGCTAACACATGTTACCTTACCTCTTTCCAAGAATTGACTCTGGTTTAAGAGCAGTACAAAAGAAAATTCTATGAACTCTGAAGCAGAAGCGATGTTCATAGTCAGTGACCCAAGTTCTCGCTTGTGGGCTCGGAAGGTGTGCCAGGAGAGGAACTGGTGACTTGATTTTCAGCCAACCTGAGAGTCTGGGTGGTGACTCTCACACGCAGGCAACATGGGAGCGCAGGATTGGGCTTCGATCCACGTGGTGGCTAATTAGGCTCTGCCAGCGCCCAAGCCCATTAGGCTAATTAGCTTCTCCTGGGGGCCAGGCTTTGCAAAGGAGAATTCTCCGGCACATTTCAGAATGGTTCCTCGAGTCTGCTCCCCAACAGTTGTTGGAGCACAAGGGGCATTTTCCTCTGATATTTACTCTGAGGGCCGGATTGAACCCTTAAAGATCAAACTCACAAAGTGTGGGTGAAGTTTTTAAAATCAGATTTAGTTACCCTGAAATATTTTTCGCTTCTTTTTTCTTTCTTTTTTCTGAAGAAGTGGGTTCTCCATTTTCTTCTCTCTTTATCACTCTGGTATTTGTTTCCAAGAGTGTATTTGCAGCTAACTGCATAACGGGTTATTTCCATTTCCATTCTCTTAAACATGTAAGGAGTTCCAACAAAAAAAAAATTTATTTTTTCTTTTTGGCTTCCGTGTTATTGAATGCTGAGCAGAATGCTCTGATCATGATGCTGAATACATTTATTTTAAAACATGAGCTGTTTAAAGTCATTCTATTATGAATCCATGTTGGCAAACTCCAGAAGTCTAAAGTTACAATTCTTCATGGCGATGCCAGAGTGCACTTGGCATTTGTGTATAAATTGCTGGAGTGGAGAAACCATTATCCCGATACTGACTGCTCGGTCACCAGAAGTTCACCGTTCTGTTACCCAAGCAAGGTCACAGATTATGGTCACTGACACACCATGCATGATATATTTAAATTGATTAATAGTATCAGATACAACTGCAAATGGCAATGAAGCTCATATCATCCATTATCAAGTAGAATCAATAAATGATTTAATTCTCTTGAAAAAAACACTGAATAGTTCGGTCTTTGATTTCAGGTATCGGCTATTGAGCTGCCTAGTGCAGGGAATGCTCCTGTGAAACAATGGTAATCTGTGTCCTGGCCATGACCTCTTGCTAGCCTTCCAACAAGTTAAGCACCTTAAATGGGAGCCGGTGGGAGGGCCAGCGCCAGTCTAACACAGCTGCTACACTCCACACAGCGTGGAACTCACCGGCTGTTTTTTTTTTAATTAAAGATTTATTTTTATTGGAAAGTCAGATATACAGAGCGGAGAGACAGAGAGGAAGATCTTCCATCCATTGATTTACTCCCCAAGCGGCCACAACTGCCAGAGCTGCACCAATCTAAAGCTAGGAGTCAGGAGCCTCCTCCAAGTCTCCAAGACGGGTGCAGAGTCCCAAGGCTTTGGGGCCATGCTCCAATGCTTTCCCAGGCCACAAGCAGGGAGCTGGGTGGGAAGCCCAGCCGCTGGGACCCGACCTGGCACCCATATGGGATCCTGGCGTATGCAAGGTGAGGACTTAAGCCATTAGGCTACCACATCAGGCACTTGCCGGCTTTTGACTGAGACCGGACCCCAACCCAGGCATGCTTGTTTTATCTTGTACTATTTAACATTATGCACTCCGACCTCAGGCTGCAAATTCCTACAGACCTGAACACTACCATGACCTGTATCCCTCCCATGAGTAAAGGAAAATCCTCCCTCATTTATGGGACTTACCAGTGGAATGTGTTGGAACTAAAGAGCATTTTGGGTGGCAGTGGATTTTGGTCCCACTAGAGTGATGAGTCACCAGAACACTGAGGCTTTTGTTACTGTTGTTATTTTAAATCTTGCTCAGGTTTGGTGGGGCTTCTGTTAATCTATGACTTGAGTTTTGACTGGCTTTAGAAACAGGTGGACAGTATTTTACTCATTAAGTCCTCTTAGCCTCTGTCTCCTCTCACATTTTTGCAGACACTAGACTTCTGTGTTACATTCCGCCGATCAGTACACACTTTCCTGGATCTTTTTTTTATCCTTTATTATTTTGTTTTCCTCTGGATATTTCATGTTGTGCTGTGTTCCACCTTATTGATCTTCCATGGCCTCATGTGCTTTCTCTCATTAGTTGAGTATATTTTAACTTAGGTCAGTGTTCTTCCCTGGTTACCTCCTCATCTATCATCTTCAATAGACCATCTTTAAGCTCGTGTCTGAAATCCTTTACATCTGAAACGTTCTGTTGGGGGGGTTGGGGGGATTGGTGGTGGCAACATGAGGCAGGTATGTAGTACAGCCTTCCCTCAGCCAACTTTTTTTTAATATGGAATGCCTTACGAATTTACATGTCATCCTTACAGACGGGCCGTGCTAATCTTCTCTGTATCATTCCAATTTTATTATATGTGCTGCTGAAGCCAGCACCCTCAGACAACTTTGACCTCTTATTTTGTCTACCCAGCTCCTACGATGGTTTAATGCTTCTAAGATGCTCAGACTTAGAAATGTCACTTTCCTTCCTTATTACTTTGGTCCCAAAAATCTCGCAAATTGACACATCCCTCTAAAGGGAAAATGAATGGGATGTCAAGTTTAAGAATAATCATACTGTGTTTCTTTATGCTCCATGGAGTTTCACCCATGTTGTACCTTCTTTGATGCCCCCCCTCCAGTGATTTCTGGGGGGTGGGAAAAGATATTTTACTCAGATGTTCTGATAGTTTTCTGTGGCCAGTTTTATGTGTACCTAGTATGTTACTACAATGCCTTTCTTGCTTTCTACATTAATCTTACATAAAAATCTTAGAAACTATGCTTGCTTACCAAAGAGTTACCTTTTTCATTTTACCTTCAAAACATGCCCAATTGTCTGCTTTGTAAAAGTGGATGGATCCACATGTGTACACAATTGCTAAGGACGCAATGGTTTTCCATAACTTCTCATTACAAGGCCAGCACAAGCTCTCACTGAGTGCCTTTATATTTTTAAATTAACAGGTGTCCTTGATGATAAATGAGAACTGATAAGAGACTATTATGAAAATTTAGATTCACTTTTAATGTCCTACTGGTTCAGCTTTTTAAATTGCCATTAATTTCAATGCCATCAGTTCTCAATTATCATACATTTCACTTAGCCATGAAGGGGATAGATTAAAAACTGGATAATCTAGTAACTCCTTGGGTCATTTTTAAACTTTCTCTCTAAACTTTCATTTGTTAACCATAGATTTTACTATATCCCAGTATACTCATGTGCCCAGGGACACACCTATACATAAAAGCCTTCCTAAAGACAAAAGGGAAAGTAGGGGAGCTGGTGTGGTGGCACCCTGAGTTAAGATGCCACCTTCAATGCCAGCATCCTCATGGGCACCAGTTGGAGTCCCAGCTGCTCCACTTCTTTTTAATGTTTATTTATTTTTATTGGAAAGTAGGATATACAGAGAGGAGGAGAGACAGAGGGGAAGAAGATCTTCCAGAAGTGGTTGCAACGGCTTGACTGCACTGATCTAAAGCCAGGAGCTTTCTCTGGTTTCCCACGTGGATGCAGGGTCCCAAGGCTTTAGGCCATCCTCCACTGCTTCCCCAAGCCACAAGCAGGGAGCTGAATGGTAAGCAGGGCCGCCAGGTCCCAAACTGGCACTCATATGGGATCTTGGTGTGTGCAAGGCGAGGACTTTAGTCACTAGGCTACCGTGCCGGGACCCAGCTGCTCTACTTCTAATCAAGCTCCCTGCTTACGTGCCTGAGAAAACCATGGAAGATGGCCCAGGTTCTTGTGCCTGTACATCAAAATGGAAGACTAAGATGGAGCTCCAGGGTCCTGGCTATGCTGTCCCAACCCTGACCATTGTGGCCACTTGGGGAATGAGGCAGTGAATAGAAGATACTTTCTCTGTAACTTTTTAAAATAAATTTTTATAAAGTGGGAGAATAAAATAACTAAAGCAGCAGCCCTTAAAAACTCTCCACATGAAAAAAATTATCCCCAATGTGAAAGGAAATTATTAAGTACCTTGTACAACCCAGGCACTTAAGATACGTTTTTGGTCTTTACACCAATGCTATTGGAACCCAGTTATTTAACCCAATGAGGTTAAAATACGTGTTTGCAGGTGGTCATGCTGGTGGCATACCTAGGTAAAACAAGCAACTCTTTCCTATCGCTAACAGAAAGATTATAACCGTTTTAAAATTTCACTCAACACAATGTTGGACACTCATCAAGATTTTGAAGAGATTAAAAATGCAGCCTTTTAACATTTGGGTAATTTTGAAGTTCATCTTTAACTTCTATTTGATATTCACTTTCAGTTGTTAGAGATCACTTCCATCATCACTAGACTCCACATGTGAATCACTAAAAACCATACCTACCTCCCTTCTCTTTGCCTTTGAGGTCCCTAAACACTGGTAACCACTAATCTCTTTTCCCCAACTGCATCAATTCAAAAATGATAAAAACAAATCATTCCAGGTATAGCCTTTCAGTATTTGTTTTCTTTACTGTCTGACTTCCTAGAGATTCATAATAACTGTTATATATATATTAATAATTTTTCTGTTCTCCCTGCCTAATTTTCTTACAGATTTATCACAGTTCTGTTAAGCACTCAACTAATGAAAGAAATCTAGGCTTCCAGTTTTCAACTTTTATGATAAAACTACCAGTGGCATTCATGTAGAGTTGTTTGTATAAATTTTTATTTCATGGGGATAATGGCCAATAGTGCATTTGCTGGACTGTATAGTACATTGTTTGTTAGATTTAAAAAACACTGCAGAACTTTTCCAATTATTCTATCATTCCACATTCCACTAGTAGTATCTGAATGATTTCATGTTTTCACATCCTTATCAGTATTTGGTATTCTCACTGTTTACTAGTCATTCTGTTCAGTGTATAATATCTTTTAAACATCTATTGTTATTCATTTCAAAGGAAGGGAGACAGAGGAACAAAGATCATGTATCTTTAGGTTCACTTCTGAAATGGCAAAACTACCACCACATACTTGACCCAGCAAACTGCTGGCTTCCCAGAGTGTGCACTAGCTAGAAATAGGAGTGAAGCTAAGGACTCAAACAGGCATTTTGATATGGGATGTAGGTGTCCCAAGTAGCATCTTAACCACTTGGCCAAATACCTGCCCCTGATGATGGCAGAGTGGTTATAATTTACATTTACTTGGAGCTTGTGTGATGGTTCAATTAGCTAATACGCAGCCTGCAAGCACTAAGATCCCATAATGGACACCAGTTAGTGTTTCCGCTGCTCTACTTCCCATCCAGCTCCCTACATGTGGCCGGGTAAAGCAGAGGAAGATAGCCAAAGACGTGGGATTCTGCACTCAAGTGGGAGACCTGGAAGAGGTTCCTGTCTCCTGGCTTTGGACTGGCTCAACTCCAGCCATTGTGGCCGTCTGGAGAGTGAAACAGTGGCTAGATCTTTCTACCTCTCCTTCTCTGTAAATTTACCTTTCCAATACAAACCTTTTTTAAAAAATTGACATTTACTTGATGGCATGTGCCTACTTATCTTCACCCAGCAGAGATGTGCCTCACTAATAATTAGAATTAAAGTTAACTTGATTATTGAAAAAAAAATCCTTAGATGCTTTCCATTGACATTGCTGTTCCACTTGACTAAATTTTTTTATCCCAAGAGACCATCATTAGATTTCCTAATTAAAGATTGTGATTTCATGAAGATGCAATAGTTGATGTTGTATTTTTATTTTCTCTTTTAAATGTTTTTTACTATGGCACAGTTCAGACACTGAAGCAAGGAGCCATCTCTCCTGGCTTCAGTCATTACCAAAATCCAACACAATTCAATGTGCCTTTCCTATTGTTAAAATTTGACAGAACTTTTTTTAAAACAATTTATTTCAGATACCTTTAAATGTATAGGAAAATTTTTGAGATACTAATGCAAATAGGTACATATAGCCATTTATCCCATTAACATTTCACATGATCTGTGTATCAATGAACCACACCCATTTTCTTTAATTTTTAACCCCCCAAAACATGTAATCCTTTCAACCACTAACAATCAGCATTCTTTGACTCCCAACATGCAGTGTTTATCTGCATCTCACTTATTTCATTCAGCATGATGTCTTCCAGTTCCATCCATCTTGCTGCAAATGAAAGGATTCCATTATCTTATAACTCAGTATTATCACACTGGGTAAATATACCACATTTGATTTATTTATTCATTGGGTGATGGGTATCCTGATTGGTATACCTGATTGGGGCAGGTATCTCTTTAAGTTCATATCTTTTAGGTCTATGCCAGTAGAGGGGATTACTTCTTCATATGTAAGTTCCATTTCTTTAAGAAATTGCCACACTGTTTTCCATAGTAGTTACAATAATTTATATGCCCAACAATACTGGGCATATTTCTGGTCTTATGTTTAGACTTGATTCATACTGAGTTGATTTTTGTTACTGATCAAAAGTAGGGATTCAATTTCATTCTTGTACATAGGTACATCCACTTTGCCAGCACCGTAACTTGTGAAGCTTACCTTTTCTCCAATGTATGTTTATTGTTGGCAATATATAGTGTTGTTGTTTTTTTTTAACTTAACCCATTCAACTGAGCAATATCTTTTGACTGGGAAACTTAATGCATTTACATTCAAGGTTAATATTTATAAATAATAAGTAACTCCTGATATTCTGTTGGTTGGTTACTGATTATAGTTGCTCTGTTGGTGAAGTTGGTACTATCAGGTCTCCATGATTCATGTTTCCAGTGTAGGACTCTATCCAGGATTTCTTGTAAGGCAGGTTGGGTGGTGATGAATTCTGTTATTTCACGTCAGGGAAACACTGTTTCTCCTTCACTTTTAAAGGATTCCTTTGCTGTGTAGAGTCTTCGTTCAAAGTGTTATTTTCTTTCTCTCTCTCCATCAATAGCTTGAATATATCATTCCTCTTTCTTTAACATGTGGGACTTCTGCTGAGAAGTCTAATTTGGTTTTCCTTTATATGTAGCATGACATTTCTCTCTTATTGCCTTTACGATTCATTCATTGTCTTCAGTTTTGGCACTTTGATTATAATATGCCTTGGATAAGATTTTTTTTGAGTGTGATGGGAGTCCTTTAAGCTCCCAGTGTCTGGATGTCCATATGTTTCAAGTCTTGGAATATTTTCAATGATCATGTAATTTGGTAGTTTCAATGCCTTTTCCCTGAAAATATCCATATAATATAAACATTTGATCACTTAATAGTATCCCATTTGTCAGTGAGGGCTTTTGTTTTTTAAAAAAAAAAAAACTTATTTTTTTTCTGACTAATTTTAAGTCTTATCTGCCAGATCAGAGATTCCTTTCCTTCAGTTGGTTTAGTCTGATTTTGTAGCTCCCAGTTGACGTTGTTTCATTGATTGGGGTTTTCAGCTCCAAAGTTTTAGTTTCATTCTCTTTAATGATTTATATCTATTGAATTTCTAACCCATGTCATTTATTGTTTTCCTCACTTTCATCTGAATTCTCTCATTCAGTTGAGTTTCCTTATTCTTTTGAATTCTCTCTCAGGCGTTTCTTAGATTTCCTTCAGATGGGATTCTATTTCTGGAAAACTATTATCTGTGGGTATCATCCTTCCCGGCTTCATGTTTTCTGTGTCCCTATATTGACGTCTGCGCATCTGGCATCACAGTTCCTTTTCATTTATTTTTTATGGCATAGGTCTTGATGGGAAAGACTTATGTTTAGATGGAATACATGATGTCACTCAGGATTATTGATTTAGCTTTAGTTTATGCAGGTAGGAGCAGTTTGTGTTAACCTCCAAAAGTATCTGTCTTTTATTAATTAATTGGCAGTCACACTGGAGTTTTTCATATGACTGATCTCCTGGTGCTGTGGGACACAAATGGGGCTATATCCTTGTCCTGACACGCAAGCATCATTGATATGCGACTTGAGACAGGAACAGCCATGGCCCTCAGGACCTTCTCTAGGCTCTGTTGTATATGGGTAAGACTAATGCTGTGGCTTGTAGCACGAAGAACCCAAGGCCCAGACCTGGGAGATGTTACGAGGAACTTGCCCCAGTGCCACAGAGGGAATATGGGCTATGCTGAGGATTGTACACTGGCAGATGTGGTTCTGGGGAACTGAAATCAAGTAGACTCTCCCTTGGGTCCTGCAGGGTGTGTTCTCTGAGTGATGTAGTATTAACCATTCCCATGCGGTTGGAGAATGCAGTAGGTACCTTACCGAAGTCCCACAGCGTGAGTGACAGTTATCCCAGGGATTGCAGATAGCCAGTCACCACCCTGAATCCAAAGAACCAGGGGAGGGCCTTTTATCTCCCACAGGGGAGTAGGAGTTTAAATTTAGGGGTTATACTACCAGTGACAACAGTTCTGGAGGTACAGGGGACCTACCCCCACTTCCCTCAAGGCATGCAAAGGTGTGCTGGGACTTAAGCTGTGGGAATACAACACCCTGTGACTAGGACCACAGAAAGGTCATCTTGCATCTGATTGTTGGAGACTGAGTGTAGGCTGCTGCTGGCAGTTGGTCCCAGTAAGCCATAGGGACCTTCCCTAGATAACTCAGAACAAAAAAAAAAAAAAAAAAAAAAAAGTAGCTCCAGGGCTTGTAGGCAGAACTCTGGCCTGCAGGATTCACAGGGGCCTGCTCTGTGTCCTGGGAAGTGTCAGTGTTGTCTCTGGAGAGCTGTGGTAATGAGAGGCCTGCTTGCTGCCCTCTGGGACGGGGGAAGTCTACCAACTTATCTGCAGTAGTTTGGGGCAGAGACTGGAGGCAGAGGGGAGGGTACAGGCTTCCTCTTCAGCAACAGGCAGCCTGCACTGGTTCTGTAGACTTGTTTCACAGTCATGGAGGATTGTGGAATTACCCTGCGGGTGGGGGTAAGGCACATCCTGCCTAACTCTCCCTGTCACGATGCAGCCCCAAGCAGGGGAATTGGGGGAAGACGGGCACACAGGGAATAGTAGGCGTGTGTTTGTTCCTCTCTCTATTGGCTTTCTGATTCTCCATGCTGTTTGCAGATTTCGTCTCCTCCTTACCAAAGTGTCTCCCTCAGTCTCTTCAGTTCTCGTATTTTATTACATAGACCCCTTTTCCTGCAAGATGGCATTTTCCAGGCAGGGAGCCATGGCAGGAGCAACAGGTGGCAGCCAACTGTTTTCTCTTTTTCTGCTGATTTTTGTGTAGTTCTTGTTACTTCTGGACTGAAATATACCTTCAGGAATTTTCATCAATTCTACTATTTCATAACTATTTTCATGGCAAGATGGTGTCTGCCATCAGAGTGCCCAGGTCAACAGTATTTTTAAACAGATTTTCTTTTCCCATCATTTTATCCACATAGTAATACATTTTCTGATGAGGTCAAGCGACAAGGCTGCCTTGAGTGGAGGTTACATACTTTGCTTGTGGAGCAAAGGTTCAAAACAATTTATTTTGGTATGAGTAGAAATAAAACTTGTGCTTACAAAATGTGATCTATTTGGCAGCTGAGCTTCCTAGAATGTGTTAGTGAATTATTTTTATCATAATCTTTTTCTGGACTAGCCACAGGTGCCATAAATTGATCTGTTTGTGCTATGTTCCTAACAAAGCAGAAAAAAAATCCCTAATAATTGGATCATCATAAAAGATAAATGAACGAATCAATTCTATGCAGTAGACAGTTTTAATGACTTTGCTTAATTTTTTTCCTGACAAATGAAACTTAAGTTTATGCCCGAGTTTTAGCTATTCAGCTCCGCCACCAACTCAGATGTCCTTGGAATGTTTTTGCTTTTCCAATGACATTACAGATGACAATGAGGTCATTTCACAATTGCTTCTTTTCTGAAAAACACAGCTGGCCCAGTTCGGGTAGCTGCATTTCCTGAGTCACCAGAGCATTTCAATTGATCCCTTCAGAACAAGACTGAATCTATATAATATCCTTCCACAATAAAGCATCTCTAATCAGACGACTACAATAGCCATTGAGTGGTCTGCTCTGCATTCTGGGGCAGGATCATTCTGTTTAGTGTCCTTTCGGTAACTCTATTATCTCACTGAAACTTGAAAGTTTAGTCTTTCTCATTGGGCCCGAATGATGGCTGCTTTTTGTTCTTTACCCACTGCTTAGCCAGAGCTTTGCATTATTTGTAGCAGAGTTCCTTTTGTGATTTTTTGGGGGGTACAAATCATATATAATAAGTCGTAAATTATCTCCATCTTCTGTGGAACTTCATTGTTCTTGATTATCAAAAGCCAGTTTAGTTTTTTTTTTTTTCAGTGTGCTTTACACATTTTATTGACTGGCCTGGTGTATATTTAGGGATTGCTAATCAAAGGCAAGTGTGAGATAATTTCAGGCTCCTTCAGAATAATCTCTCATTGTACTCATACTTAACCTTGATGGGAAAAAAAAGGTTCAACACATTTATAAGTTTGTGCTCGAGTATGATTATTTAAGAGCTGTTTCTCTGCATTAGACTGTAAGCTCGACAAAACTCGGTCTATACAGTTTGTGACTTCCCTGTTCCTAGGATGCCTGCTGTTGCTTCATGGCAGCCACTTAACGCTGGTTAGCGATTTATTGCTGTTCAGCCCAGTATCCACCCATCATTACCTGCTCCAAGACAATGGAGATGGGCTCTGCAGGTACAATCCCTGGACCTAGTGGCACTCTATTCTTTTTGGTTAATTTCTTTTTCTACTTCTTCTGTACTTCTTTAAAAAATGTATGATTAATGGAGGACGATATTGGCAGCAGGCAGGCAGGCAGACAGGCAGAGAGCTCTCATTCACTGGTTGATTTCTCAAGTACCCACAAGGGCAACACTGGGGCCAAAGCAGGGAGCCAGAATTCAAACCAGATGTCCCATGTGGGTGGTAGGGATGCAATTACTCCAGCCTTCATTGGCAGTCTTCCAAGATCTGCAATTAGCAGGAAGCTGGTGCCATAACCTAGGGCTGGGAATTGATCTCAGGTACTCCAATGTGGGAAAAGAAGGGATTTTGAATGTTTTCCTCATATATTTGTTAAATGCTCCAGAAGATAGATTACATATGAAGAATATATCCATGCATGGAAACACTGCATGGCACCTCATAAATGTGTGTATCCAGTATGGCATGCAAATGCCACAAGTGGTGACTTAAGCATGTGGGTCACAGCAGTTCCTGTATAATTAATATATAAATTTTTAAAGTGAGTATATCAGTCCTCTAATTCCTGTTCTTTACAATCACTTGATCAGGAAATACTAATTAATCTCTAAATTCTCATCTTCATCTTGCTTCTTCCTTTCCTTGAGATCTGGGGCATCTGTATTACTTTTCCATAACAATTCTTTAGATGTTTGTTAAATCACTCATCTAACTTCTCTTTTGCAAGGTAAACACACGTAACAATGTATTCGTTCCCCATAGTTTGATTCTTTCTCATTCCTGGTGTCCCTGAGCTTACTCCAAATTGCTCACATTTGTTTGCTGTTTCCTCTGGAGTTTGTTTCTGCTGACTTCGTGGGAATACTTCCTCAAATACAGCGGTCTTTGTTCTTATTTACACATTTGACTACCTGTAATGTGATAACCCTTCACATTGATCACAGATAAGCTTGAATACACCTAAGATAAAGTGTGTGACTGCAGATAGGAGGAAAGTATTAGGAACACACAGACATACCTGGAAAGCATGTCATGAGATACGTATTTTTTTTAAAAAACAAAGATCTATATTCGAAAGGAAGAGGTGGAGAGATATTTATGAGCTGATCTCTCCCCAGATGGCCACAACAGCCAAGGCCAAGTGGAAGGTGAGAGCCTGGAACTCCACCCAGGTATCCTATAGAGGTGCAAGGGTCCCAAGTATTTGGGCCTTCTGGTATTGCATGAGCAAAGAGCTGGATGGAAGGTGGAGCAGCCAGGACTCCCACAGGCTCTCAGCTATGGGTACCACAGGCAGCAGCCTGACCTGCGACTCTGATGGAAAGATTATAAAGTTAGATGAATTGGTTTTGAACACTGATTTTTTAAAAAATATATACATTAATGTAATTATTAACTCATCCATAAAGCAGGTGGCTAAGAAACATTTCCACTGCCTTCAGTATTGTATGTATGTGAAAGGAATAACAATGCTTCTTTAAAATACCCTTACACCAGATCTCACGCTAACCCCTGCCTCAAAGGATGCTCTACAACTCACTGATGCTAAATAGTTTACCATATTTTTAAGATTTTTTTTTAAAATATGAAAGACAGATTTACAGAGAAAGGAGACAGAACTTCCATCTGCAAATAGTCACAATAGCTAAAGCTGGGTCAGTCTCAAGCCAGGAGCCTGGAGCATCCTCCAGTTCTCCCATGTGGTCCTAGGATTTGGACCATCTTTCATTGCTTCCCAGGTGTATTAGCAGAAAGCTGGAACAGAAGCAGAGCAGCTGGGTCTTGAACTGACACCTATATAGGATGCCAACACTGCAGGCAGAGGTTTAGTCTACTACACCCAAAGCACCAACCCACAGTTTTAACATCCTTAAAATTGGGATGCAGCTCACAAAAGAAATAGCATCTTCAGCTTTTGGCTGCCCTATTGCTCTGGAAGAGGTACCAAGGCAGGTGCCTGCTCCATGTTTCCCCTGCCTTATCCTGCCCTATCCTGCCCTGACCATCTCTCTGACCCTGTGATTACTTCATCCCTCCTGTTAGTGAGAAGCCGCAGAATTACAAACACAGCCTTCAAGAATGGTGGATTTCCTAGCGCCATGAAGGGCTCCTACCTATGGGCTACAGAAAGATCCATCAATGACTGTGCTTTATGTGGGCAGTGGATGTCGGTCAAACTCATCTGGATTGAGATACTCTCAAAAGTCCCAGTTTTGGGGCTGGCTCCCTGATCTAGCAGGCTAATCCTCTGCCTGAAAGCACCAGTATCTCATGTGTGTGCCAGTTCATGTACCAGCTGCTCCACTTTCCATCCAGCTCCCTGCTGTGGCTTAGGGAGATAGCAAAGGAGGACCCAAAGCCTTGGGACTCTGTACCTGAGTGGCAGACCTGGAAGAAACTCCTGCTTCCCAGCTTTAGGCTGGTCTACCTGGCCATTGCAGCTGACCGGGAAGAGAACGAGCAAGGAGGATTTTTCTCTTCTCTGTGTGTAAGTTGGCTTTTCAAATAGAAACAAAACAGTCTTAAATTAAAAAAAAAAAGTCTTAACATATATGCAAGAAAATCCCTCCTGATAACACGTCAAGCACAAATATGGTGTGCTTGACAAACGATGGTGTCACACAGAAGTACAGTAACGTTGTCATGTCATCTCTTACGTGTCTTGCTGGAGCCTAAAGCCTACTCCGCTCAGTCTCCTCCCTCTAGTCCTCCAGGCTCCAGCAATGGGATCAGCACTTTTCTCTGATCAATCCCATCTTCTCCCACAGCAACCTTCCTTCCATATCACCAGTCAACATCTACATTCAGGCCACCAATATCAGCTTGATCTCTGGGCTCAACTGAATGAGAGTGAGACACAAGTCTGACTTTGCACGTGGGTAAAGGTTAATACCAAGGAAACTGGACTAAAGCCACAAAAATAAAGCAGAGCCTGTCGGCCCATCTTGCTGGTGTCAAGTGAGTGTCCATATCTGTTGGTGTCTGCACAGGGCCCTTGAAGTGAGCAAATCCAGTAATTACAAGTCTTGCACAGGGACATGTTGCCTGGCAAGGGGCATTATCTGTTTTTATTTTTAAAATGCTTGCTTCCACATGAACTGGGTTATGCAAAAGGGCTGTGTGGACAGGGAGAAGGAAACCTGCACGTTTATTCCGTGTAGGCATAAAGGATCTGAACTCCGCGTTTCACAGCTTACTGGAGAGCAATAGACCTGGTGCTTTCTGGGGGATTCACTTCACATCTCATTAACTACCTCGGCAAAATCCAACCTCAGTCCCGAAAGGCTAACTTGATTAAAGAACTGATGGACATTACTTCTCTCAGACTAATCAAGTTAATTTTAATGGAGGTAATAACGTCTGCTTGGCAGGTTATTGTGAAAATCAAATAAGCTAGCTCTCATATTCTGGGTGTCCTGTAAATTATGAAGTGTTAAATATAAGGAATTATTATTGCAAGCTCTTGGCTCCTTTGTCACAGTTTCTGGAACCCATCTCAATTCTTTTTGCCTTTCTTCCTTCATCCTACGAGAACTTCTGTCATTGTTTAGCTGAGGGAAGGCCTCTAAGCCAGGCCTTATACCATCCATGCTTTTAGTAAGTTAAGTGATTCAATTAAATATACTCAGAATGTTCCCATGGGTGGGTTAGTTGCTATACAAATATACAAAGATTCAAAAATAAACAAAACCAAAAACTCACTGGGATAAGCAGTAAGACAGCTCTCAAACCCTCACCCAACCCGAGCGCATGCCCAGGCTGGGAGCTAGAGATGAGAGGAGCATTTGATGAGCCCTGGAGAGCGCTGATGGGCCACATGGGAGCTATCACCTCCTACCACAAAGTCATGAGACGCAGGCTTCACAGAAGGGACTCTGGGGCTTTCTGTGTGAGCTTCTGGAACAGTCTGGCTTCTTCCTGGAAATTTTAAAGTGCCAGACATCAAATGCCTGACTTTTACAGAAGCAGCCAAAGATACAAAATGGCTACACTAGGCAACCAATATGCCATTGTTTCAAAACAGCTAATAGTGTCGTGGGGGCAGTTCCCTGTGGACATGCTGTGGGTCACACTTACAAAGACCTAGAATCTGGCTGCTTGAGGACCTCTCTGACAGGACTGTCTAGAACAGCACTTAATGACCATAATCAACCAGTAGTTCCCTTGATCATAAATGATTTGTGTTTGATCTTGAGGGAAAGGATTGTTTTATCCACTGGCTATCTGGGTTAACAGATGTCACTCTCACGGGACAGGCTATGTTTCCTGGTAGTTTTGCACAGTCATCTCCATTTACAGAGATGGAAGACATCAAGTGTCCACATGACACAGATGTGCCCAGATCACGTTACATCCATTGGTGTTTGTACTTAGAGTCAGCTTGCTATTCAGTTTGTAGTGTGGCGGGGCAGGGAGGGGTGGAGTGTCATCATTGAAATAAAACAACAAGAGAGCTCTGTCAGTTACACAGCATTTTAAGTTTTCTGCAATTAGATATATTACCTGCGTCTTAAATATCTACATTGGAAAGTAGTGTATTCATCCCCTTCTAAACATAGAAAATCTGAAAATAAGCTTAAGGAACTCATGGCCATATTCCATGAGCAAAGAGGCTAATGATGAAACAGTCTATCCATTTATGAAATATCTGCTTATACTTTCATTGCAATAACACCCAAAATTTTGCTGATTATTCTGAGATGGAGTGAGATGACTGCCGACAGCGTCTCTACCCACTCATCCCACTTAGAAATGCCCCTTGCCTGTGTTCTCTGGGCCAAGATAATAAGCACCTTTGCTCATATTCCACAGGCTTCTGTATAGGCCGGGTCCCTCTTAGGACTTGCAAATTTCAAAGACAGACATTAAGGCACATGGATTATGCCACCACTCGCAGCACTAGCATCCCACATGGGAGTGCAGGTTCAAGTCCTGGCTACTCCACTTCTCATTTCAACTTTCTGCTAATGTACCTTGGAGAGGAATGGAAGAAGTCTCAGGTACCTAGGACCCAGATGGAACTCCTGGCTCAGACTTGCCTGTTGCAGCCAACTAGAAAGTGAACCAGCAGACAGACGTTGTCTCTCTTCTTGGTCTTTCTTCATACTGCAATTCAAGCAAATCCCTAAAAAGGAACTTGAGAATTAGAGCTTGTGAGTTCATATTATGGTGACAAATGAAGGATGCAACTCAAGCAAAAATTGGTATTTATGGCATGGTTGGAAGGCAGCTGGTCTTAAGTTCTAATTCAGAACCAGGAATCTAAACCCACCAGGAGCTTCCCTCCTTCTGTTCTGTGTTTATGTGTTTCTTTCTCTCCACCTGGAGATCAGCAGTGACTTGTTTTTAAATGTGGGAGAAAAACCATGACTGACACATCAGGGATCATATACCACTCCTGGGTATAAGCACTGTGCAAGAGTGGTCTCTCCAGGAAACTCACACACGTTTTTGCCTGGGGGATGAGTCTGTTACAAGGGAGCCAACACAAGCGGCACTTCAAAATGCAAGAAAACCCAACATGGATCTTGGATATGAAACAATGTACATATACAGCAAGGGAGATTTTTGGACAAAAGCAAAAAGTCATTACCATGAAAACTGGGATATGATTGGCTCTGACAAGAAGCAAAACACAGCATGCATTTCTTTTCTTTTTCTTTTTTTTTTTTTTTTACTACAAGGGAAATATCAGATAAAGGAGAGGCAGAAGCCCACATGTTGGTGCTGATCTCACTGTCAGCCTTGACAATGGTCTCTGCCATATTGCTCCATCGCTTAACCACACCACACCCAAGTGAGATAAAGGACAACAACAACAATCTATTTCCACTTCGAATACTTACTGTATTTGTTAATGTGCTTTACAACATTCATTGAATTCTTAATTAAGAATAGTGTATCCTCCCCCTTCAGTTGTACCATTTAAGATTTAGAACATTATTAAACTTGCAATATTTTGAAGTGACAGACAGGAATGATAAACAGATATGTTTGAAAATATTGACAACTGCCAATCATAACTCTAACATAAATATACTAATCTCACAGACCTGGCATTTAGGACAGAGCTTTATAGCCAGGGAGAAGGCAAATTTACAGTTGGAGTGTGCTATTCACAGAAAGTCTTTTTCCTCTATATCTGAATACAAGTTTCAATGACTGCACCTAAATACATGAATACATCTCTACACTTAGTGCTAGAGAAATGATAAACAGCCCTGTATGATGCCTAACTCTATCCAGGGGCCAGCTGTCCAGCCTATCCCCCCAGCACCCAGACTCTTCCCCACCTGATACCCTTTTGGACACCTGTCTGATACTAAGGACACCGTTGATGAAAAGCTCCTCTCTAACCAAATGCCCCATGTTGATTCCCTAACACTCAACGTCACTAACTCTTCAAAGCCTGGACTTGTCCATTATTATTTACCCAGCTTCAATAAGGATGAGTTAAACGTGCTTTGTTAAAACAAGTAGCCTTGGCAGAGTGAAAAAGAAAAGCTGGGTAGAAAAACTCATTCGATACTTAGAATCTTTTATGAACAGAAATGAGATCCTGAACAGACTTTTTAAAAAAAAAACACTGTTGCATTTGTGTGTATGGTTCATGATAAAATTACAGTCCTTATTGACTTAAGAGGAAGCATTGTACAAGTAGCCCACAGGCCTCAGTAACAACAACAAGAATGAGAAAAGTGCA
Organism: Ochotona princeps; assembly: GCF_030435755.1. Lineage (NCBI taxonomy): Eukaryota > Metazoa > Chordata > Mammalia > Lagomorpha > Ochotonidae > Ochotona > Ochotona princeps. The sequence continues at coordinate 18,419,303 of NC_080854.1, read as the reverse complement.
TAGACAGATTGGGTTCCTAATCCTCCTCCTATAGTAAGCCTTATTCTTTGGCAAAGTACAGAAGAAAGTTGTTAATAAAGGCGACTTATTGGTAGGATCTTGGCACCAATATCTCCCATATTTGGTCTTCCATGAGACAGTTGTTTCTCCTCTGTTTTGTGTAGCTGTTCCTGCTTGCTTTCCTGGGTATCTACTTGGCTAGAAAAGTGTGGGAGGAAGGAAAACAGTCTAGCAAAACAACATGTGATCCACAAAATCAGAGGGCCCAGAAGAAATGCCAGAGGAGGCAGAGAGAAAAACAATTGTGGAGATCGCACTTCTCCAGATCAGAAGATGCACAGGTGCCTGTCGATGTATTTGTTTTTCAGTCCAGAGAGTCAAAACGAATAAACAGAAGCATGTTGGCAAAACTCTTCCTGTGGCCCATCTTGGTGGATCCTGAATAAAATTGAGCTTATATAAGAGAAGGCACAGATACATTCAACATAAGCACCAAGTATAAAAGGAACCTTCAGAACCTAAAAAACAGGTAAGATTATCACATATTTTGCTTTTCATTATACTATCGTAACACACTTGAAAGAAACATCAGTACGGCTGTAGAAAGCTTGAGATGCTAGAAGAAAACTACTCGTTAAATACGCAAGCATGATTGCTGAGGTTCTTTCAATTTAATTGGGCAGGTTTACAATGAACAACACGAAGGCTGGGCAAAATGTCTGTCCACATTTCAAGTTGTGATCTGCTGCATTGGCATGAGTTTTGGTGACACCTGGTGAAAGAGAGGGGGAAGAAATCAATTACAAAGTCTATGGAATTCAGAATTGTGTTATAAAGTTAAAAATAACACAAAAATAAAGCTTTTTAAACAAAAGAATCAATTATAAAAATTTACATGGAATAAACATTTCTTTGAATTTATAAACAAACTTTTCATGGACTTACATTAGGAGTATCTTGTTTTCTATTATCAAACCTACAGAATAAGACAGAGAACTCTTATTCTGCCTACATCTGGAGGGTCCCGTGGTTCTAAACCTTCCCATGATGTTGCTTCTCTGCTAAGGATGCCTGCAACTGGCTGTGGGAGATTGCCCATGAATCTCTGCCTGCCTAGCCCATATGGGAGGCCATAGGCACATGGTGCACTGTGTCCTTGGCTGAGGCCCCAACATGTCCTGTTCACTGGGCAGGAAACAAGAGTGATGAGCTGCACCCCAGTCTCTCTTCTGTGCCCCTGTAACGAGTTGCGCTAGGACTTCCTTTGTAAACAATTCCAGGAAGTCAAACGTTACATTCATCCCACTTTTCAGCAGGTGATGAGTTTTCCCTGGGACACAGCTTCCTGTGCTTCCTGTGTATCTTGACCTTTAACTTCATTGGCGGGTCCAGAGAGATAGACATATCTGTTAGCCAGTCACAGTGCCATCCTCTATTGCTTTCCCAGGCCACAAGCAGGGAGCTGGAAGGGAAGTGGAGCTGCTGGGGTATAACTGACACCCTAAGGGATGTTGGCACTTGCAAAGTAAGGATTTACCTTTGAGTCATCATGCCAGGCCTAATCAAATTATAAGAATGAGAATTTCACTGACATGTGCTAAATTTTTATGGTTTATATATCAGCTACCACAAATCAGAGAAAATATGATACTTTCTTTTTGGATCTGGCTTCTTTATAAACATAATGATTTCCAGTTGCATCCATTTTATGGCAGTCGGGGTTTCATTGTTGCTGATGACAGAGTAGTATTCTATCTTGTGTGTATATACTACAGTTCATCAATGATTAAATCTTACTGGAAAATACAAAGGCAGTAATAGGACCACAAGCTATTCCAAAAAAGTTAGAGGGTTAGAGGTGTGAAGCTTCTTAAATGGTGACCACAGGGGCACGCCTTCAGAGATACAGCTGAGGTGCTGCTTGTGATTGCTGCACCCCACACAGGAGTGCTGGAATCACGCCCTAGACTCGGCTTCACATCTGGCTTCCTGCTGGTGGACACTCTAGGAGGCAACATATGCTATTTCAACTAGCTGGGCCCCGGGTACCCCTGTGGAAAACCCATATAAATTCTGGGTTCCTGGCTTTGGCCCATCCCCATCTGTTGTGGTATCTGGATGGTGAAATCAGTGGATGCAAGATCTCCCCTAACATCCTCTGTCTGTTTCACTCTGCCTTTCCAATAAATGAAAGTGAACTAAAAAAACTGATTATAATTTTAGTGTATGTATATGAAAATGGATTCCTGGGTCTTGAATTACAAAGAGAGAGAGAGAGAGAATGTGTCTGGTATAACTAGTGAATGAAGAAAACTGAAACACTAAACAGAAGCGACCTTGCTTAATTTTGACAGATAGTTCAAAATGTGGTACCAGCTTCAGATTTCCTAATTCAGCATGGCAAATACACAGTGAACTCTAATTAGTAACAGTCTCTACTGAAATTTAAATATTCAATAATTTTTTAACAGTTTTCTTTATAGAGAAGGAGAAAGACAATGAAACAAAGAAGCAAACAGACCCCCATGCATGATTCACTCCCCATGTGCCTCCAGAGGCTGTGGCTAGAACAGGGCCAGAGCCAGTAGTAGGAACTCAATTCAGTTGACCGACATCTATACAGAGATAAAGATCTTCCATCTGCTGCTTTGCTTTCCAAATGGCTGCAACAGCCTGATCCTAAGCTGATCTTAAGCCAGGAGCCAGAGGCTTTTTCTAGTTCCCCAATATGGGTGCAAGGTCCCAAGGGTTTGGGCCATCCTCTATTGCTTTCCCAGGCCACAAGCAGGAAGCTGGAGAGATAGTGGAGTAGCCAGGACATGAACCGTGGCTGTGAGGAGTGGCTCAAATACCATTCTGGAGACTGATGAGACCCTGCCATCTTGGATCTGGTGTCACTTTCTGCTTCTTCCCATAGCTTGCAAAATTTCATGCCATTCCGGTTACCTAACTGGCTGTAACCTTATGGTGCTGTATCTGACAACTACACCAACCAATCTCTCACGGCCTCTCCCCCTAATTTCTGCCCACCTACCAATCAGCTGTGACTCCGATAAGCCCATCTAGCATCCCTCACTTCCTGCCTCCTTACCTGTGTGTGCTGTGGCTTCCCCACCTGCCTCTTCCCCATCCTCCTGCATCTGCCCCCACCCCATTCCCCTGCCCTTGCAACCTCCTGCTGTGGCAGGAGATGTTTCCCTTCTCATTCTTTCCCCTTCCACCTCCACCCCTGTTCCTACTCCGCTAGAATGAAAGGACCTCCTAGGTACCTCGCTATGTCTGGCATTTTGGCTTATGGCCACAAACCTATTGTGAAAAGAGGACTTGGCTGTGGAAATTAGTTGTGTGTAAGGACTCATTGTGGTTAAAAACTAACAGCAGCAATGGGAAGGGTGTCCTACATAGATGTTAGGGGCCAAAGTATCTAAGCCATCTCCTGCCTCCTGGTGTGTGTGCATCAGCAAGAAGTTGCAATTGAATCCAGGCATGCCACTATAAGCTGTAGCCATCTTAATCATTGTGTTTACCACTGTGCTAAGTATCTGGCCTTGGGGGATTTCTTGAGTCCCTTAAGGATGAGGCAGGCCTAATTAGTGTTTTACCCCCCCTAGAGCAGGGGTGGGGAATATTTGGTCTGTGGGCTGTATAAGAGCCCACAAAATCATTTGGTTACACCCTACCCAGGAAATTACAAGAACAACTCAAAATTCAATGAGTCTATAGCAGACTAATTTGTAAGTTGATAATTTTGTATGGTCCATGAGTGATGTTACAAATATTCAAATGGCCTTTGGCAGAAACAAGGTTCCCCATCCATTTCCTAGAATAAATAATGATGAATAAATAATCAGTTGATGGTTTTGATGAGCTCCAAAGAACAGATGAAAGGTTTGTAACAGAAGTTAAGTCAACCCATTTTAAACATTCAAAAGTCCTGTTACTGCTTCTCCTGTCCCCTTTCCTATAGATATATCTACCAAGTTAGGAAATCCTTAATAATAGACAATAGTGGTTTCAAAAATGCTTTGCAAAAACTTGCTCTGAGGTTGTATGAATTGCGCAGGGCTGGCACCACAGAGTGCCACAAAGAGGGAGAGGTGAACAGCAGAAATGTGCTGTCTCTGAGTGTTAGGGGCAAACAATGTGAAATCTAGGAAACAGCAGGGCTAGGGTCCACTTGAAACATGGAGGAAATTTTCCCATGCCTCTTCTGCGTTGCTGTCCACTCTGTAGCTTATGCTGGCTTGTCAGAAATTTCTGGCATTGCTAGGCATATCTTCCACCATTCCCTGAGTCTGCTTTCACACTGCCATATTCTTACATGGACACCTGTCATAATGGACTAAGGGCCACAGTACTAAAGTATAACCTCATTTCAGCCAATTATACCTGCAATGGCCTTATTTTCCAATAAGGTCACATTGTAAACTCCTGGAGAGTAAGGACTGTAACCTATCTTTCAGGGAAGGGGACACAATGCAACCCATGACAGTGGTCTAAAAAACCACAAAAACTTATGGAAAAGATAGTTATTCCTGGGGATGGCACAGTGGCCTGCTGGGCAACAGCCATACAACCTTTAAGAAACTTGTCTTGGCCATCTGTTGATAAAGATCAGAAAAGCTGACCTTCCCAGATGGTAATGCAGGACAAATTAGAAGAAAATGCACTTGGGGCCAGCAATGTGGCACAACAAGTTAATCCTCCATGTGCCACGCCAGCATCCCATCTGTGTGCTGGTTCTTGTCCTGGGTGCTCCACTTTCCAGCCGCCTCCCTGCTTGTAGCTTGGGAAAGCAGCTGAGTATGACCCATGTTCTTGGATCCCTGCACCCACACGGGAGGTCCAGAGGTAGCTCCTGGCTCTTGGCTTTAAATTGGCTCAGTTCCAGCTATTGTGACCATCTGGGGGAATGAACCAGTGGATGAAAGGTCGTTGCCTTTCTGTCTCCTCTCTCTGTAAATCTGCCTTTCTAATGCAAATAAATCTTTTAAAAACATAATTATCATTTATAAATGATCTAATATCCTTTCAAAAGCCTCATGTTGCTCTTTAGAGCAACTCAAATTTATTTTCATTTTGTTACCGAATTGGCCTGTCAAATAATCCTGCAGTCTCTACCAATGGGAAGGGGAGCAAAAATAAATAAACAATAAAAGAAGGCAATTACTGGCTTCAAACAAGTTAAATATTTTCAGTTTATTTAAAAAGAACATCTGTATAAAGTCCTCAGTGACAATGGTTAATGTTTCCTCCTTCATTTGTCTTTTTTTTTTCTGGAAGAATGAATAAGGACAAAACGTGGGAATACTAAATATCAAGAATAAGTAAGAATTTCTTGCTTAAATGATGTTTAAAACCAATTTGGTTTAGTATAAGGCTTAGGGTAAAAGAGTTCATTTAGGTCTGCCATTTAAGCAGCACACATACAGCAGAATAACAGACCACAAAATGAGCCAACAAAGGCAACATCCCACATACCCACAGAGACTCAGTTCTCCTGAGAGTGAAAACTCTATGGATTCTTAGTATTTGGATAAAAAATGTGTGTTACAATTTTTTAACACAATGGAAATAATGAAATTCTTTCCTGGAAATGATCTGCTTAAAAAAAGAATACTTCACAGTATTTCCTTTACAAGGAAATCTGGACACCTTTGTTTTTTTAAAATAAATATCTGATCATTTTCCTGGTCATATTACTCATATTTTGAGCTTTTAAGACCCTCCCTGGGATTTATCAGAAAAGAAGATGAGGTTTTTATGAGGATGGATATTACCTGGCTATTTTTTCATGAAAAACATCTACTAAGCCCCTATTTCTCATTCCCTTCTCCCAGTTTCATCAACATGGAAGCCCATGCACATCAGAGAGGGTTACCCTGCCAGAGTGATGTACATTTTGAGCTTTATACAAGACAGCAAAGGGTAGTAGACAAGCCAACAGTCCATTTTCCCAGTCTGGCAGAATCTCAAGAGTACAATCTTGGATTCTGGTACAATGTTGCTTCATAATCAATATTGAGAGCATATACTTATTGACTTCAGCAAGTGAGATCCACAGCTGACTTCTTTCAGATTCCATTGAGAACATATCAATAATGATTTTTCTTATTTGATCTTTTGCCAGTGGTAGAGAAGACCAAGGGCACTGGGAGTCAGAACTTTATCAATAAGTTCTATCTTATAATTACTAGCTTGATATGGGACATGGACTGAATATTTGATAATCAGAGATGACAAATGGCATCTTCAAGTTTATTCCATCACATGGTCAAATAATGACTAAATATTTAAAAAACTGTGAAACAACAAAAATACGCAACTAAATCTGCTACTTACTGAGAAAGAAATATTAGGAATGATGAAATTCAAGTGGTGGGATCTCAGCTGCCCTTTTCTGCTTTTTTCTACTTGGGCCCATCAAGAACTGACACAGTATATAATAAAAATATAGTAAAAAATAAAGGAATTTGACATTTTCATTAACTTGTCACAGCTTTAATATGAGGAAATGTGCATTACAGTTTTGACCCTTTGAAACAAATTCTTAATGCTTAATAGACACATTTCTTTCAAAATGTGAGTGCATCAGAAGAAAGTTGATCCAAAGGGGGTCACAAAAGAATGAGAGGACTATACAAGACTTAAAAAATAACTGTACCAAAATAATCAGCCAACATCATGAAAAGTTGACCTGTTGAATAACAAAATATTTGCAACTCCTGTATCTGATAAGGGATTAAGAGCCAGAATATATATATATGTATAGAATATAAAGGAACTTGCATAATTAAAAAAAAAACAAATAACTCAGATGAGAAATAGGCGCAGAATCGGGGGCACGGTGTTGCAGCTAAATTAGGTAAAGTTGCTGTCATCCCATATGGGCACTAGCTCATGTGTAACTGCTCCATTTCCAGTCCAGCTGCTGCTGTGTGCCTGAACCATGTGGCCGACCAGATGAAGCTTCTGGCTTTGGCCAGGACTAGCACTGGTTCTTGTGGCCCTTTGGGGAGTGAACCAGAAGCTGGGAATCAATCAATCAATCAATCAATCTCACTCTCTCTCTCCTTCTCTCTCACTTTTTAGCCCTAAATTTCTGTTTTTCCCTTTCTCTGTAACCATAACTTTCAAATGAACGATGGATGAAAAGTCAATTGAATAGTCAATTCTCCAAAGAAGACACATACACAAATCAGCCACCATCATATGAAAAACTACCAAATGTTCCTAATCACAACAGAAATGCAAAACAAAGCCACATGATATCCGTTTAGAAGGCCACCATTAAACAGAAAATAACAGGTGTTGGTGAGGATGTTGAGAAAAAAGAGAACTCTGGCACACTGTTGGTGGGAATGTAAATTAGTATAGCCACAGTGGGAAATAATATGGATGTTTCTCAAAAAAAAAAAAAAAAGAAAAGATGGCATATGGTCCAGCAATCCTACATATGGATATATATTTATATGTGAGGAAGGAGAGGAGTTTGATTTTTTTCTAGCTGCAAACTACTCCTGGCCAGAATCTTATTCGGATAGTGTGCAGAAGTTTCTGGAGAGAGGGTGAGTGCTTGCACTACTGTAACAAATTTTCACAACTTCCTTTGGACTTTTAGACACCCATGCCTCTCGCTGAAAACTCTGAAGTGTTATGGAATCGTGCACTAAAGCTGATACATGTGATATTCAAACGATATATTTTCCTTCTGTATTTGCTAATTGAACTATGAAATATACGAAAGTAACTTCCTTTATAAAAAGTGCTTAAATATTTCATTATAAGCATTCTTAATGCCTTGAAATCACAATTTTGTCATGTCCTGTTATCTGACACTGTCCTGGTCTTTTTCTTTGTAATTCTCAATACATTCTCATTCTTACCCAGGGGCCATGCTAATCTTCTCTGTATTGTTCCAATGTTAGTATATGTGCTGCAGAAGTGAGCACCTCAATACATTCCCAACCAGCTTATAACTTTCCCTTGTCCATTCGATTACCATTACACTTAGATATACAGGACCCTCGCCAATACACTTTGAAATAGTTATGCATTGGGGCTTTTGTCTTTTTTTTTTCCTTATTAGGCACAAACTATCTAATTAATCCCTTCTAGAATCTTCTCTGTCAGTTACACTTTGAAGGGTGAGTTATTGGGTGTTTTCTCCAACAGAAATACTAACTGGTATAGAGTTACATGTGCTATACAGTGCTGTCCATGTAGCAACAACAGTATCTTTAGAAGACATTCATGTCAGAACTATCAGAAAAAGAAACATTATCCTCAATGTACTGTTGTTACTATGTGTGTCCTTATTAATGCCATCGGTCATCAGACCCACAAAAGCTAGTTCTTCTATCTGGATAGTCCAGGTAATGCCACACTTTTTTGCTTTTAGAACAACACAAACAGTTAACATTCATCTCAACAGCCTGACTGGAGCAAAGAAGATCATGTATTAGTGCTAAGTGATGAAGATACCAGGATTTAACAAGAACCACAGATATTGTTCAATATGTCAAACCATATAAACTAGCACTTTTTCATTTTTTTGTAAGAACAAAGCCAAACAGTAAAAAATCTATCTTTTTCATTCCTGTTTTAATTACATGAATGACAATGAACTACAAAATAAATTTTCCTTTGTTTAATTTCCTGCTGCAAGATAATATACCTTCTATAAAATGCTATCTGATTAAGACGTGAGCTCTTTCACATGGAAAACCAAATAAAGAACAACTGATGAAAGGTCATTTGCCTTTATCACTGGATTAAGAAATCCTAAATAAAACATAAACAAACTCTCCCGCTACATTCCCCCTGAAGTTTGAAAGCTAATTTAAAAATGGGCTTTTGGTGCACAGTTTTATTGGGACACTTCCATTTTCCAATGGAAAATTCAGTCAGGAAAGGTTAATAGACAAGACCCTGGCATAGCAGAAGGAACAGTTACTATGTGGATAATGAATTCGAAAAATTGTGTTTAAGAGATGCTCGTTATGTATTGTTAAGTATGTAGCACACTGAATGAAGGCACATGAGATGTGTACAACTTATAATTTCTGTTATTTCATCTAAGGTGAGTAAGTACCATCAAACACTGTAACTACACATCACTTTGTGGATAGGAGTCCATCAAAAATTATTTCGGAATCAAATCCCTTCTTCATTAATTAAGAAGCATCCTTTCCTTTTGCTTAACTTCAGAGGGGTTCAGCCTTCCTGTCAACCCTCATTTAAGATGATTTTTCATAAATTACCAAACACTTACATTAAGGGGCAGCTGTTTCTAGTTCAATGTACTTTGCTTTAAAAGGGACTTGAGAATTTCTTAAATGAACATTCCCATGCATTCGTTTGCTTTATAATTCTGAGTGTATTCTGTATTTAGCATATCTTCAAATGCACAGTCTACCTATTTTGTGATAATAGATCTGATGGTGTCAGAAACTTGACATCCTGGTATCTTGAGTGGAGGGAATAATAAGATATTATGTTAATCAAAGAAAAAGTCACAAGTCATGGCGGGTCTAAAAATAAGGAAGTGCCATTTCTCCCTGTGCAATTCACATTTTCAGTTAATCACCTTTAACCATAGTTGACATATAAGCAAAGAACAGTGTATTCTGGGAGCTTCCGATGAAGCAGCAATGCGGAGCTCCTCCCCTCCTGCTTCTGATTCCTGAACCAAGCCCTGGCCATTGAGTCACAGCCCAGCTCCTGCTCCCACCTGCTCCTGTGTGGCTCTTGTGTTGCAAGCACCCTTTCTTCTACTTGTGTTCCCTGCAAAGGTCAGCTCCAAAAATGATCACAAATTAGTGGTTCATGTCCTGTAAACACTCATTCATCAAGCATGTGACCTAGGACAAGCGGCTGGATTTGTTCACGGGAACACTTACTGCAAAATCACATCCAGTGCTCTTCTTTATGTCCTCTACTGTCAGGCCTTCCCAGAGCTCGATCAGAGTTAGGCCCTTCTTCTTGTCCACGTCAAACACAGCCTGCCGGAATCAAGGAAATGACAACATCTGTCACAGTAATTATCTTATGACACAAAACAGAAATAAGCTCTCGGGTTCTTAAAGGAGAAGACACAGGACCAGAGAGGGAATATCAGCACAGTAAGAATGTCGACTCTAAACATGACATTTTGGGGAGAATAAATGCCACCTTCCTAACCAGCAGTTAGTCAGGGAACACTGTGGCTGCCAGAAAGTGGGTGTTGACCATTGGTAGCATGTGTCGTTTCTGCAGGCAGTGTTTTTACAGGTTATCTTCCTTTACTAAATGTACACTTTTGGTCAAATGTCAATGAGGTGACTGACAATGACTTGAAAAAAGGGAGGGAAAAAGGAGATCTTTGGAAGGCATAAGTATAAGCATGGTGGAGAGAAAAGTTGATAAATGCTGCCTGGGCAAATTACAGGATACAAAAGTAATTACAAAAGATTATATGCTTAAGAATAATTATACAAAAGATGGCTATCTTTTGGGACCACAGAAATACACAGATCCCAAGAGGAGAGCCTGAGACCCTCCCGCAGGATGTGCAGATCCTGTGAATATGCTCACATTCAGGACAGGCACACACAGCCTCCTCCGCACCCCACACTGGGCCGCTGCACTCATGTGGGAGACCTGCAGGAAGCAAGCTCCTGGTTTGGGGAGTGAAACAGAGGATGGAAGATTTCTCCCATTTCTGTTTCTTTCTGTGAAATCTACTCTTCAAATTAAAAAAAAGAAAAAGAAAAGAATGAATGAATTAAGAAAAAAAGCATACTTGCAGCAATAGGCCTGAGAAAGCACAGGGCATCCTAGAGACCTGCTCTTAAATCTTTCATGGTTCAACCTGTCACTTTATGTGAGGATATGCCCTAAAATAACCACTTCTTTTCAAGTTTTATGTTCATTTTTTTGAAAGGCAGAGAGATCTTCTAGTTAGCTCCTGGTTCATGGTTCAAATATGCGCAACAGCCACAGCTAGGCCAGACCAAAACCACAAGATAGGAACTCCATCTAGTTCTGCCAGAACGGGTGGCAGGAATCCAACTGGTTGACCCACAGTGACAGGAAGTTGGATCAAAAGTAGAAGAGCTAGAACTGGGAACATACACTGTGACATACGATGTGGCTTCCCAAGCCTGTCTTAACTGCCACCCCACAACAGCCACCTCGTAAAATGAGTGTCTCCAGTTGATTCATTTCCACAGCAACCAAGCCTCATGGGGATCAGCAGGACTTGGCATTTTAGGATAAACTCACAGACAACCTAGCTGATTTTCCTGGGGAAAATGTTTTACATTTAAAAGGAAACAGTTTAGCAAACTTTCATTTTGTTCGCACATTTTTATCTTCCTAAAAATTTTCCTTAGCAAAAATGTGTGTCAAGAGGGAAAAAAATTTGCTAATTTAGGAATGTCTGTTTATTCCATTAGCTATTAGCTTGCTTCATTTTAAAATGACAATGTTTTAATGGACATTTTTTCCTGTGTAGAAAACGTATCTGGAGTACTATTAATACTGATTTACTCTTTTCTTGCATTATGAAAAACTGTAAATTTATACAAATGGAAGAAAATAAGAAAAGAGTCTCTAGGTTATATTAAGAAACAGCATGGAGAAGATTCAGAAATGATAACTGGCATCATAAATACAAGGCTTTAGCAATCTGAAAGACCAAAATCTATGACAAAGATACTGCTTAAAAAAAAGAAACAATTAACACCTTTATCAAATCTTAATTGGCTCCCCAGACCATAAAGGGAAGCACCTTTCATGTGAAAACAAAACAAAAACCCCTCAAGTTGTGGGACTGGCGCTGTGGTATAGTACATTCAGCTGCTGCTTGCAGGGCTGGCATCCTATATATGTAGTGGTTCATGTCCAAGCTGTTCCAGTTCTGATCCAGCTCCCTGCTAATGTTCCTGGAAAAGCAGTGGAAGATAGTCCAATGGCTTGGGCCTCTGCCACCCATGCTGGGAGCCTGGATGAAGCTCCTGGCCCACCCTGGCCATTGTGGCCATTAGGGGAGTGAACTAGTGGATGGAAAAAGCTCCCTTTCTGTTTCTTCCTCTCTTTCTGTAACTCTGCCTGTCAAATAAATAAATAAATAAATAATCCTTTCCTTAAAAAAAAAATAAACTCACTTTTAGAACATTTAGGAAGAATTTCCAGTTAAGTAACATAAAGCATTAACAAAATTTGGTGAAAATAGAGGTTCAGTAAGTTGCTCAGTTACAAAGATTAATATCAAAACGACACTGTCTTCCAGGTAGATAATTCCTTTCTCACCACCTTTATAAAAGTCTCCACAGAAGCATTTTTCAGGGTCTATACTGTTGGGAAAGCCTTCTTCCTAACCTCATTCTAGCCACACAAAACAATCCAGCTCACAGCATTCTCCTGTGTCTCTTCCAGGCACTTGTGCAATTTTCCTTGAAGTAGATCATGGAATTCTAGTTCCTCGCCTGCCAGTGGAAGAGCTGTCCACACACACCGCCCTCAGCTTAATGGCACTGCGTTCCTGCTAAACGCAACATGTATGTACCAAGCACCTCGTCTGACACAGTGCAGTGTAAGTATGCGATGTTCCTGTTCTTAAAAACCCGTGCAGCCACACTTAGCAGTCCTCTGTGCTTCCTACCACGTGCCTTCTACAATTAAGGCTCCATTTATTCCCACAGGCTAATGACAACTACCTGTTCTCTCCAATACGGCCTTCTCTTGACAGCTCTAGATCTCAGTCCTCCAACTGCATTGAAACCTGACCATACGTGACCAAGAATACAAATGCAAACCTTGTCTGTCTTCCATTCTTTCCCTGTCTGCAACTCCCTGTGGCTCTGGGCCTCTCTGAGGGACACAATAGCACACAGCTATCTCTCCACCCCACAGCTGACTAAACAATCATCTCTGCCTTGCCAAGCAGGTATCAACAAATGGAGTCCATTTCCTGAATCTCTGTGCTGGGTTTTCGGATCTAGAAACATCCTGCCTTGATCACTGTTCTGCTTGCAGGGCCTTGAACAGGCAGCATCTTCTTCCTTTTGTGTGGCTTTTTCTAAACCCATGAAGTTACTCGCTCTTCTCGGGACTCATCACTCAGTCTACCAGCTTTTGTACGGCACAGCATTCTTGTTTCAGGAAGTACTTGCCGAGTGTAGATCAGGCACCAAGCTAAGCATTGGACAAACAGTGATGAGTGAGAGAAGGAGGCCATGCTTAGGTTATTTCAATTCAGTGGTCAGTGCTAACCTAGGGTGAGCACAAGAACCATTTGGGGAGGGATAGAGATTTGTAAGAGAAATACAGGGCAGAGACATAAAATTTGTAAAGAAATTAGATTAACTGAGTGAGTAGAATGTTCTTGGGAGAAACGCAGAAGGTACAAGTTCTAGAAGCAAATCAGCCCAGGGGAGAATACAGCGTAGCTCACAGCATTTTACTGTGGCTGGAATAGGGAGAATGTTAAGGCAGAAAGGGTACAGCATGTGCAATGTCTTGCAAAACACCATTAAAAGCTTGCAAATGTTACCATATCAAGCTCCCCCTGACACCTCATGTGAGGTTGCTAGGTGGCTTTTCTCTACAATTCTGACCTAGCATGCAGTGTGCCCCTCTTCCACAGCCTTTGTAGTATTTGTCATTCTAATTGCTGGTAAAGCTGGGTGCTCTCGAACACTCCACTCGATGGCACAGACTGTGTGTGCTGCCTCTTCTCCAGGACAGTTGGTTGACAATGCCCTGGCTTAGAAAAGATGTTCAAAAACTGTATGTTAATTGAGTGAAGAAAGCAACACCGGAGGGATGAGATGAGTGTAAAAACCTTAAGAGAACAGCAGCCAGCTTGAATAATAATACGAGTTCTCGCAGGAGAAAATGTAGGCGCCAGGTGACAAGTGCCATAGTGAAAGAAAGGTGTGGGACTCTGAGAACGAAGCCAGTGTGTGCAAGCTAAGCAAGTGCAAAACTTCATGGCAAAGATGGAAAGTGCACTGGACTGCAAGGATGGTAGAATTCTGGGAGAAAGAGAACTGAGAAGTATTGCTGACAAAGGGCTAAGATGGTGCTAGCAAGAAGAGGCACATGTGGAATGAGGAGTGGGGGAAGAGCTTACCCGGGAAAAGGGGAAAGTGTGTGTAGGGATGCGGGGGAGGGAAAACATTGCCAGAATTGTCTCTAGAAGGATGACTATTTTCTTAAAAAATAAAGGGTCCAGGAAAAATTTATTTTCAAAGTGGTGGAGGTCCAGTTTGGGGTGGACTAAATAGTGAAGACTAAGAGAATAACGAATGTGATAAAACAGTCTGCAATTTTATCTACTAGTTCCTCTCCGAGGCACCCTGTGGGGCAGAGCCTTCCTTAGGATGTGGCTTCCACAATGCATCCTGAACACCCTGATTGTGAAGGCCTGTTCGGAAGGCTTCTTACCACACCTGAGGGACAAGTGAGTGAGTTGGGTTAGGGCCAAAACACTCCTGCCACTGCTCTCAGCAAAGGCAAGCCAATCCCTAGTAGAGGTAAACTGGTGTTTCAAGATACTGTATTCAAAAGCACCTCTTTCTACTATATTGGTGTTTTACGGCTGATCTGAGAACTATAACATCACACATTTTTTCTAGGTTCAACTCAGGGCCGCAATGGTGACTTCTAGTTATGCTCCTCTCTGAGGACTTTCAGCTGCCCCACTGGTCAGCACTTCCGGCCTATGAAGGATCTAGAGAAACATCCAAAAGAGCTGGCATGTGAGGATGCCCCACAAAACGCCAAATTGTGCTCCTGGTTCACTGCGCAGGCAATCCTGTAGTTTGCACAAAAGTGATTAGAACCCAATTTTGACTGAGTTACCTAAATAAAACCCCCAAATTTATACGTATGATCTGGCAAAGCATGCTTGTGTAATTGCAATTGAACTTTTCTCTGCTTTTATCCTACTCTCAGAGTTACCAAGGACAGGAGTTCAATCTTGGGTTTATGTGTGTATTTCCAGAGAGTTGCACATGAAGAATTCTACATTTAGAAATGCTAAATGCATCAATTTTCTTATTCATTCTACCCACAGACTAAATTAATTCTAAGACGACTGACATAATGCACTTTGAGAGGGTAACAAAAAAATTCTAAAAATGCTCATAAATAAAAATGGTGGTGCTAGATATTAGAGGAAATTTTTTAAAAAGGGAGTTTTTACCTTTTCTGTAATGATGCGGTTGACACATTGCTTTCCAGTCAGTGGTAAGGTACACTTCTCCATGATTTTATGTGCATTTCCCTGTTTTCAAGTAGAAACATCAAAAATAGTGGTTAGGAAATGTTTCTTAGAATTGGTGTTAAATATAGGGGAACAGGAAAGACTAGAGATGTTGTCTCCTAACTGCAGGCTGTTTTAAAAGTCTTCACACAGTTACGCTTTTATTGTTTCTGGAAGGAGCTTCTCTCCCTGAAATGACCAGTGGGCAATGCCAAAGGAATAGCCCAAAGCATGCATGATTTGCTTGGGAAGCTTCCCAACATAGACATGATCTCTTAAGCCAGATCCCTTTGTACTATGTGATTTGAAATCATATTCTGCTTATTTTTTGTGCCTTTCATGGAATATCTTCTTAAAGAACATGAGCAGCTATCTGCCAAGGATAGGAAAGACACAAGGAGCACAGGTAAACTCATATGAGTCCTCCTTTCAAATACTTCTTTGTTTAAAAGTAGCACAGGAGGTGTTTGGCATGGTGGTTAAGTCACACTTGGATGTCTGGATTGTGTCCCTGCTGTTTTGCTTCTACCCAGTGTCCTGCAGATGTGCACCCTTGGGGACAGCAGGTGACAGCTTCAATAACTGAGTCCCTGCCATGCATGTTGTTTACCCATGCTGAAATCCTGGCACCTGGCTTCAGCCTCAACTGGCTTGGCTATAGTGGGCATTTTGACACTGAACTAGAAGATAGAAAATCTGCATCCAATTTCTGTCTCTGTCTTTCAAATAAATACAGAAATTAAGGGCACGGTGAAATGACTCAAAGGCTAAACATTTCACCATGCAAGCACTGGGATCCCATATGGGCACTGGTTCATTTCCTGGCTGCCCTGCTTCCCATCCAACTCCCTGCTTGTGGCCTGGAAAAGCAGTAGGATGATCCAAAACCTTGGGACTCTGCACCCACATGGGAGACCTGGAAGAAGCTCCTGGCTTCAGATAGGCTCAGCACTGGCCATTACAGCCACTTGGGGGAGTGAATCAGAGGACAGAAGAGCTCTGTCTCTCCTTCTCTCTGTATATCTGACTTTCCAATTAAAACAAATATTTTTTAAATAAATATATATATTATATGTTTACATCTAGGAAAAGGTTAATATTTACAAAGAAAGTAAATGCACTTTGTATACCTACCTCATCCTTACACAAGCTCTAGAAAGAAATCCATTCAAATGTTTTTAATGTTTTTTGGCATTTATCTCTGATTCTTCCAGACACTGTACATCATTTTTTAAAAATTTACTTCCATTTTCATTAGGAAGTAAGGTGAACATCATATGTGGGTTTGCTCTCCAGTGGCTTGCTACAGCCAGGACTTTACCAGGCCAAAGTGAGAAGCAAGGCACTCAATGCAGGTCTCTCAGTTGGGTTGCAGAGACTCAACTACTTGAGCAATCCCAGGATCTGCATTAGCAGGAAGCAAGACTTGGAAGTGCAGCTGGTATGAGATGCAGGTTTTAGTCACTGGGGAAAACACCTGTCCCAGCATGATGACATATTACGTGGATCATTTATTTGGGAAGTAGAGAAAATCCCCAATTTCCCATGCTGGCAGCGCTTTGTTGAAGTTGGGAGCCTGGAACTTGATCCAAGTGTCCCGTATGGGTGGCAGGAACCCAGTTACTTGAGCTATCACTACTTCCTCCAAAGGTCTACACTGGCAGGGAGACAGACACTGCAGCAGGAGCTGGGTATTGGCCTCAGGCATGCCGGTGAAGGACACGGGTGTCTTAATGCACGTATTAACTCTTAGGGCAAATGCTCCTCCTCCCCCCCAGTGTCTCGATTGCTCAGTTGTGCATCTTATCCACTGACATTTTAAATTATGGCAGATGAAGACTTAATTCCCTTATGATGACCTCTCTCTGCCCTCCTCTTCCAGTTCCCTTCACCATCTTCAATTCTCCCAGAATGAGACATCTTAATTTGGAGTTTACTCAATGATCAGAGTAGACTTCCCTCAGACCTAACATACAAGTGAAACTCCACTGCTGGTGCTGGTAGTGTAGTATACGCAACAATAATCACTTTTGTACCCAGCTATCTGCTTTTCTTGAAGTTGGTCTGAACTTCAATTTACTCCTTAATGAGTGAGCTGCCTAATCCACATTTTTCACATCAGTTTTAGCCACGGTATGCTTCCTTCAAACGTTGAAGAAAAAGGGGAATTAATAGTGGAATCCGAGTTTTCACCCATTAGATCCCCTTCTCATTCACATCTTTCAGTTCAGCAGAAGCGGTGTCCAAGGGAGGCACCTGGAACATGAAACCCGATGCTCTGACTCTCCTAACTTTTACTTCTGCTTACACATAAGTTCCTTTTATATGTTCGAAGCACCAGGAGCCTAATAACACTCTCCCTGAGGCTGAAGGCTAATCTAGGATACTGATCTCTCAAAAATGGCAAAATGCTTCTATTGTTTCCTTTGGGATCCAAATGAACCACATAAATGTCACCATCACCTTTGGTCACCTTGATGTCTTGCTTGTTTAACCATGTACATGCTACACAGCCTTTATATGCCTTTTTAGACAGTTGTTAGACCAATTATATGCTAAAAGACAATGAGTTTCAGCCTTGAGTGAAAATAACTGTGTGATGGCCTGTTAACTCAGTAATGCACCAGTAACTACAGGGGTTTTGTGTTTTTCTGCCAGTGCCAAGGCACAAAATCATTCGGTAGGTTTTCAGCAACGATATACATGGACAAAGTAAGAGAGAACTCTACTGCGAATCCTGGATGGATTTCAAAAAAAGAAACTAGTGCCTTCATGAGCTTTAATGCAAAATACATATAAAATGGACAGATAAACATTTAATAAGTTACACGGTTCTAGATCTTACTGCATAAGAAAATTTACAGCTAGACAAAGAAAATGTCATCTCACATCTATTTACCTTTTCAGATTGCAAGTTCTGAACATGTCACAGACACTAAATTAAGCAGCTGAATAATGAGTATTAGAATTTGTGCAGTTTTCAGTCTACTTCCACCTACTAAAACTCCAGCAAGGCAGGTTACAATGACTTCCAGGCCTGACTTCAAACCAGGCAGATAATCGGTGAGCCTCTGAAGAACATTTTCTGCAAGGATCTCTTACTTTGTTCTCATTATTTGAGCAAGACCTGTATCTGGTATGAAACCAGTGATTTGGGTTTTAATGAACAGCTGACTCCATTTTAGGGGACTCAGGGAGTTCCATGGACAGACTTAATTATGCCCTACCAATATAAGTTTTTAATAGGTCATTCTCTGCAAAAGGAGGATAGATAGCACAATGTTATAGAGTGTGGACTGGGGTGAAGGTCAGATGTGTAAAACCCGGCCCTGTTCTACACCATCTGTGGGAGATACATTCACTGCCTCCAATACACCTTAACTCACACAGTCACTGTAAGTCTCCAATAAGTTTTAAGTATCCAGCACTTAGCAGGTACTCAATGAATTTATTAGGTGGTTTTGCCTATATATTCTCCAACCTTTCTGTAACTTAACAGGAACCCTTTAGGAGGGTTAAGATCCCCTTATGAAATGTGACATTGAATTATGCAGAAAACAAAGCGTACACACAATAACTGAGACCCATAAAACTGACAAAAGCACAACACACATTTGGGTGCAAGCCAGATGGCTGCTCAGGGAACTGGCACCACTGCATTCCTGCAGGTAAAATGGCACAGCTAGATAATTCCATTCACACTGAGCTCTAAGACATAACTCAGATCAAGGGAAAAGAAAATGAGATGCAAAAAGATTAAAAACTGTTGCAATTTCAACATTCAACAATAGGTTAGCTATGAAGCCAAAATATGACTAACTCCTACTTTAACACTCTATCCTAAATATGCTGGGCTGAGTCTGACAGGGTGGTAATGGCAGCTGCATAGATTAGTGATTCACAAAGGAGGAACAATTGCTGAGATTTTAGCATTTAAAAATAAACTCTGAAAGAGATGCAATGTAGCGTGCTAGTTCTTTGTGGTCCAGAGATTTTAGCTCTCTTAGCGCTTAGCTTTTTACTCTTAGCTTTCCCATTTAATAGTTAACTTGTTTCTTCAAATTCTTTGCAGGGTAGTTTTCAATTTCCTCAGCCTCTTGACCTGATTCCATGTTAGGAATCAAATTGAATGTTCCGAAGTAAACTGGGGGAGAGATGAGTGTGAATCTGTGTACAAATATCCCAGGTTCTAGGGGCTGGGCATGCTTGTCACTGTGCTGCTTTCGTTCTTATCCCAGCAAAGGATGTCTGAAAGGTAGTTTTAAAAATGCTCTAATTGCAAGAAAGTCCCAACCTCATGGTGCTCTTATTTGCATACTTCATCCTAAGTTCACCTAGTACCTCAATCCCTTTCCTCCAGCTTCCCTAGTTTGCATTGTTTTTCTTCTTTTTCACCCAATCAAGACTGTGTGGGTAATTCATCATGTTCTTTTTAAACGACTTAGGGCCCCACTACTTTCTATTGCTTGCTTTATGCTGATCTCTTTCATTCATTTTGATGTCTGATTGATCTCTGCAGCCCAAATTCTGCAGAAACAACTTTAGTTAAATGATTATAAATCCCTTTGCTATAACAATACATTTTGTGTAATCACAATGAACTTAATTCCGAATAACAAATTCTCTTTTTCACAGCAGAATGATTTTTGGATTTGATGTCAACATTTCATTTACCTAAGGCAGCTAAGCATTTCTTAAAGCTCTGGCTTTATACACATATGAAATCTTATTTTATGCTTATCTCTTCTGTTAAATGCTTCTTATAAGCGGAAATATATATACATATATACCAATATATACATATACACATATTTTCTCCCTTGAAGCACCTTCTCCAGAACACCTCCAGAGGCCAACTACAGAAAAGGCACAACTTGTAGCAGTTGGTTGTTCCTAATAGGACCAAACCATTAAACCTTTTATGCATGTCACCTGCTACCTGGAACATGTATTCCATCACCTCAGAATGGCAGTGCCATTCTGACTCTTTAGGACTTGGCTCAGGGAGAGAGGACACTGGTTCTCTACTTCCTTTTCTCACCACACATCAAACTGCTGACCTTCCATCCCTTTCCCTAGACTCTGAGCTTACTGAAGGGGGAGACCACTCACCTTTGTCTACAGCAGTGAGAAGAACTGCAGGCAAACTACGGTAATCAATCAAAGCCATTGGAATATAATATATACTATTTCAGAATCAAGGAACTGCAACAGGGGTGGAGCTACAAATTACCATAAAGTATTTATGGACCATCCTAAGGTGGTTTCTAGTTTTAAGATACGTAGTTTTCCATTCTCAGAGCCTTGGAGCTCACTAGCAGAATCATGGCTAGCAGAGGTATGTCAAGGAGCTTGCAACACTTTGAGGAGATAGGCAACGGCATGGCCAAAAGAAGCAGAGACTCCTCAGTGAAAGCATACCAATGTTAAATAGAAAGGGGAACATGGTGAATTATAGTTATAGTATCTCTTCCATTTGCTCCTTCTCTCAAGCTTCAAGGTTTGTCATAAGCTGCCAAAGAGCCAGGCTATAAATACTGACAATATTTAATTCTCTGATGGCACAAGGAAGCCAAAGCAAGCTTTTAGAGGACTTGCTACAACATATACCAGGGTCGGACTGTCTTCGGCCCAGGCCCTTCATTCTCTTCACTTACCTCAATGCTGAAGTGAAATATTTTACACACAAACCAAGTAGAACTTCTGGCGAGACAACTAACTCAGAAGTAGAGAACATTTACTATTACCATTAACTGTTTTATGTGCTGTGTTGATAGTTTGTGGTTATGGGAGCATTCTCAAGGGGGAAGTGGGCCAAATCAGACAACGGTCACAACAAGCCACCCCCTGAACTTCATCTGCAGAGTTCTGACACCTTAGGACAGAAGGGTCCCCTTTTATCAACACAGCAGAGATATCCCTATACTGGCTGAACCATTGCTACCTCTGTAGGACTTGCATCCTCTGAGCTCCACCCTCTGACAGCAAAGCCCTAGGATGAGTAGGCAGTGTTCTCTCTTTTCATTTACCAAGTGTTGTGGTGCTTCAAGATGCTCTTAACACCAGCTTTGCTCTCCGTCTTCAATAGGGATACCCATGTACCAAATCATTAACTAAATTCCATATAACACTTTACAAGCTTTATTGGTTACTGCATTGTGTTCTGCCCTTCCCCTTTACACACATACATTCTAACAGGCATTTTCAAACATTCCCATCATAAATGAGAACCAAAAAGACAAAAACATGTATTTTTTTCAAAGGTGATTCCCTACCCCACCCCACCCCCGCCAAACAGGACCTGGCCACTATGCAAACTAATTAAACCAACTACTATGGGGGAAAAAAAGCTTTTAAAATGAAAACAAGTACACCAGTTAAAACTATTGTTATGAATTATCATAACAAAAAAATATTTAGGGATATTTTTCAACATTGCTGAAAAACATTTTAAGAATGTTTCCAAAGAAATGATTTGTTGGCTTTCAGAAATGCATCTCATCTGAAATAGGATTAATAAACATTTACTTTTCCTAATCCCCTCCACAAAAAATAAAGACAAGATGAAATAATTTGGGTTTCATGTAGAAATCTGGAATGCTATCAAACACAGCTTGGACTAAATCAGAAAATGATTCACAAAGATTTTATTCTCAACTTCACAACAATATAATTATGATTCTTTTCATACCTTCAGAATCCAGACCTCCTACTGGAATAAAAATAAAAGCTAAACCTGTTTTAGAAATAGAGCTCTCATTTATGTTCTCAAAAATAGGTACTCAAGCTTTGCTTGTTTCCAGTAAATGACAGCTATGACTGAATGTCTTTGCTTTTCTGCTTTGAAAGTTACACTCTTAGGAATACATTTCTAGCACTCAATACTGAAGATACAACATTTTCTTTGTTTTTGTTAGTGGTTGTGATAATTACTAGAAACATTTAGCAAAAAAAAAATCTCATAAAAGTATTAGAATGATCAAATGAAGACTGTAAATACACATAAAAGCTTAGAAAAGATTAAATGTCACTGCATGCTCCAAGTATAATCATTGTTAGAAGAAACGGATTCAGCAAGTGTGGAGTGGACCCTGTACATATTGGGCAGCTTGACTCGGTGCTTAGAACTGCCCTTCTGAGCTCCCATTCAAGTGAAGAGGATGGATGAGGGACTTTCAGAAGAGGGAGACTTCCATTTTGTTTTTGTTTAACAGGGTAGTTGGAGGAAGTGTGCCTGGTATTTTGAGCCTGGGTGAACTGAATGGAGTGATGTCTGGGGAGAGATATCTACACACAGAGAATTATAAGTGTGAAGGCTCTGAGGTATGGCTGTACTTAAAATGTTCCAGAGGCTTCAGGAAGTGAAGTAAATACTCAATGGGCAAGAGAGGGGATGGGGGGTCAAGTTGGCAAACCATTTAAGCCTTAGAGACATGATCAGAACTCTGAAGTTGGAGCTTAAGTAAATGGGAAGCCACTGAGGGTTTCAAAAGGAGGAAAAAATGACATCCCATATGCGTCTTTAAAAAGTTACTCTGGAATCCACATGAAGAGTAGCTTGTGTGTATGTGTATATGTATGTGTGTATTTTTTCCACCTAACTCCTCTCCGTTTGCTCTCTGACCATGGAAATTATTCACTGACAATACCACTGTCCTCTTCAAACCCAGGGTCTGTTCCCTTACTGACTACAAACCGTTAGTCCCATTCAGACCCTGCCCCATCCTTTAGGTCTCCCTAAATATTCCCTGGATCCCATGGGAAGCCCTTCTTGTGCTCTGCCCTGGACTCTGCACACTGTTTTGTACACCTTTCTGTCTTGAGTGCTGATTTCCATAACTTTCTTCCCATCAGACTCTGAGCTGTCTGAAGGAAGTGATCCTCTGTGTTTCCTGTGGCTACCACATAGCAGGTAGGCTGATACCCTGTGGGAGGTCTGAATGGAGTTCTGAGCTCCTGTCTTTGACCAAAACTACCCTGGGCATTTGGAAAGCGAATCAGAGAAAAGTTCTCTCTGTGTCCCCTTTTCGTCGCCATTATGCATTTCAAGTACGTTTTCAAGGCAAATCCTAGAAGAATATTCATTTGGTGACTTGTAATAAAAGATGAAAGTCGCTAAATGAGCAAGTTCATAAAAACATTGCTCATTTATCTGTAATGCCATAGATGTCAGTATAAGCCCAGCGCAAAGAGTGAGGAGAACAGAAAGGGAGAGTTAACAAGACCCCACGATGTGTTTGTGGAGATCCCAGCAGAACTGAGGTCTGGAGGCAAGGACGAGCAGCTGATAGAGAACTGATGGCAAAAGGCAAATCAAGCAGTGCTAACTGTAGTGCGGGATCTGAAATGGGAATCATGCAACCTAGCTTTAGTTTCAGAGGGATCTCTGTGGCAGTGGTATGATTGATCGCAAGAAAGAGAGCCAGTCAAGCAGCCAGGGGGCCTTTGGGATGCTGCAACAGTGATCTGTGTAAGATGGGGCAAGAGGGCAGATGACACAGGGGAGAAAAGCAACATAGAGGAGAGGGCATATATCTGGTATAGGGAGGGGGACAGACAGGGCACCAGGGGTGTCTTCAGATGGGCTGGGAAACCATGTTTCCTCCAGTTGGACCAGAAGGTGATGGACAAATGTAGGGTAGAGTGATGGTTTCACTAGTGAATGTGCTGCAGCTGAGGGTGTGGTGGACCAGGTAGAGCTGTCCAACAGGGAGTGAGTAGCACAGTCCTTTGAACACCTCAGTGTGGGCAAAATAACTACTTTGCCATGGAGTGCAAAGTAAATGATGCCCAAAATGGAGGTGATATCTAAAGAGCATGAAGAGAAGTGTAAAGTGCCACAGAAGGATTCTGAGGAGTTCCTAAGAGAACCTCTAAAGGACCAACTCAAAGGGTGCCAGCATCCCACCTGGGCATTTGAGTCCCAGCTGCTCCACTTCCAATCCAGCTCCCTGTTCATGGCCTGGAAAAGCAGCAGCAAACTGCCTGAGCACATGGGCCCCTACTGCCTATATGGGGCAGCTCTATAAAGCTCCTTGCTTTGGCCACTAAGATGGTGAATGAGCATATGAAAGATCAATCTCTCTCTCTCTCTCTCTCTCTCTTTCTTTCTATGTCTGTAGCTCTGACTTTCAAATAAGTAATTAAATTTTTATATATGGGTATATATATATGTGCATACACACACATATATACACACATATATGTATATATATAAAATATATGTGCGTATATGTGTGTGTGTGTGTGTGTGTGTGTGTGAGAGAGAGAGAGAGAGAGAGAGAGAGAGTGTGTATTTTTTCCCTGTCCCAAGCTGGGCAGGGGTGATGCATTCATGGGCAAGGAAGCCTGGGAAATGCAGCCTGTCACTCAGCTGCCATGCATCCAGATAAAGCCCAGAGACCACTAGTGCAAGCCAGAAGAAAGGGAAGAGGTACTACAAGCAAGCACAGTGAGGGGCAGGGGTTGCTTTCTCTTAAGTCCTTTGCCGAAATCCGGCTGGCAGTGATCAAGGCAGTTGGAACATCACCGCGGTCTCCCTCGGCATTCCTTAGGAACCTGAGATGAGGAGCAGAGGGGCGGCTCTGCACAGGCTCTGCACAGCAGATGCAGACGTCCCAAGCACCATTCCACCTGCTGTAACAAATGACTCTCCCACAAGTACATTTTTTGTGAGTTTGTTCAAATAAAAGTATCCAGTGAAAAACACCTACTGCTAATTCTCATCTAAAATTCAAAGCTAATTTTCCCACTGAGAGAAGAAACAAAGTAGAAAGGCAAAAATATGGTCTTGAGCCTGTAGAAAGCCTTAAGATGAAATTTCTAATGAGAAGTTTGAGGCATCATTTATTTTCCTCTATCAGAAATTCCAGCTGAGGAGGAAAAAAAACTCTGGAAGAAAAGAGAAAGAATTTGCTACACATAAGCCTAATGTTTTGAAAACCAATGCACAAAAATAATCCAAAGCCAGTCAGACTTCAGTGCCAATGCCTCAACAGTAGAGCAACAGCAAAAGGAAAAGATGGAGTTTTCTCCAAATAGACATTGTGTTCCAGAAAAATATGGATTGGATTTGCATGCTTGGCATCATTTTGCCTCAGAAATGAAGCATTTCGGGTGCTTTTGGAGGCATCTCTTAGACGTCACCTGAGTTGGTTCTGTTTCTATTATTCCACATTGATGCACCACTGCTCACTTCCCACTGTTTACTAGACAATTTATGATCATCCATATTCATTGCAGCTGTGCAACCAAACCATTGCATGGCACACCTCCCTGTAACAGAACTCCCAGAGGAAACAAAATGAGGTGCAAATCTTCCAGTTCTACGCTCTTACACAAAGCTGCGCCATTTAACAACCACACTACCATTCCACACAGATTTGCAGATCTCAGAGTGAGGACAGTGGATACTGCTTTAAAAACTAACAAACGATAAAGAATAAAGGATGACAAAGAGTAAAGGAGAATGAACAAAAGGCAGAGAAAAATGAAGAAGGCATCACCTTTCGAATCCAGCCGAAGGCAATGCATTGAGGTCAGAAAAGGGATGAAGCTCACCTGCTTTAGAGACACTGAGTGCCCAACTAAAAGTTCCATGATTGTAAGACTGGGCCATCAACTCAGATACACCCAGGTCTAATTTTAGTTCCACTGGTGATGTGACTTCAAGCGGTTACTCTGAAGGTCTGTTTCTATAAACCAAGCTTACAGGCTTTACACACTACACTCACTTCAAACCCTGAGTCAGTAACCTGCAGTGACCTCGTAGCACTGCCTGTGAACACATTAGAGCTTTTACTTGCAATGTGGATACAGGCAACCATGCAAAATAAGCCGGGATGATTGGCATCTCTCAGAATTGAGTCATTAGATAATAATAAGTAACTGCCTTATTTGTCATTCTTTTCTCTATCAGAAATGCTATCACTTTGAAAGAGCCAAAGAAATCAATAAAAACCACATTTGGGTAACCTCGTGTACTGGTTTTTGGCAGATTGTGAGCAGAAAACATGTTACCTTTGCTGAATGCTCCATGGTGACCACCACTTTGGTTTTGGCACTGGACACCAAATCCATAGCACCACCCATTCCTTTCACCATCTTCCCCTACAAAACAGAAACAACAGTTTGTAAATCATCTTGTAAGACTAAGCCCCTGGAATAATTCACAAAAAAACTCATTTGCCTTCAATGCTTAATATTGTAAAGTAAGTCTGGTGTGCTAATATTTTGTGTTATAGAAAAACCTATTATTTTATGATAGGAGGATAAAGTTCAGGATGATATAACTTCTATCAAGTGAGGCTCACATGGTTTTGTCAATGACATATTTGCAATAAGACAACCACTGGGTGAAACAAAAAATTAACAACCTTTCCAGAGTTCTGGTACATTATTACCATTCCAAAAATATCAAATCAAATCCAGATACCTCTGACATTCATTCCTTTTTTAAAACACATAATTGACACCACTGAGTCTTCAATTACGTACAACCTAAGGCACTCTCTTGGATTTCTTACAGAATTAAGTGCCATTAGGTAGTAGGATGAGGCACTAATGGTGTTTCTCTAGCGATGATTAATACAAAAGGTGTATCTAACACCTGGCTTTGAACTTGCTCTTGAAAAAATAAAAAATGTAAAACATATTCCTGTTAAGCAAAAGCAGGAAATAGACAGAGATTTCAGGATCCTTTCAATATTATCTTTCTATTTCTGCTCAGCTGTCCAGCCCCTCATTCATTATACACTTGCCAACCACCTTCTATGCTTCACATACTCAAAAATTCCCACTGTCTATTCTGTCTCCTAGTTACAGAGTTTTAGAAAAGCAAATGCTTCCAGAGGTGATGAAATAAATTCTTCCTCAAGTACAGTGAAGGGGAATATCTTCTAACTTTACAATCTCCTTAAAGAATTTTTTTGGTTCAAGTCCTCTTGATGATTTGATGGTATACTCTTAAAAGGTTCACAGCTCACTTCCTATAATTTCAGAGCTACATGGAGAGTAGAAAATACAGCCTCAACCTCAGGCTTTGAAACACGATCTTGTATGCCATTATTTCAGAGATGATTTAGAAGTCAATGCAATATACAGCGTGAACATTAACTAGATAAGTGGCATATAGGTAAGAAGTAGATAGCCACAATATCTTGGTGGTTTGGAGCCTACCACCAGATAAGACAGGCTTCAGTGGCCATGGGTGAAGGCGTGCCAGGCAGTAAGCAGTGAGGGAACAGAATGAGCCTGATTTCAGATAGGGAAGTCTGTGCTGAAGCAGTATATGCATGTGAAAAGCAGCGATTTTAAACTTGTGTAAACAATGTCTTCATCTTTAGTCAACTGCAACTTTAATCATTTGGGCATCAAGTCACTATTTCTGCACAATGCATTGACATTTTTATGATATGAAGTATGGATTAGGAAGAGATGGAAGCAATGAATATCATAAACTCTAATATTAAATTATGAGTTTTAGAACATCCAAAGACATTCACCTGCTCCATTACAACACATCACAACTTGTAATGCTATCAATATGCAGACAGCCTCAGCTTCCACATACAGCACCCTTGGGCAAAGGCTATAGGGGGTTAGTGAGTATGTTAAAAAATTTCTTGATTTAAAATATGCTACAGGCAACTCTTGTCCCCTCAGTGATTACATAGGTAAAAACTTAAAACAGCTTTGTAACAGGAAGCTTGTCTGATTTAGGTAAATCTAATGTAAACATTTAAATCACAGGAACTTAAAAAATATTCATAAAGTGCCTACTGGGCACAAGATATTGCGCTGGCAGGAATATGAGGTATTATAAAACATGATGGAAAAACCACTTTCTTTACATTAAATATTTTTGCTTGTCTCAATAGAAATGAAAAGCCTTCATCACTTCATCACTCATTCAAAGGGTCATATGTCTTAGCTGCATATTATAGATACTGAAACATCCAAAGCTCTCTTATGATACTTCAGTATGTGTTTCCAAGATCAAGAAATGCAGAAATCCAGCAATCTGGCTTGTTAATCCACCATGAAGCAGGGACAAAACACCCAAAGTACTAAGTAATGTTTATAGAAATGTTCATTTATATTATCATTCAATAAGTCTAACTACTGAATGCTGAGTATAAACTTGGAGTCAGGGTGTATACTCAAAAGCTCACTGTATGGGGAAAGAAAAGCATGCAGGGAAACTTGGACAAAACTTCCTTCCCCTATAACAGGGATTCAGGGATTCATTTCTTCCTCATTCCCAAAGTACCTTTTCCCCATACCCTCACATTACACAATATATAATGTGACCACAGTGAATTGTAGCTTTACACTTTCTTCCTTCCTTCCTTTTCTCCCTCTCCTTCCATTAGAAGTATCTGTATAAGTAAATTAAACTAATATAGGAATGTTCAAGTTCTAGAAAAACACCGGGGAGGCAACTGCTAAATACCTGGGGAAACAAGGACGGAAGGATGAGGTTCAGGACAGGGTTCACAATGAGAGAGTTTCCAGCCAGCTTGCCAGGTTGACAGAGCAATACTGCAAAGCGAAGAACAACAGAATCTCCTGATGGAAATCTTCGTGGCAGCTCAACAGGCAAGCCTTCAAACATTTGGTTTTCATTACATTGGAAACAAAAGAAAATGTTTCTTCAGTTTCCAAGGGATTTCTTCAGATGTCCAAAGATTGATTCCAAAATCAATTACTAGTGGAAGATAAATCATTCTGGCCACACCAGTAGACAAAAAAAATGGTGTCCCATAGGGCACTCACTGTGATGTGAGTGAGCCGTTTCATCACTCTTCGTGCCACCTTAGCAGATCCTAGAGATCTTTCGAGATCTTACTGCTGACATTGCCCGTCTCTCCATTACTGTCAGGTGTAGCCATGTGCCTAAGTTCCAGTGTTCTAAAGGAAGACAACTGTGATTTCTCAAACTCTGATCTATAAGAATCTGTAACACGTGATCTTTTGTGTTCTTTCACCTTCTGCAATCTCGATGTCAACATCGGCTGAATCTCCCTTGGTCTGGGTCTTTAACTGACTACACATAGCAAGGCTTAATCAGATCTGCCTTGAACTACTTAATGTGTGTTATAAATAAACATAAAGGGTGCAATGCCACTGGTACTGGAAGACTTATCTGTTACAGTAACTAGTCACTGCTAAAATGATTTGGTATTCAACTGAAACAGAAGGAAGGGATATAATTAAAAGTGGGGAATGAAAACTCAACACTACAGCAGTAAAGCAAGGAGGGTATTGGGGGACAGGGACACTTTACTGTTGCTCCTTGAGGTCAGTGACTAGATGTAAATATTCTTCTAAGCACCATGATTTTCTGTCTGCCTACATGTGCCACACTTTGCAGAGGCACAGTATACTTGCTAAGTAGCTGAATTTGTGAGAGAGTGAGATGAGAGACAGCATCACCAGTTCAAGGAACAATGGAAATAGATAGACTTAAGAGTTATCTTTATCTTTCTCCCCAGACCCAACATACTATTCAACATGCAAACTGAGAGACTGGGAAAACAGGAAGGTTTCCTTTAAATAAGTCACAAGAGGGGTGGTGATACAGAGGGGAGGGGGCCTATCAAGAAGAAGGGTGTCTAGGCCAGCGTGACACAAGCAGGCTTTCTCTAAAATCTCACCAGCAAACACATACCTTGCATAGTGCAACTTTAGCTCTGTAATATATTCTATCTCGCATGATGGACAGATGTGCGCTGGGCGCTCATTTCTCAATCGACTCATCCCTTGTGCAGTAAAGGACTGACCCTCTTATCAAGTACAGAGAGAATACTGCAATACAATGAATGAGAAATGCTGCCTGTCTACGACACCAGTACTCCACGACTTTCCCGACTTAACACTGATTCAAGTATTACCCTCAATACACAAATATGTACCAAGAACCAACATGAGAATCAGAGAAGGTGAATATCACCATCTATCTTTTTTCTAGAAGACAGATTTAAATTAAAACCAGCATTTTCAACATATTCACATACTCTGATCCCATTTCCTAATGTAAAATACAAAGTAAATAAAGTGAAACTCTTAAGGCAATAGCATTAAAAACCCAGTACATTAAAGTACAAATATTAAAATGCACTCACAGAGAAAAAAACATTAATTCAAATTCTAAACATGACCTTCAGTGATATTTTTAAGGATTTTACAAAAATATAAAATGGATTCATTTGAACACTTCTGTGAAATGCTATTTAAAATATAAAACACACTGACAATCATTCTTGCCACCACTTTTATCTTTAGTACAAAGCGCAATGACTCATTTCCAGAAATTTGTTACCTTCAAGTATTCTAGTCTTCAGCGAGAAACAATTTGTAATATATAGAAACAATGTTAGAGCATTTTCAAGTAATGCTATGTGCCACAGTGGAAAATGTGAATAGAAGTAAAAAAGGAAAGATAACTGTGGAGTGATTTATTAATAAAACTAGGGCTTGTGGCTCCATATTAAACCCTAGGACATCAAGTCCCACCTTGACCCAAATATAAGCCTGTTTATTTCTGGCTTCCTCATTAGGAAGCCTGAGAAAGAAAGTGCCTCTACACATGTTCCTTACTAGAGTCAAAGAAACTAAGAAGGATATCAGTAGCATTCCTTTAAACAAAAAACAAGTCCTAATTCCTTTCTTTGAGGAGAATAAAAGATGGACAACTTGCCTTAGTGTTGTGGCGATACCTCAATCATAGGATATTTCTTCTCTTCTGTTTTACACATTTGGTGTCAAAACAAAAACTAAGGGTCAATACCAACATGGTGGAGCCTCCGTTTGTGTCACTGGCATCCCACCCGGACTGAAACCCCGTGGCTCTTCAACAGTTAATGAAGAAGTGGGCCCCTTAGGGGTTAACCACACTCCTGAACGCATCCACTGCAGGTGTTTTGCACTTGTTCCATAAGGCTCTTGAATGATGTGTTTCCATGATGCGATCCTGTGCTGGATCTGCCTGTTCCTCTGGAGACCACGTTCCTTTCTAGCATCTTCTTCCCCATGTCTCCTCTGGAAATTAGCCACACGAAGCACTACGGCCTTGGTCTACTGCTCTGGTCTCCTATGGTTCTACTCTCTGGATACAAACAGCACTATCTCTGATGACACCTTAAAAAGGTACTTCTAGCTCACCTCTCTTCTAAGTCTCAGTTACTTCAAAAGCTTGTCAGTTACACCTTGGCACCAGCCCCTTTGCTGATGGCTCGAATCCTTCTGTCTTATTCCTGGGCTCTTAGTTTGGCTGCATTTTCCAATATTCCTGGATGTGAGGTTAGGTCTCATGCATTAGCTGAGGCCCAGGGAAAGTGGGTAAAAGTGATAGATGAACACTGCACTTCTGGGGCTGGGCCATAAAGTCTTCCAAGAACAATCCTGTATGTGCTCTGGCTTTCTGCAAATTCCAAGGTGACCACAATACAGCAATGAGACAGAAGGAATCCTTCCCTGGATTACTGCACAGAACAGAGCTGCCTGCCAACCAGGGGTGCTCATTTTTGTTCTGAGTGAATGAAAAATTAAAACTTCTATTAGACTATGCTAATTAACATGTGTCTCAGCTCAGTATGAGCCAAGCTAAATTAAGCCTGTTTACCAAGGTAAATTTCTTCCACCTGTTAATTTCCTACCTTAGTTAATGGATCATTGTCCCCAAGATCCAAATCAGAAACCTTATTTCATGCCTGTTCTCCATAATCTACATTCAATCAATCATCACTGAGAATTTCGGTTTTCCCAGTATTTCTTATCCGTCCCCTTCCTAGCTAGGACCTCATGATTTGTTCGTAGAGAGTAGCAATAACCACCTCACTCTGTCCACTCTTGCCCCTCCAAGGTCTGTCCAACTCACAGCCTCAAAAATAATCTCTCTCTTAAAACCTTTTAGGGTCCTGACCCCTACACTCCTGATTTACATACACCCCTGTTCCAGCTGCTGTGCCAGGAATGGTGAAGTGCACACACACAGAATATAGCTTCACACGCTCAATTAAGGTTCCACCCACACCCCATCAAGGGAACTGTGGCTTATTCTTTATGTTGAGACATGATCATTCCTCCCAGGAAATGTTCACAGACCTCTGTCCCAGTGCATCCAGAAGTCTAGAACAGGACTCTCTCCTGGGTACTTTCACAGAATCCTTGCACATTCCCACTTTAGAATGTATCACACTGCCTGCATTAAGATCAGGATTGGTAATCCATTGGCAGATACAGGTAGTTGTCACTGAAATTCTTCCTCATATGAAGTAATAACATATCCTCTCTCTAGATGTCTCCACAATCTACCATCTGTTCTGTCGCAGCTGTTCTTATTAATTGGTGCCTGAACCTTACCTCCTTGTTTAAGATCAGCTGTCATGCAGGTACAGTATTGTCCTGCTCCAAAGAGTGATGGCTCAATTGGATAAACCTCCATCTGAATGCACCAGCATTTCATGGGTGCCAGTTTGTGTCACAGCTGTTCCACTTCCAATCCAGCTCCCCGCTTAAGGTCTGGGAAAGCAGTGAAGCATGGAACAAATCCTTGGAATCCTGTACTCATGTGGGAGACTCAGAAGAGGCTCCTGGTTCCTGATTTTGGATCAGCTCAGCTCTGATTGTTATGGCCATTTGGGGAGCAAACCAGAAGATGGAAGATCTTTCTCTCTCTGCCTCTCCTCCTTTCTGTAAATCTGTTTTCCAATAAACATAAACAAATGTTCCTTTTATTTTTTAAGAGTATAAGCCCTTGGGCCCGATGCGATAGCCTAGTGGCTAAGTCCTCTCCTTCATGCCCAGGATCCCCTATGGGCACCGGTTCTAATCCTCGCAGCCCCGCTTCCCATCCAGCTCCCTGCTTGTGGCCTGGGAAAGCAGTACAGGATGGCCCAAAGCCTTGGGACCCTGCACCTGTGTGGGAGACCGGGAAGAAGTTCCTGGCTCCTGGCTTCAGATTGGCTCAGCTCCACCCATTGCGGCTGCTTGGGGAGTGACCCATTGGATGGAAGATCTTCCTCTCTGTCTGTCCTCCTCTCTGTATATCTGCCTTTCCAATAAAAATAAATAAATCTTTTTTAAAAAAAAGAGTATAAGCCCTTAATCTTTCATGGTCATCTGCAATCCATGAAATCAATGCAGTAAGTGACCCAGAGCAGACATTTTCCAGTGTTTATTTAAAGAAACTGAATTCCAGGATGGATGCTAGTGGCAGCTTGAGACGTTTGTGCCCCATATTAGAGCTCAGGGGTTCAAGTCCTAGCTCCGCTGCTGACTCTAGCTGCCTGCTGCCACACAGCCTGGTAGGTAGGAGGTGAGAGTCAGATGCTGGGCCACTAACATGAGCACAGCTTGGCCATTCCTGATTTGCAAAGGCATTTGAGGAATCAACCAGTAGATGGAAGATCTCTATTTTCTCACTCTGCCTTTCAAAAAATTATATATATATACATATAAAGCAGATATTGAAAGCATCCTCACTTTTTAAATTACTGCAGAATTCTTTCTAAAGGTAAAAAAAATTGTTCCTAAAAAATGTAGCATCATAAAGAAAAATAAAGTTGCACACGTGTGTGATAATCAAAGTGTGGAATTTACCCACAGAGAAACGGAGAGCAACACCAAAACAAATACAATCTGATGCGACAGGAGGCAATGGGAAGGGACAGAGAAGGAGGAGGGGCATCCCAACCACGGCTGGCCCAGGTCGTGACTGTGGGTTGACTTCTTCCTCTTCCTCATCTACATCTGGAAACTACAAATGTCCAAAGACAAAGAGCAAATGGAACTGAGAAAGGACAAAGAGGAGAAGCGACTCAGCGGAGTGTGCTTGAGGAAGGCCAGGACGATGGACAGGAGCAGTGAGTTGTCTGCACTTGGCCCCTGGGTGCTGCCTGCACCATCTCCTCTCACACGTTCCTCCTGTGCACAGCTCAGCAGCGCGGGCGGGACAGGCTATCTCAGGTCTCCCTGACCATCAGCTCCAGGGCCTGCAGCCTGGCCTCTGAATGCACTCAACAGAAGAGAGATGAGCTAGGCCTACAGAGGTGACAAAACCAGATGTAAAAGGAAAAATTTCCCTGCAGGAAATAGCAAAGCTGAAAATGTAAACACTTCCTGGATTGAAGTGGAGGTCAAGGTGGAATGGAGAATATGAACTTTGAAACAGATTCTAATTAAGGACCTTTCATTCATTCTCTTCAGTGCTGAGCGCTAAGTAAATGTTATTTAAGAAATAGTTCAACTACACTAGATTTCTAGGGCTTTTTTTAAAGGAGGAAGAAAATCATTTTTAAGATGCCCAACAAAAAGATTTAGAATATCTGGTACTTCAACCATTGGCCATTAATTAAACACCTACTTAGTACCTTGTGAGGTGTTCTGCACTCTCCCCTTAGACTTGAAAAATCTTCATTTTTGAATAGCTTGCAGTTACTGAATGCTCTCTTATGTTCCTGAGACTGAATGAATTCCAAACAACACATTCTAAAATCCTAAAGCTGTCACTTTTAATCTCTTTTCTCACACACACAGGGTAAAATCCATTTCCCTTAGAAGGACAAGGAACAAATTTTATTAGAACTATTTATAATAGAACCACTAGAATATGTCAACTTAAACAATATTTTATGATAGTTAAATGTAATAGGTTATTTGAAAATGTATGTTTTTCCTAGTTATATGAAGAATATCTGAAATGGAATTACTTTGTATAGAAACTTGTCAATGTCAGTTGATATCAAAACTATATATATACATCAAAGGTCCCCTAAAATACTGCTCACCACAAACTAACCCAAAGAAACAAAATGATCCTAGCGCAAAAACAACTCATTTTATTACCATGATCAGAGTCTTTATTTATTCATTTGTTATAAGATAGTTCAGGCGAACCACTTATGTAGGTTATAAAATGTCACAAATGTAATAGGGTGGATTCCTAAAGAAATCAATTAACTTCAAATAAGAAAAATGAGTTCTGCTCCTAGCTATTAACCACACTGATATTCTCATTTCATAAAAATGTAAATAACATTCAAAAAGGTTTTCATAGTTCACTTCTGAAGCCTCATCACAAATCAAGAAAAAAATTCTAATGCCTAGAAATTTGATTATCATTATACAAAGGTCAGTAAGTCCACCTTTATGTAGGAAATGAATAAGCACTTTCTAAAAGAGTAAAACCATGGCATCAATCTGCTTGGTTTTTCCTAAGATAGCATCAACAAATAAATAAATGAAACTCTTTGCACTGGTTAACTTCCTCATTACCAAGGCTGCACAGGCTAAAACTCTTATCTGTTTGATGCATTAAGAAAATGGAGAGAGGAAAGAAGAATCTATGGTTTCCTTAGCTGCATTTTGAAGCTAAATTTCAGTTCTCACTGAGACTTCCTAACACCGTGGAGATGTTAGGAATAGCTAAGTGAATTCCCCTTGTTTTATCAGATCTCCTGCCCAAAAAAACACCAAGAGAAAGGGCTTGAACAAGTGCTTCAGAACGGGTACAAGATTTGTTTCCATGTAGAAGGATGAAATATTCACTATGAGCAAGTGAACTGAGCCCATTAAATACACAATAGCACTGGAGATTCTGCTCCTGTACATAATCCAGAAACAGAACCTCTATTCTATTTGAAAACCCAAGGACTTGTTATTTTCTTCCTTCCACCAGATCACTAACAGGAAAGTATCAGAATCAAATGAAATTGCCCTTATATGTCTGCACACTGCCTATAAGCTCAGGAATTTCATTTCCTTGGTTCCACCTAATGTGTTAATGGTGAAGGATGAAAGATCAAGCTCACTATCACAGATTGGTTAAAAAGAAGGTATGCTATTGTTAGAAATTCCCTGGATAATCACCACCAAAATAGCAGCTAAGATACAAATGGAAAGGTAATCATTTTCTGCACTAAAATATGTCAGTCTCCTCAGCGACTCATTCATATGGAATATGAAAGTACTGCACTTTCTTATGCCATTAGGAAGTATGATTCTCGGAAATTTTATCTCCAACAGGGTGTGGGTTGGTTCAGGAGAAGGCAGAAGGTGTGGGAGCCAGCACCATGGGCAGAAGCACGCCTGCCCCATCATCTCCTCCTGCTGTCGGTAAAGCTCTAAAGAGCACAATTACAGAATTATTGTAATTACGCTGCCATCTCTGACAGCTGCATGGGACTTTTTTACAGACAGCATAGTGACTGAAAGAACATTATTAAGAGTACATCAAAATCATTACCAGTATTTTTACCCACAGAAGAAAGGATCAAAAAATAATGTATAAGATGATTTAAAAGTTAAACACACACCACCACTACCACCACCACCCACATACCCTTAAGGCCAACTGGGAAACCACTATGTATACCAAAGATACGTACCTTATTCAGCAGGTACTACAGTGCTGGGGGAACAGCATAAAACCATTCTGATTCTGCACTTAATTAATGATAACTACTATGTTTATTCTGAGATGCCCTCTGCATTCAGCTGATGACCCATAATAATGACTGCTAAGTACCCACTGGGAGTCGACAGCTGTGAATAGTCCTGGCAAACTGACAAGCCCATGGTGATGGATGGGAAAGCCTGCAATGTCTTCTCCCGCGCTAGCCTTATTCTGAAGCATAGGGAGCAAGCGCTTCTCCTCTC
This sequence comes from Ochotona princeps, assembly GCF_030435755.1. Lineage (NCBI taxonomy): Eukaryota > Metazoa > Chordata > Mammalia > Lagomorpha > Ochotonidae > Ochotona > Ochotona princeps. The sequence continues at coordinate 18,382,390 of NC_080854.1, read as the reverse complement.
TGAAGGCACACGTATAACCTCAGATTGGCTGAGAAAGCAATCAGGACCCACATCTTGGATGAGAAGAATCAGGGACCTCCAAGATGGAGTCTGAGTGCATCTTTTTCTATAAGACTGGCCCATCTCTGAGAGCAAATTACAACGCCACTGAGACCCTGTGCCTGGGTCCTACTGTCACAGGCTGTGGAAGGTTTTGGAATAGAAAAATACAGTTTACCCCATGAAGACCCTGAAAATGAAAGTACCTACAAAGAGGTACAAAATCACTTCTTCTCTAGCTGGGGAGAAGTAGCTCAAAATAACTTTTGTAAAAAAAAAAACACATTAACATAATTAACTCTGGGTAAATTTCCACGAAGCTAATAGTTTTGAAAGATATATTACAAGGCAAATTTAGAGAGTATTAATCTCTACCTTGTTCTCTTTGCAATGCAGCTGTGTCAGAGTAATTTCTTAGATTGTAAAAACAAACCAAAACAAAAATGTCTTCAGAAATTAGAAACAGGAAAACCAACTTTGGGTGAAGACCCTGAGGATACAGAAATCAAAATAAAACTTTGTTCATTTCTTGGTAGGCTAGCATTTCCTGTACTTGAATTTCAAAAATGACCTTTCAGGTTTCTGATCTGATGGCTTTAATAATTTTGTTTATAATTACAGAGAGGGGTATTAAACATGGCACAGAGCAGCATTATGTGGGAGCCTAAACTCTGATGACTTCCATGTTCCTTTATATAGGGTTACTGTGAGGCACATCTGCAGCCCAGTGCACCGTCAAGTAGAAGTGGCAGCCACAGCCATTGTGGTGATTTTATTCTGTTTCCTACAGTGATACCGTATGGCACATGTGGCCTCCTGGAACCCACGCCTGGGTGATACTTGCAGGTGGGGCATATTTCATAAAATCTCATTATTTGGGGCCATAAAGTTCCATTTTCTGGACCTGATTATTTTAAAAATTTCTATAAAACACAACTGAGATACAGCTAACACCCTGAGAAATAGCTATTTAGGAGAGAGTCACTTTTTCCCTCTGTTTTCAGTGAATTGGTCTAAAATGGAAAGCTGCTGCTATTTGTTATTAAGAGCCACCTGACTACAGGTTTGTATGAAAGTGCACATTGTCTAACTCTGTCATTGAGAAAGCCTGGGATGATGCTCCAGGAGTAGCAGTGCACCTAGCACCCAGATCTTTACAGTCTAAATACCAGTGTCCAATGTAAGCAACTAGGGCTCTTTAAGATTAAGATAGATGGTTCTAAGGGCAAGGAAAATGGAAGATGAACATTTTACAATAACACAAAGTAAGGAAGGATTGTGTGAAAAGGAGAAAGAATATAAACTTGTTACAGTATAGAAACCCACACAGAAAAACTATCACTGGCCAAAGGCAGCGTAGATAGTACTTCAAAGTAACACAGTACTGCATTACAGCATAAACTATAAAATATGCATGAGAATGGCTTGCTGTAAACAAATGATTTGTTCATTTACTCAATGAATAAACAGGAGAAAAGAGAAAGAGAAACTGAAGATATATTTAATACCTCTTCCTCAAGTGTCCACTTTCACAATAGTTCTAATATTAAAAGTACAGGTTTTCTTCTCACACCAACCAATTCTCCAACTCTCTAGACATCAACTGAGTGTCAAACAACTGAATTCATTTTCAACTCTATTCACATGAAGTTAGCACCTCAGGATATGAGCCGTCTTGTAGGAGCAATCACATTACTAAAGACAGCCGGCCACACAGACACAGTCCTAAGTCCAAGTCACTTGTACTTCTTCTAAATAACCATGGAGTCAGGAAATTCCAACTACCAGGTTCTGTAATTTGCTAAAAGGGCTCACAGAATCAAAGAAGGTATTTTGCTTACTTACTATTACTGGTTTATCATGAAGCATACAACTGAGGAACAACCAAATGAAAGAAGCAGAAGCCAACATGAGGGATAAGGAGTGTAGAAGTTCAATGCCTTCTCCAGGAACAGCAACCTCCCAGAATCTTTGTTTTTACCAGCTCAGAGACTCCTAGAATCCCATTGTTTGGATTTTAAAATTTTCTTGAATTATTCCATGACATAGCTCCATAAACTATAGGATTTCTATTCCTCCCTCCCCAAATCCCTGCTAATCCACTGGGGGTTTTTAATGAAGGTTCCTTACACAACATCCTTGATCAAATCACTGGACATTGTTGGCTGAATTCCTTCCCTAGCCACTCTCCCTTCCCTAAAGATTGCGGTTAGGGCTGAAAACTCCAACCCTCTAATGACATTTTGATCTTCTTGTAAAAATAAAGAAAAGAAATACCAGGGAAAGAAACAAAAAATTTCTAAAAAAAAAAAAAAAAAAAAAACCGAAGGAGAAAGTCAATGTGGTACCTGTCTTATGTGATTATATTAACAATAAAATTATAACAGTAATCCCTTTCACTATAGACTAAAAATGTCCCCTGAAATAAATTTAACCAAGCAAGCGACAGCTCTGTCCAATGAAGATGACAAAATGCAAATGAAAAACAATTGAAGCCACATACAAAAACTAGAATGATGTCCCATATTCATGGATCAGAATGTCCACATTATTTAAAGCAGTCTCTGGATCAATTCCCTGACCTCCATCAAAATACCAATTTCATTCTTCACAGAAATAGAAAAAAAAAATTAAACATTTATATGAAAGCACAAATGACCCTGAATAAGCAAAGCAATCCTGAACAAAAAGGTGGAGGCACAGCATGTTAAATTTTAAGACAGACTATGAGGTATGGTCATCAACACAGCCTGTGACAAGCACAAAACACAGATGAACAGACGGAACAGGCAAACCAGAAACAAATATATGCATCTATGACCAACTGACCTTTGAAGAAATACCAAAAAACAAGTAGTAGAGAAAGGAGAGTACCTTCAGTACATGGTGTCAGGAAAAGTGGATAGGCCTATGCAGATTTAATATTGATCCAAATCTACCCTAACGTCTCACCCTTAACAACAATTAGCTCAGAATGTAACAAGGATCTAAGTGTAAGACATGAAACTGTGAAACTACTAGAAGGAAACAGAGAAAACTTCAAGACATTGACATACTTGATTTTTGGATAAGATCCCAGAAGCACAATCAAAGAAAACACAAATAGAATTATACCAAAATAAGAAAATTCTACAAAGCAAGATATGTAATCAATGGAGTGAATAGACAACCAATAGAATGGGAGGAAATATTTTCAAACTACACATCTGACAAAGCATTCATATTCAAAATATATAAGAATTATTTTTTAAAAGTCAATGACAAAATCAAAGAATACAGTTTAGAAACGAGTCAATGAATCAAACATTTTTCAGAAAAACCTACAAAAGGCCAATGAATACATGAAAAATGCTCAGAATCACTAGTTATCAGTCATATGAAAATCAAAACCACAATCACATATCCTCGCACTCAATTAGAAAGGCTCGTATCAAAAGCAAAATAAAACCAATATTGATGGGAAAGCACAAATGCTTACATATAGTTGGGAAGCAGTTAATACAGTCATTATGGAGGACAGCATGGTGACCCTTCAAAAACAAAAATACATCTACCATATGACTCAATTATTCCACTTCTGGGCATAAAGATGAAATCAGCATGTTAAAGAGATACCTGTACCGCAACGTTCATATATATATATGTGGCATATATTCACAATGGACAATATTTAGTCATAAGACAATGAAATGACATTTGCAGCAAAAAGGGTAGAACTGGAGATAACGTTAATTGGAACTACCCTAGACACACAAATATTGTATATTGTTTCTCATACATGAAAGTTTAAAAAGTGGTCTGAATTTAGAATTCTAACTAAGAGAGTTTTTGAAGGGCCAGGGGAGAGGGACAGAGGGAAATTGGATAATGCGTGGCCCCAATGCAGTCAGATAAAAGCTTCTGGGTATTATAGCACTGGAACAACACAGTTCACAATAATGTAACATATACTGTAAAAATAACGGGAAGAGATGAACTACTAGGTCCCAAAAAGGGGAAAAAAATAAATAAAATGGAAAGAAGCTAGTTCATGGTTGATTTTTTTTAATCTATTTTATTGTATTGCTGACAATCTTTACATAGTTAATTACACTTAAAGGAAAGAGAAGAAAAAAAAAGGTTCAGGGGGATAGGGAAGTGGGTAATGCTATTATGTCAACATTGTTTCCATCATGTATCTGAGGTAAAGGGGGATATTGAGGGAGAAGCCCCACCTGGTTTCCCGCCCACCCCAAGTCCCGGATGTGGGGCATGCTCTGAGATATGTGCTCAAGTGGTGTTAATAGTTCTCCAGTTATGAATCGCTGCCAGTTTCGCTCGATGAGGTCGTCCACTGATTGATATGGTCCATCATAAAGTCTCCGTTTGCCCCATATTTCGCTGCCAACATATAGCTGAGATGATTGGTTAGAGTTCTGAGTCCAGCAGTTCGATTGGGGAGATCTCCCAAGATACTTTGAGGTATTCCCAGATTAGTTTCTTGTATGTTCTAGCAAGCACAGGGCCCGGCACAGTCCATCACCCCGATCAGCTGGTGGTTGCAATTGCTGTGTTGGTTCTGTTTTCAGTCCCGAGTTGCACTGGAACCAATGGGTGTTGCAGTCCAGTCTGGTTTGGCCCTTACATCAACCAGTGGGAGCTGCAGCCTAGTCGGGGTGACCCACAATAACCCCCACCAAGCCCGCCCCCTACTCCGGTTTGCCAGTATGTGTAGCAGACTAGTCCAGTCTGTCCCATATCCCATTTGGCTCTGGTACTTGTCAATGGGTATTAAAGCTTAGTTCTATCTAATCAACTCAACCATCCAGCCCTCACAGATGTTGTTGAGTGCCTCTCTATCTAGCCATCCCAGCCCCCGTCCTAGTTTTCATGCCCTCCCACGGGAGTAGTGACCCAAGAGGGGGGAACCCACTTTTTCCTCCCAGGTCTCTCTGTCCCGGTTTATGCACTCTTTAGGTGGTCCTGTGATTTGACTCGACAGAATTAGTCCCCAGTGCCAGCATCTGCCAGCTGATGCTGCGGCCCTGATCTAGTCCACATGCAGCGCACAGGTGTTGTAGCCTTGCTTAGTCGGGTCTGTCTCTATCCCAGCCCACGCTCTCCAGTGGGAGTAGCTGTCCAGCGAGGGGACCAGCCCCTTAATCCCCCCGCCAGCTCTGCCCCTTCCTTCCTGGATCTCACGTGTGCTGGATGGGTGCTGCATTCATATCCAGTACAGGCAACCATGCCCTGGCATTCCATAATGTGTGCTGGTTTTGTCTCAACCAAACCCGGCCCATCCCACACTCTGTTCTGGTGATCGGATTTGTCAGTGGATGACATGAACTGATTCAGCCTGGTCTGCTCCTGACCCATGCCGAATGAATAAGTAAAATGGAAAGAAGCTAGTTCATGGTTGATTTTTTTTTAGAACGTGGTTGTGTTGCAATATTGCAATGTACGCCATAAGTACATATTTCTATATTAATCAAACTTATAAATAAAAAACAGTATGTTATAAGCAACAAAATAAGATCCTACAACACTTAACATTTGGAAAATTCTAGGAATTTTAGAAGTGCAGTATCCAGCAGTGGGGGCAGTATTTCTTATTTTCGCATTTTCCCTCAGGTGGTAGAACTTAACCTTCCTGCTAGCCTTTGAAAGTGAGCTAAATGTACTGAATCTCATTCAGAACCAAAAAAGAAACAGGCAAAAAAGGTAACTTAGTACTAAACAAACCTGGTGACCACATGTTAACCAAGCAGTAGAGACTAACTTCACCATGTTGACACCTTTTGCTCCCTGGTATAAGAAGGTCATGTGATTGGATTCTTCCCCCAAACTCATAACCCATGTGTAATCATGAGAAAAACATCACACAAATCCACACAGGGACACATTCTAGGAGATGGCCGGCTGGTCTTCTCAAAACTGTAAGTTCAGGGAAAAGAAGGAAGTAGAAACTCACATAGATCAGGGAGGACACGTGACAGCTAAATGAAACGTGCTGTCCTGCAGTGGACCTAGAAACAGTAAAAGGACATTCACGGGGGGAAAAAACTGATGAAATCAAAGTGGAGTCCAAGGTTTAATAAAGAGTAATGTCTCAATGTGTTTCTTAGTTGTGACCAATGCACCATTCATGTTAATACTCCCACCAAACAGTAACGATGGGGTAAATTGCATGGGACGCACATCAATGCCTCCTACTACTCCTAAATTTTGCTGTGAATTCTAAAATAAGATTATATTTAAAAATAACCCACATGTGACTTACTTTTATGGTTTCTCTATGTTTTGTGCAAAACAAATTTAAAACATTTTTAAGTTCTCAGGATCTCCCTCTTTTTAAAGAGCTTTGGGAGAACCCCTTAAAGAGGATTTTAACATATTGGTTACTCATTACTATGTCAATTAATTCCATAATGATGTAAATTTTTGCTGATGGTATGTTGGAGCGTTCAATTGACTGGGATGATACTCTGCTGGCTCTGTCTTCAGACCAGACAGGGTATACCTAAGAAGCCGTTGAACTTGACTGGACAATAAGATGCTGGACTCTATGTTTGGTATATGCTTGCAATGGGGGAATCTCAACTGAACTTGAGCTGTGGTTATGCAACTAGGTGGAGGAATCCACCATGGTGGGAGGGTTTGGGGAGGGGTGGGGAGAACCCAAGTATCTATGTAATTGTGTCGCATAATACAATGTAATTACTGAAGTTAAATAATAAATAATTAAAAAAAAAAAGAGGAAAAAAAATGGACTCCAAAACATGTAAACTAACAATAATATGTAAATGAATCTCTCCTTTGTTGCCAGTCAGGATCTGCTTTTTGTAGTAACTGAACCTTATCACTTTGTAAATTCAACATTTGCTAACTTAGAACACACCAGCAAAACAAAAAGCCATGAATTAGAACATCTGGCTTAAAAAAATACAAAAAATGATTCTGAGACTTGCATTGTGAGATTTTTCGATATTTTTAATATAAATAAATAAATAAATAAATAAATTTCACCACCCAAATGATTGTTCCAATAAGCTCATCCTTATGCCAGACATCTTGCTTTTTGGTACAAATTTTTCTCTTGTCTTTCGTAAATGAAGTATGGTAATTAGGACCTTTTACAAGAATGTTCCTGAGCCATATTAGTATTGGTTTGAAAAAAAAAAAATAAGGAATGCAGATTACTACTTAGTTCTAGAAAAACTAACATACTACCCCTTGTCTTTGGCTAATTTTTTTCACCTTTCTTGTTATCATTTACTTTGTCCATTGTAGGTATCTTTTTAGAAACTCAATTATATGAAAATAATTCCTCATTATGTAAGCTATCTTTCCAGAAAGCAAGTATAACAGGCTTACAAAGAGAGACAAGCTGGGGTAGCAGAGGGAGGGAAGGAGAAACGAAATAAACAGTGCTTGAGAAAGTTAAATACGTCACCCATAGTCACTGAGCAAGTCAGGCAAGCACAAGTACCTGAATCCCCATAGAAAATGGTTCTTATTCTAAAATGTCTAATTTGCTCTGCTATCTTTCTTTCTTAGTATCTCTAATCCACTGGATGGTGTTAATTAATTGCATTAAGAGGCAACCAGCAAGCCTAAAGATGTCCTCTGTATCTTCACTTTAGACAATTTCTAAAAATACAGTCAGATCCTCCAGAACCAAAATTATAGAACTTTCCAATATGCTTGTAAACAAATCATGCATCTTTCACCAACCTGAAAACCATGATTTTAGAAAATTAAACTTACTAAAATCAACATGATTATAAGTTACACTCAGGAAGAAAATAGGTTTGCCGATAAATCTTCCAAGTGTCAGAGTAATAAGCTTACTTCTCACAAAGTTTGGGCAGTAAGAAAAACGTCTTTACAAAAGAGCTATTTCTTAAATATTTGTGGATTGAATTTCCGGAATCCAAATACATGCATACATATATGTGTGTGTGTTTATATATATCAGCCTGTAATGCTAGCATCCCATATGGGCACTGGTTTGTGTCCATGCTGCTCCACTTCTAATTCAGTTCCCTGCTTACAGCCTGAGAAAGCAGCAGAGGATGGCCAAACTCTCAGACCCTGCATCCAAGTGGGAGACCCAAAAGAAGCTCCTGGCTCCTAGCTTCACATTGGTCCAGTTCCTGCCACTGCTGCCATTTGAGAGGTGAATCAGTGAATGGAAGATCTCTCTCTGTGTCTCTGTCTTCCTCTCTAATTCCTTCTGTACCTCTGCCTTTCAAATAATAATACAGTAAATCTTTACAAAAATTATGAAAACTCATGTACTCGAGTCAAAGCTCAAAGTCTGTGTTTGGTATTTTCTGCAGATATAATATTTGCTCTTTTTATGCACAACTGTCACAAAACTGATATTCCATCCATAACCATTTTTAAATTGCTACTTACACAGTTAAACTTGGAAAAGTCTGGAAACAAACTGTGCATATATCTTACTACCTAATGATTCTCTATAAATTATTACCACAACTGCAAAGTTCTACTTGCATTACCTAGTGATAGATAATACGGGCAATGTTCAATCTATTCTGAAGAAATTTCAGAAGCTCTATCTGCACTTTCCTTAGGAAAATCCCACTGTACTGGTTGAAGGACAAGAACAGGTATGTCTAGAAAGAGGATAAGATGGGAGATGGGAAACAGGTTCACTCAGTTCCAATCCCATATAACAAATGCATTTCATAATAAAATCCTATCCAGAGAACTTGAGGGTCTAAACATACAGGTTGTGACATCAAATGTCCCCAAATAGAAACTATGTGCTTGGTCTGGTTCTTAACAATGACCACTATAGGATCCAGCAACGTGCGTGATAGACTTGGCTGTATCCAGCACTACCACAATGGGCTTTCTTAATGCCGTACCGAGTGCAATACACTGGTAAGGAACACAGTGGCTGATTCAGAGCTCCTGCAAGTAGCAAAACCATGTAAGGCATCCTTTTTGTTCCTCAAGTATAATCTCACTGACAACCTACGGGCTTTCGTATTGAGTTCTCACTTTTAATAATTTCTGTGTAATTTATCATTTCAACTTTCATTTCCTTTTTATTCAGTGCCCTTGAGGAAAGACTGTGTGATAAATTTGATGGGTTTCTCAACCTTTGACGAAGGAAAACATCTTTACGAGGATAATTTGAATAATTGCAATTTTAACTTGAAGGTTGATTTCTAGAAGCTGACTTTTACTAAAACAATTCTCTGCATATCAAGGCCTTTTTATGACCACAGGCTCAGTTATCTAACACAGATGATTTGTAGGTCTCATAATTGCTGGAATCTTGAGTTAAACACAAAAATGCTAAAATTTCACCAACTTTCAATATCATTGAAATGTGTAGTTACGCAGTTTAAAAGCTAAAATTTTAGAACTGAGTTCCTTTAAAAGGAATTACTCAATGCAAGAACTTCATAGATTAGACCTGTACTGTCTAACAAAGTAGACTAGCCACATGTGTCAATAAATGATCTGAAATAAAATTAGAAATTTGGTTTGTCAGCCACACTAATCACATATTTCCAGGGCTCAGAAGCTGACATGTGGTCAGTGGCTATCACACCGAAAGAAAGTAAAGAAATTGAATATAAGCACAACCTAAAATTTTGTTATTTTTTGTGTACAGTTGAAAAACATAAAATATACACTTGACTCTCAACAAACCCACTACTTCCAGAAAGTAATGTAACAATCAAATCCCCCAAATTGTGAAATTTGAAAAACACAATGAGTCTTCTAAAAATAAATTCATGAGTCAAAAAAGAAATGAAAACTGAAATGAGAAGTTAACAAAAGTAAGAATTTTATGATAAAACTTATGCAGTACAATTAAAATTATACTGAGAAACAATAGAGCCTTAAAAGCTTGTATAATTAAAAGGAAAAAAAACTGCAAATAAACATTAGATTTATGCATCTTAAGCTAGTAGAATGTAAAATAGAATAAAATTAACAGATATATCTTAAAACAGTGATTAACTTAAAAAGATATACCTCCTGTAAGTCTAATTAAAAGTAACTGAATATTTGCAGAAATAGAAATATAAAGCTGACATGGGGGACACAGGAAAGCAACAGCGGAGACAATGGTATGATGTTGCAGTGATCAGACACCCCAGTGGCAGTCAGCAAGTGGCGACCATCCACGGGCGGCAAGAGTTCCACCAGCAGCCAGTTCCATATGATCCTCACACCTAATGGCCAGCAGGTTCCAGTAAGATCAGCACCACCAACAACCTAGCTATATAGGACACCTGGTGTCTCCCTAATCCTGGGAACTGCTCAAATCAGAAGTGGGAGAAAGGCTGTACAGACAATAGTGCAGCATCAACATGGGAACACAGGAGCTGGAGAGTGGTGAGCCAGGAGCTGGGACTACAGAGACCATGGTGGAAATCTAACACAAGAGCCCAGATCTGAAACTCACTGCAGGGAGTGGCACAAGTGACTGCAAACAAAAAACCATGTACCAACCACAATAAGTAAAATCAAATTATACACTTGTGGGTGACACAGCTTGGAAACCTGCCCCAAGGAGAAGAATCTGCTAACCAGAAGTACAATGACCAAGAGCAAAAGAAGAGACAATGGCATAATGAATATTACTGAAGACTCCCCTGCACAGGAGCAAATAGTGGAAAGGATATCTAGACAAGATGACACAGGAGGGACAAGTTCCAGAACTGGCTCATCTACTAAGTAAGTCTGTCATCTGCATCTATTCATGTCATTTCTCTGGATTCAGGCTTTTCTGTAGTAAAATTGAGGTACAATGCAGCTTACTCATGTAAAGGAATTCCATACTTATCCTCTTACCACCCGACGGGATAGCAGAAAGGCAATAACAGGGATCATTTGGGGGGTGACCAGGTGATAACGAGGAGTTTGGAACTCATTCCAGGTCTCCCACACGGATGACAGGGATAGAAGTATGTGAGGCATCACCCACTGCCTTCCACACTAGAAATGGGAAGTTGACATTTGGCCAGGTCTTGAAACAGGCATTCCACGTGGCCTCCTAAGCGCTAAGTCAAAAATTGTCCCCCTTTTTACATATACTTAACATTTTTCCTAATACAGCTTTCTTAAAAATAAATGTGTTAATATAATTTCTAATCTAAAAGAGTGAAGGAAGAAATAAGAGATTTCACCAACTGGAAATGGCAAATTCAGTCATTTCAGGAAACTCAGTTTTCAAGAGTCATTAGCTCTGTGCCTGCAGGGTCATGCTGTCATCAGCCCCTTGGTTTCACTCCCTGCTAACTCATCTCCGCAGCACCATTACTTGTCACATTAGTAATAATGGGTTTCTGGGAGGCCTCATGTACCACTTCTAATGTTTCTTCTCCTTTTAAGTGGGATGTTTAATGAGAAGGGGCTGTTGTGGTCATTAGTCAAATGGACAAATATTCGAAACTGAAAACTCATTGCTCAGTGCCTCTGAAAAGAAAGTAAGAAAGACAGACTCAATCCAGTACCACAGGCTCCCACCCTCTGGAGAGGAGTGTGCCTTCTAACACCAAGGGAGACAGAGAATCCTCCCTGAGCTTCTGGCACCACAGCCTGGATTCAGTCTGACACTTACAGCACCTTTCTTTCAGTCTCTAGACTGAAGCTATCTGGGCTCCACCGCAGAGTCCATGTTCTTACAGTCACGCAGTTGTTTCATAAACACATCAGAAGAAACACAGCAAGGAGAGAAACAGTTCATTTCCTCTACAACAAAAACACTCTAACAGCAATCAAAAGGTAAAACCTCTTCAAGCCTGCCGAACACTAAGATAAGAACAAGCCAGATTCACATCCTTAGGTTCCTTTCCTTCCCTAAAAGGTTACCAGGAGTGAGGACTAAGGCTGGTGAGCTGACTTGTTAAAGAGTTTGCTTTGGGGCCCGGCCGCGTGGCCTAGCGGCTAAAAGTCCTGGCCTGGAATGCCCCGGGATCCCATATGGGCGCCGGTTCTAAACCCGGCAGCTGCACTTCCCATCCAGCTCCCTGCTTGTGGCCTGGGAAAGCAGTAGAGGACGGCCCAATGCATTAGGACACTGCACCCGCGTGGGAGACCCAGAAGAGGTTCCTGGCTCCCGGCTTCAGATCGGCGCAGCACTGGCCATTGTGGCTCACTTGGGGAGTGAACCATTGGACGAAAGATCTTCCTCTCTGTCTCTCCTCCTCTCTGTATATCCAACTTTGCAATAAAAATAAATAAATCTTTAAAAAAAAATAATAGTTTGCTTTTGTTCTTGTCTGACCTTGATGTTAATCTCTCCTTTTTTTACATAGGTTTTAACTTCTTTTCATCACTTTCCTTCACCATGATCCTCATATTTCTGTAATGATGTTTAAATGTTTCCTATCTGAAGAGCACTGAATTTTATAAAAATTCTAATAGAAGGTCTGAATATTTTCAAAGAATTCAATGGGTAGATTATAAAAACTAAAATGAGTAAATAAAATGCTTCCTACTTGAAGTGCACATTTACATGTGGTTAGGCAGTGGAGACTTCAGCACTGGAGTGGGAGCTTAAAGGGAACAGGGTGCAAAGGAGTGAGCCCATGAACGGGTGACCCAGCACATGTAGATGCCCACCCGAAGTCAGCATCACTTACACAGATTATAAGCTTTCAACTGCCATTAGGCTTTAATCCCATAAACGAAACAAACTTCTTTTAAAAAAGATTTATTTTATTTATTTGAAGGCAGAGTTACAGAAAGAGAGGGACAGATAAATCGTCCATCCCGTCTAGACCGGGCCATGTGGAAGCCAGAAGCCTGGAACTCCATCTGGTTCTCCCATGTGGGTGGCAGGGGCCCAAGGACTGGGACCTTCTGCTGCTCCGTTTTCAGGTACTTTGGCAGGGAGCTGGATCAAAAGTGAAGCCAGCTGTGACTCAAGCCCATGCTTAACATGGGATACCAGTTCAATTGTTGGCTTAACTAGCTATGCCACAATGACAAAGCAACAATTTCTTTACCCGGTTTGCAGCAATGTTGCAGGGTAGTCATATATTTTTCAGGTTGGTTCCAGAATGTAAAATTCATAAGACCTAATGAGACTGATTCAGATTCCCACTCCATCACTAATGACATGGAGGAACATGAATATCTAACTCCTTTGCCTAAATGTCTTCACCCACGAAGGGGTGATTAACTCCCAACAGTGCAGAATTAAATGACAAGAAACATACAAATAATCCAGCATGGGACTTCACTTGTGGCATAGGTTAATCGTTGGTAGTTCCCACTTAGGGAACCGTCCTGGTGCAACAGCTTAAACTGCCACCTGCTGCATCCCAAGTAAACTCAGCCTTAAGTCCAGGCTGTTGCACTTCCAATTCAGCTCCATGTTAACACTCTGCAGCCTGAACCAGCCCTGGCCATTATGGCCAACTGAGGAGTTAACTAGTGTATGAAATATCTCTCTCTCTCGCTCTCTCTTTCTTTCTCCTTGCAACTCTGCCTAAAAGAACAGTTCTTTCCTTATAAAAACAATAGCTTTATAATTCAGCTGTGGCTTTGAATCATAGCTTTTAATCATCAACAGACTCTTCTAGGTGAGAACAATTTTCCTTACAACATAAATATAAAATATATACTGCAGTCTGGCTGGATGTGAGATGATTTTGTCCCTGTCTTGCTTTCACACTGATAGTCAAATGAGAGTTTTGAGACCCGGAGTTGCGGGGAAGGTATTTTCTCAGAAGCAGAATTTATAAAGGAAATGGTCTAAACAGGTTCCAAGACTGTTCTGACCCTCTTACAGATCAAGGAATACTACAGGGGACAAGCAGGGCATTCTGTATATAAGTTTTATTTGCTGTAAAGAATCCTGTTTCCAATGAGACGGGCCAACAATTGTCCCCAGCTCACTGCCTGGGGACAATCTGCAGGCTGCAGTGCAGCAATGGACCATTTTGTCCGGTGCAGAGGATAAGAAAGCCAGAACTGAGTTGAGATCTGAAAACACCAAGAAAGGAGGTCGCTGCAGGGAGTGTTCTGAAGATCGCCACGGGGTCACTGTGAGTCTCGGGTGGAATTCTGGAGTGTGCACATCCCTCAGCACACACTTGTCCATGAGAGAAAATTAGCCAAAACATAGGAAAGATCTACACGCGAGCCTTAGGCATGAAGTGTCCAGAACTCACATATGTGGGTAACAGACCAATTAATATTTCTGACAACCAGACAAGAAAGACCTCACAATATATGGTGATCAGGTCCAGGCCTCCAAAGCAAACTGGCTTGGCACTGGAAGTACAGAAGCCCGAAACTAAAGACTTAAAAATAAACATTGGAAGGATCAACCCAAGTGACAGCTCTAAGATTTATACTACAGGAAATGTCAAAGGATGCCTGTCAAGCAAAAGGAAAACAACATCTGAGAGCAACCTGGATCTGCACACAGCAAACGTGCAGAAAAGAACAAACGAACAAGTCTATTGGAAAACAAACAAGATTTGTAGCAAAAAATAATAGCAAAGTATTTGGGGTTTATATCACACGCGGAATAAGATATATAATTAATAAATTTGATGAAGGCAGAAGTAGTTTACTTTTGTGTGATTCTTATATATAAAGTGATACATGATTACTTATGATGTATGAAATTAGATAGTTAAAGAAATCATTAACTCATTAAGACAATTAGGAATGTAAAATAAGAGTATGAAAAGTAGTTAACTGATCCAAAATAAAGCAAACAACAACAAAAGAAACATGAAGTGAACAAGGAAAACATATTGAAAAGATTTAAATCCTAGCATGTTGATGATTACATTGAGTATGCAATTATGAAATATATGTGAAATATAGTACTTTGACAGCAATGTAGAGCTTTGCTTGCTTCAATTACAAAAAACAAACAAATAAACAAAGGTAGGTTTCCAATCAATAATATAAGGCAGGAGTTGGCAAGCTTTTTCTACAAAGGGCAAAGTGGGAACTATTTTAGACTTTGTCTAAGTCCTGGGACCTTGTGGGAGTGTGTTGTGTGAGTGTTGGAACGAAATCCCTGTCTTATTTTTTAACCTGGAACTCCCAGGGTATGGCACTGAGTTCCTTCTGGCAAAAGGCCAAAGAGCCACAGGTGAAGCAGCAAAGAAATGGACCGACATAATCCTTTTTAGCAAATCCACTCCAGAGATAACTCACCCATGTATGCATGTGGCAGAGAGCCCTCCAGACATGACCACACTGCCCCATGGGGAGTCACATTCCCAACACAGGAACTATGGGAGACACTTTTAAGGAAGAATTGGTCTCTTCTTCAGCCATTCCCCTCTACTGTTGCAACATCAAAATAGCCATAAACCATATGTAAGTGAGTGAGTATGGCTATATTCCAATAAAACTTTATTCGCAAGAAACAAGCAATGGGCTAGATTCCGTACATGTGCCACATACTGATGATCCCCGCTAAAATATCAGCGACATAAATTCAGTGAATTTTTTTCCCACAGGTACATCACTGAAAAAGCTACAACAGTTTATGACCCTTAAAGTACGACTGATTAAATACCTGTTGAATGGATGCACTAATGTTATCCTTGGGACAAGCTTGCTACGTTAAGTATTATTGTCATTTTGTGAATGAGTAAGCACACTTTTTAGGCAGAATTTTTTTTTGAGTTGATGATGGATTTCTAAGGTACTAAATGTGTTTTCTGATTTATTGTACTTCCAGCTTGTGATGGTTTTATGGGTTTTATCTAAGTCTTTCTGGGTTTTATATAGTCTTATGTAACTCAAGGAGCATCTGCACAGTGTGAGGAGATGATGTGCCTTGTCACCATCTGTGAAGGAAGCAGTACGCAAGCACAAGCTTCATGCCAAAGTCCTCTGCTTTCCTTTATCACACCAAACAGGCAAAGGCATTCACTGAGTAAAAGCGTCCCGCTGTAACATGTATGTTTTCCACCTATTCTTTTTCCATAGTCATGACGTGTACTTTCCTGATTCTTAGGATCAAGCAAACAAGACACTAATACATTAAAATCATATGTAAGTTTATACGCTCACCTATCTCACAATCTGTACCTATGAGTTTAATATGTGGACTACATTTTCTGCAACAGATTGAAACTTGAACACACATTTCTTAGTTTTACAACTAGCTAGACTGGACATTTGCCTTCCTTGAAGCCTACAATCAGTTGGACGTGCTCATATGCAGCATACACATGAGCAGTATTCATTTGTATTTATTCACACAAGGAAATGAAAAACGTAAGGAAAAACAAACATCCAAATGCCTCCTATCAGTCTTTTCAACAAAGGTGGGGCTCTTGTGCCCGCTGACATACGGCAGCCTTAGCCAGTAGGCTGCTTATTCCATGCTTTCCATAATAATCCTCAGAGCTGATCACACATGTTTACTCGGCTTCTTAAACCAATAATCGGTGCCAGCTGTTTCTCAAAAATAGACCCTAGGAAAGCACCAGCACGCAGATCCGGTAGCCAGTACAGCTCTCCACCTTTGCAGAATTCATACGGGGTTTTTACCAGAATCACAACAAGCAGGGAACTTAAAGGGGTCAATGAAGGTTTTGCCATATTTTCTCTGTTTGATGCTTCGGGCAAAAATGTCAGAAGTCTTTGCCCATAGGATCAACACTGCATACTAAGAAGCTATTATAGGGTAAGACAGATCACATCTATACCACTTGCTTGTCTTAAAGGCTTCAGGGTTATTGGTCTCAACATCATAACAATGAATGGTGATGCTGTGCCGCTGCTGACACAGCCACTGAAAAATGACTAAATTCAGTCAAAAGATAAAAACAAATGAAAAATGATATCATAAAGCTGAACTTTTTAGCTTCTTGACTGCAGAATCGCACAATAAAAATGTATCTAATTTGTGTATATTAACACAAATCTTTGGGAGAAATAATTGCTGGCTGAAACTGCATAAGGACAGTAGGCTGTGTGTGTCTTATTCGTAACCCATAAGGGCAAGAAATCTATCCTGAAAGGGTTCAGTTTTTGGCATTTGCATATGGGCTTAGGATAAGCAGGTTGTTCTGGTTCCTGAATAATCTCCTTGCTTCTCCCAGTGTAGTTTAAGGCAAACAGAGGGGCATTTCAAAGGACCAGTGGAAAAAAAATGAAATTAAACAGATTTATTCTGCTGCAAAAATTTTTCAAAATACTTGCATATTCTTCAAAAAGTGCACAGAAAATATATATTACATAAAAACTATGCATAAGCTTCAACAATTTTTTTGCCCCAAAACACATTTATCTATTTTATTTTGCATGACCTTTTTGAAGTACCCTCATATTCTCTCTTTAATGTTAAACAATAAAGCATTAAAGAAAACAGAGAAACCATTTCTGTTTATGGAACACATGCAGTGTTCACTTAATCGTGGCAGAAACACACTCTGAATCACATAAATTACAAGGGGTAGAGCTAAAATTCAAACCAGTTCTTTTCCAGAATAAACCTGGTCTTCACTCTGAAGCCATCCTGCACTATGTCCTTGGTGTGCATTATTTCATTTACTTCTGAACATGGCTCTATATAGTAGACACTTTTACATTTCCATTTTACTGATAAGAAAAAGAAGGCAACTGGCTCAAGTCACACTGCTAGCAAATAAATGAAACAGGATCTCAGCCTCTGTATCTCACTGCAGAGCCCATGACCTTAACCACTAAACTACCAGAGCTAGACAGCACACCTCAAACCATGTAGTCTCAAATTTTTTCTTATTCTTTAAAAATGCTAATATATAAAAACTATATCAATCTGTGATATACACAATGCCATGCAGCCATTAAAAAAAAGTGTCATTGTATCTTCTGCAACAACAAGAATGGTACTGAAGGTCATTATCTTGAGTCCTTATTTTAGAGGTAACACCATAACCCAAAGACACGGTGACGCATTCAAAGTCACACCTTGGTTATTGGAAAGTCAAGGCTAAATCGCAGGAGCTGCTTTCCTCTCCTCTTCTTACACTTGATCTAAGTCAAAAGGCCTAAAAGTGATCTCATCTTCTTCTTCCTGCCCCTGAATCCTTTTTGCAAAATCTGAAAATGTAAGTATATTCTGATTTCTTGTGCTAATAAGCATCTTATAACTTGTCCATATCACTTATATAAAGCATGGGAGGCCATTGTGATTTCTTAGAAATCTCCAGGAGTTGCCAACCCTTACAACTATAGGTGAATCAGAATATTTTAAAAACTAAAATAGCAATGTAATTCAGATTTTATGAGTTCTTAGTTGTAATGGTTTATGATGTTTTCTCCCTTACATTTGGTGATGGTGATTCTTCTTTAATATATTCAACCTTGGTCACATGCTGGAATCAGCTGTGTGATTCCAATACGCATCCTACATCCAAGAACAATTAAACTGAAATTCTGCAGTTGGAATCCAGGCATTAATATTTTTTAAAAACTAGATAGTGATTCCAACAATATGTGCACAAGTTTGAGAGACAGGGCTTTAATAATTAGTGAAAGTTTGAACTAATATTCCATGTAGTATTGATCAAAAGAGGTAAACTAACCAGTCTCTAACATGGTTGTGAACTATATTAATTCACCTTGCTCAAAAATTATAGAGAAATACCAAAGAGATTTCAGAAAACCTGTCACATCATATGATACCAACCTCAGCTACAAGACAATATTACTCAGAGCATAAGCTTTAGAAATACATCTGTAAACCTTTTTAAAATCAAAAATAAAAGAGCATCACTTGGGGGCAAATATTTGGCACAGCAGTTAAGATGCTGCTTGAGAGGCAAAGTTCTTGGGATTTTGCTATCCACATAGAAGATGGAATTGCAGGTTCCTGGCTTCAGCCTGGCTCATCCCCAGCTCTTACAAGCATTTGAGGAGTGAACCAGCATTTGGAAGATTTCTCTCTCTGTCTTTCTCTTTCCCATTGACTTTCATATTAGAAATAAATAAATGGCTCAAAAAAGCAGTAACCTGGAAAAACAGCCAAAATGAGTTCATGATCACAGGTACACACCCACTGTTTTTTTACATACAGATTCGAAACGCAGCAGCCTGGAACATAGTGAGCACACTCGTGGATTAAGCTACTGATTATAGTCCTTTTCCCAATGCTGATTGTAAGAGGTGTTTTCCTCGACTCAGGTCATTATTAAACGATAACGATTTGCATTTCATAAGAATGCTTAACTGTCACAGGTCTGGCATTCCATAACAGAAGACAATGTGATTATTTGGGGGTAGGGGGTACACAATCAAGAGAGAACTTTAAGCACTGTGAACAGGAAAATAATAGAATGAACATAAGGTTAATGAACTCAGTGTTTTTCCTAGTTAGTTTAAAATGGTAATTACACTAATAAACATTTGTATTTCTTACTTTCATCAGAGTATAATTAATCCTTTTATGGTTTTGTCTTTCTCAACTTTCTTAGGAACATATTATTTTGCCTTGATTTTGTCTGTTTTTAGTCCCAACCATGCATTAAACTTGCAAAGCAGAACACTTCTCAATTCTTGCTTGATTAAAACTTGATCGAAATTTAAAAGTGCATATTAAAGTATTTCATTTGCTAAATAATTACATTGTGTCCTCTAACGGAAATGACAGGATTTTTTTTCCTGTTTTTCAAAAAAAAATTATTATATTGATCCAAGCATGATTAAAAAGAAAGGAACGTTCACTCACAGGGATCATCCAGTTCGCCAGGTCACCATACTTGGAAACTTGCATTGCTCCTAGCATGGTTAGATCGATATGGCCGCTGAGAAAGAAAAAAGAAGACTCCTAAAGCAAATGTCACAAGCTTTCTGTCCCCTTTACTTGACATGGCCAGTAGCTTCAATCATTTTTTGCCCCCTAAATCCTTTATCTTCCCCTTGTAACTAATTTCCAGATAAATCAGCTCTAAGCCGATGCAATAAAATAACCATTCCTTCTTAAACAGTTCAGTCTGTACTATCCCCAGAACAAACGAACAAGTGTACACAGCTGAGCCTGTTTCCCTCATGAGGGCACATGAGATGTGATTTGAGGACAAACACCAGTTAAAAGTGAGCCCACAATTTGATGAAATTGTCAGAATCCTCAGATGGGACCCTAGAAATATTT
Source organism: Ochotona princeps (assembly GCF_030435755.1). Lineage (NCBI taxonomy): Eukaryota > Metazoa > Chordata > Mammalia > Lagomorpha > Ochotonidae > Ochotona > Ochotona princeps. The sequence goes on along the minus strand of NC_080854.1, from coordinate 18,362,256 downwards.
CCTTCAGTCCGGTTGGCACCAGGATATATATTGCATTTGAAGAATTCTTTTCCTGAATAATCTGGACATGTCAACGTCCAAGATGCAACATGAATAATCCCACACCTTCCTGAAGCCAAAGAAACCTGTGATCGTTTCCTGCTTGGAAACTGCGGCTGCGTTTAGAGCCTTGTGAGTGCACTTAAGGGATGACTCAGCTCCTTCCGCACTGTATGAAACAGGGGGCTCCGTTATTACATACCCTCTAATCATTGCAAATGATTCGTCGCTGGAGAAAAAAGAGGCTCCTGGAAGAACAGTGACTGTTTCCTTGCCTAAACACACAAAAGAAAGGAAAGCTATTAGCTTGTTAAGAGCATCATGGGGGAATACTACTCAGCTATTAAAAAAAACAAAATGCAGTTCTTTGTGGCCAAATGGGCCAAACTGGAAACCATAATGCTAAGGGAAATGAGCCAATCCCAAAAGGTTAAATACCACATGTTTGCCTTAATTTAAGATGATATGATGTTATGTATAACAAGTTATGTTATGAATGTTATATGTTGTGTATAAACCAAAATTGAAATGTCAATGAGGTGGTCACAGAAGGTGGATAAGAAATCGCATTTACTTTTACCATATTGGTTACTCATTACTATGTCAATTAATTCCATAATGATGTAAATTTTTGCTGATGGTATGTTGGAGCTTTTAATTGATCGGGATGATACTCTGCTGGCTCTGTCTTCAGACCAGACAGGGTATACCTAAGAAGCCGTTGAACTTGACTAGACAATAAGATGCTGGACTCTATGTTTGGTATATGCTTGCAATGGGGGAATCTCAACTGAACTTGAACTGTGGTTATGCAACAAGGTGGAGGAATCCACCATGGTGGGAGGGTTTGGGGAGGGGTGGGGAGAATCCCAGTACCTATGAAACTGTGTCACATAATACAATGTAATTAATGAATTTAAAATAAAATTTAAAAAAAAAAGAGCATCATGGGGGACAGACCACCTTCTCTGACTCCAAAAAGGCTAAGATCCCTGTGCTAAAATGCCAGGCCACAAGGAGTGGTAAACACGAGGGGAAACTGCCCACCCTATTATGAGGAATATTTTGCCATTGGCATTGTTCACCACTGTTCCCGCCTAGTGATAACAGATGAACTTTTACTAACTGGAAATTCTCTATAAGCAATGCACCCTGTATTGCCTATTGTACCCCAGTCCCTGCCATCCCTATTCCCTTCACAAGCCACTGCTAAACGCTACATGGAATCAGCAGGAAGGCAGCACGGAATGACACCTGTCAGGAGCCAGTGCTCCGGTAAGTCAACAGAGCAGAGAGCTGGTAGAATTCACAGGAACTTATGAACAAATGCCATTTTGAGAGGATTGACACAGGAAATGCCCTCATTCATTTTCTTACGTCTATTTAAAACTTTCAGTTATAAGACAAAATTGTTCTGAGGATTTAATGTACAGCATGGCAGCTATAGTGTAAAATACCATCTTGTACACTTAAACTGGTAAGTGATGAATATGCATTTGACTTGGTTATGCTAATAACTTCATAAAATACAAATAGATCAACTCAACATGTATGCCTTGGCTGTATATAAATTTGTCCATTGTACTCCAATAGATGGTGTATAAAATCAAAATAAAGATCAACAAATCATATAGAAAGGTCCCATCTCATTCCTTAGTGTTGTTAGCTTGAGGGTTTCCCTGTCTATCATACATCTTTACCCTCTTGCTCCTATAAGCTCCTACTAATACAACAGGAAGCATGGCTTTAGTCTAGTCATGTCCCACTCCAGAGTGCCCAGGTTCCAGTCCCAGCTCTGCTCCTAGTTCCAGCTTCCTGCTAATGTGCACCCTGGGAGGAAACAGGCACTGCTTCCTGCAGCACATGTCAATAATCTGGATTGCATTCCAGGATTTCATCTTCAACCCCCAGCCTGGAATCACTATTGGCTTTTGAAATCAAAATAGCAAACAGGAACCTTCTCCTTTCCTCCTCTTCCCTTTTCTCTCCCTTCTCTATCTCTTCTTGCCAAATAAATGTTTAAACTGCAAGGCCTTGATGAAATCAATGAATAAGGTGGTGATAATGGCCAAGATACTTAATGTTAATTTCAAGAGGTGCTCTTGAAAGACACCCTGCCCAAAATTTACATTCCACTATAGAAGCTGAGAGCTAAGAAAGATTTTCAAGGTCATCCAGTGACTACACAGTAATATCACCTGACTCCCATCAAAGCTGCTGTCATCTTGCCAACTATTTCCGTCCATTCAAGGGCATCAGCTGCCCAGGAACAGTTTCTGGTCTCAACCAGAAAAGCACTCATATGCCAATTAGTCAAAGATAATTCAACTAAGAGAGTACATGCTTAGCCACAAGGTTTCAGCACGTACCAGAAAAGGAAAGAACAGGGAAGAAAAGTAGTGGCCAAGTTCTACCTAGGGAAAAATTCCCAGTCCTAAAGGCTGAGAAATCATGTGACTGGGTCCCACAGTAACCACAGCTAGCCCCTGCCCTGCTTGCCCTCCTTGGAAGCTTGCCTGCACATCAATATTTCCCACCAACGGAGGTCAAGAATGAAGAGAGAGTAAACCTATTTATAGGTTGCTCAACTATTTATTCCCCAGAGGAATTTGATCCTAAACCATGGAAACATGTTCACATCTTTAAACTGAAAATCTTTGGCAAATATTTTTCACAGGGTGTAGACAGCACAGAAGACATGGAGAATGAAGTCAGAGAACACATGTAAAGCCTGTACGCCTCCTGTGCCTGGTAGACAGAAAGGGCTTCATACGTAACAGCATTTGTTACTATTGGTGTTAGTAATCCTCTCTAAACTTACTGATGCAAGAAACAAATAACATTGCTCCTCTAGAGACCAAGTAACTGGTTTACGCAGTGATGGTACATGGCCAGCCAGCATGGGCTCTAGGTTTTAAAACATGCAATAAACTGTATCTTACAGCAATAAACTTCTGTGCTCAGCATATCCAGCTCCTTACCACCATGGCTGTGAGATGGAGAGGCAAAGAAGAACAAAAACAAAACAAACACAGGGAAGAAAACATAACAATCTTCACGAAATTGCAATGCCTTCTAAAGGACTATCTCTACTGGCTCATAACAACCAATAAGCATTGTTTACCAACTTAGAGGAAACTCGGGTCAATGGGAAGTGTTTTGGCTCTCCCTCTTTAATTAAAGAAGCCTAATTTCATTAAAGAATCCAGAAAATAAGTCTCATAAGAAAAAAAATCATCAGAGGCCAGCACTGTTGCACAGCACGTTAAGTTACTTGGAATGCCAACGTTCCCTATCAGTGTGGCAGTCAGCTCCTGGCTGCTCCCCTGCTAAGGAGCCTAGGAAGACATTGGACGATGGCCTGAGTACTTGACCCCTGCCCGGGAGACCAAGATGGAGTTCTTGGCTCTTGAGCTTAGCCTAGCCCAGAACAAACTGTTGCAGCCATTTGAAGAATAAACCAGAAGAGAGAAGACATCTCTCTTGGTTTGCTTTTAAAATGCATACATATAGATGTATATAAAATACAAAATATTTTAAAATATAAAATATGTACATATATTTTAGGATATCAGGTCTTTATCAATCCCATCTAGCACTTTATAAAAATACATTTTTGGATAAGTAAATTTCAATATTTTTAAACACCAAATATCTAAACAAAAAATAGAAACTCTAAAGCTTAATCCATGTTTTACAAATTCAAGATCCACAACTGATCAAGAAAAAAGTCATAACCATAATTGATAAAATATTCAACAACAAAAAAGACAATTGCCTTATTTGGCTCCTCCGGATTGATCTGTATATATATCTGAACCACTTCATGACATTTGACAAACAGTTCCACAGTTCCTGAGTCCTCTGAGTAATCACAGGTCATTCGTTCGACATTGATTGAAGGCCTGGTGGGTTCCTTGAACTGTATTACTAACAAAATTCAGCTACACTCAACTGTTGGTTCACTAACTCTTGCATCAATTCAGAAGCACATGGAGGCCTTATAACATGCAAGCTGCTGCATCTAATTCCCAGGGTTTCTTATGCAGAAGGTGTGTGATGGTGCCAGGGAGTTTCCTTTGCTAGAATTCCCCAGTGACGCTCATTCTGTGGATCTGGGAATCTGGAGAAGCACTGCCCCAATCCAACTTGGCAGCAAGAGAGAGAAATATCTCCAAACACCATGAAGACACAATGTGGATGCTTATGAGAAAGGCATTCGGCATGTTGTGGGCTCAGGGAAAAGGCAATCCTGTCCCATAGAATGAGTCAGAGGACAGCTGAACTGGCACTTGAAGGACAGCTACAGTATGTCTGGGGAGATGGGAATGAAATTGGGAGGGGCAGAATTAAAGCATACAGGAAAGAAAACACGAGCCATCTTCAGAGATGCCCCAAGCACACCATGCTAGTCCTACGTGGATGGACAAAGGCATCCCTGCAAGCAACAGGCAAAGACAATGCTGGCAAACTTGGCCGCAGCCATCAGAGAGATGTGGAATGTGGTGCTGCTTGTACTGTGGTCTACAGGTCTGTGATTCTCCACACAGGATTCGTTCTTCTCGGCACCACTGACAGTGGGGCTGACTAATTCTTGCTGGGGGTTGATGCAGGTCATTTCCCAGCATTCCTGGCCTCTACCCATTCCATGTCAACAGCACTCCTTCTCCCAGGCATGATCATCCGGAATGTCTACAGACATTACTGAATGTCCCCAGTGAGTGAAAAATCACATACTCACACACCCTCTAATCTGTTGAACAGCAAGGTTGTGAAGTATAGATGACAGGACAGCGTTTACTGGTCAGCAGATAAGAACCGGTCATTTAAAACATGATTTATACATTAAAATAAGACAACAACACTAACGAAGATTGCAAAATGCACATTAATACCAAAACAAAAACCCAAGACATGGAAATCCTACAGCTGCATGGGGTTACTGCAGGATCAGGCCCCTGAAATGCCCGAAGCCTTAATCACTTAGGATTGTATTTTGGTATAAGTTGGGTTCTCAACAGAGATAGCTCCGTGAACTTGGAAAAAGGGGAGAGATCAACAGTGCTGAACACAGTCACTTTACTCTTATGGGCTTCAGTTTTCGCAATTGGGATTACAAGGTTTTTTTGAAGTGCAAATGGTACAACATAACTTGACAAAGTAGTCTTCAAGCTACTTTTAGTGGTTTGCAAGCAGAATTCATGTTTCTATAATCTTTCTATGAAGCTACTATTTAGAAAAAGTGACCCCTGGAAACAGATCTATAATTATTTTGAAATTTTATTACGCCAATTATACCTAAACACATAACTTTTTGTATTCATTCAAAGACATCTCTTAAAAACAACAACAATCACAAAAAAATCAAATTAACACAAACAAACAATGGAACTAACTTTCCAGGGAACTTTTAGATAATTCGGGAAGTTAAGGAAGTCATTAGTTAATGTTCTAGGCTCTCTAATTTATATAGCTGCAAAAATCCAAAGCATTCATTTAAAAAAATGCCAAAAAAAAAGACCTCAATAAATGAGTTAGAATGTAGTTCAACTGATATGGCTTCCTATAAACTATGATTCATTTTTTAAAATGTAGTTATTTGACAGAGTTACAGAAAGAGGGAGAAAAAGAGAAAGAGAGTCTCCCTCCACTGGTTCCCTCTCTGATTGTTGAACAATGGAAAGAGTGGGCCAGTCCAGAATCAGGAGTTGGGAGATTTTCTGAGTCTTCCAATGGGTGCAGGAACCCAAGCACTTGGGCCATCCCCTATTGCTTTCCCAGACACTCTAGCAGGGAGCTGGTTAGAAGTGAAGCAGCTAGAACTCGAACTGGTGGTGCCCAGCAGGGTTGTTGGTGCCTCACCATCACACCATAGCACCTTGCCCAAATGCCTAAGTGTGTGGGGTTTTTTGAATGTTTGTTTTTGAGGTTTAGTTATTTTTACTTGAAAGGAATAGTTTACAGAGAAAAAGAAGAAATAGAGAGAAACAAGAAGAGATATCTGACATCTACTTGTTCGCTCCCCAAATGGCCTCAGTAGCTAGAGCCGAGCTGATCCAAAGCTGGGAGCCAGGAGCTTCTTCCAGGTTTCCCACAGGGGAGCAGGAGGGCCATGTCTTGGGCCATCCTCCACTGCTTTCCTAGGCCTTAAGCAGAGAGTTGGATCAGAAGTGGAGCAGCTGGGAAATAAACATGGGATGTTGGTACTTGCAGGCTGCGATTAACATACTGTGGTACTTTGTCGGCCCCTGAGTTCTTGCTTTGAAAAGCAGTTTAATGTTGTATGTCATATTTCAAAGGGTAAAATATAAAACTGGTGAATTGTGCTGCTTTCAAGCTCAGCAGAATTGGGAATGCCTACCGTTCAATGATGTCACTGAAAAAATTAATTTACAAGGAAAAGTGGGTTATATGAACTCAAGCCTGAAATCGGGAAAACGGAGTTATTCATTTTGCAAATAACTCACTAATATCATAAATTAATTAAACCAAGCAGCAAATATTTTCACAGATCAATGAACTATTGCTAAAGGGTATGGTACAATTAAATCATAGCCTTGGTTAAATGTCACTGCTTTAGCACAGTGGGCCTTCCAGAGTTGAGTTGTGTTAACTAATTCAACTATTCAACCAGAAGCTGTTTTACTTGGAAAACTTTTAAGTGTCAAACATCAATTCTACTTGGCAGCTGGCCTTTAGGTTCAGTTTCTATTACTTCTGACATCAACACATACTATTTTTGGATGCACAAGAAGAATTTGTTTGTAGGCATAGAGGAAATAAAAGGGTGCAGAGAATCAGGCCAGAACACAAAAATCAGCCTCTCGCAGCAGCCCTAGCACAAGGACGATTCATAGCCCAGACCTGCTGATAGGGTTGGCTGAAGCACAGGCAGCCATGAGATTAAAAGGCCTAATCTGCTCTTCCTCCCTGAGGTTGCTGATATGTGAGTCTACATGGATATCTTTTAAAAGTTCATAGAAGAATGAACTTAAAAGGTAAGTATAAACCGTGGCCAAAAAAACCAGAAATCCATTCACACTTTTTTCATAATATATATTTTTGGTGAACTTTCTGAAGATCCTTTGCATAAACCCCAGTTAATTAGATTCATAATACAAGGCAAAGCTAATGAGCACAGGAACAAAGAAGAGGAAAAAGCTATGGTCCCCAGTTCGCATCACCGGGATGTGCTCAGTATCAGAGGACTCCCTTAAGCATCCTTGCATCTTTGGAGGATATTCTCCCAATCCCCACTCCCAATGAGGACTACAGGGCAGCAAGTACCAACTACCATGAAAACTCTAGGGCGGCACATAGGTCCTTTTTGCTCTAGTGAGCCCTCCCCCTCCCTTCTCCATCCTGACAAGGCTGGCCTGTTTCCAGCTGGGATTGGCCAAAGCAAGGCACAAGCAGGAGACCTAACAGAGGCTGCCCTCGCCCCACCTGGGTTGTGGCGGGACAGTGATGCTTCTCTCCCAGCCTGCAGTCCTGTTACACACCTTCCTACCACTGCTGCTTAACCACTGTGCACTTCACCAATCTGCCTTGGTTTCCCTAAGCCCTTCTAAATCCCTGTAAATTGTCTTTTTCTTTAATTCCCCTTGATTACCCCATTTGAGAATGTTGCCTATTTGTTTAAAACTTTTCTATTGAACATGCCACCACCTGTCCTTCCTCACTTCACCTAAGACATCCCCAAGGAGAGGAGTCTCCAGAGAGGGAGCAGATAAGTTTATCTGCCTTCTCAACAATAAATGCACTGTAACATTCTCCAAGAAAAACGCAGGAATTTATTCCAAGTCCATAGCATGATAAAGCATAGGATTAAGTTACAGCAAAGGGAAACAAATGTATACACACACACACACACACACACACACACACACACACACAGTGTGATTACCTGCATTGATTAGATCTGCATCAACTTCATGTTTTAATGGATATGGACCCTGTCAGACACAGGACACCTCCAATTAGTAAAATGGTAATATAAATAATTTCCCTAAGACCCTAAGAAGTTATCACTCAAAGACCTGAGGGGAACCTTTTAAAAATAATTCCAATGTTTTCACAGCTCTGTTTCTCATATTGATTACTCAGTGCTACACAAACTGCCTAGGCAAATCACTGATTAGAAAAATAAAAAGTATTTTCTTACAATGATTGGTTTGAAAGAAATGTTATGCTATTAGCAACATATATCAATGAAACAGGAAGAAACTATTTGATATGTGCTATTCAGCCACAGTTATTCACAAACCTCCTGAGGAAGGTTAATGATACCAGATTACACAGTGTGGTACTGACTAGAAGGAACCCTGGCTTTCTGGTGTGTAACACATAAAAGCCTGAATTTGGGGTTCTGAAAGTCTTTCTTGCCACGTCTGAGTTTGGACACCCTTGTGTTCCTGGTACCCAGTTGTTCTTAGTAAAGCTTTTTCTTTTAAGTAATTTTGTATAAGGTAATTCCAATTACTTGAATAGAGCAAGAAACTTAACCACATAGTATAAATTAAGCTAAAAAAGAAGGAAACGGGAAAATAAAAAAAAGCAGACATTGGAGTCAAAAAATATTGAGGAAATGCCGCCTTAGTTTCTATAGAGAAATAAAAAATGTATCCTATAACTAAATTGAAGTGGAATGAAATGCTTGAGACCTGTGTAATTTTATCTTTAAACCCTGACCCTGGATAATCCACATCAATTTACCTCTTGCCTTCAAGTGGAAGGAAGTGGAACATGCTGCATTCTCTATAAACAACCTTAAAAACGTTAAGTCTCTGACTGTGTTTGAATCTGATTCCAGGCAGATGCTTATTAGCTTTGGGTCTGGAAATCACCAAGATTATCACCTCAATCAGTAACAACATATACATCTACAATCATTACTCATATTTTATTCATTTTTTATTTTAATTTTTGTATTTGTTTGAGAGGGAGAGAGAACAAGCAAGGAATAACATGCTCCCATGTGCCAATACACCTCAAACATCCATAATGTCTGGAGCTGAGATAGAGTCAGAGCCAGGAGCTGGAGGCTGGGAACATGAACCACACCTCTGCTGAGAATAACAGGGACTCAAGCAAGAGCGGCATCACCACCGCCCCCTGGTGTCTGTATTGGTCAAAGCCAGAGTCCATGAACAGCAGCCAGCAATCACCCCGATGTAGAATATGGAAATCTTCACTACCAGATTAACCACTTGTTCCCTATTATTTACATTTTAAATGGTGGATACACATCACATTTACAATTTTCACTGATTTAGCAGTTGCAATATATTAAGAAATAACAAAAGTAGACATATTCATAACTTGGCAAACTATAAATAATCACTGCCACGGTTAAGAACTGAAGAAAACATCCATTTTCATCTTACCAAACCCAGGACTCCATTTTCAGTCTGAAGATGAACAGTCATATTTGGGCTGATAAAGTTGCTGGCCAGAAGAGGGATTCCTATACCCAGGTTAGCTATAAAAAATAGACATTAAGGCCCAAAACACAAAACGTGGAGAGATTATGCTGTAAACCTCTACATATATAAATATGAACAGAAGAATTATTTAAGGGCACTTTTTTGAATATAAAAATAAAAGATGTTCTTTAATTCCCCTCAACACACTATTTTATAATTTCTCAAAGAAAATATCCAACTAGTCACAGCTTTTTCAGTAACATCAATATACTTTGTCACAGAGAAAGTATACATCAATATACTTTGTCACAGATATCAAAGTGATGGTTTCAGAAGCTGGCTAAGCAGTCATTTTAACAAAAATGATAGATTTTATTTTCATTAAAGTGCTCAGCATGTAGGATATGAATGAATTCATATAAAATATGGCTTTATTTTGGTGTAAAATGATTTTTACTACTATAAGAATAAAGATGATCTAAAATATTTCAAAAGGGGATACTATTTTTAGTATCTATTTATTTTTACTTGAAAGACTTGGTAGTGGGGGGAGGAATCTTCCATCCACTGGTTCATGGCTGCAACAGCCAGAGCTGAGCCAGGCTGAAACCAGGAGTTTCTTCTGGGTCTCCCTCATGAATGCAGGGGCCTACAGTCTTGGACATCTTCTGTTGCTCTCCCAGGCCATAAGCAAGGAGCTGAATTGGAAGTATGACAGCCAAGACTCTAACACTGGTTCCCATATGGGATGCACTGGCCCCATTTTTAAATTCAAAAAAATGGTTTTTGGATCATATCCAAATGGCACTTTGATGAGAGTCCAGTAAGAGTGAAATCTCTATGAATCAAGACAGTTATAAACACTGCCGTATCATAAACTACAAAGACGAGCAGGGCAACTCAATAACTCAGGTCACTTTTCTTCTCACAGATAAGTCTACTAAGCCATGATCACACTGTATCATCTACCTCCTAGCAAACCACATCTAGCATAGTATTATTTATACATAATTTCTCAGTGATGCACAGAGCATATGAACATTAATTGCATGATAAGTATTTTCATATGTGAACAACCCAAATTAGAAGCCTTATACTTCAACTCTTTCATCATATGCTACTGTTTTCTCAGCTCTCTAATATTTTTTTAGTAAGTCCTGTACTAGGGGGAAAAAGCTGATATGCATGGGCTAACAAAGCTCCCAGAATGGAGCCACTTGTTTTATTTTTAGTTCACCCTGTCTATCATTCAACAAATATTAAATCTGTCATATGCTACTTGTGTGCCAGTTATATTATGCAAGCACAGGTAAGTGTCTGGTGTATTGAAAACTAACAAAATGGCAGTTTGTTATTTAAATGCATTCAAAACCCAAATACTAACTGTTCTAGCATGGTCTTCTTTTTTTGACAAAGTATAGAATGCAGAATTTGACTCATTCATTGAATACCCTTAGACATAAAAGAATGCATTCATAAGATTACTATCAAAGGAAGAAGAGAGCGGTTAAAGAAGTTGGATATTCTGTTTCAAGGACTATGGAGATGTCAGAATAAACAGCACTGGTTATAATTAGTAGATCCAAGATCTGGAACCCTCATCTTAGGCAACTTCTTTTCCCAAAAACCTCTAGCTAACTGTCAAATGTGTATTAGAAAATAGTAAAGTGAATTTTGGGTGACCATTTTACTTCCAGAATGCAAATAGGATAACCCCAATTTCATAAATCATGCTACTTTAAGCTATATGCCACTTTTTATAAGCAAGTGATCAACTGCTTCAGAAGTTGCCAAGGACCAAAGATGAATCACTGTTCAGGAGCTGAGTGCCCTGATGAACGCAGGGTGAGCGTGGGCTACTTCTCTGCCCATCTTGGAAAAAGGATACCATACATGCCGTCCTCGAACTCCAGGGCTGCCCGCCGGATGATGCGCTCTCTCACATCATCCTTAGCTTGTTTAGGTTTGGCTTTTTCATCTTCTTCCTTCCGGAGTGATACACGCTTTAAAAGAAACAGGAATCAGTTCTCCATACTTGAAGGCGTATGTTATATTATCACTGCCGGAATACAAAATTAACTCTTTCTCATTACTGCTAAGAGATCAATGTATCTGCAATTTAACAAGGAATTAAAAGACTCGACAGACTTGAATCAGCATTAGACAATAGTAAAACCACAAAGACATGGGGGGTGTTAAGAGCAACCCTGACAACCTCTTAACAGGAGGTTATATGCACAAAGCAGGGGGGATTCCAGAGTGGAGCACGTGGACAAAAGGAGACTTGTATTCCAACCCTGGAGACTTCCGGATCCTCACCAAGGACTACCAGTATGGGCACCAAGGACTACAACCCAACTGCCAAGGAGACCACGGGGAATTGGAGTGCCTTTGGAGGCTAAGTACTCTGAGGTCATCTGCTCCCGCTTGAATCTCCCACATAGGATAGAAGAAGTCCAAATCCCTCTTCGCAGAGCCCAATGTCACCAGAACAACAGCCAGGAGCCCTGAGCGGTCTACAGAAACAGAAGAACAATAAACTCCCTCCGAGACCAGGGAGAGGAGCTTTCTCTGGTCCTTGCTTAGTTCCAGTACTGGATCCTCACCCTTTCTTGCAATGACCATCATGGTCGCCCTCGAGTCCCCTCCCCTCAAAACAAAACAAAACGAACAACAACAAAAAAAATTAGAATAGACAGAGAACAACTAGGAAAGCTTAGAACTAGACAGGAAACGATCAGTGGGGATTCACACATACCTTACTAGGTAGGACACGAAAATAAACTACTCGTAACTAGGGTATGGAGGATTTCTCTGCACACCCCTCCCAACAGTGTTCTATGCCTCAACGGGTGTCACACGCCTTGCTAAAGGTATGAGCCAGTTTAGACTATCCTAAAATCTGCCAAGTTCAGTAAAAATTATGCTTCAACACAATAAACTGCTAAATACTAAAAGGAAAATTGACATGAGATAGCTGAATGGTATCCTACAGCCAATTTAAGGTATATAGAAGCCAGTTGTATATAAACTATAATTGAAATGTTAAGGAAGTAGTCTCAGGATGTGGTTAAGAACTCGCATTGTCTAACATATCAGTCACTCAATACAATGTCAGTTAACCCCATAATGTTGGAAACTGTTGTTGATGTTATGTTATGGCATTTAATTGGTAGGAATGATATTCTGCCAGCTATGTCTTCAGACCAGAGTTGGTCTCCCCAAGAAACTGTTGAATTGGTCTGGACAATAAGATGCTGGACTCTATGCATGGCACATGCTTCCATTGAAAGAAACAAGACTAGATTTGAACTGTAATACTACAATAAGGTGGAGCAATCCACCATGGGGGAGGGCACGGGGAGGGGATGGGGGAACATCAGAGCCTATGAAACATTGTTATAAAATGAAATGCAATAAAAAAATATAGGTAAAAATAAATAAATAAATAAATAAAAGAATAACATAAGTGACACTGGAGGATAGAAATAATCCTTTAGGAATTAAATGAGAGAAGTCGCTTGTCTCTTTGTGAAGCCCCCACTGCCCCCTGTCATTGCCACCCTGACAGCTGCTACCCTGTGCTGCCTGAGATGCCTATGCCGGCTTCTCCCTGGGCACTCAGAAACAGCACCAGAGCAAAGAAAACAGGACTTTGGGAACCTCTTTTTTGAAGCTTCAGAATGTGGTTATCAGGTGTCGCTGTTGCCAACAGTCTATTTTCACCTGCAAGCTGTAGACTGGCTTTGCTATTTCACTCAAATAACAGAAATATCCAGAAACCAATCGGAAATTTTAGGTTTTATCATGCATTTATTTGCTAGGCAGAGACATGGCAAGAAAGAACGCGAGAAAGAGTGAGTAATTGCGCGCTCTCATTGGTTCTCTCAAATAGCAAATACCTGCAACAGCTAGGGCTGAGACGAAATGGAGAGACAAGAATTGAATCCAGGTCTCCCACATTAAGTGGCAAGAACTCAATTATTTGAGCCATTAATTCTGGGTGCACTAGCAGGAAACTAGGAGGGAAGGTAGGCATGAAACACAATACTCCAATACAGGAATGAGCATCCTAATCAAATACTCAGCATCCCAGGAAGCTATTGCTAAGTTTCCTTGACACAGACTCCATTCCTGCTTGCATATGTGCCACCCTTTCTTCCTAGGACGCTGGATTATAGAACATCTTCCCATAGGATATCCACAGGGCAATGGGATACATATCTATTACACTATGAATCTGAATCTTGGGATCAATTCTGGCCCAGCTGGTCATCTTGTAAGCTCTCACTGGTCTTCAGTGCTCCTAGTACCCGACCTTGTACAATGTAGTATCTCCTAGCTGTATACAATCTAATGCTAACTGGAAATGATACTTAAGTACAGTGTAAAGCAACTTTATGATATACATTTCTGGAAAACCTGACATTGAGAATCTAGCAGGGATAAATTCATCAAATACCTGACTATCCTTTTCAGCCTTCTAACACAGTCAACCAAAACCTCACGTCATAACATAGGACAATTACAGAAGGCTGACAGACACAGCCTAAGAAATACAGGACACGGTGGAATACACCTGGTGAAGACAACGCAGTATCAAATTGAACAACAGCATCCACGTTCCCTTACAGTGAATACATGAGAAGCTCCGACCAAGACCCACAGCAAGACATCCTGATCAGCAGCAGTGCTGTGAAATGACCCAAGGAACAATTGCCTCTGGTAATCTGATCCATAAATGCTGATCAAGATGTTAAGTAGGTTACCTCAATTCTTTTCTCATATTTTTCTCCCTTTATAAGGCGATGCACATAAATTTTAGGAACATGGATATCTTCTGGAGCAAATGATCCAGTGTCTACAATTTCTTCAACCTAGACAGATACAAAGAAAAAATAATATTTTTAAATTAGATGGTGAAAACTCAACACTTTTCACCACTATTTCTAAAGGTGCAGATGCCATTATTTATAAAAGCCAGATAATGCAGAGTTAAGCTGTTATTTTTCCTATTTATGTGAAACACAGCGGGACAGCGAGGGGAGGAGAGACAGAGTGCAAGAGATTCCATTCTCGGGTACACGCCCCACACGCCCACACACCACGTCTAGGCAAGGATGACACCAGGAGTCAGCAGCTGCACCCAGGTTTCCAATGTGGGCAGCAGGAATCCAATTACATCTACCATCATCTACTGCCTTTCCAAGCACATTGCCAGGAAGCTGGATAGGAAGCGGAGGCAGGATTGAAATATACATGCTAACTAGGATGCAGGGGTCCCACGTAGTGGCATACCACAATGCCACCCCTCTGCCACTGCCAACTGTTTAAGTTTTCAGAAGTGAAGTATATTCATCCCCATCTCCAAAACAGTTTGCATCAACAATGGCAACAAATATGAGACATGTATCCGTATATGTATATGTGTGCAAGGAAGATTCTATCTTCTGGATTCACAAAAAAAGGAGTTAATGTAGGCAGCTGAATATACAATACAAAAAAAATAAAGTTTCAGAAGTCAGTGTTTGCCTAAAACAGCTTCTGGGAACCAATGTGTCGAATGGTTTCATCAGGACAGCTGTTTGAACTTTCACAAATTGCAGCTCAACTATGCAAAACTTGAAAGTTCATGCCTTAAACACAGATTTTCAAAATTAATGGGAGCTTTATCATATCAAAGACAAAAATCTGTAACAACATCTGCTTGGGCAATTGAAAAGCTTTTTAAATATAGATACAAATGCTATTTGTAACACTTTTTAATTGTCCTGTTGTTCGCTCCCTGAGACCGTGGCAGAATTGTAATCACTGGAATGATTTCACTTCTCTTTTTAATATGGAAATTTCAAAAAGGAAATATTAATAACTAGAAATATTCAATTTAACATGAATTAAAGTTATTTATATGGCCCACAGGCATTCTGCAGCACTATAAAATGCTTCAAAGTTGATCTGTTATTTTAGAATTCATTTTTTAAAAAGTAAAAAAAATATGTTTTGCAGCAACATAAAAAAAATTCAGAATTGACAAGGCTCAAGAAAAACTAAAGTCAACATTGTTATGGTCAAAAACTAGCTTTCTCAAGACAAATAAATCCCCTCAAATCTTGATTACTCAGCTTAACAGATACCATAGAAACAGTGAATAAGATCTGCTTAAATGCACCAACTTACATACAGAGAGTGGCATCATCTCTTTCTCCTAAATAATTTTTTAAAGCCACCTAGAAGTCTGTAAGGCTAAGCAGATTTCTTAATGCAATTCTACTGCTAAATGCCCCCTCCAGACTTCCTCCTAAAGTGAAATACCAGGGATTAATTCCTGCATTTGCATAGTAGACTAAGCCTCTGTGACAAGAGCAGAAGTGAATCAAGCCCAGGCTGCTCCACTTCTCATCCAGCTCCCTGCTTACGACCTGGGAAAGCAGCAAAAGACAGCCCAAGTGCTTGGGTCCCTGCACCCATGTGGCAGACCCAGGAAGCTCCTGGCTTCACCCTGGCTCACTCTGGCTGTTGGCAGCCTTTTGAGCAGTGAATCACCAAAGGAGATTCATTCTCCCCCACCCCCTCTCTCTATCTTTCAAATAAAGTGGGGAAAGAAAAACTAAAAAGTTGCTGTTTTCAAGCAATACCAAGATAGTCTAGCTATTGTGCAATGTTCCCCAACTGGCTGAAAAGGGGCATTGTGAATGAAAGCTATCCTCTCTGATAAGCAGAGAAACCAAGACCAAAGAACTCCAAGAAAAGCCAGAAAGCATGTGAGCATTTACTATGAACTAGGGCAGACATGCATCTGGGAACGAATTACAGGGAAACCTGGAGGGTTTCTTATCACTACACTACAGCCTTCCCTCCAAACGACTCTAGGCGCTAGTGTTCTGTGTCCCAGGAAGTGACCAAGAGAAGGCGGACACAGCAGGTGCAGAGCAGCAAAGCTTCTGCCACTTCTGCATGTGCATAGGGCTGCAACAGATCCGAAGCCAAGAGCCAGGAGCTTCCTCTGGGTCTCCCAGGCAAGTGCAGGGTCCCAAGGTCTTGGGACATCCTTTACCACTTTCCCAGTCCACAAGCAGGGAGCTGGATGGAACAGCAAAGATACAAAGCAGCGCCCACGTAGGACCCTGGCGTATGCAAGTAAGGATTTAGCCATTAGGCCATCATGCCAGGCCCAGGCCCTCGGATATTTTTCTTGAATTACTCCAGCAGCTTTCTAATTCAGCCCCTGCTTCCTCAGGACTAAGCAACATGACAGAGAAGTGGGAAAATTTGGTGCTCTTTCCATAACCCAGAAATGATGATGGAAATCCAACAGTAATTTGAAGACAAGCCTTCATTACTAGGGCAATTGTATCATTGACACTATCCAAGCCTGCTAAAATTCTGGCCACACCTTCAAAGTGGGTGGCACAAGAATTGCCTAGCCATTCCCTAACTGGTTGACAGACCACCCATGGGGATTGTCTTCCCCGCAGGTTCCAGCCCAGACAAGGAAGGGTCAAGGAACTCTTAAAATCCCAAGACCCTTCTGAAAACCTTAGGTGTTGCTCCGTCTCTCCTCCCAAGCGGCACCCCATCTCCCAGCCCTCCCCCAGGAGGTATGGTTTCCTTTCCCTCTTCTGTCTAGGTTCACCTGGTCACTTTCTGCAAATAAAACTTCTCTGTCTGCAATTAATTCCTGCTTTTTTTTTTTTCTATACTAAGCGGAGGAAAGAAACCACATCATCACTTTCACAATAAACACAAATAGCTAGTCAAACAACTCGAAGTGACAGGTAACGCTATCCCATGCTTTGTCATTCTAACATAAGTGATAACATTGTGAAAAATACATGGGCATCATTTGTCAAAACAATCTCAGCACTCAAGTCGTGAATATTTCAAAACATATACAAAAAGGCCCAAAGCCTTTCTGGGCTTGGCTGGCAGAGTTAACAGTAAAGGCAGAAAATATCTGAAGCACTAATCAAAAGAAGAAAGCATATGCTTTCAGACAATCTGTGAAAAAAAAATTAAAGAAAAACCTGGAGAGACAGAACTCTTCAGGCTGGCTGTGGAAGGGATTGAAGTCTGGGCTAGTTTTATATGATCTTAAGAACTCTAAGTGCCATGGGGTGGTCAGAAACTCTAGTGTGATCAGCTGATTCCGTAAGAGTCAAAGGAAATAAGAAAAGAAAATGATCAATGAAATGAGCTCACTAGAGAAGAGGGGAAATAAAAGATCCTGAATCCCCCTGGAAGATGGCAGAATGCCCCTCCTGCCATGACAAGTGGGTCACGTAGGAACCAAGGACCAGGAAGAAGACTCGGTGTGCAGAACAGGGCAGGACTCAGTGTGCTCCGGCAAGATCAGAATCTGGCAAGGTCTAAAGGAACAACCCAGAACTCTCCCAGGCACAGGGAAGTTTTCGGAAGGCACCATCTGGTACAATTAGAAATCCAGACACTTGAGGCTTCTCTAATTAGTACTTGTCTTCAGTCATTAGCAGGAAAATGGAGGCTAGAAAATGTTAATTGCTATTGATTTGAACTTTGCTTTAAAAGGTTGCTTTCTCTGCCCTGCACCCTCCCTGTTTGATAATTCTGCAAAGTTTTATTTTAACACTCAGGGAAGGATGAGGATTCATCCCTGGGTGATGATGTTTTTGCATTGACTTGGCAAATATCATTTATATCTCAGGTAAGGGAACAGAGGAGCTGCAAGGCAATGACGTTCTTACTTTTTATTTTATTTTAGTGACATCCTCAATCCGTTACACCTAAGAAAACAGACCCAATCTTAAGGGTTCTTAGTGAAAAATGCTCCACTCCTGCAAAACTTCATAGGCAACACAAAGGGAGGAGGGGGGGCCACTCACATTCCAGATCCACCCCCTCCACCCACCCCAGTCATTTTAACTTACAAATGTTTAGAAGGAAGGCTCTTTCTTTTTCTTTCTTTCATTCTTTGCTTTTTTGTCAAGATATAAAAAAGACCACAAAAAGCAGTGACATCTAGAATCATAAGAAACACTATCCACAAATAGGAAAAAGCCATACAAGACTAGAAAAACAGAGGCAGTAAGCAATGAGTACTAAGACAAAAAGCTGCAAGTTAGCTGCAGAGGTGTCCTGGGTCATGATTTCATCCAAAGGGAGAGTGGGTCGACAGCAATACAAGCATGCAAAGCATCATCCTCAAGGATCCAGAGCTCTGTAGCTCCCAAGCTTCCTGTGTGGAGGCTCAACAACATCCGAGCTAGGGTGGCCGTTTCCCACAGACAGTAAGATGGTGCTTACAACACCTGTGCAACACCCTCCGTCCACACGTGTGCTCGGGGTTAGAGTGCAGATTCTGCTTTCAATTCCGGATTCCAGCTTCCTGCTATAATATGCACCCTGGGAGGCATCAACCCAGGGCTCAAGCACTTGGGTTCCTACCACCCACCTGGGAGATCCAGAATGAGCTCCCAACTCCTGGCTTTGGCCTGGCCCATTCCTGGTTATTGTGAATATTTGTGACATAGTGTAGCCAGCCAGTGCAACCTCAAGGATTGGAAGCCACACCTTCACCACCCTATTAACTTTATCTGCCTATCAATCAACCAGCCCCTCCTACAGAACTACCCCCTCTCGCCTGGGATTTGGGGTGTTACCACAGGACCAGGCTCCTAGGGAACCTAAAGGGGGAAGCTCGCTCTCTTTCTTCCTTTGGACTCTGCAAACAGGAAGTAGACACCTCTCTCTCTCCCTCCTTCTCTCTCCCTGCCCCACTCTATCCCTGAATAAGGCCTGTGTGTGTGTGTGTGATTTCCTCACCTTTCTAAAAAACTTTATCACTTTGTAAGCTCTATTTGTGCCTGTACTTAAAACGCTTCTTAAGTAAGCGATAAGAACATAGGAAATGAATATTAGGCCCAAAACCTAGACTACAACATTTTGAGGGAAAGTGAACCCAGACGGAAGATCAATCAGCCAGTCCCCCTCTCTCTGCCTTTCAAATAAATTTTGAAACAAATAAAGCTTAAAGTTATTTATATACACACATGAGAAAATGGTATGAAAGCTGAAAGGGTCAGGAACAAAACATATGGCCTTAGTTCTCTATCTTAAATGCCAAAAAAAGGAAAAAAAAAACTTAAAAGATGACTGAATATCAATGAATTTGTGACCTTAACAAGAGTGAAGAGTATGACTGCATAATCATTATTGAAAACAGTGGAAGAGATATGACGCTAACATTCTACAATATCCAGGAAAAACAAACTGGTAAAGGAACATGACGGCAAGAAGATACACTCAGGCTAGAGAAGCCACAGGCGAGGGATAAGGTGTGGTAAAGCATACTGAGGAGTTTAAAACCAGAAAGACCATCAGTGTGATGGCTGCACGATCATCACTGAGCAGGCCAAAGATCCAGATGAAAATGACAAAATAGGCCTGGAAATAAGGCAGTAACATCCTGAGAGATGATAGCCATCCTGACCATTCTGCTGATTAAGTTTGTATTGCCTTCCAGCAAGGTCTATTTGAATAGGAAAGGCAGAGAAACAGTGATTCTGGACTTCTAATCCATCAGGACACATGGCTCGGAAAATTAGAAATGGTGGAAATCTCAAGAGAAAATGACAATGCAGCACTGAAATGGCAACAGATCAGGAAGAGAATCCTAAACATAGAAAGAAACACATTCCAGTCTTTGTAGCAAAGCAGGTTTCAGCATGTTCAGAGAAAGTGGTCAGAAACTCAAAAGTGTCAGACAGGGTTATAAACGATCTGAAGATCCTAAACCCCTCGCCTTACTCTGCCAACACAAGAGGGGATCATGGAAGAGAACTGTGCATTTCAGAGGCCAGTGAGTGAGACACTGACAGCTGTGTGTTCCTTGCACTTTGAAAGGGTTCTTACAAAAGCGTACCCCTGAAAGTCATGACATTTTCCAAAAGCACCAAAAAAAAAAAAAAAAAAAAAGTTTTGTGATGTGATTTTCTTTTTGCTCCTAGAAAATTTAAAAAGGAAAAGGGCTCTTAGTCCTGTGCTTCCTTCGTTCTGGCACTTCGACCTTTGGCCTCCGCAGTACCTCTGAGGACAGGTACCCCCTGAGCATGGCCCCCTGTGTGTCTGTATTCCTCGCCCTCTGTTTACTGCTTGGGTGGGACAATGAAGATAGAAATGCTTCCAGGAGAGGTGAGGCCTAGCAGTAGTGGAATGTGGGCAGAGAAGCCAGGGAAAGGTGAAGGTCTGCAGCTTTGTAAGTGTGTCCAGGTTATTCGTTGCATGTCTCTTAGGATAACTTACATTGTTGGGGAAGCTGGGACACAGGTCTTCAGCTTAACAGATGAACTTCAGGGTAATGACCATTTGTTCCTCTCGGGGTTATGATTGACTGGATTGCCATATGGATTTGTGATTTGCTATTTCTAGTGGGCCCTGTTATCGCCAAATTTGGTTAATAAAGACTCCTTAATAAACCTTAAAAAAAAAAGAAAAAGAAAATGGGCACTGCTCGGGCAGAAGACAGCAAAGACACAGCAGCTGGATTTCATTCTGCCGTCAGGAAGAAGGGAAGGGCAGAAACAGCAAAGGCAAAGAGGAACTGCAAGACGACTCCTAGATTCTAAATTCTAGCATGTTGACCCACAAAAATGGCATGCCAGGATTCTCAAAGAACCTACAGACTGGATCATACAATTACCATACAATAACAATAGTAGAGAGGTTAACAGACAGAGGCAAAAACACTCCTCTTCAAAATGGGGGTTCAGTAACAACAGTATTCTAGAAAGACTTAAGTGGATGTGTTGTAAAGCCACAGAAAGAGCAAATGTTATGACTGGATGAAGGTACAGACCTCTGTCCAAAAGCAAGTCATGCAGAATGAATTTCATTCATTTATGAGAAAACATGGTGGGTAGGCCAGGAGAAGACACAGTGTGTGATTTCACAACCTTCGACCAAATCCCAAACGAAAAGGGGCTATCGACATATGACTTGGGTTCCAACTCCGTCAATCCACAAGCACTAAGTAAACAGCTACTAGACTCAGCAATGAAGAAAACAGACAAAAATGTTTGCTCTGGAATACACAGACAGGCAAAAAACAACTAATACTTGGTGGCTGGAAAAATCTTCACAAGAAATCTTGAGGCGCATACATTTAGTGACTAAATTAAAGCACATCAGAAATACACACATTGCAGGGCCTGGGTTCTGAATCTCCAGGGTCCACTCCCAATTCCAGCTTCCTGCTAATGTCCACCGTAGGGGACAGCAAGTACTTGGGTCCCTGTCACCCACAGGAGACCTGGATTGAGTTCCCAAGACCTGATTTCCATTCACAGTTTCTTCCTTCAGCCTAGATCAACCCAGACTGAGGTGGGCATTTAGGGAAAGAATGAACACGTGCAATGGCTTTGTCTAAGAATCTCTCTCCATCTCTTCTGCCTTTCAAATAAAATGACAAGAAACATTTTTATGCAAAAGAAGGAAGTGTCTAGTGTTGCGGTTTTTAGCTATCCATGAAGTAAAGCCTGCTGAAAGCTAGATGACTCTCTCCCATACACACACACACACACACACACACACACACACACACACACACCTCTTCTCATTCTTCATAAAATCCCAGGAGATTAGTCCACAGCCCCATTCTCCCCAACACCCTCCAACACCAGTTTAGACCCAGGTTAAAAGAGAAATTTTGCTCCATGGTTCAATGCTTTTGGTCCTAATCTGCTCAATGTCATTATACAGGCAGTAAGTGAAGCTATGAAAGCCAGCGTTGCCTTCCAGGTGCAAGGCTCTGTGAGCAACTGGCACTTCAGAACAGATGTATTTCTGTGTCTGTTAAAGGAGGAAATATCACACTTCTAAGCATTTCTCAAACATTAGTAAGAGAAAAATCAGAATTAAGGAGGCCAATCTCTCTTTTCAAAGACCCAAGAAGACTGTGTCCCAGGAGAAAACCAGTATCTTATCTTCATAACAGTACAGTTACGAAGAGTCAGTCTGTCTTTCTTGTAATCAAATGAGATCTCTCTTACCTGAAGTCAAGCTTTAGTAGCAAGAAGAAATGTATCTCACATGATCATTAATCCTTTCCATACTGTATTATTAACTATATAAACAAATACTTTAATTTTTGATTTGCTCTCTCAGAGCTCACACATACGTTTTTAGTCCAATCCTAGCCCTATCACTTGGTCCTTGAGCGCCTATTTCTCCCTCACTTAGCCCTATATGCTGTCTCCTTTACTGTCTATGCTTTGTAACCTACTTTACATCACCTCTAAACAACACAGGTGAAAACTCAGCACACATGTTTATCAAACTGGAGAAGAGACAAAGTCAGAAAGATTGGCAATACGACAGAAAACTGATGACAATATGTTAGGAAACTAAAACAGGCCAACATGAATGGACTGAAACTCAACTAGGACCAAATTTAACACTGTGAAATAATACCTAGTCTGATAAGTGTTTTTGAAGAAAAAACTAAAAGGTTTCGCTAACCAGCAGTTCAAAGGCTCCAGTGTAATAGAGTTACTCCAAAATGCTTAGTTTTCCCTCCTCCATTTGCTGCTCCAAGCTGGTGTTTACCACCTCCAACTTACAGCTTCTTAATACAAAACTAAAACAGCCCCTCCTCCTTCTAACATCTTGTTTAAACACATCGAATGAGAATTAAAAAATGCAGCAATCAATGAGATGACGAGTTTTGTGTACATTTAATAAAACTATGGCAGAAAAACCAACAGGATATATTGGTCCCCCAAATATGAGACTATTACATGGCTCACAGACTATCCCAGCCATTTCTGTAATGTGGTAATACTGTCTCACTCAACAAATATAAAAGCAGTTTTCAGTATTATTATCACTCCCTCCTCATCCTAATACTCTTGACCAATCAGCTGACTCCAGGCTGATGTTTTGCTAGAACTTTGTGCTTGACCAAAAACGTCAATCTTCACTAAGTAAGTGACTGAATAACATTCATGCAATATTCTAAATACCAAAATTTTACATGTCATCATTTTCTAAAAGAAATTGTATTAACATGGCAGAAAATACAGGAAATAATTAAAATGAATACATCTACCCAAAGGAATTAAAATACTTCTAACACATTCATCCAAAGCACCAGTCTTATCTATAATGGAAGAAAAAAATTACACTATTATCACATACCCCAAGGAAAACAGGAAGACATGACGTAATTAGAGAACCAAAATAGGAATATTTCTCTGTGAAAAGAGTGGAGGAGAAATAGCAGAAGAAAGTTTACATAGAGCTTTACAGCCACAGAAACACTGCCTACTAGTGTTACCAAATAAAACTTTAAAAGGTTATTCTTTAAGACAGTTCCCTTCAATTTGGGGCTTTAATCATCCTTACAGCTTTTTATAATGCAAGAACACAATATTTAACACATAAACTGCAAAACAGAATGGGGCTAAACTAGCACTTCCAGAACACATTAATGGCTGTTAAATCTAACAGAAATTGTGACTTGAATTCAGCATGTGCATGACTCAATACTCCCTAAATTTAAAATCATTTAGCACGTGAAGTAAAGAATCTTCTTTATTCATCTTATATTTTAAATGTTCTCCATCTGTTTTCACTTTGAAGAAGTAAAATAAGTAAAATACAATCCTACTTGTTTCATTAAAAGAAAAAAAACAAAACAAAGAACCCTAGCGGGGAGACAGTCAGTAGCAGTAGGACATCCTTTGGGACTCCTGCACCCCATACTGGCATGTCGAGGGTTGAGTCGCAGCTCCACCCCCAATCCAGCTTCCTGCTAACACATACCCTGGGTGGCAATAGGTAAGGACTCTAGTGGCCCTGTCCCTGCCACCTACTCCCCTACATGAAAGACCCGGGCGGAGTTCCTGGCTGCTGGCTTCTTCCAGACCCATCCCTAAGCTGTTGTGACTAGTTGGGGAATGAAACAAATGGGAGTTAGTTAGCTAGCTTTTTCTGTCTCATTCTCTCCCTTGACCTTTCAAATAAATTAAAACGTCACCTTTTTCTTGATTTTGTGTGAAGCAGTCAGAAATGTAAATGTAACCTCCAAAACAGAATTCCCTCTTGGAGCAAATTTCCAAAACTGACTCTTAAAACTATGTCTAGCGTTTTATGTATTTGAAAGGCAGAGTTATAGAAAGAGAGGGAGACAAAGAAAGAGGGATGGATTTCCATTTGCTCATTTACTCTTTAAACGGCTTCAATGGCCAGGTCTGCGCCAGGCCAAAGCCAGAGGCTGGAGTTTCTTCTGAGTCTCTCACACGGATGCGGGAGTCCCCGCACATGGGCCCTCCTCCATTGCTTTCCCAGGTCATCAGCAGGGAGCTGTATCAGAAGTGGAGGAGCCAGCCCTTGAATCAACACCCGTAAGGGAGACCAGTGTCACAGGTGGGAGATTAACACACTATACCACAAGGCTAGCCCCAAATTACAATTTTTAAATTCTAAAGAAAGTGAAGTATATCCATCTCGTCCTTGGTTGTGATTTTAGCATGAAGACTTAATGGTCCTTCCCTTAGCAGACACAATACAGGGACACAGTCAGTGTTGTGGTTAGCTTCACATGATTGCAGCTTTGTTACAACAAGCTGAACTCCAGCCTCTGGTTAGCAACAGGAAAGCAGGGCCAGTCCTAACTAACCATCTTCTTGTCCTACAGAGCTCAGCCCGGAACCTCAACACTATTTGAAAACTTAATAATGACAAGAAGACACATGCTGACCCTTTAGGTAGCTTTTCCCCATTAAGGGAAAACGGCTATGGCAACAGAGAATAATGATTAGTGTATGCCAATACTTTTCTAAGGGAGAGATTTTTATCCACTGATCTTTGTGTTACATGTTTCACCTACAATTAACAAACAAAAGAACAACAGAACAGCTGTAAAATAAGACTGACTTTGGAATTCGAACTGCAAATTCTGATTTTTGCTGTACATCATTTTAAAAAGGTCCTTTTTCGTCTCTGAACTGTGAACTATACAGACAACCTGATACTCCTGCCAGCCCTGGCATGTTATAAGTCTACATCAGTTCCTGGATGTTCAATACAACAAATCCATACATAATTACATCATTGGACAGTAGGTATCCAATTATTCCAGGTTATTGAGCATTCTAGATCAATTTCCTCCTATTGACATACTCTGTTAAATGCAACTATTTTAGCTCTATGCATTTAATATAAACTCTTCTATACCTAAGCATTAACTGTGCCAATTCTTTCCTGACTTACCAGGCTGTTGCATTTACAAGGCCAGTTTATTTGCTACCAATTTATACTCCTTTGTATGTCAGTTTGCTACCATATGGCTCATGCTACCTGTGCTGAGTAATAAAAGCCTACTGAAGAAAACCCATCATCACTTCTGGCCAGCTTTAAAAGGCACACCTTGAGACGAAAAGATCACACAAAAGTCAGAGGAAACTGATCACAGTATGAAGGAAGAGACTTACAGGACAGGTGGTGGGAGATTGTTGAGTCTCTCCACGCAGGACCTGACATGGCCTAGAACGTGAGCATAAAGCTGCCACAGGGAACCACTGAGTGTAAGGTATTATTGCTTTCTTAGACCAAGGCAGGAAAATAATGTGAATCCAGTACATTGGACAGAACACTCCTAAGGGTGCTTAGCCTGTCTTTCAAAACTGCTGGTTCAATGACTCAACCATCATCCACGGACTATCTGCCATGCAGGAGGACATTGTGACCCTAGAAGGTCAGCGAGCACAGGATCACAACTGATTGGATAATATTTGTGTGATAACAACTGAATGGATACCTTTTGTATAACTGATTGGATATCATTTGTATGAGAACAGTTGAGTGGACAGCATGCGAATGAGAACACTTGGTAGAATACACAAAACAAAAGGAGTTCCAAACAAAAGTATAGAAACAGTTGATGGGTTTTGTTGATAAGCTTAATACTTCCTCCCTTATCCCATATGACCCTCAGTGTATAAAGTCTGATGCCACTAATAAACTTCAGCTTTTGACCACCATTCAGAGTGCATGCGTGTTGTTTTTGGCTCCGTGCACCAAGTGCATCGCTGCGGGACAGCGACAGTGCCACACTCTGAAAATATAGAGATGAGTGAGACAAAGCCTTGTGAGGTGATCAGAGTTTCACGGACGAGACAGAATCAGCTAGTCACTATATAATACAGTGGGGGAAAAATGCTACTATGGGAAGTGGGGGCTGTGCTGTGGCACCACCCGCAGCACTGGCAACCAGAGCACTGGTTCATTCCCTGGTTGCTCTGCTGCCAATCCAGCTCACGGTGAAGCACCAGAAAGTAAACAAAGTCCGTGAGACTCTGCTAGGTTGCAGACCTAGATGGAGTTGCAGTCTCCTTGCCTCAGCCTGGCCCAGCCCCGGCTATTGTAACCAGAGGGTGAAAGGTCTTGGCCTGCACTCTACCTTTCAAATGATTCAATACATAGGCAAAATATTTAAAAGTGCTTCAATAGAGGGAAATCTATCAGCAAATACAGCTCTGGAAAGACAAGGAGGGCAGTGCCAACAGCAAGAGGCACAAGGACAGTGGTAAAAGATGAAGGAAGGGTGGAACCAACGTGGGCAACATGGGGAGATATCACTTGGGAAAAGATTTAGGGCACATACAAATGGGAGTGTCAGCAGTCAGATATTTATATTACACAGAATGAGGAACCTAACTTTGGAAAAGATATCAGAAATGGCAAAACCTAGCAGGAAAACAATACACAATTTCCTTCCTACTTAAAAAACAACAATGACAACAATAACAACAACAACGAAACACAAGTGCTCACCTTAACTAAAGTTGCGAGGGTAGTTTCCTTTGATTACTCTCCAGAAACTGTTCATGCCTCAGCAATTATCTTTTCTCGCTGTATAACATTTGGTTCTCCTAGGGCCTAGTAAAAGGCCACTGGGACTTCTGAATGTATCCTGATTTTAGGAGGCTGCCACTTGCACATGCTTGGACTACAGCATCAACACATGCAGAAACGTGCTTCTGAGGAATACAGCCAGTAACGCAAAAGTGGCCAATGAACAACGTTAGTAGCATCTTTCACACATTTTTAAATTGTTTTTACTCAATCATACAGGTAACTCATGACTGTCAAAGACCTTCTTTGGGAGCTGAGGTGGTGGCACAGTAGGGCAGGCTGCCACTTGGGATGCCAGCATTCCAATTCAGAGAGCTGGTGTGAGTTCCAGTTACTCCACTTCTGATTCAGCTTCCTGCTAAGGTAGCTGGGAAAGCAGTGGTAGAATATGGCTTAAGGATTTGGGCTCTTGCCACCCATGCAAGTGACCCAAATGGAATCCCAGGCTCCTGGCTTCGCCTGATGCAGCCTTAGCTGTTGAAGACATAAGGGGAGTGAACCAGCAGATCCCAGATCTCTGTCTCTTGCTCTGTCACTCTGCCTTTTAATGAACTAAATAAATCCTTAACAACATCTTCCATTAGCTGTATTCTTGAACCTGAAGGGTAGAGAAAGCAAATGCACGCCACCTCCAAAAAAAAAAAAAAAAACAAAGAACAGAAAAGTAGCTAATTTTTAAAAAAGAAACAATCTTGCATAAGCCCTAATTATCACTTCAGTATTTGTAGACTAGATCTAATTTGAGGTGGAAAAAAATAAGATTTTTGACAGGGTCTCTGGAAGGAGTGAGGGAAGCCACTATTACTTTTAATCAGCGTGACTTTAAAATCACAAGCTAAATTCTTAACACAAACATGGAATAAATTAATAAGTAGGTCAAACTAACAGAGAAAGCACAATTAGGAGATGGAATCCCTGCCCATTTTATAGTAAGGTGACTCTGAGAGCACCTCCCTTCCCCCCTCCCCCCATCACACTGGATTTCAGTCCATAACCTAGAAGACCATCACAGGTGCCACTCCCAGAGCCCCTGCACCAAGGGAGA
This sequence comes from Ochotona princeps, assembly GCF_030435755.1. Classification (NCBI taxonomy): domain Eukaryota; kingdom Metazoa; phylum Chordata; class Mammalia; order Lagomorpha; family Ochotonidae; genus Ochotona; species Ochotona princeps. The sequence goes on along the minus strand of NC_080854.1, from coordinate 18,333,858 downwards.
GATGTCCGCTGCTTCTTTCTGGCCCTTTCTTTTCGAACAGAATTCATGTCCTCATTTGCAGCAGGACTACTTTGTGAGAAATCATGACTGTGAATTATAGAAAGCCGCCTCACAGCAGTGACTCAACAAGCACTTGACTCCCACCTTATTTTGGGAACAGGCCCTATGAGGACAGCTGAGCTGCTGACCACAGTCACTTCCTCTCCAAGCACCTGATCCATCTTCACTTCCACACTTGATGCTCTCGCCTGCCTAATCCACTAGTTTGGCCAACTGCGATCTTGACCTGGGTTACACAGCCAGAAACCCTGGCTCCACCAACACACGTGGCCATCACAGCTCTGCAGCTTCTCTTTTCCCTCCTTGTACAACTCCCCGCCTGAGGAGAGTCAGAACACTTGGGAATACAACACCAATGACATTCCCATGTAAGGAATAGTAACACACCGTCCCCCAGCAGCTCTGAAGGATTCTTTCCAGGACAACCCTCCAATAGGCGTCAAATCCATGGATGTTCAAGTCCCCTGTATAAAATGGGGCATATTTCCATATTAAGATTTGCCTATTTTCACTTGAAAGGCAGAGAGAGGAGGCAAAACAGAGATATTCTATGCGCTGGTTCATTCCCTGAATGTCTACAACGGCCAGAGCAACTGAGCCATCTCGCATGTTTTCCCAGGTGCATTAGCTAGGAGCTGGATCAGAGGCGGAGCAGCCGGGACTCAAACTAACACTCATATGGGAGGCTTAGCCTATGACACCACCAAACTAGTGCTATTTTTAAAATTAGCCCCCATATATGAGGAAGAACATGTGGTATTTTTCTGCGACAGCTAATTCCACCCAACATGATGTCTTCCACAGGTGCACATATTGTGATCCTAACGGTAGAATTTTCTTTTATAGCTGAAAAATTGTCCATCGTATGCACACACATATGCACATTATCCTTCCAGGTCATGATGGGCACTTGGGCTGAGTCCCTATTTTGCCTACCGTGACAGTGTTGCTGTAAAGATTTTGGTACAGGTTATCTTTTTAATAACGTGTTCGTATCTTTTGGATATATCTCCAGCAGTGGGATTGCTGAATCACATGGCAAGTCCATTTCTAGTGTTTTATGTTTCTATGTACATTCATTTTTGCCAGCAACCGTTAGCTATAGATGCATGGATTACTTTCCAGGCTCTCTATTCTGTTCCATGGCTCTACACATTAATCGCTGTACTCATTTTGGCTGACAGCAGAATCCATTAAGATGAAGACATTGCTCTGGATAGAATTCAAACGGGCTGCTTTCTGGGGTGGGCATTCTCACGCAGTAGATCAGCCCTTCTTTGGGGATCCCTGCACCCCATAGCTGAATGCCTAATTTTGGTCCTGAGCTTCCGGTTCATGTTCCTGCTACTGTGCCTGGGAGGCAGTGGACAAGAGCTGCAGTGGTTCCTGCCACCTGTGTGGAAGCATGGATGCAATTCTGGATTCCTGGCTTTGGTCTGGCCCAGGCTTAACTGCTCCAGGCATTTGGGAAGTAAAACCGTCTGCTGAGAAAACTTAGTCCTCATCAACATAAATATAAAAGGCTGCTTTATACATTAAAAATATGAACCAACAAAGAAGAAAAATAAATGAAAACTTTCTGGATACAAACATGTGTGAATGCCCAAAAGCACTGAAAAAAATCCTATAAATAAAACAGCAGCTAAAATGCTTCTTTTTATGGTGGCAACTGGGTTATAAAACTGCCTTTAAAATTCTATTTAATACCTCTCCCACTTATAAAGGTCTAATTCCCACTTCAGAGAACCAATTCTCAAGATGAATGAGTCTTTAAACTTGTCAATTGAGAGAAACTTAGATTATACCCAAACTCCCAAGCCCTTAACTGCCTTAATCCTGTGGCTTTTTATAGTCAACCTATATTCATCTAAGTTTGGTAATGATGAATTTTTCTTCTCTGAGATTTGTCTGTGCCAGGAAAGCTTATCCAAAATTGAAAATGAAATTCTACACTGAACAAAACTTTTTCACAATGCAAGGCAAAACTTGTATGTTTTCCTCCCAATTACTAAGGACACTAAAATAGATTCTGAAGGAATGATCCAGTCACTCATTCCACAGAAAGTAGGGACAAGAGTGGATTTCTCCACATTCCCATCTCTCTCTTCTCTCATATGATTTGGATTTAGAATTCTATTCTAGGTAAATTTCATTCACGACACAAACACTGTACATTATCACTTAAGTTCAGACACTGAATTGGAGAGAGGTTGCCCCATGTTGACCTTGAGTAGCGCTGGTTTCTTCCTAGACTGAACCAAGAGCAGAAAAGCATCATATTCAAGAGTTAATTTATTCTGGATTCCTAGTCTTTTGTTATTTTTCTCAGATTAACCAACTATTTCAAATTAACTCATTCAAAACCAAAAGACAGAGCCTGGTGTGATAGCCTAGTAGCCAAAGTCCTCGCCTTGCATGCGTCAGGATCCCATATGGGCACCAGTTTGTATCCCAGCCACTCTACTTCCCTTCCAGCTCCCTGCCTGCGGCCTGGGAGTCGAGGACGGCCCAAAGCCTTGGGACCCTGCACCCGTGTGGGAGATCCAGAAGAAGCTCCCGGCTTGAGATCAGCTAAGCTCCAGCCACTGCGGCCACTTGGGGAGTGAATCAGGGACAAAAGAGCTCTGTCTCTCCTTGTCTTTGTGAATCTGACTTTCTGATAAAAATAAATTTTCTGAAGAAGTCTTTTTCATGATTCTATGAAAACTCAACATAAAGCTCTCACGAGAAAACACTGAAAACAAACTTCCTCTGTACAAGAAAGTGGTTGTTCTCCAGCTGAGGAAATACAGAAAGTTTTATTTTTGGATCATTAATTCCACTGATGTGGGCTGGTAGGAGTGTCCCACGGCTGAACACAAATCATCAATGAGTATCTAAGATGTTCTTCATTCTTTTCTTTCCTTTGCTCCCCCAGAGTCACAGATGTCACTTTTACTCACAAGAAATCTAAATAGATATTCAGTAAGAGCAAATTTTATGAGGGAACAAGCTTTAATTTTATGCCAAACCAAAATATTCAGATGAATACTTTGAATCAGTATATAAAAAAGAGATAGAATGAACCCAGAGCCCAGTGGCCTAGCACCTAAAGTCCTCGCCTTGAATGTGCCGGAATCCCGTACAGACACCTATTCTTATCCCGGCAGTCCCACTTCCCATGCAGCTCTCTGCTTGTGGCCTGGGAAAGCAGTCAAGGATGGCCCAAAGCCTTGGGACCCTGCACCTGCATGGGAGACCCAGAGCAGGCTCCAGGCTCCTGGCTTCAGATTGGCTCAGCTCCGGCCATTGTGGCTGCTTGGGGAGTGAACCATTGGAAGATCTTCCTCTCTGTCTTTCCTCCTCTCTGTATATCTGCCTCTAAAAAAGAAAGATTAGGAAAAAAAAAAAAACAAAAACCAAAAACCAGATCATGGACTTCATGCTCCATGAGAAAGGCCATCATGGCCTCTGTGCATCAAAAGCACCTGAACGACAGATGTGCAAGAGCTGTTCTTTCCTCAAAGGGCACTTAATACTCAACCTCCATCATCATCAGAGCTTTGGCCCAATGTACAGCATCAACAGATTTTTGTAGATTACGATAGGCTGCAAATACCTGCTGATTTACTGAAGATCAGAGCCAGCGATATTTTTAAAACACAGCTCAGCGAGGTTTTTTTTTAAACACTCCTTCAGGGTTTTAGAAATCAGGTGTGTTACGAAGCCATCATTACCTTGGAGTTCAAGAACTTGGGAAGACAGGGAAAGGGCATAGAGTGTATGCCCTGCCAGCTGCCAGCCACATTACAGTCACCATGGACGGAGCAGAGAGAGTGAGGATGGCAGGCAGCTGAGATTTCTTAGCGACGCAGCAGGGGTGACCAAGGTGAGAGAGCAGCACCTTTAAGCTTCAAAACTCAAGTGTTTTGTCCCCACTGACTCTCCTTAACTCAGTTACCATCCTGTTAGCTCGGCGCTGCTGAGAAACAACACTGTGTGACATTTAATGTATTTAGACTACAGGAATGAAAGCTATATTATAAATCGAGGGTCAGATAATATTTTAGGTGTGCAAGTTATAAACTACCTCTGTCGAGTATTTCTTCCTTTTTTTATACAAAAACAACCCTTTAAAAATCAAAAAACACCCATAGCTCTCAGGTAGTAGTAAAACAGGAAACAGGCTGGCTTTGCCATAAATAATGATGATTATGATATGCGGAGAAAAATATGGTTATGTACAACATGGTGCAGCCTCTCACTTCGAACACAGTACACCAGCTCAACAGGCTTCCTTCTCCCGATTTCCTGAAGCAAGTACTAAAATTAGCAATGTGCTGGATCACAGGAGGAAAGGAAATATGTCCTGTTTTTCTTGAAGCAAAGAATCTGCCCAGCAATGTCTTTCTCCCCTCTCTATGTGGTCAGAAATAAGAGACACCCAGTAAGAACTAATGCAGTATCACTCGTATTGTGCATATTGATAAGGACATGTAAAAGGCTCGATATATGTGGATTGATAAAACAAAGATTTGTGAAGCCTCAAAAATTATAAATAGATACAAGTTAAAAAAGCTCAAAATAGTAAGTAAAATTCATGAATCCGTTGAAAAAAGGGAGTATATTATTAAAATGACTTTTAGGATCTCTGCAGAATAGGAAACAGCACCAAAATTTTGTGAGCATAATGGCATACAAATGACTTGCTGTAACTGGCATTTCCACCCTACAATGCAATGAGGTCCATTGTACCTGAGATAATGGAACTCTCTCACTTCGTCGCTGCTTTGTTACTAGGCAACGAGAAATAAAATGTCAAGATTAGCACTTTGTTTAATATATTTCTGTTATCAATAACTATTTCTACTCTGCCATTTTTTCAGATGAAAATGGTCACCAGGCTAAATTCTATTTAAATTCATTACTAACTTCTATTTAGTAATCCACAAGAGTATGCAAAAAATAGGTGGGGGGGGGCAACTGGGCATTCTCCAAGCCCATATTTTTTTAGTTACTTCTTAGAAATAACAAATACCAATAGGACAGTAATTTTATTGCTAAGAAAAATATTTTACCAAATTATTTCACTACAATATGAGCATCCGAATATGTTCAAGGCAATTCACGGATATTCAAAAGAAATGGAGAGTCCTTAAAGACTAGAAGATTCTGAAATCAATATAATCTGTCCATTCACTACATAACACAGCACATGATCATCTCCTCTGTCAAAGCATCAATGCCTTGCTCACTTTGTAGCACAGAATTTACAAGGAACTCCCTCGAAATGGGTTAGTAATCAGTGAGGGTGGGAGGGTGAACAAATCCAAAGCATAAACAAAACTTCATAAATGAAAATAATGTAAAAAAAAACTGGGGCCAGCATCATGGTTGAGCAAGCAAAGCCTTCACCTGCCACACCAGAACCCCACAAGTGTCCTGACTGCTCCACTTCCAATCCAGCTCCCTGCCAATGTGCAGTTGGAACACAGAAGAGGAGGACTCCAGCGCTTGAGCAGCTGAACCACAGGGGAGACCTGTAAGAAGCTCCTGGCCCCTGGATTAGGAACAGCTCAGCCTTCCCATCGCTGCCATGCAGGGACTAAACCAAGTAGATGCAAGGTCTCTCTGTTGCTCCGTAACTCTGACTCGAAAATTAAAAAGACCCTGTGTGGAATCCTTAACTCAGTGTGGTAGATTAGAGAGAGCCTAGTGCCTAGTCATCATGTTCTACCCCGGGACCTGAAGAAAAGAGCTTTACCAAGTAAATACTTAAGTGCAGTGAAGAGCATTTAGCCTATTAGATTTCACGCTGTGAAAGACAAACTTGAGATTGCAGCCTCTTTCTTGTAAGCACATGTCCCCACATGGTAATCAGAGACATCTGTATGGCAGTGAACTGGACACCACAGAAGCCTGAACAAGGATGCGTGTGCTGGAAAAGGAATGTGTCAAACGCAGTTTCGTAATGTGCTTAGAAGTATTTGTGGTACATGGAGAGAAGCTCTACTTTTTTTTTTCCTGTATAGAATAACTTGTTTTCTTCTGAGCAGCTACACTGAAAAAAAAAAAAAAAGAGTTCCATTGCTTTTGAAACTGTATAATCGTAAGGCATTAGCAATCTAAAGATGAAGAATAAAAGAAACTTAAGAGGCAAAGAATTACATTCATCCCCTAGGCACTTTCATTTTCTCCAGAGCGGGAAGCGAGATAGCCAAAGACTGAAATATTGATACCTTAACTGGCCTGCTTGGTGAAGATTCAATGTTTACAGGAGTCACTGAAGTGATTAAGACAGCTGGTTAAAATCTACTATGTATCCACATTCTATTGTAAAGTGTAAGAATAACCAGTATTGATCACTTCTGCTAAGATCATTTTTGAGGAATTATCAACACCAAGTTCTCTAAACAGGCCAGAGAAACACAAACGCCGGGAGGATCCAACCTCAAAATCAGTTCCCATTGACATCAGCATGGTAACATTAGATTCAGGCTGAATCACTTCTTGGGTACAAGTATAAAATGCACTGAAAATAGAAATCATATTTCACACAACCTGTGAGGGAAAAAAAAGATGATTATTACTCTCCAAAAATCTGGCCTCCCATGAGACTAAGAGGACGGGCGTTTGGCTCAGCAGTAGGCTGCCACGAGGGCTGCCCGCAACCTGCACTGATGGACCTGGATTAAGTTCTAGCTCTGCTTCTAATTCTAGTTTCCTATGATTGCACATCCTGGGAGGTGGCTTAAACAGGTGTTGGCTCAACTAGTGTGACCCGAGCCCCAACCTGGGAGACCTACTCTAGGCATCTGGGGGTGAGATAATCGATCAGACGATTATCTCAGTGTCTCTCTCGCTCTGTCTCTCTCACCCTTCTACTACCCTAATAATTAATAACCAAATCAAGTCTTCATTTAAAAAAAAAACTCTGCAACTCACCACCATGCCCTAAAGAGAATAAAGTATCCAGTCCCTATTCTATACCCTCCAGCTTGTTTCAGATCTCTGCACCTGCTGCTCCCTCAGCCCACCCAGAGGGCTCCCACTCGATTTGCTGCAAATCCATCAACTCCCTCCCTCTGTTGAGGTCTTCACCCAGAAACCTCAGTGCTATCTTGCCACGGACCATCGTATCTAACATTTCAGGTTCTTTCCCTGACATTTCATGTGCTTTTTCATACTTTGTTTTTATAACACTTTTCCATATCTACTGTACTACATATTTTACTGATTTAACTCTCACCTGGGTTGATCATCAGAATGAGCCACACGAGGGCTGGTATCCCTCGGTAACTTAGACAAGTGTTTAGCAAACTAGAATTCCTTGATGCCAATGAACTTGCCTTCAAATGTCATGGAGATGAGATGCCTGATGCTACTTTCAAAATAACCCAAGAGGAGGAGGAAGGAGAGGGGATGGGGCAGTTGGGGGTGACTGTGGGTTGATGGTCACTAGAGCCGAGCTCCAGCCCTTCTGCTTGCTGTTGGGTGTGCACCACCCTCCAAATAAGTATTAAAAACAAACATTTTAAATATGCCTTTCATTGTCTTCTTCACTGTTTCCCACTTGCCAACCAGAAACAACATATGTGTGCTTGGCAGGACAGTGCGTACCCCTAACTTTTCCCTCTGGTGGGTCTCTAAGAGATGATGTGAGCCAGGATTTGCTGCAGAACATAGAAGTCCCAGTTCCCAAAGCTTGGCTCTGAGAAAGAAAATGTCCTACAGTATCACTTCAGAAAATATCTGTAATATGTCCATGCCTGATGACGTGGGATTTTTAGGACAAAGGACATAAATATACAATAATCCTTACAGTAATTTGTTCTTGTAGGAGGGCACATAGATGGAAATATTCTATTCACTGAGCTCCTAGATATTCACTTTGTTACTGTGCTGCATAAATCACTTGCTATATGAATATATATGCATTCATATTTGTGAAATATAAAAATTTCTCACATATATCATATAAATCCTATTAAATGGCTATTTCAGTCACAATAGAGAATATACTTATTTTAACTAAACCAAATGAGTCAAAATGGTTGAAGGGGCTTCGGGTAAACCTTTGCCATCTTGCGACTCCTGCCAGAGCGCAAGTCCAACCACACAAAGGAAGCCGAACGAGCGGGGTTATTTCGGTCGCAGCAGTCAGACGGCTGAGTCAGATGACCTTTCCCGACGGCACGTGTGCCAGGCTGCTTGCAGGAGACACAGCGCCGACAGCCTGCACAGTGAGGCACTCCTGTCCCTGCCCCGACACTTCCGATGATCAGCACCTTGAAAAACCTCAGCAGAGTAGAAACAGGTCACTTCCCAGAGAAATGCCAGATGGCTGGATGTGCCGGGACAGAGGGGATCCGGGCTGGGTAAGAGGTTAGGAAGGCTCCTCCTGAGAAAGCGCCAAATGAGTTCCCTTTGGAAGACCTGATAGTTCTTGCTGCATCTCATCTCACTCACACACACACACGCGCACACACACACACACACACACACAACGGCCGCAGTCTCTCCCAGCTGGCTGTGTACTTAAATGTCTCAAGTTTATCAGAGCGAACTTCACCCACTCAAAGAGAGGGAGGTTCAGAAATAATACTGTCTGGGCTAAAATTCCACCGAGCTGGAATGCATGTCAGAGTGTATACCCACAGGTACTACTTCCCCCAAGTAACCACCCAGATCCTGCAGAAGCGGAGAAAGATGCAGCGGGCACTGACGACCTCGCGACTCCGGGGAGAAGGATACCAACGGCCGAGCGGCCGTGCAGGTGCAGCAGGGCCTTCCCATCTGGGACATCTACGTTCTGGACTAGCTCCTCTGGCACAGGTCCTGCCTGCTCCACTTCCAAACCAGCCTGCTCCTAATGCAGCCAAGGACGCAGCACATGATGGGTCACGGGTAGGGCCCCTCCCACGTGAAGTGGAGGCCTGGACGCTGTGCTGGGCTCCTGGCTTGGGCCTGGCTCAGCCCCGGCTGTTGAGGGCCTTTGGGGAGTGAAGCAGCAGATCTTTCTTATCTTTCTAGTAGATAAAAATAAATAAATATTTTAAAGTAGAAAAAGGAAATGCAAAGGTAACATTAAAATCGGTTTTAGCAAAAACACGTTAGTCAGCACTTTGGTTTTATGCAACTTACAAGCTTGTTTGGAACACATTCGAAAGGGAAAACATTTCCGGGAAAAAAAAATGTTTCTCTATTACAGAAATTATAAATAGTTATGTCAAGGGCAAAATTAATTTGTTTTTAAAAATTAAATTATTTGAAAGGTAGAGTGACAATGCAGGGAAACGGGGGCGGGGGCGGAAAAAGAGCTCTTCCATCTGCTAGCATATTCCCCAAAAGGCTGCAATGACCAGGGCTGGGCCACGCTGCAGCCAGGAGCCCAGAACACCATCCGGGTCTCCCATACAGATGGTGGGGGCTCAGATACCCAAGCCATCTTCCACTGCCTCCCCAGGTGCACCTGCAGGGACCAGGATGCCAGTGTGGCAGGAAGCAACTTAACCCGCTGTGCCACCCCTGAAGCCCGCAAACTGGTTTTCAAGTTAAACATACTTGGTTAGCACAAAACATTGATGGCAAATTGCTATTTAATCACGCAACAATAACATGAAAAGCAACAGGCTGGGGCCCAGCATTGCGGCACAGCGAGTTAGGATGCCACCTGCAGTGCTGGCATCCCACGGGGTGCTGCTTTGATTCCTGACTGCACTGCTTTCCCAGGCCACAAGCAGGGAGCTAAATGGGAAGCGGGGCTGTTGGGACAGGAACCAGTGCCCATATGGGATTCCCGGAACATGCAAGGCAAGGACTTTGGCTGCCAGGCTACCGCGCTGGGCCCAATATTAATGAATTTTATGTGAAAGGTCACATGTTGCTAGTGACTCCCATAGTGGACAGGGCATTCAGCTGGAAGTAACTGCCTGCAGGATGAGTTGAAAGAGATCTCAGAGGTTGGCATCATGGCACAGTGGGTTAAGCTGCTACCTGAGAAGCCAGCATCCCATATGAGTGACAGTTTGGTTCCTAGCTGTTCCACTTTCATTCAGCTGCCTACTAATACACCTGGGAAAGCAGTGGATAGTGGCCCATGAGCTTGGGCACCTGCGCCCCGTGTGAGAGACCCAGACACTTCACGGCCCCAGACTTATTAGGCTTGCCCAGCCATAGTCACTGTGGCCATACAGCAAGTCAAACAGTAGACGGATGCAGTCTGTCTGTCTCTCTCCCCTCGAATAAAAACAAAAACTCATCTTTAAAAAGAGACCCTAAAGTGAGTCTGGGCCTACCAGCAGAAGCTGCTTTGTTCAAAGAATTCTATCTTGAGACAGTCAAGAGTAACCTGGACTTTATTTCCAGGATTCTGTCTCTCTCTCCTTAACCCAATGCGAGAGCAGCTCTGTTCTAATCTCTCCTGACTCCTGCCTGTAAGAAAGCCATTCTCTACTGAAAAAAAAAAAAATACCCTAACAGGGAAAGAAATGTTTTTACACTTCAGCCAGGACACTGCGTAAAGCCTCTCGGTACTCAGGGAAGAAACACTGCCTGCCGGGGGTCCCCAGGAGTGGCAGCTTCTGGCTGTATGCGAGAGAGCAGGTGCACTTTGCAACCCTCCATGCTGGTACAGTCAGGCATGCTGCCTGCATCCCATCAGTAGGGTGGTACCCAAAGCCATGGGGTAGACTGCTCCTCTGTGATGCCACAGTGGCATAGGCAGGCATTATGATGACCCAAGAAGCAAGGAAGCATTTACACCCAGAGAGGACAAATCGCATGATCCATTCCCCATACAGAGTCCTCTAAAGACCCCTGCAAAAGCACGCGCCACACCTGGCTGGGGGGTACCACATCCTCCAACACTTTGCAGACGCTATACCTCACCTCCCGAGAGAAGAGAACTGGAGTGATTACTTCCAAGGTAGAGCTCCCGCTAGTTAAGCACACAGACGCCGCCAAAGGTGCCACTCTAAATACCACCGACACGTGAGAATTTAGGGGCACGAGTTCCCACTGCCAGAACCCCAGGTGGGATCCAGGGACCCTTGCTCTTGGAACGGAAAACTATCACAAATGCCCAAAAACATCTGGTTCTAAAGCCTGAGCTGAGAATGATCTGGAAAATTTCCTTTGGGGTTTGAATATATGTAACCGAGTGACAAACCTTGAGCCTGAACTCAAGGAGGGCTCCAGGCTTAGTCCCACCTCTCCCAAACCCTGAGGAGCCCCAAAGAGAGCCCCCCGCGCGTGCACTCCCCTGTGCCCTGAGACCCATCCCAGACAAGCATCCCCACTCCTTCCCCTGAAGTATTCACTCCATTTTTACCCAGAAATGTAACAAACTTCTCCTGATACAATTTTCTATCTGCCTGGCATTCTGCAGGCATCAGTTCATTTGGATTTCACGCAAGAAGGTCTGTTTTACTCAACATTCAAAGATTCAGATGACCTGGTCCCACAAACTAAATCCCCAAGAGAATGTTCAGAGAAGGACCTAAGGGAACCAGAGGCGGCCAGTATAGCAATCTGTCAGCTATCACCCAGCAAGGTAGAACCAGCCCACATCCCAGAATGAGAGCTGTCACTCTCCACCCTCCAGGATGAGAGCTGTCACTCTCCACCCTCCAGGACACAAAGCACCTGCTGGGCTCGTTGCTGAACAAACACATCACGGAGCGTGAAGCCTGGACTCCAGGACTTCCACCATTCCCCTTGGCTTACCTCCACCACGGTCGTTTCTGCAGCTTTGCACATGGGCAGGTTGAAATTTCTTGCACTTTTCCTACATAAGACATGAAAAAGAAAAAAAAAAGGATGATATCTCTCTCCCAGCTGTCACAATATAAACTAGATGAATATTTATTAACAAAACATCCTTTCAAAAGAGTGTATCTTATCTTCCAGTAATAACATTTTATACTTAAAAAAAGAATGGCGATTTCACCCCATTTGCATCATGTTTGGAAGGGATTCAGGGAAAGAGAACTATTTTTCATATTCAATATATGGCTTGTATGCAAAATAACAGAAAAGTTGTTAGTCAATTGACTCCAGCAGGAATGAATTTGCCTTCATTTTATTAGCTGGGATTTTAGCTTATCCTATAGCTAAATACATCTTTAAGCCCCTTGCTGTCATTAAAACAGCAAGACCCAAAAGGAAGCAAGCGGTTTATGTGAGAAGCTAGAGTGATTGTATTATAAAGAAAAGCCCATTGTTGAATTATTCTTGAGATAAAATATTCACTGATAAGTTGTGAGTCCCCTGCAAACATCATTCTGAAGAACTAGTTTCTGATGAAATTCGGAAAGTGCAACAAACCACACGACACTCTGAGTGAAAATCTGCAGACGGCACCAATTTTGCTAATGGGCTTGCATCCTCAAGTACTTCAGGTTATACACTTTCTGATCGAAAGTAAAAATGTAGGGGCCATATGTTGGTAAGAGAAGGAAATAAGCCACAGATGGCCCTTCCGGCCGTCCACGTGGCCTCTGCTCAAATTCAGAAGGTCGCCCGTGGCAGGAGTCCCTGTGGGTGGGTGGGAGCTGCCAGGCACCTAGCTCCAAATGGCCGGGCTAAGTCCTGGTGGCATGGCCAGGCAGGCTAAGGGGAAGGAGTAGCAGGTCCTCACACTGCAACCATGACCGAGACAGGCATGGGTACGTAGGGCTGTCCCCCTCAACGCAAAGGGACCACATGAGCATAACGGAGGAGACATTTCATGGCCACCACCAAGTCAAGGTCGCAGCTTAGGGGAGCCGATGCGTGCGCTCCGGATGCCAGAGCCAAGCTGTGGGGCACGGGGCACACTCAGGAGAACAGCTTCCTTACCCCGCTTCCACTGGCTACTACATAATGTGACTACTCTCTTTCAAAAAGCAATGAAGCTCTGCAAATCACTTGATGTATGGCTTACATACGCAAAATGGCTCCTATAATTGGTAAATGTAATTGCACTTTCAATAATTGGCCAAATTCAAGAAATAAAAATCACAAGATTTAAGTTGTTGAGAAATAACTAAAACAACATGAGACTATCAACTGAGTTTCCTCGAGCTCACCACCAAGCTGCACTGGCTAAGGATAAAAACACTGCTAACTAAAAGCATCTACTGAAAACATGAGAAAAAAAAAAAAGAAAACATTATGAGAAAAAATACTTCTCTAACCTAGTAGTGAAATCTTCAAGATGAAACATCCTGAAAACGTCAAACGAAGTCAACAGTGGCACCGTGTGAGGTCAACAGTGACATGGTGTGGGGTTCAAATCCCAGCTGCAACACTTCTGACTCAGCTTCCTGCTCATGTGCTGGGAGAGCAGCAGCAGACGGCCCAAGTGCTTGGGCCCCTGCAACACACATAGGACATCTGGATGGGGTCCAGGCTCCTAGGATGGGTCTGGCTCACCCCTGGATATGTATGCTATTTAAACGGTGAACCAGTGGATTGAAGACTCTGTGTGTGTGTGTGCGTGTGTGTGTGTGGAGTATGTGTGTATGGTGAGTGTGTGGTGTGTGTATCTGTGGTTGTATGTGGTGTGTGTGTGTTTCTCCTTTTTCCCTAACTTTGCCTTTCAAATAAATAAATGTTTACTAGGGAAAAATATGTCACAATTTTCACAATGTATATACAAACCCAGGACACTTCATAACTGGGATTCAGTAAGCTTGCAGGTAATCAAGTCTTAAAAATCTATTAGGTCTGCGGCTACCCAGGTAATGAGAATCGCAGTTCAGCATTATTAAGCTGAATCAACTTTGCCGACAGAACATGGACAAGTACTTCCTGGGACACATCGGCAGGACATGAGAACTGACCCTAAAGCACTATTAGCAACAGCTGTCTAGAACAACAAAGTGATTTTGACACGTTACGACAGTCCATGCAAATAAGAGCAGGAAGATTAACTACCTTCGTGTGCTGCAGGTCTTAGCAAGTGCAGGTGAGCATCTCCAGGGAGAGAACACACAGGTGCACCTCGCCAGCAACACCACAGAGAGATTCTGAACACACAGGCATAAAGGCACACAACCCCCCAGATGTGTTCAACCTTATCCATCCTTAAGATGACAAGTTAAAAAAAGCATTATTTTTTTATCGTAACATAAGAAACACAGAGCTGCTTGAGGACATCCCGTTACCTGAAAATGACATTTCCATCTCGGTCAGCCTTCCAGGCCTTCACCAAAGCAAAATCCCCCGTAATAGCCTCTTCCAGAATGAAGTGCTGGCCGTTAAACTCTCTCACCTGCAGAAGACAAAGAGCGTGGTGGCAAGCATCACACATGACTCGCACGCTCACCGTGTGCACGGGGACAGAGGCAGGAGACCAGGACGCGAGACTCAGCATTCCAGGTCCCAAGAGGGAACAGCATCTCCACAGAGACTCCACTGGTGAGTGGAGTGGACCCACGGGACCCAGAACAGGCTGGACAGAGCTCAGGGACCAGGATAGGCAAGGCTCAGCAACAAGAGGAAGCTGGGAGCTGTGGGGCAATGGACAGTTCTTCAGGCCTGAGACGTGGGGTGTTCATCTTATTCACTGTGTGCCTAACTTGCATTCTGGAAATAAACATAGTCCATCTCCCCCGCTCAGCTCTGAGAAAAAAATGATAGAAGTGACATGAAATAGCTTGTGGAGTGCACAAAATATGAATAGTTTTAACAACTCATTCATGTCTTCCTGTGTAATCACCTGTTGAGATTTTAATTGCGATCCTCTGAACAGTAGGCTAATGTGCAGAGAAGTGACATACTGCCCACGGGTAGGATCTGTGCTTCTATACCTGACATTTTCATTTTACATCTCTCAAACTTCTCCTTAGAGGGCTTCCTGGGATTCACTCGTGGATGCTTCGTGGATTCTGTTAACTATGATCAATATTGCCTTGTTTTATCACATCTCTTCCGTCACTACTGGATAAACGGAATGCTATTGATATTTCTTTAAATTTATTGCCTATTAATTTTATTAAGAATTTGGAGGGTGCAGAACATAAGGCAGGAATTCTGTCATGGCATTATGTTGCCTTTGTCCACTCAGAGGACCGAAGCAAATGGAAAGACGAAACCTAGACCATTTGTCATCCTCCATCACTGCACAGGATGGAGCCTTCCAAAGCCTGAATTTCATTTTCACTCCTACAGCACCCCCTGGTGGACATGTAGAGTAAGCGCATTTAGTAAAAAGCTTTTTCAATAGGACTTTTTGGTAATGGGGTTAGAAAATTAAGCTGCAGCTTGCAACACCACCATCCCATGTCTGAGTGCTGTTTTGTTTCCTAGTTACACTGGGTCCAATGCAGCCTCAGGGCAATGCACCTGGGAAGGCAACAAAGGATGGTGAAAGGACTTGGATCCGTGGATCCCTGCCACGCACTGGGGAAATCAGAGAGCAGTTCCTGGCTCCCGGTTTTGACCTGGCCCTGAACTCGCGGTGCTGCCATTTGAAAAGTGACCCACTGGATGTAAGTTCTCTCTTCCTGCCATTCTTCCTTTCAGGTAAACAACTAAATCTTTTGAAAAACTCTTTTGGTACAATGACTTTTCTTTATATATCATTTAAAACAGAAATCCTTTCTTACGTTTCTGCAAAGTCATCTCATTCTAGAAAAGATACATGAAATTATGGAATCATGAACAAATGAAGCTCTTCTTTCTATAAAGATAGATACATTTTGTGAAAGGCCTTTATTTTTTTTTTAAGATTTACTTATTTATTTGAAAGTCAGAGTTACAGAAAGGGAGAGAAAAAGGAGAGTGAAGGAGAGAAAGCTCTTCCATCCACTGGTTCACTCCCCAGACTGCTGCAACAGCGAGGGCTGTGCCCGGCTGAAACCAGGAGCAAAGAGCTCCTTGCAGGGTTCCCACCGAGGTCGCAGGGGCCCACACACGCCGGCCGTCTTCAGCTGCGTTTCCTAGGTGACTGGCAGACACAGAGCAGCTGGGATTCATTCAAGCAAAAGGAGCATGAGAGGCCAGATTCGCAGGTAGTGGCTTTACCCACTACATCGAAACACTGGCTCCCTGAAGCAGCGGTCACTGCTAACCGACGGGGACTCCAGCATCATCACTATAAACACCAACAACAGGAGCTGAGCAACGACTTCCTGCACGGTTGACAAAACTGGAGTCACCACGTACTACCACGGAGCAGAATCAAGAATGTCGCTTTTCTCTCTGATGCCAATGATAGAATTTCCTGATTGGGTCACACACTAGCTGCTTCTAAGAGTCAGCTATTCTAACATTTAAAAAAAGAGAGAGAGAGAGAAAGATGATGGCCAGCCTTGTCATGCAACCACTTGCAACAGTGGCAGCACATAGTAAGGCAACCAGTTTGAGCCCCGGATACTCTGTTTCCATTCCAGCTCCCTGCTAAGGTGCCTGGGAAAACAACAAGGGATGGCCCAAGTTCAGGCCCTGCCACTTGAGCAGGAGACCCCCCGGATGGAGTTCCTGGCTCCCTGTTTCAGTCTGGCCCGGCCTCAGTGGTCTCAGCCATGTGCAGAATGAACCAGTGTTGGGAGAGCTCTGTCTCACTCAGAGGCCCGGCTCCCACCCAGGCGTCCCGCAGTACACTGCTTACCTCTCGCGGTTGGCTGAAAATGTCGATACTGCCGTCTTTGTTGTACTTGATGGGGGACCCTCCTTCCTGGACCAGGGTTCCGTACCCTGTGCTGGTGTAAAAGGCAGGAACTCCAGCCCCTCCTGCCCGAATCCTCTCTGCAAGCGTGCCCTGCAAGGGAGCCAACAAACGCCGCATTAGCCAGTTCGCCCAGCACCGGTTCCGACTGCCGGCATGGAAAAGGGCATGGACGAGGCTCCGGCCCTGCGGGGGCTGGCGGTTTTGAAAAGTGCCCAGGATGACTCTACCAGCAGCGTGTTTCCCCAGCGCTCTGTGCTGAAGGATCCATTTGTAAGGATTTACTTTACTTTTATCTTTTATTGGAAAGTCAGATTTACAGGGAGGAGACACAGAAGGCGCTTCCATTCGCTGATTCACTCCCCACTGGCTCCAATGGCCAGAGAGGAGCCGATCAAAGCCAGGAGACTTCTCCCAGTCTCCCACACGGGTACAGGGTCATAAGGCATAGGACCATCCTCTCCTGCTTTCCCAGGTCACAAGCAGGGAGCTGGAAGGGAAGTGGAGCAGCCAGGATACGAACTGGCACCCCTATGGGATCCTAGTGATTGCAAGGCAAGGATTTAGCCACTAGGCCATCATGTAGAAAGATCCGTTTTTAAAAAGCCTCACTGGCCCCATATGCAACAACTACTCCATCCATATCGAAAAATAAACTGTCTAGATGGACTTCCGGTTTCCTCACTCTCCTCTCTTGAGACCATATTCTACAAATGTTTGGTTTTAGTGTTTTGTCAATCAAATTTCAAATCTGAATTATGGACCTTCAGCTATAAATATGCTGAAAAATATTGTTGCTTTACTATGTGCTACATATAGGCATGTCTAACAAAAGGTCATTCATAACAATTCAATAGCATTCAGGGCTAAAATATGTATGAAAAAAAAGCGTTTAAGATAGCTTTAGTCTCGGGAAGCGCCGAGGGAAGCCGACGCAGGGAAGCACAGACCCCAGCACTCGGCTGAGCCGCTGGGGAGACTCCAGCAGAGAATCTACAGCCTTGTTCCCGGGGAGGCAACCGCGGGGGAAGCTGCTTTGGAATCTCCTCTTGTTGTTCTCTTGGCCACAACCAGGGATTCCACGCCAGCTTCCCCGCTGTCTCCAACCAGCACTCCACGCGGGTTTCCTCTATGGAGTCCACGCTGGCTCCTGCACCAGCAGAGCCCATCACTGCGGTCTTGCTCTGTCTTACTGGTTAAGTCACTGGCTCATCAGCAGTCAGAAGGGACTTGTTGACCAAGGACAGTGTGTCCAGATGGTCCCAACCGGAAAAGTGCCGCCACTCAGTTATTCAGCTGGCTGAGACACTGTGGGGAAGGAGTGACCCCAAGGAGACCCGCAAACCTCCCAGGTCACTTGGTCACTAGTTTATCTCATGGACGGTGTTGGTTCTACTTAGTATCCCGAGTCTTTCAATAATATTCACCAGAAAGAAATCCATGGAAATGGAAATTGATTTTGGTGCAAAAAACTTTGACATCCATGTACTGTTTTCCTCGTGACACCAACACTCCATGGACATTTATTTGGAAGGTGGTTCATCTATGTCCTGTGACAAACTAAAGGATAATCCAGGAGAGATTTTTCAAGCCAAAGGAGAAGGTATTTCAACTTATAGTGTGAAAAGCAGAATGTAAGCTTTGGGCTGAACTGCATTCCCCCCAACATTTCTCAGCTGCAACCCTAATTCTCCAACGTACTTGGAGCCAGGACCTACAGTAAGATAACTAAGGTTAAACAAAGGTATAAAGGCAAGGTTCTGACGTCATAGGGTTGCTGTTCTGATAAGCAACACGGCAGGGGAAGGGCACCTATCTCTGTCACTCCTCCTTTCTGTAAATCTTTCAAATAAAAATAAATACAGCTTTATTTAAAAAAAAAATGTGACAGCAGGATCCAGTGTTGTGGCATAACAAGCAAAGCAGCTTCATGCAGGGCCGGCATCCATATAGGTGTCGGTTCAAGTCTCAGCTCCTCCACGTCCAGTCTAGCTCCCTGCTAATATACCTGGGAAGCAATGGAAGATGGCCCCAGTGCTTGGGCCCCTGCAGCCACCCAGAAGTTCCTAGATGTTGCCTTTCGATGGTCTCAGTTCCAATCTCTCCCATTCTCTCTCTCTGTCTTTCTGTCTAATTGCCTTTCAAATAAATACACAGATCTTTGAGAAGGATAAAGAAGTGTCATCACAGACCTTGCCCACCCACTTGCTCCCTCCCTCAGCCAGGTGAAGCTCCAGGGTGAGGTCAGTGAGCTACAGACCAGGAAGGGAACTGACTCAGGCTGTACAACTGTGGGGAATCATTTCTGTTGTTCACACCGAAAATGGAAGACACACCACAGTGTGACGGTCAGCGCGGGGGACTGCGCCGGGGCAAGGCCAGATGTGAAACCCCCGTGAGGAGGCACGACCCCCGGGCACAGTCCTCACTCCAGGACCAACAAAGGTCTTTTTCCTTCACCTGCAACACTGCACTACCATGAGCATGGTCAAGATGGCAAGGTTACCATTTTCAAGCAGAGTGGCAGGTTCAGCCTTAGAGATGAGGCAGATCATGTCAAAACAGCAGACAACTTTGTAGACTCCTTGTGTCTGCAAAACCTCCGCCTTCCCCTGTGACAAGCCCTTCAGTCAGGAGGCAAGGCAACAGACTGGAAACTTGCCAGATCAAGTGGAGAATGGTTCACTCCCAACTCACATCGCTCCCTGGAGGCACCGCACGGGCGCTGATCCTAACCCACCTTCCAGACACACACCTTCTCTACCCCACGGACTTCAGGCTGCGCATGCATCTTAGCCAAACCACATCATCTGCCAATTTCAAATTCTAGGATTCAGAAAAATGGCCTTCTAGAACAATCCTTAAATATTTCCGCATGCATTTGGCATAACATACATACGTATATGTAGTGCCAAACTCAAAACTTCCTCCTGCAGCCTGTATTTTTACCAGAAATACCTTCTTCCTCAGAGCAAAACAGCAGAAGATACAAAACCTCTATCAATCAGCAGGAGTAATTTCAACAAAATCTCTCACTTGGATAAAATAGCACCCCCTCTGCCTTAGCACCCCCCACACAAAGAAATTTCTTGGGGGAAATAAATAACATTTTTAAATAAATTAGTTTTTTAAAAAAAGACAGAGAAACCGTCTGACCTGAGGCGTCAACTCCACTTCTAATTCACCGGTCAAGAACTGCCGCTCAAATTCGGCATTCTCTCCCACGTAGGAAGCGATCATGCGTTTTATCTGCCTAGATCGCAGCAAGAGGCCCAGGCCAAAGTTGTCCACCCTGGAAGGAAAATGAAGAGAACTTATCAAATAAACATCTCAAAGAACATTATTATCACTTACTCATGTTTTACAAGATGAAATTTAATTGATTGAAAGGAAATATTTTCTGCCTGCCATATAATCCACTTTCAGTCCATTCAAGGAATCTTAAAATTAAGGTTTTTTTTCTGTTTACACCTGAGAAAAGTAAAACTAAAATCCCTAAGTTTTTTTTCCCTAAAATCTTGGGCAGGAATGGACATAGGCGATACTCAAGGCCACCTCAATCCTACAACTCAGCACACTTTTGCTGTCCTTTCCATCGCCATAAAGTGTTCTTGGGTTAGAATGAAGCAGAGAGACACTGCTTTCCTGTGCTTTGGTAAAACAGGGAAATGCAAGAGAAACATTTTGACCCTCGAGGATGACCTGGCCAGAGAAGTATCTTCTGTTCAAAAAGGAGAGGAGGTGTTTTCGAACTTGAAAGACAAAAATTAGCACTTTTATTGAAATACAGACTCGACAGATACCAATGGATATTTTTCTTATGTCACACGTACTTTGCTAAAGACTTATAAACTTCAAGTCTGAATTTCAAAAACCAGTAATTAATCAGACTGATGACAATATCATGGTAGGCAGAATAATTCCAAGCCTGTTTCATTATATATGTTACAGTTTAATATCCCTATCATGTTTTTTTTAAATGATCTGCCCTGCAACAAATTATTTTTTTAAGATTTATTTATTTTTATTGGAAAGGCAGATATACAGAGAGGAGGAGAGACAGAGAGGAAGATCTTCCGTCCAATGGTTCACTCCCCAAGCAGCCGCAATGGCTGGAGCTGAGCCAATCCCCAGGAGCCAGGAGCTCTTCCGGGTCTCCCACGCGGGTGCAGTGTCCCAATGCATTGGGCCGTCCTCGACTGCTTTCCCAGGCCACAAGCAGGGAGCTGGATGGGAAGTGGGGCTGCCGGGAATAGAACCGGCACCCATATGGGATCCAGGCACGTGCAAGGCGAGGACTTTAACCACTACACTATCGCGCCGGGCCCAATATCCCTATCATGTTCAAGTTGGAACACAATTTATTCTTAGAAATGATGCAGGCCGAGATGTTCTATTTTGTTCTTTTCTGTGAGGTAAAGGTCTCCAGGCTTGTGCTTCTCTTCATTGTTTCCATCATCTTATTCAAAGAAAATTTCAAGCAAAGTCAATAGAGAATAAACATTAAGCACGTTTTCATTTTTCAATCACCTTATTTTTACCTTCCACTCACAAGTTTCAGTAATCTATGACTAGAAAAAGAAAACATTCCTGAGACAACAAAGAACTTTAAGCTTTAAAAAATCTGCTCTAAAGTTAAATCCTTTCAATGGTGAAAACCATAATGACACACCATTGCATAAATTTAAAAAATAATTAAATAGAAATGAAGAAACCATTAAGTGTTGGCAAGGATGTGGAACCACTGGAATTTTCAGATGTACGTGAAGAATGTAAATCAACATAACCCCTTCATAAAAACCATCAGCAGCCCCTATTACAGGTTGTTGGCTCTTACACAAAATGCGTGGACCAAAAGCGTTTCAGATTCAAGAATTTTTCCCAGTTCAGAATATTTTTACAACCTAATGAGACACTTCAGGGATAGAATCCAAGCCTAAACATGAAATTCACTGATGTTTGACATATACCAGTACACAAGGCCTGAAGAACATTCTGTACAGTATCTGAAGCGCACCTGCATCTTAGTTGGTTTGTCATGACATCACCATTGGAATTCTCTACTTGTGGTGTATTGTCAGCACTCAAAAGTGTCCAGATCTTCAAACATTTGGTTTTTTCAAATCATAGATTCTCAATTTGCAATGCTAAATATAGTAACACTTCTATGAGTTAGCAATTCCATTCTGGTATTTAACCAAGTGGAATGCAAACTCATGTTCACCAAAAGACGCAGATGAGTAGATTTACACCAATACATTTTCTTATATCCAAATTGGAGCTCCTGAATATTCATCAACAGTGGCATAGCCATACAATGAATTTTATTAATTGTATTTTGATTAATATAAAGAGAATAGGTCTCATTTAGTTTAGATCTATTTCCATTCAGCAATGAGAATGATCTTCAGTACCAGCAAGAATGTATGAACCTTGCAGATCAAATGTTAAGCAAAAGAAGCCAAATGCATGTGAACTGGGTTGGGGGGAGAGCCATGCTGGGCTGACTGTACCTGCTGGTACATGCATGAGCCAGAGTAAGGGCAGGCTGATTGGGCTTTGCTGCAGTATCAGTGGGCAAGTGCTGGGCCTGGAAGGCAAGTCCTGTTGAGCTAAACTGCAGAACCACTTGAAGAGTGCAAGATCCAGGGAAGGGAGTGGGTCCAGCAGGGAAACTGTGGGCACACCTCTGATGGGCTGAAGCTCCCACTTGTGAGCATGAGAACCAGGACTGGGGGCGGGCCTTGCTCTACAGGTGGTGGCACCCACTGACATGAGTGAGGGCTAGAGGGTGGAGTCAGCTGTGTTGAGTTAGGCTTCAATGCCCAACGATGTGTAAGAGAGTTGAACGGGATATGGGACAGACTGGACCAGTCCACTGCACATTCTGGCAGGCACAGAAACCAGGGCTGGGGGCCAGGCCCAGTGGGGGATAGTGGGGGTTTCTCTGACTGGCTGCAGCTCCCAGTGGTATTTATGGGGGTCAAGTGTGTGTTGGGCTGGGTTGGGCAAGGACATAGCACCCATTGGGTTTACATTAGAGATGGGACTGGGCCTGGCGCAGTAGTCTAGCAGCTAAAGTCCTCACCTTGCATGCACCAGGATCCCATATGGGCACCAGTTCTAATCCCAGCTGCTCCACTTCCCATCCAGCTCCCTGCTTGTGACCTGGTAAAGCAGTGAGGATGAACCAATGCCTTGGGGCCCTCCAACTGTGTGGGAGACCTGGGGAGAGGCTCCTGGCTTCGGATCAGCTTAGCAACGGCTGTTGCAGTAACTTGGGGAGTGAATTAGTGGACGGAAGATCTCTCCTCTCTGTCTCTCCTCCTCTCTGTCTCTCCTCCTCTCTGTAAATCTGGCTTTCCAATAAAAATAAATAAAGCTTTAAAAACTGTTCTGAAAGAGAAATGGGACTGGAGATAGAACTGACCTAGCAATTGCAACTGTTAGTGTGTGTGTAGGCTGATGTGGGTGACAGAATGAGCCAGACCCCATACTGGCAGGAGCACATGGGAGTCAGGTCTGGGATCACCTCAGAAAATATTCCTTTGAAGGTACCCCCAATTAAACTGCTGGACTCTGAACACCAGCCGCGAGGAGTGGAAGGACCTGTGGTCCAACAGTGTCTGAATGGGGCCACCTCAGTGACTGAAGGTGGTGCAGTGCACAGCATACTCAGATGCACACAGTGGATTAGGCAGTCCATTGGAGCCTGCGGAAGACATCTAATACCATAGCAGAGAAAGCAGGGCAGAACAAATTGACCAACACCCCCAGAGAAGCTTGACAGCTAATTTCTGGGTGAACTGAGACTCTGGTATACTGTATCTGCCAATGGACCTCGGAAGGATTTCCTCATTCTTGAATCTGCAAGATCGACAGCATCATCAAGAATTTTTTTTAAAATCAGATGCAGGAGTACATATTGAATTACTCCTTTGGAGCTTTTAATTGATCGGGATGATACTCTGCCGGCTCTGTCTTCAGACCAGAGAGGGTATACCTAAGAAGCCGTTGAACTTGACTGGACAATAAGATGCTGGACTCTATGTTTGGTATATGCTTGCAATGAGGGAATCTCAACTGAACTTGAGCTGTGGTTATGCAACAAGGTGGAGGAATCCACCATGGTGGGAGGGTTTGGGGAGGGGTGGGGAGAATCCAAGTACCTATGAAACTGTGTCACATAATACAATGTAATTAATAAAAAAATTTTTTAAAAAAAGATTTATTTATGTTTGTTTGGAAAGCTACAGGGGTTGTGGGGCAGGGAGAAGACATAGAGATCTTCCATCTTCTGGTTCACTCTCCAAATGTCCTCCATGGCCAGAGCTGAGTCAGTCCAAAGCTGAGACCCAGGAGCCTCTTCTGGGCCTCTCAAGTGGCTTCAGGGATGCAAGGACTTGGGCCATCCCCAACTACTTTCCCAGGTCATGAACAGGGAGCTGGGTTGGCAGTGAAGCAGCTGGGACTTGAACCATTGCCCATATGTGATACTGGTGTTACAGGAAGAAGATCAGCCTGATACACCACCATTGTGGCCCTTGAATACTCATTTTATATTTAGTTCAAAATCAGAATGTGAGACTAATGGTTAACCTTGATAAGTTTCTATGGTCAGTGTGAGGAGGGCTTTCTGCCTAGCTGGCCAGGATCTGCTGCTTTATCTGGGCATTGGCTACATGGGTGTGAAGCCTGTAAAAACCCACCAAATTATATATTTATGATATATAGTCACCTTTTTATACTACTCCACACTGTGTTTCCATAAATTTTTTAAGAGAGATGGAGTGATAAAGGTTATAGCACCTCCTAGAAACAGAAGCCCTTCCCTACTGCGTCTCCCTCATAACCCTTCAGTGCTCCGAGGCTTCCTCCCCACAAGCCCTGGCGGGACTTGAGTCATCCACTTGGCTCATCCTCCAGTGGTCCCTCACTGAGCGTGAACTTCACCCCAGGGTTGGCAGGGTCAGTTCTAGGACCAGCCCAGTTCTGGTCCCTGGACAGCACTGTGCTTGCCAAGGAAATAAACACAGCAACTGGCAAATCACAACAGAGTGGAGGGAGAGGCCTGCTAAGAGAAGTCTGCTAAAAGGCAAGGGTACACTGCAGATGGAGAACCCAACAGCAGGAGACAGGTAAGAAGGTGGAGCAAGCTGTAGAGAGGGAGCCGCCTTACAGAACACTGCAGTTAAACAGACACCAACAGCCACAGCAACAACACATGTGGAGAGTTCAGGACTGAGAGCAAGAGGCTGCTAAGCACTGCGGCAAGATGCTCGGGAGGCCTGGGCTGAGTGCGGCTGGGACAGAGCAAAGGTAGAGGCACCAGCAGGAGACGGGAGGCAGCAGGCAGAGTGAGACCTGGACATCCAGACACCATGACTGAGTGATTCTCAACAGAAGAGCAACAGGATTCAGGGACAAGAGGCAGGGAAATCAAGGAAGTGGCAGGCTCCAACAAGCAACAAGTATTAAAACTGAGGCAGAGACAATGGGCTTAAGAAGAAAACACAAACTGAGGGTTATTTACAGGAAATCATTCATTCCTAAGATTTGCTCCCCATCCTGTTGGGAGCTGCAGACGCACTCTGAAACTTGGCAATGGAATACAACAGAAGAAGAGGTGGGGGAAGTTACGCATGACATCCCTTTGACGTGCAAAGAGGCAGGGCACCTTGTTTGAAGAGTGTTCGACAGGTCTTCTAACCAAACCCTTTTTCCACCTTCACTCTCTCCCATCTAAATACACTTCATGCCCATAAGAGTCCCTTCTAAGGCTCAACTTCTCGCCTACAAGCCTCATAGCTCCCCAGGGCATCCTGACGATGCGCGCAGGAAAGTGGTCCAGGTCACAGAAACTGTCCATTTTCTACTAGACCTTTTTTATAGTCTTAGCCCTCCAGATATTGAGTCTTGCAACCTTTCTCTACTGCCATGGTTATGAAAGAAAGCCTTGTGATTTATTTTCAAGTGTTAAAAAAAAATAACCTGAACAACATGATTCTCAGGGTGTGCTTTTGAGATATGGGTAGAATTCCATGTAGGCTAACAATATACTTTTAGTCCACAAGAGGTCTCCAAATCACTAAAGATTTTTTTTTTAAATTTTATAAAATTCATAGATTTCTTATTTTCACACCACCCAAATGTTTGCTGGTAGTCCCAAGACCTTCTAGGTTTGTTGTTTTTGTTTTCCTGTAATCTACTCCTACTTGATGAGCCCCCAGTCCTTGAGGTTAACGATTCTAGTTCTCCAAATCTTCTCTTCTTGCAACCTTTCCACCTCCCCGCCAAGCTTACAGATGCTCAGGATAACACTAGCAGAGTGACCTCTCACTTCTCTCACACTCCGCATCCAATTTATGGGACAGTACGACTACCTTGAAAGCCCCTGCAGCAGGAGGCCACTTCTCATTGCCCCCTCGGTACCCTATACCCATCCCTGGCCTGGTCACTGATGTTCCCTGCTCTTGCTACTGTTTGTACAGCATGTCCTCCGAAGGAAGCTCTGTGGACATAAAGTAAAACATGTCACTGTTCTGTTCCATGCCCTGCAAAGGTACACACTGATTTAGAGCAAAAGCCAGGATCTCTAGAGCAGCCGATAAGGCGCCATGCACTCAGGCACCATCTCGCATCTCCAGCTTCATTCATGCCACTCTGTTCTCGGCTTGCTTCTCTGCTTCTGCGGGCCTCCTCAAGGTGTGTCTCCAATGCCCCAAGCAGATTCCACTGTGGGCACCCTAGCCTTTCTCTGAGACATGCTCTCCCCTGATAGCTGCAGTCACTCCCCGACTTTCTTCAGGCCTAACAGATCTCCTTCTGGATCACCCTACTGAATCCCAAAACCCAACCCTTCACTTTCAGACTCACAATCTCCCCTTTTCTTTTCTGTTTCCCATGACA
Organism: Ochotona princeps; assembly: GCF_030435755.1. Lineage (NCBI taxonomy): Eukaryota > Metazoa > Chordata > Mammalia > Lagomorpha > Ochotonidae > Ochotona > Ochotona princeps. The sequence goes on along the minus strand of NC_080854.1, from coordinate 18,307,256 downwards.
CATGTGACTTTCCAACATACTGGACACTATACTGATATGATAAGTTGACTATTTATAGTCTGCATCTGGCTACTAAAATCTGAGGTCCATGTTCACTGCTATGCCCCCCGGGACTTGCAGATGACTACAGTACATGGAGATTAGTACACAAATATTTAGGCTTTTTTTTTTTAAGATTTACTTTTACTGAAAAGGCATAACTACAGAAAGGAGAAAAAGAAAGATCTTCCATCTGCTGGCTCACTCCCCAAACAGCCGCAATGACCAGAGCTGAGCTGATCTGAAACTAGAAGCCAGAAGTTCCTTCCGGGTCTCCCACACAGGTGAAGGGACCCAATGACTTAAGCCATTCTCTGCTGCTTTCCTAGGCCCCACACAGAAAGCTGGATGGCAAGTGGATCAGCGTCCAGGATCCTGGCACTTGCAAGGGGAGGATTAGCCAGTTGCACCGCAATGCCAGCCACCCACAAATATTTGTTGAACAAATGTTAAATGAATGTATTGCTCAATTTCACTTTACCCCTCCTCACCAGCTCCTTTTAAATACAAACTACCAAGTTGCTGGGGTGGGTATTTTTAGTCTTCCTCTCTGGATCCACTCTTCAAACTCCAGCCAGATCTGGGCCTGGCATGGCTGAAGCAAAGGCTCTTCCGGCGGCTGGCATCAAACTGGGTTCAGCCTATTTATGGTTGGGTTCAGCCAATGGGAGCATCATCAGAAAACCTGGGGTCAAGGGAAAAGGGACAGTGACTCCAGGCTTCCTATTCTTCCAGCTCTTTTCCTGATGAGTAAAGAGCCCTCTCCCTAGAACTATCTTCCAGATATCAGTAAGAGTTTCCACTCTTCGTCCCTCAGTGCTAGGACTGGTGGAGACTGTGCTGCTCTATTTATCACTTCTGGTTCTTTCCCTCAAAGAGGGTAGATTCCTTCAGTAAACTCCATGACCACTCCTCTGTCAGAGTACCACTGAGATCCTCTGGAGTCTTACTAACTTCATCAACAAAATCTTCCACCAAAGTGGGCACAGTCCATTTGCTTTCTAGAGCTTTAAATATCTGAAGCTCCCTCTAAGAGTGCATGTCCTTTTGAGCAACTAGAATATAGCTGGTCGGTCATCAAGTTGGTAATTTTTCAAACCATTTCTTCTCAGGTATCTCTGTTTGCTTTTTCAATCCATTCAGCATTCAGACTTGGCAGGATCTGAGGTTGACCTATCTGTATTTGTTGATCTTGGCTGTGGGACTTCTTGCATATTTGGCTTTTGCTTTGTCCTCAGAATAGAAAGCTAGCATGGAAAGGTAGATAGCACACAAGATGCTTAACACAACAACACAACCAACCCAGATACAAAGAGTGGCACCAGCTTATAAAAAGAGTGTGTTTCTTGTCATATACTTTCCAACTCACAAATGGAACAAATATGCATGTCCATTATATTATTTTCATAGTAAAAGTGGGTAAAGAGCCGGGATTGTGATACAGTGAGTTAAACCATAGCCTGTAACACTGGCATCTCATAGCAACGCAAGTTCAAGTTCCTGTTGCCCCATTTCCAAACCAGCTCACTGCTCTCTGCCTGGGAAGGCAGCAGAAGATGGCCCAAATACTTGGGACCAAAGCAACTGGGTGGGAGACCCTGATGAAACTCCTTGTTCCTGGTTTCAGGCTGGCCCAGTCCTGGCCATTACAGCTATTGGGGGAGTGAATCAATGGATGGATTGTATCTCAATCTCTCTCTACCACCACCACCACCACCCCCTCTCTAGATCTCTGCCTTTGAAATAAATATATCCTTTTTAAAAATGTGTTAAGCAAGATCCTTACCTTTAAGAGTACACAATATAAACAAAATAAAGAAAAGAAACACGTTTCTAATACAGAAACATTTATTACACTATCTTGTAGCTTTTTAAAAAGACTTAAGTATTTATGTGATAGGCCAATTTACCAATACAGAGATCTTCCACCTGCTGGTTCACTCCCTAGCAGGCTGGGCCTGGGGGCAGGTGCTTCATGTGAACCTTCAGCGTGAGCAGCAGGGGTCTAAGCACTTGGGCTATCTTCTGATGCTTTGCCAAGCACACTAGAGACAGCTGGACTCTAACTCATGCTCATATGGGATGCTGGAGTTGCAGGCAGTGGTTTAACAGGCCACTGAACAATGCCAGCAGAACGCCATCCATTTTTTCAATAGAATTTTGATCTTGTCCTACAGCACAATAAGCATGCTGTAACTGTTTTATTTGTTAAGTCTATAGCCAAGAATTCATTAAAGAACAACAGGAATGTAAAACAAACAGGTGTGGTACACAAGACATCAATGTTGTATAAATCCTTCCATTTGCTAAAATCTCACTAATTGACAATTTTTGAAAAAAATAAAACTCCAGCAAACATCAAGTTCCAGGGTCAATATTGTGGACTAGCAGGTAAAGCTGTTGTCTGTGATGCTGGTATGTGGGTGCCAGCAGAGTCCCGGCAGTTCCACTTCCTATCAGCTCCTTGCTCGTGGGCCTGGGTAAAGCAGTGAAGGGTGGTCCAAGTGTGGAGGCCCCTGCACAAACATGGGAGACCTGGAAGAAGCTCCTGGTCCCTGGCTCCAGTCTGGCCGATCCCCAGCCGCTAGCCATTCAGGGAGTGAATCAATGGATGGAAAGCCTTCCTCTCTGTCTCTCCCTCCCTATCTCTAACTCTGCCTTTCAAATAAATAATTTTTTTAAATGAAGTTATAATAATTTATCTACCTATATTTCTTTTTTATCTACTTCTCATTTTAGACATACTTAGCTGTCAATTATGCAGTTTCTATTCACTCTTATAATATCAAAGGCAGCCAAAGAAAATACTATATTTGAATGTAAGGTTAATTTATGACACTTACTGAGATTAATAAGATCTTTCACAAGTTGGGCACATAAATTCAGATACACATTCTGAAACAAAACTCACTGTCTCAAAGAAAATAGCCCAATCTCAGGCAATGCTCTTAATCGATCAAAGTAGCCTGTGGGCACCAAGTCCTTCTGAGCTGCAGGTGCCTCGACAGAACAGACAAAACCAGAGCAAAGAGCCTCCTTGCCATTTCCTCCACATTCGAGTCACTGGTGTAGAACCAGTCATTTTATTTAGTGACAAACTACCCACTAGGTCCCAAGGGAAAAAAAATACTCCTATACCTGACTACTACAGCAGGACCAGCCACCAGTAGAGACAAATGCATTTTACCAATTAGTATTTATTAGCCTTCACAGAAGTGGGACTGCACTTGGAGTCACCTACTACCCACCTTTGTAGCAGTGTAATCTAGTCATTAGAAAATGAGCATGACCAACATAGTACACTTACTCCCCCGTTGGCTGTGGATTTAATAGGCTGATGTGCAGTTTATCATGAAACTCTGGTTTCTAACTTACCAACGTCCTTCAAAAATCAATGAAAAGTGCATTCTTAGTTGTTCCAACCTTCTTGATGAGCCCATCACAAAGTATTAATTCAACTGTGTGATCCCAAAGCGAAATTTATCTCATTAACCCATATTTCATAGCAAGACAAGTGGTGTATCATAATAGCTCTTACCAATCATTATAAATTAACAAATAAAAACTGATCCTCAGGCACTTTGGAAACACTTCCAATGTAAGCACACCCTTCCAAAGAAAAGAGCCTTTATATGGGAGAGAAAAGAGTTATTATATCTAACTTCAAGTTTTCTCCATGTCAGTAGTTCTCCTGTGAGGACACATCTCCCTTATCTGCCTTATTAATTTAGCTTCAATGGCCTAAACAAGACTCTAATTCCTACAGAGTTCTAGAATTTACTCCTTTCTTTGCAAGAGAATGAACTGCCAGTGAGGGTTTGCAAAGGTCTTCTTTGTGATCAGTGAGGTCAGACATCAACACTTACTCAACATCAAGAATAGTCACGCTTGGGCCCGGCGGTGTGGCCTAGTGGCTAAAGTCCTCACCTTGAAAGCCCCGGGATCCCATATGGGCGCCGGTTCTAATCCCGGCAGCTCCACTTCCCATCCAGCTCCCTGCTTGTGGCCTGGAAAAGCAGTCGAGGACGGCCCAATGCATTGGGACCCTGCACCCACGTGGGAGACCCGGAAGAGGTTCCAGGTTCCCGGCTTCGGATCGGCGAGCCTCGGCCCATTGCGGCTCACTTGGGGAGTGAATCATAGGACGGAAGATCTTCCTCTCTGTCTCTCCTCCTCTGTGTATATTTGGCTGTAATAAAATAAATAAATCCTTAAAAAAAAAAAAAAAAAGAATAGTCACGCTTTACCAGACCACACACCCCATGGTGGTCCCATAAGACAACCTTGTTGAGTGGTGTCATGCCCACTTTAGTTTATGTCAATGTCATGTACAGTGTTCACGCAACAATGAAGCAGCCTGATGATGAGTTTCTCAGAATGTACGCTGTTACTAGTAAGCACATTACTATACACTGATCTATGACATTTATGGAGAGACCTGAAAATTTAAATACAGTATAGAACATTGAAAGCCTTTATAGGGGCCGGTGTTACACCTCAGCAGGCTAAGCCATTGCCTGCAACATCAACATCTCATAGGAGCTCTCCTTTGAGACCCATCTACTCTGCTTCAAGTACAGCTCCCTGCTAATGTGTCTGGGAAAACATTAGAGGACAGCTCACAGGTCTTGGCTCCTGCCAGCTCCATGGGAGATCAGGTGGTGATCCTGGCTCCTGGATTCAGCCAGGCCCAGCTCTAGCCACTGCACCCATGTGGGAAGTGAACTAGCAGATGAAAGATCTGTCTCTCCCTTTCAAATAAATATTTAAAAAAAGAAAAAAGTGGGGCTGACATTGAGGCACACGGGGCAAAGGTGCTGCTTGTGATGCCAACATCCCCCATGGGTGCAGTTTACATTCAATCCAGCTCCCTGCCGATGGCCTGGGAAGGGCAGGGGAGGAGGGGCCAAGTGTGTGAACCCCTGCCAGGTAAGCAATCCAGATGAAGCTGGCCTGGCCCAGACTTGGCTGCTGCAGCTACCTGAACTGCCAGCCAGTAGACACACCTGTCTCTCTGTGTGTATCCATTTTCCCTGCATTTTCTGTAATTCTGAGTTTCAAATAAATAGATCTTTAAAAAAAATACTTACAGTAAGTACAAAATCAGATCTAAGGGCAGGAAAAGTGTTTAAGACACAACACATTATTATGCTGAACAAGCTACATCTCTTTTTATAAGGAAGACGCTCCTTAGGTAAATGAGGAACTGGAACCAACGAGCTCAACAGTCCCGTCCAACTATAACACTGTGACTCAGACTCACAGACTAAACACAGAAGGGCACGTGACCCTAGTGTAACTGACAGGACAGGTATGTGATCCAAAGAGCAGGAACACACTGCAGTATACAGTCTCTGCCGATTCAGTATAAAAGCTCTAAAAGAATTCAGAAAGGGACAAGGTCAATAAAGAAAGCAGGTGATTCTGCACTTGGTGTACAGATCATCTTTCCCAGCATAGCTAAATGTACATTATGGTGCATGGTATTATTAAATAATGGCTTCTTGCTGACCACTTTGATATGCAAACCCATTGTCCTAAGTGCTGGCTGCTTCCTTTGGAAGTAGCGGCATATGTACGACTAATGATATTCTTTATGTATCAGCTCACATAATGACATAGCCACAAATAAACAGATTTCAAACAGATGTCCATCTTGATTTATAAAGACCAAGGCCCGGCGGCGTGGCCTAGCGGCTAAAGTACTCGCCTTGAACGCCCCGGGATCCCATATGGGCGCCGGTTCTAATCCTGGCAGCTCCACTTCCCATCCAGCTCCCTGCTTGTGGCCTGGGAAAGCAGTTGAGGACGGCCCAATGCATTGGGACCCTGCACCCGCGTGGGAGACCTGGAAGAGGTTCCTGGTTCCTGGCATCGGATCGGCGTGCATCGGCCCATTGCAGCTCACTTGGGGAATGAAACAGCGGAGTGAAGATCTTCCTCTCTCTCTCCTCCTCCTCTGTATATCTGACTTTGTAATAAAAATAAATCTTTAATAAATAAATAAATAAATAAATAAAGACCTAAGGGTAGGTGCAGGAGCATAGCAAGGTAACCCTCTGCCTGCAGTGCCAGCATCCCATATAGACACTAGTTGTAGTCCTAGCTGCTCCACTTCTGATCTAGCTCCCTGCTAATGGCGTGGGAAAACAGCAGAGCATGACCCAAAGCCTTGGGCCCCTTGACCCAAATGAAAGAGCCAGGAGAAGCTCCTAGCTCCTGGCTTTGGATCAACTCAGATCTGGCCATTGAGGCCTTTTGGAAAAGTGAAGCAATGGATGGAAGATCTCTCTCTCTGTCTCTCCTTCTGACTTTCAAGTAAAATGAAGAAATAAATATTTTTTAAAAATAAATATGATCTGCATAACAAAGAAATAAAAGAAGATCTCTAAATTTTAAAAATATGGGGCCAGTGTTGTGGTGCAATGGATTAAGCTGCCACCTGAGACACCAGCATCCCATGTAAGCACCAATGTAAGTACTGACTACTCCACAACTAATCCAGTTCCCTCCTGATCTGCCTGAGCAAGCAGCCAAGGGTGGCCCTGGTCCCTGGACCCTTGGACTCCTGTGGCAGATGTGGATAGAGCTCCTGTTTTTGGCTTGGCTCAGCCCGAGCAGTTAAGGCCATTTGGGAAGTGAACCAGCGATGGAAGTCCTTTCTCATTCTCTCTCTCACTCGCTTTCTCTGTTTGTATGTGTCTTTCCCCCTCTCTTTGCCTTTAACTCTGCCTTTCAAATATGTATTTAAAAAGAAATACAATTTTAATGTGATTCCATTTTAAAATATATGTTCTAGCTTTGGCAATAATTTTAAACAAAAAATAAAAGCATATCAGATTAATATATACGATTGTACTTTAAGATCCTAATTGACATCTTTATCGGAGATGAAGCAAATCTACATTACTTCTAACGATGAACGATGATACCACAAATACTGAAGTAGATGCAACCTCCACCCATGACCTTGTCCTGCACTATCTTTGGCTGCATGGACACATGACTCATACAAGAAGGGGAAATCTCCACTGAACTGATGAGCTCTCAGACACGATCAAGAACTGCCATTTCTTCCAAGCCAGTGCACTGAAGAGGCACACTCACCCGGCATTGTTGCTGACTGCGGTTAACCCTTTCACTCCAGTCTTCAGTAACGCTCCTATAAGATTCTCTGGAATTCCACAGAGCCCAAAGCCTGGAACGAGCCGACAGGGAGACAACGTGTGAAAACGCAGGTGGTATTCTTTTTTAATAGGAAAGAAAAAAAACTACAAAGAATATTACCACATCTAGCAAGCAAAATACACAGATCTATCTCACCAACTCGGCAAACGGCCTAATAGCTGAAGCCAAGTCTTGTGCATCATTACAAAGCACCAGATGTCACTATCAAGTCTTTGAATCACATGTGTGAAGCCAAGTACAATCAGTTTGCATGGCTACACATTGCTCGGATGCCCTTAGCCACATATCAGATAAGAAGTCTCCTTAACACTTGATCATTTCAAGTTATGTTTTCAAATATTTCTGTCTTAAATTTTACCCGAGTAGACTTTGCAGAACTGGAAATTTCAGCTAGTGACCTTTCTTTACATCTTCTACAATTCCTCAAATACTACTAGAACTAAGATGAACAGTCAGTGACTCATCGGTTGAATGACTGAATGGACAAATAGAGTGATTCTAAAAATAAGCCTTGATCTCATTTATAAGAATCTGGCAGCAAGCTGTGTTTTTGTGTAATTATTCTGGTTTTAATTATTATTTTCTTAACTTTGTTTTCTTTTTTTTCTTTTTATTTTTTTTGAGAGACACGGACAGAATGTGAGCACAAAGAGAGAACATGTGTTCCTGCCTACTGGTTCGCTCCACTGCTGCCTACGGCAGCCAAGGATGGGATGGAGCAGGGCTAGAGCCAGGACCCACGGATGCCATCCAGGTCTCAGGGAACACAGTCACTTGAGACATCCCGGCTAGTTTCCAAAGCCTCTACTGACAGTAAGGCAGAGTTCGAAGTTCACAAAGGAAAGCAAACTCAGGTACCCGGAAGCGTGACTCAGCCACCCTCATGGCTATGCTCAACACCTGCTCCAGGCAACAAGGTAGATGTGTATCAGGCAGCAGGTCTCAAAGCTACTACCAATGAGCAACACAATATGAATCTTGTAACAACAGAGAAATGATTATGAGCGCTCCATCACTGAAAGATTATAAAATGGAGTGATCAGATCGATGAGATCAATGCAACTCTCAGAAACAAAATGTTGTAATAAAATCAGAAATAACAATGTGTAACAAATAACTACAAATAAGAATAGTAACTAAATAAAGAGTATATCAGAGATCAGCATAGTGGCATGGCAGCCTGACATTCTGCCTGCAGCACCAGCATCCCAAATGGGTACCAGTTCGAGCTATGGCTGCTCCATTCCCACTCCAGCTCCTGCCTCTGGCCTGGGAAAGTAGTGGGAGATGGTCCGAGGAGTTGGGGCCCTGTACCCAAGTGGGAGACCAAGAAGCAGTTCCTGACTGCTTGCTATGGATCAGCTCAGTGCTGACCACTGAGACCACCGGGGGAGTGAACCAGTGAACCAGCAGATGGAAACTTTCTGTGTGTGTGTGTGTGTGTAAATCTGACTCTAAATGGAAAATAAATCTTTCTTAAAAAGTAAGGAAGACTAGATAAAATAATTGGTGTTTCTGATCTGAGCTTTGCCACTATGTTTTCTCTGCTTTAAGGATATTACCATAAAAAGGAAAGCCATGTTAGTACTCACCACCAACCAGAACTGTTGCTCCATCAGGGATGTCTTTCACAGCTTCTACTGCATCTGTGTAAAATCTGGTATGGCGATGACTACTGGTGGAAAAGTAGCAAACACAACCCTGACAAATATGAAAAAACAGACAGTGAATAATCATTTGAAGACACGCATTTACCTTGCATATACAGTGACCTATTCGCTTTTTGATCATTTCACTATCCTTGTCTTTTTCCAGACTGATGACATAGTGTACAATACGATGTTTTGATTATTGTGGAATAACTGGATCAAGCTATTTAACATATTTGTTACCTGACTTACTATTGTTTTATGGTGAGTACACTGAAGATCTACTCAACGATTTTCTCATATTCAGTAAGTGTCAGTACCTGCAGTCACTGCGACACATGGATTTCTTGAATTTATTCCTTCTATCAGAAATACTGTGTCCTTTGTACAATACCTTTTCAACTGCCCCATGCCCCAATTCTTGGTAATCACCATTTTATTCTTTGTGTTCACAGCATTATCCCAACTTCAAAAGAGTGGGGCTTCAACTGACTCATTCTTAGAAGAGGGATGGGCATTCTCCACCCATACACAATCACCAGAGGCCCTTTAGAATCAGTGTTTCCTATTACAAAAGGGATAGCCACCCAAAGTTCAAACTGACACTCACCATGGCATGAAGTATCAATCTCTGACAGTAACCTCACCGTCCATTCAATACCTGAGAACTGACCATGTGCCAAGTTCTCTGCTATTTACTACGGTAGAGTTAGCATTAACATAGGATGACTGGCTGCCGTCTAGGAGAGTAAATACAATGTGGTTAAAGCTACAAACGTCTATTTCATTGAGTCTGTCAGCCAGTATTAGCCAGAAAATGTCTCCTAAATGGAAAACTAAAGAACAGGACACAAAACAATTCGTCTCCCCATCACACTTGAAGTGGCAGACTACTGTTTACGAGGAAGCTAGCTTTATCCCAGGCTAGTGTTTGATGTCAAATCAATTGCCTAGGGAACACTCATGAGCAACTGTCAACTGTGTCCCTTTTTGTGTTTTACCCACAATGCAGCAACAGGAAGAAAGTGCATTCCATCACTCCTACTCAACTTTGCCTTACCTATATTCTCATTTTATAGCCCACCTACAGAGAGCAGACAGGAATGGCATAGGAATTCTGACACATGCCACCTTAACGAGCCCCACCCGAGGCTCACATGCTCTGCCCGAGACAGTATGCCAGACACACACAACTGGCCCTGCTCAAAGGAACGGCACACATGCAACCCCACCTTTCTTTTCTTCCTCGAAAATCCCCTTCCACAGAACATGTCAACCAAACATTGAAAAGGGAGCAATTACACGAATGATTTCTGTCCCTTTAAATTTCAACCTTGGCCAAGTTCAGTGGGGAGGTTTGGCCACAGTGTCTAAACCGTGGCAAATAAGCACAGGCAGAGAGAGAAACGGAAGGACCTGAAGGACAAAGAGCTTTCCTCTTCTTCCAGCAAGGAAACATCTTTTCTTAAATAAACATGCACAACCACATATTTAATCTTAGAAAGTAAAAGTTTGATAGCCTGAGTAAATGAAGACTTATAAAGTTGGGGAAACATCCTAGAACAATACATGGATACCAAATCCAACCAAATCATCTACCAGATCAAGACTGCATGGAAAGGCAGCAGCCTAAACCCAGAAAAGAAACCAAACAGCAGCAGGAAGCCTAGGGCCACTTGAGCCATAGCTGGTCATCAAGACCCAAGCACCTAAAAGTAACCTATGCGTTTGTTCTCTTAGCCAGCTTTCCTCCCAAGGTCACCTTCATGACCCATACTCCCAGACTCTAAGTAAAGAAATATCTCTGCAGGATCCGGTGCGGTCGCCTAGTGGCTAAAGTCCTCACCCTGCATGTCCCAGGGTCCCATATGGTCGCCGGTTCTAATCCCGGCAGTCCCACTTCCCATCCAGCTCCCTGCTTGCGGCCTGGGAAAGCAGTTGAGGACAGCCCAAAGTCATGGGACCCTGCACCTGCATGGGAGACCTGGAAGAGGCTCCTGGCTTCTGGCTTTGGACTGGCTCAGATCTGGGTCTGTGGTCACTTTAGGAGTGAATGAATGGATGGAATATCTTCCTCTCTGTCTCTCTTCCTCTCTGTTACCTGACTTTCCAATGAAAATCAATAAATCCTTTAAAAAAAAGCATCTGTGCCTTGCCAACACCTTCTAATACTAGGCAGCTAGAGAAAAGTATTTCTCTGACAACATTTACTTTTTTTCTCCTAGATAACTGGATTCCAAAGAGAGCCTTTGGATGTTCATAAGCTGACTTCTCCCTTTGAATACATTTTCAATACTGTTGCGAGCACTGCGGAACAGCAGGCAAGCTGCCATTGGGAACACCAGCATCCCATATGGAAGTACCAGGGCTCTAACACCACTTCTACTTCCAATCCAGCTTCTATTAACGCACTCCTCAGCAGCTGCAGGCAACGAGTCAAGTGGTTGGATCTCGCCTGCCTGTGTGGGAAACCCGTACGCTCCTGGCTTTGGTCTGGGCCAGTCTCTGGTGTTGCAGGTAAATCAGCAAATGGGAGATCTCTGTCCATCTGCCATTTTTAATAAAAATGAAAATAAATTAATATTTTAAATGATTTTATATAAACACATTGATGAGAACAGGCCTATGTAGCAGCTGTAAGATTCCCCGACCACCAGGGAAAGAATGTCTCAGCCGAATAAATAAAATAAATTTAGATGGCCTTTATTCCAGGAAACCGCGGCCACGGGCTTCCCTTTGCTGTGTAGCAGACAGCCGGAATTGAAGGAGTGGGCTGCAGAGGAAGAAGAGCCAGGAAGAGAGGTGCAAGGGGCTTTGAAACCCCTCTTGACACAGAAGCTGAAGTAGGGGTCGCTTCGGCCTGTCATTGGTGTGGGTCTCAGGGGCCCACCAGAACTCAGCCGTCTGTTCCGGGTAGCAGCAAGCTCCAAACCTCCGCCAGTTACGGGGCAACCTTCACCGCTGCTACCAAAATAAATAACCTTCAAGTGTGCAGAGCTACCCAGAAGAATGCAGAATAGTGGAAGGTGCAGCCTTGCCATGTCTCCCGGGGACTCCTTCCCTCTCACGTGCGTATATCCACATAAACCACTTCACTTGGTGTTTGACCCTCCCACCTTTAGAACTCCATTTTAGTGCTGCTCCTGGTTTCTGCTCCTACAACTGAGGGCAGGAATAATGACTGGTTACTGAAATGCAAGAAATAATCAAAATTCTTGCAGGATACAGCTTTTTGCCACTTAAAATATTTCCCCTTTTTAAAATCCTTTTTACCTTCAACCTTGTGCTTCTCTTCAAAATCTTCATCTCTGAAGTCTAGATTTTATCTCACCCCTGTCTAAGCCAGAATCTCCTTCCGTTCCGGTCATTTTCAACATTACTCCTTCTACCTTAATTTGTCTCTTTCTGCAATTCAACATTCCAGAACTTCCTGAAAAAGCACTTAAAATGGTCTCTCTGTGAAAAGCCACAAAGTATACTCATCTTCTATTGTGAAATAATCTTAATGATGCAGAATGGCACACGCCACTGCCATCTATGTCATCACCTTAGAGTTAGATAAATCACCTATTGCTATCACAAAATACCTGAGGCTGATTACTTCTTACAGAAAAGCAGCTTGTATAACTCACAGCCTGGGAGGTTGACATTTCATTGACAAGCAGTTCCGTCTCTCCAGCCTCAGGGGAAAGGCCCCCAGGACTGTGTCACGACTTGAGAGGCAAGAAGCAAGGGAATGGCCACACACAGACAGCCAGAGAGCAGCCAGGACCAGACCTGCCTGCTCTTGTCATAACAACCCACCATCACAGGAATTAACCAGAATCCAGCAATTGTACTCATCCCCTACAAGAGGAAGGTTCACAAAGACCTAATCATCTTTCACTACGAAAAAATTAAAAAAGATTTCAACACCTCTCAGCACTGCCAAACTTCCAGCGCAAATCAGATCCAAACCTTAACAGAATGACATGGCTCACTTCAGCATCAGTATCTGTCCAACAGCAGCTGGCCAATGTCGATGGAGGCAGGTGAAGACGGTTACCGTAGAAGGATACAGAGAGGAGTGGATAAAGAAACTGTGGTATATCTGTGGAATACTACTCAGCCATTAAAAAGAAGGAAATTATACCTTTTGCAACAAAATGGTCCCAACTAGAGACCATTATGCTCAGTGAAATAAATCAATCCCACAAAGACAAATACCATATGTTCTGACATAAGGCACCCTTCACGCAAATTCTAAGACCAATAACCCTTTCAATACTGTTTTTGCTACAACTCATAGGTGTTGACATTTTTATTTTCATTTTTTTCAGAGAGTTTCTTTTCTCTTTTTTTTCTTTTAAATATTTATTTCTTTTTATTGCAAAGGCAGATTTACAGAGAGGGAGAGGTAGAGATGAGGATCTTCCATTTGCTGATTGACTCCCCAAGTGGTCGCAATGGCTGGAGCTGAGCTGATCTGAAGCCAGGAGCCAGGTGTTTCTTCTGAGTCTTCTATGTGGGTGCAGGGTCCCAAAGACTTTGCTCTTATTAAATTGTTCACTGACTCAAAATATAATAGCATTATTTTCTCGAAGAAGGTTTTTTTTTTCATTTCTTCATCAACACACTGGTTATTCAGTAGCATGTTATTTAACTCTATGGTGTTGTAAATTTTTTAACTTTATTCCTGTTGTTGATTTTGTATTACGGCTTCTCATTTAATGGAACATACAGTAACTGTGTAGTAGAGACCATCATATCCAGATGTGAAAATACAATCGAGAATGCATCTCCACTTCCAAATCAAAGATGGACTCCCAATGAAACTGCTGGATATGTCTTGACAATAGGATGCTGGACTGTCTGTCATTGTCTGGACCCACAGCATCAGGATACACCTAAATAGCTCAATGATGGACTTATGATTGCTTATGAAGGACTACACTGTTGTAATAATATGGGGGAAATCAGTCAGGGGGAGGGAAGTTGGGGAGGGTAAGGAAATCCCAGAGTCTATGGAATTGTATCAAATTAAAAATAAAATAGAAAAGAGAGAAAAAAAGATGATGGTTACACACACTTACAGACCTGCAAAGAATATGATACCGTTGTCAAGGGGAGATACCACATGCTGAAATGTTTCAGCTGTCGGGCAGGAGACCAATGTCTAACAAAACTGGAATGTTCACCTTGAACCAAACACTGAAGGCAACAGTGCCAGTTATGCACTTACGCCATAAATAAATACCAAGGGCCGCGTGTCATTACTGACCTGAGTGGGTCTACACAGCCATGGGGGTGTCCTGTTTTTGAGGAAATGTGTATGTTCTGTTCCAACCCTGGAGTTCAGTGCTCTGAAGAAACAGCTGAAGGAGCAGCTCATTCTGTCCAGCAGAGGAGAAAGCCTGAGAAGTTTACTAAGGGTTAAAACACTGCTGGCGGGGGTGGGGGGGGAAGGGGGAAGGGGTGTGGGTGGGGTGGCACATTCAAGACCTGGGAGCTGTAGCCGTGGGGGGGTGATGCCAGAAAAGCACAAAAACCTGAAGGTCAGGGACCTGTGGACTCAGACCTCAATGAGGTGGGGCTGGGGAGGCAGGCTATAAGATGCTTAGAATACACCACAGGATTTGTTTCATTCTACAATGTTAAACAAACAGCTTTTCCAACACAGCGGCCTGCATCAGAAACATGCTGAGGAAACTCTTTCCTTCTTCTGCTCATTTGCTGTATTTTGTACCAACTATACTAAATACTGAAGCTAAAAAGTTAAAACCAATACCTTTTTCAAAAACAGCCTTTTTTAAAAGCCTGGTGTTTTTTTAAAAAAAGCAGGGACCATGCTACAATGAAACTTACAAAATGAGCAAGGATTACAGTCAGAAAAATAATTACAAAAAGTAAAACACAACTGTCAATCGGTAGTTACAGGGAAGAAACAGACAACTAACAAGAAGTCGAGACAGCACTGAAGGACAGTTTAGAAAGAGGTGTGAGGACAACTGGTGATCAACCAGAAGTGGAGAAAGGCAGTGAGGACCTTTCCAAGGATCCCAGCTTTCTCGCCTGGTAGATCCAGGTGCTATTAACCACATGGGGGCGCGGGGAGACAAGGCAAGGGGAAGCCACTCTACCATCAGATCTGTCTGAGGCTGACAGTCTTAAGTGCAGAATGACACACAGGTGAACTCCCTGGTAAACTCCAGGAGAATAACAGCTAGGGATGCTCCAGGGTTGGACAGAGATATAACGAAAAGACAAATGGTTTAAAAGAAGAAAAACAAATAACCTTGTAAATGGCAGTTCTATAATTTTTCCCCACTAATAATTTTTGTTATGAATACAAAGTAATGTTGAATGCTTCCCGTGAAGGTAGCAATGAAGAAGACGCCCTCAGATGGCCTAGTTGAACTCCTATCTACACCAGTTTGTTCTGAAAGCGCCACACTCAGACCAACAGCATCAACCACATCTGAAGCTAATTAATGAAAAGCAGGCGGCCCCAGCCAGGGGCGGACAGAGCCTTCTGCCTCTTGAGGCTTCCGGAAACTCTGATACGTTCTCCAGTCGAAGTGACACCGAGCTTGCATATCATAAACTGTTGAAGTTTTTGAAAAACCAGTTATCTCATTTTACTTGTTGGATACAAACAGCAGACAAGCTTTCAGATTTACTGTAAGACTTCCTACAGCGTTCCTTCCCCCACGCGTTAAACTTGCTAAACGTCTGCTCCTGCCAGGGAGTGTGTAAGGTTGAAGGAAACACTGATACACATCTATGTTACAGTTCAACAGGAACCGGAAGTGAGGACTTAAGTGACAAAGATCTAGTCAGGGCACCGAATGCTATCAACCCGGGCAGCATTCTAGAAAGCAGGAGTTGGGCCTGTGACAACCAAACCTAGAGCTCAAACCCTGATTAGAACTTTCAAGGAGATATGGTAAAAACCCATCATTTTTTTTATATTCTTTTTTTTAATTTATTCATTAATTACATTGTATTATGTAACACAGTTTCATAGGTACTGGGATTCTCCCCACCCCTCCCCAAACCCTCCCCCTATGGTGGATTCCTCCACCTTGTTGCATAACCACAGTTCAAGTTCAGTTGTGGTTCCCGCGTTGCAAGCATATACCAAACATACAGTCCAGCATCTTATTGTCCAGTCAAGTTCAACGGCTTCTTAGGTATACCCTCTCTGATTTGAAGACAGAGCCAGCAGAGTATCATCCCCATCAATTAAAAGCTCCAACATACCATCAGCAAAAATTTACATCATTATGGAATTAATTGACATAGTAATGAGTAACCAACATGTTAAAAATAAATGCGAGTTCTTAACCACATTCTGTGACCACCTCATTGACATTTCAATTTTAGTTTATACACAACATATACATAACATGTTATACATAACATCATATCATCTTAAATTAAGGCAAACATGTGATATCTAACCTTTTGGGATTGGCTCATTTCCCTTAGCATTATGGTTTCCGGCGAGGTTACGGGGAAAAGGGAACCCTACTCCACTGCTGGTTGGGCTGCAGGTTGGTACAGCCTCTATGGAAATCAGTATGGAGAACATTCAAACAACTCAAAATCAACATACTGTATGATCCAGCAATAGCACTCCTAGGAATATATCCAGAACACTTGTTTTATGAGAAACCAACATGCACTCCTATGCTCATAGCAGCACAATCAGTAATTGCAAAAACATGGAAGCAACCAAAATGCCCATCAACAGAGGACTGGATAAGAAAGCTATGGTTCATCTACTCCATGGAATACTACTCAGCTATTAAAAAAAACAAAATGCAGTTCTTTGTAGCCAAAAACCCATCATTTATAGCTCATCCATCCAGGAAGAAGGCTGCTGGTCTTGGGAAACGGTTTAATGATTACACTCAAGGTGAGACTACAGGAGTAAGTCAATTACCCTTCTGCAAACACGCATCTGCCAAAAGCAGGAATGCTTCTGACCTTGGCTCAAGGGTATCACTATGTCCTGATATGACTGAATTTAAGCACCTCAGCAGTCTGAATGAAGGTCAAGTTCCCTTTTAGTAACGTTTTAGTCCTATATATCTAAAGCCATCTGCAAGGATCCAAACACTTTCTAAACCGCTTTTAGGAGTAAAACAATCCACGTCCCAGTCATTCCCTAGAACTAATCGCCCCCCACCACCGAATGCAGACTGGATGCTGCGGGGGTGTGGGGTGTGAACAGCAGTTACACACGGTGTGCCTGCTCCATACCCATGGCATACTACCAAGGCAAGACGATTATTTAATAAGCTGCCAAGGAACACGTTTTACTTGCTCCTCTAAGCCTCTCTGAGGTAAGCTCCCCTTCTAGACCTGGCCGACTAGTCTAGACTTGGGCTCACAGGCGGGAACAGCACATTGGGCAAAACCACATGGAACTACAATCCACTCTAATCCGGATATTTTCTCTGGATACCACTTAGTGGACAGCTGGCAGAAAGGGCAGAATGAGGTTTTCAAAGGAAAGCCCCTAACCCGGAGCCCAGAAGGCTTGGAAGACGGAAACGTCTAACGCCCTTGGTCAGCGAAGTTTGGAGAGCCAGACCAGAAGGCAGCCGGCTTCAACGCCGCGCCAACCAGACGCCAGGGCGAGCGCTCCAGTCCGGGTTCCCTCTCCCACCGCCGCGGCGCCGCACTGCCATATAGGGCAGGAGAGGATGGGAGAGGCATGCCCAGCAGCCGCCCCCTTGGCAATGAGCGCGCCCAGCCCAGGCCGACCCGCTCCGGGGTCTGGGCCTCCACAGGGGTGCCCTCCCCGGTTGACCATGGACCCTCTGCCGCCTTCACGCTCTCTTCTCAAACTGGCGTCCTCACCCCGTCAGGGCCGCCAGCACCCTTTTCCCCAGACGGACGCCGCCCGAGCGGCGCGGAAGCGTGCCAAGGCCGCCGGCGAGCAGGCGTCCTCCCGCCCTTTCCAGCCTGGCCCGGAGCGCGCCTTCACCGCATCTCGCCCCATCCGGCAAAGATGCAGAACCACGCAAGGGAAGTCATCTCCGGGGGCGGCGGCTCATCCCAGTGCCTGACGCAACGTGCCACGGGTGCCAGTTCCCGGGCTGAAGCGGGGATGCATTCCCGCGCGTGGTCTTGCTCTCTGCCACATTTTACCTTGGCCCAGGGGCTTCGGGCGGAGGCGCAGAGCCGCGGTCCAAAGGAGAGGAGTTTGAGAGCCGCCATCTTCAGGGCGGGCTGCAGGAGGAAACAGCGGGTTGGAGCGCGCGACTGAGGGTGCGAGTGTCTGTTGCCGTGGGCCGGCTCAACGTCACGGAAAAAGGAGCGAGAGGGAAGGCGCGCTGGGGGCGGGCTGGAGGCTCGACTGCACGTCGGTGACGTTCCGAGCCTCCCGCGCCGCGCGCCCGCCGCCCACTGCTGGCTGTGGGCGTCTTCTAGAAGCCGGCCTGGGAGGGGCCCGAGGACCGGAATGGAGGGTCCGCGCAGAGCAGGGGAGGAGGGGGGGGCGCGGGAAGGGCCCCGAGTCTCGGGGTATTAGAAACAACTGTGTTGGCGTGCACTTGCCGCACAGGCCGCTGGAACAGCCTGTCAACTCTCAGGGGGCATGGATGTCCCTTTTCCCCTCCATCACGGATGAGCGTTAGCCAAGGGTTTTCTGGCGCTGTAGGCACTGTAGGGACCCCCGCGGAGCCTGTTGCTTTCCTAGGTCAGTGCCTGGCAAGTCGGAGAGCTGCACGTGCTCCCGCTGGCACTGGAAGCTCTGACAGCCTGCCATCCTCTCTGGGAAGAGGTGACCAGCCAGGCCTGCAGAAGGACAAGACCAGCGGCACTAGCCTAGGACCCAAGTTTAGCATGCCATCTCCCTATCTTGTAAGTCTGCGTGTTTTAGCATCTCTCTGTCGCTGAATTCCACCAACCCTAGGGATAACCCAGCCAAGGCAAACATCAAAGTGCGTATTGCTTTGTGATTTTAGGCAAGTTACCATTCTGCTAAACC
The DNA here is from genome assembly GCF_030435755.1 of Ochotona princeps. Lineage (NCBI taxonomy): Eukaryota > Metazoa > Chordata > Mammalia > Lagomorpha > Ochotonidae > Ochotona > Ochotona princeps. Next base: position 18,288,398 of record NC_080854.1, on the reverse strand, counting down.
TCATCCTCAAATGACGATTGTAATACCCAGACTGTCATAAAGTTTATGTGAGATCATTCCTGCAGAGCTCCGGCCCAGGTTATGCACATTCAATAAATGCGAGGTGTTACGCTGGGTGCATGCCAGTGGCAAAGGGGATTTGACCTCTTGCCTCATAGATCCTCTCCAAGCATTGCATTTTGACCATTTCCTTGAGAACAGGGGCCAAGTCTGAGCTCTTCAGAACCATGCACGCCAGAGGGTAAGAACAAGTGAAAGTACAATAAACTTTTGTGTTTGATTAAAGACTGACCAAGTTTGAGGAATGTGACTGTTAATTTTGAACCAAAGCAAAGCATACAAGAAAATTAAATGAGATTGTAACTGCCTTACCAAGTAAAAGTATACCAAGGCAAAGAACGCTGAACAGTTTAACATCTCCATGAGCACACATCCCCAAGCCTTCTGTTAACTGAACATCTTTTTCCCTTTGACTGCTATAATTTTAAACAAAGGCCATAAGGAAATTGAATCTGACTCTGCAATTATATAGGAGAAATTAACCTGAGACTTTTCAAACTTCAGGGAAGTTTTGACATATTTTAGTAAGCTGAAATGAGAGAAAATTAGTGTTGGCATTGTATAACCAGTGCTAATACGGAGGGTGAAAAAGCTAGCATTCCAAAGGGGTCTGTTTTTCGACTATTTTCCTTCCACAAGGCACGTGAAATGGAAAAATAGCACTGGCGACTTTGTCTACAGTCATATGACTCATTCCTCTTGGCTAGCCTCAACCTGCTGCTAACGGCTGTGAAAGACACATACTTGAAGCTTCCTGTGTGTCTGAATCTGATGAAAAAAATTACCCCATTACTGTGTGGTCAGAACTCACTGGCCTGAAGTCTTGATCTTATAATCTCAAATAATATGGGAGGAACTTCCATTTGAACAAATCACAGATTTGTACAGATTTCCCTGTAGTCCCATGAGGGCCATTTCAGTGTGTAAATACTTGCTTCTTTAAAAAAAAAAATTGAACTCTGAACTAGCAAAAATAGTTCCCCCTTTCTTCAAAGGGAAATTTGTAGCAAGTATATTCTGAAAGCTTTGCTTAGTAGCATCTCATGGGGCTTAATTTCCATACTCTTAAAAACTGAGAAAATTGAATGCAAAGATTTTAAGGAAAAGATCTCATCCCAGATAAAGAGAAGCTAACTTTGTATGCTATGAGGGTGTTTAAGTGTGCATGAATCAGATGATAGCAGACACTGTCAATATAAAGTCATGATATTCTGCTTGGGTTTTCATCTTAATTCTAACATATAATGCATTGGCATCTCTCACTACTGAAAAATAAGACATCTTGCCCTCACAGTTTGTGATGTACCCTCTAGCTGATTATTAAGGGCACTGGAAGACTTCTTTTTCATATGTTGACCCATTGGCTTGAGTTAGTTAAATATGAGGTTTTTTTCACAGATCATTTCAGCAAATTGCAATAATGTATGCATGCTTCATTTTATATAATAGTCTTCTCATATATTAAAAACCATATTCCCTCAGACAATTTTCCTCTGCTAGGCTTGAGCAACATAAATCTGCATAAATCTGTTGTGGGGTAACAGGTCAAGCTACCACCTGCAATACCTGCATCTGATCTTGACACCTGTTCATGTCCCAGATGCTCCACTTCAGATCCATCTTCCTGTAATGTCCTGGGAAAAATACTGGAAGATGACCCAAGCTCCTGGCCCCTGGCCCCTAGGTGGGAGTCCTGGAAGAAGCTCCTGGTGTCATCCTGCCTTAGCACTGGCTATTGTATCCATTGTGGGAGGAAGCCAGCACATGGAACATCTCTCTCTTCAGCTACAATTTTCAAAATAAATAAATATTTTTTTTAAATTACAAATTATTTTGCAATCTGCCTATTCTATGAACTATTCTGTAAGACTCGCAGAGCTTTGTCTTCATAATTAAAATCTAATGTGTGTTCAATGAAAGATTAAAGTTGAATAAATCAATTAATGAACAAGGGGGCCACAGAAGTCAAAACTCCTAGGATAAAAATGAAAATTATGCCAAGGTTCTCAGGAAACATAAAGGAAGAAAACACACTACAGTCATTCTGCCTACACCCCTAAGTCTGATCATGTTACTTCTGCCCTTAAGACTTCCCTCACATACAACCTTTGAAATCTAAAATATACCTTTTTCAACTAGCATAAAAGAGCATCATGCCCCCCAGGTCCTCTACCTGCCACAGTTCCTTTATATTCTAAACTCTGCATACTTCTTAACTTTCACATGGGGAGCTTGTGCAACCTCTGAACCAACTGTCAACAGCGAAATGAAAAGAAGCCAGATTCTGTAAGGAAGACGTTGAGTCAAATCTTAGCTCTGGTTGTGGGCTTCCTGTAGCATGGTAGTTAAAGAGAGCTTAAGGAATGCCAAGATATAAGGTCAGATCCATACCAGGGCCGATGCTGTTCCAACATTAACGGATAATGTCCAAGCATTCATTTCACAAAAAAATACTTAAGACTGGGTATAGAAGTCTAGCCCTCAGAGTACTGCAGGCTGAAAGTCTAAGATCAAGGCATTAGCATTTTGGTATATTAGCATTTGGACCTGAAGCTGCCTCCACTTTGAATTTTTACATAACAACCTAAAACCTAACTTAGAATGTCAACAAACTGCAACCTAACAAGAATGGATTCTTGTAAGAACAAATGAGTCTCAGCCAATCAGCAGGCTGACAACTGATTTGCCCATGTCTGCGTAAGGCAAAGGCCTTGACATGGCAAGCACAAATGAGGCACCTGTAGAGCTGAACTGACCAGGTGTCTGCATGACACTCCTTTTCCAGTCTGTTAATATTATCTGCCCACATTGCTGAATTTCCAGTGGTTCCAAGTGCTGTCTGATTCACAGATTGTCTTTATTCAAAAACTCTGCTGACTGCTTAATAAATAGTAGGTGAAGATCCTCATGAATTACACTTTCCTGGTGTCCTTGCTTGGAAAAAAGGACAAACAGTCCCCTCGCATCTCTCTCATGGGTCACCAATCTGCATGCGGTCTCACACTCAAGTCTCGATCAGCCCCTTAAGGACCCACCCCTGAGCAGCAGCAATGAAGTTTTAACATAAATTCAGGGAAGATACCTGACTATAGCAAATCTTTCAAAGGTTTGTATTTTATTTATTTGAAAGGCAGAGTTACAGAGAGAGGAAGAGAGAGAGAAAGAGAAATCTTCCATCTGTAGGGTTTACTCACTAAATGGCAGTGATGGCCAAGGCTGGGCCAGGCTGGGCTTATAGGGTCCGAGCACTTGGGCCATCCATCCTCTGTCACTTTTCTAAGGCTATTAGCAAGGAGCTGGATTGATAGTGGAGCAGCCAGGCCTCGAACTAACACCCATATGGGACGCCAGCTTCATAGGCAAAGAATGTTTTATGCCACAATGCCAGCTATCTTATATTTTCATAAGAAAAACATCAGGCAGGAATGAAACCCTAGACTGTATGGTGTTTTTTTTTTTTAAGATTTTATTATTATTGGAAAGCCGGATATACAGAGAGGAGGAGAGACAGAGAGGAAGATCTTCCATCCGATGATTCATCCCCCAAGTGAGCCACAACGGGCCGGTACTGCGCCGATCCGATGCCGGGAACCAGGAACTTCTTCCAGGTCTCCCACGCGGGTGCAGGGTCCCAAAGCCCTGGGCCGTCCTCTCCTGCTATTCTCAGGCCACAAGCAGGGAGCTGGATGGGAAGTGGAGCTGCCGGGATTAGAACAGGCGCCCATATGGGATCCCGGGGCGTTCAAGGCGAGGACTTTTAGCCGCTAGGCCACGCCACCGGGCCGACTGTATGGTTTTAAAGACTGCTTTTATCTTTACAATCCTTTCTTTCTAAGAAACCATTGGATCTGACCCCAACTCTCCATTTTCACTAATTCTTGACTAGTTCAGAATTCCTTTGATCTGGATTATTGATTATCGCACTTCCTTCCTATGCAGATGTCCTTTACCTTTCAAATTTAATCAGTCTTCTAATTGTCATCTCAAATCTGGTCTTCTAAAATCAAATAAAATATTTCAAGAAAATTTCATAAACTGCAAGTTAAAATTCAACATCGGATGATAACCAAGGTTTTAAAACTCTAGAGTGAGCATAATAACCTTAAGGGTTGTCTGGGATATTTCTACAGTCCACAAACAGATATTGAAATTAAATTGTTGAGCCCAGCATAATGGCTCAGTGCATGTAAGGCAAGGATTTTAGCCACTGAATTCATTTTGAAAATATCTCTGATTTTAACGTGTTAGAAGTTATAAGGATTTTTTTAGTTATGAGTGTGGACTTAAGAATGGAATGCCCTGTCTGTCACAAACTATGAGACGTACAGCAGCCAGCTCCCAAGGACATGACCTTCCCCCAAACCTGTACCCAGAGCAAGGACAGTAAGAAGTGAGCTTCGTGTCTTGTGGCTATTTGAGGAAGAGTGACTCCTGATCCCTCCATTTGCCCCCCCTGTGGGGGATTGTACTGTCCCTCCCGCCTCAATCAAAGATCAACTTCTTCAGTTTTCAAGGAGACATTCTTTGATTTCAAACCCAGTTCAATGCAAGCACTCACACTGTTAGAAGAGTATAAAACCTACAACCAAAGGCATTTTTGTGGAATAGTCTTCTTAAGCAACTGGCTGCTTGCTTCAGTTTAAAACTTCAGCTGGATCAGCTGAATACATTTCATTTTGGTTTTCCAACCAGTCTCAGTTTGAATCAACGGGTGACAACTCTTAGAATAAATAATCCCCATGTTTGACTGTAAAATATGTTGCTGAAGACAATAGCAGTTCTGTCCTTATGTTTTTATCAATTAGACCTTTTCATACTGACTTGCTTAAATCTTATAAAAATGTAATACTAGGCTAGCCTCCTTACAAACATATAGTACCTAGCATTATTTCTCATCACATCATACTCATTGTACAACAAAAGCGCCCAAAGCCTTGGGACCCTGCACCCATATGGGAGACCTGGAAGAAGCTCCTGGCTCCTGGCTTCGGATCAGCTCAACTCTCTGGCTGTTGCAGTCACTTGTGGAGTGAATCAGCAGATGAAAAATCTTCCTTTCTCTTCCTCTCTATACACCTGACTTTCCAATTAAAAAAAAAAAAGAAGATTATGTGAAGAAGAAATGACTGGTACAACAGTGGCTGTTTGGATAGCAATTGACCATTGAAACAAACATCTCCTGATACCTTTTTTTCACAATTGTGGTTGTCTTTAACTGAAATATATACCGAGAGTCTAGGAAAAACTGCCATGTGAATCAGAATTTTCCAAACATTATGCAGCCAGCATTAAGCACAAAGATTAGTAAACCACCTACTATAAATGTTTGCATTTTTTTTAAAAAAAGATTTCTTTATTTTTATTGGAAATGCAGAACAGATTTACAGAGAGGAGAGACAAAAAGATCTTCTATCCACTGGTTCATTCCCCAAATGACCACAATGGCCGGAGCTGAGCTAATCTGAAATCAAGAGCTTCTTGTGAGTGTCCCATGTGGGTTCAAGGCCTTGAGCCATGCTCTACTGCTTTCCCAGCCACAAGCAAGGAGCTGGAAGGGAAGTGGAGTAGCAAGGAAACAAACTGGTCCCCATATGGGATCCCAGCACATGTAAGGCAAGGATTTTAGTCACTAGGCTACTGCACAGGGCCTACAACAACTCTTTCTTAGATAGATAGATAGATAGATAGATAGATAGATAGATAGATAGATAGATAGATAGATTTTATTATTTCTTATAATGATTACACGGTAGACCAGGGTGGGAAGGATTGAGGTTTAGGGAAAATTAGGTGTACTTGTTGCTTCCAAATTTGCTATTACTTCATGTTGTTCCTGGAGGAAGGGGAGAGACAAAGGGGGAACCACTCATGACTTTCTACATGTCCCAGTACCCAGAGATGAGGAATCTCCACCTCACATCAACCCAAGTCTCAAAGTGTACATTTCCAAGTGTTCTGTCCAAGTGGCGTGGATAGTTCTGAAATGCTGCTGATTTCACTGACCCAAGCATGATGTCACCCTCCCAATGTCCATTGGCTCCATTCACTGAGGTTTTTTTCATTTGTTTGGGGGTAGTTGTCCAATTAATTCTGTACTTCTTCTGCTACAGCACCAAATGTGCTGCCATATTCTTCTTTTGCAACAGGGCCTGTGTCCACTGCTCCACCTTTTTCACTAAGTAGAGCATGTTGCTGAAGGCAAATCCAAGGACCCAGGCCAGGCATCCTAAGCATCACCAGATCCCCAACCACTGGGTCTCATGAACCCCACATCCACCTAGTAGATGGGCCCCGGGACCCAGGCCAGGCAACACAAGCCCCGCCTGATCCCCACCCCTGGGGCTCATGAACCTGACACCCATTTCACAGGCAGGCCCCAGGACCCAGGCTAGGTGACTGAGTCCCATCAGATTGCCCACCCCTGGGGCTCACAAACCTGACACCCACCCAAAAGGCAGGCCCCAGGGTCTGGGCCAGGTGACCCAACCTCCACTGGTTCTCCTGTCCATGGGGCTCAGGAATCTAGCCCCCACCATGCAGGTGGACCCCAGGACCTGAGCCAAGCTACCCAAGCCCTGTCAGATTGCCCATCCCTGGGATTCTTGAACCCAGTCCCACTGGGTCTATTCCAGCATGAACTTGCTTCACCTTAGCATCCGCAATCTTATTGCACAGCTTGGCCTAGTTTAGTCTGCCCTTTGTTCCAGCTCCTGCTATTGGGTGCTACAGCCTTTCCCAGTCCAGTCTGATTGCTGTCCCTGGGCTAAGGCTAACTGGCTGGTGTTGCTGCCTGATCTGGCTCCTCCTGCCCCAAGTTGGTTCTCAGATCTGACAGTGGTTGTTATGTGTTGGCCCATACTGGTCTGTCCCCAGACCTGGTCCACATGTATGCCAGCGGGTACTGTAACCTGGCATTGTCTGGGCTGCTCCTTGCCTTGCTTCTTGTGCTCACCTGCAGGGACTGTGTCCCAGTGAAGGAGTTTCCCAAGCTCCTCCATCGAGTCTCCTCCCAGTGGCAGTTCTTGTGCATACCAGAGGATCGTTGGCCCAGGCTGACTTTGTACACTTCCTGCCCTGGCAAAAACAGTGGCCTTGCTCAGCCAATCACACCCATTCTGGTTCTTGTTGGTTGCTGCGGTCCAGTGATACCTGGTCCATTACAGACACAGCTTTCACATAGCTCAGCAGGAGTCAAGACCTAGCCTGGCCTGTTCTATACCCAACCTGGTTCTCACAAGTACCAGTGGGTGCTGGAGTCTAGCTCGATCTGACGCTCCATAGTCCCAGTGCACACCTGCACTGGTGCAGGCTGTAACCATGTCCAGCCAAGCCTGCTGCCCCCGATCCTACTTATCCTCACCAGTGGGAACCCCAACCCAGCTGGGATGCCCCCTTGCTCCCCAGCAAGGCGGGACCCCATCTGCAGTTCTTGAGCAAGCCAGTAGAGACTGCAGTCCCACAGGGTTGAGCCCACATTGCCCCCACAGATTCTGCTCTCAGACCCACTTCTCTCACTCTTGTTCTCCCCTCCAAACCAATTTGCTGTCAGTCCCGTACGTACATACACAAGTCATGGACTTGTCTATGGAAGTCCCTCAGCTATAATTCCTAACCTGGATTAAAAACCACAGGTCATCTCTCATTACCACCTGTGAGATCCCATCACTCCTCAAAGCATGAGAGTGGGCTGCTGAGTGGCCCGAGGGACTTTGCCCAGCACCTTTGGCCCCCATGCCACCGGGCCCTTCGTTGGGGAGCCACACGGCCTGGCTACAGGCACCCGTACAGGTCAAAAAAAAGTAACTTCCAGGATGGGGTGGTCCCAGAAGCTCGCTGAGCGTCCCTTCCTCCCAGGGAGCCAGTGTGCTCAGCAGTATGTACCCGAGCTGGTTTGAAAAGCCTCCAAACAGGGAGTCCTGAAGGCCTGCTGTGAGTGCCCCTTCCCCAAGGCAGCCACGTGGCCCCACAACAACTCTTAAGAAACCATTTTTCCTGGACAACTATAGGTCTGGAGAACACACTGGTGGTTTCCAATCTGCAACTGAGGTGACTTCTAACTCAGTGCTTTCAAACCTGAACGCAAATCTATTCAAATTTTGCTGTTTAATACAAATCATTTTAAGAACAGGTTATTTGCAATTTTATATTAAAATGGGAAGTTGTTAAAATAAAAAAAAAGAAACCATTTTTCTTTGCTCTCTGCTCTCTGGACTCCTTGCCATGTAGAACATGATTAATTTGTTACTGTGTTGTTCTTTTTTGTAGCCATGCTGTCCTGAGGGTGACACCGAGCACACAGACAGCCAAGACTCAACAAACATCTCGTGTGTTGACCTGATTGCAGCTGCCTTTCTCCTGTGCCAAAACACGCCAGAACTTTCAGGTACATCTCTCAGCTCAAGTCTTCAGATTGAAAACTTTCTCTCTGAGCATGAAGAACATGAAGAAAATAGTCATATAATGGATTAGACATTGTTTTGTGTTTGTTTTTATCACCCAAGTGTATTAGTCAGGTTTTTATTACTGTATCTAGAATACCTGAAAGGAGCTTTTTAGAAAAGAGTTTGTTTTGACAAAGATTAGTTACTCCTCACCATGGTGTTGAGGATTTTCCTGCACACCCCCCCAAAAAAAAATGTTCTGCACCTTAAATGTCGACAAATATCTTGTTAGAGTTACAAGCCAGTCTAGATTATCCTAAAATCTGCCAAGATCAGCAAAATTATACTTCAACACAACAAATAGCTAAATACTAAAATGAAATAGACACGAGACAGCTGAATGGTACCTTATAGCCATTTTAAGGTATATAGCAGCCGGTCCTGTATATAAACTAACATTGAAATGTCAGTGAGCTAATCATAGGTTGTGGTTAGGACTTGCTTTTTTTTTTTTTTTTTAACATACCGGTTACTCAAAACCATGTCAATTCCTTAATATTGCAAATTGCTGTTGATGTTATATTGGGACTCTTAATTGACTATGATGATATTCTACCAGCTCTAACTTTGGACCAGAAATGGTCTCCCCAAGAAACTGTTCAACCCATCTGGACAACAAGTAGCTGGACTCTATGCTTGGTATATGTTTGCAAGGAAAGAATCTTGATTTAATTTGAACTGTAATACAGAATCAAGGTGGAGGAATCCACCAGGGGGGAGGGGAGGGGGAAGGGTGGGTAGATTCCCAGAGCCTATGAAACTGTCACATAATGCAAAATAATTAATAAAAAAAAAGAGTTTGCTTTGGCTTTCATTTTTGGAAGATCACAGTTCAGGAGCGGGTGGTTCCACTAGTCTGGTGTTTGGCTGAGGCTGGTGATGGCAGAGCCTGCATAGAAGAGTTATCACCTGCCTAGGTAAGAAGTCGAGAAGCTAAGCTGAACTTGACTTAAAGAACCAATTGTCATCAGAGAACTGCTTTCTAACAGCGAACCCCCAAGGACCTAACGACTTTCTACTGGACTCTACCATCGGGGACCATAATTCAGTCAAGTTTCTGCCATCAATGCATTAACTATTAATATAAGACTTTCAACATTGGCATGAATTTGGGGAGCCTAGTCAACAGAAAACATTGCACCATTTGCTCCCCAAAACTCACATTATTCTCACAGATATAATAATCATCCCATCCCCTAATGCTTCACTATCACAATTCAGCTCAGTATTGATTCCAAACTCCATAGTTCAAACCGTCATCTGAAACTCCAAGCAAAATTTCTTAGCTGTGAACCTGTACAATCTAAAACAAGCTGCATATTTCCAGGGCCACGCACAGTTACAAATTTTTGTTTGAAACAGCAGAGACAAGACAACAGAAAAGATTGCAGGCCAAAGCAAAGTTAAAAATCAGAACAATTGCTAAGAAGAAACCCCACATTGCCTCTTTGCTTTGCCCTAATGTGGGCTCTTTCCTGTGGCTCTGCCCCTGTGACAGGTCTTTGCCTGGGCGCCCAGCTTGCCCAAAACACTCTTTGAAGTGTAAGTGGAGCCCTCCAGGCCCCCGTGGCTGCTCTCTGAAGCTGCACGTTGGTGTCTGTGGCTTGCCTCTCCTTGCTGGGCAGACAGCTCACAGCCTTCATCAGTGTCTCACATGATGGACACCCCGCCCTGTTTGGGGTCTCTTCTGTACCTCCACTTTCACAGCTTCACTTCATGCTGCCTCATGCAAGGACTTCAACCCTGGGAGGCCTCCCAAGCTTTCCTTTGACATCTTTGTTGGGGGGGGGGGGCAGCCCTAAGAACCCCTACAACTAACTCCTATATTTTTGCCCAACACAAAACCAGCATCACAGGGAAAATGCCACCCTGCCACTTACCAGCAGGGGGCACTCTGCAAGCCAGAGTCCAGATCTGGCTTTGGTGTTTCAGGAAACAACTGGCTCTTCTAGCCCTCTGAGCCCATGCTGGAAGGGCCGGTCGGAAAAGTTCTCAAGATCTGTCTCGCATTGTCTTTCCCAGGAACACATATCTCTCTTTTATTTAGGTTACTTTATGAAGCAGTTTCTCCACCTAGCTTGCCTGCCTTTACAGCATTATCTTTTCCTTTCTGATATAGAGTGAGTTTTCCAAATGTTTCTGCTGTGCTCCTTGTTGCTCCTGATTCTCATTGCAAAGTTGCTGACAGCTGCCAATAACACTCATCTTGCCTTAAAATCGTCAGCAAAGCAATGAGTCCACCATCTTTTCCAGCAGCCTAAAAGGTCTTTAAAAAATGTTTTTAAATGGTACTTTGGCACACTTGTGACTGTTCAAATAATTGTTAACAGAATTCTCATTTCTGAGACCCCTGTCAGTACTGTCTACATTTCTATCTGTATTCTGATCTTCTACACTCTCAGGAAAATCACACAGAATGTTCTGCTCATAGCATTCTGGGCTTCCTTGCTGCTACTCCTCCCAACTTTTCCAATTTTTTCCCCATAACCTGATTTCAAAGGCTCTTGCACATCCTCAAGTATAGGTAACAATAACAACTGCATGTCTTTTGGGCAGCTTTTGTTTTCCTTAACTCAAATACCTGCGAGTTCTTTCCAACAAGGAAAGTGTTTGTTTCATCTACGACTTCAGTGTTCACCTGGTTCAGGATCTGAAAGCCACACCAGCCTGGCATCTGGTAGAATCAGCAATGGGGGAGCAGGAACAGAGGAATAGACACAAGGTGACTGGGGAAGGTAGAAGAAGCAGCAGCGAGCTCAACCCTCTCCCAAGGACTTCCTACAGAGGCATGTCCAATGCCCTAAAGACCTCCTATCAGGCCCACCTTTCAGAGACCCCAATCTCTGCCCTTATCCCATTAACCATTAACACAAAAGTTTAAGCAACTGTATGCTTTTGGAAAGCCAAGTAGATAGGACCTAATCAATCCATAATTCCCATTCCCATCTGTTTCCTTATTATTTGTGAATCTTTAATTAGCCTAAGCCTTTTTCACCATGAGATAACATAAACCAAGTATGACTTTTGGTATCCCCATCACATAGGGGTTGCCAAGGCAACTATTAATGATCATAATAGCCCATTTCAGAAAAGGTTGCCAAGAGATTGTGACATTGTTTATTTATTTCCATATCATATTCCACATTTATTATTTTAGCTGCTTAGTAAAATACAAGTAAAGGTCACTTTTAAATACCCAACCACAGGGAGACAATTCATTCCATTATAAAAATCATCTTAAAAGACTAACATTTCCATTAGAAGTAAAACAAATTTTCACATGTAGAAATGCTTCAGGTAAGGATAAAAGGTAGAATTAAAATTGTATTATGTATTAGGGTAGGCATTTGCCATGACAGGTTAGTTGCCTGCATCTCATAGCAGAGTGCCACGTGTAAGAGGCTCCTTCCGATCCAGCTTTCTGCTAATGCACTCTTGGGAGTACTCAAGCACTGGGTTCCTGCAATCTGCTGAGAAGGTGCCACCCCTAGCATTTGGGGAGTGAAACAATGGATGGAAGCTCTCTCTTTTTCAAATAAAGTCAAGATCAATAAATACAAATTTTAAATCGGGAAAGGACCATACTTTCAATATGTATGATATAGCAATGAAAACCATGCTTTCCATATTTTCCCACAAGAACTGAGAAGCATCCTCTGAAAGTGAGGGATAAGACCAAGATGATAATGGTGGGACTTTGGGTACTTTAGCACATTGTAAGCTGCTCAACTTTTCTTAGAGTTTTACAGTCACCACAAATAAAGTTTTGTGAAAATTGTAAATATAAGCTTTAGAACTTAGAGAAAGAGTTGCACTCCCATGATTTTTGTAGCATTGTTAGAATGGCTGAGGTATGAGAATGACCTAAATGTCCATGCATGGATGACTGGATAAAGACAGTGTGGTAAGTGTGTTCAATAGAATGTTATTCAGTGCTTAAAATGATTGAAATCTTGTCACATGTGATATGGATGAACCTTAAACATATTATGCTGTGAAATAAATCCATCACAGAAGAACCAGTGCTTCATGACCCTGCTTATCTGTGGCATCCAAAACACAGCAGAGTAGGGGGTGGCCAGAGGCTGTGTAGAGGAGTTGGTAGGGAGCCGCTCTTCAACAGTAGCCCAAGATGATGTTCCAGGGACCTGCTGTGTAACTCTTACACAGTGTACCTGCAGCTCCACCTGCAAGCACATCTCAGGCTAAGGTGTGCTTACCACAATGACACACAGCATCTGTTCAGCAGTTTTTGCCTCTCTCTAGTCTCAATCTGGGAACCCACGCAGGTGTCTTAGGAGACCAGGTACTGCATTTCACATCTCACAGTCCTATTTCCTTTAGCTGGCACAGTGGAAAGGAGCAGCAGGAGAGTCTTCCAATTCACACCTCGCTGTTAATGCATGAGGATGGCAGCCTCAGGGAAACAAAGCCCTTAAGCTAGGAAGTAAGATACCTCCTCATTGAACAGATCCATAGTGGACAGTTGTTGGTAGTTTTGAACTGAAATCTTGCTACCTTCTTCCCATAGCTACATCTTTGGATTTCCTCTCAACGTTCGGGGCTATCTAACACAAGCACCCCTGAGGGGCATCAGTCAGCTTACTGGTTACGTCACCAGCTGGAAAGACTATATTCCATATTAGAGTGCCTGGATTTGATTCCCATATCCAGTTTTTTACTTCAGCTTCCAACTAATATGCATGATAGCAGGCAGCAGGGATGGCTTAAAGTACTTGGGTTTCTGCCACACCCAGGAGAGACCTGGCTGGGGTTCCTGGCTTTCATTTTTGGCCTTGGCCCAGCTCTTGTCTCACCACAGATGGGAATAAAACAACAGAAGACTGCTCTCTCCCTGTGTCTCAAATAAATATTTTAAAAAATTACACACCTGAATGTTAAAGTAATAAAATTGCCTAAACTAATAACTCATCCTAGAACCTAACCACTCGAAAAATGATGAAGAGTTAGCCACCGGAGCACAACTGAGAGAACAGGTAGTGCTATGGTGTGCACACTGGGGTCTCCCCCAAATGCATCCATGATGTTTCTTTTGTCTGAGGGGTGCGTGTGTGTGTGTGTGTGTGTGTGTGTGTGTGCAGATTCTGACATGGCCTTGGCCTTGTGATCACTACAGAGTGGAAACATTTATAACATATCCTTCTATAGCCTTAGTAGTCTTGGTTCTGTTTCTGGTAATAAGTTACTTCTTTAGAGACAAAGAAATGTTCTCTGATACGAACAACTTGCAGATTGAGCCTAACAGAGCTAAAGGATTTGATGGGGACAGGGAGAGGGAACGTCATCAGAGAAGGACACCTTGCAGATGGTCTCAGGGCTGTTTGCCAGTTGTTAGCAAGGGAAAGGGAAGGGACAGGACTCATGAAAAAATTGAGTCTTTTAAATTTTGAGAACCCCGTTACACATTCACAATGAAGATAACAAAGAACCATAAGTATCACAAGATATTGATACAAAAACTTTTTTTTATCCAAAATGCGAAATGGAAAAAAACCAAGCCATGCATGACATCAAGAAAAATTATGTTGTCACAAGCACACACTGAACATAGCACACACTGCCTCTCACCTTGGTCACCAGAGATATGGGGCCTCTGCCTTAGTTCTCACTTGCAACCCTTTCTGCTGACTTCTGCAAAACCAAGGAACGTTCAGCTCTGGGCCAGGAAAGAGCAAAAGCGTGATTTTCCTTTGTTCTATGGCCCAGCCTCATGACTCACCAGAGACTTGGGAAGGTCTGATGGATTTCTGCATGTTAACACTGTTTTGCAATTGGATTTATTGTGTCATTGTGAAAGATCCTATCTATCCAGTCTTTTATGGCTAAATATCAGAATAAGCATTTACAATAGTAATGTTAATTTATGTGGCAGACTGAGTCAAGAGAAAAGGAAAGGCTGTGCCAACTGAGTCAACACACAAAAAATCTGTCCTACCAGATTCAAACCCAGAAGAAGAGATACAGGCACCTCCTGTGACTTGCACAGCCACTCTGGCTCTCTCTGCTCTATTACTCGGTAATAGTTCTATGTGTGGGAGGATGAAAGCTGTGATTCCCAGGGCAAAGTCTGACAATCCACCAGGAACAACCACCCCCTCCATAACTGACAGGGCACTCAGTTTGGCTTGGATCAATTCCAATATTCTTCAAGACATGGAAGTATCTTTTAAGGCAAGTCCCAGCAAGAAAAATGAAAATTGGCAGCACACATTTACATATGTTCATGCTTATTTTTCTAACTAGGATGTATATAGTTATAAAAATAATATGCCCACATACAGGGTCAATCCAGGGAAGATAGTTTGTTCACCTCCATTTTTGCTATTCATAATCTTATGCAAGCAGATGTGCAAGACCTCATGAATATCTAAGCTAAAGAAAAGCTAGGAAACAACACAAGCCCTTAGAACTGGCCCATTTGGAGGCCAGCATCCAGCCTGCCCTGATGAGAAGGGCTTAATGGGCTCTGGAGGACAAATGTGAATCTTAATTCGAATCCAAACAGTGTTAGTGATCTAGCGAGGCTCCCACAAGAAAGGGGAATGTATACTTGTAGGATTGCAAAAGAGAGCTCCAAAATCTTGAAATTCTTAAAAAGGACTGTAGGTTCGACAAGAAAAAAAAAAAAATAAGCTTCTGGTACTTTTAGGAAGAATTTTTTCAAGCTTGCAGACCACACACTGATGTCAACTTTGAGGCCCAGAAAACCTAAGAACTATATTATGACATTCACCAGGCAGAGTATCGTAGACATCTGCAGTACACTTCAGAGTTACCAAGGGAACCAGTAGGACCCACAGCTCTATTGGTTTGGCCCATAGCTCTCCACGGTTTTAACAGCAGCGCCCAATTTTAAGAAAAGTATAGAGAGGAGGCATCTAATAACAGGCAGCACTCCTAGCTACAGCCCTGGGAAAGATTCCAACCATCTCAGGACCAACAAAGAATATAACTTGGGTAAGTTAACCATCAAGTAAAAAGGCAACACCCTTTGATATGAAGTCAGCTACTTACCACAGACAGAAAGAACATAAGAAAAATGAATGACCCCAGCGTGACAGTGAAAATGATAACAGGGGCCAGGGGCATAGCTACCAAACACCATCGCTGACTGTCAGCAACCAGGAATGAAGTAGCAGTGGGGCTCCCAATCTTGGGGGCAAGACTCTATCCATTAACACTTCCCATCAGTAGCTCCAGGGAACTACACATGTGGTAAATGAACTAGAGGACTTTGTAATTAAAACTCCTAGGGCTACTTACTCATTCTACATCCTCATCTAGCTCTATGTGACTCTAAAGGCGTAATGTGGGGTAGGCATTTTAGGAAAAATGATTTAAAACAAAAAGGAAAAAAAAAGACTTTTTACCCAATCTTTAGGATATCAACTTGGAAAAACTCAGTTAACATGAACTTTTTTATACTACTTTAATGTCCAATATTGCTACTGGAACATGATTCTTTGACTATGTGTATCCAACATTTCCTACCAAGAAGATAAATGTTATAAATCCACGAGAACAGAGCTGTACCTTTCAAGCCACACAACTGAAATAGGAACTAATTTGTCAACAGAAATTCCTAAGAATAGTCTCCCCAAAGTAAATCAAGATGTTCAGGCATCCGGAAAATCCAGAAGAGCTAAACCAGGGCCCAGCACGGTAGCCTACTGGCTAAAGGCCTTGCCTTGCATGCGCCAGAATCTCATGAGGGTGTCGATTCCTATCCTGGATGCTCCATTTCCCTTCAACTCCCTGCTTGTGGCCTAGGAAAGCAGTTGAGGATGGTCCAAAGCCTTGGGGCCCTGTACCTGCGTGGGAGACCCAGAAGCTCCAATCTCCTTGCTTAAGATTGGCTCAGCTCACCTCAGCTCTGGCTGTTGCAGCCCTTTGGGGAGTGAACCAGAGCAGAGAAAATCTTTCTCTCCTTCTCTCTGTAAGTGTGCCTTTCCAATCTCAAAAAAAAAAAAAAAAGATTTATTTATTTTCATTGGAAAGTCAGATATACAGAAAGAAGAGACAGAGATTCACTCCCAAGTGGTCACAGTGGCCAGTGCTGAGCCAATTCAAAGCCAGGAGCCAGGAGCCTCCTCCTCCAGGAGCCAGGAGTCTCCCATGTGGGTGCAGGGTGCCAAGGCTTTGGGCCATCCTCAACTGCTTTCCCAGGCCACAAGCAGGGAGCTGGATGCAAAGCAGGGCTGCCCGGATTAGAACCTGCGCCCATATGGGATCCTGGCGCATGTAAGGTGAGGACTTCACCTGCTAGGCTATTGTGCCAAGATAAATAAATCTTTAAAGACGAGAACAAGATGGCTATAACAGTAGCCTTTAATGAGGCAGGATTTCAAGGGAGTCAGCCCATTATCATTAACTTCAAAAGGGCTCATATTACACTGTTTATTTCACAATATTGCCATTTTGCCTATAAAAAACCCAGGAACCAATGAGTACCACTTCGTACAGGATTTGAGTGTCATTAGGCAGATAACCAAAGACATAAACCCAGAGGTTCCTAATCCACCTGTTATTTACCATTGTGTTAGATGGAACAGATACTCTTGTTGCTTATCTCTGAGCCTAGAATCTCAAAATCTGTTTACCTTGGAATGGACACACCCAGAGTCCCGAATGAAGAATCATTAGTATTGAAACATGCTACTACAAATATTTTTAAAAGAGTCAATTAGTTTTAGGAAAATTTCAGCCAAAGACATTAAGGAAAGTAAAATTTCAGGAAGGGATTCTGCTTCAATATGTGCATGATCTGTAGATTTCTATCAAAACAAAGCAAACTGTAGGTCAACATATGATCATTACTTTATGTTTCTTGGCAGAGTCAAGTTATAGAGTCTCACAGGAAACAGCTGAAGTTTCCCAGCTCACAGCAATATATCTGCAATTTATATTATCGAGAGGATAAAGAGACTTACTCCCTGACCAAAGGGAAGCTCTGATAAAAGTCTCACTACCCATGGACAGGAGGCAGCTCTGGGGGTTCCCCAGCATGCCCGTCTTCTGCTTGTGGAGTTCTAACCTTGGAGTGGGTGTTAACCCCTCAGAGCAGACTCTCCAGGTGGAGGGACTGTTACCAGAAAGGCTTGGTGGGTTCTTTCCTCGGCTTAGTGTACAAAGAAGAAGCCTGGAATCAGTTGCAGACAGAGAAGTTTTATTTCGAAAGTGACCAGGTGAATATAGAAAGAAGAGGGAAGGCGAAACGCACCTCCTGGGGGAGGGCTGGGGGATGGGGTGCCCCTTGGAGGGAGAGAGGGAGAGACACCTAAGGTTTTCAGAAGGGTCTTGGGATTTTAAGAGTTCCCTGACCCCTCCTTGTCCGGGCTGGAACCTGCAGGGAAGAGGCTGCCCATGTTTAGTCTCTCAGTTAGGGAATGGCTGGGCAATTCTTGTGCCACCCACTTGACGGTGTGGCCAGGATTTTAGCGGGCTTGAGAGACCTTGATGTGACCTACAGATTGGTAAGGAACATTCCGATCCCTCAGAAGAACATCAATGAAGACTTCCCTGGCCTTCAGACTTTCTGATTTGAGGGAATTATTTGTGCACAAAAGGCAGGAAGCGGGTTTGAGTGTCCTTGCACAGAGTTTGGAAGCAACAGGTTAACCAGTGGCATATTTTCTGAAGAACAACATAACGTAACTCTAGGGCAGCCAATATGCCTGCAGGAAAATGCTGCTCCCAAAGCCTTGGGACACTGCACCCCCATGGAAGACCCAGAAGAAACTTCTGGCTTTGGATCAGCTCAGCACGGCTCTGGCTGTTGCAGCCACATGGAAAGTGAACCAGGGGATGAGAGATCTTTCTCACTGTCTCTCTCTTTCTCTGTAATTCTGAATTTCCAATAAAAATAAAATAAATCTTAGAAAAAAAAACAGCAGCAGTATTGGCCTTTTGGGAGGCCCTCATGCCACCTAAAGAGATGGCAATCATGCCCTTCTCAGGGCACCAAGGGATTGGCAGTCATGTTGTCCAGGGAAACAGCAAAGTGGACCAGAGAACTAGAATGGTAGAAAGAAAAGAGAAGCTGGGGATTGGCACTATGGCTACACAAATATCAGAGGACATCAGTTCAATAAATTGTGGAACCTTCATTTAAAAAAACCCTGTAGGCTCAGTAGCCTAGCGGCTGAATTCTTCGCCTTGCACGTGCCGGAATCCTATATGGGTGCTGGTTCTAATCCCGGCAGCCCCACTTCCCATCAGCTCCCTGCTTGTGGTCTGGGAGGCAGTCAAGGATGGCCCAAAGCCTTGGGACTCTGCACCCATGTGGGAGATCTTTAAATCTTAAAACAAACAAACAACAACAACAACAAAAACCCTGTAATCTAGGCTTTAGAAATTGCTTTTTACTGCCACATTTATTGACTGATTGAGGTAACTACAGATATTGTTAAGAAAAATATAATGTGGATTGACACTGGTGATCTCATTTCACACGGTAGATGTAAAAGAACCAAAGAAGGAGCAGGCATGGTAGCACAGAACGTTAATATGTCATTAGGCCACACATCCCATAGCCTTTGCTGCTAGGCTTCCCATCTGCCTCCTGCTAACACACTTGGGAAGACAGGGCACAATGTTTGGGTAGTTGCCACCGGTGGGGGAGACCTGGAGGGAGATTGGGCCTCCTGGTATCAGCTTCGACTAGCCCCAGCAGTTGCAGGCCATTTGGGAACAGAAGCATGAGAGCAGAGCCAATTAGTGGAATGATCAAAGATCTAGGAGTTGGGAAATTCTAATCTCTACTTTGCAAACAGATAGTTATGCTTAATCATGCAACTTGCTTAAGTTTTGAGTCTCAGGTTTTAACCTGTGAAACCTGGAGAATAATATTTGTTCAACCTACTCCACAATGCATCTCAGGACAATCATGATCTGAATTGCTGTTGGATTACTTTTTGTAATGCTGTGATGGTTGTCGGTAATGACTACCTCTCTTGTCCTCTAACAGCCCTCACTGTAACCCCCCTGCTGTCAGGCTGCGGGTGAACCCAACATGCAAAGATGGCAGACCCAAGGGACTTCCAGAGAAATGGAGCATTCCAACCTGTCCTCCTCTGACACACTTCTCCCAAGCCATGAGTCACCACATGGTCTAATTGGTAGCTGAAGTTTCTGAGACACGAAGTCAAGATTATCTCACATAACACAGTGTTTTCTGTAAGAAATTCTTCAGGAAGTCAGTACGGCTGAGTTACCTGTTTGAATTTATGATTTATGTGGATATAGTTCAACATTTTTATTTGGGTGGCCAGAGCCATGGCATAGCAAACTGAGCCTCTTCTTGTGGTGCCGGTTCCCACGTGGGTACCCATAGAGTCCTAACCGCTCTTCTATCCATCTTTGCTCAATACGATCCTCTGCCATGAGCTCCTAGCTCATAGCCCGGGAAAGCAATGGATACTGCCCGTGCACCCACATGGGAGACCCAGAGGAAACTCTTGGCTCCTGGCTTTGGATGAGCCTAGCTCAAACTGTGATGGTCATTTGGTGAGTGAACTAGCAAACAGAAGATCTCTCTCTCTCCATCTCTCTCTCTCCATCTGCCTACTACAACTCTTTCTTTCAAATAAAAACCGATAATTAAAAAAGTATTTGGGATTATAACACTTGATACATTTTATTAGAGGTTAAAAAAAACTGGTAATAAAATCCAAGCAGACTTAGAATAGCAATTATTAGTAATATTTTCCATGTGTCTTATTAATTTGGATCACAGTTAAGGTTTTTATTGTTTCCATGAACTTGCAATAACATATTCTATTTTTACAGTATATTTCAACACAGCACACTTGGAAGCTAGCCGATAATGTTGTGATAGTAATTGATTAGGCTAAATATATATATATTTTCAGGTTTTACATATATTTTTCATATCTATATCTCTTTTGGGAAATATGGAAAGCAGTAAAATGATAAAGAGTATCGTAAACTAGAATAGGAAATATGATTATCTGAGGCTGGTATAGGACCTTGGAGGAGAGGGGTGCCCACTTCCTGAACCCCACCTCACAGTTTGCTGTCAGCACACATTAGATGGGCTGGTGGCACAGGGCAAGACCTTGAAGTTCCCAGGGCCGCCTAGGTAAAGGGAGTTTTTACCCTTCTGCCTCTCTGCCCAGACTCTGGGGGTGGGAGGGAGTAGGCCATGCTCCTAGATTCACTTGAATACTCTCATTCAGGACCTCCTCTCATTCAAGACACCTGATAAAAGCCCAGACGCCTGCGTTCATCTATGTCCTTCTCTATCTTCATGACTGTGAGAAAGGAACAGAAAAAAATAAACAAAACAAAACTATTGAAAAGCCCAAGCCGTTCCCCCTAAAGCCAGTGTCCAGTCGGCCGGCCCTCCACTTGGCTACTTCTTCGTGGGGCAGTGCTTTCCTGTCGCTTTGCTCCGAATAAAGATTCTGTTACGCTTGTGTTTGCTTCCTGCTTTTTATTTCTATGCTAAGCTGAGCAAAGAATCACCGAGCTTTGCTGGCAACAGCTTCTGCTAAGGTAGAAATGAAACAGAAAATCTAAATGGCGCAGCAGCCTTTCTGTTCTGTTGCATAATTAACTTACTAGAGAATTAAGTCATACAGTGTAAGTTCTCAGTATTTAAGTCCCATTTATCATGCCTTTACTTTTGCAGCTCCTGACACTTGAGCAGCTCCTAATTGTCTATATGCCCACAGGGAATCCTCTCTGAAAACATAAAACCTATGATGAAAGTGCCCTTTGCCTCTCTAGAAGAAGGGGAAGAATTGCATCCCATCTGTGTTTATGTAAAGATTTTCAGAAACTATGGGGACTGAATTACTGACCTCCCTTCCCAATCTCTTTCTCCAGATTTGTCTGAAATGGTGTGTCACTGCCAGCAGCCATGTTGCTCTGGTCAGAAACCTGGAGGCTTCCCTTCTCCTCCACGTCACCTCTAGTGCAGTTACTCAGTCCTGCTGATCTACCTCCACAGCAGAGCAGAGACACTTCTTTCTGTTGCCACCGTCCACTCTAATAGCAATTACTTCAGTTCTCATGCGTAGAACAGAGTCTCCCAAGTGAACTACACGCTTTCCTCTCTCACACCCCTGCTGCCATTGTATACAGTGGCCACAGCTGGGTTATGATCATCTGATCACACGGCTCCCTTGCCCAACGACTTCAGTGGTTTCCTGTTGCATTTAAGATAAGGTCCGCAATCTTTAAGCATGACTGTCTGATTGGCTCCTACCTATTATATTGTGTCCACTGGATCGCAAGCAACAGAATCCAGACTCTGATGGGTTTTAACATACAGGTAACAGGAGCCTATGAGGGGGAAAGTTAAGCAACAAACACATCGGGAGAGAAAGAACCCTAGTTCCCCAGAAGAACTCAGCTGCCATTAGTCATATCTGCTCTTTGTGGAACGGTGCTTTTTGAAGTTAACTTTTTAAATGATATTGAGGGAAAAAAACGATTAGCTTGACCTCTGACAAAGTTTTATCCAGGGATCTTTCCTAATCACCGTTGACGCCTTTGGCCTTTGTTTCCCCCAAACTGTGGAGCTGTTTCCAAACTCAGGGTCTCCTGCACGTCCTACCCACTGTACCTACTCGTTTCTTCCACAGTGCGCCATACAAACCTGTCTGGGCCGGTTCAGCATTTCCCATTGTCTGCTGATACAATGGTATGTTTTGACAGTAGAGGGAGCTAGAGAACCACTGCAGGAGGCGCAGTGTTTTTCCTGGTCTTTCTGATCGCGCGATGAAGCCCAGCCAGGGTCCACAGAGGCCTGGCATTGCACCCCTGCAGAGCTTGGCAGCCAGCAGCTACTTCAGGCAGTTCTGCATCAGAGTGACTCCTGGGAGATGCTTCCCCAAGAATAGCTTCCCCTGGCACACTAGCTGACAGATGTCTGGCAAGGTCCCCAGGATGCAGTTCCAGAAGTTTCAATGGTGTGGACCAAAGTGACTTCTCTGTCCTACAGTGACCTACAGCTCTGAGCTCTCCAACAGAGTTGAATCATTGTCCCAGTGGTAACGGCTGCTCTCTAAGAAGCCATTCCTCTTTTCTTTAAAGTGTTTTTACTTCGTGCTGGTCAATCCATTTTCACTAGAATACTCTATTACAATACCGATTTATATCAATGCTTCCCTATTCAAACTACCACGTAGTCTCGCTCCTGATCCAAACTGATAAACGCTACATTCTTTACCTGGATAATTGTATTCATTATTTAAATGCTAATATCATTTCCTCAGAAATAACTTCTCTAATGTCTCAGATCATTTTTTTTTGTTCTAGCACCATCTACATTTTAAAATTATTCACTGCTCTGCATGACTAGCATTGTCTCTGCCTTCCCCTCCTAGACAGCTGTCTATAGGAGAGCAGAAACTGTATTTATTTTATTTGCTACTAGAAACCTATTGGCTGTTGTAAAATCTGCACCAATAATGGAGCGTTAACTGGAAAGGGGATAAAATGTCCAATAAGATCCTGCTATATGCAAGTCACTGTTGGCAACTAAAATTTGCACCTTGGCAACTGACACATTTATATGAGAAAACCAGCCACATATAACAAATGGAAAGCAGTTAAAGGGATGGTCCGAGAGAATGACACAAGCTGTAAATCCTAGGCATTCAAGGACAATTTTATTTTTTACAAAAAAAAAAAAAGGCAGAGTTACTGAGAGAGAAGAAGGGAGAAGGAGAAATTACACTTTCCAAAAGTTTGCAGTGGTTAAGGCCAGGCCAGGCCAAAGTCAGGAGCTTGGAACTCAAGCTAGATCTCACACACAGGTGGCCGGGGTCATAGCATTTAGGCTACCTGCTTTTGCTCTCCTGAGCCAGAGAAGAAGCGGAGCAGCTGATGCCTCAACTGGTGCTCCAGGATATGCTGGCATTATAGGCAGCAGCTCAGCCTCTGTCCCACAGGCTCATTCCCAAGACTGTGCGTTTCTTATGAACGTGCTTAGATTTCTTCTGAGCTTATTGGTCATGGATATCAGAGGAAAGGGAAGTACTCCAAATGAGGCTATATCTTTTAAAAGAGATTTTTTGGTTGGAATGATAATGAGTTGTGAATTTCTGGGAAAAAATTTATATCGAACATTGTATTTTTACATTTCTATTCAGATGGATTTTCTGAAATAAAGGTAGATAGGAAATTATATATAGATAGATAGTATAATTTTCTCTAATCTACATATATATATATATATCTCTTATATTCTAGTATAGGATTTCTCAGGTCTCAGGTATTTAGTGTGTATTGGTCCTGGCAGTTTTCTGCTTATTTCTACAGTGAGACAGACTTCAAGAGCGTCTCTTAGTGTGTTCCTGGGAGAAACCTCAGAAGCATGTATCTGAAAGTTGGAGGGGTTAATAGTCGCATCTGTTTCATTTTCTTCATGTGATCCGGAAGTGAGAAAGTGTACTATTTATTCTCAGACCCTCACCAACTCTTTCTCCAAAAGCAACAGATTCCAGAGTATCAGCTGAGCTACAATTCCCAGGATGAAGTCTGTTTCCTGCTGAAAGTCCAGTGGTTAGTTTGTGCATTGTCAGAATTAAGCATTTTATTCAGAGAAAATACTGGATGGGATTTGGAATTTTAAGGTGCTAAATGACTAGTTGAATTGTGATATTCTTAGCCTACACTTATCATATGATGCAAACTTCCTGGCTTCCGATTCCTTGATCACAAAGAGAAAAGCACAAGATAACATGGAGGATTTAATCAATTAATAAACAGGATTCTTGTCCCCCGTGTCCGTGAACTGACAAAGGAAGAGACTTCATCTAAGAGTCAATGGAAAGTCTCGCATGTTATCCTTTACGCATTCCCACACGTTATCTTCCTACCTTTATTATTTCCTATTACATATTAATTTCCTATCAAGTAAAATACAATCTTCCTTGTATTAAATAAAAACCCTCTGCTGCACAGAAAGTAAGATAGGATGGAGATTATTCAAGACACGGGGTCAAAGTAAAAAACAAACATGTACTTTGGGGCCCGGCGCCATGGCCCAGCGGCTAAAGTCCTTGCTTTGAACACGCCAGGATCCCACATGGGTGCAGGTTCTAATCCCGGCAGTTCCTGCTTGTGGTCTGGGAAAGCAGTCGAGGATGGCCCAAAGCCTTGGGACTCTGCACCCGTGTGGGAGACCTGGAAGAGGCTCCTGGCTTTGGATGGGCACAGCACCAGCCGTTGCGGCTCACTTGGGGAGTGAATCATCGGATGAAAGATCTTCCTCTCTGTCTCTCCTCCTCCCGGTATATCTGACTTTGCAATACAAATAAATACATCTTTAAAAATATGAAAACAAAACAAACAAGTAAACAAACAAAAAACCCCAAACCAAAACAAAAAAGATGTGCTTGATGACAGTCAAGAAAGCAGGCAGAGAAGAAAGGACAGCATGTGCCAACTTCAGCTCCCAAGATGGCAGGAAGCAGCCCCCTGAGACGGCCAGGGCGTTCAAGCAGTGAATGTAGAAGACAAGGCCTTCAGGCCAAACATCAAGAACAGGAGCAGAACAAGCTGGAGGAGTCAGAAGTGAAGGGCATGTCGGCCACAGCTGGAATTACATCTGGCCCGAAATGAGCTGCTCCTGTGCCTGCAGTGATGACAATCTGACATTCCATCCTGATGTGCCATCTGAATTCCCTGCCATAACAACCTGCCACTCATAGCCAGAAAGAAGTGTTAACCCCAGTGCCTACTGAGCACGAACGCGGAACAACAGGGGTTTGTTTTGCTTTGTTTTTGTTAAAAAGAGTGAAACCATTCAGGGGCTGTCTTCTCTGTTGTTTTCACTCATTCTTACCTCACTGACCTTAAAGCAAAGTCGGCCCAGAAGCCTTCCAGAGCCTGCTTTGTTCTCCCAAATTCTCTATCTTGGAATTAAACCTGCTCACTGGAGCGAAGGAGGAAGGCGGCAGGGAATACAGAGTGCAAGTTGGGCCTGTGGGGTGCGTGCTTCGCCCAGCTGGGTGAGTGACAGGGCCCTAGAGGAGGGTGCGGTAAGGAAGTGCTGCCGCTGCCACTTTTTACAACTACTGGTTGCCAGCTGCTTAACGTGCTTTCACTAAAACTCAGGCGGTAGTTAGCGACAAATACTGGGAGCTTCCTGACCCGACACACTAGGCCGGCAGGCTTTCCTTTTCTGACCAGGGGATCCTGACCACTTCATTTTAGGCACACGACCCTTTCAGTCCACAGCCCTCTCCCCCAACCTTCCCCTGGGCCTTCCCGCCAGCGGCTCTCCTACCGGGACTTCCTATTAGCTCAGCCTGAGGCCAGAGTTGACTTCTGATTGGTTTAGATGAGGGGGCGGGAGACAGGTGTGTCCTGACGTCAGAGCCACCCCTCCAATCGGCACAGGATTATGGGAGGGAGCGGGGCAGCCGAATGGGCGGGGCGGTCGGGAAAGTAACCCGGAACGACCTCTGCCGGCCGGGGTCTACCTTCTTCCGGGGCTGATGTCTCCGCCCACTAACCACAGGAGCTCCGCCCCCACGCCTCGCTGGCGCCTGGGGATCAGGTGATCGCCGGCCGGCGCGGTCACGTGGTCGGGGCGCGCCCGCCCGTTGTGGCCATGGCGGCCGCAGGGTGCTCTGTGGTGAGGCGAGTGGAAGAGCTCGGGGACCTGGCTCAGGCCCATATACAGCAGCTAAGTGAAGCCGCCGGTGAAGACGGTGAGGGAGCCGAGGAGAGGGCGGCGGGCTTGGCGCACGATGGTTCAGGGCTGATGGTCGAAGGCCATCAGGGCGGGCGGCTGAGGCCTGCAGACCCCCCGGGGGTGCAGGGATCCCAGGCCACTGCTACCCCAAGATTTTTAGTTTGTTGTTGACCACCCCATGCATCGATTGCCCATCACGCCGGAAGTCACAGAGCCAAAGCCTGTGCTTTTAAAATCTCTCGTTTTCTAACGAGTGCCATCCGTGCCCTGCGCCCATCTCCGCTGGTTGTGTACTGTCTTTGGGGCGACGGGGGGACACAGGAGAGCTGAAATCGAGGATCAGACTGACTGTTGGTCCTGCAGTGAGTAACCATGGCTGTGCAGGCAGCGAAGACAGATGGGCGGGTCTAGCAGTGGCTCTTTCCGCGGTGTTTCCGTGTTTGTTTACATTTTGGGTTTTTGCAGAGGAGTTTTTACGGGTGCAGCTCAGATTCTCAGGGGAGGGCTCTGGAAATGTCTGAGCTGTTTCCTTTGAAAAACTGGCAGTTACCTTGATCTTCCAGTTTTCAGTCCCATTTTATTTTCGCCCCTTCTCAGTTTTACGTAACTCCTTTTTTGGTTAGTTTTGAGCCTTTGCTTTGGAGACATTTTAAACTTCTTATGCACCATCACCGTGTCCTCAGACACAGGAGAGGGGCAGTGGAACATTTTCCCAAGCGATTGAACAGTTGGCGAGTCTCTTGAATAGGAACAGCAACAGACTACCCAGTATTTCAAAATACCCAGCGAAGACTGCCACATGATTTTCCCTCTATGGGGTCTTCTTCAAAAATATCCACAGACTGCCTTGAAACCTGTAGAGGTCCCAGATCCTGGGAACTGTTGCTAGGATGTATCCAGTTCACCTCCAACAAGTCCCAGGAATAACAAACATGTTGCTGCATATACTTTTTTTGTTGAGATTTTAAGTTTACTGCAGTTCTAATGACAGTGGTCCAGGTTATGAGCTATTAGTCAGTAGTGAAATCAATTCAACCTAACTAAAGAATTGTCAACAAGACTATCTCACTCTGTAGAGTCTACTTAAAACAAGGTTGCGTTATTTGAATTGACCTTGACAATAAAAACAATATGTATTGAAATGTTGTTCTTTAATAGAACTATATTTTTATTAGGTTACAGGACTTGCTAGTTCCTGCTTTTTTTTTTTCAAATTAGATCAGACTTAGCTAGACATTATGCCATCTAAGAATGACCAGTTTCTGGCCAGGTTTTGTTCCTTCCTTTTGTGTAAGCAGGTGTAACAATTACTTGTATCTGTTGCCTTCCTGCTCAGGACTTTGACTAAATCGTAAAAAAAGTGCACTTTTGTGGGCTTGGGGAAAAAAAATTCTCAGCTTTGCAGCCTCCGCACCCTAAGCCACGATAATGTTATGGGTTGACCTGGCACTGCTTTGGCAGTGTTTTTAGCGAGTTCGGTGCAAATGTTTACATCTAAAGTTAAAACTACCAAGTTAAATGTCAACCTCATCTCTAAGGAAGCACGGAAGATTTCAGGTCACAGAAGCTTTTCTGAGTTGTGTGGGTGTGCTTCTGGGGCTGAGGAGGGATGGGAGGACAGCCAAAGAAGCAGCTTTCAGGTTAGGGGAAGAGTGGACCTAGCAGCATCTCTATCTGGTGTCCGTACAGGTTAGAGTTTGCTGGGAACCTTTGGGGGGGTCCTCATTTGGTCACTAGTGAGCGAGGGGATCTGGGGAGAGGAGCCCTCTAAGTTTCTGTTTGTGCTTCTGGCCCTCGGCCTTTCAAGAAGTATAAATCGATCATTTCTAAATTTTAAACATGAAGCAGAAATGCATTATAGAGTTTTTGTTCAACAGCTATAAAAAACAATCATGGTAAAGATAACTGCCCAGAGTGCTGACATTTTATAAGGCATTTACTTTGGCATTTTTTAAATTATATTTGTGAAAGCTTACATTTACAAGTGTATTTATGAAATTAAAAATTGTCTGTGGGGGCCGGCATGGTAGCTCAACCAGCTAACCCCTCTGCCTTCAAGTGCCCCTGGCTCTTGCAGCTATGTCAGGAGTGAACCAGCAGAGGGAAGATCTTTCTCTTGATCTCTCCTCTATAAATTTGCCTTTCCAATAAAAATAAATAAATCTTTTTAAAAAAGTTTTCTGTGAAAATCTTTCTGTGCATTTATGTATAGTGTTTATACTATTCTGGTAAGGGATTTTCAATTTACTTGCACATTTTGATTGCATCAACATCTAAGAGAGTCATTAGGAGACCATAGACTGCTTGTAGAAATGGCAGCAGTGTCACGTCAACACTCCACACCCTAATCAAAGGCCCACGTGTCCATGTAATCAATATTGAAAATAAAGATTCTAAAAAAAAAATAGCAATGGCAATAGTAAATGTAGAAAGATTGACTTGGTGGAATAGATTTTCATGATAAATTGACTTAACTAGGATTAATTAGTGTAATATGCTTCTTATTTCAAAAAAAAATATTACTATAATATGGTTTCTCTATATGCCAGAAAATAATTTTGTCATTTCAGGTACATGATGTTTGATTTAAATAGCATTCAAACTATGTAAAATTATTATATTTTTATTTCTTCCAGATCACTTTTTAATTCGGGCTTCTGCAGCTTTAGAAAAATTGAAACTCCTGTGTGGAGAAGAAAAAGAATGTTCTAATCCATCAAATCTTCTGGAACTTTACACACAGGTACTAACACAGATGGGGACTCTCACATGAGGCTACAATTGTTGCTTTAAGTGGCTGACTCCAAAATTTAGGTGGAATTACAGTGTCACGATTGATCCAAGAACCAGGAGATGCTTAATGGAGAAATAATTTAATCTACATTGCGGCTGTTATCCACACTTGCAGGATGACACACACAGACTTATATCCCAACAAGCCAGGGTGCACAAAGCTCTCCTTAATCACTAACTTGGGTGAAACTAGCAGTCTCTAGAATTGTTTTTCTTATGTTAATTAAAATTGAAGAGAGCAGAAAGGTTGGGAGTAAGCTAGCTATTTACACTGGGAAAGGTGAGAAGACACAGCACTGGGGTTAGGGCTGCCTTCTGCTTTTCAGGATGGAGGTAGGGAGGAAGGAGGTATAACATCTGGACTCAGTTGCTCCAAGATGAATCTCTGCATCAAGTGTTCCTGCTCCCGATAAGCCTCCTGGTCCGCCGACGCACTCAGCTGCTCAGTACATTGACTTGTTCTGTTTTTAAACGACTTCAGTTAAAAAAAAATTGTGTAAAGCATATAGACCTGACACTTTGAGGCAGTGTTTAATTTTATTTTTGATATTTTTTACATAGTTGATTAGGGTGCAAAGGGTCAAGGGCTGGAGGCATGTGGGTGAGGCCATTATTTTGACATTCTCTTTTTTCCCCTCCCGTATCTGGGGGAAGGAAGAGATAAGGGGAGAAGCCATACCCAGCCTCCCAACCATCCCAGGGTCCCCATGTAGGGCATGCTCCAAGAGTCCTGCTCAAGTGATTTTGATAGCTCAACAGTTCCATATTGCTGTCAGTGTTATCACTCCAATCGCAATGAACTCTTTCAAAATCCACTGGCTGACATAGTCCACCTTAGAGTCTCCGTTTGCTCAGGTATTCACTGTCAGCATTTGGCTGGGGTAGTTGATCGATTTGTTCTGTCCTCCATTCTCTGTTATGATACTCAGGTGTCCTCTGCAGGCACCAATGTACTGAGGCAGTATTTCAAAAAGTAAGATTTGTTAGTGGGATTGAGAAGAAAAGATGGGGCAAGGCTTTCGTCTTGGCACGACAGGCTAATCCTTCACCCTGTGGCAGTGACATCCCATACAGGCAGTGCTTTTTGTCCTGGCTGCTCCACTTCCAGTTCAGCTCTTTGCTGGTAGCCTGGGAAGGCACTGGAGGGTGACCCAAGTCTTTGGGACTCTGCACCCACATGGGAGACCTGGAAGAAGTTCCTGATTCCCAGCTTTGGATCAACTCATCTCTGGTTGTTACAACAATTTGGGGAGTGAATCGGAATGGAAAACCTTCATCTATAGTCTTCTCTGTAAAATCTGCCTTTGAAATGAAAATAAATACATGTTTAAAAAATAAAAATTCAGGAAAGACATACAGAATGGTTTCTTTTTAAATTCAGCAAAAATAGTAATGTAGGCATTGCTCAAGTCCTGATGTTTTTTCTCTTTGAAATGCACTTTAGAATTCTGCAAATGATTTCTCCTGCTAATGTCAGGCACATCCATAGATTTTTCTGTTCTCCTTGTTTATTTTCATTTCAGGTTGATGCTTCTTTGTGACAGCACCTATGTTTCCAAACTCTACTGTGGCAAGCTGACATAAGAATATAATTCATTGCATTAACTAACATTATTGTAACACTCCGTAATTAGTGCTTTCCATATACCTTTTCTTGATTGCTAAGGGCTAGTAAAGATGAGATGAGAGAGAAAGCAGAGTAAACCTAGTCAGGCTTCCATAGCACTCAGAGCATTCACATGCCTGGCAGTGTGCTTTCCCAGGAGCTACATGAAGATCATTTCTGCTTTCACATATCCTGGCTGAATGAGCCTCTAACAGTTATTCAGAAGCTCCAGCCAAGTCTGACACTGCACTTCTGTCCTGAGCACTCCCTGCTTCTTTCCATAGGATGCATGTCATCATGTCAAGTCTTTCACTTAAAAGTGTTCTAAACATTTTAACTTCTTTCCAAGAATAAGCCAAACAATCTAGAGGTACAGATTGAAGTCTCCGAGACTCCCTTGAGCCCTGTCTTGGTTCTGAATCAACAGATCTTCCATAGCATGAGCTCCCATTTTGGCTAGGCCTTCTCCACAGTAACAAGGATCACTGAGCATGTGCCATGGAGGGCTATAAGGATATAAGGGCTTTTCACTTGTTGATTCGTTTTTCCCTCCAAGCAAGGAGCCTGGGAAGGCATTTCATCCTGAAGTATCATTTCACCAGTGAAAAAATTGAGGCTCAAGAGAGATAAAAAGGATTTGTCTTTGGTTGGGTGACTGGGAATAGAACTGACACTAGAACCCACTCTCCTTAGTCTCGGTCCAGTAGATTAAAACAAGAAAAAGGATGCAGGAATTTTTTTTTTAAAAGATTTTATTATTATTGGAAAGCCGGATATACAGAGAGGAGGAGAGACATAGGAAGATTTTCCATCCGATGTTTCACTCCCCAAGTGAGCCGCAATGGGCCGGTGCGCGCCAATCCAATGCCAGGACCAGGAACCAGGAACCTCTTCCAGGTCTCCCACGTGGGTGCAGGGTCCTTATGCATTGGGCCGTCCTCGACTGCTTTCCCAGGCCACAATCAGGGAGCTGGATGGGAAGTGGAGCTGCCGGGATTAGAACCGGTGCCCATATGGGATCCCAGGGCATTCAAGGCGAGGACTTTAGCCGCTGGGCCACGCTGCTGGGCCCCAGGATGCAGGAATTTTAAGGTGCTTGCGGAGTATCTCCTGTATCAAGGATCCTGGTGACTGAGGGTTTGAATTGCATCATGTTGGTGGCTCTGCATCTGAGGGAGCAGGTAAGTCCTTTGAAGATTCACTGCCAAATCAGTGATGGTGACCTTAAGATATCACGTACTTAGAAAATGTAAGGGGTTATGTACACATACATGCTAAAGAATGCAATGTTACATTTTTCAATAATTATATTGTTTGTGATTAACACTGAAACAATCCTATTCTATGTTTTTGAGGGAAGTGAGATTGTCTTTAATTCAGTGTATATCTAATTTTGTAATTACTTATGTAATTTGACTCATTTTAAAGTACATGTGGACTAAAATACTCATGGAAGTTTTTTCTCAAATTATATTACATCTTACCTACTTATCAAACTTGCATAGTATGGAGGGAGATTTAATTTCTGCTAAAATATATGTTATTCTTATAAGCTTTTGCTTTTTCTCCTTTTAGGCTATTTTGGACATGACGTATTTTGAGGAGAATAAGTTAGTAGATGAAGATTTTCCAGAGGACTTTTCTGCGCAGAAAGTAAAAGAACTGATCCGTTTTCTTTCAGAACCAGAAGTTTTGGTTAAAGAAAATAATATGTATCCAAAAGTAAGTTTTGCATTCTTACAAACTATGGTGGAGTCCTCTTAGTTCTTGCTATTCTGCTCTGACAGTTTGTATTTTTTCCCTTTTGATTGTACTTTTGATTCTTTTCAAATTAACATAGAAGGAAGAAGATAAGTGAGCTTAAAAATTCAAACATCACAGCCAAAATACCTTATTTTACTAATAAGTATTTTACTAAGTAGCTTTGGAATATTTGCATAATGGAATTGTAATTGCAGCGCCTCCTCATTTTCTTAACCCAGACATTCCTTACTTCTGCTCTTT
This sequence comes from Ochotona princeps, assembly GCF_030435755.1. NCBI lineage: Eukaryota > Metazoa > Chordata > Mammalia > Lagomorpha > Ochotonidae > Ochotona > Ochotona princeps. The sequence goes on along the minus strand of NC_080854.1, from coordinate 18,255,799 downwards.
TTCCTTTTGCAGGTGTTTTAATGTACTGTCCTTTTTTTACAGTTCTTACCCTGCTGAACAGCGATGTGCTGCCTTTTGTCACATGGCTCACCTGTCCCCATGACACCCCACATGCTCCTTTTCTCCTCGTTCCTCTCCGAGAAGAGGAACTTCCTGTTGTTTCTCTAGCACTTCCCTTCTATTTAACTTGAACCATAGGCATTCCCCAAGGATGGCTCCCCCATGCCTCTGGCAGCCTCTGTTCTGTCTGCTTGACAGCCTGGTCCACTTGCCTTTTCAGGTGCTCTCCATTTACATGACTCCAAGATCTAAGTCTCTAGCCATGGCGCTCTTCTGAGCAAGCAGTTTCTTTCCTGTAACTGCCTGCTGATTCTCTACCTGGGTATCTTCTTGGCTGTCTGTGTCAAGATAGGCTAACTGAAAAAAAAGTCATCCAGATTTAAGTGACAAACAACTGTAAAGATATTGACTTACTAAAACCTTTTTTGGTGTGTGTGTCCAGCTTTTTCATTTTATTCTAGCAAGAGTAGAAATAAATGCAATCTCACTTCAACTAACGTATCTCTGAAATATATTAATTATATGATGGACTACTTTTATATGAATGTATTAAGGGAATTTACTCCTAAAATATTTTGTATTTTCAAAGATTTATTTATTTGAAAAGCAGAGTTACAAAGAGAAAGGGAGATGGAGGGAGAACAGAAGGAAGAAGGAAAGAAAAGAGAGACAGCAATAGGGTCACAACCTGCCTTCATCTGCTGATTGTCCAAATGGCCTAAGCCTGGAGCCGGAAACTCCATCTGGCTCCTGTATGGGTGACAAGGGCCCAAATACTTGCCCTATATCCATTGCTTCCCCAGGCACATTAGCAGGAAGGTAGAGCCAAAGTAGAGCAGCTGGGACTTGAACTTGCTCTCTGATACAGAATGTCAGTATCGTGACTTATAACTTAACCTGATGTTGGCCCCTCCTACTTCTACTTGATTGGCTATGAGGCATTCCTGTGTAAGTAACAATGCCAAGGGCATGTCTTGTGACGTGAGGTTGTTTTTAGTTGCTGGCATCTGAGTTTCCGCTTGGACTTGCCCAGGCTTCGGGTGTCTCTGTTTTCTGTGTTTCAGCACAGCGACTTGCTGGGGGATGAGCTGCTGGAATGCCTTTCCTGGAGACGGGGAGCTCTGCTGTATATGTATTGTCATTCTCTGACCAAAAGGAGAGAATGGCTCTTGAGAAAATCTGCCCTGCTGAAAAAGGTGGGCAAGCTTCTTGACACCTTGAAGATTGTTGACAGATTGCACAGAGCTGCCTTCATTACAATAGTTAAGAGTAGTGGAATTAAAGAGTGATTTTTTTTTTAAGATTTATTTATTTTATTACAAAGTCAGATATACAGAGAGGAGGAGAGACAGAGAGGAAGATCTTCTGTCCAATAGTTCACTCCCCAAGTGAGCACAACAGCCCACAGGTGCTGTGCCAATCCGAAGCGGGGAACCAGGAACCTCTTCCAGGTCTCCCACGTGGGTGCAGTGTCCCTATGCATTGTGCCGTCCTCGACTGCTTTCCCAGGCCACAAGCAGGCAGCTGGATGGGAAGTGGAGCTGCCAGGTTTAGAACCGGCGCCCATATGGGATCCCGGGGTGTTCAAGGCGAGGACTTTAGCCACTAGGCCACACCGCCAGGCCCCTAAAGAGTGATTTTATACTTCACCTACTAGCTGCATCATCTTAAACAAGTTGGAATTGTGAATTCTAAAAGATAAAATAGTTAACATTTGAGAGCATTTTTGTCAGCTGGAAAGATCTAAAAGTCCTTCAAAGTTCTGAATGACATACAAGATAACCTGTGTTAATGTATAAGTATATTGTTTTGACCTAAAGCAAACATTGTTGGATACTGAGCATCTGTGACTTCTGAGGAACCCATAGGACCATGCTCCCAGAAAAGCATGGCCCTCTGATCTTTCTTAACTTTTTAAAATCATTGAATGCATCTCCATTATTTTGACCCTGTCGAACAATAATTTTGACAAGCATGTTACGAATTAATGCTCTTTACTAAGTGTTTTTCGTAGTCTTCCTCACTGCAGCGTTTGGAAGAGTATGTTTATAACATGACAATATTTTGTATTTATGAAGTAGTAGGTCTTTATCCTATCAAAATGTAATAGCCATATGTGTATGTACATTAGCCCATTTCCTGTTAAGAATGGGGGAAAATATTTATATAGCTGTGTAAATAATACTTCCAATTTTTGGCTTTTATTTAGTATCTTGTTGATGGAATCGGCTACTTGCTACAGATGCTAAATTATCGCTGTCCTGTCCAGTTAAATGACGGAGTTGCTTTCCAAGACCTAGACACAGCCAAGTTACTGAGCGCAGGTAATGTCATCTCTTGAAAGATTTTTTTTTTTTTTAATTTTTTTTTTAAAGATTTATTCATTTTTATTGGAAAGCCGGATATACAGAGAGGAGGAGAGACAGAGAGGAAGATCTTCCATCTGATGATTCACTCCCCAAGTGAGCCGCAACAGCCGGTGCTGCGCCGATCCGAAGCCGGGAACCAGGAACCTCTTCCAGGTCTCCCACGTGGGTGCAGTGTCCCTATGCATTGGGCCGTCCTCGACTGCTTTCCCAGGCCACAAGCAGGGAGCTGGATGGGAAGTGGAGCTGCTGGGACTAGAACCGGCGCCCATATGGGATCCCAGGGCATTCAAGGCGAGGACTTTAGCCGCTAGGCCACGCTGCCAGGCCCAAGATTTCTTTTTCTTCTTCTTCTTCTTTTCTTTCTTTTTTTCTTTTTTAGATTTATTTGCTTATTTGAAAGGCAGAAGTAGAGAGAGGGAAGTCTTCCGTTTCCTGTTTTACTCCTCAGATGACCAAAGCGACTGGGGCTGGGCCAGGTGGAAGCCAGGAACCAGAAGCCTCATCCAGGCCTCCATGTAGTGCAGGGGCCCAAGCCCTCGGGCCATCTGCTGCTGCTTTCCCAGGCGCATGAGCAGGGGGCCAGGTCAGAACTAGAGCAGCCAGGATTGAAACTGGCAGCATATGGGATGCCTGCCAGTCTGCAGCACTGGCCCCTGGAACACTGCGATTTAAAATTCTTTAGGATTTGAAGAAACTTCTTAAGCTTCACTCATTTAATTTCAAGCTAGGTTACAGAGAAAAATCATAAAAGGCTATGTAAAAAAAGAATAAAATATTTTCGTGTGAAGTAGAAACATACTTCTAATCTCGTCTTTGTAGTAAGTTTGAAAGAGATGCCATCATGTTGTTTTGGCATTTGTTGCATCCGCACGTAGCCCTGACCAGCCATGTATCACACTGTGACACACTGACAGTAACCACAGGTAGACATTTAGCGCCCTTTCACATGAAGAAGATGCTGAGCAAGATGAGCGCCTCTTGTTCTTATCTGCCTATGACTCTGCCCTTTTAGAACAAGCTTGTAGGACCCAATAGCTCAGGCTACTGGCTCACAGCCTACACTTTCAAAACAAATGCATTAACATACTGATGTATTAGAAAGAGATGAACAATACGAAACTCAGACTTCCTACTTTCCAAGAGTGGCTTTTCTATATATATGCACTCTTTGCTTATATGATATGGCCTTGGTGTTTCCCTTTACCACTTAGTGTAGTTTTTCAGTGAAACACTAATGTTTGCCCTAAATATATCCTTGGTAACTACACATCCCAGGTAGGAAGGGCATGTGCCCTGGGGAGGTGAGGGTGGAAAGAACAAGAATATATCACAAAGTAAGAGTGAGGGCTGCATGTGACATGCACAGGGGGAAAAAACATGGCAAACAGGCAGCTTCTGGGAGCATCACAACAATTTAGGGAGCTTATTCAAAATAAATTCCTGGGCTTCAAAATATTGCTGAAATAGGAAATGACATAGAATGTACAGAAATCTGCTTTGTTCAGCTATGGAGGCATGTAGTGATACTAGCTCAGGCTGTCCTTTAGCTGATCTGATATTCAGGTTCTAGGTTGAGCAGTGGGGTAAAGGGACTACAGGGAAGGGAGGAACTTCAATGGTATACATAAAAAAGGGTGGGACCTCAATATTATACATCAGTAAGGGGGTGCTTAAAACTAGGGTATGAAAGCTGGATGGCATTTTTATTTACTCCATTTGATTTTGGATTTATCCTGATGATTTTTTTAAAAGCCTTCTGCTTAGTAAGGCTATGTCCAAACTTTCAGAGAGGAGTCAGGCTCAGAAATGCGGCCAAGAGGCTTACCACGTGTAATTGGTAAGTTTAAAAGTTGGAAATTCAATGACACACAAGTAATGTCCCATGTATAAATTATCATACCTTGGGAAAAAAAATTAAACTCACAGTAAACAAATTTCGAGTTCCGATAAAATTAGGTAAATGGTCACCAAGATTTAGCCACAAAGTATTTTGATGTCTCATAAAATTTTCTCACTAAATGACTAAATGATAAGGAATTATTCAGAATATTAGGAAGTCCTTTCCCCATGTATTTGGGCCTTTCTGAGAAACTCTGTGGAGGACAGGCTCTGAAACATTTCCCAGCTTCTGATCTAGTCATCTGGAGAGACCAATCTGATTGACCATCCTAATTTGGAATGAACATAAGAAGTCAATGCCACATGGTTCTCCTTGGTCCCAGAAAATGCTGGCAGACCCTTACCTCAGGCTTTTGATTCTTCTGCTGAAGCAAGACCTGCAGCTAGAGGCTAGTGAACTCAAAGTACTGCCAAGAGAAGACACCAATATCACAGGCCTCCTGAATATAACAATTCCATACCATCTGGGTACCTTACTTTCTAATTAGAAATAAGAAAATAATAGAAGTGGGTGACTCAGGCCACTTTTCTGTGGATTTCTATAGCATTTAAGGCCTACCTCACCATTAGCTTCAGTATCCTAGGTTAACAGCTCTATGTCATAATTCCTGGTGGGTGGCTGATGAGCTTACCCAAAGATCATTTTCAGAGTCTCTACCTGGTTCATTAGCTATCTGGGATAATAAATGTGTACATTCTGTAAACATATCAGAATACTCCAGATTTATTAAGAAAAAAAATCATGCCCACTGAGGGAACTCTTTAATAAGCTGGTCTATGATATTTGTCTAAATAAACAGAAGGTAACAACTTTGGGTCTCTAGTTAGGTCTGTGTTAATATCACTTAAATCACTGCCTTCAGGGTTTTTATCAAGTGTTTAGTGTCAAGGAAACATGCTCAGATAGAAAAAGATTGGAGATGCTAACAAAGAAATATACCAAGAATTAAAGTATGCTTAAAATTCCAGAATTTTCCCAAGAAGGTTTTTTTTTTTTTTTTTTTTTTTAACAATTTCTCGTATTTCTTTTCATTTATCAAAATTTCAAAGGAGACAGAAGAGAACAAAGTTGGGATGTATAATCGAACATCACTTGTAGCTGTGTAATCTTGTACAGGTTGCATGGTTCACCAAGACTTCAGTCCCTCCTTTTATAGGAGATGGTTAAGAGTAGGTGATCTTCTCTCCTCACGTTTAGGTCTAAAACCAAAATGATTCTCTATACCTGGGTCCTAAACTTCTTCTGATGCCTAGATGTCTGTGGCAGAAACTTGCAGTTATCGCCCAACATTCTTCACCCCATCTTTTTCTTATTAAGAAAGCTTTAATCTTATTTGGGAAATTATTAGGTTAAGGACTGTATATCCTAGGTTTTCTTACAGCTACAGGAAGACACTTGCTTAAATTCTGGCCAGTGAAACATGGGTGGAAGAGTCACAAAGGACTTCCCAGAAGACTGCTCTACAGAAGCTGATTTGACTAACAGAGTTTACTTTTTATCATTTCTGTGTCCTGAAAAACAAGTAAGAAGGAGTGTATCTTAGGATACTATCAAAGGATGCAACTTCCTGAACAGGGATGCATGTTATACAATGCCATCTGAAAGTGTCATTTATCCTGTATTCCATATAAAATGCCTCCCTCTGACCCCAAAGGTGATTGATACCAGCTATGTTTGTCTTTCTGCTAAATTTTTGTGTGCCTTAAATGCATACATATTTCATTACATGTTGGCTCTTTGGAAAAGCTATCAGTTAGAAGGATACATTGGGGTCCTCCATGTGGCACAGTGAGTTGAGCCTCCACTTGTGTGGCCTGTCTCTCCTGGCCCCACAGCCTGTCCAGCTTTCTGGTAGTGCCCACTGTGGAAGCAGCACGTGATGGCTCGAGTATGTGGGTGTCTGCTAGCCATGTGGGAAACCTGGAGTGAGCTCCTGGCTCCTTCCTCAGCCTGGAGTGAGCTCCTGGCTCCTTCCTCAGCCTGGCGCAGCCATGGACGTTGTGGGGAGCTGGGGAGTGAATTGAAGGACAGATCTCTTTCTTTCCCTTTGGCTTTTTTTATGGATAAAATAGAGATAAAATGAAGGTTCTACTACTAGTTATACTTGGCTATTCTAAGTGCTGTTCAGAAGGGAAAATGCTTATTGAGAAGAAATTTTGTAGAGTTTAGTAACTAGTCTTTTTTTTTTTTCAATTTGTAATTTTGTAATTTTAATCTCCCAATCTCGATGTCTTCTTCAGGAATATTTAGTGACATCCATCTGCTGGCTATGATGTACAGTGGAGAAATGTGTTACTGGGGATTGAAGCATTGTGCAGAGCAACAGGCAGAACATGGTGACGAGGATCCTGCTGCTGCTGGCGCAAGCTGCACTGCACACAACGAACCTTTAGATTTCCGAGAAGTTGGAGAAAAAATTTTGAGAAAGTATGTGTCTGTGTGTGAAGGACCCCTGAAAGAACAAGAGTGGAATACAACGAATGCAAAACAAATTTTAAACTTCTTTCAGCACCATTGTAACCAGTAAGTTCATCTGATTTTCTTCAGCCAGGAAAATAAACAAGAAGATCTTTGTAATGCAAAAGAAAGCTCCAGAAGAGAAGACCTCCTGACAGTGAATTGAGAACCGTCCACTGCGTAAAGACATCCAACATGGGCACTCCTTTCAGTGCCGTAACCATCTTTCCTTATGTGTTCTTAAATCCATGGAGGAATGATAGTTTGGTTTCTGAAATGGCATGCTTGTTAACTCAGCTTGAACTACACATGTCCTGTCACTAATTCAACACTGCCCAGTTTTTTCCCTTAATTTTTATTGTGACTTGAAATATATTTAACTTGATGTTACCATTTGAATAATCTTAAGATAATCTTTCAGTCTCCCTATTTGAAGTTTGCTTTAGAGATCAAAATCAAGTTATCTCAGTACTTTGAATACATACTGTAGATAGAAATGTAGCAAAACGAAAGTATTGGATCCCATTTGAATAAGGTAACTGGTGAAAGACTCTAGTAAGAAATTAGAGTGGTTAGTGATTTTGTCGTTTATTGCTCATCAAGTTGAAAAATTGACATGTATTTAAAATAAAGTACATGGCTTCTCAAGTGCAAAATGAAGATAAAAACCAAGTCAAGTTAGTTCACCATTGATTCATTTGTTTTTAGGGCTCATTTCTTCCTACTGTATTGCAGTTCTACTATTTTCTGTCTTTAGCAGTGGCTTTGAGTGCCAACAGCCAGAGAGCATAACCTTTTCTGTTACAGTCTTTCTACCTCAGTTCCAGTTGTCATGCTTTGTCTTCTGGCCCAGTGACTGTATCACATTCCAGCGGGTATGCCATGGACGCCTGTGATCACCTTCAACATGAGCATCCTGAGTTGCTCCTTCTGAAATTACGAATTTCAGTAACTCATAACAGTTTTTTCCCACAGCAATTTTTATCTTCATAGCCTTTTGATTTTTTTATGTGGCTGCAGATTCCATGACTTCTGCATCTTTCTTTGCTGCAAGGGAGTGCTAATCTTAGGACTCAGCTGCAGTGAAATCACTTCCAGAGGCTCTCTCCAGCCTTCTCCAGCCAGTCTTAGCTACTCCACATTTGGTTCCCGTAGTCTTCCTCTCCTATTTTACGCTGATCACATTGCTTTGTAATTACTTTTACTACCAATAGGTAAATTCCATATTTTAAGAATTTACATTTATACACAGTGTTTAATACACAGTGGGCACTTAGTTGTGTGTGTGTGTTTTAATTAATGAAGAATGATTTTAAAGTGCCAGACTGCACAAAAAGGTTGCTGCTTTCTGATTCCAAACTGCCACGCCTGACCAGGCAACCACAGATCTGTAAAGCCTCAGTGCCTGACAGGACAAATGCAGTTAAACACAGCCCTCAGCAGAGTCCTGGGCTACTTAGATTATTCCAACTCTGAAAAAGTAAGAACTGCTTTTCAGAATCTGAAAACTTAGATTTTTGCCTTCACGATCCTTTTGGACCGCTTGGGTTTCAGTCACAGTTGGCTGGTACACTGAGTTGGTCGTTTTGAGGGTTTTATTGGGTGCTTTTCCTATAACTTTCCAAACCACGAAGAATTGGGCAACATTTATAGACCCCAATAGTTAGTAATATTTGTTTCTTCTTTATTCTGGTGCATGGTAAGGCAAAGAACAGCACATTTTTGGTAAGAGATAAAGGTCACTAAGTATATTGTTTGACTTAGTCCGAGTAACCTCAAGATACTCACTGCTCAAACTGAAGAGAGTACCACAGTTCTTCATCAGTTGTGCGTCTACATGTGCCACTCTGTGTCCTAGACAGTGAGGCTATGCTTGTAGCATTGTGAAACACGGTACTCTTTCAGAGCTTGTATTTTAGTGGAGAAAATTCAAACATTTTAACAAATAATCGTATGACACGGCCGAGTGATGAGTACCACGAAGAATAAAGCAAGCTAAGAGGAAGCAGGCATTGAGCGGGTGTTTTATATAGGGAGGTTGGGCAGGCACTAAGAAGCACCTCTGCTGCTTTGGCATTTGGTGTTTTTGAATTCCACCCCTGGGTTAATGCCTTGTATTTTCACTGCATCTGTAGTTTTTCCTACGGAAGTTCTAATAGTGGATTAAGGAATTCTGTCCAGTGTGTGCTTTACTGAGTATCTGATAACCTGAGGCCTTGCTGTGCTCTGACACTTGGGCTTTCTCTTGGGTTTGAACTCTGGTGGTTACCAAACTCTTGTTAAAGGATCCTTCCATTTGTATTGTTCTTTCCCAAAAAGGGTTTTCTGATGTTAACTGGGCTTTCAGACATAGTTAAGCTCCGCCTACTCTGTTGCCCTGATAGGGAATCCAACTGCCATTTGATCCCACTTAAGATGAAAGTCATGATTGAAGACTTTTCCTTATCCTTTTGAGCATAACACAGTGAGGTGAAAATCACGGAGAACATCGCACAATAAAAATTATATCCTTGGCTTCCCAGTCTCATTGTGAACTTTCCTGTTCATTCACTAAAGACAGACACCGTGAGCTGTGTCTGACGGCAGGCTTTTCCAGATTTCATTTTTAATGGCAATGTTAAAACCCTACAGCTAGGTTACATGCTAGAGTTAGATTGTCTTTTTTCTCTCCGCCTTTTGGGTCCCCTTTTCTGGCTCCCATAAGGGTGCCCCTTCTGCCACGGAAGGAAGGATTCTGTAGTTTTCTCTCAGTACCTTCCCTGAATATCCATTAGAACACAATAGGAGATGAGGCCATGTTACCAAAGTATTATATTAATATACATTTAATATAGTCATAAGTGCAGTATGGAATTTGTATTCATGCTGGTGTTCTTTACTGTTTTGCTTGTTTTTCCTACTTGTGGAAATTTCTAAGTACAGTGTTTTGGAGCCTATACATTAAAAAATAATAAAAACCATATTCCTCTGTTTTTTTCTGTCTTCTGTATTTGGTGGTTATGTCAGAATGAAATCTTTATCATCTCAGTTTATTATCCTGACTTCTGAAAAGGTTTTGTTTATGTAAAGTCAGCTGAAGAAAGAGAAAGCAAGGGAGAGACAGAGGAACCACCCATATGGTGGTTCAGTGCCCCTGGTAGCTGCAGTGCCGTGGACCGGGCCAGCCTGAGGTCTGTAGGCCATCTTCCACTGCTTTCCCTGTCCTTAGCAGGGAGCTGGGCTGTCAGTAGAACAGAGATTGTAAACAGAGTTGAGATTGGAGCTGCACTCATGGTAGCTGGAGTTGCAGGTGGTATTTTTACCTTCTCTGCCACAATAACCCCCTATTATCCCAACTGGTCATTTCCTCAGGGGCTAGAAACTTTCAGACAGGTTAGAACAGGACTTGGTATCTGGACTTGGTAACCTGAGGCCTCTGTTTAAACTGATAGCCCTGTCCTTATCTAACTCCATGATTCTATGTAAGTTTAAACCTTTTAAAGTCCTATCTTTAAGCACAATAGAATAAGAAGAGTAACTTAAGAATTTAAAGAATGATATTATTAAAATCTGGGTAGTTATTTCTTGTCAAAACAGATGTCCATTACAATCATTTGGTCTTTCAAAGGGCTTTCAGAAATTGTATCAGAGACCAATTATAAGGTGATACATTATTTACAACTGGGTTTGTTGGCCCAGCACAATGGCTCAGTGACTAAATATTCACCTTGTATATGGGATTCCATCTGGGTGCCACTTCGTGTCCTAGTTGCGCCACTTCCCACCCTGCTCCCTGCTTGTGGCTTGGGAAAGCAGTGGAGGACGGCCCAAAGCCTCGGGACACTGCACCTGCGTGGGAGACCCGGAAGAAGCTCCTGGTTCCTGACTTTGAATGGACTCAGCTTCTGCCATTGTGGCTACTTGGGGAGTAAACCAGCAGACAGAACATTTTTCTCTCTATATCTCCTCTCTGTAAATCTGCCTTTCCAATAAAAATAAGCCTTTTTTTTAAAAAAAAGAAAGAATTGGATTTGTTGTATATTATGCAGAATTGGGTAAACAGACTAGATTTCTTTTGCTTTGCAGAATATTTCAATTTACTGTTATATTACATCTAACTTAAAATCTAGAATTAATCATGAAAGACCAAGACAGCCATTTCTTACGCCCTGCAATACGAACAGTACACTTAATACGCTTGCAATGGGGGAATCTCAACTGAACTTGAGCTGTGGTTATGCAACAAGGTGGAGGAATCCACCATGGTGGGAAGGTTTGGGGAGGGGTGGGGAGAACCCAAGTATCTATGTAACTGTGTCACATAATACAATGTAATTAATGAAGTTAAATAATAATTTAAAAAAAAACAAAAAAAATAAATAAACATATGAAATAGAGGAAAAAAAAAAGAAAATTCCATTCTTAGGAATGTGAATGAATAAAAAAGGTTTGTGGGTGGGACATTTAACAAATTCCTTTATGTTTTAGTGATTCCTACTGCGTCACTAGTCTCAATTTTTGTTAATCCCTGAGAAAACAATTTTTTTCAAGCACAATGTACAATTTGTGCCAAACAAACACGTCATTAAAAATAAAGCACACTCCTGAGAAAGAAGCAGCTAATAAGTCCAGCATAGTGGTAGTGGATCTTGGAAAAAGCAAGAGTCACCCGGGGCCACCAAGTACAGCCAAGAGGTGAAGTCAGAGTGTGACAGTGTGGGCTGAGGTGGGCGTGGCTGAGCCTGGGGCCAGAAATGAATGAGGGTGTGGACCCTTATTCCAGGGGTGTCTGGTCCCGGCTGCGGTCACGCTACTCCCCCCGCGGCGGGAGAGGCGGGGAGAGAGGCGAACACGCGGGCGCGGCCCTGCAGCGCGTGATGCGCCCTGCCGGTGACCATGGCAGGAAGCGAGCCCCGCAGTAAATCCAGCTCCCCGCCGCCGGCCGCCAGCGACTGGGGCCGCCTGGAAGCCGCCATCCTCAGCGGCTGGAGGAACTTCTGGCAGTCGGTTGGTAAGGAGAGGGTGGCCAGGACTGCCCTTCGCGAGGAGGCGGAAGAGGAGGAGAAGGCCAGTTCTCTGACTCGGCTGCCGGTGAGCGTGAGCGCGGGCCGCGACTGGCTTAGGCCGAGCTTAGGCTGGAAGAACCGCCCCCCAAGAGATTTGTGGGAACTTCAGGGGGTGGGCTCCAGAACCAGGGGCCTGGATCTGGCCCTGCCCAGTGCGTCCTGGCAGTGTCATCACCGGCAAGATGCAGTTGTACCCCACTGGCCTTGGCAGTGACCCCTGGTGCTCCCCAGCTGGGCAGGTGGCCAGCTAAATCACTTCCTGATTTTCTACCCCTAACACAGGCACACCACACGGGGACTAGGACACCCTGAGGGAAATAAGGAGACCATTACTGCTACTCGAGGCTTGAAACACACAGTTACTAATGGATAAGTCTGTCTAGCAGGATATGGCAGCCGGGACCATGTATTGGAAGTGAATGCAGGAAGATGAATGGCTAAATCACCCGTGCCTCAAAAACTGCAAGGATTAGCCACGTTTATTGTTATACTTTTCAGGCAGCTCAGAAAACAGAGCAGAAACGTGTGGAAATTATTTCAAGTCTGTTTTCGCTTTTGGATTATTGATTACTCACGCTAAACATCCATCCTACGTGGAAACACAGCCCCATAGAGAGGTTTTTGGAGCCAGTTTAATAGATGACAACAGCAAACTGTCTGCTTGAGAACGGTTTAGTTTCATTTTGAAGAATAAGTTATTTCCATAATTAAATAGTTGACATGAGGAGAGGGCCTGGTTATTTTGCTTGAAAGAATGGGCGGTGGTTTTTGGTTTGCTTTTCTTTTTATCTGTATCCCCTGATGCTAGGCGGACAGTTACAGAATGACAGGTCTATTAAAATCACAGGCTGGTAGTTGCCCTAAGTTCCTGAGTGCAACCTTTATAGGTTGTATAACATCCCAAACTACAACTTTCTGAGATCCGTTTTTGATGCTCTTCCCCTCCCGGCTGCTTGCCTCTGCTCCAGCTCGACGTGCAGCTGTATATACTGTCCTTCCTTTCCCCGCACGATCTGTGTCAGTTGGGAAGCACGAATCATTACTGGAATGAAACCGTGCGAGATCCGATTCTGTGGAGGTTTTTTCTCTTGCGAGATCTCCCTTCATGGTCTTCCGTGGACTGGAAGTCTCTTCCGGATCTGGAAATGTTGCAAAAGCCCATCTCTGAGGTCACTGACAGCACCTTGGTGGACTACATGGCGGTGTAAGTATGAGTTAAAAGAACGCTACTAAATGTTACTCAGTTACTAATGGATAAGTCTGTCTTCGCCAGGCTGGTCATTTGTAGCATGCATTTTATCTAAGTGAACTTTTTTCAAAATTAGGGGCTGACTCACATGATTTTCTTCACAACACCCTTTGAGTTTTAACATTTTCTGTCTCCCCAAGCTGCCCAGGCAGTATGTGGATAATTATAAGCAGTTCTGATGGCAAGACAAAAAAAAAAAAAAAACCTTCCAAAAAACTATCGTTATCTTGGAATACTTGTTATTTTTGTTGAGTCGTGGGTACTTTTCCATATCCAGAAAAGGAATGGCCAGAGATTGGAGACCAGTTCTTTGGCAGAGAAGAAAGCCCTTTGGGGGCTCTGGGAAATAAGACTGTGATCACCCCCAGAAAAGCCTTTTATTTGTCTTCTCCCAGAGGTCCAGATGGGGTTTCAATAGCTTAGAATTCAGATTGAAACCCCTTCATGCTGCTTCTAAGATTCATAATGTGGCTACATGTGGATATGACCTGCTTTATTAAGAACCCTAAAGAAGCCATTGTAAGCAATTCAAGTAAAATATTCATTCTTTAGGTAAGAATTGTTTTGCTGTGTTGGTTTCAGTAGCTACATACCATATCCCAACTCCCCCCAGTGTTTTCCTATTCCAGTCCACAGGCCATTATGTCAGGCCTTGGGAAACTGATCAAAGATGTGCATTTTTGGCAATTTAGAATGTCAACATGTGCACTGTGCCCTACTTGTCAGGTAGAGCCTCTACAGAACCCCATCGGCAACTATGGCATCATGTATAGATGCTGTGGAATTACTTTCTCTAGGAGTAGTAATAATCACAGTAGCTACTGTTGATCATTGTGCCAGTTATTGCTAATGTTTACAACCTTGGATGAAACAAAGTTAGGATTCTGAGTGGTTTATATAATGAATTAAAGTGCTCTGGTTGGGCCAAGCCTACTGTTTCGAAGCTGATTTTATTTTCCTTAAAAAATTATCATGATCCTAACAGAGATGATTTTGTTAAGTTAGTGAGTTATCTTAACTAACTTGATTTATTTAAAAGGTTTTTGATTTTACTGAGATTGGGGTAACTTTGTTTTAGTTTTTGAGAAAACATTGAATTGCTCATTTAGAGCTTGATAGCCATTGAGAAAGACTAAATGATTCTTACTTTGCTAGGCTTTCAGTTAAGGATCATTGGGGCTGCTCTGAACAGTATGATTGGGATTATTAATAGGAGACCTCAAGACATTTGGCTGTATGGGTACTCTCAGTACTTTGTTGTTGGTGTTGGTGGAGCTAGCCTCCAGGGGCTTTCTACCAAGCTTTCTGTATAGTTTATCTTCAGCAGAAGCCTGCTCAGTGGATTATATGCTGTGTGTGTGCCTGGGGAAAGCGGGGGGTTTGTGTGTCATAGGATGGTCTATAGAGTCCCTGTCCTTCTCCCACCAGATGCTGGTAGCGCAACTCCCTCTCCCAGCTGTGACAATGCAAATACTGTTCAGACATTATCAGCCATTTCTGCCATGAGCTAAGGAGTGGCCCTCCTCAGGTTAAGAATCACTACTGCAGTGCACTTTGACCAAACAAGTGTTAGATCCCATCATTCAACCAAGAATCCCAGGGAAGGGTAAGAAAGTACATGACCATGCCCTGGGCGTCTCTCACCCTCTTACTTCCTTGTCACCATAAGCTGCCCTGGAGACTGGGGACTGTGTTAGTCACCATCTCCTGACTGTAGGTACCCATTAAGTTACACACTTAATGTGTTGTTGGATGATTCTCTGGCCAAGTATTGTGCACTTGTTTTCTAACTGTGATCATTTCACACAGCTATCAAATGTGTTGTCCGCACACAAGAAGAGCCTTAAAATCCAGCCGGCCCGTGTATGGCGCAGTCACCTCCTTTTTACACTCATTGATCATACAAAATGAGCCACGGTTTGCCATGTTTGGACCAGGTTTGGAAGAACTGAATACATCTTTGGTGTTGAGCTTGATGTCTTCTGAGGAACTCTGTCCTACGGCTGGCTTGCCACACAGGCAGATTGATGGTAATTTTCATGTTCATTTATAATACATAATCATTCAAGCACAACTTGACACCAATGGGGTAAACAGAAAGAAATTCACTTTAGCATCCTGACAACATATTCTTTACTTTTACCATGGTCTTACATTCTAGAAGACACAAATTTGATGGGCCATTAGGAAAAGATTGTGTCAAATGTATTCTCAGCAGTGAGAACTCCATATCCAAGAGCACAAAGCCCTGGCTATGCAGGACACATCTGAAGAAGCCCCTTGTGTCTAGAAAATGGTGGAGCCAGGTGGTGGGCACTTACGTATCATGTCAAAGCACTTGAGAGCTGTTGAAGGACTCTGATCAAGAGGATTGAGGTGATTATGAGTACACCATAGAAAGATTACTCTGCCTTCTGAATAAGTTAGAAGGGGCTAACGACATGGAGATACCTGAGGAAACTACTTCACTCTGTGATTAAAAATATGAAGAGGGTCTGAACTGACCTCAGAAGAAGATGAATGGTAAGGATCTAAAATTGACAGTGCATGTTGTATTATCAGTGGTACGGAGGGCTGCAGGTTTCCACTTGAGTTTATAGTTAGATGACACAACTGTTTGTGACGATTCAAAATCATTGAAGGAATGGGTCAGAGGTGGTTGGGGTCAGGGAAGGATCTCTGAGAAGAATAACAGCTTTTCTTTGGAGTATTGTTGACTTGGATAACTTTAGAGGAGATCCAAAGAGAGATTCCTATCCTGAGTGCTCCACTTGAAGGGCAGCTCATGAGAACAGGGATCTTCTCAGTTTGTTTTTAGGTGTTTGAGCGGTTTCAGGCCCTTAGGATGTCCCTATGCATCTGGTACTTGAACAAATGATGTTGTAACTTTATGTATCCAGATTTCAAGAATTCAATCGGGGCTAGACACTGAGATTTGGGAATCCTGTGGAGCCCACATGGATTTGGAACGTGTTGAGAATGAGGAGAAAGATTTATGAAATGTGTAATGAAAGCTTTAGTGAATGCTTTGGGGAAGGGGACTATTCAAAAAAGAATAATCGCTTCTCGGCCTTTTGGCTAAGATCAAGTGTAAAAAAGAATGAAAAGCAACAAGCTTGAGGAAGGAGAAATGACGATATAGTTGAATGGTGTGTTTCTCAAATGGATGAAGCTCAAATAGGATTGATGAATAAGGGTTTAGACATGACATAGGGAGTAAAAACACCAACCTCACTCCTTTAACGTAAGGTGTGAGAAAATAAGCAACTGAGAATACAATGCAAGAGTCGAGTCCCTGGTGCAGGCCAGGCTCAGGTAAGGCTGTGAGTTGGAAGTTACATCTGAGGAAGAGGTTGGAAATCTGGGGAATTTTCTGATTATGAAATGCAATTATTTGTTTTACACAGAAACCAAGTGATTGAATAAAGTCAGCCATCTAACTGTGCCTCAAACCTTGTAAGAAAATGGGTTTTGGCTCCGAAGTATACAACAGTATGGTGTCCTTGCAGGCCAAGTTAGATATGTTGAAAGGATAATTTCTAGGAAATATATTGGTGAAAATAAATATCAGGAACAGTTTTTTTGTATGTTTATTTGTTTTTTATACATGTGTGGGACATGCATCACATCTAATGATGCGAGGACTATAGTCAGTGTGGCCTCCAGGCCTGCAGTGCCAGCCCAGAAGCATCCCACATTTTGTATGTGTGTATTGCCTAGAATTGAAGCATAGCTTATTTATGCAAATAGATTGGTTACAACACAGGCATGAAGGGTGTGAAAGCTAGCCTGGTCTCCAACAAGGTAAGGCCAGATTACATTAAGGTTTTGTTTCTTTACTGAGGAGCTATGACTTTGTAGAGAAGAGACATGTTTAGAAAAGCATTATTTATTAAAATCTCTAGCCACCGTCAGAAGAAGGACTAGTACGGGATGGGTTAATACAAGAGATTATAAAAGTCAAAGCAAGGGATGGTGATAATTTGGACCAAAGGTTGAGGATGAAGGTGGAGAGAGGGAGCCTCTGTACCCTCACTGAGCACTTTTTAGTCTTTTTCTGCCTTTCCTAACGATGTGTTTTGATAATTGCAATTTTCTCCTTTAGGTATTGGATCAGGAGTCAATTTTCAGTTGAACAACCAACATAAATTCAACATCCTGATATTATATTCAACTACCAGGTAAGGCCTACTTGGGTGGCCTGCTTGAAATGTCAGAACTAGAACATTCTGTTATAGGGGGATGGACCTTGTGTACCATCATTTGACTTTCTACCTTCACATTTTTTTTTTGGTAGAAAAGAGAGAGACAGAGCAAGAGAAGAGCATACCAGTGCAGTTAACAAGATGTTCAGTGTCCAGAACGAAGGAGATGACCAACAAGGGAGCCGCTACAGTGTGATCCCACAAATCCAGAAGGTGTGTGAGGTTGTGGATGGATTCATCTACGTTGCAAATGCTGAAGCTCATAAAAGTAAGTAGGCTAGTATTTCCTTTGAAAAACATCACTATGTTGTTCTTTGTGAGACGAATGAAAAATGCCTTCTTAAGTGTGGTGGCATGTTACCCATGTGCTTCTCTGTGTCTGTTCATAATGCTTTTTCATGCCTTGGAGTGCATCAGGATCAACGGAGGCATAAAGCTGCCTAACCTCAACCTTTAGGGGTTATGACTCATAGATCAGCGTTGTGTCCTGGCTGGTTCTTTTTTATAAGCACCCATGCATGTCAAAGTTTGATGCTGCAGTATAAATATAATCTTTCTATTGAGGTTTCTGCAAAAAATGATGTTTTGCCTCATTGTTGTCTTATTTAAAATTTATGCGGATCATTATGAAAAAGTTTGCTTTCACCCAGATGGTAGACACATGTAACAGTGAGCTGTTAGTTAAGTAGACCTAATAACATGGTTAGATAGAAAGAAAGGGTAGTGACAGAATGTGCGAGAGTGCCCATGCCAAAGCACTCTTACTTCTGTAAGAATACAGACATGTGAGTGAACCAGCAGTAGAAGCCGTTTGTTATGTTTAGATCCTGTTAAAATTTGTTCCCCCATTTTGCTTGTTTAAATTTTTTTTCCAAACTGTTCTAAGTGATGCAAATTAATGATTTAAACTTACATTCCCCAGGACATGAGTGGCAAGATGAGTATTCTCGTATTACGGCAATGACAGATCCAGCTTTTGGGCCTTCAGGCAGACCCATGCTGGTTTTAGCTTGTATTTCTCAAGCAAGTATCAAAAGGATGCCTTGTTTTTATTTGGCCCATGAGCTGCGTCTGAATCTCCGAAAGCACCCATGGATGGTAAGCTCCTGCCTTCCCTGGAGATACAAACCTTATTTTATTCTCCATTCTGTTTTCTGCTTGATTTTATCCATTCCTGTGCATCGTACTCTTGGATGAAATGGCATTCTATAAGTCAGGGCTTTTCATTGTTGCTGTGGTGGTGGTCTTGGTTTTGAAACACTAAGCATAGAGAGCGCCCTCTTGTTGGTTTACTCCGTCAATGCGTGCAGTGCCTGAGCTGGGCCCGGGGCCTAAGCTGTGAGGCCACCCGGGAGCTCAGTCTAGATTTCCCTCCAGGGTGGAGAGAGCTCAGTTACCTGAGTTAACACTGCTGCCTCCCCAGGTGTCCACCAGCAGGGAGCTGGAGTCAGTAATTGAACCTGATCATGCCAGCATGGGGCACAGGTATCCTAACTCTAGGCTAAATGCCAAGACCTGAACTCACTTTCAGTAGCTTAATCCATGAGAGCCATTTGATTGGTGTTGCTAACCCATAACTGCTCAACTGTTTCTTACTAGCCTTTTCATCGTCCTGATAATCACACGACAGTAATGGTAAATTGTTTGGCTTAGAGGCAGCTACACTGTTTTTCATTACTGATGCATTACGCGTCAAGGATCATCAGAAGTATAGATTCCATCTCTTCAAATGAAACATCCCTTTCCAATAGGATTCCCATTACTATTTTTAAACATACTCGTATGTTCTATTACTTTATTTTCTTCCTTTTCTTAAACTCGTCATGTCAGGATACATTTATATATCAGACGGTTAAGCCTGAAACAGGGAAATGAAGGACTATCATAGGGACAAATAACAGATGGGACATCTGGGGAAGGACAGACGAAGGGGAGGGCTGCTCCCCTATGCACGTACATCAGTATTGTGGGAAAAAAAAATCTTTATTAAACAAATGACACATCCTTGACATAAAAACCTCTGGGTGACAAAAAATAAAATTAAATCTGGAAATGTTTTTGCTGAATGAAAACGGGCTTTCTAATCGTCTCTCCCGTGCAGCTCTGCAAAATCTTTGGGACACTCATATCCTGGGGAATGTAAGGGGTTTTTTTTTTTGTCCCCTCAAAAAAAATTGGGACAGAATCTTTGAAGGCTCCTGGTAGAGGTGTAGCCCCCCAGCGGGGGGGAATTTGAGCTTTGCCACCAGGAGCAATGACGGTCTTCAAGACACAGTTTTGCATCATCATACCATGTCTTCCAGCTGACCCTACGGATTCAGAAAAAGTGTTTCCATTTCAAAGTGAATCCGATGGAGGCCTTTTCTCCTAAAACAAAGAGTACTTTACCTGTTGTGTGGGAAAATGGAATTAAAAGTTATTTTGGTCCCCCCAGGTTTTGAAACCCATGCATGCAGAGGCTCTCCGAAGAGTTCATGGAAAATGCATCTCATGAAAATAAATAAAAGCAAAAAACAAAGACCTACTAGCTGTGGACTTCAAAAGTTTCGGGCACCAATATTAATTTGATTCCACTTCTCCACCTCCTTTAGTCATGGAAATGCACTTCCTCTCATTTTCAAAGTTGAGTTTCAAAGTACTCTAACGTGATGCCTAAGACAGGATCACGTTTTTATCTAGGTGTGATCAAACACAGCCCCGGAGTGACATTCCCCAAGTGGTTTTGGATACTTGTAGTCCTGCTGCCTCAGTGTTGGGACCAGTGTGCCCCTGCCCGGGAGGCGCTGGCCCCAAGCTGTCCCTGACAACGCGCTCTCCTCTGCTCACAGGTGCAGGACGCCGATGCTGAAACTCTCACTGGCTTTCTGAACGGCATCGAGTGGCTTCTTGAAGAAGTGGACTCCAGGCATGCAAAGTGACCCTCCTTTCAGACCCTGGGAGCTGAGCCCGTTCAACCTGTGTCGCTGAGGCCGTGACACGGCTGGGTGTCCCATTAGCTCACTCTGTCCCACCCTTTTGCAGGTGGCTTCTGCTTTGGACAGTTGTAGCTGCTGTATTTTTGATATTATTTTTACTTTGTACCATGAATCAATTATAAGAAGAGTTCTAGTCCTACTGTTTAGCCTCCTAGTAAACCTATAAACATGGATTTTTGATAACTTTTGCATCTTTTGTCTTTTTTACAACATTAAATTGTGTGTGTGTGTGGGGGAAGTTTGTACTTGTTTCATTGTTTGCTGGTTTCATTGTTTTTGGTAGAAAAGTTGCCCTGGTGAGAAACAGAAAAATCTGCTAAGCTTTCCCTAGGCTATCACAAAAGAGGTTTTAAGTTGTTTTTTTTTTTTTAATTAATGTGTTGCTTAAGGAATGAAAAATTTATTAGAACTGCAGTTAATTTTATTATTACAGAACCTCTTTCTATCTGAAATAAAAGCAAGATTTAACTACTACCTCACTGAAAAACAAGTTTTGTCACAGCCCATAAAGCACTGATGCCAGATTCCATTCCGTGCTCAGAGAAAATGTTCCAGAGACTTCTATGTATTATGTAAATTCCTACCAGAAATTGCTTACACTTTGTAGAGAAAAACACCCTAGTATCTCACTGAATCTGAGGAATTTTCAGATCCCAGTAATAAGAGCCTAAATATCTGCACAGTTTACATATTTAAATGTATTTTGATTTCCTCCTTTCCAATTGTAATGTCTTTTATTTCTTTGCTAGTTGCTCTTGCTAGAATGTACAAGACTATGTTGAATGACAGCAATGAACGTGGACGTCCTTGTCTTACTAGATCTGTGGGGGAAATGACTTCAGCTTTTCACAGTTCGGTATGAAACTAATTGTGGGTTTGTCACATTTAACCTTTATGATTTAAGGTATGTTCCTTTATACCTGATTTATTGAGAGTTTTTATCATGAAAGGATGTTGAATCTCATCAGATACTTTTTCCATACCTATTCAAATCTTGTGACTCGTTCTTCATTCCTTTGATGTGCTTTATTACATTTATTAATTTGCAAACATTAAACCATTCTTGAATAACTGGGAGAAATTCATTTTATCACAATGTATTTTTTTGACATAGTGATGGATCTGACTTGCCAATATCTTGTTGAGAGTTTTCACATTTACTTATCAAGGATAATGGCCTATAGTTTGCTTTCTGTGTTGTGTCTTTGCTTTATTTTTGAATCAGAGTCATGCTGGTCTCATAAAACAAGTTTGGCAATTTCATCCTTTTCAGTATTTTGGAATAGTTTGATAAAATACTAGAGTTGTTTACTCATTAAGTATTTTGCAGGATTATGATGTAAAACCAGAGTACTGGATTTTTCATTAGTTTCTACTTCTATCTCATTATTTGTTATGAATTTGCTTGGATTTTCTATGTAACTTCTTGATGTAATCATTGTAGGTTATACATGTCCAGAAAATTCTGTGTTTTTTTCAAGGCTTCGAGCTTGGTAGCATATGGTTATTCATCACGGTTTCTTTGCATTTCTGTACTACAAGTTTTAATGCCTTTTTCTTCATGCCTAATTTTAGTTATTTGTTTTTTTCTCTCTGTTGGTCTGCTGCATTGTTTCATTAATTTCAGTGTTTATCCACTTCTTCTCTGATCCCTTGCTGCTTGCTAATTCTGGGGCTGGTTCTTGCTTTTCTAAGCCCTTGAGATATGTCATTAAGTGTTTTTAAAATTTTTTTTGCCTGAAATTTTGTGTTTTTTAAATGTATGCATTTATTGCTACAATCTTGCCTCTTTAGGCTGGATTTGCTATTTCTCACTAATTTTGATATGTTGTGTTTTCACTTTCATCTGATTCAAATTTTTAAAATTTATTTTGAATTGCTTCAATTCAGGAGCATATTTTAATTCTCATATGTAACTTTCCTACTAATATTTACGTTGTTGATATCTGGTTTTAATTCTTTATAGTCTGGAAAGATTAATGACATGATTTCAATTTTAAAAAATAAAATGTTCAGGGTGCTGCACTGTAGCAAGCTAAGCCTCTGCCTGCTCTGCCAGCATCCCATATGGGCACCTGTTCATGTCCCAGCTGCTCCACTTCCAATCCAGTTCGCTGCTTGGGAAAGCAGTGGAGGATGACTCAAGTCTTTGGGTCTCTGTCCCCTTTGGGAGACCAGGAGGCAGCTGATGTGAACGTGGTCTTCCATTTTCTGTTGAGATCCAAAGTCTTAATCATCCTCTGTCGGCAATAGCATGTAGAAAGGGAGGCATGGTTTCAGCTCTACTGCGCCCCCTTCTGATCCTTTGAAGAAGCACAGGTTCTTTAACCAAGGTGGACATTCTTGGAGGCAGAGGAGGAAAGACTTTGTGCCTTTTGGGGATAATTCAGTTTTCTTTGTTTCTGCAGAACTTTCATTTCATTTCTAACATTTCATTCTTTCAAAGTCTAATGGAACTCTTGCCCTTAAAGGCTAATCCTTAAGTCTGGCACGATGGCCTGATGGCTAAATCCTTGCTTTGTAACTGTCACAATCCCATACAGGTGCTGGTTCACGTCTAGGCTGCTACACTTCCCATTCAGCTCTCTGCTAATGGCCTGGCAAAGCAGTCGAGGATGGCTCAAAGCCTTAGGATCCTGCACCTGTGTGGGAGACCTGGAAGAAGGTCCTGGTTCCTGGCTTTGGATTGGCTCAGCTCTGGCCTTGCGGCCACTTGTGGAGTGGGCCAGTGGATGGAAAATCTTTCTCTCTGTAAATCTATATTTCTGATGAAGAGAAATATTTTTTAAAAAACCCCAATCCTTGCTTCCAGTGCTTCCTGATGGTCAGTGAACAGACACAACTTGGAACGCCAGTGGGCCAAGAATTGATAAGAATCTTCTTGCCAACTTTGGTAAAAATGAACAACACGAAGTTAACAGCTTATTTTCTTTGTATTACTACTTTTCCCATTTTTTTTTTGTTGAAGAGCTTTAGGCACAGAGAGAAATATAAACTTAAACTTGGAGAATAATGTATACTTTTTTTAAAAGTCCACTAATTTGTTAGTTTTGAACCATGGACATGTTTAATGTCAAAAAGATAGAAATATCCTGATTGATTCCATTACAAATGGAGATAATTAAACTTCTGCAAGTAATATTAAGACCATGGCACATCCAGAGAGTTGGTCAGAGTAAGAGAACCAAGGCATATAATGTAACGAAGATTTCAGGCCTTATGGTGCCTGTAAGCTGCTTGGATCCTGAGAGGTGTTAATCCACTTCATTTCTTTCCACTTGCTTCTCATTGTGTCCAGGTTTGATTCAATTAGCCATGCACTCCAATTCTCTTCATTTGCTCTGTGGTTGCCTCAGTTCTGTCCTCTGCAGGAGAGCTCCTACCTGCTGTTCACCCACCCCTCCCTGGCGGGTACAGAGAGACCACCCACGCCCAGTGTTTCCCCACCATCTTAATGACTAACATCACATATATGAGAGGAGATTCCAGTCTAATTCCTGGTTAAAGCTACTTCATGTTTGCTTGCTTTAAATGTCTTAAAAGAGAAGTAGGAATTACAACTGGCAGAACGAGATATCGCAGTATCTTGCTACGCATCGCCCTTCATGTGGCAAAGCTGAGCAAAAGATATAAACTTCTGATATAGACTAGCAGTCCTGGTCTAAAGCTCTTGGAGTCTCAACACCCACAGACCTTTAGCATGCTGAAGCCAATTATAAAATACAGCTAAGATGGAACTGAACGATGAATTCCAGTTTCAGCATTCTAACAAGTTCTTTAATACAGAAATCAACGATCATTCAGTTCCTATATTCTCACCCCCCAAATGCTACAGAGGAACGTTTTCTTACTTTGCCCAGATGCTCTTTCATGTTTTCAAACTTATTTTGGCTTAATAGACTCAAATATAATTGAGAGTGGTTAGACCGGTTTTTAAGATTTTAAAAGATGTCTGGTGGAAAATTTAAATCATACACAGTTATTCTTCCTTTTCAAAGTAAGTGATAAATGTTAAGGTGTGTTGAAGAGTGAAACATCCACGAGATCTTGAGATTAATATTGGCTTTTTAATATAATGGAAGCAACAGAGAACATTCTGATTTGAGTGTCATGCAGTTCCCTTTTCGCTTCGTTGGCGTGCCAGATGTGAAATAAATCGCCAGGTCAGATGATTTGCTATCAGAGTTGCATAGGCACTCCTCAGCACGGCGTGCCACCCCACCCGTGCCACCCCACCCATGCGTGCCCTGGATGGTGTCATAGTGCAGTACTCGCCTCTGGCCAACCCCTCCAATCTGAAAGGATTTCAGCTATTTGAGCATCAGCCTGTCCTTAAACCTGAAAGTCACAGAGCCACGCATGAACGGCTCCTACTGCGTTTTTCTCAAGGTGCTTCTGAGGAAGGCTGGGTGTTCTTTCTATTTGAATGACGGCACAATCATCGATTATGAAATATGTACAGGTGAAGAGAAATGGGGATGCCCAGAAAACAGACTTCAGGGTAACATTGCAGATGAGAATTCAATTGCCAAATGAAATGTCCGCTGAAAGGTTAAATAATAGGTTCTAACAATACGAAATACAGGTGTAATAGGTATATGTGAGGGATAATTGGCAGAAAGTGTGCGTATCTGTGTATTTGTGTTTCTTCACTTATAGAGGAATTCTAGAGAAAGTGTATAAGGTGGCACCATCTAGACAAAACAGGGTGTTGAACTTTGTTGAAGGAACACGGATGTACTTGATTCACGGGAACTAAGATGGGAAATGTTGCAAAAATAAAGTACCACAGTTGAGTGGTATTTTGGAACGCAAATATGACAGACTTCCAGCAGGTGGCAGTACTCTATTGCAAATCAGAACTCGGGCAAATGCTTTCATTGCCTTGGGGGACCTGGTAAAGATACTGAGACAGTTTGTTTCAAACTGAATGTTTTAAAAATATGTAAGAAGGGATGATACATCTTCTTTCAATAATGATTCTTATGACCTAGGGTCTATGTATTTTTAAATGAAATCTAAAATAGTAACAGTAGCAGTAATAATAATTTGTGTTGTAAATTTCCTACCTTCTGTGTAAAACAAAGTTTCAATTGTTGAAAACTACTTTTACATCTCATTGACATTGTTGTGTTTTAAGTGACAACTCTTATGCATAAAGCCATATTCACATTGGTTTTGTGATTTACTATTATTTTATAAGTACCCACTACATATCCATGAAGACTTTTAGTTCTAATAGATTACTTTTTAGGCTTATTGCTCACATGAAAAATTTTCCGTCAAACAAATGAATTATTTTTCAAGCATTTTCTAAGTACACAAATTTCTTTGCAAATGTTTTTGTCACTGGTTTATTTAATTATTCTTTTTACATGTATTGTTCGGTTACATGTGTGTTGCTATGTGAAAATGTTCAATGAGTAGGGTTAGTAACCTTCAGCAACATCCTGAAATCTATCTCTCCTGTTAATAGCTACATTTACCTTTTCACTCCCATCTTATTCTTGTTGTGAAACCTAAATTTAGAGATTTCATAAAAATGTATCTGTACTGACAAAGCAAAGACGAGCCTCAGCCATTCTGGCTCCCCAGTCTTTAGAACTCCCAGACAGTGAACGGCAATCTCCTTGGGGAGTAAGGCCAGCCAAGGTCAAAATGTTTGTGAAAGCTACCCCAGGTCCCCCACGTCTTCATTGCTCTGAACACTCCCACTCCTCCAAACATTTCAAAACCCTAAAATTAGAAAAGGCTCAGCCTACTGAAAGACGGGGCCACTGCCATGTGCCAGCAGCTGGCCACCCTCTGCAAACCATTTTTATAGTAAATTCAATTTGGTTGTGAATTCTTTCTCTGTCTCCCGGTTGCCTCTCTGACCCGC
Source organism: Ochotona princeps (assembly GCF_030435755.1). Classification (NCBI taxonomy): domain Eukaryota; kingdom Metazoa; phylum Chordata; class Mammalia; order Lagomorpha; family Ochotonidae; genus Ochotona; species Ochotona princeps. The sequence goes on along the minus strand of NC_080854.1, from coordinate 18,229,658 downwards.
ACCCTTTTCCCAACATGTACGGTTTCATAAACATATCTATAAAACAAACACTGGTATAACTTAAATCATAATACTTGCAACTTCAACTGTACTCCCTTCCCCCAACACACACACACACACACACACACACACACACACACACACACACACAGAGTCCATGCCTTCCCCTTCAGGGCAATCCTGCCTCTCCACCCTGGAAATCTTAGTCTGTTTTGTACTCCTGTAACAGAGGATCCGAGAGGACAGATAACTTGTAATGAACAAAGATTTGTTTACTCACAGTTCTGGCAGCTGGAACTCCAAGAAGGGTGGGCCAGCCTCTGGCGAGAGCCATCTTTCTGCACCTGATGACAGCGGGGGGAGGGTACAGACCAGGGTCAGATGGGGTTGACTTGCCCTTTTGTGCTGAACCCATTCACAATTAAGAACTCCTGTCCATGATCAGGGCGTTGACCTCTCTCCCACCCTCACGGCCTATTCCTTTCTCAGTAGGTCCTAACGCCCACCACTATTGGTCTTGGGGATTACGTTTCCAACACAGAATGTTTAAGGAACACATTCAAACCATGGTCCCATTATTCTGGCATGGTGATCACCACATTTTATTCTTTCTGTATACTGTTACAACTAATGTATAACATCCTAACCATGATCAAAACCCTTATGTAAATGGTTAATGAGGAACTGATTATGGGTTAATGGCAAAAAGAAAATGTCATAGGTTACTTTCTAATTATAAAGGGAAACCTTAGCTATACAATGGAGGGAACACAGTAACTTTGTAAACAGAGCAGCTGCAGCATCCCTACGTGGAGGTTAGCCAAACATTATGTGCTTTTTGATTTATGCTCTATGAAATGCATGCTGTTGTTATAAATTATTCTTGGCAGAATATCTAAAGCAAATTCATGAAGTACAAAATATAATCTGTCATTTGAAGTAAAGTCAGGCTATAATGAACAAATTAAATGATCAAGCAGATAACAACAAATCAAATGTTGATGAAATGCTTGATTTAATCAACAAATCAACCAGATAAATCCAGGAATATGCCATGGGAGGTAACTGGTTAGGCTTTATTCAAAAGTCAGTATTTCACTAAACATACTGTGGTCAATTACAAGAAACAAGACATGATAAATGAATACGAAATTGGATCCTGCATTTCATATTTGGATAAATCAGCTCTATGTGATGTTCTGGGGTCAACTGGGGAACACTGGATAAAATCTTATTCACAGAGGAGCTAAAATCAATTAAAAGATAATATAGAGATTATTTAATGGAAAAAGAATAGATTGAAGCAGAGGATATACAGTACAATTTAATATTGTTTGTATAAAACTGCAAAGACATGTTTATGCACTTGATTCTGTATATACAAGCATGTATACATACATGTGTGCATGTCCATAAAGGCCTGAAAAGGCAGACCCTCAGGTGAGTAGCAGCAGTCCCTGCTGGAGGATGAATTAGTTTCTAATTTTCTGCATTGCACATGTGCTGCTTTGGCAACAGTTTTTAAAAGCACGAACTGGATAAGAAGAAGCTCTCCAACCCGATTAGTTTCTTTCTAGCTGCTGAAATTGCACTGGGGTGTATTTGCTGGTAGAGGTTAAGGTGTAAAGTCTTTGCCTAAGAAGAATTCTCTGCGTGACTAGCCTTTCATAGGCTAGAGAATCTTCCTAGAAATAATGACTACTTTGTTTTGACAAAGGACACTCCACTGGATCATACGTCATCATCCTTTTCTTCCTTCCTAATTGTTTGCATTTTAATACAGAGCTTCACTTGATCTTAGCCAAAAGGCCGAGAAGGGTTATACAGATCTCCAAAGAGGTAACATATTTTTTCCTGTTCTTTCAGCATTTCAGAGCTACGATTGCATCGTTTTCATCTTTTACATTCTTATTTAAGAGATATAAATTAATTAACATAGAGAATGAAAAGTTTACATGCAGATGTTTATGTTGGTGAATACATTTTTACTCCATTTTATACATATTTGACTTCGAGAAACTATGCCGGTCTTTTGCCCTGTTTCTGGAAATCCTGATTTTCATTCTGTCATTTTTACTAAATCTTCTACATGAGAGATACTTGTATTGATTGATTTATACATTAGAAAAGCAAACATTAGGCAACTTCTGGTGCATCAATGAGTGGCTATAAAAATGAGTGGCTCAAGGGTCTTTGTCTTCAAGGAGTTCCCCATTCAGAGGGAAGAGGGAGTGGAAAAGAGAGCTGAAGACAAAATAATTTTCCATGGAAGTTCATTCATCTGTTTCTTCAGTAAATATTTGTAGGCTTAATTACATTATTGATTGACAGGCTTATTCTAGGTGCTAGAATTCAGACAGAAATCATACAGCTCTCTTCTAGACTTATTAGGGATTCATTATATTAATAATCACCATGAGAACATTAATATAGGTTTCTGATTGGAGAGGCATAACCCTCCTCCAGGAGACATTTGGGACATCTTGTCATTTCCTTCATTGAAATACCCCTATTCAGATACTTTGTTTATTTCTTAACTGGGTTATTTTATTGATTTTCTTGAGCTCTTTCTGTAATCTGGATATTCATGCTTTAGTGGCTGCATAGTTTCAAACTGTTTCTCCCTTTCTGTTGGTTGCTTTTTCCCTTTGTTGGTTGTTCCTCTGCTGTGCACATGTTTCGTAGCTTGATGCAATTACCATTTGTCTATTTTGGCTTTTATTTCCTGTGCTCCCGGGGTCACATCAAGGAGTCTGCCTATGCTGATGTGTTTCAGCACTCCTCCCATGTTTTTCTTCAGTGATTTAATGGTTTTAGGGCTTAGGTTTAGAACCTTGATTCATGGGATCCCGTGGAACTGGTTTTTATGTAGGGTGAAAGATGGGGATCTTACTTCAAACTTTTGCATGTGGAAATAAAATTTTTTCAGCACTGTTTGTTGAACAGTCTGTCCCTTCTCGAGGGAGTGATTTCAGATTGTCGAAGATGTTTGCTCTGGATGCATGGATTAATTTTTAAGGTTTCAATTCTGTCCCATTGATAGACATATCTATTTTGGTATGAGTACCAAGCTGTTTTGGTTATAACTGCTTTCTCCAGGTCTCCTGTGTGGGTACAGGGTCCCAAGACCCTGGGCCACTCATAATCGAGGCTATGTCCCTCAATCTGGATATACCACATACAACTCTTGGCCTTAGTTTTTTTCACAGGAAATGTGGGCATGCTGACAGCTGCTGGCTTGTAGGTTTGCTGTGAAGATAAATTGACTAATGCGCATAGAAGATGACAATAGTGCCCATGACAAAGCAGCATGCGATGCTACCTAACGCTTGGTAGAAACAAAGAATCCCATTCTCAAACCTATAGGAAACTGCCTTAATGTTCAATTGCTTTCTCCATCAGTACCTAGAATTACAGCTTAGATTAAATATTTTAACATGGGATTTAAGGGTAGAGAGGCCTCTCTAATCATTCCATTTAAAGGAAAGACAAGAACTGTTTTTCATCTTAATTTGGTGAACACTTTTCTTATTTCTATGTAGATGTATTCATCAGCAATTTTCAAATAGTTTTGTTGGCTGATGTTTCTCCCAAATATAAGCATTCCCAAATCACCCAGGCTAAAAAAAAATCCAGATCTTGCTGTGGGTCCTGTTTATTCCTTGGCCTCCACAGGCAGTCACTGGCTGCTCTCAATTTTTCTTTCATAATGAACGTTACATCTGTCCCTCCCTCTTCTTCCTCACTGCTGTTTGTCCAATCTAATCCAGAAAAATTCCCAATAACCTGCACATGCTCCAGTGCCAGATGACAGAAATAAGTTTAATGAGCTTGTGTTCAGTGGGTAGCAAACAGGGCTGTACCCTGGCAATACTTGAAGTAGGTAAAGTTTGACTTTGACACCTTGTTCATTGCCAGCCTTCCTTCAGAGGTTGGGAAAAAAAAAAAAAACAAGGTTCCATGGCTTCCAGCCATTACTGCACATCGGCAGGAAAATTCACCATGAATTAGGCGTAAGTTAAGACTTAACACTCAGTTGCAGAGAGAAAGCAAGACTCAAGGTGAGTGTTTAAACTTTGTAAAACTATGTGGTCAATGGGTCTAAGATACCTAACCATTATTTTGCTACTGTAACTTAACCCTGCAAATGGCTAAGCGTATAGAATCACCAGACAGACAAAAGTATTGACTGTGTCTTTAAAAAGACAGGAGATTTAGAGATGCATTTTTCCATTCATTAGTTCACTTCCCGAATCATTGAACCAGGTGGAGGCTGTACTAGGTTGAAAGCAGGAGACTGGAGCTTTTTCCAGACCTCCTGTGTAGGTGCAGGGGCACAAGCACTTGTGTCACCTTCCACAGCATTTCAGGTGCATTACCGAGATGCTGGATAAGAAGTGAAGTACCTGGGATTTTAATCAGTGTCCAAATGGAATGCTGACATTATACAAGGCAGTTTAACATGCTATGCCAAAACCCCAGCCTCTGGTTTCTATCTTACAGAGTTATCTGATGAGTGCCTAACATTTTTTTTCTTGCTTCACTTCTCATACTTGGACCTAGAATGTTTAGTCATTTCATTGTGACTTTGGAAAATCTGAAAACTTGACTTATTCCTCCCAGTTTCTTACCCTACTTATACTGGTATTCTCCTTATATGTGAATATTCACCAATAAGAACAATTTTTAGCGATTTGTGCTAAAAACAAAGGTATTTGTGATATGATTACAAAATAATTATATACAAACGAATATGCTTTTGAAAACTACCCTTCTTCACTCTGCACATTTGGACACGTATCTTGGCTGAGAACAAGTACTTTAAATCAGGGAAGTGCTTCATGAGCAGTGAGAGTGTCTCAAGATTCCTGCAGGTCTGCCGTCAGTTATCTTTTAGAAGGGATTTACTTATGTATTTGTTTGAAAGGCAAAGTTACAGAGAAAGAAGGAAGGAAGTAAAGGAAGGTGGAATACAGAAAGTGAGAGAAAGAGGGAGCGAGAAGATTTTCTATCCAGTAGATCACTCCCCAAATGGCGGCAATGGCATGGGCCGAGCCAGGGCAAGGCCAGAACTCCACGGTTCCACTGAGGTCCCACATAAGTGCAATTGTTGATTATGACACAATGAATACAGGAGAGCAACTTGCTTTCTCATGTATCAGTTCCTTTGGATATATTCCCAGTAATCGGATTGTTGGGTCATATGGTAGGTGAATTTTCAGTTGCCTGCGTATTCTCCATACCGACTTCCACATCCCCACTAGCAGGTGGTATTGGTAGTTTTCTGGATGTGGGCCATTCTCACTTCTCCCAATTAAAAAAAAAGATTTATTTTAAAAAATTGTATTGGAGAGTCAGAATTGCAGAGGGAAGGAGAGATACAGAGATGTGCATCTTCCACTAAATGGTCTACTCTCCAAACAGCAGCAATAGCTGAAGGTAGGCCAGTCCAAAGCCAGGAGCCTGACTCCTTTTGGATCTCCCACAATAATGCTGCTACTTCTCTAGGCTACAAGCAGAGAACTGCACTGGAAGTAGAACAGCCAGGACTTGAATTGGCACCCTCGTGGAAGGTGGCTGCCACAGGCTGAGGCCTAGCCTGTTATACCAGATATAGAAGTGAGTATGTAGATGCTGATTAAGATGCCCAGGCACAGGGCCATCAAGAAGGCTGTATTAGCTAATCCTCCTCCTGCATGTGCTGGTATCCCATAAGGGCATTGTTTCACACCCTATTTGCTCTGCTTCTGATCTAGTTCTCTGCTTGTGGCCTGGGAAAGCAGTACAGGACAGTTCAAAGTCTTGGGACACTGTATCTGTGTGGGAGATTTGGAAGAAACTCTTGGCTTTGGAATGGCTTAGCTCTGACTGTTGTGGCTGTTTAGGGAGTGAACCAGCAAATAGGAAATCTTTAAAAAAAAAAAAAAAGATGCCCAGTGACCATATTGGAGTGTCTGGTTTTGATATCTGGCCATGACTCCTGATTCCAGCTTCCTGATAATGCAGACACTATTAGGTAGCAATGATGACTCAAGTAATTGGGTCTGCTGCCCATATGGGAGCTCTGGATTGAGTTCCCAGAATATCCACAGCCTGGCTCCAGAGTAGCCATTGTGGGCATTTAAGGAGTGAACCTATGGATGGAGTGTGCTCTGTGTGTGTGTGTGTGTGTGTGTGTGTGTATCTCTGTCTCCCAGTGGATCAAAAAAGAAATCAGAAACAAAAGGTAACCAGGTGATAGAGAATGAAGCACTATTTCAAGATTGATGTGTGAGAATTTTCCTCTTTTCTCCCTCCCCAAGTCCCTTTGAAATGACAGAAAGTTAAAAATGCAACAATAAATAGAGGTGTTAGAAAGAAAAGAGCAGTTACATAAAGTGGTTTTCTATATGGAAACAAGATATAGGTCATAGTAACAGAAAACTATAAAAGGAAAAAGGAAAGACAGGAAGAGGCTGCTGCCAAGGTGAGAGAACAATTTATGAAGCCCCAGATATGGTCCTCAGTCATACTGAAACAGCAAGAGAAGATTCAAGGAACAGGTAGCTGGTGGAAGGGAAAACCATCAAGGATGGTCAAAACAACCTGGATATATACCTGCACCTGGCAGTAATTAAGAGTAGCTGGCTACAGCATTATCCCCAGGAAAGAATTCCAAGAACAGGCCTTTAATCTTACTATAAATCACATTAGAATCCCCAAGGGAAACTTATTAAGAAGAAGTAGCACTTAGACTTCATCGTCAGGTTATATCAGTTCATTTTGATCTCAGTGATGATAGAGAGAAAAGTTCTATCAATTACAGGGAAGGGAAGAAGCTGTCCAGGAAACAAAGAGGGGTGGGTTGACTTATTGTATAAAATGTAGGATGCTGGAAAATAATGGGAAAATGTCTTCAAAATTCAGGGTGGAAATAATTTTTAATTCCAAGATTCCATTCATGAAGGAAGAACTGAAATAACAGCCAAACAAGGGTTATTTCTAACTTACAAGTAATTGTAAAATAAGCATCCTTTATGAAAAACATTCCCCAAAATGTTGTTCTACGAAATAAAAAATGGAATATAAGACTGGTAAATAAAGAAATGGTAAAAACTTGCAGGTAAGCCTAAGTAATTATTGATATTGTATTTACAAATCTTGATGCGAATGTAAAGAAAGGATTACTGCAAACAATAGAATAAAGTTAGTACAATTTGGAACTAAAATTTTGTATTATTTCATCCAGTCAGGAGAAATGGCAATGGAACAAGGGAGCAAGGAGAGGAATTTAACAGATAACGATATCTGCGGATATATTTCAAGAACCCAGTGACATTCCCTTCTTCCCTCTCTTCCCATCTGCCTCCTCCTCTGCTTTTTTTTTTTGAACCTTTGAGATAACATAGTTCTTTAGGTTTTTCACTGCTCTGTTCTCAGTGTTTAGAAGGGGACTTGGATCATAAGTACTTGATATATATTTGCCCAGTGAATCTCCTGGTTTCTTTGTTCCGTCACTCAACTAATTCATATTTCTAAATTTCCCAATAAAAACTTTCTTTATCTCTTCTGTTTCTAAGATGGACTTAGCCTCTCAGCAGAAGAGGGAACGGTGATGCTGAATGACGAACCTCCACACCGAAGGTTCACAAATCATTTTACTTCCCAAAGGAGAGGCAATAAGGATGACAATGGCCAGATTAATTACCAACCCATAAGAGAATAATTACTTGAAAATTTGGGTTGAATTGATTCTATAATTTCAATTCCTTTTTATGTTGTTACCAGAATGAAGGATGATGATACATAGTCCCTTCACGCACGTATCCTCACACAGCCTATACAACTGGCTATGTTTATTGATTTAGAAATATCTAGAGTTCTTAAATTGATGGCCCCATTCTGATTCAGACCAGGCTGGTAGAACATCCATACTTCTTCACGTTCATGTTCCTCTTCTGCAATGTCATTGTCACTAGGACTCAAGGTTAGTAACACAAACTGCCAGAGTCACATCATGGAATCTAATTGGTTTCCATCATGGAACCTGCAGAAGGAGGCTGAGGCATGCCCTGCTCAGAGCTGAAGGGCAGGTCTTTCAGGAATGGATTTGTCAAGAATAAGAGGCATTTGCTTCTCTTTATATGCCACCATTGACAAAGAATGTTGTTCCATGTATTCTGCATTGTTTTGTTCTCAAGTAATTCCACGGCATGAGAAAAGGAGGAGTTCTTCCACACGAGGAGGCATTTTACAATGTCCAAGTTCACCTGTAACTGCTGTAAATTGGGTGATGTGCAGGCCTTCCATTCACCTCCCCACTTAGCTCCTCTTGGTCACCACAGATGCACCTGCCGGACCTTGGCTGTGGCTGAGTGAGCAGCCCTGCACTGACCTCTCTTATGGGTAAAAAGCACCTGATGATCTTCCAAGGTGTTCAATACTGTTTGTGCTGAATACCAAATGTACTTGGGAGAAAAGCAGTTTTTCCAATTAGCATTTTTCCATTTTCTTCTGTCCTAAAAACAAATAGCCTTGCAAATCACTCTGGCCATAAAAATTGTGACATATTCATTTGTGAGAAAAATGTTACTGCTGTACATTTGAGTAGACAAATTATGCCTAAATGCTTTCTTTTATTTAGCAAGACAATGAAATTACAAAAGTATAATTAAAAACTCAGTGTGTGGTCTGTATTTTCTTTTAAAAGGTGTGAAAGAAACTAATTACTTCTTTGTATAACTAAAAATATATTTAACAATAAATGAAATGTATTTTTAAAAGGTTAATATGCATTTTGTTATTGCTTGGAGAATTTTGTGTATTAAGCTCTTTTAAAAGTGAAACAACATTAATTTTTTGTATTTTTCTTAGTGGTAATAAAGTGAAGTTTAAATTTAAAATGTGAAAGGAAACATATTGAAACAAAGAAAAAACACCCTTTCTAAAGCAAAATAACTCCATAATGTGTACGAAGATAATATTACTGAAGAGCTTTTAAAAATATTTATTTATTTTTATTGGAAAGGCAGATTTACAAAGTGAAGGAGAGACAGACATAAAGATTTTGTATCCACTGGTTCACTTCCCAAATAGCTGCAACGGCCAAAGCTGAGCTGATCTGAAGTCAGGAGCCAGGAGCCTTTTATAGGTCTCCACTTGAGTGCAGGGTCCCAAGGCTTTGAATCATCCTATACTGCTTTCCCAGGCCACAAGCAGAGAGCTGCATGGGAAGTGGAGCATCCAGGATTAAAACTGGAGCCCATAAGGGATCCCAGCACTTCCCTGATTAGGCAGAGGACTAACCAGACGAGCAATCAATCATGCCAGTCCATGAAGAGTTTTATCATGGATTAAAACACTCATTTTCTATAACCCCTACTACCACTGACTTTGCGGACATTCCAGAATACTTAGTTCCAGGCTTCTATTGTACAGAGAGGCTGATGTCTGTAAGTTTCTTTTATAAAAAAGCAAGCTTGTCAGAAATTTTAATATTCAGTTTTTGCAACTATCATGATAAATATCTCATGGAAGAATAGAAAAATAAAAACTAAATTTCACCCATTAATGTGACTTTTGGTATAAATTGTAACTCAATGGATTACCAAATCAACTTAGTGAATTTATACTCCTTTAAGGAAATGCTCAATTAGCCTAGACTAGACTATAACAAAACCACCAGAATCCGTTGCATGTGGTAAAACAGTAAGGTTGGTTTTGGTTAGTGAAAACTGTGTTTCAGTTCTACATGTATATTAGATGTAGATGTATTTTTATGTTTGCAAGTGCAGTATCCTGTACTTTAAGCACTGATGAAAGTACAGTCAAGTCTCACACCAATGAGATGAGCTCATGTGAGTAGTGAGCCACTGCATGTATAAATCATCTGTGTGTCATGCTTACATATAGTTCTCATGTCATAACTCACCCATTCATTCATGTATTTCTCTAACTCTTGACCTTTTTCTGTCTACCCCTCACATTGATAAATTAAAAAAATATAGCCTCAGGCCCACCACCATGCTCCCACGCCAGCAGGCACTGGCTTAGGGAAGGTGGTGAGTGCCTGGGGGGAGGGGAGCTCAGGATGCAGGCTTGGATTGGGGGAAGGGTGCGGGTATAGCACCAGTGGGCATATGGGGACCAGGGAGCTCACTTCTAGACATATGGATTGAACCTGGGATTTCCTCATGTGCTTGGTCCTGGGCAAGGTAAAGAGAGACGAGGGGAGAGCCCCAGCTCGGCACACTGCTCTGGTGTGCTGTGGACCAGGCCTGGAGGCTTCAATGGGTGTGGATCTTGGGTGTGTGCAGGAGTAGGCCTCTGGGCCAATACATGTGCCAGGATTTTGGGACCCTGGTGAGCAACAGAGCACCAGCTCAGCACACCACCCACTGGGCTTCTGAAGGCTGGGCTGGAGAACCCAGGCACTCCTGGGCACAAGGATGGAGGATTGAATAGGGAAAGAAGCAAGGGGATGTGGGATGTGGAGGACCATCCTGGGAGTATCTTGCAAATGAGGAATGTTGGACTGTACTCACTGGTACATGTATAAGCTAGAATGGCTGTGGGTCGGTTGGGCTTTGCTGTAATATCAGTTAGCAGATGCTGGCACAGGGGGGCAAATTCTGTCAGGCCTAACTGCAGAACCACCTGGAGAGTACAAGATCAGACAGAGGGAGTGAGCCCATTGAGGAATTAGTGGGCATCTCTTTGATGGGCTGCAACTTCCACTGGTCAGCATGGAAACCAGGAAAATGCACAGGCATGCCTAGACAGAAAGTGGCACCTGCTGGCACCAGTGTGGACTGGATAGTGGGGCTGGTTGTGTTTAATTAGACCTCAATGCCCATTGACATGTACGAGAATGAAATGAGATGTGGGACATACTGGACCAGTCTGCTGTTCATGCTGGCAAGCACAGAAACTAGGGCAGGGGGCAGGACTGGTAAGGGTTATTGCAGGTCACTCCAACTAGGCTGCAGCTCCCACTGGTTTGCATGAGGGCCAAGTGTGTGGTGGACAGGATCAGGCTAGAATATCTGAACAATAATGAGTAATTATATTAAGGCTGCATGATATAGGTTAATTTAATATATACATTTTGCAGAAGTCAATTACTTTCCTATGTACTAGCAATTTGCAAGTAGAATTTGAAATGAAAAAAATAATACCATATTCTTAGTATTCCCATATAAAGCACTTAGGCATAAAGCTACAAAAATGTATAAGATATGAATGATGAAAACTAATAAAAGAGATCAAAAGAGCACCAAATAATTGGAGAACTATGTCATACTTGTGCACAGCAAGGTTTAGTGTTGTCAGGATGTCAGTTTTTCCTGATTTAATCTATAAAGTTATGATATCTCAGTGAAGAAAATACCAAAAGATTTTTGTGGGCCCTACTAAACCAATTTTCAAGTTCATATAGAATGGCAAAACACACACACACACACACACACACACACACACAGAATAATCAACACACTGGGAAGCAGAACAAAGGTGGAGTTCTAATGGTGTCTAACTTCAAGCTATACTTACCAAGAGAACGTGATACAGATGAAAGAACAGGCAGATCAATGGAATAGAACAGAGAGACCAGAAATAGACTTTCATAAATAAAGCCAACTCATCTTTGACAGAAGAACAAAGGCAGTACAACTTTTAACTAAGGACACTGGAATTACTGAACATCCACACGACAAAAATTGAATCTTGAACGACACTTTATGCCAGTTGTAGGAATTAGCTCAGGATGGATCACACACCCAATATAAAACACAAACATACAAAAGCTACTAGAACATAATGTAGGAGATCATACAGATGATCTCAGGTTAAATAACAAAGAACTTAACCATGTGAAAAAAATGGGCATGCTTAGAATTAAAAGTTTCTATTTTTTGAAAAACACTGTCAGGAGACCAAAATGACAAGTCTCAAACTGACAGGGTATGTTTGCAAGAGATGCCTCTGATGAAGGAAAACTAACAACAGCAACAAGCTTTTTATTTTCCACAAGAGTAAAGAATTCCAGATTCTAAAAGCAAAAATTTGTCAGCTCAGAATAATGTACCCAGCAAAGCTTTCCTTTCTCTTTGAAAAGGAAATAAAAACTAAACAGTAAAGAAAAACTAGAATATGCCTCTTCCAAACATGCCCTACAAATGATACTTAAAGATGTTCTCTTGACAGAGAAGAGGAATAGCACCCACCAAAACCAAAGGCAAATGTGAAGAACATCCCAGTAAAATGACAACAGAAGATTAAATCAAACAATGAATAACACATTGCTAAAATGATAGGACCAAATTACTACCTGTTTGTATTAACCCTGAATGTAAATGACTTTAACTCATCATTGAAATGTCATGGAGTAGTGGACTGGATCAAAAAAATCCATCATAAAAAAAAAAAGATCAGCAGAAACTATATCTCACAGATTTTTTAAAAAAGATTTATTTATTTTATTACAAAGTCAGATATACAGAGAGGAGGAGAGACAGAGGGGAAGACCTTCTGTCCGATGATTCACTCCCCAAGTGAGCCGCAACGGCCAGCGCACGCCGATCCGTAGCTGGGAACCTGGAACCTCCTCCAGGTCTCCCACACGGGTGCAGTGTCCCAATGCACTGGGCCGTCCTCGACTGCTTTCCCAGGCCACAATCAGGGAGCTGGATGGGAAGTGGAGCTGCTGGGATTAGAACCGGCGCCCATATGGGATCCCAGGGCATTCAAGGTGAGGACTTCAGCCGCTAGGCCACGCCGCCGGGCCCTATCTCACAGATTTTAATGTTTTTGTTTTTATATTCATTTCTTCAAAAACAGTTTTTTTTCTCATTAAATTCTTCACTGACTCATAGGTCATACAGTAGCATCGTTTTCTTCAAGAAGATTCTTGCCTTTCTTTTTCATTTCTTCAGCAACACATTAAGTTATTTAGCAGCATGTTATTTAAGTTCATGGCATTGTAAATTTCTGTTTCTTCCTGTTGTTGATTTTGTTTTATGACTTTTCATTTAAAGGAATGTATAGTAACTGTGTAATGGAGACTATCATATCCAGATGTAAAGATGCAATGCAGTTTGCATATTTACTTCCAGATCAAAGATGGATTCTGAATAAAACTGTTGAATATATCTTAACAATAGGATTCTGGATTCTTTGCCCACAATGATGAACTAAAAATTATCTATTGTGATAATATGGGGTAACTCAGTCGGGGGGGAGGGAATTGGGGAGGGAGTAAGGGAAATCCCAGAGTCTAAGGAACTGTATCATAAAATAATAATAAAAAATATGGAAAAAAGAGTGAAAGGTTTTTTTTTATGTGACAGATATCAGTTTTCATCTAGCTATATGAAATGCCAGGAAAGATTTGTCCACTCAGATATATGTTCCATCCCCAATACTCAAATTCAACTTGTCTTTAAATGATATTTTAACTTGCAATCTTCCCAGTTTTGGCTATGGAGGGTAGGAGACATGAGCATAGACATTCACAGAGCTGAAGGAATGGGAGGTATTTTAAGCTTGCGTTTATGTAAAGAGCTGGTTAGACCCAGTTACACTCAGCTACTACATAATGTTCTTTTCTGGGGGTGAAACAAAAGTCACTTCTCGTATAGCTCAACTGGCAGATTCATGCTAATAAAACTTCCATTTAGTTGAAAAATACAACCTTACAAAAGTGCAGTTGTCTTGATTATAAAATGTAGGGTTATTATAATTTTTAGAACTTATACATGCAAGATCTTTCATTTCTGAATTATTCCTGTAAATTGTAATATATACATACATTCTGTCCCCACATCGCATTTCACTCAACAAAGCAGTGAAGTCTGAGCACACTATAGACTAGTCTTTGTTGACATGCAAAGGATGCTTGTTATACTTCCCACTTACCTAACAATGAACACAAAGTGTAGAGATTGTGATTTTAACAAGTGAGAGTCAGTCATGAACCTTTACTTTAGTGTTAGTCCGTTCACAATAGATTCTACTCAGCAGAATCCAAAGGCAGAAGGAGATTCAGGGCATTTGGGAAAGGAAATTAAGGGAAGAGAAACAGCTAAATGCAAGAGCTATGTAGGCAGGAAAACAAAAATGATGAGGCCAGAGAGACAGGTTTTTCATTTCTTACAACTTCATACATTAATTGGCACATGGAGTTACATGTACTTGGACTTAAGAAATTACTTTGTTTATTGGACTTTTTCATTCAATACATAATTATTGAACAAGTATTTTGTACCAGGCAATGTTCTAAGTGCTTTGGATATACTGTGAAATAGAAAGAAAAGATGCTGCCCTCAAGGAATTTGTATACTAGGAGGGAGATGCAAATTAAATACAAAGAGTAGGTTGAAAGAGCTGTGGGTACAAAAGGCAGAACATGATAAAGAAGATTAGGGGGTCTAGGACAAGAACAGGGCAATGTTCTGCAAGGCATGTAGTGTTCTGCAAGGCGTGTAGTGTTCTGCAAGGCGTGTAGTGTTCTGCAAGGCAGTTGAGGCAGGACTTCATGAGTTAGAGATATCTGAGCAAAGACTACAGGAGGTGAGGTCAGCCATTCAGCTTTCTGGTGAGAGTGCTCCCAAAGAGGGGCTTGTTGAATTAAGCACACATCCAAGGAGGAGGTGTTGAAACAGCAGGTAGATATACAGATCCAGAGTTTGGGAACAGGTCTGGACTAGAGGTAGGACTTTGGGAATACTAACACAGAGATGGAAGGCCAACGTTAAGCCTGGATAAAATCACCAAGAGACTAGTTAGAGAAGAAGACCTGCTTTGACATTCTCCAAGATTAAGAGTTTAGGAAGAATTAAAAAATAGATGGGTAAAAGAACCTGAAGATATCTGTACTAAGGGAGGAAGATGAACACAACTACGTATTTCTTCACATCGCATGTTTGTGAGTTTCAGACAATATTTGTTTCACCTAATAAACATCACTAATAGGAGAGGCCTGCTGGTGGCAATAGAAAACATGGAACTCAGATGTTCTCTGCTCTGCCTGCTCAGCACTGCCTCAAAAAAATCTGCTAAAGGAAACACGTCTTAAACACACAAAAAGTAAAGAAAATATCTTTTACAGTAATACTAAGGAAATTACCAACAGCGCCTTTTATCTGAAAAAAAAAAAACATTCTTTTTATTTATACAGGCAAGAATCCAGTTCCTAACACTTTAATGACAATAGACTCTGGCATCTAATTTTTCTTGAATTCTCCAATTCTGGGAGGCAGACAAGGCATTTGTCACCTAGTGAATGTGTTAGATTAACTGGCAATGAAGGTTAAGCACGTCTATGCTTTATAAGACAAACATCATCTAAAATTAACAGTAAGTTCATTTCATTTATTCATCAAAAGTGATAATAATTTGTAAATAAGTGCATGTTGAATAGAAAAAGCTGGAGTTTTCATAGATGCAAATCCATTTTATTGCATTGCCAAGAGTTGTTAGAGAGAAGCATTCAGGTATCTACTACCATGAGCTATTACAAATGATTGATTAAAAACTAGAAAATTGAAATTATCTTGATTTCCCATTGTCTGAGAGAGAAACTAATTCAATTTTCTACATTTATTTGCCTAAATTTTATGATCTCACATAGAGCTTAAGTTACCAGGCTTTTGTAGCTAGAAAACAAAGGGGGGATTTGAGATTTTGAGAAATCTATTGTAGACATTTCAAGATCTTGCAAGTGCCTCCTTTGATCCTGGCTAATTATTTAGAATAAATATATTTAGTTCATGCTGTGAAGTAACTCAAGACCTAATACTCCTATGCGCCGAGAGTGATTTGGAAGAAAACACAACACAGATCTGATACACTAACCTCATCAGAAACAGAAAGATGTTTGGAGACGTTTAGTCTTGGATTGAAGTTATTTTATGTGAGAATATCATAGAAATCCTTAAGACTATTTGCAATAAGTCACAGTGGGAGGAGACATAAGAGTAAACTATAAAAATGTTATTCATTTGAGTTTTAAGACTAGAAAAATATTTGGTCTGGCTGTTAACAGAGTCACACAGCCATTCACGATTAAAGATTTTGTGAAAGATTCCTGATGCCTGCCAGTAACGAGATCCTTGGTTGACTTGGGTAGTCCTTTATGTTTACTAACATTTGAGGAGCTAATACGTGTAGCCAAAATCACTGGGAAACGTTTCCCAATGTGTTTGTTGGCTTGAACACAGATGGCTTTTTTAGGATGCCACTTCCCTTCATATTTGTCAAAACACAGGCAACTGCTCATAAATAGTCTTACATTTATTTATGCTTGTATGGTCAGTTATTGTTGCTATGTTGACTTTTTCTGAGTTTTCATTCAAACTTTCAGCATGAAATAAAACACCACAAAATTAGAACCAGTGAAATAAATAATTGTTTCAAATTTGGATTTTGACTAAACTAGCTGAAGGACAAAATGTCTAGTCTTCAGGCTGGTGCTGCGGTGTAGCTGGCAAAGCCCTGCCTGCAGTGTTGGCATTGCATATGGGGGATGGTTCAAGCCCCAGCTGCTCCACTTCTGATCTTGCTCCCTGCTCATGGCCTGGGAAAGTAGAAAATGCTCCAAGTATTTGGGCACCTGCAGCCATGTAAGAGACCTGAAAGAAGCTCTTGGCTTCAGATCAGCCCAGCCTCAGCCATTGCAGCCATTTGGGGAATGAACAGTGAACAGAAAATCCTCTCTCTGTCTCTCTCTACTTGTAACTACCTTTCAAGTAAATAAATAAACAAACAAACAAATAAATATTTTATTTAAGGATTTATACTTTTTTAAAATTTGAAAAGCAGATTTACAGAGAGAAAGAGGGAGTAACAGTGAGAGAGGATCTTCCATCTGCTGGTTCACACCACAACTGACCACAACAACTGTAGCCGGACTGATCTGAAGCCAGGAACTTACTTCCTCCTGGTATCCCACAAGGGGTCAAGGGCCCAAGGACTTGAGTCATCTCTGCTGCTTTCCCAGACTGTGAACAGGGAGCTGGGTCAGATGTTGAGCAGTTAAGACAAGAACCAGCAGCCATATGGGATGCTGGTACTATAGGTGGAGGATTATCCTGTTCATTCACCACAACCATCTCTATCTTTAAAATAAAAAACGAGGATTTCAATAAACAACATAAAATTTCAGATTTGAGGCTTTTAAAGAATAGCTACTTAGTATACTAATGAAATACTATACTTAATATACTAATGAGAATGAGTAATATGCCTAAAAGTGCTATATAATAGTTTTATTTATGTCAATATTTAAATATACCACTATACTATAGTATATTTAAACTTATGATTAAACATTTTAGTTGTTAAGAACATGCAAGAAGGTACATACTTGGATAAAACTGTTACTAGTTTTAAAGGAGCAAAAATGGGGACCATTGTCCTATATTTCTTAGTATAGCCTTTGTATGTAAATGCATCACAGTACTCCCATAACTTCATTGTAGTTAAGGGACTAGATATTTAATTTTTTTTGTCCTTAGAAGATTCTAGCAGATACAGGAAACCTATAGAGGATTTCTATTCCATATCAATCATCATGAAATCAAACAATCCACATACTCCTTGATATCCAGTGTTCTGTGATTTCAAACAAAATGTTCTGAAGCTAAAACTGAGAAATCTCTGTTTCTTCACATTTTCAGGAAAATGTCAATAGACTTTTAATTTTTAACTTTTAGCTTCTAAGATTTTATTAGAAGCAATCCTGTCAACTATTCCTTATTTACCAGTGAACTTAGAATACCAAATCACCTAAAACATTAAACAGTATTAAATAAAATGTAAGTGTAATTTACATAATACTTATTAATGAGTTAAAAGTCACAAATACATATTTAAGGGAAGCTTGAAAATGGCTGTTTTGATAATTCATTTTTTAAAGGGCACGAACTGGTGTCTTCAAACTATGCCTATATTAATAACGATTTGATAGATTTTTTTGCTTTTGCCGAAAGTAGTTCTTTTTGTGTGTAAGTAAGCTAAATAGAGATATTTTCAAGTATTCCAAAAAGAATCCCATGATTTCTCTACCATCTTCTCATTATTATTGTGTGGAATAAAGGTTTCATGGTAGACAATTATTAAAGAGCCTTTCCACTTAACAGTAAAAAGCCATGACAAGATTATTTTATGTCCACAAAGCATAGGCTTTTAGTCTTGCTTAGGAGTCAATAGTTTTGCTTAAAACTTTGTCTATTGGCAGGAGTTCCTGAAAAGTTGGCTTTTTACATTAGTCTGTTCTGGGAAGCATGTCTTTTCCACATTAGAGTAATGTCAGAGTTGACTAAATGTATCAGTTGGACAAACATCATACTGACGAAAAGGATGGCTTGAAATCACTTAAAAATGTTTTGCTTATGGAGTTTCTGAAACCATCTCAAGTGTTCCAATTGTTATTTTCGCATGTAATCTAGGGGAATTGTTCCCTCTTCTGAGTTACAATGCAGGCATTCTTTCTTTCTTTAAGAATATATTAGGTAGGAGATAGATTCACTTGAATCAGTTTTTTCCCAGTTATTAATGCCCACATTCTACACATAAAAAAACCTGAAAAAAACCATTTAAAAAATTAGATGTAACACATTTCAAGGTTCATCTTTCAGTAGAGTACACTTTGTTCTACAAGTTGGCTATTGTGAATAGTGTAGCAATAGACATAAGACAGGCAAAATATTTCAGTTAAGCAAGGTGAATAAGCTCTAGCTTCAGGGTGCAGGCTGAACAATTTTTTATACACTTAGACAAAGTCAAGAGAGCTAAAGAGACAGAATTTTTCCAGCTTACCCAGCAAACTGCTCTTCCTAATCAACAATGCACCCACGTTAACCACGTCTCTAGTCTATCACTTGATTAGGTTTACTTCTTATTGAGTTATGTGAGCATTAATATGCAATATATCATCTCCGTTTATCCTCGGCCTCACACAGGGACTGCACACATGCAATTTTATCTCTTCAAAGGTAAGCGTGAAATGAATACATTAAAAAGAAGGGTTTTTGCCTGAATAATAAAAAAACAAACAAAAAAAAAAAACCCACCAAGATAACTCTCATTTTCCCTCCCCAATACCCATTTTTCCTTTCCCAAGCTCCAGCTAACCACCATCCTCTGCTTTGTGAATTTGACTACTTCAGATATTTTCTGTAAGTGCCATCTTCCTTCCTGTGACTATCTTATTTCACTCAGCACAACATTCCCTAGTTTCAACTACACTGTTCCAATTTAAATATCTATCTTTATTTTAAAGATTGAATAGTATTCTATCATCTGCATATACAACATCTTGTTTATTCATTCTGTTAATAGATGTTTACATAACTTTTATAGCTTGGTTATTGTGTATATTGCTGCAACGAATATAGGTTGGCATAATATTGTAGTTGAGCAAGATAAATTTAAGAGATCCGTTCTGTTGGACACTTTAAGACATGTTAAGAGGGAAGATCTTGTTAAGTGTTCTTCCTGTAATGCAATGAAAAAACCACACTTCCTAGGTGAGCTTGTCTGAGGCTTCGTCTGTGCTGCCTCTCCACTTCCTGTGAGGAAGTAGATGTCAGTGCTGGCTCCTTTGTGGTTGCATGGGATCATCGACTCATTTTGGAACATGTGCTGTGTGCAGAAATGATATATTAGTTTTGAGCTGGATCCTTTAGATGCTGGTGGTCCATCTTCCAGAGCTCTTTCGCTTTTTCCAGCTTGGATGACCAAAATGTTCCAGAAGGGAGCTGTTCCAATCACCAGAACATGAATGGATGACACAGCATAAAACTACCCACCAGTAAACACTCAGATAAAAAGAAGAAACATCCAATATTTTCAACTGTGGGTAGCATGTGTGAGAGAGAGAAAGCAAGAGAGCGAGAGAAAGGCATAACAATTTAGGCTAGATTGAAAAGATGATACGATAAAACTGTGACAATCACACAAATGACAAAAATTTCCATCATTCTTCAGTGTCTGTTTTTCCTGTCATCCTCTTAGGAATGTCAAGATAACAGCAACCCCATGAAAGATAGCAACCCCCACCTCTGCCCGATGTGCAACTGTCCCCGGTCACCATCTTGTCCATGCTTAATTGATTTGTTTCATAACCCTCATTGCCTACTGATTTGTCTTCTTACTACAGGCTGGTAGAATTTCCAAGCACTTTTGTCTGGCATGTATGTCACTGGAAACATAAAACATAACCCCCAGGAGAGCAGAGTTGCTCATGGCTTGCTCGTGACACATTTTCTCTCAAAGCCTACCGCAATGTCATCCCTCCAGTTTCCTTCCTCCATGCCTTGCTCCTTCTCTGACCTGAAAGCTCTGCCTCCCAATACCATGTTTTCAAATCCAGCTTATTCATTATGACAAGCTCAAAGACCATCTTCCTCAGCATCTTCTGATTATCCCCTAACTTGTAGTATTTCCTCAAAGCAAAATGAACAACATTCTTCCAGTGAAGACTTTAAATACTACATTTTTGTGATCTGTGACATATCTTCCCCTCTCAGTGGGCTATATGCATTTAGGGAAATGAATTTTTAATCCAGATAAGAGCCTTGATTTCAATCATTAATAAGTTCTCATCCAGAATGTGCTTGCCTTTGTGTCTATTAACTGACTTCTTTCTTTAAGATGAACCTTAGAGTTAGGTCATGAAACAAAGAGAGACTTCACGCATTTGCAATTCATCATGAGTTAACTTTGGCTGATAGAGAACTGTGACAGTTTTCCTCAGGATGTATTGCAGCTTGCTTAGGAATACTTAAATATAGTTTATAAACTTGAAGGAAAATAAGGTAGAACAAATCTCCTAAGAGATTCTTTCCAGATTTTTTTTTTCTTTCCAGATGTTTTAAAAATAAAGTTAAATCCTTATAATCACCCAATGTTCCCTGGTCTCCTGCTCAAGTTTAGGCCAATGAAGCAAGTCATATTTCTTTTCTAACAAAAACATGTTTAGGCCAATGAAAGCATTTACTAGTGAGGGTTGGCCTTGATGAGAAGTGAACATCCTAATATTTTAAAAGAAGAAGACAAATTCTGATGGAAACCTAAATTATTTTGTCATTTTTATAAATCCTATATTTTGTCATCAAGGAATTATTGATAAGTATAATGTTGTAAATATTATAATTATTTAAAAAGGGTTTCTTGGAACACAAATAATATGTGCCAGGTACTGTTTTAAATGTTTTCTAGACCATAATTTATTTTTCCTGACACCATCCAAAGTAGCCATGAATAATACTGTCACCCTTCTTTTACAGATGGAAAACAGAGAGGCTAAGTAACATGCTCTCCATCACAAATCCCCTAAAGGGCAGAGTTGGATTTGTAACCAGCCAAGTTTTGTTAGAATTCAGATGGAAGACGTATACTTCTTTTAACACTCTTCTCCTTTACTTTCTGTCTGTGTAAAGGTTTGAGGTAAAATATTTGGTCCCCTAGGTTGCCCTCCAGGCAGAAGTAGACATATCAGAAAAGTACCAAGTTGTAAGTATCACTGTTTTGTTCATGTATATGATTTCTCAGGCATGACTGAAGTAAAAGCAAGTTAAGCAGCTGTAAACCCTATTTTTCAGTTTACTTCAACAACTTCTTTGGTTGCTTAGCAGTGAAAGACAAAGAGTCAAAGCTAATTACCTAATTTATGTTATTGGAATTTTAACCCAAAGAAGTTGTTCAACAGAAGCCATTGTCTAATGTGCAAATGACAATTACTTCACATCTGACTTTCTATTCATATTGCAATATGATTTTGATGGAAAGGCTACAGTTCTATTTTGTTGGGACAACTTGCATTTGTAGGACAGTATCATAGGGTCATACTTTTGCTTACTACTACTAGGTATGTTTAGACTTTAATTAGCCATTGTGAGATAATAAACTGTAAGAGGATTATATTGAGTTAATGAATAAAGAGGAACCATCATCTATCAATTAATATGTAGTAACAAAAAATAAATTTGAGGCACTATCTTCAAGATATTTCAAACAGAAATGAGTGGAATAGAGTACAAAATAGTTGAGAAATAAAAGGCATATGATAGGGCTCAATGCGGTAGCCTAGTGGCTAAAGTCCTTGTCTTGAACATGCCGGGATCCCATATGGGCGCCGGTTCTAATCCTGGTGGCCCCAATTCCATCCAGCTCTCTGCTTGTGGCCTGGGAAAGCAGTCGAGGACAGCCCAAAGCCTTGGGACCCTGCACCCGCGTGGGGGACCCAGAGGAGGACCCTGGCTCCTGGCTTAGGATCAGCTCAGCTCCGGCCGTTGCAGCAACTTGGGAAGTGGATCAACCAGAGATCTTTCTCTCTGTCTCTCCTCCTCTCTGTATATCTGCCTTTTCAATAAAAATAAAATAAATCCTTAAGGAAGGGTATATGGTAACACAAGCAAGCCCCACTCAAAGGGCTAGTATTCTGGAAATCAGCCTGCATGCATATTGAAAACAAATATAGTGCACGAATCCTAGTTCTGTAAGTACCAAGTCCCCATCATTCCTTAACAGTGAGTCAAAACCAGGGAAGTTCTCTCAAGCTGTGAGAATCTGAAAGGAGTTGGAAACTCCAGGCTACAGCAGGGCCCATGTAGCTTTTCCAGGCATTTGGTAAATGAATCAATGGCCTAGACTATTTTTCTCCTTTCTCCCCATTCTCCCTCTTTCTCCTTCTCCTTCCTTATTCTCTGTCACTCACTCACAATCTCTGTCTGCCTTTCAGATAAAATGAAGATAAATAGAAATCTTTCAAAGAAAGAATTTCACTGGACTTTGGATAAAGTAATTGCTGTTCAGACAATTGCTTAAGATCTGTGTAGAAGCTTTGAAAAGAGACATGTAGGATCTGTGATGCTGGAATACAGTGACTGAGAAGCTTGGTGGAAGATAGGGTGAGTGGGAGAGACAGGATGCCAGTTATCAGGGGTGTGAATTTTATTCAAAATGTAACAGAAGCCACTGAAGAACCTAAAAAGGAGAGCAGAAACGTGGCCTGATTGATAGTAACAGTGCAAGTCACTTTTCTATTTTATAGAACAGACAGCAGGAGCAAGAATGGTTGTGAGAAGGCCATCACATTGGTTTAGAGCAGATCGAGGCTCCAAAGTTATAGGTGCTGACAAGTTCAAGTACAAAGACTGGCTATGCTTCCAGGTGTGGCAGGTGTAAGCCTTTTAGCTTTTATCCCAGAGGCAGTCATACAGTTTCATGGGTGAAGGGTAAAAATTCAAGTGTTTGGCAGCGGCATTTTTGGGTTCAGGGTGTAACAAGAAGCTTTCTACAAGTTTCTCGGTTTTTGAACCAGTATGATGGTCCATGTGTGTCCTGGTTAATTCTAGAACCAGGTGGAGGTTCTAGAGGTAGCAAGAAATAATTGCAAGTAGTTTACTTTGCAGACAGAGGTTTTAAGCAGGCTTGTTTGTGAATGATAAGACCAACTGTACAACAATGAGTCTGATAAGACTTGGTGCTCAACATCTGTTACAAAGAGTTTCACTTTGCAGTCTTAATGAATAACATTTAATTTTTTTTATTGTTTGCTTGAATACTTCATGGGTTACCATGCTTCTGAATATTAGATTTCACTGGACAATCACAATGGGCAGATGTATGGTATCCTGGGATAAATGGTAATTGACTTTGTGACAAAAATGAGAGCATTATTTTAATTAAATCTTGCTTATTGAATTAATTTTTGTAGTTAAATACATTGTTTAATATGTAGTTTCTTACGTTAGATACAAGAGGAAATGCTATTTGCTGGTAACTCCATTTTCTGATTAAAAGATAGCATATGAACTCTGAATATAAGAAATATTCAAAAGCTACATTTCTGTTTTTTATAACTGTAAGTCACTTTCTTCTCCCTTTTGATTTAATGTGAATTTTCGCATTGCAGACTACACAGTCCTGGATTGCATGCCAGACCTTGGCAATGAAGTTGGAGTGTATGAATCAGTCTGTAAGTGAAACTGAAAAGGTTCAGGGTTTCATAAAGAAGCTACTTTCCAAATGGAACTAAGAATTTGAAAGACACTTTCAAAGTACACTCTTGTACCTTCAAACATGTTTTCCATTTTAGTTTCAACAATGTATTCATTGATTCTCTTAGCCAATTTTATATCAATAGAGTAAAATGCTGATCCATAATACATAATTTCACCCCAAGTTAGTCATCATGTTCCCTTACTTCACAGGTTGAGAGAATGATAAGATGTTAGACTGAAATATTATTTATCAAGCAGATATTATTTAAGGGAAATTACATCACCAGCTTTATCAGTTGATTTGTTAATTATCTTAGAAGTCAATGCCTACATAAATTGGAGAGCACCTTAACCATCAGCTTGTTTGACAAAGTAGACAAACCAGAAAAGTCACATATACACCGAACTCAATATTATAAAAGTAATATTTGGAATAAAGAGAAAATATTGCTTAATTATGACTGCTGATCAATCCTTTTGAAAGCAAACAGATCATCTCTAAATAAGTTGAATTTATGTGAAACTTGATTTTACTTAAAATGGGATATGCTTCTAGTAAATCCTAAAATTGTCCAGGAAACAGTGAGTACAAGACTGATGTGGTGCTTAAACAGACAATTGAAGAGTGGGAAACAAATATAATGGTTAATATTGTGAAGATAAAATACTACAGGCTTATGTTTTAATTCTTAATAAATGGCTTTTAAATCTTAATTAATGGTTTTAGTGCTGACTATGGCCAGATTTCTAATCCTTTAATTTTATTTTGCATTTTGTGTTATTTACTAAAAAAAATCTCCTCATTGGTGCTATGAGATAAAAATATACAGAATTCTGTTAATATCCTGTTAATATTCCATCTTAAGTTTTACTTTCTTCATTGCCACAATATTGAAAAGGTAGAGGACATGTGCCAATGGGTTCTATTAAATTTCCAAGCAAAAATCTGACCCATCATCTGTGATCCAAGCAATACAGCCAGAAATGGCCACAGATTGCACTTTATTTGCATTGTAGTAACTGTTGGGTGGTTTCTACATGCTTTGCTGTATCTAGGTGGTAGAGATCCAATGCTGAATAGCAAAATTCAGCTTCATCAGTTGTTAATGGTTCACAGAAGCAGAGGATCCTTGCTGTTTAACCCTGGAATACTTATCATGTGATTTAAATAATTACCAAAATTTTGTGCACTAATTAGTTACTGCTTTTACCAATGCCTGAATCCAGATGGTTGGCAAAAACAGACTGCTTTCCAGGCATTGTCACCAAAATATCAAAACAGGCGAATTATGCTTTTGGTGTTCAGTAGACCTTTATAAGAATCATAATAAACTTAGTACAAGTGAACATGGTGGAAGAGAGAAAGAATGGACTGAAGCCACGGACAATGTAAGATGTCTCTCTTTCCCTTGCTTAGCAGCAAACCTAACTTGTAAAGATCCAATGGAGTCATTCACCAGTCTGTTTCAGAGTAACCTGCTACTGGAGGGTCATGGATAAAATCAGACAAACCCAGACATAGCCTAGATACAGAGACTCGAGTCTGTGCAGGCTTCAAAATTACCTTATAGTTCACCATAAAATTAAGTGACTCAATATAGATGGTCATATTTGGACAGGTAATACATGTGGAAGCATCGTATGCTAATATGAATACTAAAGGGATTTTTCTGCATCCCTTTTTTATTGTTTGTTACACATTGCCATAGGGTCTGGAATTTCTCTCCACCCCCAGACTCCCCAACACAACTAATTTCCCATATATTATTACAATAGTATAGTTCTACATAAACAGTCATAAGTCCATCATTCTGCTATTTAAGTATATCCTGATATTGTAGGTATGGACAATGGCAGAGTCCAGCATCCTATTGTCAATATATATTAAACAGATTCATTGGGAGTTCATTTTGATTTGGAAGTAGAGATGTATACTGCCTTGTATCTTCACATCTCAATATGCTAGACTCTATTATACAGCTACTATTCATCCTTTTAAATGAGAAGCCATAAAACAAAATCAACAACAGGAAGAAAAAATTCTTTTGGTCTCACAAGTTTGGATTACTTATAGCGATCTGGGATTTTTGTTTAAATCCTTGGTTCATTCACAAGAAATGGCATCGATATGGAATGCCAACTTCTCTGGTGATGGCTTTTCTTGCTATACCAGAAAACAGACTTTCAGAATATAGTTTTCTGTGAAAATGCATTGAAATTAATCAAGGGATAAAGGACAGTTTCTTCAACAAACGGTGCTGGGAAAATTGGACCCAATATGTTAAAGTTAAAAACAAAATGCCTATTTTACACCTTATACAAAATCAACTCTAAGTAAATCAATGATAGAAATGGAAGTGCTGGGATCTGAACTGGCACCTTGAGCTGGCAGAAAATCGCTTCAACTCTATTGAAAACTTCTTGATGCCATCTTTTTGTTTTGAAGATCACCTTTGCTTCATTTCAAATGGTGTTGTAAAGTTCCCTTCCCAATAGAAGTGCCTTGTTACTATTTAAATGCTGCCATGCCTTCTCTTCAAATGGGTAGAAACAAATCTGAGTGGACTTGCTTAATATAACCAGATTGAGGATTATTAGTGAATGATAGTTAAACAAGTTACTCCAGTTTGGCAAGATTTTTGAATCCTTTTTGTATTACAATGTACTGCTATTGTAGCTTTATTCAAATACTGTCAAAGACTGCATAAACTTATTGTCCAATCATAGTAAGTCAGGTTATCTTCAGAGTGGGTTCAAAAGGGTACCCATTTCTCACCATCTTAGAAACTCACCATCCAGTAAGCATTTACTTTCAGCAAATGCTTTTATGGCGGAAGGTTTAAAACAAAATTAACTTTGAACATAGCCATTAAATATAACCATTAGAGTTAAGTGGTTCCTCAGTTCAACAAACAAGATGTACCAATCATGAAGTGTCCAAAATCAGGGTGATGCTGACCAACCATTTGTTCTGTTTCCTGGTAGGCTAACCACCAATGTTCCCTATTTAAAACCCAGGACAAACAATAATGATCTTAGTCTGAAGATCCATCTTGGCCCTGAGAACATTTTGCACAAACAACATTTAGCTTTATTAGCTATGAACAAAGAATTCATCTACCACAGTGTACTCATCTAAATGAATAAAGTCAGCCAGAATCTAAACATCTCAGAAAAACAACACGAAAGCACAGATTCAGTTTGCTACCAAAACTAATAAATGATTTAGATGTTATAGTCTTTGTGTGGGAAATGGAAAAAATATAAGTAAACAAAAATGACCAGGAACTGGTAATGACCCTGCCAGAACAAAAAGGTCATGCTGGCATCATCTAAATTGGTACGTAAGCCCAGAGAGGGAACAACAAAGTATTCAGAAAATAAAGGGCTGATGCTAAGGGAAGCAATGTGAATAGATGATTAATTAAAAAGAATCTGTGCTCCCCTGTATCCTCAGATATAATTCATGAATCCCACAAAAAGCATAGTTTGTTTGATGTTCTTGTTTCACAGATCTTAGAAATTTCTCTGTTAACAGGAAAAGTGGTTTTCTTGAAGGTAGGTACGAATCAGCTGGTATAATGAGGTGGCTAACCCTTATCAAACCATGAATAACTTGCAATGTGCCCATGTGCCTTTCATTTCCTTCTGCTGCTGCAATCTCCTCTTTGACATGCATGGTCATATATTCACTTTGAGGAACTGTATAATAGAGACTGTCATATCAAAAAATGAAAATGCATTGCAGTATGCATATCTACTCTGGAATAATACATCCTGACAATAGGATGCTGGACTTTCTGCCATTGTGTAAGCCTACAATGTCAGGATGAACTTAAATAGCAGAATGATGGGCTTATGATTGTAACTGAAGGACTACACTGTCATAATAATAAAGGGAAAAACAGCAGGGTGAGAGGAACTGGGGAGAACTTGGAGAAATGCTGGAGGAACGCTTGCCTTGTCCCCCACTCTGTGCCCCAGAAGTGAGTGTGGGCATCTGTTGAAGAAACCATCCTGGGACCAGCACTGTGACAGCACGTAAAGCTGTTGTCTGCAGTGCTGGATCCCATGTGGCCACTGTTCAAGTCCCAGCTGCTCCACTTCCTATCTGTCTCTCTGCAAATACACCTGGCAAAGCAGTAGTGCTATATAGTTCAAGTTCTTGGGTGCCTGCCCCCGCGTGGGAGACCCAGAAGAAAACTCCTGGCATCAGAAGTGCCCAGCTTCGACCACTGCAGCCATTTGGAGAGTGAGCAAGTCAGCAGATGGAGGATCAATCTCTCTGTTTCTCCCTATCACCCTTTCTATAACTCTACTTTTCAAATAAAATAATTTTTAACATAAAATACATCTCCTGAGGTTGGCTTTGTATATTTCTTTTGCTTAGGCCCTCTCACGCAAAAGTCACGGTATTTTGAGATCATCTAGCACCATCCATTTTCATACTTTTCTCTAGGAACAGAGCCTATAATTTCAGTGTTGTTGCTTAGGAATCTCTTCAGATGGTGATAAACAGAAAGAAAGGCTCAAACTCTGAGAGCGTTCTCTGTATTTTAGAAAATTTGATCCATTTAGAATGTATTTAAGGTACCAAGTATTTTAATAAGTTTGGTTTGAACATTTTCTGATTTTTAAAATGTTTGAAATCTAAAAAAAAAATCTGTAACCGGATGTTCCCATCCCTTTGTTTTAAACTGCCAAGGCCTACTCAGGGCAATGCATGAAATAGGGGGCGGGGTGGGACCTCGTGATCCACCTATGCCCACATAGATCCTGCTCCCTCCTCCTGGAATCCTCTGTGGTTCTTTAGTTCTGCCCATCTCATGAACTGCTAGCCAACACTGATATTTACCTCATCACATGTGGCTTCTACAATACCCATGCAGTAACATGCGCAATACAAAATGAAGTCATGTGACAGACACTGCATGCTATTTACTTAACATCATACTCACTCATCCAGCACCCCTCCATAAGGACATTTATGCACAGTGAATTTATTCTGAACCACCTAGCAGAACTGTAAACATAATAGATAAAAATCCCATGAATATTAGTTTGATTCTAAGACCACAGCACACTGCTGATGTTATCTCGTGGCAGATGTTTGTTGAATAAAGCTTACAAGCGCTGCACACCTGCTATGTGATTAGGATTGAAGCGTATCACTTAAATAAGAATGTTCAACACCCAGGGTTGTCCTTTCTATGTACATATTGTTATCTGTTGTTGCATGAGGCTGACTTCCTAGAGAATGAGTCCCTGTGGACAAAATGCAGCTTATAAAGAAGGTGTTTACTGGTATCTTCAAGTTCTGTTGTTTTATCTTAAACTTGGCAGAAGGATTTTTTTCCCTGGGGAATACTCTACTTTGTTTCAGATAAATGTGCCAAGAATGCTGCCTTAGCGTATTCTACCTACCCAAAATGTTTCATTAAACATTTTTATTAATATGCAATATTTACAAATTTTATGAGGCATGGTGCAACATCTTAACCTGAAACAATAGCATAAAATGATAAAATCAAGCATCTTGTCTTTTTATTTCCTTTTCATTTTTGGTGTTTGGGGCTTACCAGTTACTCTTTTCTACTTCTTTATACAGTTGTTTATACATTGTGAGCTATGATCATAATAACTATGAAATGTAAGAATTCAGGAATTGTATCTGATTGTGGTTTGGTAATCATTATCCAACCTCCCTCAATTCTGTTCAGCCTCCTTCCTACAGTTACCACCATCCTAATTTCAGAGCAACAATGTTTAGACTTCTGTACATCAGAGAATATGCAATGATGAGTCTTTCTGTGTCTGGCCTGTTGAAATCCGAGGATAATCTGGCTGTGATATTTGTCACCTCATGGATAACTAAGACTGATTCAATTGACTGGCTGGCCAGGTGGGCATCTTCTCCTCACAGTCCATGTGCAGCCCTCCTGAAGCTTTGTGCTGAGTTGAAAGGCTCATTTCCGGTGAAGGATTCTTCAGCCAAGGATGATCCAGTGGCTGTCCTCCACTGTCAAAATCTCCAAACCCACTCTCATGGTCCCACATTTAAAATAGAAAATAGACTCTGAAGTCTTATAAAAGTAATTATCAAATGATCACTCACAGAACATCTTCCCTAGGCAAAGCTGAGATCCTGCTGTGAAGGGACCAGAAAGCAGGTTCTGGTAATTGAGAGCACGGGATCAAGGAGTTAGCTGCTTATGTTTACAGCCCAGCTCCAGCAGTGATTAGCTGTTTTACTCTACATAAGATATTTAAATTTTGATGTCCTAGTTTCCTTATTCATAAAATACAAATAGTACTAGTTACATCTCCCCAGGATTTAAATGGAAATGATTAAATGCATAGTGCATTAGCACGCTAAAGCCTTATTCCCTTAGCTAGATGAAAGGCAGTAGTGTTTCAAGTGCTGAGAAATATTTTAGAGTCCAAAAGATTCTTTTTGTATTCAAATGCAAAGTTGATGGATGGACTCAAAACTTTCATGTTAAAAGGGTTACTTTCTAAAGGATGCATAGGACTAAAAATATCTGAACTCATTGAGAAATTTTATCTGAAGAGTGGGGTAATCAGATGCCTTGTGTGATGTAAGAGGAAGCACATGACATCCCCATGACATATTTCCCCCCACAGGAGACTTGAATCTGAATCCAATTAAGATTTAAACTCATTTATCAATTAGAAATCAAGGAACATGTTAAAAGAAACCGCAAGGACTTTATTAGTCATATTAAGTTCTGTGAAAAGAGTAAATGTTCAAAAAACACATGTGATCAAATAGGAAAAGTTAGATGTCACAGCCAAATCCTAGTGGATCCCAGTTCAAATAAAGCAAAAAACTTTTGAGATAATAGAGACAGTTGCCAAGACTCAGTATTATAGTTTTTAAAATGTTGATGACTTTATGAGTGTGTGATAATTATATTTTGGCTTTGTTTTAAAAAGTCACTGCCAGTTAAATGCCCCTAATAAAATACTGCTTAAATAATATGATGTGTTGGTTTTGCTTTAAAATGGTTGCACATGAGACTCTGGGGGAAAAGATAAAATAAGAATGATAGAACAATCACAAAACTGGAAGTTCCACAGTGATGCATGAGCAGTTACTATTCTATTGTGGTGGTTTTATGTTTGAAAGCTTGCATATTAAAAAAAATAATGAAAGGAACATTGTGTAAGAAACAGATCTAAGGATTATGCTGTCAACAAAGGAAATACCAGGTTGGTTTTGTTGTTTTATAACTTTCATGTGAGGCATCTATTAAGAAAAGCAAGCTCTATAGAATTCAAATACGTGTTTTGGAAGACCAGGTTTGTCTTTGTCAGTTGAGGTGGTTTGCAGCATAAGTTCAAAACCATTTCCATCTGTGTTTTACAATTTACAGTTTTTTTTCTCGTAGTTCTAATCTTTCCATTTATTTTGATTTTTAAATAAGAGTAACTAGGAAGGATGCAAAATGAAACAGCTCTTTTACTTAAAATTTCAGTGACATTTCATTTTTTAAGGGATTTAAAAAGGATGACAAAACAGGATTTCATCCGAGGCCTTGGTCTCTACTCGTTAGTTCTGAGACATGGGCTAACTTCCATGCACCACTCACCTTGCACACTCTGAGTTAAGATTCATTGGCACATTTCTTATCAATAGGCTAAATTCCTTTCCTTAAGCGTTCCATGCATCTTGTCTTTCCAGGGCTTAACCACCTGTTTGATAGAGTGTATTTAGCTGGGTTCTCTTGCTATTTGCACATCCATTTGGATTAGCATCAGGGTAGGAAAGGATAAAAAGCAAGCCCTGCTTGTGATCCCACTGCTAGCAATAGCTAAGTGCTCAGATTCTTCTCTTCCCCAGATTCATATACTTCTAACAAATTGCAACCAATCAGATTTGTTTGAACTGCCTCAATACAGAATGTGGGATACTTACATACGTAGGTGAATGCTTTTCCCTGGGTTAAAGCAAATCAGTTGGAACACTGAGCTTATTTCAATTATCATTTTTTTTTTAACTGTACCTGGTGTGTAGTTTTGAAGCAGTTTCTGTTTTGAAGAAGCATGTGTGACTCACTTAAGTTGTGCAATTATGTTTTAGCTGACTCATAGGCATTGCCAAAGTTCTTCGGGAAGTGAGATTTAGAAATGCCTATATGGTCTGTGTTCACCTGATCTTTTTCCCAGGTTCGTTAATTTTATTCCTCCCTAATGGTAGTTCCCAACCTCCCCCCTCCCCCGCCCCAGATGTTCATTTGGAAAAGGCTTCTCTGGATATGGCAGGATCTGTTTCATAGAATCATTTTCCATTCTTGTAGCTTTTCTGTTTTACTAAATGATGCCAGCTTATATTAATTTGTTTCTATTTTAAGCAGCTTTGTGTACACACAAACACACAACACATGAGGTCTTCAACAAGTTCATGGAAAACATGCATGATGAAAAAGTTTCACCTGGGTTTCAAAATATACTTACACAGAAACCTAAAGTCAAATTTTCCATGAAGTTTTAAAGTACAGTGCATATGTTTTTAACAATACTGCACTATATAAAGCAGGTTTCACTATTTCCTTTCCATGAGATTGAACGCAATGAATTTGTCCTATATTTTTAAAGTTTCATTTGTCACAATTGTCATACAGGTAAACTTAAGACTTTAGAAGGTAACTTTTTTGGTCCAATCTTTTGAGTTTGTAATAACAAGTATGAGAAGGGGCGTTTTGATTTTTTTTTCCCCCTCAGCAACCTAAATGTAGACCTTGCTAGCATCCTGTTACCTTGGATCCTAATTTACTGTATTTAGCTCAGGTTATACTGACTTCATATTCATTTCATTTTAAAAGCACTCCTAGATGGTGCTCATAAAGTTTTAAACAGCACCATCTTATCGGTGACATGCTCCTCCTTGGAGAGAGTCTCCCTGAAGACTCAGATCTTCAGACACAGCCTTCATGTTCAACAGTTGGGCAATTAAGCTGACTTTGACTAGATCTCTAGTTACTTCCGTTTTGTCCCAACTTAACTTTGGAAGTGTCCCACTCAGATTACCAGTACTTGTGATGGGCAATTTTATCTGACAGTTCATAAATTTCATTGGTTTGCTAATCTTACTGTCCATTTGACTTCTTATTTGGATTCCAGGCTTATGAACACCTTTTATCATTTTTCTGTCTAACCTGAACACAGCATGCTCTCCCCACCGACATCCATCTCCTATACGCCTGGTCTCTGGATAAATAATTAAGATGTATCTTTCACTAGGACTTCTCTCTGCCTCTAACTGATTCTTTTCATTATCTCGACATCTCTGGAAACCTCACACTTCTGAAGTCTGCATCTTCTGAGATTATTTTGAAATTTCCAACATGTTAACAATTGTATCCTTCACACATTAACATTTCAAAAGATTTTTACATTTACCATCTCTACTGAAGATATATGCCTCAATAATGAGGGATGTTCCATGAGGGATGTTCATGCTATAATTACTTGTATTTCTTAGAAAAATACCAGAGGAAATCTATGTAGCTTTTAGCTATAAATTTATGTGAAACAATGAAGTTATTAAATAATTGAGTATTCTTGTGTGCTAAATTTTAAGATATGATAACAGCATTTAACAACTTCTTATCACTGGCTAAGACACCATTCCATTATGTCATTTGGCCAATGCTACAAGCCTCTGTTTTGAGAGATAAGAAAACGAAGAATCATGATAATCTTTCATACTACAGTCTCTTGTTGCATGTGCTAAAATAAAAAATGTTATGCCCAGGTCTTTGTATCTTTCAGTACTGTGATTTGCTATACCTACAATAATAACGTTATTTGGATTTGAATGTTAGGGCATGCATTCCTCATGTTTCAATATCCACTGAACTAACAATATTCTAAATCAGCAAATGGAAGATCTCTCTCACTCTTTCTTCCTCTGCTTTTCAAAGTAAGTTAAAACAGTCAGCATATTCAAAGTGTTGTCCAAGTTTATTTAGCATCACCTGCCTCAGAAAGGTCTACTGCTCCATAGGAAATGTACCTTTCTTCAGTTTTATCTCTCTGCCCTGTTAGGCTACCAGTTCTGTCATGCTTCATTGTCAGTTGACAATGAACTTCAGCCCAACACTACTCCCTAGGAGGTTCTCACAATGCTTTATCTACCTATATATTTATATCTCTCTATATATCAATATATATCGATGTATTTATATATCTGTAGATATCTAGATATATATATGTATATAGATATATCGATATATATGTATACAGAGAGTACAATAACAAGTATGTCCATCTGCAGGTTTCCTCCCCAAATACGCTCAAGAGGTAAGACTGGTCTGATTGAACCCAGGAGCCAAGAACTCAATTCACATCTCCTAACAGTGGTGTGACTCCAGTGATCTGATCCATCACCATTGCCTCTCTAGGGCAGCATTAGCAGGAAGTTAGAGCAGAAGCCAGGCTGATATTGAATTTCATCTGGGTTGTGAGCTTCCTAAGGGACATTCTCATTTTTAGGTCAAAAGCCTGCCCCAGTCTCTTCATCTTACAAAAGAAATAGTGGATCATGTGATACAATCATCAGTGGATAACCTTGCCATTATTTCTACAACCATAAAAATTCAGGTTAAAATTTTCTGAATATCTAAAATATATACCTTTTCTTTTATTCACTAACATTTGAAATGTCCTTAAATCAGAAATGAATAAAATCTCTGGGAGCAGACATCTTTTTCCTTAGAAAGACAAAGTGAGACTCTTTGGAATCCATAGAAAAAGTGCAAGAAATTAGTGTGGAAAAATTTAAATAGATTTTGCTTACTTCTCCTCTCAATTCTTCTAATTATTGGACAAGTAAAATTTGCTAATTGGGCACATTTTTGAGAATCCTTGAGAGAATAACAAATAAGTGGCAAGCATTTTTTAAGGTAGGACCTGAGAAGGAAGCTGGAAGGCATGAGCTAACTGAGGAATAAAACCATGGAGCCCAGTGGGAATGTTTCCTTTCATTTATGTATTTGTTAGTAAAGTTGACTTCTAAGGAAGCATATATTTAATTAATTAAGGCATGAAAGAATACTCTTTTAGCAGAATATTATCATGCTAATCAACTTCTCATTTGAATTATACCAAGTCTTTTATTCACCATTTGCTTTCCCCCTTTTAAACACAATTATTTAAAATTCAAGCAAAGATTTTTTTTTATGACTCATGAAAGCTTTTGCACGAATTTAACATATTCATTATTCTTATTACCATTGCTATGGTGGTCCAATGACTAATTTTAGAATCATAATGTAGCTTTAGAATGTTTTGTAACATATGTGCATGCCAGGAAAATTTAATTTGATATTTCTTTATGGAATAAGTATGTATAATTTCATTTTAAGGTTTTATATCTTTGGCATCTTTATCAAGTCTGTAAAATAAATGGAGGAGAATTTATATAAAATATTTTTGGGAAAGTTTTGAATATATTATAAATATCTACATAGGAAACACAGTTGAGATAAAGACTATGTGGCAGATTTTTGAGGCTACTTTAATCTCGTAAGATTATGAAGAATGACATAATAATATAAATACTGTATTTTTAAAGTAAAAGAGAGTTTGACAAACTTCCATTCATAAAAAAACTATCAAAGTGAAAAATCAAAATAGAGAAAAGATAATAAATAGTGAAACAACATCTACACAGTTAAGAGGGAAAGTTTTGGATGAAGAATCAAGTAATCACCAAAGATTTTATTTCCCTGTCGTGATAAAAGACAGATACTATCGGGCTTGGCAGCGTGGCCTAGTGGCTAAGGTCCTCGCCTTGATCCCATATGGCTGCTGGTTCTAATCCCAGCAGCTCCACTTCCTCTCTGTCTCTCCTCCTCTCAGTATATCTGACTTTGTAATAAAAATTAAAAAATAAATCTTAAAAAAAAAAAGACAGATACTATCATGTGAGCAAAGGTTTATAGGGAATGTTGCCTATTTACCATTTTCTTCCAAAGAAGTTACTGACAGCAGGTCTCTGGCTGATCCACAATAGGGCTGCAATGCAGTGTAACAGCATCACTAATGGAGTACAACACAAGCAGAGTTGGCCCTATGGTGACTGAGTTTGGAATACAAATACTGAACCAAGATTCTTGAAATAGAAGTGATACTGTATTGGAAAAGTGCAATGACTAACCAGATCACAGTCTGCTAAGATGGTGGTGCCTCTCCAATTGTGTATCAAGAGCGACTGTGAGGGTAGGAGGCAAATGTTCATAGGGGCAAGTGAACCATTTTTACCTTTGGAACATGGTACCAGTGAGGTAATGGAACATATTACTGAGAAGAAAATAAAAGGTATTTTGTATCTGCCATATGCTGAATGCTCGTGTCCCCACCTCCTAACTTGTCAAAACTTCACCCCCAATGTGATGGTAGCAAGAGATAGAGCATTTAGGAAGAGACCAGGTCCTGAGAATGGAGCCCCTGTGACTGTGCACATTAAAAATGGCATTCTGCTATTTTCTGGCCTCCGTTGCTTCTGTTGAGATGCTTATTTTAATTGCTTTCATGTATGTAATGGGTCTTTTTCTTACACTGCGAACAATTTATTTTTATTAGTTTATTGCTTTCAACAGTTCAGTTACAGTAAATCTAATGGTGTAGTCCAAATTCTTGTCTCGTGGGTGCACGAGAGCAATGACCGTCCCTTAACTGTTAGCTGCAGTGTTTTATGCATGGACAAAAGTATTTTCCACAGTCCAAATAAGAACCAAAACAGACATGATATTTATTTGTGTCCCTCTTCAAGCAAGAAGCTTTTTGTCTTTTTCCCTCACCTTTTACTAATCTATGGATTTTTAGTGTTTGGGCTCAGTGAGAATTCAGTTTCTACTACACAAACACTATGAACCTTTTCACCCAACACTATGGAGCCAATAAAAGCAAAGCTACGGGTTCCTCTTATTAGATAATAACGTCAAGGACAGATCCAGCTGGAGGTCTAAGTCTTATTTACTAAACGTTATTTTTAGTCTCAGAAGTATTTCTTTACATATTAAAAACTCAGATGAAGATCAATACTTAAAAGAATATTTGCCGATGCTTTATTCAGTACTTTTTTTTGGTGGGCATTTGGTGCGATGGTTGAGACTCCTGCACCTCCAGTTGGAGTGCCTTGTTCAAGTCCTGGCTTCCGTGCTTCTGCTGCAGTTTCCTGCTAACGCTCACTTTTGGGAGGCAGCAGAAGATGGTTCCAGTGCTGAAGAGTGCCACTCACATGGGAGACTCAGATAAAGGTGTGTGTTGCTGCCTGTAGCCTGGTGCAGTCCTGGCTGTTGTAGATTGAAGGAGGGAAGCAGTGGATGAGACATCTCTCCCTGCCTGTCTCTCTGCCTCTGTCTCTTTCCCCATCTTTCAAATAAATTAGAAATAAATAAAATCATTTTTGAATTCCAGATTCTTGTGTTTTCTCATCATTTAGGTTATAAATTAACTTTCATCTCTTGAGTGAGATCTTCCTAAAGTACTGTAGCCCATGCAACCAACTCCTCCATTCTGTAGGTTTCATTTCTGAGTTATTAAAGTTATTTCTATATTTATATTAATGTTTATATAGTACATATTTATGCATTAGTATATAATCTGTTATATTAATATATAACATTTAAGCTTTAAATTTATACATGATAGAAATACATTTAATTTATTAGCTTACTAACGTGACAATTTAGCATTATCCAATCTACCTGGAATGTTCATACTATGATGGAAAGAAAATATTCTGGAGAAATGATCCACTCTGTATTTACATGAACTCTTTTTTTAAAAAAATCTATAGTGTTATATTCAGATAAATTTTTATCTGATGGAGGGAACTTTCTTTCCAACTTCATTTGGCTCATTTGAAATTTACAGCTGGCTATTCAAAGAATGAGAAAGTGTTTGTAATTTTGCAAGCTCTTTTTTCTTTCAGTGTCCGCATATTTGCAGCTCTCTCCATCTGCTTCGTTGCATTCCCCTCTACTTTTGTCTGGCTAGCATTTCCCTGTTTCTAAGAATCCAGCTCAGAGGTTTGTCTGTTTAATAAATTTCTATACCTTTCCCCACTCAAATGCCTATTTTATGCATTTCCCAACTTCCTATATATGTTTTTTCCTAGTACAACACTTACACTTGATTGTATTATAACATCTATATCCTCTGCTATGGCATTCAGCAGAATACAACTTCCTGCAACTGTGAGATGGCCTTCCCAATCTCTGCTTCCCCCACACCTACTAATATTTCTTGTAAAAAGCAGACATTCAGTAAAGCTCTGTTGAATATATAACAGCCAATCTACCTTTTCAAGAATTCCACTGGGCGACTACAAAGTTAGCATCCTATATGGACACTGGTTGCTCTGTTTTGAATCCAGCTCCCGCTAATGGTCTGGGAACAGCAGTAGAGGATGGCCCTAGTTTTTGGGTCCCTAGCAAAACATGGGAGACTCAGATGAAGCTCTTAATTCATGGCTTCTTCCTGGCTCATTTCTGGCTGTTGTGGCCACTTGGGGAGTGAATGAGTGGATGGAACAAGTTTGTTTCTTCCTCTGTAGCTTTTTCAAATAAATAAATAAATAAATAAATAAATAAATAAATAAATAAATAAATAAATCACAGGTTACAAGAAATAGAGAACTCTCTAATGTCCCTGCACTAATAGAACATATAACTAAATACAGAAAGAGGATTTAAGTAAATAGGAGTTGGCTACGTGAACTGGCAATTAGTTTTCTCCTGTCATTTGAATGGGAACATTTCTAATAGAATCAGATGCCTGAAGTCAATTAAGCAGAGATAAGGCAGGAATATCAAGATTCTGTTTTCGTAGGTTCTGATGATAGAAGTTCGAATTGAGAGACTTGGTACAGTGGGAAGAGTGCCACACACTTCAGATAAACAAAGCTTGATAATGTGGGCTCTGGGGCATCAAGGCTGAGAAAGATGTTCCTCTCATAATTTGGAAAGGATATTTTCAGCAGAGAGGTCAAAAGTCTGACTAAATATGTTTTAAAATGTTGAATATGATGTGTTTATGGGCCATGGAAGTTTAAGGTAAAATAACTGAAATTCATGGGCATATCTGTGCTGAATTACATTTATTTGGAATGTATCAGGAGCTATGGTAGAGACTGAACATTCTGAAGTGTCTAGGGTTGAAAGAGCAGTGACCAAAAAGGGAGAGCTAAGGCTGCCTGTAAACACAGTTACTGCAGGCACAGCAGATTTGCTTAAGGTAGCTCAACTCTTGTTTTTCTGGCAATTGCCTGATCTGTAAGAATGGCTGAGGGGAGTCACAGTCTATCGACCAAGGACCTACAGTCTCAGAACCCTGATCTTCCTTTCCCTAAAGCATTGAATTTAGAAAATTTGGGTTCTGAACTTTTCCTACCTTTCTGAGATTTAAATCTTTCTAGAAGTGTGTGTGGTTGGCTAGAAACCCAAGAATGTGTTTCTTAGGGCACAGGACTGATCTCTTTGAGATCTAATCATTAAACAGGATTAGTGCTCCAATCTCCGAATTGCTGTAGGAAGGCAGGAACCTAATTCCCACAGGCGTGAATTAGAAAACACAGGCGAACTGATCTAAATCAAAAACATGTGCAACCTTGGGGTTAATTCAATCCTTTGATAAACTAATACTTTCTAGTACTTTTCCTCTTACTTGCTTAAGTGTTTAAAAAATCCCTCTTATTTCAAGAGTCCACACTGTATCTATTCTCTCTCCTGTTGTGATAGCATGGAGTAGTCTTCCTTCCTTGCATATGTTGTACAGTTCTGGCTTTGACAGTGAACAAGCAGAGTATCCAATCAACTTCAGAGTTTTGGGTCAAAAGTATATTCTATCCAAGGTCTGTATCAGGCCAGTACAATGTTCCAAGGACATTGAAGGCTGTGTTGGTGACCTGTTACGGGAGAAAGCCCTATTTTCAGTGAAAATAAACTCAGGAAAAAAAAGAGACCAAAG
This sequence comes from Ochotona princeps, assembly GCF_030435755.1. Lineage (NCBI taxonomy): Eukaryota > Metazoa > Chordata > Mammalia > Lagomorpha > Ochotonidae > Ochotona > Ochotona princeps. The sequence continues at coordinate 18,189,675 of NC_080854.1, read as the reverse complement.
CAGGGATTTGATTCAGACAGAAGTTAAAGATGCTGAATCTAGCAGTTGCTGAGGTTGTAGCCATCCTGTAAATTCTTGAACACATTTTCCTTGTTGGAAAAGAAACATTCTAGGTCTAAATCAAATCAACATACACGTCTCTGATGCTGTTAACCAAAGAATTCTAGTTCATTTATGAGATGTCTGAGGACATAAATGTCAATTGATGAACAGAGAGGTTGTGAAGAAGTCAAAGAAATTAAAGGAGACTCTGGAGATCATGTATCAAGGAAAATACAAAAGAATTTTCTAGGCAAGGCAGTCGATTGTAAATTCTGTGTAATGAGGTAACCTTTTGAGAACAGTTCTAGGAAGAATCATGTTAAATGGAGAGTGGGCTACATGAAAGGGGGATGGAGAAAGCTAGATGCAGTGAATTAAAAAGTGGCCCAGGGTACGGATGAGGAAATAACACGTGCACAGTATATTGTATCTTTGACTCTTTTTGTGCCAAATTTCTTACCCAGTTTGCCATCATAGGGAAGATCAGTATTTTCTTCTTGTTCATGCTTTGCAGAAAATACTGATAGGACCCAAGAGAGATAGGAGATGAACTTGGATCTGTATTACTACCAATCTGTACTGGTTTTAGCCACAACAGAAAAGTCAAATTTCTTTAATTCAGAATCACTAGAAAAATCTTGCTGGGAAATTCTCTATTTCAAAACCTCTTGTTCTACCATAAAAGTAGAAAACTGAGATGATTTGGTAGGGGTCTCTTGAGTGACATTAGTATATCACTAGTAGCACTTTTATATACTTGTGAACAATCTTTCCCTTGCCTTGAAATCACATTTTAGAATGCTTTTTTTTTCAGATAGTGAGGAAAAGAAAATTGACTTAGAGTGCCTAATGTAGCTTCTGAATCTCATAAACTTTAATGGACCTCTAAAGCCAGCACTATTTTTCTAAGTGTTCTAGCCCTGAAGTCACAAATGAAAGGTTAAATATAGCTGATGCATGAAACACAAAAGTTTGGGACAGGAATAATTTAATAACTAAAAAAAAAACTTTCATTGGGAATGCAGAACCAGTGACTCTTGGCTATATTCAAGGTTATTGCAGAAAACATAAAAACACCAAAATAATTCATTTCCACAAGCTCTGTTTACCAAAATCCACTTTCATGTTCCAGACAATACAATTAATTAGGGTTGTAGAAATTTCTTATTAGGGGCCAGAGTTGAGGTGGAGTAGCATGCATGCCATATTGGTATCGGTTCATGTGATGGCTGCTCCACTTCCTATCCAGTACCTTGCTAATGGCTTCAGAAAATTTGCAGAAGATGGCCCAAGTGTTTGGGCCTGTCCCACTCATGTGGGAGACTTGGGTGAAGCTCCTGGCTTCTGGACTTGGCTAGCTCAGCCCTAGCTATTGCAGCAAGCTGGGGTTTGAACCAGAGATTGGAAGCTCTCTGTTTCACTCTCTCTCTCTATAACTCTTCCAAATAAATAAGTTGGCAAGTAAGTAAGTTAATGAATATTAGGGGAAAAAGAAAGAAATTGCTGGTTAGACAGCAGCTCTCCCATTCTTCAATTATTTTTTTTACAGCATTTGATTACCATTCATCTTTCACAAATGTCATTAGAACTGTAATGCATTTGTATGAGTCATACCTTCATGAAGATACTTCAGAGAATCAGAGGATATTTTTATTCTTCATTTTTATTGCTAATTAATATGAATTGGTGTCCTTGAAACTTAATTGGTTCAAAGCAGGCATTTTTCCTCTTCATTACAGAAATGTGCTTTTGTCATTTGTAAAAAAGAGTGGATTTTATCCAAAAAATTAGACTAGTTGGAAAGGAAGAGAAAGCTTTAGAATCCAGTGGCACACAAACCTATGCCTGGGGTTGAACTATGGGAGAAAATCAATTACTACATCCTCTGAGTTTTAAATCAAAGACAAGTTATTCCAGTGTGGAAAAGTTGATTGTTAAGACACTTTTTAAGATGACCCATCATACTTTGGTGCAATGTTCCTGAGACTGGCAAACTTAAAAGCAGAGATGATTTCAGAATCATTTTAGTACAAGGATTCTCAAAATGAATTCCAAAAAGTGAAGGAGTTGTGTGAGTAATATACAGCAAAAGGCACAGTTTTTCTAAGATAGATTTTAACTTATTTTCATTTATTAATAATCTCTAGTATATTATGAACATAAGTAGGATTTTATGCAGCTTCCTAAATTTCAGTGATCATATTTGCATTTATGTTTGTGAAAGCAATTCTACCAGAAGAGTCTCAAATGATGTCATGGTGCACATCCTGCATGAATATGCAAAACAAATCAAATTGTGGGAGCACTGAATCTTCATGAGGCGTGTGGAACAGACAGACCAAACTCAGAGCGTGTCCCACTTTATTTGAAGCTGTATTTCAAGCACAACCATTGCTTTGCATCCCCTCAGCTTCAGACATAGTGATTTGCAACAAGTAATTAACAGGTATAAAGATGGGAAATATCTGACAAAGTATTTCTGTTCTGAATCCAGAAAAACTTTAACTAGATACAATTTCACGTACATTTCAAGAGATTAACATGTTTCTTACCAAGTATTAGAGAAAGCTTTAAAATTTATCAAGTGAGAATTTACATTGCTGTTACAGAATTGTTTACTAGTTGGGTTTATATGTAAATGTATACACAAAACATCTTTTAATTATGAATGTCAAAAACTTTTACATCAGCATATGCATCTTTTAATATAATTTCCCAGAAATACTGTGAAGTACCTGTGTATTGTTGAAGTTAAAATGTAAGAGATGAAATGCAGAACTAAGTCTGACGCTACATCTTTCTGTTTCTAAATCTAATAGAGACAGGTAAGATTCCCAAAATAAAACCTACCATATTAATGTAAAGTTAACAGTTTTACTTTGATTAATTTTGATGCTAAGTTCATTTTACTTTTGTAGTTGTAGTTTTGTAGTTTCACTCTTTGTATACATATATATAGAGAGATCAAACTCCCATCTGCTGGTTCACTCCCCAAGTGCAAGAAGCCACCAGGGTTGTACTTGGGCCTCACGAAGGCCAAAGCCAGGAGCTAGGAATGCAATCCAACTCTCTCTCTAGAATGATAAGAATACAATTATTTGATCATACACATGCTATTCCTAGCATCACATTGGTAGGAAATTGAAGTTAAGAAGCAAAGACAAGTGTTAAATCCAGGCATTTCCATGTTGGATACAGACATTGTAACGACTAGTTAATTGCACACTCTTTAATTTTGTAGTTTTATTGCAGCTAACATGAGTAATCTGTAAGAACTTTTACACCTAAGCCTATTTCATTGATATTCAAATACATTTAGTGTGATCACCAAGGGGATAGAAGCAATATTTTAAGACATCTGTAGCTGAGAAAGGATTTTCTATCAAAAGACCTATTTGGTCATTCATGGATAAGATTTCTCACAAGCAGAATCAGAGATCTTGATTCTTCTATTAATGACTTATTGAGGATATTGTTTCAGGAGCAAAGGAGTGAGGGGAGGATAGAGTAAGGATATTGCTAAGCAAGGACATGAAAATTACCTGGAACCAGTGTTGTTCCCCTGGAAGCTATGGAGAATGGATTCCACCATAGTTTGTCCAGCATCACTGTGGGTGACAGGCATCTCCCTGCAGTGATTACAGGAATTCTCATTAGATAGAAAGGAATAATTGTGAGTCAGCTTCAACTACAAGGGCAGTGAGCCAGAGACAGGTGTTCCAACCCAGTAAAGTAATCCCATGGCTATATGCCATTAAAGCTCGTTTTATCATACTGCCATGTGGAATTTCAAATCTTAGCTCAGATACTGTAGCCCTCAGAGTGTTGCTAGCTAGGGTGCTGTGATCAGAGACTGAGCTGACTGAGAGCCTGGATGCAATTTTGCCTCTTGACATGCAGGAAGGGCTCAATATAGTCGACTCATTGCTTAACCATTGATTGTTCTCTTTGAAATATAATGCTCTTGCTAGCATATTAGACATTCAGGGATGGCAGTCATGACTAGCCTTGTGACAGGGAACCCATGCTCTTTGGGTTGTCACATGGTCTATGTCCCTAGTAGGTTTGTTCCTTTGTTGTAAAGCCACCACAAAAGCTCTGAGTTGACAGGACCAGATGCTGGCTGCCACCTACTGGGCAAGTTACCTTGTCAACATGGTTCCCCTTTCATGCTGGAAGTTCTCTGAAAACTGTCTTTTGATGAGGGAAAGATTGATGTACATTTTATTCACTCATACTCTACACACAAATCTCATCCAGGACCTTCTCTGTGCCAACTAAGGGCAAAGAGCAATTCATTTCTGCTTGTACCAAGACATCTCATGTGTGAGCCCAGCTCAGGTTTTTCCCTGCTCTACACTATATAAATACAATATACTTTTGACCTTCACTTCCAGAAAATAATGCCTTTTCAGATTAACAGACACAGACTACATACTAGAATGTGTGCTAATATGGTGGATTTCTGTCATCTGTCTCGGCAAGCAAGGACTACATTGAACAGAGAAATGGCAAGGATCATCACTCCCTGCATTTTCATCTTTCCCTCTACAAAGGCAATGGCTTTCTAGTTAGGGCATCAGTGTGGGCATTCTACTCACAGTTGCTTGTTTGTTTGTTTTTTTTGTATTTTGACTATATGTTGAGAAACTAAAAACAACCAGATGGATGTATTGAGGTAGTGGAACTATTGTTGGATGGATCTGGACACTGGATCTTTTTATTTCCACAGCACCATATGTTCTTTACCATGATGGGAGTCATTGGTAGCTCATTGGGTCTCATGGTATCAGGGTCAAAGGAAATGCTGGATTTGACAGATCTATGAGATTTATTCTCCTCTGAAATGTGAAGTTTTCAAAGATTAATAGCCTTAGGTTTCTTTAAATTTATTCCTCCCCTCATTATATCGGATTTTTATCTTTCCTATGCATCTTGGAGCTAGTAGGGAAGGTGGCAGCAGATACTAGAGAGAGTAAACATTGTCTCATTAGGCATGTCCCCTAGTTAAGGTCTATGAAACGTCTCCAAGTAAAATGAGAGCAGATGTCATTTTTTTTAAAGAAAAAAAGATTAGTTTATTTAAGGAGCCAGCATTGTGATGCAGAGGATTAAGTTGCTACTTGTGATGCTGGCATTCAATACCAGGAAGTCATTCAAGTCCTGATTGCTCCACTTAGAATCCAGCTCCCTGCTAATGCACCTGGGAAGGTAGAGTAAGATGGTTTAAGTACTTTGGTCACTGTCATTCACATGGGACCCCTAGATGGGGTTACTGGTTCTTGTCTTCAGCCCTAGTTTTGCTAGGGAAGTGAACCAGTAAGTGGGAAATCTTTTTCTATGTTTCCATCTCTCTATATCACATTTCCTTCATTCTTTCTACCCATAGGAGCTTGTTTTTTGTTATTTAGACTTTTTAGGAGAAAGGAGAGATAAAGATTTCTAATGAGAAAAGGGAGCAATACCAAGATCAATTCTGATTCCACTCTATTGTAACACTATCATTTTCCCAAATGGCATAGGGACTCATTTATGTCCCATATTTTGCTTCATCTCATATATACATAAGATCAAGGAAATGCAACAACAAACATTCAGTAAATTACCTCTATAGATTACACTCACATCCTTAACAACAAACTATGAAAGTGTAGAATAGCCTATGTCCCTCACAGGCTAATTCAATTGCTGTGCAAGGGATTTAGAATTCAAATTATGACTTATGCAAATATGAACATGAAATCAAATCATGCATGATCACATTTCACATACCATGTATTTTTTTATGTCAAAAGAGACTACTGCCAATTTTAACATCTGGAGTATTCAGGCAGGCTCTAGCTTACTTGAAATTCTCCACCAGTGGTACCAAACACTACACATTCCCGTAAATTACCAGGGTTTTACTCTCCATGCAAAGTCAAGAGTAACTGCCTGAGTTATTTTCTTGGCGCACGTTTGGAAAGAAGAGCAGCTGCACAGGAGTCCTGGGTGACCCCACCATCTTTTCCTTCAGGGATGCTTCTTCCATTCACCACTTTGTTCCTATTTTGAAATAATGACCTTATTTTCCTTGACTTTTCTAATTATCTATACTTTCCTGGCTCTTCCATACAGATCACTTCATGTCGTTTTATTTTTTTTCTTTCCTATGCTTAGCATTAGCGGAACTAAACTGCACACAAAGATGTGGAAAGAGTTACTCCAGCAAGTACCAGGGGTGGATCCTGGTTAGACTTTTGTGGGGCAGCCATGTAAATTATTCCATATAATAATATCTTGGGTATTGTATCCAAAACTTTCTTTTTAACAGCTGTTCTTCTCATTGCAATATCACAATATTTTTTGAAAGGATTTATTTTTTTGCCTGTTTTCCTTCAATTGGTTATATTTAAGTCTGCAGAGAAGAATAAATCCTCCTCAGTTTCACTACTATCACGCATGTTTTGAATGATTAACTATTTTTAACTGCTTACATTGTACATTAAGAGAAAATTAGGCTTGGGTTAATTTAAAGAAAAGCTATACTTTCTAAAAACCATTCATTCATTCATTCATTTCAAAGGCAGGGTGAGAGGTAAGAGTGAAAGAGGATTAGCGAAAGAGAGAGATGGAGGGAGAAAGAGATCTTCTATTTGTAGTTTCACACTCCATTGGCCACAACAGCAGGATGGGTCAGGCTAACGCCAAGAACCAGGGCCTCCTGCCAGGTTGCCCTCATGGGTGTCAAAGGCCCAAATACTTGGACCATCTTCTGCTCTTTCTATACCCAGTGAAGCTATAACTTTCACGAAATCATTTCTATCAAATACAAATTCCATTTGACTCATGGCCAATGCTCTGAGTCAAGGGTGCATAACTGGTCATGTACAAATGTAGAGTGTTGTGGTATTCTATTTTTGAAAGTATTGTGAAGGTTTATTTTTTAAACTGGAGCAGATAATAAGTCTATCAGAGGCATTCAATTAAGTTTCTCTCAAGTTGCATAAAAAGCAAACTACACTTGGCAATTAAAATGCATATGTTACATACTGAAGACACAAAAGCAAACATTCTTTAGCCTCATTATAAAAAATCATCTATTCTACTGGCTACAGATTCATCCAGAAAGAGCTATTCTTCACTTAACTGTATTCTGTTATTACTTAATGTATTTTCTATTTTATAATACATGTTTAAAAATGCTTGGGAAATTCACAAGTAAGCCAAAGGAGAATCAATATGTTTCCTAAAATGTGTCCTCTTATAGACAATCAGGGGGCCAAACATGTGTTGGGTTGCCCTTTGAATTAATGAAATTCAATGCTTAAAGCTATTCTGAAACTAGCAAACACAGATTCAAAACTTTTTGTTTCATATTCTATGGTCAAAATTATATGCTCTCCTTTTTAAACACTGAAAGCCAGTATAAATAAAATCTATTAATTTAAATACTTATTCAAATCAACAAAAGTTGTAGTTCGCAGAAGTCTAGCAAGGACTAATTGGAAACCTCATAATTTCATGTTGAACTCTTACCAAAAAGCTACAACCATGTTAGCAAGTAGAAATGTTGATATATAGTATAGAAATTACTATGGAATTTGTGTATGTATTGCAAAATTACTGAATTATACTTTTTAGTAACTGATATCTCACCTCAAGCTGAAAATAAAATATTATACATTCATTAGTTCTAAATACCAGTGGAGATCTCTAAAGAGTGGCACTATGTTTTTTGTTTTTTTTTAAATACATTCTACTAGTCTGTGGCAAAGTAGGTAAAACCTTTTCCTGCAGGAGCTTTAAGAACATCAGTTCAAGCCCTGACTGCTCCACTTCTGATCCAGCTTTTGGCTAATGTGCCTGAAAGAGCAGTGAAAGATGGCCCGGTGCTTGAGTCCCTGTAACCATGTGGGAGACTGAGAGTAAGCTTCAGTTGGTCTGGTCTGGTCGAGCTCTGGTCATTGCAGCTATCCAGCAGATATAGGTCTTGGTCTATGTCTCTCTTCTTTCTCTCTTAAAAAAAGGAAAAATGCTTTTTATAGCTGTGACTCACTTCAACTGTTTTGAATGAAAGTAGCAGTGAGTTCTAGTTAGTTTGTTGAACCTCTAAGAAAAGTCTGTTGTTGCCACTCTTAAAGAATCCAAGGGACTGTTGGTTTTGGATGCTTGGGCAGAATGGTGATGTCCTTCCAAAACAAGACTGACCTCCATTGTGTCTGCCATAGATAAACAGAAGGCACATTATTGCAAAACTTAAACTACCGAGTAACTAATTAATCTATTTATTTACAGTCATAGCCCATTTCTTTCTGGACACAGATGGAGAAAGAAGTAAGAGATTCCCAGAGATCTCCCCGAGACCAGCCTAAGTAGAACCAACTGTCTTCAGCAATATTTAAGTTGTCACTTGGAAAGCATAATCACCTCGCAAACATGATACTTGCTCAATATAAAAAAGGTATCCTCATGCTGTGTTGTAATTAACACTGTAACATCAATCTATTTATATTATCATAAGGTTCTATTCAAGGCAGTGCAGGACTAGTAAGGAAAAAAATACAAAATTAGATAAAAGGAACAGAGTGGAGAGCCCGGGAACAGATCCACACAAAGAGAGTCAACTGAGGTTTGATAAGGAGCAAAGGCAATTCCATGTAGTGATGATCTTTTCAACAAATGATCCTGAATTGTTACACAACTATATGCAAAAAATATATATCTAGAAACATATTGTTGCCAAAATTCCCTCAAAGCTATAAAACCCCTCTGAGTTCAGAGAAAATCTCCATGTTCTCAAATTTAGTGCTGACTTTAGATTTAGCACCAAAACTAGAGTCCACCAAAGAAAAATTTGATGAGTAGAAAATTTTCAAGATTTCTGCTCTGTGAAATATTGTTTTTTGAGAATAAAAAACACAGGCCAGGAGAAAATATCTGCAAAAGGCAATGAACATATCTTCACCTGGCAGGGGAGACACCGTGGGCATGACGGCGGTTCTCCCAGGGCGAAGCTTACCTGTTGCACTCTGGATGTGCTTCCCCAGATGTGGAAAACTCAACTGAATAATTTGTGTTAGTGGTGGACTTAAAAGAAGGCAATGGATAAGGGATAGCTATCTACAATATACACAGAATTCTTAAAAATTAATAAAGAAACAATCTGATTATAAAATGGATAAAATATCTGAACAGCACATCAGAGACGATAATACAGAAGGCAAATGAGAATATGGAAAGATGTCGACCTTTAATTGTCATAAGACTATCTCAAACTAAATTGGCTCAAATCCAAAACACAGAGAATATCAAATACTGATAAAAATGTAAAGTACAGTGATGTTAACTCATTGCTAGTGGCAAATCAACTTGCTATAATGAGTTTGGAAGACAATTTGGAAGATTCCTACAAGACTAAACACAAACTTCCATTTGGTCCAACAATCAGGCTCCTTGCCATTTACCCAAATGACTTGAAAACTTGCATCATTACAAAACCCATCACACACAAATGTTCATAGCAGTTCTATTTATAATTATAAACAGAATAATCAAGATGAATTTAAGTAAGTTAGTGAGTTAGCAAACTATACTACATCCAGACAAAGGAGTATTATTCAGAGATAAAAAGGAAATTAGCTATCAAGTTATGAAAAGACATGGCACAGAGTAGAGAACTCAGGAACAGAGCCACACTAACAGAGTTAACCGAGGTTTGATAAGGACCAAAGGCAATTTTTGGATATGGCTAACTGAAAGAAACCAATCCGAAAAAAAAAACCAAACAACAAAAAAACTAAAGACAAGGGGATTCTAAATATATTATCTCACATAAAAGGCATAATTGTAAAGACAGGAAAAGGCTCTATGATTACCAGGAGTGCAGGGTAAGGAAAGAAGGATAAACAGGCTAAGCACAGGGCATTTTTAAGAGGTTTTTAAAAAATTATAACTCTACTAGCTTAAAGGAAGAGACCAATGAACATGAGCAGATCCACTTCAAAGTTTTCCACAAAAGTTTGGAATTGGTCGGGGTTCAATAACCTCACCTCCATCCTCACATAAAGCTAATGTAGGCAAAATGTTACTCTCAAAACTATTACTCTGCCAGTAGTCCTCTCTAGGCTCGCTGATGCTCCGAGTTTGTTCTCTGTGGCTCTGGATGCCTCAGCCTGGACAGCTGTGGAGAACTGGCCATTCTCACGGGCTCCAGAAAATCACTCTGGTCACACAGTTTTGGGAACACATTTTGAGAAATGCAGCCTCCAATTCCTGAATGATGCTGGATGGACATTTGTGTGCACCCACTCTGCACAGCCATCTTCATTAGACAACACGCTCTCACCTCACACTCGGGGCCAATTAATCTGATTTCTCTGATAATGAGTGTTCTGATCGTTTACTCTTCAAAGTGCTAAGAGGTTTCTCAGAAACCACTTTGGCTTTTGGAGAAGTGAAATGGCTGCATCCCACACTGATTTTGTTTTTCTAGTGTGGGCAGAGGAAAAAAATTAACCTTTTGCTTTCTGACTGGAGGCAATCATTTACTTCAATAAAGGAAAGAGATTAATATATGCATTGGATCATTTTGGTTGCTGAAAAACTAAACAGATTTTATAATTCAGCTCTCAGATAGTCATGTTATTTTCAAGTCCCAAATTCAAGTTTGTCTGGGGAACTCTTCTGAGAGAGAAAGAGTAAGGAGAGTGCATAAGGATATCCAAGCAATTTGATTTTGAGAATATTTACCATGATTTCTGATGTAAACTTGGGAGAATCATGGATTATTTGGTTATATAATTAAAGACCTAAATCCTCTAACCAGGAAAGTGTACATAGATGTACCCACACACAAGTTTTTAGAAACATTTATCTACAACATGACATTCCCCTACCACCACAATACCATCCAAAGTAAAACAAAATCAATCAAAATCCCAAGCTATAACTTGAGACAATAGATGAAAATGTTTGGAAGGGAGTTGTCATGGAGTTGTGCAAGTCTGGCTTGGGGCCAGTTGCCCTCGCTGCTTCCTGGCCCTCCACATGAGTCTTCCTCTACATGTATTCCTCTTCTGCCGTCCAGCACCCTCCAACAGAGGTCAAACCAATGGTGCTGCCCAACACTGCGCCTGAACCTCAAAAACTGTGAGCCACACAGACTTTCCTCTTCACAAAATCTGTTGTCTGATATTTTATAGTGTATACATATCAAGATACAAGTTAAAATCAGACACAAACTCATCTGCCTGTCCCCCTCTCTGCCCGCAAACCAAAGAATACTATCAGAATATAGATATTCAATTTTAGTGTTTTCTTTCAGAAAATAAACATGTTGGTTAGGATGATGGCATTGACCTCAACTGACTTTCACAACCCTGGCCTAATTCTTCTTTTGCCCCTTACATTAAATAAAGACTGGTTTCCAAATGGTAGAAAATGAAATGCAAGAAAGAGTGCCTGGTGCTCTGAGGCAAGAGAACATTTCCATGTTTTTCATCATCAAGGCAAATGAAAAAAAAATCAAATCTGATGATTCTTTTATTGTTTATTTGGTGAGTTGGTTCCCTTGGCAACTGCCATGGGACATGATAGAGATGACAAGCAACATCGACACCACAAGACCAGTGGTACCCAAGACAGTGTGGAGTGCTACAGGTAGCCTGGAAGGAAAACAGAGCTGCTACTGAGATGTCAACAGAGTTCAAGTGAAACCAAGCATGCTGGATTCTCTATCTCATTAGCATTCAAGTCAATTAGGTTCAATCAAGTTTAATGATTATATGTTACTGTTTGTCTCCTAAGTGATTTCTTGTGGTGAAAAGAACAGAACCTTCTCAATTAGAAAACAACTAACAGATATTTTATTAAACACTTAATGAGACTTGTACTGTGGTAGGCCACACACTTTAAAAATAAAAGACAGCTTGGGGTTTTGAGCAATTTGGATTGGATGAGTTGGATGGAAGTGGTATACAACGAGAATGCAAGACACTTTAAGTTGTTATTTAGTAAGATATGAATTTCCCACATGTACAAATACAGTCATTTAAAATCCATACGGTTTGTAGATGTTTGACCTAATCAGCCAAGATACCCTTGTCCCATGTCAGAGTCTGCTTGGAGATCAGCTTCTGCTTTGGCTTCCAGCTGCCACACCCTGGGGGGCAGCACACACCCTGGGGGGCAGCAGTGAGGGCTCAAGAGATGGGCCTCCTGCTGCCCATGGGAGACACAGGTTGTGTTTCTGGCTCCTGGTGCCAGACAACTGCAGATCTAAATGTTGGGGGCATTTGGGAGGAAACCAAGAGATGGGAACTCCTTCTCTGTCTCTCCTTCTAGCTGTAAATCTACCCTTCAATAAAAATAAACAAGTATTAAAAAAAATAAATCACCCTGCTTTTCCATTTTGTCTTTCATAATATGGGCTTCCTAGGCACATTAGCAAAGAGCCAAATTGGAAGTGGAGTAACTGAGACTTAAACCAGAGACTATATGGGACTTGTTAACACCATAGAGGGTGGCTCTAGCTGCTACACCATTGTGGCGCCCCTTTGGAATTTTGTTTAAAACTAAACTCTTAAGTGCCCTTTCTTTTCAGTCAGTTTAATAAAGCTAGGAATTATAATTTTAAAGTGAACTCATATTTGCAATTCAAATTTTATCTCATGTTTTATGATTTTTCCTGAACTTTCTGAATGTCAGATTTGTGAAGAACTATTCCTACAGGAATATATTTACTTGTCATCTTTTCAGTTCAACAGTTTCAGAATTAAAATATCATTACAATGACGACCTACTAGGTAAGGCTTAACATTTTCTTTGCAATTTTCTTTCTAACATCAGTCTCACTACATTTTTTTTAGGTAAGTCATTTTTCCAAAGGAATTTGAGTTAATTATTTTTCACTTATGGCTATTTTATCAAAGTAACATACAATTATATTCATTTGTTCTCCCCATATTCAATTTTGGGGTTTACTTTTGTATCTTTATAAATTGAGCTTTATTTTTCCAATATGTAGTCAACTTGCACAACTCAATTGGTAGGTGATGCTTACACTTCTCCCTCCCACACTTTCCCATTTCTACCCAATAGATACTCAGTTTAGTTTCTGTTTTATTTTTGCATTTGACTGTTGTTTCTGAAAAAAAAGTAAAATTTTGATAACTATTTCAATTTGTCCTTCTTTCTCAAGCAAAAGTTTGCATAGTATATATCATCATTTGCATTTTTTCTCACTTAACAATACAATCTGGAAATCACTCCATGATACTTTGTGGATACGTTCTTCATTCTGATTGTGATTTCAAAGAAATCACAATATATTCTATTCTTTTCCCAAGATAAGCATTTTTGTTACTGCTTATTTTGCTGTTACTAAAATCTAACATTGAATAAGTTCCATTTGCCTTTATATGTAAAGCTAATTCTTCAAGATAAATTCCCACAAGTGAGAGTGCTTAGTCAAAGGGTGATTACATATGTGGTTTTGTTAGTTACTGCCATAATCCTATCTGTGGATAATGTCATCAGGCATCCCAGCTAACTTAATAGAGTGCCAGTTTTACCAGGAAAAGCAGCTGAAAAATAAAAATGAAAAAAGCAGTTGAAAACCAGGAAAAACTGTTGCCCATCAATCTGGGAGAAATTTCTGATAAAATGTGTACACTTCTGGCAGCTATAAACTGTATGTAGGTCACACAGAACACAAAGGTACAGAGAAATGTGAAGCAAAGGATTCATAGGGAACCATACTATCGCTGGGTGGGATTTTTACCCTGAGAGCTGGACTTTCACTCTTTTTTTCTGCTTCTTCCCACTCCAATTCCGTTTGATCTTTTTATCAAAATTAGGACTATTGTGTTGACATGTTGACTCTCTCTTCTAACCATCTCTTAGCTTGCCTGCTGCAGGATTGTTTTCTTAGGTCTTCCAAACAATCTCTTAAACAGAACCAGTTCTAGATTCTCTACTGTAACACACGCTATGACTCCTCTATTCCTCTGGATATAGCCAAAGGGACTGTATTCTTTTTTTTTAAGTGGGTGTCAAGCATTAAAAGTTCAAGAGTGTTGCACTCTTTAGTCCAAGATCATAGAAAAAAAAAACTCTTCTAGGCAATTGTTGGGGAAACAACTTTTAAATTCTCTTTTACCACAGTCAGTGGTATTCCCATTGGAGGAGGACCCTGTTAGTTGACAGATGAGAAAAACAAACCCTCCATAACTTGTTGAGCAGGGTTACATTGTGATGGGGTTTCTGCTTTGAAACTCCTGTTTGCATCACTCCTGGGCTTCCTACAACATGTAAGCCTTCAGATAGAAGTATTCACTGAGAAGCAAATTGAAACTCCTCTATCTCCATTTTGAATAAACAAGCACATCAATTTTCATAGTCAGAAGCAAAGTGCATTTTTCCTGAGATGAAAACAACAATGAAAATGGGTCATTCTCTTTGGCATGGATTCCTAAAATACATGCAATATTGATTCCTTCCCTTGTAGTTACTGACACGCTAACACAATGCACTCTCCCTGTCTTTGACAATACAAGGCAACTTTGCAGACCTGATAATTATAAGAAAACCACTGTTTATCATCTGAGGACTCCTATAATCCGGCAATTTTGTGACTTTAAAATTCAAATATCTTACATTTTAATTGCCAATTTTTTAATATTTGAATTCCTGCAAGTTATATTTCTTGCAAAAACAATGTTTTGATTGTCTAATTCCCATTTTCACTCTGTGTACTTCTCTGTTGCTGCGAATGCCTCAAGATTTTTCATTTTCCAACATCTGCATCCATAGTCAGAGTTCATGGTGGAGCAAAGGTCACTGGAAAGGTAGAGGTGCTCCCAGTTTTTGAAAGAACTTTAGCAACCATAAAATTGATACCTTTTTTTTTCATTCAATTCACTTCCTTGTATCAGCTGTTTGCCATAACACTGTAGGGAGTAAGTGCTGAGTTCCCAGCAATGATTTTTCGCTTAGATCTTTAGCTAGAGTCAGGAGAAAAGTTCATTTACTTCCTAAGCTTTCTTATTTTTCCTACCGGTTGATTTTCCCAATACAGCACCAAGTCTTTATTCTGGGATTCTGAAATGAAACGGAAACTATGGCAACTAACTAATTGATCAAAAGACTGTGTCAATGGAAAACATGACCTGGGTCACAATTTGCCCAGTGAATTTATTGAAGTCACAGTCCCATAGTAATGCCACAGACTTTAAGCAGTCACTGAAAGCCAGTGGTCTCCTGAGCAGTGTAACTTATCTTCCTGCTCAGTGTGACTGCTTCCTCTCAAAGGAACGGTTCATGAATGGAAAGCAGGGGAATGGCTCATGCATGGAAAACAGGCTGCCTTTCATCTCTTCTTCTCCCTCTCCTCCTCCTCCTCCTCCTTCTTCTTTCTCTAAAAACAATTGTCTAGACTGTTAGTTTCCACTATACCTGGGCATACTCTTCCTGCTTGTAAGAATTCTTTCAATAGGAGTGGAGAATGAGCATAGCAATTTTATATTTTCTTTTCTATGTCACGCCACTGAGTTTCTGCAGAATTCAGTCAGTACTTTCTTTTATAGTATCAGTCTTGGTAACAGGAAAGAGGAAAGGAAGAAAATTAGGCCAATCCTTTGGGAATACTTAGCTTGAAGAGATACTGAAGTGATGAAAGTAAATTGACTTGGGATATGATTTGAGAAGTCATTTTGAAGTAAGCATGTTGCTTGTACAGCTTCAAGTCAATGAAATAAAAGAGAGATTGCTCCTAATTCATTGGTTCTGAACTAGCAGTAGGGAAAAAAACAGAAACAAACACTAAGAACTTAATAATCACTAAAAAAAAAAAAACTAATTGTTTTTACCATGTACTTGCTTCACCCCTCATGGGTTCTCTAGCTTAAGAAATGGCCTGATTATTTTCCTAGGATACTTAGAGCAGAACACGCACATCATTTACTTCCTTCCTTCACCCTCAGTAAGCAATCTCAATTAATTTACTTTCTTACGGTGTTTCAAATCCATTTTCTTCGTCATCTTTACCATATCCTTGATAGAAGCCATGATCATGTCTTACCTGGATATTGCAGTAGTCTTAAGTTTATCTTTTTACTCTTTCTTGTCCAGCTTTCCTCCACAATTCAACCAAAAATGATGTCTCTAAAGTGTATCCTGTTCACATTTCTTTTTCTTTAAAATATTTTCCTGAGGGGCAAGCATTGTGGCATAATGGATAAAGCCACTACCAACAATATTATCATTTCATATGGACACCAGTTTGTTTCCTAGCTGCTCTACTTCTGATCCAGTTCCCTGCTAATGGCCTGGGAAGAGCTGTGGAGGGTGGCCCAAGCACATGCTCCTCTGCTGCCCAGGTGGGAGATACAGTTCCTGGTTTCAACCTGGGCCAGTGCTGAGCATTGCAGGGAATTCATTTAGGGAATGAACCAGGGTTATAGTATATCTCTCCATTTGTAATTCTTTCAAATCAGTAAATTTTAAATCAACTTTCACAAGTCAAAATTTTTTCATCCTTCTCCTGTCCCTTTATAGACGCATTAGAAATAGCAGTGAAAGTTAAATTTTTTTAATGTAGAGTAATGACAAACAACTCTTCTTTGTGCAATATTAAGTGATTAGCTCCCTTTCATGATTTTCCTTGTCCTGTATAAACCTGGAAATCTTCTCATTCTCATACTCTATGACTGATACAGAAGGAAACTGTCAATGATTTGTTCCAAAAAACTTACAAATTAGACAATCTGGTAAGCTAACTTCAATGTGAACAATAGTTACTTGAAAAGAAAAACAATTTTTCAATTTAGGGGTATTTAAACTGTTTATAAGCACCTTCCTGAAGTTGTTTATGTCTTGGTTTTTCTGGCTCTGAGAATGCAGCCAGATGCCACAAGAAGAGTGAGAAACCATGACTTTCAGTGTCCAAATAACGGGGATTGAAAAAGAAAGCAAATCAGAGGAAAAACAAAACCCAAACAAGACATTGCCACCATTCTCTCTTGTGTCCCACAGTCGAAACACTCAATACCTGTGAATGTTTTTCCTTTATTGGGACAAAGTTCTCCTCTGATAATTTTTTCCCAAAAGCCAGAGTGGTGGAAAATCATTTTTAGCCACAATAGCAAGTACACCAAACGTAAAAGGACATTCTAACCTTGGTCCTTGCCCTTCAGACCTTCCTCAATGGCAGTCCCAGCTCTAAGTTTCATACTGGCCAATGCTTATTAGCATGATTATATAAATAAGCATATTTCACCACAGATAAAATGTATAAAAGTCTATTGCATAAGGCCTCTAAAGATGACCTTTTTTCTTAGACTGAAATTTAGATTTGTCCATCATAGATAAAGTGCATTTTTGAGAACCAGAGAAGCCCTCCCAGGAAAGTTAAGGTCATTGTTCAGACATGAAGTTTACACCCATACTCTTTCACTTTTCTGAATCCTTCCTCATCCTTGGGTCAACAATTCTTTTTCATCATAGTGTCTGTCAAGCAACCAAGTATAACTGAATCTTTCAAATATATTCTGTTGTAATTTTGCAGACTTGTTCTATGAGGCATTTGCCACACCTCCACACACATGACTTTGATCATTTCATGTCTATTCCACTAGGCTATCTGTCCTTTGGAAACTGTAAAACTGTTTCTTTTTGACCAACCACAGCATGTCCAGGCTCTGATATGGGCAAGGTTCATCACTGATGATCAGTAAGTGGATATGCCACTTTTCTTCTACCTGTACTGCACAGAGTATAATTGCAGTCACTTGAAGAGTACTTTAGCAACTCAAGACAGGAAAAGAGAACTTCATCTTGTTAAAAACTACAAAAAAATTCTCAGCAGTCTCCCAGAACAGGGAGACTGTGAAAAGCAAGCTTGCCTTTTATAATGGGAAAAAGAAATGGGAACTACACACAAGCCATATTTAACCAAGACACCTTGTGCAAACTCAGGGAAACAATAGGGCTTTTATGGTTTATCCTACAAATTGAGGTTTTAAAATATTTGTGCATTGGTGTTAGTATTTTCTTCCCTATAGGTAAGATGATGGAAGTGAGTAGCACAGGGAAAAGTGACACCAAAGGAAATCAGTTTCCTGGTATAAAAGTGTCCAAAGGTAGGGTGCGGAGAAAGCATTTGGACATCCTGTCTCAGCCAAGTGGTGAAATAGTTCTGGGCAGGCTCCAGTCACAAATGAGTCATTAACCAAAGGGGATGTTTTCAATGCAAACATTAAACCCTATTCCCAGTGTAATTGAGACCATTTGGAACCATTAAGTTCTTCTTTAGCACTAAACTAGGAAAGGCTAAGAGATTTTATTAGAGATTTTATGAGATGGACTAAGTCTGGTACACTGGCAATGGCTGGCCAAAGCACTGGACTGTGACAAATTCTAGTGTCAAGGCTGGGCTTGTGGAGGAAATGAGCCGTGCCCAGCTATTGATGGCTGATGGACACAGCGTAAGGAATTACAATATTCATTTCATGGTGTTACTACTACCAGTAAAACTGAAAAAAGAACAACATTCTAGAAATAGAGATATTGGTCAGACTCTAGGTGGGAGTAGTCTGGTGGCCAACTCTAGGTAATGGTGACCAATCAGGAAGCCCCGTGGTAACATTGACATCAGACCTGAAATGGTGCCATTTCCCCATCCCATAAGGCTTGCAGGACCTTCAAAATGCTCCCTCTGCTCATTTTTCTTGGAGTTACCTTTCATCTGCAGGATCCTACTTCTCCACTTTTAGCAATCAGTTCATTCTAAGTCCCTTACAAACTTTCAGTGCAACTGTACACAGAGAATTACTGGGTCTTGGACACAATCGTCCCAAGGGTTCTTGTCACAAATAAGCTCTACAGTCTTTTCATCAAATTCATGGGAGATGTGTCTCCCATGTCCCTAAGGTCCATTGCCTTTAAGAAATATGACCTTCTCTGATTTCCTCAAATGAAACCAGGGCAACCTCAAAACCTAATTCTAGCAGAAACAGAACACAGAAGAACTGCTGTCCACCACTCTTGATGAAAAACCAACTATAAAAATAGACAACCACCTGTAATTCCTATGCTCCCAACTGGGCCATCTACACTTTTTAGGAAAATATGTTTCATTTGTAAGTATTTACAAGACCAACAATTGGGGCTGGCATGGTAGCATAGCATGCTAATCCTCTGCCTATGGGGCTGACATTTCATGTGGGGGCCAATTCCAATCTCAGCTGCTCCACATACAGTCCGAGTCCTTGTTAATGGCCCAGGAAGACAGCAGAGGCTGGCTCAAGTCCCTGGGCCCCTGCAGACCTACATGGGAGACCCAGAGGAAGCTTCTTGCTCCTAGCTTTAGATTGGTCAAATGTGGGCTATTGTAGCCATGTGGGGAGAGAACCAGAGGATAGAAGAGCTTGCTTTCTTTCTTTCTCTCTCTGTCTCTCCCTCTCCCCCAACCCCGTAATTCTTTCAAGTAAAATGAATAAATCTGTAAAATAAAAAATTGCTAATAAAAAGCCAGCAATGAAGCAACAAAAAAATTGCAATGGATTCTTCCCTTTGTTTGTTTAGATACTTTCTGTAGATATAAAACAATGTTTCCTAGTTCTTGGCATTCCATTTCATCTGCTGGGGAAGCAATTGGACAATATCTCATACAACCACTTGTTGAAGCATACAAGGGTGCTTCAGAAAATTCATGGAAAAATCTAAGTAAGATAAATTTTTCTGGCAAAAATTTTGAGATTCATGCAGTGTTTTCTTAATTCTTTTCTTTTTTTAAATTTATTTATTATTTTTAATTCATTAATTACATTGTATTATGTAACACAGTTTCATAGGTACTTGGATTCTCCCCACCCTTAATTCTTTTCCATAAACTTTTTGAAAAACCGTCATAGTTCTCTAAAGAAAAAAACCTTAGGGCCCAGCGCCATGGCCTAGCGGCTAAAGTCCTCACCTTGAACGCCCCGGGATCCCATATGGGCGCCGGTTCTAATCCCGGCAGCTCCACTTCCCATCCAGCTCCCTGCTTGTGGCCTGGGAAAGCAGTCGAGGATGGCCCAATGCATAGGGACCCTGCACCCACATGGGAGACCTGGAAGAGCTCCTGGCTCCTGGCTTCGGATCGGCGCAGCACTGGCTGTTGCAGTCACTTGGGGAGTGAATCATCGGATGGAAGATCTTCCTCTCTGTCTCTTCTCCTCTCTGTATATCTGACTTTGTAGTAAAAATAAATCTTAAAAAAAAAAAAATCAATAAAAAATAAAAAAATAAAAGACCATACTTTAAAAAAAATCTTAGAAGAGGGCATACAGGCACCACGTATCATCTTTTTTTAAAAGATTTATTTATTTTTATTGGAAAGGCGGATATACAGAGAGGAGGAGAGACAGAGAGGAACCTCTTCTGTCCGATGGTTAACTCCCCAAGTGAGCAGCGACGGGCCGGTGCTGCGCCGATCCAATGCTGGGAACCAGGAACCTCTTCCAGGTCTCCCACGTGGGTGCAGGGTCTTAAGGCTTTGGGCCACCCTCGACTGCTTTCCCAGGCCACAAGCAGGGAGCTGGATGGAAAGCAGGGCCTCCGGGATTAGAACTGGCAATCATATGAAATCCTGGCACGTATAAGGCAAGGACTTTAACCACTATGCTATCGCGCCAGGCCCCACTTATCTTGAAAACATTTACTTTCCTAAGAGTAATTTTCGCTTAACAAGGAAAATTGGGGGCTTTGACAAAGGAACTTATACCAACTTGTGAGGTTCATGTTGCTTATTTAAAAATATTTTTAAAAAGCATTTTTCCATAAACTCATACACAATGTTTTTGATGAACGTAGTAACATAATAAAAGTGTTACAAATGACACCATAAATTGTCCCTAATTGTCCCTGCCTTACATTCTTTGATGTTGCCACTCTTGCTTTTAAGATTAAAATTCAAGTTCCTTAAAAAGGCTTCACATTGGCTCTGCTCTAGTTGTTGCAGCCTCTTGGGGAGTGAATCAGCAGACAGAAGCTCTGTCTCTCCTTCTCTCCGTAATCTGAATTTCCAATAAAAATGAATAAATCTTTAAAAGAAATTATCTATTTGAATGACAGAGTGACAGAGACATAAGGAAAAAGAGAGACAAAAAGGCGAATAATTGGATCTTACATTCATTGGTTCACTCTTTCAATAGCAACAGCCAAGGATGGGCCAGTCCACAGTGAGCAGCCAAGAATTTCATTGTAGTCTAGCAAACAGGTTGCAGAGTTGGAAGTACTCAGGGCATCTTCCATTACCTCGCCATTAGCAGGGAGCTGGATTAGTAGTAAGCAGTTGGGATAAGAATCTTTGATATTGGATGCTGGTACCACTAACTATGCCACGGTGATGCCCCTCCAGGGTCACTTCTACCCATTGACTCACCCTTCTCCCCTCGCCTCTGCAGGCACTTCCCTCTTTCCATGCCCTATGAACAGATCATCATGTCATGATCACATTCTGTTCACAGTAACTTTCCTTCTTCATATTTGTAGCATTTTTTTAAAAAAAATCTATACCACAAAAATCATACTTCAGTAGGATCTGGAACTCTGTTCCCTTGTGTCATGTCCATTGCATTAGATCACAGAGCCTGGTGTATTTCTGCCTGACAATATCTGGCAGAACATCTCACACACCAGTAATGTCTTACACATAAGAGGTGCCTTGTCCAACTCCACTGGAGGAGAAAGAGCTGGATCTCAGAATCAGAAAGTATCACTAACGATCCCCAGCTTTGTGGACTTGGTCAGATTTCTTCACTTCTTTAAATCTCAACTTCATGGTATCTAAAACAGAATAACTATTTGTATGAGTGGTTGACAGGCTAGCATGAGATCATGTCTGCAAAATGTGTCATCAACAATGAAACACTGTTAAAATATTATTAATTTTAGAAGAAACAACTACTTTTTCTTGATCCATTTTTTTGTGTGAAGTCCTGGTTTTTCCCCCTGCAGCTGTAAAAAATATTTTGGGAGCCAGTGTATGCTTTAGCAAGTAAAGTCACCACCTATTAAACGAGCATTCCATATAGCACACAGGTTTGAATCCCAGCTGCACCACTGCTGATCCAGTACCCTGCTAGTGACTTGAGAAAAATAAGAGAAGATGGCCCATCTGTGTAACCCACTGCTACCCATGTGGGAGACCCAGATGAAGCTCCAACTCCTGACTCTGGCCTGGCTAAGCCCTGGCCATTATAGCCATCTGTGAAGTAGGCAAAAAGAGGGAGGATCTCTGTAACACTTCCAAATAAATCAGTATCGTTCCTTCTTAAAATAATTATTTGCCCTGTCTCTACATTTCTGACTATAAGTATGCTGTTCACATAAAAATAAGTAAATCTTGAAAAAGAAAAACAGTTAAAAAGGGGGGGGGCAACTCTGTGGTGTAGTAGACCAAGCCTCCGCTTATGGTGTGGGCCTTGTATATTAGTAACAGTTCCAGTCCCAACCGCTCCACTTCTGATCCACTTCCCTACTTTTGTCTTGGAAGACAACGAAAGATGGCTCAAATCCTTGGGCCTGTGAACCCATGTGGGAGATCTAGAAAAAGCTCTAAGCTCTTGACTGTAATGGACTCAGTCTGGCCATTCTGGGAGTGAACCAGTGGATGAAAGAGCTCTCTGTCTCACCTCTCTCTGTAAATCTGCATTTCAAATTGGAATAATTAATTAATTAATTAATTTTAAAAAGAGAATGTTTTGCTGGCGTGATGCAGTGGCTCAAAAGGCAAGTCCTACTTTGACAAGTTTCAGCATCCCCTTTGGGCACCACTTCAAATCCTGCTGCTCCACTTCTGATCCAGTACTCTGATTATGACATGGGAAAGCAGCATGTGGGAGACCCATGTGAGAGACCTGGAAGAGTCTCCTGGCTCCTGGCTTTGGATCAGATCAGATCAGCTCTGGCCATGAAGGACATCTGGGGAGTGAACCGGCAGATTGTCTCCTTCTCTGTGTAAATCTCCCGTTAAAGTAAAAATAAATAATTCTTCTTAAAACATGCTTGGTTCACCGCTGCTACTCATCTCTCAGGAAGGAAGCAGCCATTTCCATCTATCGACACAATTTTTCTGCTCCACAAGTTCTGAGCAGGACTCATTCTTTGCTTTACTCTGGGTCCTGTATCAGTGTGTGGGTTAGTGATCCTTACAAAAGAAATCAGACTGTTCTTTACTTTCTCCAACTTTCTAGACCTAACAGAAACGTAAGGTCATTCCATTCCACAGCTGCAGAACACACACTGCTCTCATCATCATGTGATCATTCCTTAGCATATGCTGTCTAGTGTGGGACAAGTCTCAACAAATTAAATTGAAATCACATTATATGTATTTTCTGGTCACATTGGAATAAAGCTGAAAATTAACAACAAAAGAAAATTTAGAAATCATGTATACATGTTGATATTGAACAACATGCTCCAGAATGAATGGATCATTGAAGAAATGAAGAAGAAAATTATTAAATTCCTTGCAGTGAATTCAAAGGGATACACAACATCTAAAATCACATTTAAATATATTTATATAAAGCATAACCCTACCAAGACATTAGTTAAAAAATACAAATGGACAGAAAAAGTGAGGAGTATCTAGGGCTCTATGGCCCTAACACTTTCATACTTATTTGCAGACTTGGGTGATTTTACTTCAACACAATCTTAATAACTTACTATAAAGTTCTTATTATTCCATAATAATTCAGATATTTCATAAAAATTCATTATCACAAAATTCTCATCCAGTGATTTCCCTTTACATTTTGGAATTAAATTTATTGTTTGAAGTTTCATTTAAAATGTGCTATTAAGATGTCTTTGTAGTGTTTCATATCTTTATTTCTCCATATAAAATCACGTAGGAAAAAATAACAAAAGTGCTACTTCTATATCACAGGACTCTTTTATTTGTAGTTCTCTGATAGCGTGTCCTAATTTCATTGCTTTTTGAAGATCTTCCCTTACACAAAGTATGAGAGCTATTAGGGAAGAGGGATGCACATCAAATTTCAGGCACTTCAGTGTGATAGTAGTGAATGCCAACAATGTGAAGATAGAACAAAAGATACATGACATTTATATTATTTAAAACAGAAGTGGCTATGGATCTACTCTCAGTATAGGAGATATTATGCCAAAGAACAACTTGGGCTTTTTGAAGCATTTTTCAATGCTTTGAAATTATTTGTTAGACTGAATTGAATAAATTTCACCTTGCTCCCCTAACACATAATTCTGACTTACAGACAATATCAATATCTATGAATTTTGGAGGTCTTTCTTTCAAAGCAGATAAACTTTACTAGGTAAAGTTGAACATGAGAGAAGAAAAGAGAGGAGAGGAGAGGAGAGGAGAGAAGAGGGAGGAGAGGGGAGAGAAGAAGGAGGAGAGGGGAGGGAAAGGGAGGGGAGGGGAAAGGAAGGGAAGGAGTTAACATTTTCAAAGAAAGTCTGGTTTTTTGTTTTGTTTTTTTTGTTTTGTTTTGTTTTGTTTTTTACATCAGTAGAATCACCAGCAAAGGTATGCCAGCAAAACTGTGTTCTAACTTTCTCCCTAGAATAGGAATAATGATGGCTATGATATAGCTTATTTTTAAGTTTTGAATTTGTTCTCCAGGCTCATGTGTTAGAAATTTAATCCCTAGTGCAACTGTCTAGGGAGGCAAGTCTTTAAACAGGTGGTTAGGTCATGAGGCCTCTGCCCTCACAAATGGATTCCTGATGTCGCTAACAGAGTGAATTTGTTATAAAACCAAGTTAACCTTGCCATCCACTTCACTTCATACATGATGTTGCAGTAAGAAGATCCTCACTAGATGTGACCCTTTAAGTCATGGAAATCTTAGCCTCTGGAATCAAGAGCCAAACACATTATTGTTTGTTGTAAATTAGAGATTTCCACTATAGCAGCACAAAGCAGACACCAAGTTCATCAGTTATGACTATATAATGAAAATCAAGGCATATTACACAAAATATTTGTGGGAGATTTTCAGCTTAAAAAATAAACCATGTACTTTTTACTTGAACTCACTCTTAAGTCATTTTTAAAAGAGTTTATCAAGAAGGGACATGGTATTTAATTCCTTTGCCTCTAAAAATGATATGGGGGGAGGGCACGGAGAGGGGCCGGTGAAATCCCAGAGCCTGTGAAACTGTGTCACATAATGTAATGTAATTAATTAAAAAAAAATGATAGTCTGAAGCTTAAGCTTTCTTCACCTCATCCAAGATAAAAATGTTAACAAATATATACAAGCCATGGGGAAGTTTGGGGATTTTCTGTGGTTATTCTTGCTTTTTAGATACTTTAAAAATGTTTATTTATTTTCCTTGTATTTGGAAGGAGGAGACAGAGTGACAGAGGATGAGAAAGGGGGAAAGAGATTTTCTCCATATGGTGTTTCACTATCTCATTATGTGCTGTGTCAAAAAAAACCCCTCATTTTATAACAAAGATAAGATAGGCTGAAAGTGAAAGTTTGGAGAAAGGCCAGGCAAATCAGACCTAAAATGAGTAGGCATATCTATTTTGCTATCAAATAAAAATACTTTACATTCAAAACTGTAAGAAGGACATTATATTTTGGTAGAAGGCTCAATTCAGCAAAAAGGCATAACAATTATAAATACATATGCACCCAGCACAAGACTACCCAGATACATTTAGCAAATGCTATTAGACATAAAGGGAGACATTAAGTCCAACGCTATAATAGTCAGTGTCATGACTTCAAGACCCCATCGACAACAATGGAAAGATTTTCTCAAGTAACCAAACCAACCAAACAATAAAGATATATTGGAGTTGAACATACTATTAAGCAAATGATTCTCACAGACATTTACAGAATATTTCACTCAATAGCTACAGAATAGACAGTCTTCTAATAAACATATGAACATATTAGGATATATCACATATTATCCCTAAGTTAAGTCTTAGCAAATTTCAAAAGATTCAAATCACACTCTGCATCTTCTCAAATCATAAAGGAATAAAACTAGAAATCAACAACGAGTACTACAATAGAACACTCATAAATACTTGGAAATTGAACAACATGCTACTGAATGATCAATGAGTCATTGAAGAAATAAAAAAATACTTTCTTGAAATAAATGAAAATGAAAACATGTGACCTCATCTATCAAAATCTGTGAGGTACAGCAAAAGCAGTATTCAGAGAGACATCTACAGCATCAGGCTTATATTAAAATTATAGAAATGTGTCATTGATGTAATTATGAATCTGTAAGACTTAGAAAAACCAGAACAGCCTAAACCCCAAATTAGTAGATGAGAACTAATGATTAGAGCAGAAATGCAGTTAACTAAAAAAAATACATCAACAAAAGAAAAAGGTTTTAGAGACAAATAATCAAAAGAGATAAAGTATATTCAGACTAGCAAAGAAAAAAAGAGGAAAAACTAAAATAAATAAAATCAGAGATGAACATGGAAACCTGACAAATGACACCATTGAAATACAAAGGATCTTAAGAAACTTATACAAAGAACTAAGTGCTAATAAACTGAAAACCTATCCAATGGGAAATAAATTCCTTCATTCACATAATCTAACATTTAATCAAGAAAATAATCAGACAGCCTAACCAGACTCATAACAGGCAATGAGACTGAATCAGTAATCAAAGTGATATCATCAAGGAAAAGTCCAGGAAAAAAGTTCAGGATGGCATTACATAATGAACTCAGAATTGAGAGCTCAGGAATCAACCCACATACATCCAACTAACTGGTTTTTCACAAAAGTGCTCAGACTATACAGTGAAGCAAGATAATCTCTTCAACCAATGGTGCTGGCAGTGTTGGATATATATATATCTCCAACAAAATTAGATCTATAGCTCGAAAATAAACTTAAGGTAGATCAAATCCAAATTTAATAATGCAGACATGAAGTTGCTGGAAGAAAACCTAAGGGAAACACTCCAAGCCACTGGTGTAGGGGATAACTTCCTGGATAAGAACCCCCAAAACACAAGCAACAAAAGCAAAATTCAACAAATGGGACTTAATCAAACCCATAATCTTTTCCACAGCACACAAAATGACCAATACGATGAGGAGACATCTAACAGAATGGGAAAAACCTATTAGCAAACCACCTGTCAATGGATTTATATCCTGATTACATCAGCTGCTTATTCAACAACAATAAATGAATAATCCAGCTGAGGAATGAACAAAAGATTTTGATAGTTCCCAAAAAAAGCACAAATTGTGATAAATATATGAAAAGATGACCCATTGCACAAACATGAGAGAAATGAAAATCAAAAGTGCAATGAGATACTGTCTCACCCCTGCCAGAATGGCTAAAATCCAAAACATGCGTGCAGTGAGTGTTGGTGAGGATGTGGACAGACACACTTACATATTGTTGGTTGGAATTCAAATTAGTGTAATTGCTGTGAAATACACTGTGATGATTTCTTTAAAAAAAAAACTAGAAATATACCTGTCATATGATTCCGAAATCTCACTACTACATATAACCAAAAGACTTGAATGCAATGAATTAAATAGACACCTGCACCATTATGTGTACAGCAGCACTGTTCACAACAACAAAAATTAAGAATCAACCAAGGTGTCCATCACCAAAAAAATGAAGAAAACGTGGTTTATACATGCAATGGAATATTATTCAACTATAAAAATGAATGAAATTCTACCATTTGCAGCAGAATGGACGCAACTGGAATACTACATAATGAGCGAAATGAGTCAGACCCCATAAAGACAACTGCCATTGTCAAGCCCCAGTAGAGATTTAATAATAAATAGAATAGGATTTAGCTTCCAAACCTCCATGGCAACTAATGATAAATATCTTTCCACCTCTATGCCAAAATTGGGTTGAGTTCTGACGTCCACAAAGGAGCATGCCCAGTGCTAAATCTTATTTTAAAGAAGTGAATTACATTGTTTTAGAGGAGTTTGGGATTCAAAGTGATTTACTTGGTCATTTTATAAAGGAAATACTATCTTAGTAAGAAGATACATTGTTATTCTGCATCTCTGAACTCTGCTTAGAGTCCACAGGGATCATGAAACAATGCAAGAACAAAAAAAAATTCAATTTTAAAAAAAAAGATTTGTCAAATATCCAACATCATGTTTAACCAAAGTGTTTATATATTAGTTCTCAATGGTTTTTCTTTTTCTCTTCTAACTTAGAAAGCTTAAATGTCGTGTCTAAGCATTGAACTTTTTTTCCATTTGTGTCTGAAAAGTGAAGGAAAGGTGAAGTAAGGTAAGTTCTTACTGATGGCGAATGATGACTGAGGGCATGGGGGAGATTGTTAGATGTTGGGACAAATGAGTGGATATGGAGTCCAGCAGGAATGCAGAGGAGGAAACACGTATAAACTTTTGAGATTAGATTATTGTTTTAACTAAATTGTTTCATGGAGGAATGAGACTGTCAACACATATAATCTATTACAGATATTCAATTAAGGAAAGCAAAACAACTATTTCCTCCTTGGTCGGTTTCTCTTTAATTCTCCTGACACCTCTGCAAGTTAGACCTTTTATTACATTATCCTTAATTACCCTGTCTGAATGTGCCATCTGTTTCCTACCAGGTCTCTGGAACATTTATCCTTTTTGTGTTCTTGTGTTCAAATTTATTTCAGGAAGTTGGAGAAAACTCACTATACAGAGGTGAACGGTTAGATAAACTATAGACTGTCGTGGAAGTTGTATAATGTAGCCTTCTTTTTCATATACTGCAACTCAATGAGCTTTTACATTTTTACTCAAAAGAAGTACTTATGACTTCTCTAGCATATCCTAATTGCTAGCATCACCACTCTTGCACTTTGGGGTCATTGTTAAGTATTACCATTGAAATTGATCTGCTAACCTAGGTAGCTACAACTGAGAGGGTAATGTATACAGCATGAAGGTGCTGACTGATTCCTATCCACAGAGGGACAGAGCTTGATGCTGTAAGACTTTAGAACTATCCAGGACTATCTGGAACTGTGTACATGGATGGGTGTTGTGGCACAGTGTGCAATGCTACCATCCCATATGGGTGCCAATTCATGTTTGGGAGTGCTAGAGGAAACTACTGGCTTGTCACTTCAGTCTGATCCAGCCCTGGATATTAAAGTCATCTGGGGAATGAAGTAGTGGATGAAAGATCTCTCTGTACTCTGAATTTTAAAATAAGCAAGTAAGTAAATAAACAAAATTTTCTAAAAATAACTGCATGCAACTCAAAACTTATAGTCTTTCTTTCCCTGAATTTTACAGCAAACATTTTTGAACCATTGGTAATTGAACTTACACAATGAAAAGCCTGAGATGAAGGTTATTTATTGTGTCACTGAGAATCCCAAAGTGACAACTTCATTTCTTTATAGATGGGAGCTCTTAGGTGCAGTAGGGCAGCCTTAGCAGCAAAGAGAACAGGCCATGGGGTACTGTCATTGAAGAGGAGTGTTTGATAGGATGAGTGACTCTGGGGGGTACAAGACAACCCACACTTTCTCTCCATATCAAGATGTATGAGGTGAAGAAATTTGACACTGCACAAGTAACACATAATTTGATATTTTGTTAGCTAGCAAGAATAACCATGACCAACCCAAGATATAATAATGATGCTATCTAGATAGACTTGCTATTGTTTTCACTCCAATATTTCCAAGAGAAGTAGGACATCCAATCAGAACTCATAACAGTCTAGTAATGATTAAAAGTATATGCTTATAACAGTGAAGAGTATTTCATCATTCCTTTGGTAGTGAAGAAATATGTATTCCTGTGGAACTGAGTGCTGTTTTCTTGGAATTTTTAAAAAGATTCAGATTTTTGTGATCATTTCTCAGCTAGCTAGGTGGACTGATAGAACTTGAGAATCAATTACTATGACTTATATCCCGTAAAGCACGATAAACAAGCATAAAGTATAAGGTCATATGAGAAAATGGAAATGTGAAAGTATTGGCATGTGGATGTCACATACGCTGAGAAATACACATGCTGCACTACAGGACAAGGTAAATGAAAAATGAGAGGAAGCATAAATTGTAGCACCAGGAAATAAGGTCTTACGCATATTATCCCATATCATGTAGAATTAATTGATTAAGAAATAGGAACAATAAAGAAGAAAGAGACAGGGATTTAGCTTTTGCCTGGCACATTGACACTCAAGTAAGACTGCCTGTTCTGGGGTCCTGACTCTGGCTTTTGACTCCAGATACCACCCAGGCAGCATCTGGAAGTCAGCAATACGGCTTAAGTAACAGGGTTCCTGCCACGCACCTGGCAGACCTAGAATGTGATCACAGCTTCTCCTCCAGCCTCAGACTTCGGAGACAATTAGAGAGTGATCCAGTGGATGGAAGCTCTAGATCAATCTCTAAAATATAATTGAAAGAATATAAATATATGTACTTGTTCAACATAAACAGATTAGTATTGAAGATGGCACAGAACAATGTGAAGAAGCTTCTTAAAACATTCCTTCTGCTGATTATAACAGTGGGTATAGTTCTTGGCCTCCAAAGGCACCCCTCATATTCAAAATTAGGAAGAATAAAAATAAGTAATATCTCCATCATATAGACAACCATTTAATTCTCCATAGAGTCAGAGAGTGTCTGATGTAAAAGATATCACAGAAATTAATTATTTAGAGAGAAAAAGATAGGCCAGTGCAGGGGACCTTATTGATGCAGTTAAGGCGCTGTTGCTTAATTAAAGAAAAAATTCTATACATATATAGCTGGTACTTCAAAAGTTAGTAGACAAAAGTTAGTAGAGATAATATACAATATTAATATAAAGAGTCACAGAAAAACAGAAATGAAGCTACAAGAATAGCTTCCATCCATCTGGGTCTCCCTCTGTGGCACAGGAAGATGAGCCCCTCCCCCCAATTTGATAGATTAGACCTGCTGTACTTGGAGGGCTGTCCAAGCACAACAAACGCCCCACAGCTGTGGGGAAGCAGGGTACTCAGGGGAATTCTCCATGGAGGGAATTAAGAAAAATTAAGAAAAAAAAAAGACTTTAAGAAAAAGCGTCCAAAAGGGCCTGCCATGTGTGAACTTCTGTTACATAATTTTTTTGTTACTGCTGTTGCTTAAGAATGTACAGGTTGTTCATCATGGTAACTGCATAAGAACAACAAAATACTATTACTTATACCAACATAAAGCTGTCTTGTTTCTTTTAATAACTTAGTTAAAAGAATTGGTTTTCTGCAATCAGGAGGCAGTGCCCAAACGTGCTTTTGAACTCCAAAACATTTCATCGTGGGGTAGGGTGGGAACAGTGTCACTGGGATTAAGGAGGAAACAGAGAGACTCCATTTGTTTGCTTTTGGAAAAGTTAGGATCTCCATGAAACCATACAGAAGCTTATTCTTTTAAAGGTTAAGCTAATGGCCCTTCCATTTCAGGTCAGGCAGGTTCGAAACGATGACTTACTGAGGGTTATGTACGAACTGAGTTACACATTGAGAACTAAAGCCTGCCTTCAACTTAATAAAAAAGCTCTTCACACATTTCTGGGTTTTGGAACTTCATTTCTGATTGCAATCCTTAACATGTCTGAAATTCATAATAATTTTAATTAGGCTGAATTTATATTAGAGTGTAAAATACACATATCTTATGAAAGATTTGAAATATTCTACAAAATAGACTAAAAGAGAAATCAATTTTGTTTCTTCTCCAGCAATGTGTTTGTCTTCACTTTCATATATCTACCTCGTGGTTCATGTTATAACAGCAATACCAGCTGAGAGATGAGGCACATGATAAGATGTTCTAACATTGCAGAACAGCTTTTTCTAAAAGACATGGTTCTATTCAGGCTATTTCTGTACTATATGTAATACCCCCAGGAGCTCTATTTTTGATGCTGTTATCAGATAGGACTGTTAATGCAATTATGGACTACTGTACATGGAACAGTTTTCATGGCACAACCTCATCCCTAGAGCACAGTTCACATAGTCTATTTTTATTTCCCTCTTAGCAGTACCACTTACAGTCTACTTGATTTGTGGAAGAAATATATAAGTATATTACAGCCTCTATTCATTGACAGGATTTTATGTCATATTTCTGGCTACAGTTTTTCGTCCTAGTTGTTCTACAAATCTTACTTTGTGTCAACACTCTTTAATCTTTTACGTTTTTTTACATTAGTTAATTATTTGAAGAATTTAAAAGCAAGTTTTATATTGTACTTTTTCATATTTAAAAAGATGTTCTCTTAAATATGGCAGTTCTTATTAACACATATACTAATGCCCTTTCTTTCCTATCTGTGGGGCTCAGGTTTAGTGACTTGTAGGATAATATGCTGACATGTGTTGGTTCACTAGTGAAACATTTTCTGGTCATTAACTGTCAGCTTTTCAGTGATGCAATAAGAACCAACTGAAATTAACTACATAAATTCTAATTCTTTGCTAAAAACAGCCATTTTAAGCCTACAGTCATATAACAGAAAATAGCGTTCAACAGGTAATGACCATTCACACAGACTGATGAATCAGAATTTAATTATCAATCTGTAAGTGATTGATACATTTGTATCACAAGTGAATACAGCAACTTAAAATATTTTTTATTTAATTTTTTACAACAACTTTTAAGAAAGGTAAATACTGTTCCTCTCCCCACATCTCAGGATGTTTTGGGAAATAAAATAGAGTAAGTTATTTTTATTTGGAAACTTTGATCTCGAGCTAAGAATTGCAAGGAAGTAAAACTTTTTTAGAGGCAAGCCAAACCAAAACCAAAGAAAGAAAATAAAACCACACACACAGAATATAAAAATTTCAGCACTACAGAAACACACAGTGGAAACTTTTTTGAGGAAAAACATTCACTGACTGAACTCCTTGCAGCTTCAGGGTTTTTGCCAACAACTTACTCATTGGTATCTATAGATTCACCCTCGTATTTGCTTCACTCTATTGCTTCCCCTTGGTTGCTGTTTAACTACATATATATGATCTTTCTATATGAAACAAAACATGACTGTGCGAATCTATTGGTCAACATAAAGATCAAGTTATACCAGTCTGATTCACTGGAGAGAGCTGTCAAAATAAGTAAGAGGGCAGTATATATTATAATATGTGACACAAGCTACTTTCTTGTACCAGAACTTTAGTTTAAATAATCAGATATTTTATTTTTTCTGTCTATAATTGCTAAAGTTGCTGTCATAATATTACAGTTGCATTACATAGAGTTTTATTTATTTATTTTTTTAAAATATCTATTTTTATTGGAAAGTCAGATATAAAGAGAGGAGGAAAGGCAGAAGGAAGTTCTTCTGTCCGATGATTTACTCCCCAAGTGACCACAATGGCTGGAGCTGTGCTGATTCTTAGCCAGGAGCCAGGAACCTCCTCCAGCCCTCCCACAGGGGTGCAGGGTCCCAAGGTATTGGGCCATCCTCTACTGCTTTCCCAGGCCACAAGCAGGGATCTGGATGGGAAGTGAAACAGCTGGGGTTAGAAACAGCACCCATATGGGATCCCAGTGCATTCAAGGCGAGGACTTCAGCTGCTAGGCCACAACACCAGGCCCAGAATGTTTTCTTATAAAAGAGAAGCTACTATAAAGAACAAAAAGAGGCTGATGTCACTGTCATCGTTTGTTTGGGGGTAGTTGTCCAGTTAGTTCTATTCTTCTTCCACTACAGCACCAAATGAGCTGCCTTACTCTCCTTTTACAACAGGTTCTGTGTCCACTGCTCCGAATTCTTCATTAAGTAGGACTACATAGAGTTTTATACAGATTCTTTTCTGACATGCTTTGTAAATGACCACCACCCACAATATTTCACCTGGATTGGCTTTTCTTCTACATTCCCATTCTTTATAACAAACCCACGATGGGTTTTTGGTTCTAAAATGATGGCCAACTTTTTATACAATATTGAACATGCCATTCTGAATTGAATATGTTTCTGAAATAGAAAACTCATTATTGAAAATAGTCATAAAATCTTTTAAAGTAAAAGAGAATCATCATGTGATTTTAAAGAATTCCACATTGGAAATCCAAAAGGGATTTCCTCAAGTATTTTAAAATTCCCTGTCCTTGTGCTCGCTTCAGCAGCACATATACTAAAATTCCATGTCCTTTGTATAGATGGATATTCAAAAGCACTCTTCAATCCTCTTAAGATAAAGCACCTTTTAAAATCCCTCTTTGATTAGGGACTAATGCCTTTGGTAGTTTATCATGAAGTTTCCAAAAAAAGGGTCTTTACCTCTTTACCACTTTTGGGTCACTTTTATCATCCCAGATTTTCTCTTTATTTTTGCCTCTAACAGTCTTCAAGATCCCTGGTTTTATTTTGTTTTGTTTTTGTTTTGTGTTGTTTGCATTTGATCTCTTCTGCAATTGGTACCTCCAGTTGTATTTTTATTTTCACTTACAGTATTTTAACTTGAAAGATTTCTCATTGATTTTTTGAAAAGTGACTTCTGTCTCTTTGCCTTTTGAGCACATTAACGTTTCTGAAGTTGGCTGTGTTTCCTTTTTGCAGCTATGTTAAATTCTTCACTCAAACATTTCAAAATGTCAGGTCCTAGGAGTTTGATTTCTGGTACTTCACATCATTCTTAAAGCCTGAGAATTCTTGATGTCTGTTAGTATGCAATGTCACCTGCCAATTAAGGGATGGATTCTCACAATATTATTGATATGGCTTCATTTATGATTTTTCTTCCAAGAATTTCAAGCCGTCCACTCATTTTCTGAGCCTGTACACACTTCCACTTCTTCAGCACTAGATGGTGGCATAAGTCAAAGTTTGGTCCAAGTCTGACATCCCTGTGGTCACTCCCTCAGTCTCAGAGGACCTCCAAGGCTCATATTGGATCCTAATCTACAGTTGACATGCTGTTCAAAAGGAACTGGAGAAGCACCTAAAATGAGGTAGTCTGTCCCTACAAACCACCCCATGGGGTATAGGTGGACCTCAACACCAAGTATTGTGATCACCAATGTCATGACAGATCATGCCAAAAGCATAAAAGCCCACTCAGACAAGCAATGCATGGACTTAAGATGAGTCCTACATCTACTACAGCCTGTCTGCTGCTAAGTTGGACTCACATCCCAAGGCTGTTGCAACCGGCCATAGTGATGCTTGCTGGAATATAATTTTTATCAACTCTGTCTCATAGCAGGTGGCCTGTTTCTGGGTTCCAACAAAATACCCCAAGTTTCTTTTTTTTCTGTTCTGCTCGTTCTGCTCTCTAGCTGCTGGAGTCTTGCTCTGCTGTCAGCCAGATGTTTGGGGGAAGAATGATCAACTCAGTTCCTTAGCCACCAGTCTAAGGAGGTTCTACACACCAAGGTTGCAGGTACAAGCCTAGGGGCAAGGGCTATGAGGCCCTGACAAAGACTGAGTTGTTTTTTTTTTTTTTAATTCCCACTTCCTGGACCTGGCACTTGATTGAAAGTAAGTTCTAGCATTAGTTTATTCTCTCTTGCCCAAGTAAATGATAAGGTATTTGTCTCTATGCTGTTCTACTTAGAGAGGGACTGATGTTAAATCAGGCACTCATCCTTTACCTAGCTTCAACAGCTCTTAGGAAGATAATTTGAATCATAAACAGTGGTTCAGATTTGTGTATCTGTGGGCAAATGTTTGCATAAGCATCTTAATCAGCTGCCATCCTGCTTTGTCTCTTCAAGTTCTTTAATGACTTGACTTTAGTATGATAAAAGAGCTAAAACCAATAAAGCAGAGTATCATTCAATATTTAGTGAAATGAGATGATGTTTCCATTGGCAAACATGGAAAAGTCATTCTCATTTAATGAAGTGAGCAAGTCATTGGGATTGATACAAATTTATTTCTCCACAACTCTATGGAAACTATTCAAAGATTAATAATCACTGGAAGAAAGCTAATGTTTTTCCTCTTAATCACCCATCTTATTAGATGGATGTAGTTTTTTACTTAGAATTGATCATTTCGACTTTTCAGAATCATTTAGAACTCAATTGTAATACTAAAAGAAAATCCTTATTTTGCTTCTTTGTCCACAAAAAGTAAGATGGAACAATTACCAAAGAGAGAAGGTAATAAGAGCAACCAAACAGGCATTAAAGAAGAAAAAGGAGAACTATTTAAATCAGATACAGCCACGTAAAAAAGTAAAATTCCCATCCCAAAGATGACAGATTAGTGTCAGACTTCCATTTTTTTTCAGTAAACAATTGGCAGATGAGGCACTACATATATGTTTTAAAGTTCCCCATGTTTAAAAGTTTCATATGTTCTTCAAATATGGAAGTTAATAAACATCAATATAAACTTGTAATAGTGATTTCTAGAGGCTGAAAAGAGGGTGGGGTGAGAAGATGGAATAGAGACAGTTTAGATAAAGAGTAGCACCTGTAGTATCACACAGCACAACCATAGAGCACCAAAAATATTATACATTGTCTAAAGAACTAGAGGAGGGGGCAAACAGGTGCCAAACAAAGGGTGGAGAAGGTCAAAGTGCAGGTTCACGGATTTGATTAATTGTGCCCCAAAAAGTTATATTAAAAGGTATTTTTAGGGCCCGGCGGCGTGGTCTAGCGGCTAAAGTCCTCGCCTTGAAAGCCCCGGGATCCCATATGGGCGCCGGTTCTAATCCCGGCAGCTCCACTTCCCATCCAGCTCCCTGCTTGTGGCCTGGGAAAGCAGTTGAGGACGGCCCAAGGCTTTGGGACACTGCACCCGCGTGGGAGACCAGGAAGAGGTTCCAGGTTCCCGGCATCGGATCGGCGTGCATCGGCCCGTTGCGGCTCACTTGGGGAGTGAAACATCGGACGGAAGATCTTCCTCTCTGTCTCTCCTCCTCTGTGTATATCTGGCTGTAATAAAAATGAATAAATCTTTTAAAAAAAAGGTATTTTTAAAATAAAGAAAGTAAGGTCTATCTACCAGGCTAAAGAATCCCTGGCTGTGATCACTGTGAGAAAGCAGTCAAGTGAAGCACAATGTTTTATTTAGTTTTTACTTAGATGAACTTCCTGGACTGTAGCTCAGAGCAGAAAAACCAAAGAAAAGGTAAGCAGCCTTTCTGAGTTCAAGAAACATGTATTTCAATTGGGGTTGTCAAAAACAACCAAAGAGAGTTGCATTCCTTTCACAGGCACACACACAGAGACAGAAATTACTATAGAACTTAAAATGAAACTACTTATAAATCAAGGTTACTTATTTTTAGGTTTAAACTTAACATGACAAGGAAAATATCTACCATGGACCCATACATTTAAACATTCCCAGAATGCATACTTGGGTGACAGCTGTTTCCTTCTGACTAGCCAGTCAGATTAGGGAGACTTCCTGAATGCCTGGGATATTTAGAGGTGACTTCAGCAGGGTAATACTTTAGTAGTACAAGATTAGACCAAACCCTAAAAGTTTGAAAGCATTCATTGCAGGATGAAACAGCTTCACAAGTAAGTTTAACAAATGCTCTGCCTACCCTGAATCAAAGCTCTATGAAACAATGAAAAAACACATTATAATGTACTCTATCTGATAAAAAATATTAGACATATAAAGGTTTTTAAACAAATATAATTGATCAAAATTGAGGCACAAAGAAACAGAAAACCTGAATAAACAAAAACAAAGGCTGAGATTGATATAAAACAAGCCAAAGCCTAGAACTTCACCACTGAATTCTGTGTAATTTTAAAAGAAAAATGAATTTCAACTCCTCTTAAAATAGTCAAAACAGTTAAAAGTGAAGGATTCCTTTTTAGCTCATACCATGGGGTCAGAATCACCTAATTCTCAAACCAGAAAAAAATACTATAGACCAACATAGTTGATAAACATAGATGCAACAATCCTGAACAACAAATATACTAGCAAATTGAATCCAACAACACATGAAAAAGATTATCAACTGGGAAAATGTGCGATTTATCTCGAATATATAGGGATGGTTCAGGGTGTGCAAATCAATCAAATGCTACATTACATGAATTAAATGAAGGTTGAAGGATAGAAGCCACATAAATATAGAGAGTGGGCATCTGAAACAAAACAAAATCCTTTTGTGACTAAAAACCCCAGCAAAATTTGGTATAGAAGGAACATATCTCAGTACAATTCAGGTAATATATGACAAGTCTATGGCTAGCGTCCCACTGAATGGGGCAAACCTGGAAGCATTTCTACTAGGACCCAGAATCCAACATGCCCACTCTAATCATCATTCATTGTGAGCCTGGAAAATTTAGCCAGGGCCAATAGAATACACACACACACACACACACACACAGGGGATACAAATTAGAAAGGAGGAAGTCAGATTATCCCTGCTTACAGATGACATGAGTCTTTTTATAGGAGAACTAAAAACTTCACAAAGACACTATCATAATTCTTAAAAGAAATTGACAAAGTTGCAGGATATAAAACGAGCACACAAAATCAACAGCATTCTCATATACCAACAATACTCTAGCTGACAAAGAACTTGTAAATCAGTCCTATTCCAATAGTTGAAAAAATTTTTAAATGACTTGGAATAAATTGAACCAAGGATCTGAAAAACATCGCTATACAAAATACAAGTAATTAAAGAAAGAGATTAGATGAGACACAGACAAAGGGAAAATCTTCCATGTTCGTGTTTTGGAAAAATTAACATCATTAAATGTCAAGACTATCCAAAGAAATTTATAGATTCAATGTGATCTCAATCAAAATACCAAGAACATTTATATCACCTCTAGAAAAACACAACAATCCTATAATTCATACGGAAACACAAAAGGGCACTAATTAGCCAAAGAAACAATAACCCAAACAATAAAAACAAAGCTAGAGGCACCACAATAGCAGATTTCAAGACATATTGCAAGGATGATATAATCAAAACAGCCTGATTGTAGCACAAAAATAAAAGCAAATAAATGAAACAGAATAGAAAATCTAGACATTAATCCACTTATCTATAACGAAACAAACTTTGACAAATGAATTAAAATCATTCCCTGGAGAAGGGAGAATTGTTTCAAAAAACAGTGAAGGGAAATTTGGATCTCCAATGCAAAAGCATGAAAGATGACCACAGTCACATCACTACTGTAACTATAAATGACATAAAAATGCTATCTTAAAGGTAAAGATTAATGGATATTATTACCAAAAATCACAACCATATGAAATCTATCTTAAAATTAGATATGATAAGTGTACATAAGGAATTATGATTCCTGTTGAAGGACTACACTACTGTAATAAAATGGCAAAAATCTGACGGGGGTGGGAGTTTGGTGGGGAATCCCAGCCTACACAAAATTGTACCTCACAATTCAAAATTCAAAACAAAAATATATTTAAAAATTAGATATGATAAGGTAAATATAAAGAGAAGGAAAAATATACTCTTCACCCAGTAAGTGTAAGCGTTGGGATCTAGAGTGATTATATTAACAGTAAACAAAATGGATTTCGAAACAAGGAAAGCTAATCAGGATACGTGTTTCGAAAACTGACAGGAATTTGTAAACAAACAGATGAATTCACCCTGACAGCTTGATATTTCAAGCTCTTTTACCAGTGGTGGATAGAATAAGCAAAAGGAGATTAAAAAAACCAGCAACCTAACATTATCAAACAATTTGATCAATTTAACATACAGAGAAATTCAGAGTAATACATTCTTGTCAAGTACATATAAACTTTCAGATGATGCTGAACCTTTAAATGGTTCAAAAATCATAACAGGAGTAAAATTACAGAAAACACGTTCTCTGGCAGAAATTATATATCAATATAATTCAAAATATTAATAAATAGCACACTTGTAATTAATACACATGTCAATGAAGAAATTGCAACATAAATTGTAAGATATTTTTAATTGAATAATAAAAGTAAAACGTGAAAATTTATGTGCAGCTAAAGCAGTGTTTGAGAGCTGAATGTTTATGTTTACAAAGTACAACTCAATATCTAGCATTGTCCATCAGTCAATAAAACAATCAGTCCATAAAACAATCTTGCTTGCATTACAAAGGTTCTTGGTTGTAGATCCTTTTGAATGTTTTGCTATATTACCCTGCGTATACGAAATAAACAAGTGGGAAATGGTTATGTTAGTGTTTAGTGGTTATACTATTAAGACCAAGGTAATGTAACCTAAGGGATGTTCATCTTTGATATGGTTTGGATGTATGTTATAAGTGCACTGATTGATCTTAGAGTTAATTCTGAAAGAAGAAATAATGATTTAAAAAATAATGAAGCAGGGCCAGCATGTTGGCTCAATGGCTAAACCCTCACCTTACTTGTGCTGGGATCCCATATGAGAGTTTACTCATGTCCTGGCTGCTCCACTTCCCATCCAGCTCCCTGCTTGTGGCCCAGGAAAGCAATAGAAAATGACCCAAAGCCTTGGGACCCTGCATCTATCTGAGAGATCCAGGAGAAGCTCGTAGCTCCTTACCTTGGATCATCTCAGCTCTGGCTATTGCAGTCACTTGGGGAGTGGACCAGAGGATAGAAGATCTTTTTCTGTCTCTCCTCACCAAAGATATGACCTGCCTTTCCAATAAAGATAATATTAATAAATCTTTAAAAAAGAATAGTGAAGCAGTGATGAGGTTCCATTGAAGACGACATACATAAAAGAATGCTGAAGGAAATGAAGAGACCTTTAAAAATGTGTAGATTCCATATCGATAAAATACTCATTTCTTCACCCTACAGCATTTCATAGTCTTTTGTATCCTGGTAAATTTTCTTTAGCTTCCTAGTTATTTATCAAGAGAATTGGAATGCAAACATAGTTTTTCTCCTGTTAGATTAAAAAGTTATAAAACATTATCAAAATTATCATTCTAACCTCCTTTTCATCCTTTGGAGGTTATCACTAGCAATTCTATTTTTCCATTAAAACATGTTTTCTGTATATTAAATATGAAGTTAGTTACAATGAGACAGCTGATGTTTGAGGTAATAGATACATTTATAAAGTTAAAGTTAACAGTATATCATGAATGTTTTATCATTGTTTTAGAGACATCCAAGAGTTTAAAAAGGTGACATTCTA
The DNA here is from genome assembly GCF_030435755.1 of Ochotona princeps. Classification (NCBI taxonomy): domain Eukaryota; kingdom Metazoa; phylum Chordata; class Mammalia; order Lagomorpha; family Ochotonidae; genus Ochotona; species Ochotona princeps. Next base: position 18,148,501 of record NC_080854.1, on the reverse strand, counting down.
TACATAAACTTGTACCAAGCTCATAAAATAAGATTTATTAAGCTTTAAATAAGGCCTCGAGGACCTCTGTGAGGAATAACTGTGACTTTGGGTGTACAGTTTTCTGTCTGGGTTTGGGAACACAGATGTGTCTTCAGCTAAGCTCTTTTCTGTGAACCAAAATTCTTATATGAGTGACAGCTGGAGAGGTGATGTTATATGTTTTAGTTTTTAATGATTTTACAAATGTTCATAAATGAGTAATATTTCTCCTTTCTTCTAATATAAAATATTTCAAATTTCCACCCCATGTTACTTTTAAAATGTGTTTATTACCCAAAAACATTATGTAAAGTGTTGACATTTCACCTTATTTTTAAAAGGATTTTTATTAAAAAAAATGTTACGGAAACAATTGGAGATCATAACTTTAAAGAATTCCCTAAATTTAAATTATTCCAGATGCAACTAATTGCTTGAAAATAGTGGGTATTCATATTTCATTTATACAATATAGCTTTTGCTTTTAATTTTTATGTAAACAATGTCATAATGCATATGGCTCCAATTTTTTATTCAAAATTATTTTTTCAAGATTGACTTGTATGACATGTGTTGAATACTGGTGGCCCCTCAAAATTTATGTTTCCAAATAATTCCCAATGAAATAGTGCTGCAGTTTGAATACAATTTTGCTCCCAGATTCAGATAAATATTAAATCCCCAATGTCTTATGCTAATCAGATCTAGAAGGTGGCAATTTAATCCTATCATGATGTTGAATTACTGGGGCCCCCAAAATGTGGGGTTTACCAGGAGGTTTTTAGGTCATTGAATCCAACCCCTGAGAAAGTAGTTCTCATTTGACCTCTCGGCCATCTTAAGATGGTTGATGTAAGGCCTGCATTTGGATACACTCAGGATAGATACACTGATTTTTTTTCCCCTCTACATATAACCCACCAGTGCCATACATCAGAGGCCAAAGCAATAGGCCCATCTAACACTAGGATTGAGCTGCAAATACTGTGAACTAAATAGGTATTTTTTCTTTATAAAGTTAGTGGCCTCAGACATTGTATTATAGTAATACAATACTGACTAGCACACACAATAAAAAGTGCTGATTAGTTTCTGAAGGTTCCATCTTCACAAATGGGATTAGTAATCCCTTATAAAAGGTGTTTTAAAGAGGCTGTCTTTCATTTCCTGTATGGAATGAACCTCTGAGAAAGCACAATATTCGAAGAGAACAATTTCTCACAAGACATCAAGTCTGCTGGTGCCCATCTTGGACAACTCAATCTCTAGAAACATGAGAAGTCAATTTCTGTTTTCATAAATGCTAATTCTATTTGTTCTAGAAGCTGGAACATAAATAATCCTGGAAGAATGCAGAGGTTCTTGGCCATCAATAGTCCACATGAGGGAACATGTGTTATTAATCACTAACCCGTCTCTACTGCTTCCTGTTGTAGGGAACGTGTTTACTACTACGCCGGTATAGCCTGATGGTCTTCCCTTTATTACCCAGAAAAACAGTTCTAACTCTGTGCTTCTGGTGATTGAACAGCGTCCATACCCGGTGAAGAGAATTATTCTTGGACTACAGACTCCTTCCTGCCCCCAGGGTGGTCAAGTCTCACTGGGTTTGGGCTGAGCCGCAGCAAGACTCCCTGTAGCTTTTCTCTGCACCTGCTGCTTCTTGCTGGCCGCCCAATGGCTTCCACAGAACTGAAGGAAGGTTGAGTCCAGGCTACCTTGCTGTACAAGGTCCAGCTGCTGCTGCCTTGGCACCCCTGTGATAGATCTCACTGCTGTGTAGTCTGTGAGCAGCCTGACTGGATACCATCCCCTCCCCAGCTCTGTTCATCTTTAGTTTCTATATCAGAAAACCAGCTCGTGCACATTACAGGGCATTGAGAATTTGTTATTCTTTCCTTCCATGATTTCTGAAAGATTTAGCTTGATCATCAACTGTTCAACCTATGCTGTCAAATTACTACAGCTTAAATAAACAAAGGCTTTTTCTTTTCTTTCCCATTAAAAAAAGATTGGGGAGAGGGGTTGTGGAGGCTGAAGGAATACAATGCTAGATAAGCCACTAAATGTAACTGTGTTTTATTCATCCCATGTGTTTGAAAAGGCAGTAAAGGAAGCTGGTTGGTCTTGGGTTCTGAATTCACAAAATCAGAACCATTTTCTGCTTGGGTGAATGTATTCCCCAGCAGACTTCTGCCTTCTGAGGGATCATGCTCCAATTCGCACAGAGGCCAGCCAACAAGCAACTGACTAGCATAGAGATTTTTAAAAAAGCAATCTGCCCAGCTCACAAGAAACAGCCTGTGAAGTGTTTCCAAACCAAGTTTGCCAAAGATACACTGTGCCAGTGAGTTGTGGTCCCCTCGAGTCCATGGTTCTCAAAGGCTCCCTCCAATAGCTGGCCAAAAACACAATGGACATTTCTAAAATTTTCCATGGTCAAGTTTAGACATGGGCAGCAGGAGCTATAGAATGAAAAAAAGGGAGGAAAGGGGGAAGATGTACAACAACGTAAAGATGTAGAAGCTTGCAGGTAACTGTGAAGAGGTTGCAGAGATAGGAGGAGCAGATCACATGTTAGGCTGAGACCTAAATTTGAGACACTGAGGTTGCAAATAGAACATTTTCAAGGAGCCTGAAAGTTCATCTCGCATGGTAGTGAAGCCTGGATCCTTTACATGAAGTTGTGTCCTTATGTATGGCAGATGAACAATATAGGGAGGAAACAACAGAAACACCAGGCAGGGAAAGAATCCAGAATGCTGGGAATTTGTGTGCATGCAGTTTGAGACAGAATGAGTCAGTAGAGATTTAGTTAGAGTGGAATAAAAGGGCAATGCTGGTTTTATGGGCTCTCCTATAATTTATGTGTTTCAACACACAAATGAAAATCTGTAGATATTTGTCTTACACAGTACTTTTTTTTTTAAACTGAGCTGCCACCAAACTACTATTTTAATGTAGACTGATATTTTAATGTAAAATGATATAATAGTCATATTCCTGAGAATGCTTGTTTTAAGAAAATAATAGTAACAAGAGGAAAAGAAACAATGAAACTTCAATCACTGAATCAGCCAATTTCTCCAATCCCTCTGTAACTTTCTCCACTTGAATACACATATATTTATTTGCACCCATATCAACTTGACATTTTACAGCTATTACTATAATCAGTCCCCTTCATACATTCTCAGTTCTGTTGCTTTCCTCTGCTCTCACCATATTCACTGGCAAACCCAACCTTAGCTAAACCCAACTGTTCATTTCTCTGTTACTTTAACTGGGCAATTTAAGGGAGCTGAGACAAACCAAAAGCTTTGGATCCAAAGGCCGTTTTAGCTACTGTGTAATTTTTTTTTTCTCTGTTGTCTGGCACAGGTACTAGAATTGGTTTTTAACTCTGCTTCCCTTTTGTTTCTTCAGATCTGTTCTCATTTTGTTGCCACAAAAATGATTTCTAACAGAAACATCATGCCACAGAGCACAGTAGTTAAAGGCTGTCATCTTAAAATCTTGAAAGTACCTGATACAATTGATCATTATGTTAGGACAGGGCAGTGTCACAATGGTTCCAGGTTTCAAGAGGGTATAGGACAAAATCTGCTTGGGTCATAAAGAAGGGAAACAACCAGCATTCCTTTCATTGAGTAGTGAGCCATGTGAACTCCAGCCAACTCCTTAAACTGGACTCAGAGCCCACAAAGATTTAAAATCCCTCAGCAGCAAGGATGACAGGTGTCCACAGTGGGAATGTGGACTGATACCCACCTCCTGTTACATTTTTGCTATGGAACAAAGTCCTTATTCTGAGCTGATCCCAATTGGAATCACCTCCAATGCAGGTGTAGAATAACAAAGCTTTGGACTGTTCTCTACTGCTTTCCAGGCCACAAGCATGGAGTTGAATGGGAAGAGGAACAGCCAGGACATGAACCAGAGCACATATTGGATTCCACCTTATGCAAGGCAAGGAGTTTAGCCACTAGGTTACTGCACTGAGCCCATGGAATTTTTCTTGAAAAGACTGTATCCATATATTTATATTAGTCTCACTTCTGTTTCAGAGTTAAATGATACATTCAATGAATATCAAAAGTGAATATTTGAAAAATATTGAGAGCACGTATCCACTAGCCAGAGCTTTTTGTTACTGGAACAGAATTGTTTCCCACTACATTTTCAGGGCTTAAATCAATCCAAATAGTGAAGAATGGCTCATGAATGTCTCCGTGACAGATAGGTAATAATGTTTGGTTAAAAAATAAAAAGGTTGTGTGCCATGCTGAGCTTCAACTTTCCAGTAATATAGGGTCTAGTTCTCTCCTGCCAAATGGGCAAGCCACCAATAATGCAGATGGATTACAAATACGTATGTAAATGTTTTGCATGTTATAAGCAACAAGACATATTAAGCCCCATTATTCCTAAAACACAAGCCCAAGTTACATGTCTGTTTCTTTTTTTATTTATATTTTCAAACAAGTGCATGGAAAACATGCAAAAGTCATAACAAAAGAAGTAAGCTTGGGTTGAAAAGTAGAAGAAATCCTCTGAGACTTGGTAATCTCCCTGTATTCTACTTTACTATTATTATATTGATGCCAGCACAGACTTTACACTCATAAACCATTTCTACTATGGGGGCCAGGAGCTATTTCTAAGTGCTTTACAAAGGTGCCAGTGGAAAGTATGACATTTCTTTCCTAAAAGCACCATCAGCCATAACATCTGCTTTGTATCAGTGATTCACCCTTTACTACTTTGCAAATTGATGCCAAACATAACACATTAAACACATTTTAAGCACAAAGTGTCATAGCAAAATTAATTGATGAACTAGAAGTAAAAATTTAAACTTAAGCATTCCCTTAAAATTTAGCTTAGCTAAGACTTGGGAGATCTCTCACTTTACCTCTGAGCTGATCTGTACAGATTGTGTTGGAATTTTCCAGATGACAGAACTCTTAACTGAAGCTGATCATTGATGAGTGACAGATTACTGAAAAAGTTTTAGAACTTTTTCAATGCATCATGTTCAATTCTCATACTGATATTTTATCAAAACAAGGAAAAGAAATTATATCTGCTTTCAAAATGTTATTTAGCCTTGCACCCTCCAGCACTAAGGCATCAAAGGGAATGACATACTTTGGAACCTCAGTTTAGAAATGAGGCATCCCAGGTCATCAAGTGGGATTTATTTTTTCCTTTGGTTCAGAGAAAAGTAAGCAATATGTTGGTGAAGATTTATTGTAATAAAAATATATGAGAAAAACTAAAATGGGATTTTGTGTACTACAGTAAGACAAGTGTTCCAAGAGGAAATTTGAGCAGCTCCAGGGTAGTGATTCAGTCTCCTTGCCACTCTCTTCACAGCTCCTACGCCACTCTGTGGCCCAGCATGGGCACAGGTATGACTCATCTACTCATCACTTCCTCTTCTTACTTTGCTTTTATACTTCTGTGTCCATCCTTTGAAAGTTTTATCTGGAACTCTGATCTTCTGCTTTTCTTTCTCATTTGTTACATTCGGACATTGTGATGTGATCGATTGACCAGCAGTCAGCATAGAGCATTACTGGATAGATTTTTTCATTTAATGTCTCCAGCAGTCGGCCTGAGTCTCTCATGTTAATCTAGAGACAACTGCTTTGGAGCCCAGTGTTAATTCTCAATGTAATCATTGTGACCTACATTGTGATCCAACATCTACCAAACCATGTGTGTTTTTCTTCTCTTTCTAAATTTTATATTAGATGAGAAGGCTTAGAAATGAGTTGCCTAGGCTCAAATTCTATCTTGCTGCTAGTTTTGTAACCATATTCTCTCTGCTTCAGTATCCTCATCTGTAAAGTAATAATAATGATTATAATAACATTTCCACCATAGCAATATCATGATTTAAAAAGTGAACACATAAGGAATTTGAGGAATACATGCTATGGAAATACCACAGTATAATTACAGTGATCAACATCATAGCATTTGGATGATAACAGACTGTACAATATACTGGATTCTGAAAAAATTCTAGCAATAACCAAGCCATGGGTTCTCATGCACAGGTATTCGTCAAGCTTGTAGCACTACCCAGATCTCCTGGATTGCTTTGACTGATTTGAGAGTTTTCATTTTTGGCTCCTGAAGTTGTTGCTAGTGACAATGTTTCTGAAACCTGTGATCTGAAAGTTACTTGCTTTTCTTCTGGAATTGCCTGGATCCAGTGACTGACAGACAGAAGAGGAGAAAAGGCCTGAGCCCTTGTGTTATAAGTTACATGTATGTTTCACATGTCCACAAGGATTGAAGTGGATATGTGAGGCTAGATTTGACCTAACCTGATCTCATTTCTTTGTTAATTAGCTTTTCATTTGCAATCCTGCTTCCTTTATCACCACAGAAGTTTTTTTTTCTGAGAGGGTCTTCTTAATAAATCACTTCATGCAAAATTCCCTCATGTTTTATTACTGAAGAGCCTAAAAGAATGAACACTGCAGTATGCACATGCTAGTATGGAGAGATGTATGAGTTATGAAGTGATAGTGCCATCTGCACGGGGATAGACTACAGAAACTCCTAGGAGAGTTTCATGTCGCAGAATACAAAATTAACACGCAAAAATATCAACAGCAGTTGTATACTCATTGCTATGGCTGAGAAGGAATATAGTAAGATAATTCTCATACACAATAGCTACAAAGAACTGAAGCACTTTGGGATAAAATTAGTCAAGGATGTGGAAGTTCTATACCATGTAATAACGGAAGACATCAAGGCAATAGAGATATAAAAATGGGAAATAAATGTTCAATGTTCCTGGACTAGGAGAAGAGCACTAAAATGTCCAAACCAATTCATAACTTGGATGTAATCCCTATCAAAATATCAAAGATATTTGCAGAACCTGAAAAACAACCCTAACATCCAAAAAGAAAGACAAAGAACTCTGAATCATTAAGCAGTCTTAAAAAAATGAAACAAAGCTTGAGGCATCACACTGCCAGATTTTACAGGGTAGAGTTTACAGGGTAGTCATAGTCAAAACTGGCTAATACTGTAAAAAAAAGAAAGAAAGAAAAAAATAAAAAGAAAAGAAAGAAAAACTGTGCACAAATGGAACAGAATAGAAACTCCAGAAATTAACCCACACATATATAACCAAATAATCTGACAAGTAAGCTAAAATCACTCTTTGAAGAAGGGCATTCTCTTCAACAAATAATGTTGAAAGAATTGGATTGTCACAAACAGCAATATAACACACCTGCCTTATAGTTCATACAATATTCAACTCACAAATGAGTTAAAAATATAACCTAACATGTGAAACAATCAAATTATTAGAAAACAACATAAGGGAGACACTGTGAGGCACTGGTAAAGGCAAAAATTTCTTGGATAATATCTCAGAAGTGCAGGCAGTAAAAGAAAAAAATTAAGCAAACTGTACGAAGCTAAGAACCTTCTGTACTGCAAAGGACACTCTCAGCAAAGTGAAGTGGAAATGGATAGAATGGGAGGAAATATTTCCAAACTATTAATCTGATAGAAAATTAATACAAAATATAAAAGGAGTTTGAGAGCTTCCACAAAAATGAAACGAAAAATTCATCAAGAAATGGGCAGAGGACTTGAATAGGCATTTCTCAAAAGATGTAACATAAATGGCTAACAGACACATGAAAAATTGCTCAGGATCACTATCTATCAGCAAATACAAATAAATACCACACTGAGGTTTCACTTCACCCTGGTTAAAATGACTATCACTCAAAAATGGATAAAAAATAACAAAAGTGCAAGAATAAGCTTGCATTCAATTTATGAACTGGAGAAAAAGGTTTGTTAGGAAATCAATCAGCATAAAAATTTAAAAATTTAAAATCTTTTTCCTAGGCAAAGAGTCAATCAACATTTTGGTGTTGTGATCCTGTAGTTAGGTCACTGCTTTCCAACCCCAGCATCCCGTACTAGAGTACCAGTAGCTACCATAGCCATTTGGAGAGTGATGCAATAGTTGAAAATCTCTTTTTCTTTCTCTTCCCTTGTCTCTGTTGTTCTAACTTTCAAAATAAAATAAATCTTTCTATATTTTAAATTTTATTTACTTTTTTTTTTGGAAAGAGCAACAGAGAGAGAGACACAGAGAGAGAGTCTTTAAGCCTCTGGCTCGATCTTTAGATGACCACAGTGGCCAGGTCTGGGCCAGGCCACTGTCAGGAGCCAAGAACTTCATCCAGGTCTCCCACGTTGGTGGCAGTGACCCAAACCCTCGGGCCATCTTTCACTTTTCTCAGGCCCTGGGCAATGAGCTGAATCAGTTGTGGAGCAGCAGAACATAAACCAGCATCCATAAAGAATGCTGACGTGATCACAGGACATCACCTTTGCTCACTGTCACAATGTCGGCACCTAAAATAAGACGTGAATGAACACACACAAACGGACAGACAACACACAGCAGAAATTGTTTGCAAACTATATATCTTGTAAAGGGTTCATATTTAAGGAACTCAGTTCAGCAGCAGGGAAACAACAATTTAAAAGTGAGTAAAGGGAAAGAACAGGCAATTCTTAGAAAACAATATGCAGGGGCTGGAGCAGTGGCAGAGCAACCCAATCCTAATCCATGGATACATTAATGAAGCATGATGTGACTTACACAAGTTCACAATTTCATAAAAACTGTAACACAAGCATACTACAATATCAAGAGGAACCACTATTCCTTTTCACATGATTTTTTCCTTCTGTTTTTGAAATAATGCTCCATCACTATGGACCTTTTTATCCTCACAGGACTTTTCTTCTTTCAATCATCTCAGCTGGTAACAGTACATTCCTAATGTTATATAAAGAAAAATTGAGAGAAACTGCCTTGAAATTAGCATTTTCGAGATTGCTCCACAATTGGGACAAAAAAAGGAAATAAAATAAAAAAGATGAAACCAGTGCAATTTTTTAAAAATTGGAAAATTTGTGAGCCATTTAAAAATTACAACAATCATCAAAAGAGAGAGATGTAATTTATTTGCAGTGGAACACTATCCAGCCACTTCAGAGAAAAACCCATGTTATTTGTAATAATATGGATGAATCTGGAGGACATTATGCTAAGTGAAATAAAGAAATACAACCACCATGACTTCAGTTGCACATGGAATCTATTCATGCTGAACCCAAAACTAGAGGTGGAACAATGAGTATCAGAGGCTGGCACATTGCACAGAAGGAACGGGAAGTTACCCAAATTTATAAGGTTTCAAATAAGAGGAGTCAGTTTGGAGATTCTATTTTATAGCCAGACTATATTAAATATATATAATATATACATACATGCACATATATGCATATACATACACGCGTACATATTGTACACAAATATATGCACACATATACATATATATGCACATATCCATCCTTATATAACCATATCAACACAAAAAAATATCAAAACAGCTAAGACTAAATGTTTGAATGTCTATTTGTAAAAAAACTGGCAAGTTTTCTGACAGATACATCAACCAACCCAATTCAATTACACCACGTATGTCAAGACACTCCTTTGCTTGTACCCTCCATAAATATACAATTATGATTTAGCAAAAATCATAGTGCATTTAAGTTATAAAGAAATATGAACAGTTTTACAATCTAATGATTATTATTTGATGCTTTGCCAAAATTCCATAAACTTTTCTTGTTACATTACATTAAGATCTATTGGTCTGGAGTGGTCATTTGGCACAGTGGTGAAGATGCCATTTGGGTTACCACATCACATGTCAGAGTGTATCATCCTGACTCTCCCCTTTGCTCCAGATTCTCTTTGTGATGCTGCAGAAACTTGGGAGCAGTGCTGATGGCTTAAGTAGCTGGGTCTCTGCCACCTACATGGGAAACCAGTATTGCGTACCTGGCTCCCAATTTGGTCTGGTCTAGTCCAAACTGTTGTGGTCTTTTTTTTTTTTTTTAAAGATTTATTCATTTTATTACAGCCAGATATACACAGAGAGGAGAGACAGAGAGGAAGATCTTCCGTCCGATGATTCATTCCCCAAGTGAGCCGCAACGGACCGATACGTGCCCGGGTCTCCCACGCGGGTGCAGTGTCCCAATGCATTGGGCCGTCCTCAACTGCTTTCCCAGGCCACAAGCAGGGAGCTGGATGGGAAGTGGAGCTGCCGGGATTAGAACCGGCGCCCATATGGGATCCCGGGGCTTTCAAGGCGAGGACTTTAGCCGCTAGGCCACGCCGCCGGGCCCTGTGGTCTTTTTGAAAGTAAACCAATAGATGTAAAATTTCTTTGCCTTTCTAGCAAATACACAAAAAATTTTAAATCTATTAGTTTATTGTACATTTCAAATAAATCACTTAGTCATAAATCTCATTTTATCAAATGTTCATCACTTGAAAAAATATTCATTTATTGAGAAATATAGGTTTTCCAAATGTCAACACATTTTATACAACACTAAAAGTGCATTAGTTAACAGCAGTACTGCCATTACATAAAGTACTGACTCTAACTCTATGTAATGACAAGCTGTCATGCATAAGGTGGCAGGTACATATTGGAGAAATATTCAATTTTCAGTTTGTAACCTTAAACTGTATCATTGGCAGTAATGTCACCAGCTGTGAGTCTACAGCAACAGCATCTGAATTACTATTGTTCTGTTATTGTTCAAATGGTGGTATTTTTAGAACAGTAACTAGTTTATCTAATATATATAAACATTGTTTAGTACTTCCTTGAGACTCCTATCACATTCTGATACACAGAAGAATGCTGTATATTACTACTCACTTTCTCCCAACAGAGACTGTTTAAAGTTTAAGTACTCATAGGTCAAGATCCAATCAACTGGGAATTTTTAAGCTAATTCATCAAGACCACTGAGGAAAAACTGGCTTTATTCCTACCTCCCCTTTAGTGAGTTCATGATAATGAAGACTATAACTATTACTTACTTTTTTCTTACTTGCTTCTACTGTTTTTGTACCACTAGTTCTGGTGTCCATACAGTACAAATGGAAAATAATCTTTAAGTATTGCTATAAAGGTTTTTTAAAAAATATTTTTGGAAAGAAAGATTTACAGAGAGAAGGAGTGACAGGGAGCAAAAATCTTCTACCTACTGGTTCACTCCCCAAGTGATCAGAATGCCTAGAGCCAACCCAATACAAAGCCAGGAGCCTCTTACAGATTTCCCACACTGGTTCAGGGTCCCAAAGTTTTGAACCATCCTCTGCTGCTTTGCCAGGCCATATACAGGGAGCTGGATGGGAAGAATGAAGCATAAACCACTGACCCATATGGGATGCCAGTGCTAGCAGTCAGAGCCCTACTACCCCAGGAAGGTAGTGAGTGGTGTGACCTGGGAGTGTTAGGAGCATGGGAGACCAACTGTGTGAGGTGCTACACTAGGATGCATCTGAAATCTAGGTAAGGGCCCAAACTGAAATACTCAAGAGGAACAAATGACATCATATAAAATGAGTAAAGAATTATTTCATATGCAGAGCCTAGCTGTAATGAACCACCAAGAATACACACATGGAACATCTGGTACACCGTCAGGTATAGTTCTCCCTGGGCACCATGGATTTTGCTACATGATCATTCTCGTTCAGTCTCATTTCAGCATATACCACAGTGCCTGTGCCTGATATTTCAGGAAGGTTGTCTAAAAATGTGCTTAACTTTTGCAGTTGCCTGTTTGTTGACTTGGTTTCTGGCAGGAAGATAAAGTCTCTGTGTTCTCCCCACTTTTCTGTGGTTTTTTTGCGTGGCCTAGTGGCTAAGATCCTTGCCTTGATCCCATATGGCCACTGGTTCTAATCCCGGCAGCTCCACTTCCTCTCTATCTCTCCTCCTCTCAATATATCTGACTTTGTAATAAAAAAAAAAAAAAAAAAAGAAATGACAGCTGTATTGTCCTTTACCATTTTAATCAATGAGAAAGGTAGCTTCTTGCCCACATAGAGTAAGTTATGCTACTAGGATGGGTGCTGTTATGTAGTACATATAGCTGCTACCTGCTACCCGTGTTGCTGGCAACCCACAATGGCTCAGGTTCATGTCCCAACTGCTTTACTTCCAATTCAGTTCCCTGCTAATGTGCCTTGAGAAGCAGTAAAGGATAGCCCAAGTACTTGGGCCCCTGTATCCACATGGGAGACCTGGATGAATCTTCCCGCTCCTGGCTTATGCCTGGCCTAGCCTCATCAGACAGAGCCATTTGGGGAGTGAACCAGAGGATGAAAGCTCTCTCTCTTTGTGTCTCTCCCTCCATCTCTATAACTCTAATTTACAAATAAATAAACTTTAAAAAATGAGAAGATAGTAGAAGTAAATAGAATACAAAAAAGTTACATATGAGTCTCAGAAGAAAATATAATGCAACACAACATTTCTGGCTCAAAAATAAAGTAATGCAACATGTTACCAACATTTAACACTAATCATTTAATTTCCTTTCTCTCAGTTGCTTCTTATCCCTGTTCAGTCCAAAAGTCTACTCCACCAGGGTTAAAACAGAAGCAGTAAGTCTGCCTTTACTCTAAGGCGTAATTATAAATTAAGAAGACATAAAAAAAAAACAGTAGTCAGTAATAACTCAACACAGACTTTTGGTCCTTTCAAGAAGTACAGAATGTACTTGTACCAAATTTAGTGGCCAAGCATTGAGTCAATTCTGCTGGGTTAGGTGGTCACATTGTAGCCTGTAAAATGTACTTTGGATCTTCAAAAACAGGGCTGCTGATTTGCTAAACCATGGAAAAACTCAGTTAAATCTGTGAAATTTATGAGTGTATCAAGGAAGCTGAAGACTTTAGGATGAAACATGTGTCTCAAGCAGAATTTCATTTCCCACTTCAAGTATTTAAAACAGTATTTATTATGAGAAAATGATTCTTTATAAAATTGTGTCTAATGGTAGTAGTCAGGGAAATTAGTCAGAGAAAGGAATACAGGGCATCCAACTTGGAAGGAGGAAGTAAAAATGTTCTATTCATAGATAATATGACCTTGTAAAAATAAGATCCTAGAGACCACACACACACGCACACAAAACTGCTGGAATAAACACATGGTAAATAGGAAGATATAAAACCAAGACACAAAAGTTAAAAGAATGTCTATACACTAAATGGTGAGCTACCTGAAAATAAGTTTCAATTACAGCAATTACAAAAAGTAAGATATCCAGAGATTAAATTTAACTGAAGAGGTGCTAGAAATAAGTTAAGAAATGGTAAAATAATTGGCAGAAATCACAAATGCAAATAAATGAAACTATCCATATTCAACAAAACATTCATATTACAAAATCTACAAACAAAATAGCCACACTAAAGTTACCTACAAAGTTAACAAAATCCCCAACAAAATTTGAAGATTGTTCTCAAATATTTGGGAAAAAATCATAAAATTTAGAAGAACAACACAAAGACCCAGAATGGTCATATTAGTCTTGATAAAAAAAAAAAAAGAATAAATTCGGAGGTGTCTCATTACCAGACTTCAAGACATACTACACAAAGACGTGGTAATTAAAGCATCATGTTACCAGAAGGAACAGTGTTATGGCATAGTGAGTGAAACAATTACGTGTGTTACTGGAATCCCCATAGGACCAGCAGTCTGGGTTCCTGCTGCTGTACTTCTGATCTAGCTCCCTTCTAATGGCCTGAGACAGCAGGAAAAGATGGTTCAAATGCTTGGCCCCCTATCCCTCACTTGGAGGTTTGGAAGGAGCAACTGTCTTTGGCCTTTGGCCTGGCCTTGCCTCAACCTTTGTAGCCATCTATGGGGTGAACCAGCAGATGTAAGATTTCTCTGTTTCTGTCACTCTTTCAAATAAAGAAATTCTTTAAAAAACCAATATGGTATCAAAATAAAAATAAATACACAGACCAATGAAATAGAGAGCCCAGAAATAAGACAACTCATTGACAAAAAAAGTTAGAAACAAAATGGGAAAATGATCTCTTCAAGAAAAGGTACCAAAAAAACCTATACATACATGAAAGAATGAAGTTAGAGCTTATCTCTTAAAACTTACAAATACCAGTGTAGAAGACAGGGCTGAAAACAGAACTGATCCAGCAATTGCAACCACCAGCATATGCATAAGCTAATTGGGGCGATGAACTGTGCCGGACCTTGTACTGGCACACACAGGAATCAGGCCTGGGATCACCTCAGATGAAGTTTCTTTGAGGATCCCCCCAACTGAACTGCTGATCTCAGAAGCCCAACTATGAAGAGAAGTGCAGGTACCATGGTCTGCAATAGAGTGCAAGTATCAAAGCTGAGCCTCCTCAGAGGCTCAGAGCAGTAGACAGCATATCCAGGTGCATATGGAGGATATGGCAGTCCATCGGAACCTGCAGAGGACACCTGGCACCACAACAGAGAATGGAGGACAGAACAAAATCTGGGCAAATGGAGACTCTAAGTTGGACTATGTCAGCCAGTGGATACTGGAGAGATTTCATAATGCTTGGAAAGGCAAGACTGGCAGCAATTCAGAACTGCTGAACTATCAAAATCACTTAAGCAGTGCCCTTGGAGCATGCCCCATGTCAGGGATCCTGGGATGTGGTGGAATGTTGGGTGGGGCTTCTCCCTTTATCTCCCCCTTTACCCCAAATACAAAAAAGAGAGAGAGAGAGAATGTGGAAACAATCCTCTTACCACTTTCCTATAGCCCTTGACCCTTTGTGCCCTAATCAACTATGTAAAGATTATCAAAATAATTTTTTTAAAAAGAAAGATGGCCCGGTGCTTGAGTCCCTGTAACCATGTGGGAGACTGAGAGTAAGCTTCAGGCTCCTGACTTTGGTCTGGTCCAGCTCTGGTCATTGCAGCTATCCAGCAGATATAGGTCTTGGTCTATGTCTCTCTTCTTTCTCTCTTAAAAAAAGGAAAAATGCTTTTTATAGCTGTGACTCACTTCAACTGTTTTGAATGAAAGAAGCAGCAGGTTCTAGTTAGTTTATTGAACTTCTAAGAAAAGTATGTTGTTGCCACTCTTAAAGAATCCAAGGGACTGTTGGTTTGGATGCTTGGGCAGTATGGTGGTGTCCTTCCAAAACAAGACTGACCTCCATTGTGCCTGTCTTTGACAAACAGAAGGCACATTACTGCAAAACTTAAACTACCTAGTAACTAATTAATCTATTTATTTACAGTCATAGCCCATTTCTTTCTGGACACAGATGGAGAAAGAAGTAAAAGATTCCCAGAGATCTCCCCCAGAGACCAGCCTAAATAGAACCAACTGTCTTCAGCAATATTTAAGTTGTCACTCGGAAAGCATAATCACCTCGCAAACATGATACTTGCTCAATATAAAAAAGGTATCCTCATGCTGTGTGGTAATTAACATTGTAACATCAATCTATTTATATTATCATTAGGTTCTATTCAAGGCAGGGCAGTACTAGTGAATGAATGTGGAAATAATGGTCTTACCCACATTTCTCTACCCTTAACCCTTAGTGCCAAAATCAACTATGTAAAGATTAATAATTAAAATAAAATAATAATAATTAAAAACAACCTTACAAATACCAAATGGACTGTGGTCTGAGCACAGACTTTTTTTTTCCAAGAGCAACAAAAATAAATACTGATAAAGTGATTACATCTAACTAAAAACACATCTGTACAGCAAAGGAAATAAACCCCTCCAGACAACAAGCTGCATGTTATTCACTTGACAAAGGGTAAATGTCTTACTATAGATGAAAAACCAAAACAAAAAGTTGTGAACTCAAGTGTTTTTCAAATGTTGACATCTGGTTTCCAATGTTTGCTGGAAGGATTCACATTTTGCCATGTTGAAATATTGTTATGGCCCAAGGATTCTGGATTGAATAATTAACACATACCCTTGGGAGATAAAACCCCATGGTATAATAATAAAAGTTTCACTCAATTTGAAGCAAATTAAAAATTGTCTGATTCATATAATCCCACAGGTCAAATATTTCTCATGTACTCTGAAAGAGTTCTCATGACTTAATCACTCCTAAACACTTCACCTCTTAGTAAAACTACTAACACACAAACTAATTTTCAGCACATGGTTATGGGGGACATATGCAGAACATAGTGTATATGTAACCCAAAACCTAGAGAAACATGATTCAGAGCATCCTGGTTGCCCCCCACCCCCTTCCAGGAGGAGGACGACAGCAGCAGTCTTCATCCTTAAGAGTCACTTGAATACAGAAGCCAAGAACTCAAGTGCAATAGTGTGGAAAGTGACATGCCTCAGTTTTAGGAAACCAAGTGTTTAAAAGAAATATCAAAGCAAGGCTAGTTGTCTGCTTAGTGCACTTGGGTTCCAGCCAATTGGTTTAGACTTAAACAATGAAACCTGGCATTTTTCTAATTATACATGCCTGAATTTACTCAGGACAAAACATTCTATTCCTTGAGCATGGTTGCTAGAAATATATATTAGCAAAAAACTTCCCAGCAGATTAGAATGCCACTGCTACTTGAGCAAAAAACAAACCAACCAGAAGTTTGGCAACCCCAAGGTTAACATCTCCAAAAAAATGTTGAATACAAATGTTCCTTGACTTATGCTGGAGTTATTTCTAGAGATGATATTTTTAGTTTATAATGGGTTTAAGGAGAAAATATATTCGATACTCTTACTATCTAGCAAATTTCATTGCTTAGCAACACAGAACACTGTATAATAACCTTGGTTTACTTTCTTGGTCATGGAGTTGACTGGAAGTTACTATTGTCTGCTATTGCCCAGTATCAGATTATCATAATGCATATTACAAGTCCATGAAAAGATCAAAACTCAAACTGAAAATCCAATTTCTGTTGAATGTGTAGCAGTAATGCACACTTGTGAAATCAAAAAATTCAAAGTCAGATCGTGGCCAGTTAGTGAACATCAGAACTGTGAGAACACAGTTATCATCATTTGATTTCTGAGGACAGTGGGCAGGCTCCAGTGCTTTTAAGATTCAGTTTGTCTTAGGCACAGATAAAATGACCAACCCTTTAATAAGATGGAAAAGTTCCTTGGCTATTTTTCTATTTCAATGAAAATTTAACATTTATATTTGTAGAATTTATAAGGTGAATAACTCCCCAAACAGCCACAACGGCCACGGCTGAGCCAATCTGAAGCCAGCAATCAGGACCTTCTTCCTGATTTCCCACATGGGTGCAGGGTCCCAAGGCTTTGAGCCGTGCTCGACTGCTTTCCCAGGCCACAAGCCTGGGAAGTGGAGCCATCGGGACTAGAACTGGCACCCATATAAGAACCCAACGCATACAAGGCAAGGACCTTAGCTGCTAGGCTGCTGTTCCAGCATAACACTTGATTTCTAACAATGATAGTACTACAGAGAAGCAAGAATAAAACACATTTATTTTCTACAGATTGTGCTGGGACAACTGAATGTTTCTATGATGGAAAAATACTTCTACCTGTATTTCCTGCCATAGAACAGTCAATTGCAAGTGAGGCCTGAATTTGAAAAGCAGGAAAATACAATTTTTTAGAGCACAGGATTATAGTGTCACTAAACTAGGTTAGGCAAGTATTTTGTTACGGACAAAAGATATACTAACATGGGAAAAAGACTGATATGTTAGGTTGCATTAAATTAAAAATTATGAGATAATACAGATAGTTATGAGCATATATTCATTCACTCCCAAATGCCCATAATGTGATGGATTGCACTTGAAGCTGTGATCTCAATCCTGACCTCTTAATTTGGTGTCAGGAACCCAGTTACTTTAGCCTCCCAGAGCCCATCTTCCAGGATGCTGGAAGAAGAAACTGCAGCAGCCAGGAATGGAGCCCAGATACTCTACATGGGCATCCTAGGCAGAGTTCCAAACTGTACACTAATCACTTGCCCTGATTATACTACAACTTTACGTTTTCTTTCACCAAAAAAAAAAAATGACAGAGAGTGAAATGGTAAACCAGACTCGGTGAGAATATTTATAACATAAATACTTGATACAGGGCTCTCATCATATTAGATATTCCTACAAAACCTTGGTAGAAATCTAGTAGAAGAAATGCCAAGGGAACTTAGAGAACAATTCTGAAAATAGAAACCAAAACAACCACAAACGTTACAAAAAGGATAGGGGCTGTGACGCAGCAGCCAAAATGTTACTTGGCACACGTATCACAATTCAGGCTTGAAACCTAGCTACTCTGCTTTCTACCCAACTTCCTGCTATGCCAAGGGCTCAGGTACATGGGCATGCACCACTTGTATGGGAAACTCAGAATTTAGGATCTTGGTCCTGGCCTGGCCCACTTCGAGCTTTCGCGGGCATTTAGTGAGTGAACCAGTGGGTGAAAGATCTCTCTCTCCCCCCTGTTCTTCTGTTTCTCTCTTCCTCCTTTCTCTCCCTCCCCCACCCCGTGTGTGTGTGTGTGTGTGTGTGTGTGTGTGTGTGTAAAATCTCAGTCTATAGCCACAGTCCATTGCCAGCCTCATCCATGAAAAAAATCTCAAATTATTCTAGCTTCTAGTTCCAAAATTTCCTGCACTTACACCTGCAGAACTCAATCTAAATGGCAGAATCACGGAGAAAACAAATGATGACAGTACTAAGTTTTGGTGTAGTTTCTTAGGTAACATAGGCATTTTGAACAGAGATCAAGCATTTATTCATGTGCAAAAACCTGATGGTCAATTAATTTGTAGATGAAAAAATATGTCTTAGAATATAGGTCAATATAAAGTTCACTAATCTTTCTGTATAGTTCCACTGGAACTCAACAGGAAAATCATTGATCCTTAGACTATACATAATATGAGGGCACTATAAATCACTTGTGGAAAGTTTGCATCCCTGGTTCACTCTCCAAGCTCCACAACAGTCAGGTTGGGCCAGGACAAATCCAGGCACCTCCAGCATGTCAAATGCAAAGCCAAACATTTGCATGTTAAAACTTTGAAATATTACAGTAATGGTGTATCCATGCCTGTCCACAAGTTCACTGCCTCAAATACCGTCAGTGGCAGGGAGGGACAGAGTTGAGGACAGCCCACATTCCAGTCCCCCCACATAGGAGCCAAAACCCAATTAATTGAGCCATCATTGCTATCTCTTGAAGTCTGCATTGGTGGGAAGTGGAAGTCAAGAGCAAACGCCGGAAATTGACCCAGGCACTTAAGCAACCAGTGAATCGTAGGCCCTCAGCACAGCTTCAACAAAAACATTTTCCAGAAGGTTACTCTCTGCATCAAAATGAAATATTAGCAGTTTCACCACTAAGAAAATGAAAGATCTTAAATTAGACAAAAATGAATGATCCTAAATTAGACAACAGAATCTTTATCTGAAAACATTAACCAACTGGCTGACAGAAATTTAATGTTCATTTTTGTGCTACAAAAATTATTATGCTATAATGATTATTATGCTATAATGATTATTATGCTATAATGAGCACAAAAATTTTTCATTAAACTTGTCTTGGTTTCAGCAATGTTTTCCTCTATGATAAATAGAAACATAACATAAATATTAAGGATTTAAGAAAAGATAAATGAAGACACATTTCAGTAAGAGGGGTAACCCAAAAAAATCTATGTGGATGATGCCATTTTTTCCCAGTAAGAATATTAATTGTAACTATTTCTATTTCATAATATTTTCCCTATATATTTTACTGGAGTTCCTATTCTGGATAGGATTGTCTTTGCTCACAAAAATAATCAGAGAGGCAATAAGTAGATGATTATTTTATGGCAGGAGGTGGAGGATGATGCTAATATAGGCAAGGAGAGGAGGGGGGATAGATCAGCATGGATGCAGAGGAAGCAGATGAAGGAATGTGGAGGTGACTAGAGTCAAAGCAGAGATGCCATACGGTGAGAAACGCTCATTGTTAGGATGGCACAAGAACATTTTAAAACATAAACACATTTAATGTTAAAATTGCTTTTGAGAAATGTATATCTCCTCCCATGTCCCATTTGTTTAAAAAACAGATTTATTTATTTTTATTTCAAAAGCAAAGTCACAGAGAAAGATGGAGAGACAGAGAGATGCTCTAACTGGTGGTTCACTCCCCAAATGCCACAATGGCCTGAGTTGAGCCAGTTCAAACCGAGGACCCAGAAAATTCCTCTGGGTCTCCCATGTGTATACAGAGGTCCTAGGACTTGGGCCATTATTTGCTGCCTTCCCAGGCCATGAGCAGGGAGCCGGATCAGAAGTGGAGCTGCTGGGATTCAAACTGACACCAGAATGAGGGCCATTATGCCACAGCGACTGCCCACCATATCCCAATTCTTAATTAAAATTTGTTAACAAGGTTTGGTCTTGTGGCACTGCACGCTAAGCTGCCATGTGCACTGCCAGCCTCCCACATGTGCGCTGGTTCGTGTCCTGGATGTTTCACTTCCAATCCAGTTTCCTGATAATGTTCCTGGGAAAAGAGCAGCAGCAGATATCCCAAGACACCCAGATGGATTATCAGGAAGAAGCTTCTGGCTTCAGCCTGGTTCAGCTTGGGCCATTACAGCCATTTTGGGAGTGAATCAGCAGATGAAACGTCTCTATCTGTATCTTCTCTCTGTATCTGTTTTTCAAATACTTAAAATAAATTTCTTAAAATAAAATCTTTTACTGTTCATGTAAATCTGTTTAGGGTGTGTCACAGTATGAAATACAGATGGCATTTGGCACAAGGCAGGATAATCCCCAAAACTCAATTGATTTACAAGAGAGAACTTGACACAGAAAAGAAATGTAATAGTCCTTGTTTTCAAGGAATCTTTAGAGAGAACAAAAGAGAAGTTGAATTGCTTAGTGCGCAAGTGACTGAGCTCATTATATTTGGATCTTTAATAAGATACCATTAGGGACACATTATCAAGGCATTATCAATTTCCTTCTCCAACTTCCCCATGTTTCATGTTTTCTAAACCTTACTATTCTATTCACCTGCTATGGAATTATGCATAATACCTATACCAATAATAGGACAATTTTCTGTACAATCTCAGCTATGTACCAGGAAGCTGGTATTTATTTGGATTTTCCATATCAATAGGAGATAGAAGGCACACAAAAGTTAAAGCTATTAAAAAACAAAAAGCACAGGGATTTGGTTAGAAAAACCATTCTCCCACTGTAAGCTAAGTCCTAAGGAGAGAATCACGAATATGATAGGTGCCATTCCAGACATGAGAATCTCAATGGCCATTTAAGAATTTGCCCAATTTTGCACATTTTCAAGTTCAGATTTATAATCAAGGTCCTTCAATTCACCTTAATATCTAACAATAAAGGCAGAAAGATATTTAAACTTGTCTGATTTTTCTTTAAAAAGTTATGTAGAACTAATTAACTCTGACAGCCCAATCCTTAGGAACTCTTTCATTGAAATCTTACAATTGAAATGTTTAGTAATTGTTGAGACGATAAACTACTGACCTTATAAATCATTGCTAAGCAAGATTGTCTACTTGTGAGACCCAATACAAAATGAAGACAGGGTCTTTTTAAAAAACAAAGCTTTTAAGAGTGGCAGAAGAGCATTTAAACAAAGCACATATTCCTTCTAAAAACAATGTCCTGTGTATGTACAGAGGTTGCACACTTAACAAAGCCAGCCTGTCTAAGCCTACTATTCACTCAGCCTGCTCTAAAATCTTGTTTTATATTTGACAAAGCAAAACCTAATGAAGAGGAAAAAAATAGTTGCAAAGCAAGAGTGCAATTAAGCAAATTACCACGTAGCACCTTGAAAATGGTTATCAAGGAAAAAACGGCTATCAGACTCTCATTATAACATAAAAATGTGTTTTCATCCACTATTCACAACTATGAGTTGGCAAACAAATAAAAATTTTGAAAAGATAGCTCAGTAATCCATTGCATGAACACTTGCATATAACATTTCTAGGGAAATCAAATTGCAAATGCTTACATAAGAAAGGAATCAAATTTGAACTTAAATGTAAATAAACCTAAAATATTTTACTTCTACTAAAACATAAAAAAAAATTATTTCAGAAAAAAAGTTGGTCAGATGTTACTTATAGCCACAAAGAACCATCCTGGATGACAAGATGCTTTTCAGTAAACAGAGTTTTATAGTAATTGTGGGCAACTTCCTTTCTAATTGAAATTTATGTGATTGTACAAAAACGACTGAAAAAAAATTAGTCCAGTTCTTCTTACATTATAATTAGTGCATACTTTGTGGTTAGTCATTCTATAAATAATGTATTTGCTAGTACCCTGGATTTAGTTTCTTAATCTCAAAAATAAAAAGTCTCAGCTAATTGAGTTCTGAATACTCTCCTGACCCTAATTAACTTTAGCATGGCTTATTGGTAACACGTGTCTGCAAGTTCCTACCCAGGCCCTTTAGGACATACAGAAATTAAGTTACATTTCCTAACCACTGATAGTTTAAAATCCAGAAATAAGGAAAATAAAGCAGTCCACAGTTACAAAGGAAAGGAACTAATAAATTCTATCTTCAATGTTAATGAAAATCTTACCAAAGACTCACAGAAATCTTATAGAACAAATTAATTTCCTGTGCGAAGTAGACCTCTGTGCTACATGTTGAATGCGCTTGTAGAAGCTGTTCACACCCATAACACACCAGTTATACAAATGCCCAGGGTCAAACTTACCTTACAGATGTTAAAAAGAAAATCCTTTAGACCAGTTACATCTAATAAAGTCAACCAAAGAGAAATGAAATGCTATTAGTGAAATGGGCAGCTCCAAAAATCAGAATGGGCATTCCCAGACAAGTGCAGGTTCCGAGAATTCCAACGCACTTACACAGCATTTGCAGAAAAAAATGGAAGGCCAACCTCTCTTGTAATCTCTAACTCTGACAGGCGATTGGTTTCAGCTTAACTAGATAGCTGCTCATAGCCTGACCTCTTAATGAACGGCAAGACCTTCTGCAAACAGCCGAAGCTCAGTTACTGTGATTAATGCTACATTGGTTTGGTCTGTTGGTCCCAGCGCTTGCATCCTATGAAATATTGTTTAACACAAGTACGCCGCATCCCTAGGAGGCTTTGCTGATGTGAAATATGGACACAATTTCAGACCACATCTATCTTCATCACTGGCTGTTGTAGTGATGTGGCCATGGGACAAACATTAATTTCTTTAATCTGCTTGTTTTATATCCTGGAAAATTTTATTTATTTGGCAACCTTTTCACAATTACATCGCTTTCATCTCACATATTTGTTAGAACTGATTGAATCAAGGGTGTAGTACCATCATTCATCTCATAATACACCAAGAAAATAAGAAAAATGAAAAAGTGACAGCTTGAAATAGAGCATAAAATACAATCAAAATAAGAGAAATTAAATTAGTACAGCTGTAACGTGATTTTTACAGGACTCTAGTCTGGTGTTCAGGCCCAATTTCCTGGCTGGTTCCAAATGAGATCTGAAATGCTATGCCCCAGGAAAGGCCATGATCAGTGGCTGAACTAGCTGGGGCTGTGTGCAGACTGGCAGCTGCAAATAGTGAGTGGTATTATGCTCAGAATTGCCAAGGAATGAAGTACATAACCATCATTCATTTTAAAATGCATTTTATCTTACAACTTCAAACTGTACCTCCCTAGTTATCAACCTGAAAAAAAAAAGTTTGAATTTTGATGTCCTGGGTTGGAATCATAGGAAAGCAGATCCTGGGATGGAGATTTGCAATCAGGTGACTTTTTGTGGAATATCTTAATCAAGACAGCTTAGAAGGGAGTAAGAAAACAGGACTGTGCAGGGGGAGAAGTTTAAGTGTGACACATTTGCAACGTGGGCTGTAGCCATTCCCGTGGGAAACTCCAATCCTGGTTTGGTTACCCCAGATGTGACCCTTCTACCCTTGTGGAGAGCCTGAGCTGCAAGCAGTCAGCAGCTAGCCCTCCTGACAGGTGGGAGCATGGCTGCCAGGAGCCTGGAGAAGAAAGTAGGGCTGCTGGAGTTTAACCCTAACATTGTCAGGTCCTCTTTCTGCATTATGCCTGGGAGAAACCCCTGCAGGAGGTGATGGGCGGTTTCATCTTCTAAACATACGTTAGATTAATTAGACAAGCAGACTGATACAGAAAGGGAGACACAAAAGGGACAAACTCTTTGCTCCACAGATGGCCATAGCAACTAGGGGCAGAACAGGCAAAGCTTAAAAGCAGTAGCTTGAGACTCAGTCAGAATTTGCCTCATGATTGGCAGGGACCCAAGTTCTTGAGCTGTCATTCATTGCTTTCCAAGGTACATGAACAGAAAGCTAGATTAGAAGCAGAGCAGCCAGGGCTCAAAACTGTGCTCCAATAAGAGTTGTTGTTGACTTCCCAGTGGCAGCTTAATACACTGAGCCACAACACAAGCCGTTTAGAACGACTGTTGCTTAAATAGTATTCTTAAATGAGATTTCCTGACCATATATTTCACCTGCAACAAATCCATAATTTCTTTTCATGGAAATGTATATCATTGCATCTTTGACATCAAATCTATTCCATAGACGTTTGGAGTTTTTATATATATAAAAGAATGGAGTTCATGTAGATCACAGATAAAATGATAGTGTCCTCTGCTTTCTGTCCTCTGCTTTCTGTCGGGGTGAGGGATAGCATTGTGATGTAGTGGTTTACGACCCTGCCTATCATGGTGGCATCCTTTACGGGTTCCATTTCCAGCCTGATGTCTCCAGTTCCTACCCAGCTCCCTGTTAGTGGCTTGGGAAAGCAGCAAAAGAAGGCCCTGAGTGCATGCATGTTTGCAACCCTATGGGAAATCCAGAAGCTTCTAGCTTCAGTGCATCTGGATAGGGGAAAGTGACTGTTGGAAAATGTCTTTCCCTCTAAGTCTTTCTTTTTTTTTAAGATTTATTTATTTTTATTACAAAGTCAGATATACAGAGAGGAGGAGAAACAGAGAGGAAGATATTCCGTCTGATGATTCATGTCTCAAGTGAGCCGCAACGGCCGGTGCTGCGCCGATCCGAAGCCAGGAGCCAGGAACTTTCTCCAGGTCTCCCACGCGGGTGCAGGGTTCCAATGCATTGGGCAGTCCGCAACTGCTTTCCCAGGCCACAATCAGGGAGCTGGATGGGAAGTGGAGCTGCCAGGATTAGAACCGGCGCTGATATAGGATCCCGGCGCATTCAAGGCAAGGACTTTAGCCGCTAGGCCACGCCGCTGGGCCCTAATTCTGACTTTCAAATAAACAAATCGTCCAAAAATTTTCACAATGACACACAGGTTTAATGCTGCACTAAATAAAGAATTGAACAAGGAAAAAGCAGAAAGATCACAGAAAGAGCATTATTCAGGAGAAATATATCCAAGGGCAATAAACACTGTTAAGGGAAGATCAGACAGAGCAGAAGAGAGTATTTCTAAATGGGGCTATATGTCAGACTCTATATGTGCAGATGGATGTTCTTCCTGTAGAAAATGATGAAAACAGAAAATCCTATCGGATATGGAGAGAAGCACTGACAAATAGAATTTCAGTAAAAGCAGAGGAGGGAATGCATAGAAGGAATACTAGAAGAGATAACACTGGACAATTTGCAAAAGTTCAAAAGACTTTAGGACATGAATTGAAAGATACTACCGCGAGTAAGACACGAGTAAATGAAACCCACCTAGGCACATCAGAGTCAAATGACCAAAGAAATGTCACTGGGTCAATTGGATATTCCAGTGTTAAAAAGAGAAAATGGAATGTGAATCCTATTTGTCGAACATGCAGGGAAAATATCTTTAAGAATTTTTAAAAAGAATTCATAAACAAATTATTTTCTTTGATACCCTACCAATCAAGAGTAAAGTGCTTAAATTGACCACTTTTTTAGCTAAGAAATCATGTTTTCTCTCCAAAGCATAAAAATAAAATTCAGACGGCTAATGTTGTACCATAGTAGGCTAAACTTCTCACTACAGTGCCAGTATCTCATATGGGTACCAGTTGGTGTCCTGGCTACTCCATTTCCCATCCAACTCCCTACTGATGGCCTGGGAAAGCAGCAGAGGATTGCTCAAGGCCTTGGACCCCTGCACCTATGAGACAGACCAGGAAGAAGCTCCTGGCTCCTGGCTTCAGATCAGCTCAGCTCTGGATATTGTGGCCCTATGAGGAGTGAACTAGTGCATGGAAGATCCCTCTCTTTCTATAAATCTGCCTTTCAAATAAAAATAAAATAAATCTGCAAAAAATAGAAAATAAAATAAAATCCACTGTTCCAGACTGTCACTGTGAGGTTGGCAGAGGCTCCTCCAGCAGATCCTGCTGCATGCCTTCTCCCTTACCAGACACGGATCCCTACAAGCCTCTTAGGCCCCACGTTCCATTTCAGGGTCTATTTAAGAGACTCTTCTCTGTAGCATCAGTTTATCACCACCCCAAAAAACAATAATAACAAACCCCTTGTTCTCATCATTGAGGCTGTCTGCAGAGTTCTCATTTTTATTTTCTTGTAAGCTGATGTTTGCAATTATTCATAACAGCCTGATCAACCACAACCTCATTTGTATATGTGAAAAAGGTGTTTTATGCCAACTTCCAATTAAAGTCTAGGAATTGTTCTTTTATGCTACTAAGCTGGAGAAAGTATAAGAAAGTATATCCATTAGGAAATGTTAAGAAATATTCAATGCAAAACAAAATTATCTAAATAGCCATTAAGTACCTGATATCATTAAAGTTAATGGGAAAGGTATATAATGAGAAAACAATGTATGTATTTCAAACAACACTGGCACCAAAATAAACATATCATTTAACTGAATGTTCCACAAAGTTTTTGAAGTATTCTAATGTATCGAATGTCAATAAATACAAGAAGCAATTAAAACATTCATCGTTAATCTAAAAAAAAAAAATTCAAAAGGTTATCCACACCAGCTCCCTGCTAAAATCCTGGGAAGCCAGCAGATGATGGCTCAAGTCCCTGGGCCCTGAACCGATCTGGGAAACCCCAAAGAAGCTCCAGATTTGGATCAAATTAGCTCTGGCCATTTCAACCATTTGAGAGTGAATTAAAGAATGGAAGATCTCCCTGTCTCTCCTTCTCTCTCTGTAAAATGTGTCTTTCAACTAAAAATAAATAAATCCTTAAAAAAAAAAAAAGAGAGAAAGCAAGCTTCAGAAAACTGACACGAGTGAATCTCTCAAATATAATGTTGGTTAAAAATTCAAACATCATATAATACATTCTACATGCTACAGGATGAACTCTTCCCGTTAAGTTTTATACATTGAAGTCATAACCTTCAAATGTGATTGTATTTGGAAAAAGGAGTCAAACAATTTTCACATAGATCATGTGAGTGGATCTTAGTCCAATATGACTGATGTCTTCATAAGAATAAGAGCCCAGGAGTGTACAAACACAGCCAGAAGGCTTGTGTAAGGACTTTAATTGAACCCCAAATTCTAGGTATCATTTTTCTTCCTGCTCAAAAGACCCTCTTGAGGTGTCTGAGAACTTGATTATTAAGCCTGGAGTACATTAGGCCTTGAGCTGGCATTTTAATCAGTTTCCAAGTGGTATAATTTAGTGATGAGGAAGAACATTTTGAAAAATACTCTTCTAGGACACACTCAAAGTACTTCTCTGCTAACAACAGCAAAAGGAACCAAGCAGCATTAATTTTATTAGAGGCATAGAAAAACAGGCTTTCCTTGACACAGATGAGTGGCAGAATGATAGTAGGGTTTCAAATTTTTAATTAATTTATTTATTTTTAATTTAAAAGGGGAGAGAAGGGAAGAAATCTCATCCATTCTAGTCACAAATTCAGGCAAATTTGGAAAGTGCTTGCCTTGTGATTAAAATTAAAAATTCATTTTGTCTTGATATCAGGCTTCCAACCAGCTTAGTGATTCATTAAATAGCTTTAAATTCCTGAGTCGGGAGAACTTCCAAAACAGATGATGGTAGACAGAGTTCTATGTCTATTGACATGGAATTGTAATTAAACTTAATCTTCCTGATGTTCAAAACATGGTTTCCATTTATTCTATTCTGTAGATTTGATACAATAAAGGGGGTGTTGGTTGATTTTGAGTATCTAATGCATTGAGATACTGTGTTAGTGCAAACAGCTCTGCATGCTCAAAGTCATCTAGGGCTGGCTGGGGCAGGAACATTCAATGCTCAAGCGTTGGATACTCTAGAGCAGCAGAACAAAACATCAACAATGAGCAAATGGTAACTTACACTTTCAAGTCTCCCAGAAGCTAACTCAAGTTTTGTCTTCCTAAGCAGCACCCCATTCTCCTTGTTGATGTGAGCCAAGAAAGGAGGTATTACCTCAGGACCCAGCATGTGTCCCTAGCTTACCAGCACTCCATGTTCTTACTTTGCTTGGCCCAGGCACCACAGCTCTACACTGCTCTCAGGAAAAACTCTGTCCAACACTTTCCTAGGTGACAGAAGGCACCTGTTCTATGTGCTGCAGACACAACTTGTAGCTCTAATAATTTATTAGGGCTGGTGTAACAAGCTACCACAGAGAGCTTACAGTAGT
Organism: Ochotona princeps; assembly: GCF_030435755.1. Lineage (NCBI taxonomy): Eukaryota > Metazoa > Chordata > Mammalia > Lagomorpha > Ochotonidae > Ochotona > Ochotona princeps. The sequence goes on along the minus strand of NC_080854.1, from coordinate 18,119,917 downwards.
CTGAGAGCCACACCCCCTGTGAAGGCATCAGGGACTGGTTTGCAGGTCCTTGGTGCACTTTGGCTGTGCCGCATGACCCTTTATCTTCACATCATTCCCTGCTCATGAGGACAGTAGTCACACAGTTGGGACGCTGTGCTACCCCAGTGTAACCTCACCTTAATTTGTTACCTCTGCAACACTCCTACTTCCCAAGAGTGTCACATTCTGAGGTATTTGGGTTATGACTTCAACACATGAATTGGTCTGTACAAAGTCACAATTTAATCATTAAAGTGGAAATTAAAGTGTGACAGTCATTCAAAGTCAAGCATTACACAAATAACTGAGGGACAAAGGGGAGGAAGGTTTTCTCTAATTTTTGTTGTTCCCACTACACAGGCAGTGTTGAAGGAAAGAGTTCTTTCTTTTCTCTATCCAAGGATTAACTGCCCATCTGATTTCTCATATCCTGACATTTTTTGAGCCAATCAAAAAATTAGTTTTATTTATTTGAAAGGCACAGACACAGAGAAATAGAAAGAAACCTGTCTCCTCATTGACTCTTCAAACATCAGCAAAAGTCAAAATTAAGTTAGGCCAAAGCTGGGAGGAATGAACTTTCTCATGGGTGGTAGGCAGCCAAGCACTTAAGCCATCACCTGCTACCTCTGAGGGTGTCCATTGCCAGAAGCCAACATCAGGAGCAGAGCCTAGACCTGAACCCAAGCACATCAATGTAGGATGCGTGCAATCAGACTAGTTATATTACGATTCAGAATCAGTAACTTCAGATGCAGCTTTGAGCAAGTTAACTAATTTTCCTAGATATTAGCCCTCTTTAGGAAAATGAGAATAAGTATGATTCATAACTGAAAGAATTTTGTGACAATTAAACAATTTAACAGTGTTAAGCACTTACAGTGGCAACTGCTTCAAGATTCACACTATATAGAGTATAACCATGTTCTTGACATATATTTATGTAAATACATAAAAGGAATACATGTATATACACAGAAATTAAAAATTGTTTATACCACTAGTGTATACTCTTCAGAAAGTGGTTTTTCTACTCACTACTTTCTGAATTCTTTATTTAATGGAGCATTAAGCTTGAGATTATAAAGTAAATTGAAACTTTGTCATTGTGAGAAAAGAAAAGTAAGGAGAGAGCTTAAGAAAAAGGATTGGGTAGGAAGTATATTATGCTTTTCAAACTATATATATAAAGTACATGAAATTGTTCCTTTTACATAAATAAAAAGAAATTCCCCCCAGAGTAAATGTAGCTTTTAATTCCATTTTGCAAAAACAATGTCAAATATCTTGGTGCATTTATCTTTGAGAGACATAGAAGAAACAACAGGCTATGCCAACGACTGACACAAATGCATTTATGTCAGATATCTATTAATGCTCTACTTGCAACCATAGATTTCATATCTACTTTTCAGATTTTTCCTCTCTTTGTGAAGAAAGTATTATTTCCTAACAGAAGGGCATTTGAAGTGGTGGGAACTAGTAGGGATAAAGACACAAATATGTTAGTGTTTGTGGATCTGGCAGAAGATACTTCTCTGTCAGAGAAAAAGACTTTATTACTCAGCACAGCAAACCACATGGGCATCGGCAGACTTGTATGAGTTCCTCCTGCCTCACATCTCATGGGGCCCAGACTGTTCAAGCTTTGAACACAGGTCGGTTGCAGATCCTACACAGAGCTTCAAAGAACCACAAGTGCTGTCACAATGGGCAAGAAAAGCAGTCTACCAAGAAAGGAGTGATCATTCTACAACTCAAGTTTGTGGCTGCAAGCACAGCTCTGCAGAATGGTCCCACGTAAAGTGGCCATAACCTTGCACTTCTTGCATACCCAGCAAGAATTTGGAGGGACTCTCAGAGCAATTTGCCTCTATCACCTCCACTAATAGGTCCAGATCCATATCACACAATCCTTAGGTATCAACTCTTCTCCAAACATAAGAGGAATGCTTTGTTGGTGGTGGGTTTTTGTTTGCATGGTTTTAGGTTCATTTTTAAAATTGCCTTATTTAATTTACTTCTCTTGAGAGTCAGAGAGACAGAAAAACAGAGAGATCTTCCATCTGCTGATTTGCTCGCCTGCAGAAGTATAGGCTGGTTCAGGCTAAAGCCAAAAGTTCAACCGGAGCCAGGAACTCAATCCAGCTCTCCTACAGGGGAAACAGAGACTGGGACCCACTACAAGAGTCACCATTCACTGTCTCCCAGAGGCATGAGTAGGATGCTGGACTTGGAATCACGGTAGTCAGCTCTCTAACCAGGCACTGTGATATAGGAAATAGGCAACCCCAGCAACAAATTCACCACTGTACGAAATGCTTGCCCCTACTCACAATTGCAGGGGTGAGTAAGGTTTTGTAGAAGTTTAAGATCATATCATTTTAGAAATGCTATTTTAGAAAAAACAGAATTTTCAATACAAAATTATGTGCAAAATTGAAACAGACATTTGGTCTAGCAGTTGAGCTGCTGGTTGGGACTCATAGAAGTGTCTAGACATAGGACCCAACTCTACTTACAGCTTCAGCCCCTTGTTAATGTCTACACTGGGAGACAGCAGGTGGCAGGATGGCTCAAGTCATTGGGTGCCTGCCACCTGTGTGAAAGACCAGACTGAATTTCTGGCTCCCAACTTCTGCCTGACTTAGCTCTAGCCATTGTGGACTTTTAAGAAGTAACCCAAAGATGGATGCATCTCTCTCTCCCTTTCTCTCTCTCTCTCTCTCTTAAAATAAGGCAGACTTCTATATTTCAAAAGCATACAATAAGCAAATGAAAATCAAATTTATTTTTATTTAAAGGACAAACTTTACAAAGAGAAAAGGAGAGACAGAAAGAAAGATCTTCCATTCATTGATTCACTCCCCAGATGCCTGCAATGGCCAGAGATGAGCCAATCTGAAACCAAGAATCAGGACCTTCTTCCATGTCTCCAATGTGGTTGCAGGAACTCAAGTTCTTACACCATCATCCACTGCTTTCCCAGACCATAAGGAGGGAGCTGGATCCCAAATGGACAGCCAGGACACAAGCAGGTATCCATATGGTATGTTAGGACTGCAGGTGAAGGGTTAGCTTGATGGCATGACACTAGCTCCCCTCCGCATACTACCCCCTGCCCCCAGTAAAATCCTAACTCTTATTTAACTTAAACAGTCTCTGTGAGGGTACTTACCATGCTGACACTAAGCCTTTTGTGGATGTTATTTTCTCATAAAATTTACAGGAAAGGACACTGCTCTCATTTTAGAAAAGAAATGATGACATTCAGGCCCAGGACTCAGAGATGGAAGCCCTCCAGGCAATAGGCACTGGGGCTGGCAGTAAGCAGAGCCTGCTATGCACTGAGGAGGCGACAGACAGATGTTAAAGACATTATAGCAGAGGGCTGGAGCAGACGAGGAGCAGGCTAGATTTGAGAAGGAAAAGGAGGTTGGCAGGGGTCGCTCTGAGGTTTTGGGCTTGTGTGACTGTAGAATAAGGATGACTGAGACATAATTAAGGACATTTCAGAGAGAGAGAGAGAGCAACTGGGGGCAAGACAAGGGAGGGAGGGACGAGTTAAGTTTCAGACATGCCCAGCCTGGTCCTCCGAATCCTAAGACTGACAGCCAGGGAGACCGCAGTGCCAGCAGTCCGGTAATCCTTGGGCACAGATGCAGAGAAAAAGTCAAGTATTGCAACAGACAAAGGAGAAGTTGGAAGCAAGTGAGACACATCAGGTTTGAATTTTCCCAGGCCTGAATTTTCAGAACTTTTTGTTTGCAAGAAGCCATTTCAGTTGTGTTTACTGCTGATTGGTGAGAGGGTGGGGTGTGAATTATATTTGCTCATCACTGCCCAGTTCATAGTTAATCTTTGGAGATTCAGTATTCCCACTCTCCTTCTTCCTTCAAGAAAAGGCAAAACAATTTAAAAGACAAAGCATCCAAGAAAAATAAAACTCTGTTCCTTATCCATTTCCATTAATGCCTGATATTAAGAATTAAGGGAAGTTGGCAATTTGATTGTCTTATGACTGGTTTGTTGCGTGATGTTAGTTGTTTTGTATAATGTTTATCCCTCTGAATTGTAAATGAAACCTATGAGCTTATGTGTAAATGCATAAGCATAACAACAATTGAGCTGGTGAGCATAAAGTTGTTATGGTGTCAAAAAAAAAAGCTTTTATGGTGTCGATATTGCTATGAATCTGTACACGTGTACCTTTAATTAACTCAAATTGGTATAAGGGGGAGGAAAGAGTATTAGATGATATCTCACAATATAAATTCTGTAATTCATTAGCCAATGAGTCATCTGAATATACACTCTTAGAAAAAGGGTCCTTCAGAACGTTCATGGAGGGTGGGTTATATCACTGCTACTTTGCTCTTATTCCAACATCTAAGTGCTTCAGTGAAAGCTTCAGCTCTACTTCCTGGCTCCTTTTCTGAACACATTTTCCAGCTAAAACACATCCTGGGAGGCAGCAGATGGTATGTCAGGTTCTCAGGTGCCTGCTGCCCAGGAAGAATACCCAGACAGAGCTTGGAACTCCTGGCTCTGACTCAGCCCCACATCAGTCATTGGGAACATTTGGAGAGTCAATCACCAAATGGAAGATCTTACACTCTCTCTTTGTTTCTCTGTTACCTCCTCTGTGGGTGTGTCTACCTTTCAAATATAAATAGATAAGCATATGATTTAAATTTTTGTACAAAATAGAATTTAAAGCTAAGCTCATTTTGATGCAAATTTTTAATCCATAATTTTTTTCATAAGATACATTTTCATAGACTTTTTGAAATCCCCCCTCATATTGCCATCCCTACTTTCCCATTCCCATTCTTGCTTTCCTACAGTTACTAACAGTCCTATTGTCCATTGTCAATTGCTACATGCCCACCAATGAGAATTTCTTATATCCTATTATTTTCTTTTATACCACTCCTTGCTTCCTTCGCATAGTTTCACAACTAACACTTGACTGTCTCTTCATTCTTGCTCTTTCTGTTCACTGTAATTAGTACAGTGCAAAGATGTGAAATAATTGCATGGAAGAGGATTCTGAATGTTCTTTTGTTGATTGCCCTTCTATTTAAGGCACCAGCAGGGAGTGCTTGCTTCAGCTTTGGAAGGAAGTGCTGATGGAAACCAACCAGTTCTGGATGTATTTGAGCCCTGGGACCTAGAGAGTTATAAAGGGACCAGTAGTGTCAATAACACCTGAAACACCTAATAGAAAAGGAAAATTCTCAAGACTTGTGCTAGACTCCCTCTCTCAGCAACACTGGGGAAAGGAGCTTAAGGCCACAAATCCTCACTTTCTGAATCATCTAGACATTCTGATGTATGCTAGAGTTTGAAAACAACAGTATTACACACACAACTTTATTTTGCAGGGAACTGAGGATAGTTCTTCATGGAACAAACACTAATTGCAGGGAATGGAAGATAGTTCTTCATGGAGCAAACACTTTGCCTTTCACTGGAGGGACCATCCATCAGAAGGCTTTTCACGAGGTCTTTCCTTAGGAGGATTGATGTAATCTTGGACAAACCACTTAACCTATCTGTTTTTTCCTGCCTCATCAATAAAACTGGAGTGTGAATGGTATGGTTTCTTTGTTTTTCTAATAAATTATTTCCAATCTTTTTGTGCCACATAGCATATATTTCCAAGCAGGCAGAATATTATCAATATCAAAAGAAGACATACGTAGATCTGTGAGACAATGAGATGCATATCCTTGATCATTTTAGGCCAGCACCAAGCACACATAGAATGATCAGTTGAGCCACATATCTATAGTAGAGGTGAGTAAATTTTTCCTGAAAAAGCCAGGTAGCAAATATCTTTGGCTCAGCGTACTGTTGATCTCAGTCTCTATTATTCATTTCTGTCACTGTGATGCACAAACATTGATGGGTAATAAGTATGTAAAGGCACATGCCTAAAGTTACAAAACAAAACAAAACAAAAAACATTTTCTGGAAAATTAGATGGTAGGATAGATAGATGGAAAATTAGATGGTATGACCCACAGTTTGCCAACCTCTGCTTAATACAGTCTCCATTTAAAAAAATAATAAAATAAAATTAGAGCGGCTGGTGCCATGGCATAGCACAGTAAACCTTGGCCTAACACCAGTTTGTGTCCTGGCTCCTTCACTTCTGATCCAGTTCCCTGCTTACGGCCTAGGAAAACAGTGAAGGATGGTGGAAATCCTTGAGCCCTTGCATACATGGAAGACCCAGAAGAGGCTCCTGGCTTTGGGTTGGCTCAGTTCCAGATGTTACAGGCTTTGTGGGGAGTTAACTAGTGCAAGGAGAAACTCTGGCTCTTCTCTCTGTAACTCTGCATTTCAAATAAAAAGAAAATAAATCTTTAAAAATTTAAATTAGAAATCTAACTGGCTTTTTAGTTGATTTCAGTAATTAATTATACATTTACTACCCAGTTGTCTACCAATCCCTTAATTGATTGCAATTTCAAAAGCAAGTGAATGTAGCATTTCCATTATCCCTTGGGCTTTGCTGTAAACAATCAAACAATGCATAGCATTTGCTAGGTCAAGCTTTCTGCATTGTGCTCCTTAACACCTAAAGGAAGACGATGTCTGTATTCATAGATACTTTTAAATAGTTTTGGTTCTTCTACTGTAGAAGAATACACATCGGGCCCGGCGGCGCGGCCTAGCGACTAAAGTCCTCGCCTTGAAAGCCCCGGGATCCCATATGGGCACCGGTTCTGGTCCCGGCAGCTCCACTTCCCATCCAGCTCCCTGCCTGTGGCCTGGGAAAGCAGTCGAGGACGGCCCAAAAGCTTTGGGACCCTGCACCCGCGTGGGAGACCCGGAAGATGTTCCTGGTTCCCGGCTTCGGATCGGCGCAGCACCGGCCCGTTGCGGCTCACTTGGGGAGTGAAACATCGGATGGAAGATCTTCCTCTCTGTCTCTCCTCCTCTCTGTATATCCGACTTTCCAATAATAATAAAATCTTTAAAAAAAAAAAAAAAGAAGAATACACATCAAGAAAAGAAAACGAATTCACCTCTCTATTGTGGTTTTTTTTTAACAAGGATCATTGTAATTGTGTATTTGCCACTGTTCTAATACATAACTCTTGTCCAGAAACTGCAGATTATGGCGGTACTTCAAGAGTTCATGGAAAATATTGTTAAAGATAAACTTATTTTGATACAAAACTATTTTGAAATCCATGAATAGATGTTTAATAACACCCATTTCCATGAACCTTTAGAAGATATTTCATACGCATGGATTTCCAAAAGCTTGCCCCCCAAAATCTTTACTTTTTAAGTTCTGTTTTTTTTATAAACTTTCTGAAGGCAAACTTTCTCATAGGCAAATAGGGAAAAAAAACGCTTATTTAGCCTCCTATAATCTTATAAGACAAATCATTTCTACTCCTCTAGTTATCCAAATGTATGTGGGACTCTCTCCTTCCAACAACAAGTATTCACCTGGAAATACTAACAGGGGCCTCAGTTTCCATGGTCACCTACACTTCATAAGCCAGTCACATGTTCTAGCCTCCTAAATTTCTAACAAGACTGGTACTCAAAGTCCTGAGTCTCTAATTGTGCCTTGAACTTTCATAAAGCAGCCCCCAGTCTGACATACAAAGGACTACCATGCTTGTCATTAGCATACCAAAAGCATACTTACAAGTCAAGTGTCTAAAGTTTCCTGGAATTATATGTCAGGAATGGGAAGAAAAGCAAAAATCCATTCCATAATATCATAGTAGTATAACAATATTCTGTCTGATCTAAAGTTACTGAGAAGACATTTCTAACAGAGATCTCATACCTTGACTGCAAATATAATGGATTGCATTGTACTTATGGCAAAAATGACATGCCTTTAAATTTAATGCATGAAATTATTGTCTTTTCCTAATTAGTAGATGAATAAAGGAGAAACGCCCAAGATAATGTTTAATTCTTAGTTGTACATGCATCCTAGAAACACAAGTAATTTCATAAATGGAAAAATTAGAAAAACACTAGACATCGTTCCAAGCACAATAAGAAAACATGTTGGGTAATTTTAAAATTTCCCACCCTTCACTCTGTTCCCAAGTGAAAGCATATGCCAGAGTAACAGCTTGAACTTATTCTGAACTTAGAATTAGATTCATGATAGCTTTGCATATATTGTTATTCTCACAGGACTATCTGAGTTATACTCCGTGCCCACTTATGATTAGAGGTATGTGTGACACAGAATTTTCCATGTTTTTTAACATAAAATGAAGAGGCTTAATGAGATAATTTTTCAGTCTTTTGTCATTAGGAAATCATCCTACTCTAGGATACAATGCTTTCCACAGTTCTTTTGCTAATGTACCATAATTGTGAAGCTATAGATTCAGAAACACAACCTGAGACATGCCATGAAGTTGAAGAGTGCATTTGTCAGCTTAAGAATGCCAGAATGATTATAGATGAGTAAGAAAACTATAGGTATAAAAGGCAACTGGAATAAATATTCAAGTGAAGAAGAAAATTATCCTAAGTGTCCCTAATCAAAGATAATTTAATCTTTTAATTATCTCTATTAAACTTTTTCACATTCATCGTACTGTAGTGTATATACCAACTTTAATTTCACCGGAGAGGAGATGGTTTGCGGATTTATTCAAGGGACTAAAAATATCAATAGAAAACTCAGAATTCATCTCCAGGCATTCTTCGTGTGCTTTCCATGGTTTTGAACAGAACTCAACAGACAAAATAGATAACAATAACAAAAATACTACTAAATGCTCGCCCTCCCCCATCCTTTACCATTTGAAAGAGGAACATCCTTTCCCTAGCAAATTTGTAAATGATTCACATCACATTACTTTTACGTAGAACATAAAGGTTTTAGAACAGAATAGGAAAGCTCCAGGGTTTCTTCCTGTTAGAGCCTGAAAGGTGCAGCAGTAGGCTTAATTTCTCATGGTGAGGACACACAGGGGTAAACTCTTCTCCACTAGAAAGTCTGGTCAGTTTCATCCTAGGATGACCGTGCAGGTGTGTGCTCTGTCATACAGTCATAGTACCATGACCATCTCTGAATATGGAGGACTCCTGAGAAGGTAATATCTCGTATTCCTAGGCCTCTGGCTCCTCATACTTCTGAGGGTATGCTAGAATGAAACAACCTGATGGCTAAACACTGTCATCTTTTGGAAACAGGTAAAAACAAGACAAGCAAGGAGTAAGCATTTGACACAATTCCTGGGCCACCTTGTCTTTCTGAGTGCCTATGTTGGAGTCCTGGTCTGTTATTGATTCCAGCTCAATGTTCTCTGGAAAACATAGAGGATGGTTCCAGCCCCAGGATCCTCGCCACCCATAAGAGACTTGGGTTGAGCCCCGATCTCTCAGATTCCTGCCAACCCAGCCCCAGCATGTGAGTACTGGAGGAGTGGACCAATGGATTTGATTCCTGTCTGTTTCCCTGCTTTTCAAACAAAGGAATATACATTTTTTTAATTTATAAAAGGCAGATTAAAGTTTCAATTGTGAAATAAGGTTATACAATTGCAACAACAGCAAATCAGCTGATGATAAAGAAATATTGTCATTCTATTGAAGCAGTATTTTAGGAGAACCTTCTACCAGTCACGTTCTGGAAAAATTTTTTGACTTCTCTAACAATGCCTTTATTACATTTACCATATCATTCCTTCTTGTTTAAATATGTTTGTTCCCAATGAATCAATGTATAAAACCTCTTGAGAATTAAATAAAGCACTTATTAACAGTTTATTTATAGGTCAACAGTGTAGCTGCAATAACCACTGACTACATATTATCTTAATAAAGAACCCAGAATATATGCAAATTGATTGTTAATAGAGTAGCAGATTATATTAAGTTATCATAAAATAATACTAGTTACTAATTAACTAGCATTATTTAATGGCATTTAACTGGGAAGATGAACAAAAGGATTTGAAGGGTAAGCTTGAAGGAAAGAGTATAGAGACTAGAGTCCAAACCTGAAGAGGACAATAGCTCCCCAGATTTTCACTGGATTCTTTTTTCATTCAACTAACATGAGAACTCTCCAGATACCCCTATAGGATGATACTTTGCAAGTCAAGCTAAAGTTTGTATTTCTCAAAGATATATTTATTTACTTGAAAGGAAGAGTTACAGAGAAAGAGAGAGAGAGAGCAGAAGAAACAAAAAGAGGTCTTTCATTGGGTCACTCCTCAAATGCTACAATGGTCAGCTAGGATGGTCCTAAGTCAGGAATCAGAAACTTGTTCCAGGTCTTCCACGAGAGAACAGATCTAATAACTTGGGGGCCATTTTCCACTACTTTCCCAGGCACAGTTGGCAGAGATCTGGATCAGAAGTGAAATATTCAGAACTTGAACCAGCACCCATGTGGGATGCCAACACCTCCGATGGTGCTTTAACCCTGTTATGCCACAATGCTGGTCCCAAAGTTTGTTTCTTTTTCAGAATAACTTTTTAAAAATTGATTTATTTGAAAAGTAGAATGACACAGAGAAGGGATGAAGGGAAGACTGGGGGGAAAGAGATATAGAGAAAGAGAGAAATCTACTGATTTACTCCCCAAATAGTGAAAGTGGCCAGACTGAGAGAGAGAGAGAGAGATAAACCTTACGATTAGTGTTTCACTCCCTAAATGGCCACAACAGCCAGCTCTAGGCCAGACTGAAGCCAGGGGCCAGTGCTCCATGCTGGTCTCTTACACGGGTATCAAACTCCAAATACTTGGACCAGGTCCTCTGAATTCCCAGATTGTTTAACTTGGAGCTGAATCAGAAAAGGAACAGCTAGGCCTTGAATTGACACTCTGATATGGAGTGCCAGTACTGCAAACTGCGTGCTGCAACACTGGCCCTCAAATCAAAGTATTAGAGTGGGGAGTAACTTAGCCTCTCCAAGCTCCTGCTTAACTGTCATGGAGGTGAGCAGAAAAAGCCACTTCTATAATTAAGGCTTTTAAAAAAAGATTTATTCATTTTTAATGCAAAGTCAGATAAATATATACAGGAGGAGAGACAGAGAGGAAGATCTTCAGTCAGATGATTCGCTCCCCAAGTGACTGCAATGGCTGGAGCTGAGCTGATCCAAAGCCAGAAGCCCAGAGCCTTCTCCGAGTCTCTCACACAGGTGCAGGATCCCAAGACTTTGGGCCATCCTCGACTCTTTTCCCAGGCCACAAGCAGGGAGCTGGATGGGAAGCAGGGCCTCTGGGACTAGAACCGGTTCCCATATGGGATCCTGGCACGTTCAAGGCAAGGACTTTAGCCACTAGGCTTCCATGCTGGGCCTTCCATCATTGTTTTCAAGGTTACTTTGAAGATACCAAAGTGATAAGCAAGTATCAAAAGTTGATCAGTGTAATTGAATCATTTCTGCTTATATCAAAAACTGTCCCTTCATTGTAAACATACATATTCCTGAAAGGATGACCATAAAATCAAAATCAGATAGATTGGATGTAATTTTATCAAGGAAAACATAGAGGTATTAGAAGATTTCTAGTTTTATTGCTACAAAAACAGTACCATCAAAGCACATTAAAATGTATATAAAAATAATATATGTATATATAGACATACGTGCAACATACATACTTATATACATGTGGAGTTGGAGATGTTTGAACCTGACCTATTAGAATTAATTCTGGTTAATATATAAAATAGACAAAACCTGACAGGCAGCCTCTCTTACAAGGCTCTATCTTAATAAGATTATTTGCAGATGGAATCTGTTGTAGATTACTCTAGTACATTGCTAATGGCCACCCCACTTGCTACAGCATGAGTCACTTTTAATGATTCCGCCATAAATCAATCTCTAACAGTGATCATGATGTTCACTGTTGGCACTTGGGATAGATGCTAAGTAATTGTCTGTTTTTCTTCAAGCCTCTCCAACCACCCTTTCTCCCGCCTTCAGTATTGTTCACCCTTGTATGCTTGCCAAATAATTTACGTCTGTCTGGACTTGGAATGAGCCAAAGTAAACAAAAAATTCCAGGTGTGACTTCACCTGGATGTATTTACCAATCAAACTCCTAGGGGGCACAGCAATGAAATTATTGTGCTTTTTCTCCCAGGACTCTAAGTTGTTTTTGCCTCTTTTGTTTGGGTTTCAGATTGCAGAATTAATTCTGTGTGCATGAATATGTATGAGGATGTGTTTTTGTTTTGTTTTGTTTTGTTTTGTTGGCAATATTACTTACCAGGTGTATTTTCTCATTAGAATATCTGTGGGATATGTTTTTTTTTCCAAACACATTAGCTAAGAATTTGCCAAATGAATTTCAATGCATTTTGTTCTGTCTAGCAACGTGTGTGTGTGTGTGTGTGTGTGTGTGTGTGTGTGTGTGTCTTGGGCTCAGGGGCTCACTAATCTTGCTGTATTTTTTGCTTTAGGTCTGTTATAATATTTTCAGCAACCCTCTAAGGAACACACTAAGTAAAACCTGTTTGCTTATTGCCGTCTCCAAAATCTGACCCATCTGGGCCTCCAGGCCCCTGTGTTGCTATATGTGTTTCTGCTTGTTTGGGGAAAGTCTCCTTTCTATAATTTGGATAGGCTTTTAGGGAGAAGAATTGATTCTCTAGATTTAACACCTTGCTTTTAGAAATCCTGATAATTTAGACTAAGCAAAGTCTGAGTCTGGGGCAGAGTGATAACAGAGGAGTCTGATGTCCCCCGCCACCTCTCCACCATCCCTTTCAACGACATTCTCTCTTCTCAGTGTTTTCCCTGTTGTGAAACGTTGTCCCTTTTTAGAAAAGATTTATTTTATTCTTATTGGAAAGTCAGATATACAGAGAAGAGGAGAGACAACTAGAGGAAGATCTTCCATTCACTGATTCACTCCCCAGGTGACCGCAACAGCCAGAGCTGAGCTGATCCAAAGCCAGGAGTCAGGAGCCTCTTCTGGGTCTCCCAAGTGGGTGCAGGGTTCCAAGGCATTGGGCCATCTTCCACTATTTTCCAGGGCACAAGCATGAAGCTGGATGGGAAGCAGAGCCTCCGGTATTAGAACCGGCTTCCATATGGGATCCTGGCGCATGCAAGGCGAGGACCCCAACCACTAGACTACCATGCTGGGCCCAAACATTGTCCCTCTTTGCGAAACCTTTGTCCCCGTGTATAGCAGTGGATTATCCAACCAGCCGTAATGGCAGTGGTTCCTACTTGGGGAAATTTCACCCTCCAAGGGACATTCAATAATGTCAATAATGTCTAGAGACATGTTTGTCAAAACCAGGGAGAAGTGTACTACTGGCATCTCAAAGAGAGAGACCAGGAATACTATTCTCCGCTCCCAACACTCACAAACACGCACACACACACCCCTGAATTTCAACCCTTACAGAAGACAGGAGAAAAGAGATCTGCACTGGCACTTAGAATTCCTTTGTTTACTCTGAAAATCTCCTCCTCCCCACCTGGAAGCAAAGGATCACTTCCTCTCTCCCTGGGGGAAGGGAAGAGAGGAGAATTTAAATCAAGGGATTTTTCTAGACTTTATGTTGTAAATGCTGTGGCTTACAGCTGTGTACGCAACATTCTGTAGTACACTTTCTAGATCAATAGTAACAAATGTAGTCTTCTAAATGCAGACTGTCGCTCGTCTTTATAACTGCACACCATTTCCCTGCCAGGATTAAAGTCTATCCTCAAACTGACTTATTTCAAATCTTGTGTGGGAATTGTGATAATTCATGGTGCACAAAAATACTGAATTAATGTTCTGAAAGAAATAGGTTGAGATCAGAAAATAGATGTCATCTTTTATTCCAATAATTATATCTGGCACAGAATACTCATACCACCTTCTTCATGGCCCTAAACCATAAGGAAGGGAGAGCGTAAGATGAGAATAAGAATCTTTTGATGACATAATATATTTAATGACACGTTAGTGGTTTTATTCTAAATGTGATGTTGTTTTCTATTGCTTTCAAGTTCTGTTCTTCTCCCCAAATTATTTCATACTTCTCCAGCCATTTCATCATCCACCAACTTTTCATTTCATTACCCACAAAAAGAGGGTGAATACATCCCAAAAGAAAGGACAGTCTGAATTTCTGAATGGACTATGATGGCACATTTGGTATGGAAGTAAAAGTATGTGCCAGACTTTGTGGAAAGAAGAGATTTTTGCTTGATTTGTTCGATTTGGGATTTTGTGGTTTTTTTGAAATTCCAAAATCCTGAGTTTTTAAAGCAAGAAGAATGCTAAAAGATTATAGAATTTTGAAAACAAACAGTAAAGTTGTGTTTACACAATGATAATGGTAGCCATTCTTTTGCCCCAAAGAAAAGTTCAACCAGAAAACAGAAAGAGAATTGGATGAGATGTATGTCTAAGATTTAGATCCTCGAGAGTCTCTTTAAGGTCTAAAGCAGGAGGATTAAATTTGGCTTTTCTAAACTGTGTTGGTACACATCTTGTTGTAACAGATGCCAAGGTAATCATGAATAACACTGCTAAGGGAACTGGAGAGGATGCTGGACCATGATGGAAGTTGGAGTTCTAAAAAAGATGCAAGGAAAGGAGCAAGGGAAGTAGAGGAGAGGGAGGAATGGGGCAAGGTAGGGAGAGAAGGGGGAGAAACCAAGTAGAAAGACATGGAAATTACAAAATGAAAAGCAGGGAAGAAAAGAACATTCTGAGATGGGAGGGTTAGGAAAACACACACATCAGTAACTGTACTAATATTTTGGCCAAGCCTACATGGAGTCCATGAGCCAGTCACTATTGGATGATTCCATGTCCCAATGTAGTGGTTCTCTGGACCTTAATATTTCTGCAGGTCACTCAGGAATGGGGAAGAGTCCCTGGGAAGTATGGACTCACTCAATTACAGGAATCCATTTCTGAGCAGGGCAGCAAGGGTTATTAGTCAGTTACATACTCCACAGACAGAGAAGGGAGAGCACATTTGCATGATCATTATAGAAACTAGAAGGGGGTGTGGCAAAGCTTAGAGTAGAGAGGGATTCTAGTCTGGGAGAGGGTAGGCCCTGTAGCACTGGATAGTATAGTGCCTACCAATGATAGAGAAAGAGGTTTTAGCAAGATGGCCTGTTGTAGTGAAGCATAAAACAAACAAACAAGCTGGTAGGAAACAAGTCAGGAACGCACGTAACCCTAGTACCACTTAGCGTGCTGCTCTTTCTGTAACCACAATCAACTATGAATCCCATCAGTATTAATTTTCCTAAGGCAGTATACAGCATATGGAAACCATGTAAAGATATCATATCTCAACTAACAACCTCGGCATCACCCGCACATATACTGCTGTATAAGTACCGCGTGCTAACCGATTGCGCCACTGGAGGGGTGGGGTGATTCCCAGTTCCAACGAAACTGTATCACATAATACAATGTAATCAATGAATAAAAAAAATAAAATATATAAAAAAAAATCATACCTCAACTAACATCAGATCACATCACCCAATACTTGATCTTATCACATCGAAGAACTCATAAATGACTGTTCTGGCAAGGTGCAATGAGAAATCAGAGTATGCAAATATAGTTTTCCATTACAATCACATCAAGAGTTTTGTGAACAATTAGATGTTCAGGCTGGGCCATAAACCATGGGTAGTGTTTGGATAGTCATTGTTGCTACATCATCACCACCATAATCACTACTTTTCTCATAAGAATATGTTCCCGTCTAACATACAGAAGAGCCATATAGGGCATGATAGACTTCTTTTTTTAAAGATTTATTTATTTTTATTACAAAGTCAAATATACAGAGAAGAGAAGAGACAGAGAGGAAGATCTTCCGTCTGATGATTCACTCCCCAAGTGACTGCAACGGCCGATACTACGCCAATCCGAAGCAGGGAACCAGGAACCTCTTCCAGGTCTCCCACGTGGGTGCAGGGTCCCAAAGCTTTGGGCCGTCCTCGACTGCTTTCCCAGGCCACAAGCAGGGAGCTGGATGGGAAGTGGAGCTGCTGGGATTAGAACTGGTGCTCCTATGGGATCCTGGGGCTTTCAAGGCGAGGACTTTAGCCACTAGGCCACGCTGCCGGGCCCATGATAGACTTTTAAAATATGTGAATATCTGCTAATATTAGAAGAAATAATATTGTTTTTCATAGCTCCAAAGGAAGGAAGACCATTGCTGGGTGGGAGTTAAAAGGAAGAGAGAATTCAAAAAGAACTTTTAAATTATACACACTGTAAACAATTAGGTTTTTTTTTAAAGCTTTATTTTTTTTTTTTTTATTGGAAAGATAGGTACACAGAGGAGGAAAGAGAGGAAGATCTTCCATTCTCTGGTTCACTTCCCAAGCGGCTGCAATGGCTAGAATTGAGCCAGGAGCCTGGAGCCTCTTCCTAGTCTCCCATGTAGGTGCAGGGTCCCAAGGCTTTGGGCCATTCTTTTTTTTTTTAAAACAATTAGTTTTTAAAGTTAAGTTTATTTTGAGAGGCAGAGACACCGAGATCCCATATGCTCATATACTCTGCAAATGCCTAAAATGTCTCAGGGGCGAAGCTGGGGACAGGGGCTCTAGCCAGGTCCCCCGCTTGGATGACAGAGGCCATATGGCTTGAGCCATCACCTGCTGCCTCCCTGGTTCTGCAGTGCACAAAGCTGGAATCCAGATCCAGTGCCATGACTTTCAATCAGGAGCTATGTGTCTCAACTGCTAGGGTAAGCATGTACCTCAATCCATCTCCTTTTTAAAGGCTGACAAGTGAAAAACCTTGTCAAACACAGGCTATCCACGAATAATTTCATAATAAGCGCCTTTGATAGTGGCACCTGGGGACCCCAAAATTTCCTGAAATGTTTTCAGGAGGTTTAAAATTCTAAAGAAAAGATAATGAACTTGTTTTAAGTCACTAAGTGTGTAGTAATAGGTTAAAGCAGCAGAAAAAGCAAGCAAGCAAACAAAAACAACATTAGCACAAATACAAAGATAATCATTTGGCTTTTTCGTTTTCATTCTCTCAAGAGTGATGAGTGACAATGGGGTTTTCCAGGGGACTGAATGCACTCATACAACAGATTGAATGCAGAGGCAGATGGGAGAATCCAGCTGTCTTCAATTAACACAACATTCCAGCGTCATCCCTCTTCAAATTTTTGGAAAACAGATATTTTTCATTTTCTCATAAAAGTCTTGCTTATCTTAACATGCAACACACTAGGTTTTAACTTCAAAAATAGTGCAAATTGATATGTTCAATCCATTTAAACAAGTTTTTTTTTATTTGTTAACAGTTTTGAAAAATTCAAGAGGGGCAAACTAAAACCAAGAGTGAGACTACTATTACAACAGAGACTTTTAATTTTGATGATCAATCCATCTTCAAAATTATAGATACAAAAAGGGATACAAGTGAATTTTGATTAGAAAGATAAATAAGAAACATTGTTATTCAAAGAGTCATGCTGGGAGCAACATGCCAGAGCCATGTCAAGCATGGAAGATTCCAGAAAGATGGGTCTCAGTGATACTGGGGATTTGTGGGATACAGAAAGCCCTAGCAAGAATAAAGAAAGGGTAGAATTCAGTTTTGCACATGTTCTAATTGGAATTTGGTTATCTACATTGTCCTATCTACCAGAAAATGGAAAATTCATAACATAATTAATATAAAATAAAAAATACCATTTATAGCATATAATAACTGTCTTGATTCACCACATTGTTTGAAATGGGTCAGTTAGTTGCAAGTGGAATCCAAATCAAAGGTCATCTATCTCCTTGCAAAAACATAATTGACATCTTGACATGTCTTCTTCAAAGACAAGAAATGTGGCCTGGCATTGTGACATGGCAGGAAAAACTGACACTTGTGATGCCAGCAGCCCATATGGGCACCTGTTAGATTCCCAACTTCTCCAACTCTGATCCATCTCTCTGCTAATGGCCTTGGAAAGTAGCAGATGATGGCCCAAATGCTTAAGCCCTTGCTACCCGTATGGTCTCCTGAATGGAGCTTTTGGCTACCGGCATTGGCCTGGCCCTACAGAACCAGCTGATGGAATCTGTGTGTGTGTGTGTGTGTGTGTGTGTGTGTGTGTGTATCTCTGTCTCTCCCTCCCTCTCTCTATATAATTAATTTTCAAATAAGTAAATAAATATTTAATTTACAGGTTTCTATAGCCAGGTGGGTATCAGGACAAACATAAAAACTTCTTTGGAGGGGCTGGCAGGGTGATATAGCACACTGAAGTCTCTGCTTGCAGCTCTGGTATCCTAACTGGGTGCCAGTTTGAGTCCTGGCTGTTCTGCTCCTGATCCAATTCCCTGCTAACAGCCTGGGAAAGCAGCAGAGGATGGTCATGTCCTTAGGCCCCAGTACCGAAATGGAAGACCTGGAGAAAGCTCCTGGTTCCTGGCTTCATATTGTCTATACAGGAAATGTATGTACCTTCTCTGCATTTTTTCCATAAATGTGAAATTGCTAAGAACGAAAGCCTGTTAATTTCTAAATTCTTTTTCCTACTTGTTTAAACTGCTGCTTCTTTTCTGAATTATATATGCATAAGACTGGGATATTTATTCTGTTCCACTAATCTTTTGATCTATGTTTTGTCAGTAAATGTCCTCTTGATTATTATAGCTTTGACAGGTACTTTCCTGTTTGGTATCATAAGCTCTGTGCTTATTTTGAAGGGTCATTTGGTTTGTTTGAGCCTTTTGAGTTTATTTAGTAAACACCTAGGAAAGCACACACACAATCACAGGCACATAGGAATGCATACAAATGGCCCAGACTTAGATTGAGATTATGTTGAATTTATAAATCAATTTGGAGAGGATTTATACCTTTATGATGTTATATCTTACTATTAATGAGCAAAGCATGTTTTCACAATTATTTAATTCTGCTTTATTTTTCAATTAGGCTTTGTCATTTCCCCTATAGATTGTTACATAATTTTGTTGGATTTGTTATAAATACTTTATATTTATTGATATGCTTATCAATGATATTGCTTTTAAGGTTTAATTATGTATTTGATTCTGTTATATGAATATGTGGTTAATTTTGTGTATTGACTTTTGGCTTGGGAATTATGATTCTATTTAAATATTAGCTGTTCGAATTTAACCAAGATTTCTTATGAACTTTCTAAAACATCCTTATGTCATCTATGACAATTGTGTTTTTCCCAATCCATTTCCATTTTTAAATTTTTTATTGCTTTGCCTTTGAGTACATACTAGGCTTTTCAATGCAGTGTTGGAAAGAAGTGGTTTTAATTTGCATTTTTTCTTTCCTGATCTCAAGGACAAATATTTATTTGTGTTGAAAAGGCACATTAAAAGAGAGAAGACACAGAAAGATCTGCCATCTGTTAGCTCATTCCCCATGTGGCCACAGTGTCCAGAGCTTAGCCTATCTGAAACCAGAAGTCAGGATCCAGGAGCTTCTTCTGGGGGTCCCACGTGGGTGCAGGGTCTTAAGGCTTTGGGCCATTCTCTATAGCTTTCCCAGGCCACAATCAGGGAGCTGGATGGGTGTGGAGCAGTCAGGACACAGACTGGTCCTCATTCTTGAAGGGGGATGATTAGCCAATCAAGCAACTATGCTGGGCCATGAATGATACATTTTAAAATATATTCTCAACAGCAGGATAAACAATTTGGTTATATCCCTAATATGACAAACCATACAGCACTAAACATGAAGGAAGTACAGGATCCAGGAACTCCGTGGAGTCTCCATGTGGGGGGCAGGAATTCAGTTTTTGAGCCATCCTCCATTATCAAGGAACTACAAAGGATGCAAAAGGCATGTGGTTATGGGATAAGGGTGTACAAAGTAGGACTTAAAAGACTTAATATGTTGTGTTAAGATGTCTGCTTTGTCTCATTATTTCCTATTTGGAAATAATTATTCTATTATCACTTAATCATCCTTTCCCTCAAGTGCACATATGCACATATACACATGCACAGAGTCCTGTATACATTAGAGGTTGGAGATAAGTTTTCTTGGGACATGTACTAAAATTACAGCCAAAATTGCTTGAGCGTACCTTCCAAACCAGGCTGTTGTAGAATCATCTGGAGAGTTTTCAAAAAATGCCGTGTCTGAATCAAATCTACAGAGATCCCAGCTTAACTAATAAAAGTTGCATCACTGTGGTTAGGACTTGGTAAAATTCCTAGCAAAGTAAGTAACTGCTCAAAAAAATGTAGTGTTTGACAAATAATCATAAAACACAACTGGCAGGAGATCTCAGTAGTCAAAGTGGGGATGACATGATCAAAAGTACAAGCAATCATTTTCATACTAACATAGAGAATTTTTAAAATACCATGTCCAACGTTTATTTAAGCAAAAAATAAATAAGAAAGAATAGTTAACTTTTACTTATAGCAAAATTTTAAGTTAAGTATAGAAAAATAATAAGGGAGATCCACTCTTTGACATTACAGTAATGATCATTCCAACCATTTGTTATCTGTGCTTACAATGGTTTTTACTATACTATTTTTCCCAAGCACCACATATTTTCAAAATATCTCTTAAGAGACTAATACAAAGTGGAAAAATGGTACCATCATCTGACAAATAATACCTTAATCAGGTAATCAAAGTTCATACTATCTTACATGAGACATAACATTACCTGCCTCCTAATATGACATTTTGAAGACACAATATCCTTCCACCAAATTTTTTGCCATAAATGTGCAACCATATTTCAATTCTCTGGAAACATTAAGCAAACCCAAATTAAGAAACAGTTCACAGAACAGTGGACCAACACTATCAGATCCAAAGAAAGTCAAAGAACTGTCCCAGGTTCAAGGACCATAAGAAGTAAATGTAATACTGGACCCGGTTTGAATCCTAGGACACAAGGAACTATCGTGGAGCAATGTACAACGCACTGCTAAATTCTAAGCATTAGCAAATATATTGTCTCGGGAAGACCTTGGGTCTGGAACTTGAAGACGCTGTTGAGGACACCCAGATTCTGCATCAGAGCACCCAGGTTCAATACTCAGTTCTGGTTCCTGACTCCAAGCAATTGTCAAAAAATATTTCCTAGAACTAATAACAATTAGAATAATGTTGCAGAATACCTGGTTAATATAATAGTCTACCATTTTCCTATAAAGCAGGAGTAAGCAGCTGAAATTCAGACTTTTAAAAATGTTACTTTCTTTCTACTATTTTAAAAATTTAACTAATTTATGTTATTTGAAAAGCAGAGAAATTGAGAGAGACAGATCCCTCAACCACTGGTTTGTTCTCCAAAAACCCAGTGCCTTGGAATTCAATCCAGTTCTCCCACATGGGTAGAAGGTTCAGTCCCTTTCTGCTTCCCAGAGTAAGCATCAGGAGGAAACAGAGTCAGGATCAGAGCAGGCCTGAGCTCAGGCGCTCCAATAGAAACATGGGTATTCTAGGAGGCGTACTAATGGCCACATCAATTCCTGCACCTAAAATTTGAACTTAAGACATAATAGTCTTCCAAACACCAAAACGTTTAAGTATAAATCTGTCCTCCAAGATAGGCAAAGGCTTATGGAAAGAGCAATACTAAACTCTAGCATAAGAAATTGATGAATTAAATGCATTCAGAGATAGAAGTGGGTGCATGGCCCCACAGTTAAAAGTGCCAGTTGGGGGCTCTGTCTCCTATCCAAGTGCCTGGGTTTGGATCCTGGCTGTGCTTGTGATCTCAGCTTCCTGCTGGTGAATACTCTGAAAGGCAGCTGGGAATGGTTCAAGTATTTGAGTCCTTGCCACTTCACACGTGAGGCTGAGATTCAGATCATGACTACTGGCTTCAGCCTGTCCCAGCTCTGACTGTTGCAGCCATTTGGAGAGCTAACTAGCAGATGGAAGATGTGTCTCTGTTCCTATGCTCTTTTCTCTCTGCCTTTCAGAAAAACAAATAAATGAAAACTTTCGAGGGAGACATAGTCCAGGCTCATGGACAGATCCACTATTAACAAGATTTCAGTGTTTTGTTACTTGGTCTCTCTCTCTCTCTCTCTCTCTCTCTCTCTCTCTCTCTCTCTATATATATATATATATATATATATATATATATATATATATATATATATATATATATATATATATATATATGTATGTATATTCAATGCAGCCTTGCAAGTTATTCAATGTCTCTGCAAGTTATTCTCTGGACATCAATACATTTGTTCTGATAGCTATATGAAGGTGTACAAAAGATTCAAAATAGCCAATGCAATATTGGAAAACAAAGTTGGCAATTTTAACTACTTGACCTCAAAACTTACTCTAAAGCTACAATATTCTGGTCAATGTTGTATCAGTAGAAAAATAGACAAATGCATTAGTGAGACAGAATAAAGAGCCCAGAAACAAACTCACATTAATATAGTTAAGTGATCTTCAATCATGAGAAAGGACAATGCCGTGGAGCAAAGACGGTGTTCCAATGAATAGTGCTGAGCGACTGAACAATCACACATACAAAACAAAGAGAATATTCTAACCACAGTCTTTGTGGCTTTCGCAAAAAAGTAACTAAAAATGAGTCATACAAGTAATAGTAAAATGAAAAAAATCATGCAAAAGTACAAACTTCTAAAAAAATACTTAGAGAAAACAGAGGAATGTAATAGAAGAGGTATGAAAGCTCTTTGTGCCTCTCTCAATTATGCTGTGAATTTAAAATTGCTTGAAAGATGAAGTCTCAAAAACTGTAAAAGCAATTGAAAGGTTTTTGAAATATGAGAAAGTTAGAAGAATATTGCAAATGTCCCCAACTACATTTGATTTGAGGCAAAGTTTCACAAGTAAGAATCACTGGAGCCATTTTACTTAAATGAAATATCTGTTCCTTAAATATCTGCTATATGCTATAACATCATCTGAGAACATAAATCTCCATCTCGAATACTAATGCTGTGATAAACATCCTGTAGGACAAATATTTTCTTTGGAATATATGTGCAATAGTATGCAATCTGAATCATAGGGTATTGATACAATCCCCATTAGGAGCATAATTACAAAGGAAAGTAAGTATATGTACCTACTTAGAAAGCCGTCCATGCCCCTTGTTCATCATGGCATTATTAACAATGCCCCAAACACAGAGAGAGCCAAACTGTCAGTGCCAGATGAATGGATAAAGTTGAGTTTGTGCAAGTGTATGAACGGTTATCAATCCTTCTAAAAGGAAATGCTCTCATTTGCACCAACATGGAGGCCTTAAGGGAAATTGTGCTAAATGAAATAAACCAAACACAAAAAGCCATGTACTTCTTGATCTTGTTTATAAGTAGAATTTAAAAAAATTTCAGATATTAGAAAACACAGTGGAAGGTTATGTTGAGACAATAAAATGGGAAGACAGAGGTCAGGGTATAAAATTACAGATATGTAGAATTAGAATAATAAACTAGAGATCTAATATAATGCATGAAGATTATAGCTCATACTGTTTTATTGTATGCAAAAACACTTGCTGATAGAGCATATTTTATGTATTTCCTCTCCTTCCCCAAAATAGGTAGGTAACTATGTAGAGCAATGAAGATGCTAACTTGCTTCACTGTAGTAATCATTTCAGTATGTATCTCTGTATCAAATCATCATTTTATTGACCATAATACAATTTTTAAAAATTTAAAGTAATGATGACATTCTCCTACTCATTCAACATTCCTCTTCAATACTCAAGAATTCTGGGATGACTCTGAAATAGATGGGACATTATGTTGTGAAATCTACAAACATTTTAATATATAGCTTCAAAAATATAACAGCTCTTACCAAGTCCACAATAGTGTTAGCAGGTTTTTAAAGTCAGAATAATTACTTAATATCATCAAAAAAGCAGCTTATTGTTGAGCAGAACAGATGAGGAAGTTTACATCCATGCAGAGTTACAACACAGGGACTGAATGCGGTAAAGGTTAAAGAGAAGCACCAACAAGCTGCATGAGGGTTCAAGGAACAGGAGGCAGTTCTCAGCCTTGAGGAGCAGCTCACCCAGGGGAAGGATTCAATGTTTAGGAAATTTTACAACTGTTTGCTTTTGGTTTTTCTCAGAAGCAGTACTTTTGTAATAGCACACACGAGGAATTTCCTCCCGCACGTGGAATGCATGAGCCTTGGTATGCTCTCCCTTTCCTCCAGTGAGCAGGAAGTCCAGAGGAAGGGTGTATTAGAAATCAAAAACCTGTGCCTGTAGTTTCTCTACAAACTTTGGACATTAAAAGCGTGTGGATTTCACCTTGGAATTATTCTTAAATGAATGCATTTTTCTTTTCTTTGGTTTTCACCAACCTATCACAAGTCATTAAGGGTAACTTGGAACTGTTTGGCACAAGGCTCCAGAAATTTTGCATTTTATATATTTAAAATGTGCCAAATATTTTTCCAATGTCTTCCAGCCTTTCTTTAGTAATTTCTGAAAGACTCATCCAGGTCTATCACTAAAATTTAAGATTTTGAAATTAATAAGAAGATTTTTTTCCTTGCATAATTTTCCATTAAGGATTGGAGGTGCATAAAGTTAAAAAGTTTTATAAACCTGTAAGTATCATAGCAAACAAAACTGTCATATATGTATTACTATGTGTACAGTGAGAAAAAAAATTCATGAGCTTATTTTGACATAGTAAGTAAAGTGCATTGACATCATATATCTCTAACTCGGCGCACTGGTAATGATAAAACGCCATGCATATAGCATCCTTGTACAAAGCACATCACTTCAAAAAGAGGAAGTCTACAAAAATAGTTACCAGTACTCATAGAAAGTACTGGTAAATCATTAAACAAAATCATTAAACATGAGAAATGACTAAGGATATATCATAGATTAGAGGAGATCCAGGAGGCATGAAAACTAAATGGAACCTGAGATCCAGGATTTGTTCCTGAAATAAGAAAAGTATATAGGGCTGTTGCGGCTCACTTGGGGAGTGAATCATCGGACGGAAGATCTTCCTCTCTGTCTCTCCTCCTCTTTGTATATCTGACTTTGTAATAAAATAAATAAATCTTTAAAAAAAAAAAGAAAAGCATATAAAGGGAAAAGTGGGGAAACCTGAAAAATTCTGTAAATTTGCTCAGCATATCAGTTATTGTGATTACAATCATCTCACCTTTTCAACAGTTGGATTGGGATGTACTGGGACAGAGCATATTTGCTACACAAGGGAGGTATTTTTCTTATTTTAAAATCGTATGGTCTCTTGAATAGCCTCAGATCCAGCAGTGAAACAGTGACGGTTGCAAAATATTTGCTTTGTTCTCCAGGTATGGTTTAGATCACATCATACACTGCTTGGAGTCACTTTCACTTGTTCCCAAATAGGTGGAGACCACAGGAGTTGGTTTCAGGCATAACTCTGAACCAGAGGAAGCCTTCATGGCTTCAGAATTCTCAGGCCACAGACTTCTCTTTCTGGTTCCTCACTCCTACCTTGAGGAACTCTCTCCTTTGAACAACACACCCTAGACTCTACACTCTGATGTGAAAGTAAAGACAAAATCAGTCGGCAAATCCTGCTACTCATGAATATGTGGATGCATGCACGCGCAGCTTAGGAGAGTCTGCCAGCACCGTTCTCAACTTCTAGTTGATTTGTCTGTCCATGGGAAAGCACAGATGGTTCTCAACAAAGCTAAACTCTGAAGAGGAAACTGCACCCACAGTTGTAATCTCCCATCCTGCCCATTCTTCTTTCACATGGCATCACTCTCATCTGTCTTCCATTTTACAAAACTGGCTCACTCTCCTTTGCCTTTCACACTAAAGCAGAGAAAGGCTCAACAGTATGAATCATACCAACAGAATATCTGTCACATACTCTTTCTCATTTCTGGACAGCAGGATATTTTTAAAGGCTTGGAAAATTGCACATTATGCAAAAATAGAACTAAGTCTGATGCAATTGATCCCAGTGAGCAGGAAATGCAGCTAACCAGCCAATATCTTGGCTGTTGGGGCAGAGATTTCAGGTTGATTGCCTTGGAAGCTACTCGGTTCATGAAGCACTTCCCTGCTAAAATAGCCAGTCCCACCTTTTGTGGCTCTCAGACTTGGTGGAATCTGGAAGACTACCTGATCTGTTTCTGGGAATTGTCTTTGTCAGGTGTGGAAACCTTCACAGGAAGCTCTTTTCATACTATCATCCTCTGCCATTGAACTCCAGAGAGGACAGCTATGGCAATATTCCTTTACTTTGCCAATTACCAACAGCCTATTTGGAGACAAAGACGAAGATAAACATGTACGCACACATGTTTTGATTTTCAGTGTGGGTTTCTGGCCTTCTTCCCTATACTGTTACTAATCCACAGCCATTATTTAGCTTTCTCAATTGTCCCCATTACTGAGCTTTACTTGTCCCAGCATCTCATGTTGCAAGTCTATCGTATCTCGTTGGTCTCCTCCCACTTCCAAACACCCTGGCTTTCTTCCTCTCTTCCCCAATGGTACAGAAATGTGGACTTTACATGAGGCTGAATTTCATTAATAGTCTTAGCCCAACTGGGTCAAAGAGGCCTACTGCAAGAAGCTGCTATGCTTCAGGTTAACATTGATCTGGAGGTTGGACTGCTTTGCTTCTCATATATCTCACCTCAGTTTTTTAAAGATCTATTTATTCCTAGGTTATTAAAGATCTATTTATTTTTATTGCAAAAGCAGATTTGTAGGGAATTTGAAGGGAAGGAGAGACAGAGAGAAAGATCCATTCACTGGTTCACTTACCAAGTTGCCACAACAGCCGGTGTTGAGCTCATCTGAAGCCGGGAGCCAACAGCTTGCTCTGGGTTTCTCAAGTGAGTGCAGGGTACCAAGCCCTTGGGCCGTCCTCGACTGCTTTCCCAGGTCACAAGCAGGGAGCTGGATGGGAAATGGAGCAGCTGGGTCACAAACCAGTGACCATATAGAATTCCAGTGTGCAAGGTAAGGATTTAGCTACTAGGCTATTGCACAGGCCCAGATCCCTGGCCTTAAAATAAGGATAACTTTGATATTTCATGGCTAACATTTTAGGAATTTTATATTGTAATAAGAAAATTATGCCTATTGATTATAATTCAAAAACAATATTTTCCCAAATTCTCTAATGAACTTAATATACTGGAAACATGCAACATGGTTATCCTGAAGCCTTGATGTAGCCATTGGCATACCCCTGTGTGGTTCCTCCTGATAAACCTTAACAGTTCTGTTGTTTTTCTGCTTCAGTTGTATGATACTAGATCACACAAGGCACCGTGACAGGCACTGGTGTCTATCACCACCTGTAACTCCACAACAGCTTTCCAGGCTGCAGACAGATGGCTTACAAACTTTTGGCCAACAATCCAGTTATACACTCGGGACTCTTGCCACTAAGACAAAGTCCTTGTGACAGGATTTTGAAAATTTCTTGCAACAGTTCTTTCAGTTTCTGTGAAAACTCACCACTTCTAAAATTGCATGCTATGGTCCCTGCGCAGTAGCCGAGAGGCTAAAGTCCTTGCCTTGCACGTGCCAGGATCTCACATGGGCACTGGCCTAATTCCGGTGGCGCCATTTGCCATCCAACTCCCTGCTTGCGACCTGGGAAAGCAGCTGAGGATGCTCAAAGCCTTGGGCCCCTGCACCTGCCTGGGAGACAGGAAAGAAGCTCCTGGTTCCTGGCTTTGGTTTGGCTCAGCTCCAGCCACTGCAGCCGCCTGGGAAGTGAATCAACGAAGAGAAGATCTTCCTCTCAGTCTCTCCTCGTCTCTGTATATCTAACTTTCCAAGAAAAATAAAATAAATCTTTAAAAATATTACATGTTGCTTTGTCCCCTAGATAAACTTCCTATAGTGGACATTTAGTAGGTAAAATAATCCGAGAAGAAAAAGAAAATAGAAAGTAGGATTGAACAAAACTCATCTATAAGCACAGGCCTTTGATTCTGTACTTTGTTCTTTGGCTTCAGAATTCAATTCTCCTCCTCATTTTTTCTGTGTTCAAATGATGTGATCATTTTGTTGCTTGGATATGGCTAGGTGGAGTTCAACTCTGGAAACAACAAAGTGGATGAAAAGCTCACAGGAAGCCAACTACTTATACTCTTTTGCTAGGTTCTTTATATTTTCAAAGTGATTAAAGGCACTAACAGGTGAATTCAGAGTGTAGTCAGTGAGTCCTATGAAGGTTGTAACCTTATTTTGGGAAGGCAGATTTGCTGCAGGACAAATAAATGAGAACACTGTATACAGAATGCTAGAGATCACTAGAGTCAGATTTTGAACATTTCAGGTTCATTTTGGCTTTAAGTCATTAACTTTTATTAATCCTAACTATGGAAAACATCCATCAGGTTGTAAAACTCTTCTCTTATTTTTCCTGATTCTATTGTAAGCTCTCCTGCAGCTATCATGCTTAAAGAGTGACATCATTTGTGTATCAGCCTGGTCCAGGCTCCTTCCCAGCTGGAGATAACTACAGACAGAGATCAAATGGAGTCAGTGCCTCTCAAAATGTGAATTTCAAATGTGATGTATACACATCATAATGTTTTGTAAAGCTGATTTCTCCAGCTATTTTCAGGGTTTTTTTTTCTTTTAAGATGAAACCTTGTTCTCTCTTTATGGTCTTGGATAATTTAATGCCTTATGGGAGACTTCAGAAATGTCCTATTTAAAGAGATCCATCTGAGTGCACAATTCACAGTGAAGTATTCACATATATGATCTTTAAAAATTTTACACCCAAACCTCTTAATTCCATTTTCCATGATATTTTAAAAATATCCTCACAAAATTACAGTGAACTCTCTGCCAGTCTTCTAAAATTCCAAGTCTGTGAGTTGATTACTCAGGGACTTTGCCAACTACTACCTTCAACCTAAATCTCACTAAATATCTGACGTATTTGAATTTTTATTTGGTTGGTTGTGCTGCATCCTATCAATTAAAAATTATTTTTATAGTTGTGAATGGTTAGGAAAAGTCAATATAAGACAATTTCAGATTCTATGACATGAGAAAAATGATTTGAAATTAAGATTTCAAGATCATGTTTCTGTGGAACATAGCCATGCTCATTCATTTATGTGTTGCTCATATCTGTATACTCTCCTACAACTACAGAGTTGTGTAACTCCCAATGATGCTGTGTATAGCCTGAAAAGCTTAGAATATTTACCCTCTGGACGTTAATGGAAAATGTTGCTAAACCTTGCTCCATATTCACTGAGAATCTACCTTGTTTACCTTTTCCCATTGAGGTACAGAAAGCTGATGAGGATGTAGAGAAAAAAGAACTTTAATACACCTTTAGTGGGAATCTAAACTAGCGCAATCATGCCTGGTGCCGGAGACAGACATCATTAGTAAGAGAGGAAATGATAGTGCAGGAGATAACATCAGACAGGATGTTTATCAGAATCACAGATCATCAGCAGCCAGAGATATTCTTTGCTGTGAAAAATTTCATAAACATAGTGCATATTTCAAATAGGAGGGGCAATGATCCACAACTATTGAACAAAACTATACACAAAAACTAAAGGAAAACCGTTATGACTACATACCACTGATATGTGGTTTCTCTATCTCTGACTCCCGGTCTCAGCACCACAATTTTTACAGTGTCACTTGAGGTGCAGTGGAGAAGAGGAAACGGAGGTGGAAAGAAGGGATATTCTTCTCAGATCCACAAAAAAATTTTACATTCATATGAAATTATAAGAAATTTTGAATAGCTAAGCAATCTTAAATAATAAAGTTAGAGGCTTCATGATACCATGCTTTTTTTTATGATTTATTTATTTTTATTGGAAACAGATTTACAGAGAGAAGGAGAAATAGAAAGAAAGATCTTCTATCTGCTGTTTCACTCCCTAAGTGGCTGCAATGACTGGAGCTGAGCCAAATGAAGCCAGGATTCAGGAGCTTCTTCTGTGTCTCCCACATAGGTGCAGGGCCCCAAGGCTTTGGGCCATCCTGCTTTTCGAGGCAACAAGCAGGGAGCTGGATGGGAAGTGGAGCAGGTAGAACATGAACCAGTGCCCATATGAAATCCCGCAAATGCAAGGCGAGGACTTTAGCCACTAAGCTCTGTGCCGACCCCAATAATAACAGATTTTATGACATGCTAATGGGTAGCTAAAAATCAAAGCACCCTGGTGTTGGCACAAGAACAGACTTTTGAACCAATAGAACATAGAAACCCCAGAAAGTAATCCATACATCTACAACCAACTAATCTTTGACAAACTAGCTAAATCAATTCCTAGACAAAGGACAACTTCTTCAGTGATTGGTGTTGTGAAAATCTGGTTTGCTCACACTTAAGTATGAAACAAGACCAACGGCTTAAGTCCTATAGAAAAAAATCAACTCAGAATAAATTCAGGATCTAAATCTATGACCTGATATTATCAAATTACTAAGGGAAAACATTGGGGGAAACTCTGCAAAACCCTGGTATAGACAGACGTCTTGGATAAGATCCCAGGAGAACAGGCAGTAAAAGCAAGAACAGACAAATTATATAAAGCTAAAAAAAATCTGCACAACATGAGAAACACTCTTTAAAGAGACAATTGACAGAACCAGAGAAATACTGGGAAAATTATACTAATGATAAAGGATTAATATAAAGAACTTAAGAAACTCAACAATTACAACAACAGCAACAAGAAATCCAACTAACAAGTCAGCAAAGGGCATGAACAAGCATTTTAACAAAAGAATTAAATCCAAATGTCCAACAGACACATGAAAAAAAAAAGCTCTGAATCACTAGCCACTAGAGAAATGCAAGTGAAGATTACCATGTTACACCACACCCCAGTTAAAACAGTCATTCAAAAATCAAAAAATAAAAATGCTGATGAGAGAAAAAGGAACCCTAACACACCATTTTGGGAATCTAAACTAGTACAACCATTATGTAAGACCCTATGTGGATTCCTTGGAAATACGAAAATATATATTCCATCCAACCCAGCCATCCCACTTCTGGGAATTTAGGGAATTTACCTAAACTAAATGAGATTAGCCTATGGAAGAGTTATTGTTATCCCTGTGTTTATTGAAGTTCAATTTGCAATGATTTGTATTTGTATTTCCAGTAACCTAAGGTATTTTGCTTTTTGCTCATTATTTTTTTTTTACTTGTTACTTGTTAAAGTGAAGTATTCACACTTTTGCTGAAGTTTTAAAAAAAGGAAGAAAGGAGGATGGAAGGAAGGTGAG
Organism: Ochotona princeps; assembly: GCF_030435755.1. Taxonomy (NCBI): domain Eukaryota; kingdom Metazoa; phylum Chordata; class Mammalia; order Lagomorpha; family Ochotonidae; genus Ochotona; species Ochotona princeps. The sequence continues at coordinate 18,088,670 of NC_080854.1, read as the reverse complement.
AAGGAAAGAAAAAGGGAAAGACATTGGATTCTTAGAACTATATGTAATCTGTCACATATTTATTAAAAATAAAAATAATAATTAAAAAGAAAATGCTAGTATATACATATATTCATATATGCATACATGTGTACATGCGTGTACATGTGTTCATATATGTGCATACCTTTATGTGCCTGTACATATGTAAATATATATTTATACATTGAATACTACTCAGCCATAAAATAGAATGAAATCTTGCCATTTGCAACAATATGGAGCCAACTAGAAACCATTACACTTAGTGAAATAAATCAATCTGAAAAAGAAAAAAATTTTCTTATACATAGTAATGAATAGAGTATATGAAAATGTGAAGAAATGAAATTGGCCTCTTGTAATTTGATCGTTGATTTCATACTTCTTGAATATTATGGTTAGTGGTGACTTAAACCTGTCTATAGAATGAGTTGAGATTATGTTGGTGTAAAAATTAGTGAAGAAATAAAAAGGAAAAGTGGTGAAAGGAGAGAAGTATGATTATCTTCTTAGAATTGTACCTATGAAATACGTGAATTTTATTCTTGTCATATTAACAAATATTTTAAAAAGAGGATAGAAAGCAGATATGACTCAAAAACCAATGTGACCTGCTAAGATAAGTTCAAAAGTAGTTTTTGGACTTGTCTACATGATTGTTAATTGACATAAAGCCTTACGTATGATCCTGTTCTGTAGACTATATAAAGCAAGATTAGCTATGGCTTAACTATAATGACCTGCTACCATACATATTTAAGTTCCTTCACAAGGGCTTTCCATAGTGAAGTTCAAATTCAGTTTTTCCATCTTGGAAGAAAAATCATGTCTTCACCTAAGGGAGGCCATTCTGATTTTCCAGGAAGCACTTTGAACTTGGTCACCAAAAACCAGAAGGATATCAACACACAGCTGCACTCGGTGTCCATCCTGCACTTACACAACTTCCACAAAACATTTTTGAGTTGTGCTGTAATCCTATAGAACCAAAAACCACTTATCGTTAGCTCACAATGTATGTGAAGCAGATGCAGGCTGATTTCATGAGGTATTAGGCAATGTTTTAGGGTACAGATAGCTAGAAAAGGAAGAATACTAATTTTTAATTTTAAAACAGCAACATTAGCATTGCAAAGTCCCAGTCAATAGAATTTCTGATAACTTTAATCCACTTTTGACTTCAATTTAAAAGGTATCTGCCATTTTCATTGAATGAGTGAATAGAATTGATGATTAACTTATTGACAAAATAGCCATGACAACGTTGATTGTCCTTTGAGGAATTTTTAAATCCGTGTTCACTCTGAAATACACAGCACAACTTATTAAAAGTTCCAAGAGACTTTGAGTGTTCTATATTCTCACCATCATTTGTTTGTTTAGACCACATTAATCAAATACATTACAAAACACAAAAGGAGATAGGCCAAGCACATCTGCTTCTTTCAGCATATTTGCAGCCATCTTTGTCCAAATACAGCATGTCATGCCATTACCTCTTGAAAGACATACGAAAACTACTTCAAAATAATAATAATAATCCAGCTATGCCAATGAAAATTACCTTGAATGCCATTCATTTAGCCTTCAAAATGCACTTGCTATGTTTGTATTCCAAGAGAAAGATCTTTTACTGTAGAACTTTGACTTAGAAAGGTCAAATGAGGGCCCAGTAGCGTGGCCTAGGGCTAAAGTCCTCGCCTTGAAAGCCCCAGGATCCCATATGGGCGCCGGTTCTATTCCTGGCAGCTCCACTTCCCATCCAGCTCCCTGCTTGTGGCCTGGGAAAGCAGTCGAGGACGGCCCAATGCATTGGGACACTGCACCCGCGTGGGAGACCCGGAAGAGGTTCCTGGTTCCTGGCTTCAGATCAGTGCAGCACCGGCCGTTGCGCTCATTTGGGTAGTGAATCATCGGACAGAAGATCTTCCTCTCTGTCTCTCCTCCTCTCTGTATATCTGACTTTGTAATAAACTGAATAAATCTTTAAAAAAAAAAAAAAAAAGAAAGGTCAAATGAGAAACAAATTCCCCTGATTTGCAGTGTTAACTCCTTTCTTGTGACAGAAGGAAGCAATATATTTGCTATCACATCTTCCCAAAATATCAACAGTTCTGAGTATGCGTAATCTTCTATTCACATAAAACTTCACTGAAGATTTTAATAACATCTAACACAAGTTTTTCAAAAGTGAACCACACTGTTTGCAGGCAGATAGGTATCTTGGAAATCAACAGATGTTCAAGTTAAAACAGAACATCACAGCCTCCTGCTGTAAACAAGAGCTGTGTGATTTATCTTCAGCTTGAGCTAAACATGTAGGTTCCATGGTTTGCATTAAACAAATCAATTGAGACCATGGTTAATGACTTGCAAGGTTTGTGGCCTCTGAATAACTCTTCTTCATAAAGGGCAGAAATTAGGAGAAACAAAATCACTGTCCTTGTGCAGGTTGTTGCCACTGAATAAAAACAGAAGCAAATCAGAATGAAATGAATGCTTTTCTTCTACAGAAGCTATCAAAATCAAAGTCTTTTGGAATAATATATTATCCTGATTTTCCCATCAAGTGTTTGAGAAATAGTTAGGTAATTATGGCTCAAATGGATTTTTAGGGTTCCATTTTCTTCTACAGATATGCAAATAATTTTTTTCATATTCTAATCCTTACTAGGAACATGGTGTACTCCATGTTTCTACTTGATGGCTGAAGAAGGTTTGTGAAATTTAGAAAGATTAAATGCATGATGACCCAGGAAATGAATTGTTGAGCTAGGCAATGCCTGAGGACCTCACCACTATTAGAAAGCAAATTTCTACTTTGGGTGTTATACAGCAGAAGACAGGTGAATGTTTGAAGGTGAAAGAATGTGAGAGAGGGAAGCAAACAAAAATGTACTGAGTAAAATGATGGAGAGTAAGCTTGAAATGATTTCCAACTATTGCCAACAGAAGGGCAAGTAGTCTAGGTGAAAAGGTTTGATATCAGCAGGTGCAATAACTGAAGCTTGGCTTGTGTGGGGAGGAGCTGCCAATGTGGTGTATTTTTTTTTAAGATTTATTTTATTTGCATTGGAAAGTCAGATAAACAGAAAGAAGGAAAGACAGAGTGGAATATCTTCTGTTCCTTGATTCACTTCCCAAGCGGCTGCACGGCCGGAACTGTGCCAATCCGAAGCCAGGAGCCTGGAGCTTCCTCCAGATCTTCTACACGGGTGCAGTGTCCCAAGGCTTTGGGCCATTCTCAACTGCTTTCCCAGGCCACAAGCAGAGAGCTGAATGGGAAGCACGGCTGCCAATATGGTGTATTTTAAAGCAGGCCTGCATGTTGCACAGAAGAAAGACTAGGCTGATAAAAGTTTTTGGGATTTTCAGTAATAACAAGGCAGCAAGACAGGGTATTTTTATAATCTGTAAGATGACAACTCAGTATTGTAAGTAGGCAGAAAACACAAAGAACAGCTAAACAAAGCATTGAATACAATATATACAAAATCAAAGTCTTGGTGAATTCACTATGTGTGGCTCCCTGGTAAAAATTCCCAACAGACTGAGGAATAAATATTTGTGGAATATAAACTACATATGTACTACTGTAAGACAGACAAAAGCCCAAAGAGTTTAAGAATTAAATCAGAACATGAGGTTTGCCCACAGAGCCACTTAGGAAACCAAGCTGCATAGAATACTGTATTACAGTATGCGCTACCAATAATTTGAAGTTCGGAAACTACATACTAATATATCATTTACTGTTATAGTCAGTAAATTCAAAGAATAAAATGGGCAACATCTACCAGGCAATGCTTTAAAGGGAATAAACTCAGAAAGTTTTCTCAAGAGTGGGTACAATAGCTCAGAATTTGCTCTCCCACCTCAATGTCAAGGGAAGAAAGGTGCAGTTAGAAATTTATGATAGAGCCTAGCACAACTGGCTAATCCTCCTGTCTTAAGCACTGGAACTCCATATTGGTGCTGCTGGTTAATGTCCTGATAGCCCTACTTCCAATCCAGCCTCCTGCTTGTGATCTGGGAAAGCAGTGGAGAATGGCTAAAGCCTTGGGACTCTGCACCCGCGTGGGAGACCCATAGGAAGATCCTGGCTCCTGGCTTCAGATTGGCTCAGCTCGTTGTTGCAGCCACTTAGGGAGTGAACCAGCAGATGAAAGATCTTTCTCTCTGTCTCTCCTTCTCTTTGTACATCTCCCTTTCCACTAAAAATAAACAAACCTTTTTTTTTTTTATTCATAACATTTTATTCTCAGTAATATATTGTGCCTCACTAGATAGTATTTGACTATTTTTATTGGAAAGGCAGATTTTTTTTTTATTGTTAATTATTTTGCATTATGTGACAGTTTCATAGGCTCTGGGAATCCCCCCCCTCCTTCCCCCTCCCCTCCCCCCGGTGGATTCCTCCACCTTGATGCAGTATTACAGTTCAAATTCAATCAAGATTCTTTCATTGCAAACATATACCAAGCATAGAGTCCAGCTACTTATTGTCCAGATGGGTTGAACAGTTTCTTGGGGAGACTTTTTCTGGTCTGAAGTTTGAGCTGGCAGAATATCATCACAGTCAATGCAATTCTTTGTGGACAAATGGGCCCGACTGGAATCCATCATGCTAAGAGAAATGAACCAATCCCAAAAGGTTAAATACCACATGTTTGCTTTAATCTGAGATGAAAAGAGAACAACTTGGAAAATAGTACCTGTATATTGTAATATTAGTGCAATCTCTAACAACCTGTATCCAATGCAATAAGATAAGGCAATATAATCTATAAACCAACAATTAATGTCAGAATACTTAAGATCTACATCGAAAATCTGTAAAACCTACTATACCCTCAACAAACCTTTTTTATACAAAAAAAAACTTACAATAGTGTTTGTATTTTTTAAATATGGTAAAATTTGCATAACAAAATTAACCATTTCTATGGGTCAAGAATTTGTATTCCCCATAATTCCTATGATGAAATCCAAATTCACAATGTCCTTGGATTTGGAGCTTGAACCTTGGGGAATAGTTTCCCTAAAAAATGACCAGAGAGAGCTTGCTTCCTCTTCCTGTTCTCCTCCAAAAGAGCCATCCGCAAACCATGAAAATTGCAGCAGATATTATAGCTGCCAACATCTTAATCTTGAACTTCCCAACCCCCAGAACTGTGACAAATTCTGTGAGAATGTACTTTATGTAAATGACTTAGGCTGTGTTGTTTTGTTATAGCTGTCCATTTCGACTAAGAGAGCAAGCTTAACCATGTTTAAGTAGGCAAGTCAGTGGCATTAAGTATATTCATGTTATTGTACAATCATCCCCCCATCCATTTTTTGTTGATTTTTCACCTGGAAAGGCCACTATTTATAACCATTAACCAATAACTGCCCACTATTCCTTCTTCTACTCCCTGGAAACTACTATTCTGCGCTAAGTCTTCATTAATTTGAACCTACCTTATATGGATAGAATCATACAATATTTGTCCTTTGTAACTGGCTTATTTCTGTAAGCATAATGGCCTTGAAGTTCATCCATGTTGTAATACATATCAAAAGTCTCTTCTAAAACTAACTCACAGTCTATTGTTTTGACATATCACATTTGGTAGATCCATCCAGGCATCAATGGGCATTTGAGTTAAAAATTTTGGGGTATTGAGAGAAAAATGCTGCAGTGAACATGGGTTTTCAATATTTTCTAGTGAGAGCAGAGCAGTTGTAATCATTTAATCTTTGTTAGTGTAAAGGTGGAGGAGGGAATGACAGCAAAAATTATCAGCAAAAAAATTTTCACGATCCTGGAGTTAAGGTGACAAAATGTTCAACAATGCAGAATAAAGTCTTCTCCAATGAAAGATTTTTCACTACAAAATACTGGAAGAAGTATCTGGAAAAAGGCTACAGCAATAAATCATGTACCAGGTAACAATGCTCTTACCTATGAAAGCTGCATAAAGGAAGAGAGATGGATAGTTTTTTATCTAATTGAACCTGAGAGACAAGCAAGATAAGATACACAAGAACTCTACATGTGACTTAGAACAGGTTACTGATAATTGATAGGCTTTATTTCTTCTTATTCATTTATGAAATTAGGATATGAAATATCTAATATTTCTAACAGCCCTTATTCGTGGTGGTACTTTAAATATTTGTAAATTCTTATTCAGCTGAAAGAGCATTCATTAGTGAATGAAAGGGAGGGAGAAAGGAAGAGTGAGAGGAAAAGAGAGAGAGAGAAGATATAGAGGTCTTCTGTTGACTGATTCACTCTCAAAGTGCCTGCTACAGCCAGGGCAGGACCAGGCCAAAACCAAAACCCAGAACTCCATCCAAGTCTGCCACGTAAGCAACAGGAACAGAAGTATTTTAGCCATCATATGCTGCCTCGAAGGATTTGCAATAACAGGAAGCTGGATTGGAAGCAGAGGTGGGACTTGAAACCAGGCATCCCAAGGAGTAGATTGACTCACTGTGCCACATTTCTCCCTCCTCAGTCAACTGCTCTCTCCTCAATCATCTTTTAAAGTAGTTTTGAAGCACAAAAACTAAAGATTGTCATACACATAATTATGGATGCTCACCTCCTGGTGAAAGGTTGGCTGTACAAGAGCCTGTCAAGTTGGCATAATTTGATTTGATTACCTCTCAAATATCCTCATCTCAAGTACTTTTCCACCAGTCACCTTTTCAGGGGCTATTTGGCTGCTACATGCTTTGAAGGACTTGGCCATATTTTTCTAGGGTGACATTCCTGCCCCAAAATATATCCCATATTTCTATCAGTCAGCTACTGCTATGAAACAAATCACTCTGAAACCCAATGACTCAAGTTTTAAGACTGAAATCAATGATCACTTATCATGTTTGTTTAACTGTAGCTGGCTGAATATGGCTATTAATTTCTTAAGATTCCAATTTATCTCAACCCTGTTCATTGGTAATTCTATGTTCAGCAAGCCAGTCGGCTAGGGGTTGTTTATCTAGACTATTCAAATTGACTTTCTTGAATATGGCAAGATGGCTGAAACAAAGTCTCTTGGGTCTAAACTTGGAAGTAGCACATTTTTATTTCTGCCACATTTCATGAACAAGTAACAAAGCCTGACACCATCTCTTAACTGGATGAGCTATGAAGTCACATTTCAAAACACGTCACTGAAGAGTATAAAATTTAAGCCATTTTTCAATATATTATCAAAACTTAATTTTATCCCTATCTTACTCTCTCAGGATGCAGCTGAATGCCAGCTAGAAATAGCTCACTGATGAAGACCAGACATTTTTCAAGGATGAGGATAAATAAATCTTAATCTTGGTATCCTTCATTAGTACAGTATGAAAGTTAAGGCAAGCCCTGAAGACATTTGTTGAAATGATGCAAAATCAATTTACATAGATATCTTAATTTATACCCTTTCTTCATTAAAAGTTTAGCTGACAGTTTTAAGAAGTATTTCATAAAAAATTACCTGTGTTACTATTCATCATCGGGAAAATTTTGAAATGGCAATTTTCCTACATAACATAAAGTTTTTATTTAGTGTGTAGCTCTATTATAGCATACTGAAAACTCAATATGTTTCTTCACTAATGATCAACATCATTCTATCAATTAATAGTAGGGCAGGGGAGGATTTGGGTACAGTGGTTAAAACATTGCCTGGGATGTCAGGGTCCCATATCAGAGCACTTCAGTTTGAGTCAAGCTGCATGACTGATCCCAGGCATTGTTAACATGCACCCTGAGAGGTAATAGTGCAAGCACTTGGATCCCGGTCACATGCCAGGGAAACGCAGATTCTTGTCTGTTGGTTTTGGCCAGGCACAGACCCAGCTGTGATAATGACTAAGGGAGTGAGCCAGTGGATAGGCTAGGCGGCGCTAGGCTGGGTTGGGCTGGGCTAGGGAAGGCTAGGCTAGGATAGGAGAGAGGGAAAGACGATCCTATTCCTCCATCCCTTACAAATGAAATGACTAAGAAAAACATTCAGACAACAGCAACTAAAGAAATATGAATTAACATAACATGTGGTTTCTTTATCATCTAGATGATTTCTCCCTTCTTCCTGCTTCCTGCTTCAAATATTTTTAGAGTGTTCACACAATGGCAAAATACCTGCTGTGACTCCCTCTGCACATGTCTCCTCCTCATTTACGAGAAAATTATCTTTAAATTCTCACCCAACAATTGCATCTTGCTGCCAATAATTGTACTAATTATGGTTTGTTATTCTGATGAAAATATTTTTTAAAAAAAATTTAAAAATATTCTTGGGCACTTATAGACACAATCACTGTGACAACAAAAGCAAATAATTTAGGCAGAAACTTGCATTTCCCGTGAGGTTCTCAATGAGCATTTCTCTGAGACATAATGAAGAGATTCAGATAAACAAGATATAAAAACATTTGACCAACTTCTGTTCATCAGTGTGGTCTTTTATTATGATCAAAACCGAACACCACTAAGAATTTTTTAAAAATTTTTTCTGAAACTTCTGAAAGAATAGGGGTTATAGCAGAACTTAGACCAAAGAATATCTGTGACAGTTAAATTACCTAACATATGTAGACATTAAGTGTGATTGCTAACACCTTGTAAGCAATCATCACTAGTAGATATAGCTCTGTAATTTGCTTCACAGATTGGAAACAACTATTGCATAAAGTTGGTATTCTCTGTTTTCCCTGGAAGTGATAACTCATCCACATTTCCAGTGAGGACAGATCTTGGTACTACCACTAACAATGATAATAATATTATCAACAGCATTGAGGGTGAAAAATAACAGATCACTTGATAAGGAACTTACCTATTGAAGAGAAAGATGAATGCAAAGAAATCAGTGAAATCTGATTGTAAATAAAATTCAACATCTATAAGGTGTTGATGCACTCTCCCAAAAAACTAAAATTAATTCTTTGTATAGAAAGAACAAAATTGGGCCCGGCGGCATGGCCTAGTGGCTAAAGTCCTCGCCTTGAAAGCCCCAGGATCCCATATGGGCGCCGGTTCTAATTCCGGCAGCTCCACTTCCCATCCAGCTCCCTGCTTGTGGCCTGGGAAAGCAGTCGAGCATGGCCCAAAGCCTAGGGACCCTGCACCTGCGTGGGAGACCCGGAAGAGGTTCCTGGTTCCCTGCTTCGGATCGGCGTAGTACCAGCCGTTGCAGTCACTTGGGGAGTGCAACATCGGACGGAAGATCTTCCTCTCTGTCTCTCCTCCTCTCTGTATATCTGACTTTGTAATAAATAAATAAATCTTTTAAAAAAAAGAAAGAACAAAATTAAATAACTATGCCACATAAATAAATAGCAGATGGAAAAAATAACAATGGCAGCGGAGCTAGAAAATTATTCCATTAAGAAACAAAAACTGATTCAAGATGGAAAAGATTAATATGCTCAATCTTTTTAAAACAAACAATAGTTTGTGGGAAGCAAACGATGTCATAAATAAATTTTTAAAATAAATCACTAGGGGTGGGGGAGGAATATGGTAGCAATACAAACAACTAACCATTGGTTAGTAGTCAAATATATACAACTTTATAAGTGAATAAGAAAATCTAAGACAACCAAATAGCAAAATGTTCAAGGATTTAAATATGGAATTTAGAGAAACTTGAATGGTCACTAAACACTGGAAAACAGCCTTTACTTTCCTAATACAAAGTAAAACAATGCACTACAACATAGCCATTGTACTGACAAAAATATGTGCCTGACAGAATCAAATTAACTCAGCTGAGACTGTGCTGTGGCATAGGAAGCTAAGCCTCCACATGCAACACTAGTATCCCGTATGGTCACCTTTTGAGTCCAGAGTCAGCTCCAATTGTGATCTAGCTCTCTGCTAATGGTCTGGGGTGGCAGGAAAAAGATGGCTCAAGTTCTTGGATTTCTGCACCCATGTGGGAGACTAGAGGAAGCACCTAGTTCATGGCTTTGGATCAGTGAGCTCCAGCCACTGCAAGTCTCTCTCTCTCTCTCTCTCTCTCTCTCTCTCTCTCTCTCTCCCCCCTCCCTCCTTCCTTTCCTTCTTCTTTCTCTGTAATTCTGCATTTCAAATGAAAATAAATATTTTTCAAAAAATATGAGTCAGTTAGCAGCAATCAGGTTAATGAGGCTGTCTGGGCACTTTTGAGAACATTAAAAAATTGATGCCACTCTGAGAATCTGTTGCCATACCTACAAAAAACAGTGTACATATTCTTTGCATATCTTAGAAGGAATCTCCCAATATGCACTACAAATTGCCTAATGAGATTTGTACAGGAGTATTCATAGAAGTACCATTTATGTAAGAGAATAGTTCATGGAAATTGTGCTAAGGTCATACAAAGGAATATTGAACAGTTTGAAATTAAAAACCATAATTAGAAAGACAAGTTGGTTTATCCATTCAGCTTTCTAGAACAGAACACCTTAGGCTGAGCAATTTGTGAAAAATAGAAATGGATTTCTATTAGTTCCGGATGCAGACTTGATGTCTGGTGAGAACTTGTTCTCTGCCCTGAATATTGTGCTTTCTCACAGCATTCTTTCCACATAGGAAAGAAAAGAGCTTCTCTCCAAGAGTCTTCTATAAGGGAATAATCCCATTTGTGAAGCTAGAGCCTTCAGGAATTAACTATCTCCTGAAAGTCTTGCTTCTTTATACTATTTGTGCTAGACAGTTTTCCATTACTATAATGAAATGCCTGAAGCAACTAACTTTTTAAAGGAAAAAAAATGTTTATTTGGTTCACAATAATTGAGGTTCAAACCCCAGTGTCGGGTTGGCCTATTGCCTTGGCTTCTAATATATGGCAATGTTGGGTTACATGCAGAGGAAACAAATCATAGGGTGAGTGTATCCAAACTTATCTTACCTCAACCATCTTAAGATAGCAAAGGGTCAAGGATATCTACTTTCCCAGGGGTTGGACACAAGGCCTACAGCTCTGTTGCTGGACGCCACATATTCAGGACCCCACTTGTCTTTAAGATTCTTTTATTGGAAAGTTAGATATACAGAGAGGAGGGGAGTCAGAGAGGAAGATCTCCCCAGATGGCCACAAATGGCTGGAGCTGTGCCAATATCTGAAGCCAGGAGCCCGGAGCCTCTTCTGAGTCTTCCACACAGATACAGGGCCCTAAGGCTTTGGGCCATCATCCTCAACTGCTTTCCCAGTCACAAGCAGGGAGCTGGATAGGAAGTGGGGCTGCCGGGACATGAACCAGCGCCCATATGAGATCCCGGAGTGTGCAAGGCGAGGACTCGAACGGCTAGGCTACTGTACTGGGCCCTGGATCCCACTTTTTAAATATCATTATTGGATTAAGTTAAACACTCTAGATATGACTAGAATAAGGCATTGGGTTATAATATTTACCTTAATCTGGGAGCCAAATCACATTGAAACTACAGAACTACCTCCTTAGGGATTATCACGTAACACATGAATTCTGAGAGAATACCAACCTCCAACACATAGCATATACAGTGCAAATCCATCTTGAAAGTAATGTTGAATAAAAAATTGAAGAATACTATACTCAATATGATACTATTTGCATACATTTTAAAGGCAAAAGCTATATTATATAACTAAAGTATGAATATACACTAATTTCAAGCAATTAATTGCATCTGGAAAAGAAAAAGGAGAAGAGAATTCTTTAAATATGTAAGACCTTCCCTTGTTTCTATAACGTTTTATTTTTAAATAAAAATCCTTAAGTAAAGATGGGAAAATGCTAACATTACACATAATCTTTTGGGAGTGTATGTACATTTTAAAGCTAACGTTGGGAGTTGATCTTTTTGACCTTTTTAATGTATTTCATTTTAAAAGAAAAGGAGAAATATAACTCATCTAGGAGCATGCACAGGGTCATTGATAAACCAAGCACATAATAACATCTCACCTCCCCAGCTGTCACTCATTAGAGAATTTTGATTCACAGAAGACAGCTTAGCCTAAGAGGCATCTGTGTTCCCAAACCCGGCTAGAATACTGTACACCAAAGTCACAGTTATTCTTCCTCATAGAGGTCCTCGAGGCCTTATGTAAAGCTTAGTAAATCTTATTTTACAAGCTTGGTGCAAGTAATAAAAGGCAAATTATTGCTTCACAATCATATATAACAATTTGCCTTTTACCAAAGCACATGTAAATTGATTAAAAACTACATGATTGCTAATAATTCTGTATGATTAAATCTATAAAGCCCTATAGAAATGCTCTAAATGGACAGCAAATGCCATCATATGATTTTTAACATCTATCATCGTGTTCTGTCTATTCTAAAAAGATAAAAATCTCAGCAACAGGGTTTTAAAAAATAATTGGCAAACAAGTTAACATTTTTGTTAGAGTTTTGAAACCTAACAATTTTTATTTCTATTGCTTACCTTGCCATCAAAGCCCTAAACCAAAGGTGATGAAAAACTTCAAATACAGTCTGAGACTAAAATTCTTAAAGTGTGTGCTTCATTTGGTATAATTTGCTACTGTCATTCACACAGCCATTAGAGTGTGATTCAAAATAGATTATCTAAGGAAGAGGAGAAGTCTGTTCTCAAAGGAGCTCTAAGACTGTTTATTCACAGAATGTGTCAACTTTTTAAGCTCAGGATGTCTCCAAAACAAAGAGAAAATATTTATGTTATACTGTGATATTTAACCTGATAAATGTATTTGCTACCTCAAATATCAGCTGTCTCACTGTAACTAGCTTCATGTTTAACAAACAGAAAAAAAAAATTTTAGTGGAAAAAAACAGGACTTGCTGGTGATAACTTCCTAAACATTGAAAGGAGATTAGGATGGTAATTTTGGTAACGTTTTATAAATTGTTCTAAGTTAACAGGAGAAAGCTATGTTGGCATTCCAACTCTCTTGATTAATAATTAAGAAGCTGAGGTTTATCAGGTTTCAAAAGCCATTGAAATATTGCAGGATATCAATGGAATGTTTTATTGATATCGAACCCACACATTTTTATGGTCTGTTTATTTCCTCCAACACTCTGTCTTTTGTGTGTGTTGTTATCAATGGTGTATTACCACTGCTTCATTATTTTTTTAAATCATTTTTTCTCCCTTTGGAATTAAGTGTAAAATCAACCAGTGCATTTACAACATACATCCAAACCAGATCAATTAAGAAGGAGGGAAGGAAGGGAGGTTGGGAGGGAGGAAGAAAGATTTATTTGCATGCACACAATTACACATGCATGCATACAAACAAATTGTTAAAAGGAATGCGAATTTCTGGTTTAGACTTGGCTTCAGTTGGAAGACAGTGGTGTCTACCAATGAATATTACAACCATATAATACTTGACTTGATTCTCAACTTCACATCAATACATGATGTGTGTTAAAGGGACATTTACATTAGAGCCCCAGTTCTTTAACAAGGCCAGCTAACATTGCTTGTTGCCTCCTTTCCTATGCTATCACGTTATCTTGGTCACTTAGTAGTATGCTGTTATCAGCAGTAAAACCACCACACAGAAATTGAAATCCATCTCAAACAGTAAAATAAGGATACTGTCCTTATTTGCCAGATTTCAGCCACAGGAATCCAAGGAAGATATGGAGTGAAAAGTCTTCAGTCATTAGCACAGGAGAAGAGAGTCAAATAGGGCCCGGCATGGTGGCTCAGAGCTAAAGTCCTTGTTTTGCAAGCGCCAGAATCCCAGTTGGGCGCCAGTTCTAATCCCAGCAGCCCCGCTTCCCATCCAGCTCCCTGCTTGTGACTGGGAAAGCAGCTGAGGATAGTCCAAAGCCTTGGGACCCTGCACCCGTATGGGTGACCCGGAAGAAGCTCCTGGCGCCTGCCTTTGGATTGTCTCAGCTCTGGCTGTGGTGGCCACTTGGGGAGTGAATCAGCAGACAGAGGATCTGCCTCTCTGTCTCTCTTCCTCTCTGTATATCTGCCTTTCCAATAAAAAAAAAAAGACCAATCACATCCAAGTCACAGTACTTTGACAGGTGATACTTAAAAAAAAAGAAGAACAAAGAAAGAAAAGAGCAAAATAACAAACCGAATAATCTGCTTGATCCACTCTAGAGGTGAATGGACAAACAGCAGGCAGTTGGCAAAAAAACAGGAATGAGGGAACAAAAATAGCAGGCAGATTCTAATTCTCTTTCAACCAGATATGTCACAGTTTCTCAGTTGCTTTCATTACTACACCTTGAAGATGCAGTTTTCATAAATTTGCTTCCATTCTGGCCTCTGTTCAAAGTTTTACAATAGTACCTTATTTGTTCTTTTTGGACAACTGTCTCTGCCACAGTACAATCATATTTGAGGACTTGTGGGCATCTTGGTGGCCAGTGTAAACTGCCATTCCTGAGTCTTCCATTCTATGTTCTTCACTATTAGCAAAAGCCAATATTCAATATCAGCAATGCCCACCCACCTGCCCCACCGCAATAGTTGTCAATACCTGTTGAGTGGCTGTGAATGCCATACGGCGGGGGGCACCCTCTCACCTTGTAAGGCTACATTTTTATTGTTACATCCGTACCCTTGAGCCATAATTCCTCCTAACATTGGAGAGGTGAGCTTTTCCTGTGTCATAGCCACCACCTTACATTTTCCATCAAGAAAGAGCTCATTGGTAACAGGGACTATTTTATTATTTCTCTTTTGATGACCAATATTCAGACGATCAGGACATAGGGGGTACTTGAATGACACATCCATTTTCAGGGACAGGCATTTAGATAGCCCTTGTGAGGCCTGTGTCCATGTAAGAGTGTCTGCTTCCAGTCCAGATTCTCTTGCTCCTATGCATCTTGCTGCTGATGCACACCTGGAGGAGGCATGGGTAAACAGATGGTAGCTCAAAGATTTGAGTCCCTGTCATCCATGCCTGGGTAGGTCTCCAGGTTCCTGACTTCAGCCTGGCATAGCCTTGATTGTCACAGGCATTTAGTGAGTAAGCCAGTAGATGGAAGATCTCTCTCTGTCTCTTTGCCTTTGCATTAAAAAGCAAACTAAACAAGGTTTTAAAAAAGGAAAACAGTGCTCAGGGGCTTTCTTGTCCAAACAGCTCCCGTCACCAGTCTTCATGCTGAAATGATTAGCTGAGGCCCCTTTGGCAGGACAAACACAACATCCAGACCCTGACCATGCATTTAAGAGGGTTCATATTAGATAGAGAATGAGTATCATGCTTGACTCAGTCTTTCATGTCTTAAAAAAAAATGCTTCAGGCCACATCTGGATGGTTCAAAACTGAGCATGATTTCTAAAGCGGCTGTGGAATTGCGTCACGGCTTTCAGCAGAAGAGAACACAGTAAGGTCTGGTGTGGACTTGGTAAGAGCAGAGGGGAGAGCAGGCTGCATGCAGCTCTGGGCATGCATACATGATCTTCCAAGTTTGGATAAGGTTCTCAGCTCCTCCAAAGTTATTACAGTCAACTCATCTAGGCTCTATAATACAACTCACCACCTGAGTATGAAAGGGCTAGGGCCTGCAGTTGTCTACGTCACCTTCCCCAAGATTCCCAAACTCCGTTCTTTCTATCTGCTCTAGACTATTGAAACTTTCAGCCATGTTTCCCTTCCAAGCATCCACACACAGATGCACACACACACACCATTTGTTTTCTATTTACTAATCTATCTAAAGTGTGTACAATTTTATTTTCTTCTTAATCAGCCAAAGCAAGGTGATTCTTTAAAAGAAAATTGTAGAGTGGGGGCGGGAGGGGAAACAGAAATTAAGAAGACCCCAACGCAATAGCCTAGTGGCTAAATCCTTGCCTTGCAGTTGCGGGGAATCCCATATGGCCACTGGTTTGTGTACTGGCTGCTCCACTTCCCATATAGCCCCCTGCTTGTGACCTGGGAAAGCAGTAGTTGGACCAAAACCTTGGGACCCTACACCTGTGCAGGGAAACTTGGAAGAAGCTTCTGACTCCAGCCGTTGTGGCCTCTTGGGGAGTGGATGGAAGACCTTTCTCTCTGTCTCTCCTTCTCTCTGTATCTCTACCTTTCCAACAAAAACAAACAAATAAATAAATCTTCAAGAAACATAACAGAGCACAAAGCAGAGTATAGAAACTGACAAGTAGGGCTGGCATAGTGGTGCAGGGAATAAAGCCTCCATCTGTGATTGGCTCCTTTTTTTCCCTGGCTGCTCCACTTCTGATCCAGCTCCCTGCTAATGCCCTAGGAAAGGCAGTGGAATATTGTCAAGTGTTTGGTCTTCTGTCACCCATATGGAAGACCTGGAGACCTGGAAGAAGATACTGGCTTCTGCTTGGCCCCTCCCTAACCTTTGGAGCCACCTAGAGAATGAATTAGAGCACAGATCTTCTCTCTTTCCATCTCTCTTTCTCTCTCCTTCTCTCTCCATCTTTCTCTTTTAACTCTGGCTTTCAAATAAATAAAAAAATCTAAAAACTTTATCTTCTTGAAAGCCAAAGTTACAAAGAGAAGTACATACAGAGAGACGTCTTCTGTTTGTTGGTTCAGTTCCCAGAAAGTTGTAATGGCTAGGGCTGGGCCAGGCCAAAGCCAGGAGCAAGGAATTTCTCCCAGGTGTCACCCCGGAATGGCAGGAGTCCGCACTGTTGAGTCATTTTCTGCTGCTTCCATTAGCAGGTAACTGGATCAAAAGTGAAGCAACCATAATTGAACCAGTGTCCACGGGGAATGCTGCCATTATGGACAGTGGCTTAACTCAGTACATCAAAATACTAACCATCAGATAAATAAATAATCTTAAAAAAAAAAAAAAGAATGAAGTCCTTAAGAGCATTTATTTATGAGTCAAATTTATTAAATTTGAGATTAGGTTGACTGACAACACTGGCTTTCCTTCACTACACTCACAAGAGAGCCCTTGCTGGCCTCGGCCCATTAGTCATCAAAAGTGACTGTTGTGACCAGGACCCACTCATAGATTTGGCCTGCTCAGTCCCTTGGCAGCTCTACTTACCCAACATGACTTGCAGCAGAGCCATATCCTCTCACTCAGAGAAAAATGAAAACCAAAGGAGAGCAAAAGCTTTCCCCCGTTCACCACCAAACTGCTTCAAAGCCAAGGTAACTCACTGCTCTCCCTGCACTGGACTGTCTACCACCCACTCTGCAACCACTGCATTCTGGCATCTGCCTGCAGCACGCCTCTGAAGCTATTCCCAGGAAGCTCAGCCCTCTGATTGCCAAATCCATTTCCCAGCTCTCTTTAACTTGTTCTTTGACCCTGGTGACCAACTGCACATTCTTGAGCCTGTCTTCCCTTGGTTTCTGTAATCCTTCTGGTTAAACTCCTACCAGAGAATGTCCTTACTTGTTTATTTCAAAACTGACATAAAAGGGCTGGTAAAATAGTGTGAGTTTCTACCACTCTTTCTCTCTTAGCTATTAGGAGACATCTTAGCAGAGATTCTTTGAAATTATGTGGATATTCGATGTTGATTAAATCTTAAACCAATGAACTTAGGTATCTGTATTGAATCTTACCTGTAGGAATTCTTACTACCATGTGCTATTGGCACTTTTTTTCCCTTTATTCCTTCTACACTTGGTAATTGAAGTTATTCTACACAGAACAGTTGTTACTTCTAAACCATGCATTTATTGGTACTTATGTCAGTACACACTTACAGTTATTCTTTCACTTATAATTCTCTATTATAATTGTTCATTGCTCACTATTATATAAATATGGGCACTGAGGATTTTTTTTAGATTTTTTTTTTTTTTTTTTAGATTTAGATAGTGCTATCCTTTTGATACGCCACAATGTTCTTTGAGGGGAGTACTTTTTCAGATATGCCAGTTTTGTGTTTTCCCTGGCTTTGTTCAAGAAGAAACTAGTTTTCCAAGTATTTCTAGTTCTCATTTAATGTAATGTGAATATTATTTGGAAAATAGGACCTGGGTGCTAAATGTACTTATTGTTGTGGGGGAGTTAACTTAAACATGGTTTTTTTTACCTACTTCAAAAGATTTGTGGGGAAAAGTACCAAAACTAAAAGACAATTTTATTTGAGTACAACAAACATATTTAATACATGCATACATTTATCATAATATGCATTTTTTGGGAAATTTTTGGCAATCCCTTGTATTTATGGATCTCATTTTTTTATACCAACGTGTCTTTTAATTCCACCATTCCAGGAAATGATTTAATTAAATCACTCTTAAATATTATTGGTTGTAGCCCAAAAGTAAAATAACTCCAGAATGCAACCACTTGTGAGGAAGGAAACAGCACGTGCTTACTTAGAGTTCCCTTAGCTTTAGCTTTATGGTACTCAGTCAGAACTTTGTTACAGATACTTTCCTTCTATTCCCTTTTGGTTTGCTGTATTCTATTGGTTAGCAACAAGTTATATGACCCACTGTCTAAGACATATGGTCCCTAAGTCAGAAATCCTGTCATCTGCATTCAAATACTTAGGATTAATAATTGCACAAACTAGACACTAGATCATTAGTTAACTGTGAAACTATACACTTTTTTCAGCCTGATGATAGCCCAACAAAATGACAGACTGTAAGTACAGATATACCATCTATGCTTGACTACTGAATCAGTTGCTCAAACTGCATTGATTTTGTTAGAATTGACTTGGATGCTTCCATGCAAATAAGGCTTATGATGTCTTAATTGGGCTCCCCACTCTGTTTCTCGTTTTCCTTCAATAGAAATTTCTTCTCAGGTTACGTTGAGAGAGGTTATCATGCAGATTTTCTAAGATCTTCTGTCTGATATTTATATAGTTCATATTTTTTAAATTTCTTAAAAAGACTTAGTTATTTTTATTTGAATGGCAAATTTAAGAGAGAGAGAGAGAGTCAGTCTTTCCATTTGCTGGTTCACTCATCAAATGATTACAATCGCTAGAGCTGAGCTGATTCAAAGTTAGGACCCAGGAGCTTCTTCCAGGTCTCCCACGTGGATGTAGAGTTCCAAGGACTTGGTTCCTTTACTGCTGCTTTCCCTGGTAACAAGTGTGGAGCTGGATCAGAAGTGGAGCAGCTGGGAAAGGAATGAATGCCTATATGGGATACTGGCACTGCAGGGCAAAGGATAGTGTGTTGTGCCACCATGCTTGATTTTAAGGAAGATATCTCCAGGCAAAATTTTTAACTGGAATAGTCTAGGTTTTCTTTAAGAAATTATTTATTATTTCACGGAGTAACTGGTGCTGTAATTGGTTGTTGATGTTGTTGTTGTTGTGGCTGTTCTAACTCATACCAGTTGTTGGCCTTGTTTCATGCTTCTCAATTATGGAAACGTATAGTGATGGAGTACTGGGGTCTATCACATACAGATGTGGGGGAATAATGAAACATGCATCCCTGCTTCCAGACAAAAGATGGATCCCAATGGAACTGTTGGACTTGTGTGGACAATGGGATACTGGACTGTCTGACATTGTCTGTACCAACAGTGTCGGGGTACACTTAAGAGACAGACAGAATTGTGATTCCTTATGAAGGACTACACCATTGTATTACAATGGGGAAAATCTGTCAGGGGGTGGGAGTTTGGGGGGTGGGGAATCCCAGCCTATACGAAATTGTACCACATAATTCAAAATTCAAAACAAAAATATATTTAAAAAAGAAATTATTTATTATTTCAAAGGCAGAGTTACAGAGATAAGGAGAGACAGAGAGACAGAAGGAGACAGAAGTGAGATCTTCCATCCACTTGTTCACTGCCCAAATGGCCACAATAGCCAAAGCTAAGTCTATCCAAAGCCAGCAGCTTCTTCTTGGTGTCTCACATGGGTGCACAGGCATAAAGTTTTGAGCCATCCTCTGCTGTTTTCCCAGGCCATTTGCAGGGAGGTGGACTAGAAGTGGAGCAGCTGGGACTCAAACTGGCACCCATATGGGATGCTGGCACCACAGGTGGAAGTTTATCCTACTAGGCCATAAAACTACCCCCCAGTCTAGATTTTCTTCATTTCAATATTTGACATGTGAAGTAAAACTAATTTTCATAAATATAAAAAGATCATGATAAATTTCACTATGCATGCTTTGAACTTTATGCTCACACATCAATGGGACTGTTCAGAAATTGAAGTCTCTCTCAGTTCCTTTGAGAAAACATTTACAAAGCATTTAGTGATCATTGTCCAACCTCCCAGAATTGAGCTGCTTCCCAAATGAAAGGAACAAATTCTCTTCCTTTGGGCAACAGGTTCACTCTGATCTAAGCAATAGCACCTAGCCTTGGGACACAGGAGAGGTGGGAGGTTTCATTAAACCTGAAGCAGATTTAAAGCAGTTACAAGAAACTTGAACATCAATGACTTTCAATGAAGAGGTCATTGTTAACGTTTGCTGTGTGGAGGCCTTTACATCAGTAACTCTGAACCTTGCTTTCATTGATTCATTAATCTAACACAAGGCCCACAATTAACTTCGGGTCTCACCCTGCACTTAGGATACCAGAGAAATAATCTCTAGTCTCACTCAGTCCCTCTTATAAAGCTACTAGTATTCAATCACGGAGACTCAACCCTGCTGATCTTATCTAATCCTTATCACCTCCCAAATGCCTCACCTCTAAAAACCATAGAATAAATTCTCACCATCCTAATATGTCACAATAAGGATTAAGCTCCCATTTGAGTTTCAAAGGCGATTTATCATGTTCAAACCAGAGGATAGACAAATAGCCCAGCTCTTGGGCCCAGCATGATGGCTCATCTTAAAAGCACTGGGATTTCATATGGGTGCCGTTTCCTATCCTGGCAGCTCTACTTCCCATCCAGCTCCCTGCTTGTGGCCTAAGAAGTGGAGGAAGACCCAAAGCCTTGGGACCCTCCACCCATGCGGGAGACTCAGAAGAAGCTCATGCCTCCTGGCTTCAGATTGACTAAGCTCTGGCTATTGCAGCCACTTGGGGAATGAACCATGAATGCAAAATTTTTCTCTCTGTCTCTCCTTCTCTCCTTAAATCTGCCTTTCCAATGAAAATAAATAAATCTGTCAAAAAATAAAAATATACAAATAGCCTAGCTCACAGCAAGACTCTCAAAGCACCCTCTCCCAACTGAAACAGAGGTTGGACCTTGAACAGCCCTGAGACTCAGGTGCCCTGGGCTCAGCCCAGGCTTCCACTTTCTCAGTCTCATAAGTTTACTTCTTCAGTTCTGTATTTTTCCAATCCCAGTTGTACCCCTGCTCCCATGAGTTCCTTAAGCAGTGCCCAGTAAGGGTTTCTGAACTAGGTCTGCTCATGACATAGGCCTCGCCTGGACCAGCAGGTCTTCCATAGGCATCTCAGTGGAAGTTATCATGCCCCCATAACTCTTGCATTCTATGTGCCTGTTAAGTTAGCACCACATACGTGCCAATTTCTGCTACTCATTGCCTTTAGGGCAGCAGCCTAAGCCACACCTTGCCAGCTTGAACCACAGAGCACTTTGTTGGAAAACAGGAAGCAGACTTTTAAGGCTTCCCTGGGCATTCGGCCTAGGACAAATACGCCAAGCTTATTCCCTTAGCCCCCTGTGTGGTAGGCTGCTGAGCCTGTGATGGCAGAGACGGCCTTGCAGATTTCTGCGATGCCCTCTGGTCCTTGATTTCATTGTCCCCCAACGGTAAACATTTTGCTTCTTTTTATTCACACAAATCTCATAGGCAAACAGTCCTGAACTTCATCCTCATATATTTTATTTTCCTTCCCTGGTCAGGTTGTGGATTTTTCAATGCTTTGTTTTATTTGTCTTTTAATTATACATTCCACATTTAGGTCATACCATTACACACAAATCCTACTGAGTATAATGCATTGATAGATATTTGTTTTTTAGATATTCCCTCTACCAGATATCTCAGTTCATCACATTAAAATTTGAATTTCCACAAAACTCTAAGGCTTAGGCCCAGTTCATCCAAGTCCTTTGTAATGCTGTGACAAGGGTGTGCTTTACTTTAGTATCCAATAGAATATCCCTTATTGGCATCATAAGGGATTAAATTAGCTTATATTTGTAAGGTGCTTAGAACAGTGTCTATAACATGATAAGGATGACATGATGTGTTAAATAAAATGCCATGTCATCATATTTTAATGATAATAAATTTTTACTATCTGATAAAGCTAGGTCTTTTTGCCAATACTATTTTAGCTATATTTGGGCAACTCTGATTCCAGTGCTTTAAAAAATTCGTATCCAAACTTATTGGAAATGTGTTAAACATAATAGTAATTTGAAAAGAATTGATACTATGGGCTTCAACAGGGAGCATTTTGCCTGGATCCCGATCCCAGCCACCATGTGCTCATGGTGAGCTGGGCCAGGGCCCACCTGGATTCGGGGGGCTGCTTCCTTTCGGGTGAGTACACTGAGGGGAGGAGTCTCTGGGACTGGGTGGGTCCGGGGCCCACCCACCGCCCTCATTGGGTGGTGGACGGGATTGGGGTGGGGCACAACCTTGGGCATGTGGGTTTAAACTTTCAGCAGCCGGGAGGCTGCTGGGGGCTGCAGGAGGGAGCATCTTGCCTGGATCCCAATCCCAGCCACATGTGCTCATGGTGAGCTGGGCCAGGGCCCACCTGGATTCGGGGGGCTGCTCCCTTTTGGGTGAGTACACCGAGGGGGGGGGAGTCCGGGGCCCACCCACCGCCCTCATTGGGTGGTGGAAGGGATTGGGGAGGGGCACAACCTTGGGCCTGGAGGTTTAAACTTTCAGCAGCTGGAAGGCTGTTGGTGGGCTCCAGGATGGGGTGTCCTGCTCAGATCCCGACTCCAGCCACCATGTGCATGTGGTGAGCTGTCCCTGGGTGGCCAGGGCGCCATTTGGCGCCAGGCTGTGCCTGCTGGCCGCCCGGCCGGGGAGCTCTGGGGTATTGGTTGTCTGAATAGCTGCTTAGGCAGCTCCAGGCTGATCCCACTGTTTCCGGGATCTGAGTCAATCCTGAAGATTCCCAATGCCAGTAACTCTTCTTTTGAAGAACTTCTAATCAACCAGGAAACTGGTCACATTAGGCAGGGCCATAATATTAACTAGCACTCTAGAACCTTATCCTGGGGTGGATTCTATGCAGGATGTGTGGGCCACACCCTGTAGAAAGTTTAGCCCCACTGGTAAACCTAAAAGTTTGGGTGGTTATGGACTAAGCTAGGTGTGACCAAGGAGCCTGCCATCAATTACAACAGACTGGACTGGGCAAGGCAGCAGCACCCAAATGTGCATCCTGAATAGGGTGTGGGGTGGGCCGGGCTGAAACATTCACCAGCTCATACAAGGCCAAATGGAAGGCCAGAGTACACTGGGCACGGGCCTAAAAACCAATGGCATGTATGTAAACTGGGTCTGGGAGTGCATTAAGTGGAGGAACTTGGGAAACTCCCCTAGCGAGTTATACCTCTCGCTGGTGAACACGTGGTCCAGATCTGGGGGTCGGACAAGCAGGGCATAGTAGCTCCAAAATGTGTAAATTGGTAATGGAACGGAATATACTGGGCAGGACTGAGCAAACCTTAGCCTACAAGCAAAACTAGAAACCAGCATGGAGCACAGGTCATACCGAGCTAGGCTCTTGCACCTACTGGTCCTCAGAGCAACCACGGGCAGGTGCGTGATTTACGGCAAGGAAGAGGTCTAATTGGGGAGGTAAGGGGACACCCTAACTGGGTTGAGGTTCCCACCAAGGGGCACGGGTGCTGGAATGGGGGCTGTATTCTATCTAGGAAACAGTTGTAGTCGCCCGAGGCACTAGTGAGTGCTGGGATTGGATGCACCAGGCCAGTTCAGACCCCAACACCATCTGGTGTCATGGAGAACCAGGGTAGATGTGGGACTGACTAGGCTGGGTCTCAACCCCCTACTGAGCCATGTGTGAGCTGTATGTGGGTATGGACGAGCCATGGCTGGGCTGAAACATCCAACAACAAGAACCAGAATAGGGTGAAAGCCAGGGAGGAAAAGCCACTGTTCCTGTTAGGACAGGAGGTGAACTGAGTAGGGTTGGCTCAAGGACCCCTGGTATGCGCAAAATCTGGCATTGGGAGGGGTTCTGATGGAGGAGCCTGGGCAACTCCTCTGACAGGACACAGTCCCTGCAGGTAAGCGCAAGAAGCATGATAGGAAACAGCCCAGAATAGGCCATGGAAAGTTTCCCACTGGCACACATTCGGCATGGGTCAGGGGCAGACCAGGCTGAATTAGTTCATGTCATCCACTGGCAAATCTGATCACCAGAACAGAGTGTGGGTTGAGCCGGGTTTGGTCGCGACAAAACCAGCACACATTATGGAATGCCAGGGCGTGGTTGCCTGTACTGGATTTGACTGCAGCACCTAACCAGGACACGTGAGATCCAGGAAGGGAGGGGAAGAGCTGGCAGGGGGATTAAGGGGCTGGTCTCCTCGCCAGACAGCTACTCCCACTGGAGAGCGTGGGCTGGGATGGGGACAGACCAGACTAAGCAAGGCTGCAACACCTGTGCGCTGCATGTGTACTAGATCAGGAAAAAGCCAGGCTGGGCTGGTTATCCCTGCGGGTGCAAGCATAAATTACAATGGGTGAGGGATGTTTGGGGCTTAGCCGCAGCATCAGCTGGCAGAAGCTGGCACTGGGGACTAATTCTGTCAAGTCAAATCACAGAACCACCTAAAGAGTGCATAAACCGGGACTGAGAGAGACCTGGGAGGGAAATAGTGGGTTCCCCCCTCTTGGGTCACTATTCCCGCGGGAGGACATGAAAACTAGGACGGGGCTGGGGTGGCTAGACAGAGAGGCACTCAACAACATCCGTGAGGGCTGGATGGAACTAAGCTTTAATACCCATTGACAAGTACAAGAGTCAAATGGGATGGGGGACAGACTGGTCTACTGCTACACATACTGGCAAATCAGGGTAGGGGGCGGGCCTGGTGGGGGTCATTGTGGGTCGCCCCGACTAGGCTGCAGCTCCCACTGGTTGATGTAAGGGCCGAGTATGTGCTGGGCAGAACCAGACTGGACTGCAACACCCATTGGTTCCAATGCAACTCGGGACTGAAAACAGAACCAACCCAGCAATTGAAACCACCAGCTGATTGGGGTGATGGACTGTGCCGGGCCCTGTGCTTGTTAGAACATACAAGAATCTAGTCTGGGAATACCTCAAAGTTTCTTTGGAGATCTCCCCAATCAAACTGCTGGACTCAGAACTCTAACCAAGAAAAGACAGAAGACAGAACAGGACAATCATTCATCTCAGCTATATGTTGGCAGCGAAATATGGGGCAAATGGAGACTTTATGATGGACCATATCAATCAGTGGACGACCTCATCGAGCAAAACTGGCAGCGATTCATAACTGGAAAACTATTAAAACCACTTGAGCAAATATCTCAGAGCATGCCCCACATCCGGGACTTGGGGTGGGTGGGAAACCAGGTGGGGCTTCTCCCTCAATATCCCCCTTTACCTCAGATACATGATGGAAACAATATGGACATAATAGTATTACCCACTTCCCTATATCCCCTGAACCTTTTTTTTAACCGCAATTAACTATGTAAAGATTGTCAACAATAATACAATAAAATAAATAAAAAAAATAAAAAAAGAAATGTCAATGAGGCAGTCACAAAAAAAAAAAGAATTGATACTATTGATGTTAACCTTTCAACCAGAGACAAAAGTTTTGTGCCTTTTTTTCAGGTCTTATTGTACATGTTTTAAAAGTATGTTTTACAACTTTCCTTGCTAAGAATCTTGTCCCTTTATTGCTAAATTGTGTTCCATGCATGTTATTATTCGGGGGAACTTTGTGAATAAAACTGTTCATCTTTTTAAAGAAGTATATTTATTTGAAACCAAGGATACATACACATGGTGGAAAATCCCCAAAGCACTTATGAATCCATAGTGAACGTCTTCCCCCATGTCTTCCCTTCCTCCTGCGGTTTATAAAAGTTACATTCTATGATCTTCGCATCACAGAAACAAATTATGTAAATGATGTACAATATGTTCTGTTTCAACCTACTGCCATTGTATTATACTTCATTTCAACATAAGCATTTTCTGTTGTGGTTTAATCTTGTTACTTATTGCAGATGTTTAAAAAAAAGATATGTGATCTCTATGAATAAACATTACCTACTCTTCAACAAGTAAACTACAGATCTAAAATATAAAAAAAGGCATTTGGTGGAGGTTAGCAAGAATGTAAAGCAACAATGTTTACATCAATATCTACAAAAACTCACAAATCTACTGCTAAATTGTTCCAGAGATAAACCTGTGTGCTCTTATCCTACACATATGCCACTGTAATATCTCCTTTTAAATTATTTTATCTAATTGGTGACTGTAAATTTTCTAGCTAGCTCAAGTAAACTCTAGCTCTGAATCTGTTAAATTGACTCAAGGTAAGAGATGAACCAATGTGCTCTTATCTACAAGTTTTTATATCAGGGTAATCTTAATATTCTCTATCTTACACAGTTTTCATTGTTTAAAATCATCAAAAGTTATGTACTTGTTTTAGAGGCAATTGAGTGATCACTCTATATCAATAATTAAATCTGATCTAGATTGTGTTATAAAGAGAGATCCTATTTCAACTAGCTATTTTGTTCTTGATATTCTTGGCAAGTATTCAAAAACTCAAAAGTTCCAAAGTTGCGGATTTTGGTATTTCCAGTGAGGCCTTCTGGAAATGCCAAAAGATTTATCCTTCATTTTGTAGAGACAACAACTTATTAGGTTAATTGAATTATATTGAAAGCACTGTTGGGCCCAGTATGATAGCTTAGTGGCTAAAACATGGCTGCTCCATTTCCCATTCAACTCTCTGCTTATGGCTTGGGAAAATAGTAGAAGCTTGGGACCCAGCATCCACTTTGGAGACATGGAGGGAGCTCCTGGCTCCTGACCCCAGATTGCCTAAGCCCCTGGTTTTTGTGACCACTTGGGGAGTGAACCAGTGGACAGAAGATCTTTCTCTTTTTATCTTCTTCTCTCTGTATATCTGGCTTTGCAATAAAAATAAATAAAATCTTTTTAAAAAAAAGTACTGCCAAGTTCCAAAGTCTTGCAAAATTTTGGTGCAAATTTTGCTATAATGTCAAAATTCTACTGCTATAAATGTCCAGTTACACAAATCTCATGAATGAAAACTTTTTATTATTATCAGTCATAATTGTTGTCTTAATTCAAAAAGGTGCAGAGACCTAAAAGTTACTTCTTCTATAAAATCCTATATGTGTTTCTTAAAATACTGTGTGAAGTAGATACCTCTTCTTGTGGGTTAATTAGTTCTATGATTCCAGCTATGACTGCTTGAAATTTGACTGAAATCTGTCTTGTAATCCACAGTTTTTTAATTCTCTTCTACATATATTTGTAAACCATTTGAAAAAAATGGCAAACTCACGTTACTAAGAAGAGGAAGTAATTCTAATCAATTTGTTGTGATTTAAAAGCATCTGAATATCTTACACTATTGCTGAAACTGATTTATTGTTCTGTCTTAAACTAAGATAGCTAAACCAATATAAAAGTATCTTTGGCTCATGTGACTTAAATCCAATAGGATGTTTTTAAAATATTTTAAGTTACTGATGCATTTGTACCCAAGTTTCCTAACCAAACAAGTTCCTCATTTTATAGCCTCATTGCTCTCTCTTATGTATAATTTATTTTCTAGAGCTGTTCAACAAAAATTATAAGTATTTTGGCTTCTTTGGTAGTATAAGTATAATTTAAATCGGGTATTATAGATATGTACTTCTCTCAAATTTATACTAGGCATTGGACCTTTGGGTAAATGTTTTCTGAAGATATTTAATAGTTTTCCCTTGACATTGTTACTGCGAGGAAACAGTCTGGTGGCTCTGACTCCTTTCTTCATGTCTCTACTCTCGTCAGGACTCTGAAGGACTCTCAGGATGTACAGGAGCCCAATTATCTCCTCAGGGACATCATCTTATCTCACAGTAAAACTGTCAGGATGTGCCTGTGACTACATATTTCTAGTTTAGCCTATTGAAGATTTAGGCATAGAACTGATCATCCCGTGGGTTGACATCATATAGGTTGCCTTTGTGCTCCACTTTACCAGAATCCCAGAGGAATAAGTAAGACAGCAGGAGGCCCATGGATGTGGCTTTATACAGTGATCTGCTCTCTAGGGAAGCTGGCAAGGCCAGTCCACCCTCAGATAAAACCTGCCTGAGATATGGGAAGCCAAGGATTGGCCAAACAGCTGCTCACGAAAGAAGCCAGCTTTAGAAGAGCCTTGCCAGTTCTACCAAAAGCCAGGCCACTAGAAACAGAACTGCCCTGGGGTGGGAGGTCGTCAAAGGACTCCTGGGTTGGTACAACAGTAGGCCACAAGCTAATAACACCCTTCATTCTGTCCAGCTTTTCTCTCACTTTCAATTGCTTCTGCTTCTAACAAAAAGAAGTGAAAGTGTCATACTGGAAGAATTATGTTTAGACTTTCTGCATCTCCAACTCTCTCTTGACCCTGCCTACACAGGAATAGCCCTTCTGCACTGTAGGACCATAGTTAATGATATGTCCACTGAACACTTATAAAACATAATCCATCTTTTGTTCTTCCTGGCCCCACATAATATATCCATTCTAGTATACCCACTTCCATAGCCTCTTCAGCCCCTCCTCTGTCGTGTGCAAGGTATTTCAGCTTACTTCCATTTTACTCAACATTGATCACCACTTCTTCCAAATCTCCAAAAGGCACCTAGCAATGAGTTTACTACTGCTCGAGGCCTTGCCAGCATATTTCATCCTCTGCCGGAAGAAATTCCCTCCAAACCCATACATTCATAGGTAAATATTCTTAGGACATTCTTGATTTCACACTCTCAAAATCCAGAGTTTCTCCAGTGGCTCTTGTTAATTCTTGCACATATCCACACTTAGCACTTGGCCAGACTGCTCTTGTTAGCTATTGACCAAATAGCCAGGGTAGTGAGTGGTAGCAGCTGAGCATCTGATATCCTCTGAAATATGGCTTCTGCAATGCCCTGCTACACACAACAAGTGATACTCTCAAAGTGTGCCCAGCTCAACAAGCTGTGCAAATTGGGAGAAGTCCACAAAAAGCCAACATCCTCAGAACATCTACCCGGATATCCTCCCCCAACATTTCATACTTCCAAGTTTTTGTGCAAGAATTCTGCTTTAGCTGGATATTCATACATCTGTGGAGCTACGTAACTCTTAACAAACAACTGTTAACTGCTTAGCTGTTCCAGACATCCCACAAGCTATGGGCCTTTGTGTTACTTCCTAATGAAACCCTCTGGTCTCTGCAAACTAAGTCAAATGGGATATGTTCAAGATATAAAGCCAGTTTTTGTACAAACAAAACCAAAGTGAGAAGATAAGATGAACTCTTGAGCTTAATCTCCTGCTTTCTTTATCGACTGAAATGATAGAAAATCCAACTCAAGCTGACTAGAAACACTTGATTAAACTTTCAGCATTGCCAGACACCAGTTTGAGGCTTTGACACCGATTGTGTCAGGTCCACTCTTAGATAGCAGCCCCTCCCCCAGCTGTTGCAGAGCCAGAACTGCATCCTCTCAGGTACAGATGCTGGGGCTGGGGTAAAGAAAAGATGAAGATGCAGGGGGACTGTGAGAGATCCGCTTTGTCTCACTCATTGGTCCTGATGCACATGGCTGAGATTTGTGAACATTTGCTCTCAAGGGGAAAGAACTGGTTTACAATCAGTACAAAAGGGTAGCTAGATGCAGAAATCCCAACAGAGCCCATGGTCATGGTCATCTCTTATTCCAGATTTCCAGACACACAAAAAACCATCTTATATAAGAAGTTTACTTAGCACTGGATGTTGATGACCTGCAGCATCCCCAAGTACATATATATATGAACAAGTTGAAAGAGCCCACATAACAGCTTGTTTGTGAAGTGAATGTTAGAAAACTGCCACCTCCTCAGCTCTTCAGAGTAAGAAGTGGTGGGGAAGTGGGGAGACTCGCAAGATGGCCGACATAGGAGGAAGACTGTGAGAGAGCTCACAGACAGAGAGGGCTAGAACGCGACAAAAGCGTAAGTGGAGCAGCATAGAACTACAGGGAGAAGAACGTGAAGTTCCCTGGACAGTGTGGAGCCAAAAAAATCCACACAACTCGGAAGAGCAACCAGGGAAAAACAAAGCAAAGGACAGGGAAGACGACTTTCCGCTCCTGACCTGCTGAGTCACCTCTGAGGGCAGACGCTGAAAGCCGCCGAACCCACCCAAAGACCGACCTGAAGACGCTGTGGCCGTGAGGACCGGAGGTGATTGGGACCCGCTGGCATCTGCTCACCCTGGTCACCAGGACTCGCCAGGACCTGCCCCGCTGCGGACACCAGGACCCTGAATCACCGGGACCCGCCGGCATCTGCCCACCCTGGTCGCCAACCCCCGGGACCTGCACCAGCCGCAGCCTCCAGGCTCCATCGCGACCCGCGCGGAGACCAGCAACGGACGCAGCAGTCGGGAGACGCACTGGCGGCCAGGATTCCCACCAGAGGAAGAGGCAGACTGCAAGAACCTGAGGTTTGAGTGAGTTGGGTGGGGACAGTGGTGGGTTGGAGGCTTCGGGAGTTGGCCCCCCAGGGGCACGGACAGAGCCTGAACACAATTGGCCTCCCCGCCCCTCCCCCCCCCCAGGCTCCAGCCTCTAGAGACACAGGGCGAGTGCCTTGAGACTGCCAAAACTGTGTCTGGGAGAAAGGCAAAAGGCACACTGGATACTCCCCTGTGCCTTTGCGGTGTGGCACTCAGCTGGGCGGTGCTATCCCACAGGAACCCAAGCACGCCTCTGGGCTGGGCAGTTCCCTGCTAACGCAGGGGCGGTCGGTCCCCTGCAAGTGCTGGGGTGGGCGGACCTGCGCAGGAGGCGTTTCCAGAGAGCACCTGGAACACGCCCTATAGTCCCTTGCTCCGAGCCCTGTGATCCAGTAAACAGGGTGCGCACACAGAGAGTGCCTTCACTCCCCCACGCCCTGTGGTAGCATACCTGTAGGGGACGAGCTGAGAGTGTGCTTTGAATCCGCTGGGCCCTGGAAGAGGCGCCCTGAGGTCCAGTGTTCTGGAGACGCACCAAAAGTGCCTTGAAAATTCCCACACCCTGCTACTCCACGCCTGCAGACTCCGATCTCTACAGGATAGTGCTTGGAGACCCCTCAGCACACTGGTGCCTAGGTCTCTCAAAAAAGAAACACTAACACAATGGGAAGAAATACCAGAAAAGGTAATGATCCAGATGAGAGTGCCAACACCCTACCAATAAAGGATCGAAAGCCAATGTCTATTTCGGAGATGCGAGATGAAGACATAGAAGATCTACCAGACAAGGAATTCAAAAAAATAATGTTAAAATATGTCAGAGACAATGAGAAGAATTGGGAGGACTTCAAGGAATTCAAGAACCACATAGCCTCAGAAATACAACAAATGAAAAGTAAAATCCTTGACTTAGAGCACAAAATTGAGAGCCTAACCAACAGAACAAATACAGCAGAAGAGAGGATCTCTGAAACGGAAGACACACAAAACGAACACACCCAGTTCATGAAACAGCTGGAGACAAGTCTGAACAAAGCCAATAAGACCATACAAGAAATGAAAGACAACCTCAGAAAATCGAATATTAGGATTATTGGCCTTCCTGAAGGAGCGGAAAAAGAATCAGGAATGCAAATGGTGCTCGACGAAATTATACAGGAAAACTTTCAAAACACTTGGAACATGAATCCAGCTCAAATCCAGGACGGTCAGAGGACTCCCAGCAGATATGACCCAAAGCGATCTTCACCCAGACATATGGTGCTCAAGTTCCACTCCAACGAAGACAAAGAAAGAATCCTGAGACAAGTACGAAGCAGAGAAAAGATCACATACCGGGGAAAACCAATCAGGATCACGGCTGACTTTTCTGAAGAGACCTTACAAGCAAGAAGAGAATGGACAAAGATCTTCCAAATCCTGAATCAGAACAACTGTCAACCAAGAATATTGTACCCAGCAAAGATCTCATTCGTATTTGAGAACGAAATCAAATACTTCCACAGCAAAGAGAAATTAGAAGAATATGCCAGCACAAAACCAGCTCTACAAAATCTCCTTAGAAATGCACTAATTCCAGAAAAAAAGGAGGTGAATCATAAGCAAAGATGGCAAACAGGAAGGTCTCCCCACTAAAGTCCACACAAGGAAGGGCAATAACACAGATATCAACACCCACAAAAACAAGTATGGCAGGGCAAAATCACAACCTCTCAATTTTAACTCTCAACACAAATGGCCTGAACTCACCAATCAAAAGGCATAGATTAACAGAATGGATTATCAAACAGCACCCAACTATCTGTTGCCTACAAGAGACACATCTAACCAGAAGAGATTCAAAGAAGCTGAAAGTGAAAGGTTGGAAACAGATATTTCATGCCAATGGACGAGAAAAAAAGGCTGGGGTAGCTGTCTTAATTTCAGATGATGTGGACTTCAATCTGACACACATCAAAAAGGACAGGGAAGGACATTATATATTGGTGAAGGGACTGATCCATCAGGAAGTAATTACCATTGTGAACATATATGCACCAAATTCAAACGCACCTAGCTACGTGAAGCAATTACTCACGGACTTAAGGGGAGACATAGATATGCACACAATAATAGTGGGTGATCTTAACACCCCACTAACAACTATAGACAGATCAACAAAACAAAAACTCAACAAAGAAACAACAGAACTCATACAAACAATAGAACAACTGGACTTGGTTGACATTTATAGAATTTTTTACCCTAAGGCCACAGATTATACATTTTTTTCAGCAGTACATGGCACCTTCTCCAGGATCGACCACATGATAGGACACAAAGCAAACCTAAATAACTTCAAAAAGATAGGAATCATACCATGTACCCTCTCAGACCACCACGGAATGAAGCTGGAAATCAGCAATTCAAAATGCCCCAGGAAATACAGAAACTCTTGGAGGCTGAACAATATGCTACTAAACGAACAATGGATCAGAGAAGAAATTAAAGATGAGATCAAAAAATTTATGGAAACCAATGAAAACTCTGACACAACATTCCAAAATTTGTGGGACACTGCCAAAGCAGTGCTACGGGGTAAACTCATCGCAATTGGAGCTCATGTCAAGGCCCAAGAGAGGCGCCAAATACAGGAACTAAACACACACCTCCAGGAACTGGAAAAACAACAGCAGAAGAGCCCCACACACAATAGGAAACAAGAAATCATCAAAACAAGGGAGGAAATCAACCAGATAGAAATAAAAAAAACCATACACAAAATCAATGAATCAAAAAGCTGGTTTTTTGAGAAGATAAACAAGATAGACACTCCACTGGCCCGACTGACAAAGAAAAAACAAGAGAAGGCAAGAATTAACAGCATCAAAGATGAAAAAGGCAACATAACAACAGACACCGCATCCATTAAGGCCATAATCAGAAATTACTACAAAGCACTGTACTCCAACAAATCAGAAGATCACCAAGAAATGGAAAAGTTCTTAGACTTCTACCACTTGCCAAAACTTAGCCCAGAGGCAACAAACGACCTGAACAAACCCATAACTGAAGTAGAGATTGAATCAGTGATTAAAGACCTCCCAACAAAGAAAAGCCCAGGCCCAGACGGCTTCACTACAGAATTCTACAAAACATTCCGAACAGAGCTGACCCCAATCCTCTACAAACTCTTCAAAACAATAGAAAGAGAGGCAACCCTTCCAAACTCATTCTATGAAGCCAACATTACCTTAATCCCAAAACCAGACAGAGAACTAACAGAGAAGGAAAACTACAGACCTATCTCTTTGATGAACATTGATGCTAAGATTCTCAACAAAATCCTAGCCAACAGAATTCAAAAACACATCAGACAGATCATTCATCCAGATCAAGTAGGATTCATCCCTGGAATGCAGGGATG
The DNA here is from genome assembly GCF_030435755.1 of Ochotona princeps. Classification (NCBI taxonomy): domain Eukaryota; kingdom Metazoa; phylum Chordata; class Mammalia; order Lagomorpha; family Ochotonidae; genus Ochotona; species Ochotona princeps. Next base: position 18,054,687 of record NC_080854.1, on the reverse strand, counting down.
GTTCAACATTCGAAAATCTATAAATGTGATACACCACATCCAAAAACTGAAAAACAAGAATCACATGATAGTATCAATAGATGCGGAAAAAGCTTTCGACAAAATCCAACATCACTTCCTACTAAAAACCCTAACCAAGGTAGGCATAGATGGAAAAATCCACAACATAATTAAAGCAATATATGAAAAACCCAACGCCAGCATCATACTGAATGGAGAAAAGCTGGAACCCTTCCCACTGAGATCTGGAACAAGACAGGGATGTCCACTTTCTCCACTACTATTCAACATAGTCCTAGAGGTACTCGCTGAGGCCATAAGACAAGAAAAAGAAATCAGAGGAATCCAAATGGGAAACGAAGAAGTCAAGCTCTCACTATACGCAGATGATATGATTCTTTATGTAGAAGAGCCAAGAGACTCAATACAGAGACTGCTAGAACTTGTACGAGAGTTTGGTAGAGTGGCAGGGTACAAAATTAATGAACAAAAATCAACAGCCATAGTGTATGCGAACAGCCCCAAGATGGAAAAAGACTTAACCAGCAAGATACCATTCAAAATAACAGAGAAAAGTATGAAATATCTGGGAATAAATCTAACCAAAAATGTAGAAGACTTATTTGAAGAAAACTACAATCTGCTTAAAAAAGAAATTGAACAAGACCTCAAAAGATGGAGTAATATCCCATGCTCCTGGATAGGTAAAATCAATATCATTAAAATGTCTATACTGCCAAAAGCAATATATACATTCAACGCAATCCCAATCAAATTGCCCAAAACATTCTTCACAGATCTGGAAACAATGATCCAAAGGTTCATCTGGAAGCACAAAAAACCACGGATAGCTAGAACTATCCTGAAGAACAGGAAGTTAGCAGGGGGAATCACAGTTCCGGACCTCTGGACATACTATAGGGCAGTGGTTATCAAAACAGCGTGGTACTGGCACAAAGATAGAGAGGAAGATCAATGGAGCAGAATAGAAACGCCAGAAGGAAACCCACACAGATACAGCCAAATAATCTTTGACAAAAAGACAAACGACAACCCAGGCAAATGGGAAGGTCTGTTCAATAAATGCTGCTGGGACAACTGGTTGATAGCCTGCAGAAACAAAAAAATAGATCCACATCTCTCACCATACACTAAGATCAGATCTAAATGGATAACAGATCTAAACCTACATCCAGAAACCTTCAAACTTTTGGAAGAAAATGTTGGAAACACACTGGAACACTTAGGGGTAGGCCCTCACTTCCTAAAAAAGACTCCAGATGCAGTAGAAATCAAGACCAAAATAAACAATTGGGACCTCATCAAACTAAGAAGCTTCTGTACAGCTAGAGAAACAATCAACAAAGTAAAAAGGCAACCCACAGAATGGGAGAAGATCTTCGCACACGACATAGGTGATAGAGGGCTAATATCCAGAATATACAAAGAGCTACAAAACAACCAAAATGTCAAAACAAACAAGCCACTCAAGAAATGGGCACGGGAAATGGGCAGACACTTCACAAAGGAACAAACCCAAATGGCAAATAAACATATGAAAAAATGCTCAAGTTCCCTGGCAATAAGGGAAATCCAAATTAAAACATCAATGAGGTACCACCTAACGCCAGTAAGACTGGCCCACATGAATAAAAGCACCAACGACACTTGTTGGCGAGGTTGCGGGGAAAAGGGAACCCTACTCCACTGCTGGTGGGGCTGCAGGCTGGTACAGCCTCTATGGAAATCAGTATGGAGAATATTCAAACAACTCAAATTCAACATACCGTATGATCCAGCAATAGCACTCCTAGGAATATATCCAGAACACTTGTTCTATGAGAAACCAACATGCACTCCTATGCTCATAGCAGCACAATCAGTAATTGCAAAAACATGGAAGCAACCAAAATGCCCATCAACAGAGGATTGGATAAGAAAGCTATGGTTCATCTACTCCATGGAATACTACTCAGCTATTAAAAAAAACAAAATGCAGTTCTTTGTGGCCAAATGGGCCAAACTGGAAACCATAATGCTAAGGGAAATGAGCCAATCCCAAAAGGTTAAATACCACATGTTTGCCTTAATTTAAGATGATATGATGTTATGTATAACATGTTATGTTTTGAATGTTATATGTTGTGTATAAACTAAAATTGAAGTATAGGTGAGGTGGTCACAGAAGGTGGCTGGGAACCCGCATTTACTTTTAACATATTGGTTACTCATTACTATGTCAATTAATTCCATAATGATGTAAATTTTTGCTGATGGTATGTTGGAGCTTTCAATTGACTGGGATGATACTCTGCTGGCTCTGTCATCAGACCAGAGAGGGTATACCTAAGAAACCGTTGAACTTGACGGGACAATAAGATGCTGGACTCTATGTTTGGTATACGCTTGCAATGGGGAAATCTCAACTGAACTTGAGCTGTGGTTATGCAATAAGGTGGAGGAATCCACCATGGTGGGAGGGTTTGGGGAGGGGTTGGGAGAACCCAAGTATCTATGTAACTGTGTCACATAATACAATGTAATTACTGAAGTTAAATAATAAACAATTAAAAAAAAAAAAAAAAAAAAAAAAAAAAAAAAAAAGAAGTGGTGGGGAAGCAGGGAGTAAGTCCAGAGGCTGCAGCAGTTTCAGAAGGTGTGATGTATTCCAGAACCACAGGAAATGAGAGATCCCTCATGCTTATGGGCTGATGGACTCTCCCATTGAGCCAACGGGACTGATAAAGACTGCAGACACCATTCCACTGAGCTCCTGATAAAGAGTATGTCAGGCAAAAAACTCTTCAGTTGGATCCCTGGACACTGCAACTGTGGCATGGAGGAAATGTTTCGTACTCAGGCACTGAGGCGTTCCTGGCACTACTTCAGCTCCTGCTGTCGCTGTCTCCCTACTCACTCAGTCTGCTGGGTATGATAGCTACTGGAAATTGACATCTCTGAATTTGATTTTTTTTAACAGCACTTGTATATATTCCTGCTGACAGGTGGTTTTTCTGCATTTTACTTGTGGAAACTCCTTATGTATTTTAGCATTAATCTTATGATTATAAAATAAAATTTAAAATTTTATAAATTTTTTTAAAGAAAGAAGGAGGAAGGGAAATAAAATCATATTAGATTGTATCTGTGAAATACGTGAAAGCTCCTTACATTAATAAAAATAAGTAAATAAATAATTCAAATTTTACTTGCTTTCCCTGGACTGGATAATTACTAAAGCTTCAAATAATATTAGAAATAAGTCACGGATTTCTCTTTATAGGTCCATGCTATGGCGCAACTGGTTAAGCTACCACCTGCAAAGCAAACATCATACGTGACTACTTTTTCATGACCCAGCTGCTCCACTTGCAATCCAGGTCCTGGCTATCGTGCCTGGAAAGCAGCAGGTCACTGTCCAAGTGTTTGGGCTACTGCAGCCATGTGGGAGACATGGACAGTTTCAGGCTACTGGCTTTGGTCTGACCCAATTCCCTATCATCGCACACTATTAAGAGGTTAACCAAAACATGGAAGACTTCTTGCTTTCTCAGTGTCCTCCTCCCTGGGTGCTTATCTTCCTTTCTCTGTAACTCTACCTTTCAAGTCAATTAAGATATTGTTAAAATAGGTTTCTCTCTATAAGCATAAGAAAAGATTCAAAATTCCTTATATTTCTATGAAGGGAACAATCAGATATACAGTTTTCAGAATATAATGATACTTCTAATCTTACCCCCGGCCCACCCTCACTACTGCCCTCCCTACTCCTTCCTCTCTTATTTTTCTTTCCATTTCTGCAATGATACACTTTCAATTTAATTGATAATCACCAGCTTCATCCTCAACTAAGCAAAGAATTCAGTAAGTGGTAAGTAGAAAAACCACTATTTCCTCAAAACTTTTAAAGACCCTCTGGACATAAGCAATTTTTGTTTGCCTTTTTGAACTTATTTGAGGGGCAGAGTGAGATAAATAGAGAATTGAAATGTGGAGACAAACAAGAAAGTTCCTGTCCTAAAATTCACTCCTCCAATGATGGGCCAGGCAGAAGCTGGGAGCCAGAAACCTAAACCAGACTGCCACCAGGCTGACCAGTCGCTAATGCCTTGCAGGGTTGCAATACCAGGAAGTGGAGTTAGGTGACAGAGACAGATATAAAAACTAGGCAGTCCAAGAGAGAATCCATACCACTTGGCCAAATGCCTACCTGTGGGCAAATAAACCTGGAGACGTGAGGTTTTGTTTTGTTTTGTTTTGCTGATGAACTAGCAAAGGACTACCACACTCCCTAAAATAAATTTGCTGCAAGAGAAAGTATAGCATATTCTGCACTATCAAGGTTCACTATGAGTAGGAAATCAAAACAGTTAAGAATTATATTAAGAACAATTTCATGGCTGTGGCTATATGATTCCTGAATTTAAGACTGCAATGGAGACAACGACATGAACATTAGAAGTGCTTTAAGAATTCTAAATGCCACACTTCCATCAGCATCACTATTTTTTCTGATTCATCACTCAAGTGACTAGGAAAATAAACAAGTGCCTGTTCCAGATCAGTGACTGTAAGCTTCACTTGGGCATTTAATAGTTCCTAACATCCTAACCAAAATTCTCTGCGTTAATGTGGTTTCCAACCAACTGGTGTTGACACTTTCACACCTTCAATTAAACACTCTCCATCAGTGAAGACCATTCCAAAATTCATGTTGAGCTGGGCAAGCAGCATCTGAAATCAAACTTTGGTAACTTATACACATACCCATTTTTAAGAATTTGTGGTTATTTCACTTTAAATAATGAAATTAAAATATGAGTTATTTTATTAAAAATCCCATATTTCTTCTCTAGTGAGTAATCTAACTTCATTTTATTTGTTGAATTCATAATTACTAACGTTGACAGTACCAATGTGCAAACTGTCTAAAATTCTCACCTAACATAAAAAGCTCCCAATATTCTTGGGTTTTTTTTTAAAGATTAATTTTATTTTTATTGTAAAGGCAGATCAGATCCATGTAGAGGAGAGACAGAGAGAAAGATATTCCATATGCTAGTTCACTCCAAATGGCCACAATGGCCAAACATGAGCCAATCCAAAGCCAGGGACCAGGAGCTTCTTCCAGGTCTCCCATGCAGGTGCAGGGTCCCAAGGCTTTGGGGCATTTTTTACTGTTTTCCCAGGCCACAGACAGGGATCTGGATGGGAAGTGAAGCAGCTAGAATACAAACCAACTCCCACATGAGATCCTGGAACTTGCAGGGTGAGGAATTAGCCATTGAGCCATTGTGCAGCCCCTACCCTCCACCCAATTCCTTTGTTTATATCCAACTTTCTCCTTCTTTTTAGAATGGAAGCCATGTCCTACTCTTTTAAAGATCAGTCCCTTAATTTTCCCACCCATACTCTTCCTTCTATCCCATCCAGTCAAATCAGGAACTTAGCTTCTATAAAATTTCCCTTTCCTTCATTATTAACTTTTTCTTCTAGAGCCTTTCCAGAAACCTAAACATGTTCTATTTCCTTTTATTTAAAAATACTAAGTGAGGCCTCCCTTTCTCCCCAAATCAGGTTTCATGCAGCTCTAAAAGTTTTCATCTCAAGAGCCACTTACACTGATTTTTTTTCCAATCCCTCATCAAGTATTCAAGTCTCTGCCTCTCTTATCTGGCTTCTTCCTCACCAACACTGTTTTTACTACAAGCAAGGATCTACATAGATACTGCAAAACTCATGTGTACTGTCATCTTCCCCCTTGTGGTTGGTTACTCCTGCTTCATGAAATCTTTCCATCATCATTTTTGTAAGTTACACTTTTCTGGTTTTTTTTTCCCTTCTTTTACTATTTCTTCTTCCATCTTTATCACTGTTAGCTCCTCTATCTGACCTCTTGGTGCTCAAGCTCTTTGGGAAATCAACTTGAGTCACTTCCTCGTCTCCATCTGTGTTCTTGATTCTTGTCTTCCCTTGCTGTGGATGTCATTTATGTGCCGACAGTGATGAAGTCCCTTCTTCAGAACTTCTGCGGAATTCTGTGTCACATGAAAAACTTCCTTAGCATTCCTAGTTACTTATTGGCTTGCTTCATGGATGTTTCATGCTCCATCTTTCCTTTCTTTGTAAATGATTCCATTTGCTCAAGCAAGAAACAATGGATTTTTTTTTTAACTTTCACACTGAATAAATGAGCAATGTTTAAAATCAGGGATAGTCTACTACAATTCCTACCCCCCAAGTGTAAAGCATATTTCTCATTTGCATGTTTACAAAAGCTACCTGGGTTGTTCACTATAATCCATTTATCCTCCATAGAGCACTCCAACGTATCCTCAATGCAGATCTCCTACAAGGATGGCAGAAACCAGTCCCTTGAACCATCATAACCACAGGTAGTAGTTGGGAAACACAGCTGGGTATAGAACTCAGGTGCTCTGATGGAGACATGAGTGTGGTAACTGCTAAGCTAACATACAGCTCTGATGTTCTATTGTTACCCTAACTAGGGCCTTCTTAAACTGATTACCCTAGCTACTAATGAGATAGGAACCATAGATTTTTGAAAGAATGTCTTGAGGCATGAAGTACATATCAGGTTTATTAAGGAGAGGAAATGAGAAAAACAGGAGGTTCTTTCTGCTATGCTAGAGTCCTTCATTCCTCTATTGATCCACTTTTTAAGATTCCAGCAGATGGGAGTGGTCACTTGACTTAACCATTAAGCCTTCAGTTGGAATGCCTACATCCTACATGAGTGAACAAAGTTTTAAGTTGGAATGCCTACATCCTACATAAGTGAACAGATTCGACTCCAGCTTCCTGCTAATGTGCACTGTTCAACACACTGATGTTAATTCAGATGATTGGGTCTCCACGACTCACGTGAATCCTGAATTGAGTTCCCAGTTCCCAGCTTCAGCCTGGCTAATCCATGGCCAGTGAGAGCCTTTAAGGGAGGTGAGCCAGCACATACAAGCTTTCTGTTTGTCTCTCTCCTTCTGTCTCCTCGCCTCTTAAAAAATGATTCTAGCAGATGACCAGCACTAGGAACTCTTGTTTTGAAACTGTTGCTAAATCAAGATAGGCATTTGGCATAGAATTTAGTACCTTATTTGCATGCCCTTATCCCCCTTTGGAGTCCCTATGTCTGAGTGTCAGTTCCACTCTGATTCCAGCTTCCTGTGACTGTGTACTTTGGGAGGCAGTTGGTGATGGCTTACTCCTGATGGTTTACTCCTGTTTGCATGGTGAGTCAACAATGCAGCCTGTGGAAGGGAGGAGCCTGCCTAAGACCCACTAGTTCCTCAAATACATGAGAAAGCTAGGGAGTGAAATAAAACTTAATCACTAAATTACAAGCTTCTTTCCATTTGCCTCTTTCAATAATCTCAGTAGCCCTGTATTCTTTCCATTTTGATAAGATACAATATCTACTATGACTTTTTGGGGATAAAATTGAGTGGAGGGATAACATACACACAGAAATAAGAACATATAATAAATGTACACTTCATTAAGTTCATACCGACCCATTTCCCCTTGACTAAATGAGGACCCCAGTAAGCTAACTAGTGCCCTCCACAGTCAAGAGCAATCCAGCCTCGAGATGGAAGCTATGACCTGCAGGCCCCGGTCTCCCAAGGATTAACTCCACAGCTCAGCTTGTTTCTCAGAGGGAAACAGGATGAGCAATTTTGGCCTGATACATCTAGCCACTGGCTTAACCGCAAGTTCCTGCTTCCTATTTGTCAAGTTATCTGCCAAGGGATTGGATAAAACTCAAGGGATTTAGGGTGGCCACTAGAGGACTGGATAAACACTGGGAGGAACTCAAGGGATTGAGGGTGGCAACTACTGGGAGGAACTAGAGGATTTAGGGTGGTCACTTGAGGACTGGATAAACACTGGGAGGAGCTAGGGAGAGTATAAAAGAAAGCCTGGAGTTGCAATAAAGATCAATCTGTCATCGATCGACATTCGGTGTACTGCGTGTTGCCTTGTGTTGTCTCTCTGCGTACTGTCTTTTGTGTAACCCTAGTCCCTCTGCTCGGCTCGGGGTGCGTGGCGACGCGGGCGTTGCCAACAATGACCCTGGATAAAAATCAAGAAAGGAGTGACTCCAGAGTAAGAGAAAGAAATTGAGTGGGGGCTTCTGGGAGCCAGTTAAGAGCTCCCAAGCACACCTGAGATCCAGCTCCAAGAAAGGACTCAAGGAAGAGGACAAGACTCCCATAATGCTCTAGCACAAAGAAATATAACTAGTATAACTATCTAGAGTACTGTGTAAAAATCGAAGTATCCTCCCTGGGGAAATGCATGTCTTCAACAGTCACCTCTGGGCCTTAGCAGCTGACCTCCACCACCCTCTCCCACACCCTCCAAGCTAATCCAGCCTACTTCAAAGACAAAATGAGCCCCTAGAATCTCCTTGATGTTTTCCCTTGTCTAATGAGGAAGTAGTATCAAGGACTTAAGATGGTCTATTATTTCAAATGCTCCTGGTGGGTTAAGATGTGACCACTGGATTTAGCAATGGGGAGGACACGGATGATGCAGACAGAGCTCATTTTATGGAGTGCTTAAAGAGATGCCCAAATGGAAGGAAATTAAGAACAGGAAGAAGAACTGGAAATAATGACTACAAAGCACTCTTGAAAGGATCTTTGCTGTCAGTGGCAGAGAAAAAAAATGGCTGATGTAGCAGGCAGGGAAAATGATATCAAGAATTATTGTCTTTATAATGTAAAAAAAAACATGACAATACTTCTACTCACAAGAATGATTCAGAGTCAAGCAAAACTGAGAGTGAGAGAAAGGCAAGACAGGAATGTTCTGAGAGAACATGGGACTTTGCTTATAGGAAGGGAGTCTGACTTAAGCAGAGGCAGGAAAAAGATACGAAAACATGTTACACGTGGATGGAAGCTGCAGGGTGGGATTAGATGTTCTGATGGTAGCAATGGAGCATGAACGTATGGTAGCTCCCCTCTGGTTATTCAGTTTTTTCAGAGAACAAGAAGCTAAATCACCAGGTAAAAGTAAAATCAGAGATGTTGAATGTCTGACAACAGATAAGAAGTATGAAATAATCATGTGATATTACATACTTTTGTGTATAATTGAGTAAGTCATACTCAATGGACACAAGACTGTGAATATGGTAGCATTAGTCAGAAAATTTAACAGCTGCAAACTTCATCATTATTCACCCAGAAAAAAAAAAAATACAGACATGCCAGAACTAAGAGCTATCTGCTGGGGGCCGAACATCAGGATGCTGTGTTACAACATGTTTGCCTTTCCTTACAACATTTCACATTGGTTACTTTTTTTAAAGCTGCAAGTCCATTTCCTTTTAGACTTCTGACATTTTGCTATTAGTTATTGTTTAACAAGACCCATATGAACTGTGTAGCACTCCCAAGGAAGGGATGAGAGGGTAGTTCCAGACAAGACAGTAGAGAAACTTTGCTTTATCTTGTTTCCAGAAACAAAAAGAACTAGATAGAAAATCAGAATGGAAATTCTAGGCCTCTACGCCTCACCTTGCCGACTGTGGTTTTCCAGGTACATCCACACGTTCACTGGAGTATCTCAGGAATTCATTGCTATTTTACCAGTACATTCACCTAAATACAATCAGTTCACTCCCTTGGTGAGAAAAAAAATGAATTTATATTTTCAGGGTTGCCTTAAGACATACATAAAAGGAAATAGCAGTATTTCCACTGTTTCTGAAGAGTTTCCTCATCCCAGCTGCTAGCAGAAACAAAAAGGACAGACTGAGCTTCAAACTGATTTCACTTTAATCATTCAACATGTTTTCCATAAGACTTTGGACTTTCTTTTAAAACATGAGAATGTACTGTCAGGTCCACTGGGCATAAGTTTGGGCTTGAATCTGAAGTGGATGATTAAATAATAATAGCAGATGGAGAAAGAAGACATTAAAAGAAGAGTAATTTTATAAACTGAATCTCAGGCTTACAATTTTTTTAGGACTCTCAGTGCTCTGACTAGTTAAATATTCACTTCCATTGCCAGTACTCCTATTACTTGTCTCTCTGAACTATGGTCTGTTTTCTGTCACAGTGACTGCTAGATGTATCATTTCACATGCAAACATACATATATGTTAATACAGTGAATGTAGAATAAGCTCTAGATTCAATTTAGGTAGCCTTGGACCCCTAAACTGATATGAACATGATCGTGGCAGGGGATCTGTTTATCTTCAGAGTAAGAGGAACCGAACTCCCAACTTGTAGGCCTTGAGATAATAGGAACGACTCAGGTGACTGAACTGCTTTTGCTACCTCCCTGTTTCAACTGCACCAGGGTGGTCAAGACTCCCAGGGACTTAATTGGGGGAAAAATTAGCCTATGCAGATCAAAACACTTTGAAGGATCTCTGTGTAAGTGAAAAGGTGAAAATACTAGACACTCATGTGCAGGACGAAAGAATATAATATAAACAAACACATACCAGAGGGGGGAAAAAGTGAATAGGCCTTTTAATTTATCCTTTTGAATTGAAGGAATCTGAATCTGACCATATAAAAATCAGATTTCAGTATCCGCAATAAAGAAAAAGTCTATATTTTACTCTTATTATTTAGAATTTGATATCTGATTTCTGCGTGGAAGAACTCTGAACCTGACCATCAAACATATTTTTGCAAAGTATAGGCAACAGGATGCCAACCAAGAGACATTGCCAATTGGCAATGATATAAATGCTTATGGGCCAGGAGACAAATTTTGCTTGATGAAAGAGAAAGCCAAGGCATGATCATTCTCTCCTAACACTCTAAACAATAAATAGCTCCATTGTTCAGATAAGGCCTTCTTGTAAAATAATCTAAAACACACCTCGGCAGCAAAGGCTCGTGTTGGAGCATATTTTACAGTTGATCTTAGTCAAAAGGCCGAGACGCAACTGCAGCACATTTTAAAGCTGTGTTAGAAAGAAGTTTAAGAAATGACTGAAGAGAACTTTCACCTTTACCTCAAGTTGGGGTCTACTCGATTCAAAAGCTGTATCGCTTCAAGTGCTCTCAGAAGCAGATGCCGAAGCAGAATTCCATGTCAAGGAAGAGGCAGCAGGGACAGACGAGGAGAGCTGTGGCTAGGAGCTTTAGCACCCCTGCAAGCAGAAGACAGGGAATGGTTGGCTGTGTGGGAAGGGACACAGACTGCAATGCAGTCTGAGTATGAGTGTGAGTATTCCAGTGAAAGCAATACAGCCCTCACACCTTGCCCATTTGAAGCACCTGGCTTCAGGCCATAGGCTCAGCGTGACTGAAATCATTGCTTCTGTTGTGTTAATGTACAGATTTCCTTAGCTGGGAAATTAAGTTTATCTTGGTGAAAAACTGTGAGATCTATGCTTCGTTTTTTTCCATAACATACATTTTCTGTGAACTTTTCCACAACCTTCATATTTGTGGTTCAGGTATCTTTCATTGTATTCACTTGATTTTCATGCAGTTCTATGCTTGTATCTATTTTTCATCAAATAATTGATCTTATTGCTAATATGGCTATAAAAATTGTTAACCTCATTTACAGAAAGTTCTCGTTTCCTAAGTGCTGTCTCCTTACACGTTTTCAATAGCTTTGTGCATCTGTTTCATCTTAAGTTAGAAGTGACCTTTCTTCCTTCCTTGAGCATCATCACTAGTCATAGAGTTCTGTGCAGTTCCACGGTTTTTGGGCTGGCTGGGCTACAGAGAAGGTGAGGTGATGAGTGAGTGGCGAAGGTTTTAGGATCTTGTCTCTAGGGAGGAAAAGTACCATTCAAGACTCTGAGAAGAAAGAAATGATATTAGAGTCCATGTTCCCGCTGTACATCACTGCTAAGTCTGTCACTGCACCAGCCCCGAAGTGCTGCCATCATTTACTAATTACTTAGTGTCAACCAGACCAGCCACATTCCCACACTTTCCATTTAGCCCAGCCTCCTGCCTGGCATCCCTAGAACTTTTATTTTTAGAAGAAACTTCTCAAGCTTACAGCAAAAGCCTTCAAACCCAGAGCATTTAAGAAAAACTAACACGCCTTTGAAGTTCACCATGGGGGAAAAACAAATGTGGTATCTTCCCTGCTGAATCCTCTACCCAGGTAACAGAGTGCCAGCTGCCTCCTGAACCACACTGTCTTACCACGATGGCATAATCCACACATACCCTACAGTGTGCCAAGAACTCTGATACCTCCTCCAAGGAATGCACTTGATTCCTCCCTGGTTAACAATGATACTCTGCCAGGCACTGAGATAAGATGTCAGCATTTGCCAGAAAGAAAGAAACCGATCAACAACAGGAGCTGGAGTAGTGACTGCTCTTACGCCATTTGAATTCTTTTCCCTACAGTATACGAGATGCCTTTGGGGAGTTAACACTGCTATCATTCTTTCTTACTCATGTTTGCTTTAACTGATTCAGGACAGATGCCAAACTTAAAATGCCAAGAATTCATATTGAAACAAAAGATCTTTAATCATTTTGAGTATTATTGGAAATTGTGCTTTAGCTTCAGATTGCTCCAAGGGTTCATCACAACTCTTCGATGCTATAGCTCGACCACATTTCTGTATATGCAAAAGCTGAGGGGGTACCATGCAGAGCAAGCAGCAGGTACTCATTTCATTTTTGTCCTTTGACAGTAACTCTCTCTTACCTGTTTCTTAAACCAAAGCAGATATATTGCTCTCTCATCCTTACAAAAATGGTCATCTCTCACTGTATCGCCTAGCATTATTATTGCTGAAACTTGTTAATAAATATATAATGAATCTATAGGTATAAATACTAATTAGAAATATACCAAATAATAGAAAAAATATGTAAAATAAAGCGGGAGCATGAATTCTTTCCCACAGTCTCTTCCCCCATTTTCACACCCTATTGGTAACCAGGAAGTACTCCCCAATCATTCATAATTATCACAGGGGAGTCTCCCTTTCTCCCCATGGACTTGCCACTACTGGGGACCAAGTTTCCTGTTATGAAATTATGTAAACAGCTATACCTTCAAGAGACAGCATTTCAGCATTCTGAGGCTCATAGCAATCATTTATACATCCAGCACATACCCAAAATTAAGAGGTAAAAAATGTGACTCCCCTAATAGAGCTATGCATCAGTAAATAGGAGTGGTTTGCATTTTGCCTGTTTGCTTCGTTCTGGGAGGAACTCAAACAGTTCATGTAGTGGTCCCGACCTTTGAGTTTGATGAGGTAAAAATAATAAAAACTTGAAAATCGTTTAAAATTTGAATCAATTATCTGCCCTCATTTAAAGGTGTGCGTTTTTATTTTTTGTTTATTTACTTCAGAGGCAGATAGAAAAAGCGCCCATCTTCTGGTTTGCCTCCCACGGGGCAACAATTGCTGGCATTGGGCCCAGCTGAAACCAAGTGTCTAGAACCGAGTCCTGGTTCCTCCACAGATGACAGTGACGCAGGCACTTCAGTCATCATCTGCGGCCTCCCAAGATAGAATCGGGCGTAGAGCCGGGACGGTGAGCGCAGGTATCTCAACACGTAACTACCTAGTCTTACCCTGTCACGAGTTATTCGCATAGCCCACCCTGGACTCGCCGCCATTTCCTCTTCCTCACAGCTCACGAAATTCGCGCCAGTCCAGCCGTCCACCAATCAGGCATTTCACCGGAGGGTCCCACCCCCCCCCCCATCTCCCAGCCCCTTCCCCAACTCTGCTTACCAATCATTCTCAGGCAATCACCCGTGACAGTCTCAGGGACCAATCCCCTGGGGCCTGCCCTTAATCCCTCCCAATCCCCGCCCACGCGTTGCAGGCTCAACAGAGTTCTGAGTGACAAAAAGGCGGCAGCTGGGTGCGGTGTTTGCGCTCGTGCTCTCTCTCTCTGTAAATACTTCGTTCGTCTGGTGTTTTCAGCTCACGGTAAAGAACCGTTTTGGGAATTAGCTACTGATAGTAATAGCATAATAATATAAGAACTAGAACTTTAACTGTTTTAAATAACTAACATACCCCTACTCTCATTTTCAGTAGAGAAACTCTTGAGTCTTAGTTCTCTCAAATCGAAAGTGACTGTGTTGTCTGACCTTACAGAAAACAGTATAAATGGCTAGCACAAATAGATAAATACAGCCATATGAAAAGTAAATGTTTTTACACAGAAATGATACAAATGACCTCAGAATATTCATGGAAGATGGAAATTAAAAACGATGTTGCATTTTCTTTTTTTTTTTTTTTTAAGACATGTATTTCTGTTGGAAACACAGATTTACAAAGAGAGGGCGAGACAGAGAGAAAGATCTTTTGTCTGCGTTTTCACTCCCCATTGGCCACAATGGCCGGAGCTGAGCTAATCCAAAGCCAGGAGCCAGGAGCTTCTTCTGGGTCTCCCACGCAGGTGCAAGGTTCCAAAGCTTTGGACCATCCTCAGCTGCTTTCCCAGGCTGCAAGCAAGGAGCTGGATGGGATTAGAACCAGTGCCCACATGGGATCTTGGCGCGTTCAAGGCGAAGACTTTAGCCAATAGGCTATTGCGCTGGGCACTAGTGTTTTAATTTAACTTATCTTTAGCAGTAAATGATTTTTGAGTACCTTGATATGCTTATACAACTTCTTTTTATCTTTTTTTTGTAAATTTTCAGTTCTTTTTTTTTTAAAGATTTTATTATTATTGGAAAGCCAGATATACAGAGAGGAGGAGAGACAGAGAGGAATATCTTCCATCCGATGTTTCACTCCCCAAGTGAGCCGCAACGGGCAGGTACGCGCCGATCCGAAGCCAGGAGCCAGGAACTTTCTCCAGGTCTCCCACGCGGGTGCAGGGTCCCAATGCATTGGGCCGTCCTCAACTGCTTTCCCAGGCCACAAGCAGGGAGCTGGATGGGAAGTGGAGCTGCCGGAATTAGAACCGGCCCCCATATGGGATCCCGGGGCTTTCAAGGCGAGGACTTTAGCCGCTAGGCCACGCCACCGGGCCCAAATTTTCAGTTCTTAACTGTCTTAAAAGTGTCTATTTTTTAAAATTGGTTTTTGTCTTTTTTTTGTAAGATCAGCTTTTAAAATGTCTTTGTAAGTTAACTTCATTTTTCTTCTGTTTTAGCTATAGAAACTAATGATTCATTATTTGTATTTGATTTTTTTATATCATGGTGATATACTGTGTTTAAAATTAAAAGAACATGTTAGAATATATAAACAAATATCACAAAATATGAAGGTCTTCAAAAGTCCATGGGAAATAAATGGTATAAAAAATGTGCCTGGATTGCAAAAAAAATTTTACCAAAATAAATTTACCTTTTAATTTCATTTTGCTATTCTATAACATTTTGGGCCCAGCACCATGGCCTAGAGGTTAAAGCCCTCGCCTTAAACACACCAGGATCCCATACAGGTGCCGGTTCTAAACCTGGCAGCCCCGCTTCCCATCCAGCTCCCTGATTGTGGCCTAGAGAAGCAGTCGCGGATGGCCCAAAGTCTTGGAACCCTGCACCTGCGTGGGAAACCCAGAAAAGGATCTGGGCTCTTGGCTTTGGATCAGCACAGCACCGACCGTTGCAGTACTACTGTAACTCTCTAGATAGTTATGGACTTAGAAAGCAAAGTATACATTTCCCCTAATAAAGAATAAGAAAAAAAAAAACTCCCTCCTATCCTATGAGACCATGTTAATATTATCTCGGGGTTATCAGCCACACAATTTTGCAAATACGCTGTTTAATGAAAAAGGGAATATCAGTGAACTTAATACTTCTGTAGTCTCTTTCAAAATATGGGATTCTTTCAAAAGGACTTATATCGTATATTCTGTCTCATAAAAGGCAACCTTCATGCATGTGAGCCATTTTCTGATGCTTTCCAGGCTGCATCTACAAGAAGCTGGCCATAAATACAGTTGCCAATACCTGAACACACACCAGTGTAGGATTCAGGCAGCCAAGCAGCATCTCCACCTGCTGGACCACAATGCCCAGCTTAAATAGGTTTTCATAAAGAATTTCTTGCTTACCTCAAAAAAAAAATCTGAATTTTGACAAGGCAGACCCTTCTACAAACAAAAAGAAGGGGTTTTAAGATTGGAATTTCATCTGAGAAGAATAAATTTAGGATACACAGCAATAGGGATTACTGTTGACCCTAATTCACAACACACAAAAATGAGCTACTGAATTTACCATTCCTGTTAAGAACACTTTTCATCATTTAAATTTACTTACAATATTTTTCTGGCAAATTTCTTTTTAGGGAATGTTCTAACGGGTAAAGAACAGGCTCTAAGTTCTCTTTTGATGCTTTTCCAGTTTTGGAGTCAACATTCATCATGTTTGAGGCATGCAAGTGTGGTTTAATCTGTTTATTAACTCTTTTAAGAGTCATTAACACAAGCAAAACAGTTGACATATTTCTAGTTAACCTAGTAAGCCCCTAGATAAGGCAGTACTTAGGTCAATCTTTTACTTCAAGTAATCCCGGGAAAGCTGAAGATTGTAAATAAACCTTAGATATGATGTTCATCTTGGATTTTGTTTATCTGGATTCATTTTGTTCCAAACCCAGAACTCATAGTTCCAGACCGTTTAAGATTTTTCACAATTTATGAATGCAATTAAATAAATATAAAATTCTGAAGTACAAATGTTATTTAATTGAAAATTCTTTTGAAATGACTTCTGAACCAAAACTTTGTGGTCAGCATGAAGCAAGCTCTTTATATTTCTTAAAATTACATGTCATCAATGGCTTTGAGTTTAAAAAAAAAAAAAGAGGTAGAGGTTAGTGTGAAATTGTCTTTGATTTTGTCAGTCATCTTCATTTGAGAATCTTCATCAGAATTTTTAATGGTGAAAGAAACACTCAGTAGCATCTTTTTAAAAAGATTTTCAAGGGGGACGGCGCAGTGGTCTAACAACTAAAGTCCAGGATCCCACAAGGGCAACGGTTCTAGTCCTGGCAGCTCCACTTCCCATCCAGCTCCCTGCTTGCAGCCTGGGAAAGCAGTCGAGGATGGCCCAATGCCTTAGGACCCTGCAATCATTTGGGAGACCCGGAGGAAGTTCCTGGCTCCTAGCTTCGGACAGACAGAAGATCTTTCTCTCTGTCTCTCCTCCTCTCTCTGTATCTGATGTTGCAAAAAAAAAAAAAAAAGTGAGCTTAAAAAAGATTTTTCAATATATTTCAAAACCAGAAAGAGAAAAAGATGGGCTGACAGAGAAAGATAATCTTTCTTCTGGTCCTCCCCACCCACTAAAAGCCTGCAGTGGCTGGAGCTGGGCTAGGCTGCAGCTGGGAGCTGGGCACTCAGTCTCCCATGTGTGTAGTTGTCCAATTTGTTCCGTCCTTCTTCCTCTGCTATGGCACCAAATGTCCTCAGCAGGCCCCAGTGTGCTGCCTGTCCTCCATGTGCATCTGGGCCAGGTGTCCATGGCTCCAACTTATCCACTGAGGAAGCCCAGTTCAACATTAAGTAGACAAGAAAACAAGTAATAGCACTGAAGAACAGGATATAGACAGATGAAGAACTCAAACATCTTACATTTATTTAAAAAATTATATATATATATATATATATATATATATATAATATATATATATATATATGGATATTATGCACCCACCAGATTATTTATCTTTAACTTCTAATTATATAAAAACCAGGAATAAATTATTTTTCTGTGCTACCCCATCTTACATCATATAAGGGTCATATGCCAGAATATTGTTTGGGGTAAAACTATTATAAAATGAATTACAAATTACATATTTAACCTAGTAGACAAACTTGCCTTTCAAATACTTTATAAAATACAGAATTTTGATATCACATTAACATTCAGTTTCTGGGATAAATTAAGTTTTTTGTTGTTGTTGTATAGAATCAGGGTTTATGTTCTTGGACTTTAAAGAAAGCTAGAATATAAAACAAACATTAAAGTTTTCTGTTCTCTTATGTATTAAGCCCTCTCCCTCTTTCCAAACATTTTCACTCTCTAGTTTAAATCAGCTAATAATGTGATGTACTTTTCTAAATAATCAAAAGGTTATATATGCATAACATGTAAATGCATATTAAGTGGTTCATGTATTTGAACAGACACCTCCAAAAGGGCAGAATCAAATGACCAAATAACAGGGAAGGACACGTGACTTCCTGGTAGACATGTGGGCAACACCAATTAAAACTACTCTGTAGTACTACTCCTTGGGCAGCAGAATGGCTAAAACAAATAAGGGAAAATGTCCAGTGTTGGTGAGAAATTGGGGAATATGAACTGTTTTATATCCTTGGTGTAAGTATAATTCCGTACAATCATTTTTTCACCGTGTTTGGTTATATGTACCCAATAGAAATATGTGCAAATGATCTTTAAAAAGACATGCCCTGCGCAGGAACTGGAAGGGGGGCTACATTCTGGTCGGGTCACAGTTGCAGTCTCCCTTGGCACAAGTGTGGACTGGGACTTGACGCACTGGGCCGGGTTAGACCGCAGCACAGTTTGGTGTTCTGGAGGACCAGGGTAGATGTGGGACGGATTAGGCTAGGTTTCAACCCCAACTGAGCCATATATGAGCTATATGTGGGTATGGACGAGCCGTGGCTGGGCTGAAACTTCCAACAGCAGGAACCAGAATGGGTTGAAGACCAGTTAAGAAAGGCCGCTCTTACTGCTGGGGCATCATTTCACAGCACCTTGCTGGAAGCTCTTTTGTAATGACAACAATGAGACTGAATGTACTCTAAAGGACTTTGACAACCTAAGCTAGATAGGGTGGGAGCCTAGGATGGTGCAAGGTATGCAATCCACGTCAAGGGAGAAGCAGTACAAAAACCGACCCAGGTTTGGCTGTAGAAGTGTGACATGTGGGTGTATCTTACAAAAACATAACTTGAAAGTTCTGATTTTCCTCTTATGATCTCTAGAGATACAACTAGGTATAAACAGCAGAATAATATGTTCTGGCAAAAGTGCTTTTTAACAACAAGTGCAGCCACACAAAATGGAACCAATTTCCCAGTAAGGGAACTAGAGGTGTACTCATCAGGTCAATTACTCATATAGAAGCTAGATGATTGTTGATCAGATGTGTTCTTTTAAATAGGTTTTTGCATTTTGTGGGAGAAGGTAGAAAATAAAACAAATAAACATTTCAACCTCTAAAGGCTAAGAAGATAAACATTCAGTTCTCCAGTCCCTTTTTGACACCAATCCTTTCTCAGGCCTGGAATTTTCCTGTGAGTCTGAATCCACTGAAGGGACTGAGAGCAGTCAATTTTCTTGGTTCTTTTTAGTTTAGATGAGCTGTGGATTAAAATATGCATTGTTTGAAATTCATTAAGTAGTAATTCCCATCTTTAGTGTACTTCTGGGAACTCCTATCTTGACCAAGAATTCCCAAATCATGAAAAAGCATTTCCCCAGAACATTACAATATAAGAGATAAAATAAATATTTCCCTATGTTTTTTTCTTTCATTCACACTTCCCTTGCCATGCTCTCAACTAAGGCATTTGTGGGTTGGATTAGTGAAGGAAGGTGGAGACACCGTCCTAATCAGGGAAAACTCGGGGTATGTTTGCAACCATCAGATGTTCAAGTCCCTGACATCTGACTCCCAGGTAAGAAGGCAATTCCCAGTATTTGTATAACTGTTCCCTGTCATTCCTGTTACTGGGCACACTCTCGCTTTCTTTGATCAACATTTCAGTTTTTTATTATGCCTCTCCCAGAAATTTACATGCAATGTAAGGAAGTTTGCAAAGTAATGCAAATCCATAAGGGCATCATCTGTGGGGCTCTGTCCTGTAAGTACTGTTTCCAGATGCAGCTTAAGTTCTCAGAATAACATTTGTCATTGTGTATGTTCCCTAACCGTGGCTGTGGAAATGAAACAACACAGTGGATGGGATTTTGGTGTTTTTTTTTTTAAATCCTTTAAATTTATTTTTTATCATTAGACTCAATCATTTTACCAATAAATAATATTATATTAATTGATGCATGCACACATTTATGATAGCTCTATGACTGCTGACAGATTCCCTCTGCTTTGGGAAACACCTTTTGCTGTTATGGCCTTCACCTGATTGAATAAGGCCCACTCACCCACATTATATAGGAAAATCGGCTCCAAAGTGTACTGATTTAATTGCTAATATAATCTTTAAAATGCATTCCCAAAGCATCTAGAAAAAAATTGAAGTATTTATTTGAGAGGTAGAAATATAGATAAATAAAGATTTACTTCCCATCTGCTGAGTCACTCTCCAAGTATCCACAGCATGTGGGATTGGGCCAGGCTAAAGCCAAGAGGCAGTATTTGCCGGGCCTTCCACCTTGGTGACAGGAGCGCAATTACTTGGTCGACCACCTTTGCCTCTTGGGATCTCCGTTAGCAGGAAGCTGAAGACAGGCGTTAGAACCAGATGTGAAACACAGGTACCCCAGTACAGGACACAGGTACCTTAACTATTAGCATACATGCCCACCTTTACATTGGCATTTGACCAAATAAATATCTGGGCAGTATGGTCTATCAAAGTGGGCATGTAAAATTAACCACCCAGGTATTAATCTAGCAATTTGTTTTACAACTGAAATGATCTCAGAGAGCAAAACCCTGATTCTACAAAGCAAGAAATCGAGTCTGTGCAAGATTAATATCCAGTTCCCCTAGAGCCACAGATGAGCTAGACTTCTGACTCACAGTCCTATGCTCCTCAACTGTAAATACTATAAAATGAATCAGCTATACAGTGCTGCCCCAAGTGCTTTGGTTTCTTAATTTCGCTTTAGGAAAAAGCACCAGCACTTCATAGTACAACAGAATGCCTAAAACAATGTGCAAATTCCAGAATACTGTAGATCTAGAGACTCTATCTAGTAGAGTTGTACAGTTTGAATAGATAACAATCTAACCTAGATACCTGCACGTGAAGAAACTTGCCCTTCAAATGCAGTTATAGGGCAGACATTCGGCTAACAGTTTAAGATGCCTTAGGACTGACACTGTGGTACAGCAGGCTAAATCTCTGCCTGCAGCAACAACATTCTATTCGGGCACTGTTTTGTGTTCCAGCTATTCCACTTCTGATCCAGTTCCCTGCTCAAGGCCTAGGAAAGCAGCAGAAGATGGCTCAAGTCCTTGGGGACCCTACACCCAAATGGGAGATACAGAAAAAGTTTCCTGGCTCTTAGCTTTAGACAGATTCTGCTGTGGGCCTTACGGCTATTTGGGGACTAAACCAATTGGATACAAGATCACTCTTTGTTGCTCCACTCTCTAAACTCTGCTTTTTGAAAAATAAATCTTAAAAAAAAAAAAAAAGGATGCCTGAGTCCCATGTCACAGTTCCTGAGTCAAATGGCTCAACTCCTAACTCCAGCTTTCTACCTATGCAGACCATAGGAGTCAGGGAATCAGTAGTCATATCTTAGGCAGTTGGGTTCTTATCACCCATGAGGGAAAACTGCATTGAATTCCCAGGTCTCAGGTTTTGTCCCAAACCAAGGGCAACTTGAAAATTTTGGGAATTGAGTTAGCAGATGGGAACTCTCTCAGACACATCTGAGTTAGCAGATGTGTCACCCAATAATACTAACAAAATAAAATGTGGTCCATAATTTTAACCAAGCTCCAATGGGAATGTATAACAGTGTGGGAAAGGGCATGATCTGACAAGTAACATATATTGATCAGAATTCAATTTGTTGACAAAATAATATCTAGGAAGGACTTAAAGGAAGCAAAGGAAGAAACAAATGATACCTGGGGAAGAATATTTGAGGCAGAGAGAAGAGCAGGTAGATCAGAAATATGTCTGGTCTGCTGAGGAACCAGCAAGGAAGCCAGTGAGTGTGCTGGAGCTACTGGGTGACAGAGTGATGGGAGAGTGGCAGGAGATATTGGGTGCAGAGGTACAGAGGTCAGTTAGGGTCCCATGCACCATTTGCCTTTTCCTCTGATTTAAATGAGAGATCCCTCAGCAGCGTTGAGTAGAAGAGTGACATAAGAGACTTGATTTTTAAAACAATCCCTTTGGTAACTGAATTTAGGTCACACTGTGGTGATGGTGATGGTAGAGTTGCTGAGTCAGGAGGTCAGTTAGCTGGGAAATGACTGATGTCAGCTAGGTGGCAGGTTCTGGTAACTCCCATCAGGAACTCCTTATCTCCTCCGAGAAGTAGACAGATCCTGAACATAGGATGTGAGATACAGAGATTTGGTGAGGGTGACTTCAAAGATTCCAGACCTGAGCAATCAGCAGAAGGTAGTTGTCATCTGCTGAGATGGAAAGGTCACCACTGTAACTGGTGCATGCTTTGGGAAGAGAACCACATTCCAAGCATTTGGGGTTTGACAGGTTTATTAAACATCAAGATAGAGATGCTCAGCTGGCATGCCGTAGAGAGTTCTGGCTTTGATATGTAAATTGGGGAGATACAACTTTTCAATTTAATTACTTATTGGGGGCTGGTTAGGGTTTAGGATTTGGGGATTAGAAGAGGCCTGAGGGCAGCCAATTAAAGCAGGAAAAGACTTTATTGTAGAAAACACAGCATAAAAGAGACATTAAAGAGTTTGAAATAGTACTTTGAGCAGTTTCCGAGAGCAGGATGGGGGTGGAAGTGGAGATGGGGTTAGCGTGTTTGTTGGGGTTGAGAGTGAAAATGCATCCACCTGGGCAATAGACAGTAGCCTATTTTTGTGCTTACAGGGAGTAGATCGTGTGCACTGGCTAAAATGTATTTTCTTAGCAGTTTGGAATGTTGCAGGTTGGGGGACTTTGCTGGGCAATAAAATTTCCACTAGCTTTACAAAATTTTTTTTTCCCAATTTCATTAGGTTTGGGGGTTTAGGTCTCAGTGGCCACATAGGTGCTGACCATGTCCTGAGTAGTGACCTAGATCTTAAAAGCACACATATTAAGAACACAAGGTGTAAGGCCCAGCTGGGGTGGGTGAGGGGCAGCCCAGGAGGAGGCTGAGAAGGGTGGCTGATAAGGCTGCACCTGGAGAAGGCAGCCCCCTCCTCAGTTGAGCATTGACCCACGGATTCAGCAAGGTTGAAGGGAACCTGTAGCACTCTGTAGAACTGCATAAGGTGCATACTTTTGCCTGCAAAGCCCATCCTTACAGTCCCATGATAAAAGCAGCCCCTCACATCCCCCAGGTGCTACTTCTTGGCCCACTGGCTGTATCAGATCAGTGAACCTTGCCCAGGAGCACTCCTAAAAAGCCTGCTTTAAGCTGAACTGTATTTTGTGTGAATTTGGGTGTATCTCTGAAGGTTCATGGGAAATCTAGTTCAAAGATATGTTTGTCTTGATGAATTGAAGTCCATGCCTAGTATTTTTTTTTTAAGATTTTATCTATTTTTGTTGGAAGGTCAGATTTACAGAGAAAAAGAAAGACAGAGAGGAAGATCTTCCATCCACTGGTTTACTCCACAAGTGGCTGTAACAACTGGAGCTGAGCTGATCCGAAGCCAGGAGCCAGGAGCTTCTTTTGTGTTTCCCACACGGGAGCAGGGTCTTAGGGCTTGGGCTATTCGCTGTCTTGCAGTGATGGATTTGGTGCACAGAGCCGATAATAACACATGTGGAGTGATGGTCAATAGCTAAAGTTTATTAACAGCATCAGACTTTTAAAAGAAGGTTGTCACATAGGCATGGGGGGGTGGCTTGAGCTGTTCACATTTCAACAGCAAGAGAGAGCCCTCCAATACAGGGCTTGTTTACCTAGCAGGTCCTTCATCTAAACCTGTGAACCAGGAGGTTTCCTGTTCATTCATCTCCTAATCAACTGCTCCAGGGCCTGTCAGAGGAGATCCAACTGGCTCTGTCTCTCTCAATAGCAAAGATTCTGAATGTCCTTCTACATTGACCCATCCTCTATTGTTTTCCCAGGCCACAAGCAGGGAACTGGAAGGGAAGTGGAGCAGCCAGATTAGGAACAGAACCAGTGTCCATAGAAGAGGATTTAGCCACTAGGCTACCAAGTTGGGCCCCTGTTTTTTTTCCCAAAATGTACATTTGCACTAACTTTTTGAAATATCCTCCCATAATTCCTTTCTCAAGGATCTCATTATTAATGGGGAAAGCCAGACAAAGCAAGCAAGCAAGCAAACAAACAAAAAACCCCTGCAATATTGAATAAAAGCAGGTATAAAAGTCTATAAAGGCATGGACATAGGGAGAGTTTACTCATTCCTCTTTGGGGAAGAGTCAAGAAAAGCTTCAGAGAAGATGTAAACAACTGATCTGGAACTTGAAAGTCAAGAAAGATTTCTCTAGGTAGGTAAGTTATGGTGTTCTGGGCAGAGTGGAACGCATGAATAGATGTGGTTTGGTATACAAGGGCATGCCTTCACTTGTAACAGATCAGTCAGTTCAATACCTGATAAAATTTCCCATGTGATTTGGGAAAATACAAGGAGGCATATACCCTACTATAAACCTATATGCATGGCAAGAAACCTGTTTCCATGGACCTTAAAATTAAAGCTGCCCTCCAAATGTGTTGTGAGTTTGCATGTGGTTCTGTAATATTTTCTATTAGTTGGAGTGCCCTTTTCCGATGGTTTCTGTGAATCATGACCCCTTGTTAAAAATTGGACCATAGCCAGAGAAGCGTTCTTCTGTCTTACGGAGTGGGAGGTAACAGCTAAACCCACAGAGAAAGCACATCCATCCTTCTTTTTCACCCAGAAAGCATCTCATGGCTGAAACAATAAAACTTGGGGAAAAGTTTTCTTTAAGTACACGTGACACCTCAGACCAAGGGTGAGGTGGTTTTCTAGGCTCTGGAAGGGCAGCGGGGGTGGGGAAGACAAGGAGAAGATAGAGGTTGGCAGTGCCAGAACTGCAGAGCCAACTTGGAAGGCTGTCTCAAACAGGAGTGGAGTCAACATTTGAGGATGACCCAGTCTCCACTCCCACCACCCCTGCCGTTTCAGTCAGTTTGGCATGTATGGACCACCCAGCAGGAATTTTGCCTGGCAGTGTCCCAAACTTTGCCTTCTCCAAGATTCTCAACTTTTTGAAAAGCCCCTGAAACCAGCAAGCGCTTTCATGACTCAAGGAGAGCGTAGGATCCCAGAGAGCAAGGGGTTGGGGGTGAGCCTCAGGGATGGAAAGCCATTTTAGGTAGGACCGAACAGGATCAGTTCAAAGTCAGTAACCATGGAACACACTGCTTCTGGGTGGGGCAGTGGTACAGCACACACCTTCTAGAATCTTCCCTCAGTTACTCATTCTTGGAGTTTGTCTGCAATCGTCAGGGTGCAAGCTACAGCGGAGCTTCTGAAAAGACTGTGAGAAATAAGATTTTCTGCTGACTTGGGTCCTTTGGAGAGAGGGATAGCTTCTGGGATAACTGTTAACCCCTAGTCTTTGGTTCAGTGCTCCTTCCCAAGAGTTGGCCCCACAAGCATTTCAAGGCTTAAAGATGCTTTATTCCATCGAAAGTGGCTTAGTTCCATTAGCTTATTGTTTAAACACTTCTCTTGGGGTATATACCCGGATTTGTGTCTGTGAGCTCTTTTTTTTTTTTTTTTTAGTAAGCTGAAGCTGTGTGAGAGGATAAGTGACATTACAGCTGGTTGCCAATAAAAAGTAACTAGCCCAGGATGTCATGATTGGCTGCTCTTTCAGACCCGAGGCAACCGGGAGCTGCACCTTCCTCCTATGCTTGGAAAGTTTGATAATTTACGAAAACCACACAGTTCTGCACAACTTTTAACTCTCCCAAGTGCATTACCAACATCTTGTCCTGCTTTATTTTCCCAACAGGGGAATGAGATAGGCAGGGCCGGCATATGACAGATGAATTATGTTCAGCGAGAGGCAGTTAAACCCTCCGCTAGGTCACAGACAAGGACAAGCCTCCAGCTGGGGCGCTGTGTTTGCTCGCTCTGCAGTCCAGCACTCCTCTTAGGTACACCTTTTCTGTCAACCTGCCGTGTGTGCATGGCAAACTGCTTACTCTCCATTTTCTGACCTCTAAAATAAAGTCCTGCCTAGTTTTACCTTTTCACGGCGTTCCAGACATTGGGGGAAGCGGAGAGGCCACGTTTGGCTAGCTAGCTAACACGTTTTCCAAACTGTCTGAGTTTTCCTCCCATTCCAGCAGATAAGTAACTTTTCTGCAGGCGCTGCTTCCTCCACTACCCTGGGTCCAGCCTTGTTTTGGGGATGGGGGCGGGCGGAGAGGAAGGAAGTTTCCTGCAACTACCAATATTTTCCTCTAGGAGGAGCCGCGCAGCCCAGTGGAGAGTGACACGCACCGAATCCAACTCCTCGCTCGCCGGGAAGGCTTCATCCCAGTCTCTGGAATGCTTGGCCCGGGCCGCGCTCGGCCTCTCGGCAGCGGGTCTCGAACCGGCTGCCTTGAACTGCCGTTTCCCTTCTTCTTGGCAGCCAGGATCCAGGGGACTGCGGGCCCGGCCCGGCGTGACCCCTGCTGAACGGCGGCCGCCTTTTCTCACCCCTCCCCTCCCCTCCCATCCTCCCTTCCCGTTTCACCCCGCCCCCTGCCTCCTCCCGGAGCCTGACAGCCCGCGAGCTGCCAAGCAGGGCGCAGCCATGGGAAGAGGAGGCGGTCTGGGGAACGGCGGCGGCGGCGGCGGCGGCTGCTCCAGCGGCGGTGGCGGCGGCGGCTGCTGCTGAGCCCGGGCGGTGGCCGGGACCCCCGGCTGGGGCCACGCGGGCCCGAAGCCCCCGCGCCAGCGGCCCCGGCGCGGACGCGAACCCGCGCTGTCTCCAGAGGCGAGACTCTGAGGTACTGGAGGGGAGGTTTCGGGCTGGCTTCCTCAACCCCCTTGCCTGCGGTACCAGGGAGCCTGGGAGTGGACGCTGGGGCGCCAGTTGTTTATGAAAATCGGGGGTGGTTTGGGGATTAGGCTTATCTGTGTAGCGGGGTCATTTTTTCCGGATGACTTGGGGGTTGGCTTGGCTCTCCTCAGAGTCGAGGAGTTGTTTTCTGCCAGTGGGTTGTTGTAACCCGATCCACGCAGTAGACTTGTGTGTGTCTCAGTGTGTGTGTGTGTGTGTGTGTGTGTGTGCGCGCGCCCCTGGAAGTTAGTGGGTGGTGGCGAGGAGTTGGAGGCGACCCTCGAACCATCCCACGCTGTCGCCTGATCCTGCCAGGGTGTGTGGTGCACAGAGGGGGATCTCCTGAGGAACCACTTGTGTTAACAGTTGGAAAAGTTTTTGCGTGTGTGTTTGTGTTTGACATCAGCCGGGCTGGGGCTGGAACTGCAGAGGCTGCTGCTGCTGCTCCTGCTGCAGGGAGACAGGTCCCGGGTGGCGCAGCTTGAAGGCCAGGCAAAGCCAGTTGTGAACGTCTGCACCTCGCGCCCGTGGGCAAAGCCTACGACTCTTTGCACCTCTGTGCAGACTGCAATGGCACTGTGGCACCAGGGGACCTGTGGTCAATAGAGTCCCAGTCTCCATGACCAGGGGTGGGTGGAAGTTGTGGTGAGCCAAGCTCTCCCAGCCCTGGACACACTTATGCTTATGAAATCAACCAGATACAAAGTTTTGACAAAACTGTCCCAGAGTTGAGAGCCACGGGACAGCTGAGTGTCCAGGGAGCGGGTGCAGGGCAGGGTCATCACCTTGTGGGTGTGTGGGAGAGTCTATTCTGGGGCCAAGGCTTTATATATAGCCAGCAGGGATGCCCACTGGGACAGGGTGGTAGGGTACGTGGGTTGGCACGGGGAGTGCGTGTGCACGGTATGTGTGCCCGCGGGTGTGCTTCTGGGGAGGCGTGTTGGCACTTGAGCCAGTAGGCTGTGCAAGGGGAGGAGGCAGCCCTAGGGGAGCCGCCCCGCCTATTCGTGCCAGGAGACCTTGGAAGGGACATCGAAAGGTAACAGGAGGCCAGAGGGTTGGGAATTCACAGGGGCTCCTGCACTGGATTAAATACCATGGACTTTTAAATGACTAAACCTGTTGCCCTCTGGAGGATGGAGGGCTGCAAGTGGCTCTCTCAGGGGAACAGCACGATTGAGGGTTCTAAGGTGTGCACATGTGTAGTAAGTGCAGAAGCCCAGACAGGGAGCGGTCAGAGCTACAAATCCCAGAGTGTCCAGGTGCTGCTGTTCATCACGCAAGGACTGGGTGGTCTCTGTGCCGTTCACCTTGGGACACATGTGTGTGCCACCAATCTTCCAGTCTTTTCCTACAGACCTGCCAAAACGTGGCAGCTGGGGCTCTGTCTTTTGAGCAACTTGGTGTTCCAGGCTAAGTTTCCACCAGGATCACCCTAGAGGTCCTGGTTTCTGGGATGTTCCCTGCATCTTGGGGGTGGCAACTGTTGAAACATTTCCAGAAATTAAAATAATGTATAGAAGCAAAGTGAGAGTGCTTAGTAGACAGGGTTGTTGGTTTTATGGGGATTCTGTTGTTGGTGACTGGGGATTCTGTTTCCTTTTGGGAAAAGCAAAACTCAGGGCTCCCAGTTGAGATGTCTGGGAGTTCCCAGTCACTGAGTTTCCCTTCAGATGAACCTTTCTTTGGATGAAGCTGGAAGGATGTGTTTTTAACCTAGAGTTCCTTGGAAAGTGTCATTTGCCGCTTAAAAAGTTTGTCCCATCACTCATCTCCTTCTAACTTATAAACTTCACATTAATCTAAAGAAGTTGGTGATTCAATGCTAAGGATTTTTTTTTTTGAGTAAATGTATCATGGTGACATATTTTTGATCTCCCGAGTGCTGTGGAAAACCAGTGCCTAATGGGCAAAGGTGGCAAATGGAAGTCTATAAAGGCAATGACAAAGTGACGACATGGGTGCATTTTTTTCTGAACTGCGCATAACTTTGCCTTGCAAATATTTGTTCTAGTTAGAGTTTGAGGCTGTGTTTTAGATTATTAGTTTTTAAACAGCAGACTCCACACCATAAACCACTTTAACATGGGATCTAGAGGCCTTCTCTGCACTGTCTCTGGCGCCTGTGTTAACAGATGTTTACGGTGCCTGGTAACCTATGGGACTGTCGTGGGGAATATCTTGTTAGCTCAGGACATAATGTTTATAGCATAATGTAATAAATGGAGCCATGGGTTTAGCCTGCTTCTGCCAAGTACACGAAGCACCCCAGCATGGGAACACATCCTGACATTTTTTCAACTTGGCCAGCCTTTTTGGCTATCTGCTGGTAAGCATTGTTAAGGTAAAGATAAATCTGAGCGATACAGAGAGAATGTGGGGCAGCAAATTGTTTAACTTAGAAAAAAAGGCATGGATTATGTTTTTAAAATACGCTAACCTGAAGATTAAGCTTCCTTGGTCATTCCATTGGCACATTGCACAATTATTGGGCCTGGACTGGATTTTAAGACAGAGTTTTAAAAATACTGCATGCTAATGATAAAAATAATTCATGTTTCTTAATGTGTTCAAGTGTATCCTGAAAATACTTTGTTGCTTTTTTCTTTTAAAAAATTCTGTAATTTCTGTATTACACCACTTCACTAATAAAGGCATTTAAATCAATCACTTTTGCATCTTGAATTGATCATTGAGATTTAGTTAGACAGGAGTCATTTCTCAGCCACCTGCTTAAATGGAACTATATGGATATCTTATGATTTTGTTTTCAACCTAGAGCAGATATGAAATAAGTCCTGTGCCCAATAAAATGGTAGTGATAACTGGAGGGAAACTATTGGGTGCCTAAAATGGGCTACTTCTTCTATTCTTGGAAAGAATCATTTGGAAATCTTACTTCCTTAGTAGCCTGTCCTTTTAAGGAAAGCGTCATTCAAGAACATTCTTTTTTGTACTGAATCAATGATTACTTCCATTGATTTTCCCACCCTCTTATAATTTATCTTTCAGTATATTATATATAAAGATAGCTTAATATTCATGCATATTTTTATCCATTTTATTATACTGTTGTCTAATTTCAAACCTATACACAACGTAACATTTTTTCTTACCATTTATCCACAATCAAGACATTATGATAATAGGTCTGAAATAGGTATGAAACTTTTCTGGTATATGAACTTATTATAAATCTATGAAAAGTATATTTCTGTATGTCACAATGATAGTATATTAATTTCTCCGTTAAGGAAATACCAAGTGAAAAAAAGTGCTGGTTATAAAATGCTATGGAGGTGTGTGAGTTGAAGCTGCATGTTGCAGACAGGGATTGCGATATATTCTTTTTGGAGACTTCATCTGTTTCCACGAGTGTGTGTCAGTACTTGCAATCAGCAATTTCTCAACGGCTTGTTTTGCACAAGTCCCGGAGAACATGCCATCTGGCTTCTAGTGAGGAGGAAGTATATCAGAGTAATGACCACTGGGTTTCCAGATACATGTACAGGATATGACTAACTCGAACAACCTACAGCTTCTCAAGTGGTAAATGGCTTGCTAATGTTCGAAGTGCTCACAACCCATGAGCATATATGTCAAGCAGATCTATTACAGCAGTAATACTGAAATGAGGTCCCCATGTCCTCTTTTCTTCCCAGTCTGTGTTAATCTTGGTTTATCAAGTCCAAGCCACCTTGGAGGAAGGCACCAAAGCTCGCTTACACTGGGAAGAGGGTGTGGTTTTCAAAGACAAGCACTGTACTGGTCTGTAGCTCAACTGTTTAAATCTGAGCTTTACCGCCTACATACAGATGATTTCCTGGGAAATTCAGTTTCCTCCTCTAGCAATTGGAAGCCCTGCCTTCCAGAGTTGAGGCATTTTCACACAAGCTCTGTAGTGAATATGACTCACCTTCCTGATAAGATTGATTTCTCTTTGTTGTGTCTTTCTGGGGCTTGCCCACAAAATCGAGTCCCCACTGTTATCTGCTGGGAATCAAGCACAGGTATGTCATCCTACAAGAAACACTCATGGTGGATGATAATGCAATGTTACTTTTTCAGCAACTCTGTTAAAGTAATGGCCACCTTTCTGGGCAGAGAGAGGGAGAGAAAGCCAACCCATCATATAGAATGACACTTGAGCCTGTTAGATTATGGGCAGACTGTCTATCAGGATATAAGGGCAATGATAGCCTTGTGTTCTTGGGTGTTGTCATGCATACTATAGTGTCTCCCACTTTGTATATTTGTGTGTGCGTGTGTGTGTGTGCGCGCGCACTTGTGTTTACTGTGAAATTCCCCAACTCATTCCTTTGCTTTGTGATCTGCATTCATGCACACTTGTTTCTTTATTCTGCTCTCATAAAAGGGAGATGTATATTAAAATCTTTAAGGCTTTTTGTATTTATTTTTATTGGAAAGGCAGATATACAGAGAGGAGGAGAGACAGAGAGGAAGATCCTCCGTCTGATGGCTTACTCCCCAAGTGGCTGCAAGGACTGGAACTGAGCCAATCTGAAGCCAGGAGCCAGGAGCCTCCTCCAGATCTCCCATGTGGGTGCAGGGTCCTAAAGTCTTGGGCTGTCCTCAACTGCTTTCCCAGGCCACAAGCAGGGAGCTGGATGGGAAGCGGGGCCACCTGGATTAGAACTGGCGCCCACATGGGATCCCAGCACGTTCAAGGTGAGGACCTTAACCACTATGCTATTGTGCCAGGCCCTAAAATTCATTTTTTAAAAGTTCAAAAATTTTTTGACTTGTCTTTCCTTTTCAGTTCTCCACCCCTGATTTGAACAAACCCATTAATAAGTACTTAGACATGCAATTTTCAAAGCAAATTTTTTGACTGAGGAAACATCTAAGTTAGATGATGTAAAGAGAAATCAAAGTAGGTATTAGGAAACTTGGGTCCCTTCTAAGCTCTGCTTCTATTTAACCTTCCTGGACTTCATACTTCTTACATGTTGTAAACAAAGAAGAGTAAATAAGATGTTGAATTTCCCTGTTTTCTCTGTTTGAAATTCTATGAGTAAACTTGATTTATTCACTTTTAGTTTCATGATCTGTTTTTTACACATCTGTCTTCGTTTCTGTGATGTAGGTTCCTCAGGAACAGAAATGAACTTGTGTTCACTTTTACATTGTTTTGTTCTGTTAAATGCTGTCAACACAGCTGGTGTGGGAAGAATGTTAAGTTGAATTAATGTGAAATGCTTACACAGTGGATCTATAACTTGTATCACTTGTTTAACCATATAAGCTTCCAGAAGATGTGTTTTTCATTGATCCTTAAAACCAGTCAAATACAACCTATGCAAAATGTTATTGTGGCTGTTCTGGCTTCCATTCTAAAGCAGTACACCTAACTCCTCATGATCTGAGGCAGAAAACTTCTGGCGTAGTTTTCTTTTGCTATTGGTTTTCTTTAGAGTTCAAGAAAGTTTATGATGAGAGGGTCATTGTTTCTTAGCCTTAACTTCTCTCTTAGTGTTTCTCCTTATGTTGTAATAGAGGTGTAGAAAGCCTTAGAACAGGCGCTTATTTTACTTAGCAATACTCAAAGAGGTAATGATATTTATCAGAAATTGTTGGGTTGCGTACTTTAAATTATTATCTAAACTTACTTTCTAGTACTCAAACCCTAATGAAAAAGATCGTTTCTCCTACAGCCTTCTTAAAACTTTCAGCTATGTTTACTGATTGGGTTAGGAGTTTTTTTTTTTTTTTTTTTCGTTAGGACTAGACTTCAGCCAGTTTTCTTTAGATTAATGTCATTGTAATCTCAAGGAATTAGATTTCTAAGATTGTGAATTGCTTGAACATAAACAAGTCTGTCTCCATCTGGCTGGGCTGCTAGGTATAACAAGGGTGTCTGGGGGAAGAAGGTGACGTAGGGCTCCAGCACAGGTGGAGAATGCCTGATAACACACTTGTTTGACATTCAAACACCTGAAGATTTTGCATATTGAACAAGTTCTTTTATGTATTTTTCTTTGGTGAGAAGTGTGCTGTGCCATTTACTCTAATAAGTCTTTGATTGTTTCCTTCATTGTTAAAGCAGCCTATAATTTAAAAACTCTTAGCAGAAGCTTCTCTTCTGCTCCTGTATTGTGTATATACAACAAAGTCATGTATTTTTTTCAGAAAAATTCTTATTCTTTTCTTGTTCTAAAAAAAATTACACTTAAATATTTAGGACATTTATTAAAATTAAAATCCCACTTTATTGTATTAACCATTATATTCATCTTTTTTTTTTACTTCTACATTTTTACATCAAAGAAAACAACGTAGAGGGGTAGGCATTTGGCTCATCATGTCACACGCCGGTGAGGACACCTGCATCCCAGCCGCTTTAACCAACAACTTGGGATGAGTGTCTTGGTATGAGTCCTGGCACTGGCTACTGACTCCAGCTTCCTCCTAAGGGAGACCCTGAAAAACAGAAGGTGATGGCGCAAGTCAGTGGGTCCCACCCACCCACATGGACCACATGCGCAGAACGCTCAGCTCCTGCTTCTGGTCTGGCTTGACTCTGGGTGTCAGGAGAGGGAATCAGCAGATGGGAATTTCACTGTTTCTCCCTCTCCACTTCCCTCCCTCTTTTACTCCATTTGTTTCACAAACACACACACACACACATACACGTACCACACAAAATAAATGTATAAAAAAGAAACTAAATATGCCATGATCATTACAAAGCACAGCCTTGGACAGTTCTTTCCTGTGCTTATGGAAATGAAACATCAAAAGTGATTAGAGTGATTTGTAAAGCTTATTGGGAGTTCGAGGTTGGCTGGTGAAACTATGACTTTCAGTTTTGATTGCCATGGTCAGGAAAACAATGTTGACCCTTGACCAGAATGATGGCCCAAGATCCTAGTGTAGCTTCCTGGATGACTTTCAAGTTATGTGATTGTTGTACTAGAAAGCCTCAATTTCACCAGGCAAAACGGAGGTGAGCCTGGCAAAACATATCTGAATGATTGACTCTAAGAGCCCTGGAGAGAGCATCTCTATCTGGTGTTAGACACCAGCAACTCTGATAAAGATGATGATGGCTGGAGGAAAGGCAGCAGTTATATGTACCTGCTACACAAGAAAGGTTGCAAAGGAGAACTAAAGAGGAATGACTTTTATCGTATCAGCAGTGTGACATCTGATTTCCTTGACAGGTACTGATCTAACTATGCTTGTCATAGAACAACTACTCTAAAAATATTTTATTGATAGTTGAGTTAAAATGGAATTTAAAGTGTTTGCAACAACTATGTAAGAGTTTGGAGGCAAAGGGATGCGGGTGGCATCAGGCAGCAACAGGATCTAAGCTGAATACACGTTAGGTATTTCTGTGGACACTTGGACTCGACGAACAACTTCCTCCTCCCAAAGGTGGATCCTGTTCACAGCCTTTAATGCTTGAGGCAAAATGGACACAGTTTGAAATTTTATGTAGAATTGAGGAGAACCTAAAAGACATGTGTACCTTGCCATACCTTGGTTTACACCTATTAATGAAACAGAACGTGTCTTCTTTTTTAAAAAAGATTTATCTATTTTTATTTATTTTTAAAGCAGAGTTAGAGAAGGAGATGCAGAGAGATCTTCCATTTGATTTTCACTCCGTAAATGGCCACAGTGGTTGGAGCTGGATTGGCTAAGCCAGGACCCAAGGACTTGGGCCATCTTTCCTGCTTTTTCCAGGCGCATTAGCAGGGAGCAGAACTGGAAATGGAGCAACAAGAACTGGAACTGGCACTCATATTGGAAGCCAGCACTACAGGTAGAATCTTAACTTACAATGCCACCTTGCCAGCTGCAAGAACCAAAAGTTGTAATGTCCATTGTCTTTATCCAAAAAGGGCCATTATTTTGATTTATTTATTTTGTTGAATATAAGACTATGTGAAAATTAATTATGCTTCCTGAAATTTATCTTGAAAAGTACTTGATAAAAGGTGCTGAGTACATCAGTTTCTCAAATTAGCCTACCATATGTAAGTTTGGTTAAGCTGATGGTATTTTGGGTATTGTTGTGAAAAAGCAAAGAGCATGTGTTTATTGAGCCATTAATGTATTCTCAGGAATGTTCTAGCCACTGGGGAATATGAAAGTTGTGTAAGATGTGACATTTGGTTGGCGGATAGCATGGTGGCTTACAGGCTAATCCTCCACCTTTGAGCACTGGCATACCATATGGGTCCCGGGGTCCCAGGTCATGTCTTGGGTGCTCCACTTCTGATCCAGCTCTTTGCTTATGTCCTGGGAAGGCAGCAAAGGGTGGCCCAATCCCTGTGGGTGGTGGTAGTAGAGGAGGCTGGTACTGCAGATTACTCCTATAATGTTCTATTCTCTGAGCAGTCCATAAATTTAAAACCGCATCATCAATTTTCCAGGAATCTTATTAAAGATAACAGTGTAATCTTCTTTACAGAATCTGGTCTTGAACAGTAGTGTTGACCTGACATTCCCCTCTCCCACTACCTGGTAATAGCAGGAGTCATGTATTTCACAGAACTTATGAACATCCACTAGGGATTCCCACTTACTGCTTGCTGTTGGATAGCAGCAGCTGGGAATATGGTTGTTATAAGAGCTGCAACGAGTTGCAGGCTTTTAGTGTCCAGAATCAGGGAAGCTAAATTTCTCCTTTAGGAGAAGTCTTCCATGAGGAATTATTCCTACCCAAATGCTTCTGAAATTTCCCCTCCTTTAGAAGAGCACTGCTTCCCAGAACTTTATATCTTGTGACTTTTCCATCAGCATGCCTAGGTTTTGCCATATGGGACAGATGAAAGATAATATATCCAGATGGTTATTGTTTCATTATGAAAGTTGGATTTTTAAGCAATACTAAAAACATTCTTGGATATATGCATTTCTCAAAGAGTTTTCTATCTGCCAATGATACAAAATTCTCCTTTTGCAAGGTAGCATTGTTAGCAAATTAACTGATCAACCCAAAACTGGCCACTGGAGTCCTGTGGGTTGTGGTAAACACCTTTTCTGATACTCATGTGTACAGTGTGAGAGCCTTAGCAAACAAAGCCTAACAATGCTTTAGTCCTTGTCTTTGAGGCATTTTGTAGACATTGACACATACTGTGTGTTTCCCATTACTGCAGCACAGTAAAACTGCTCATTATTGTTACATGAGAATTCCCTGTGGTAGTGAAACTGTGACTCCTATGACAGAAAAGGAACACAGGGAAAAAAAACATATTAATTACTGAGGGAGCCTGAAACACGTTGCTATTCTTTCAGAGGGGAAATCAAAGATAATAAAGGAATGTTGACAACAATTTGCAGGCGCTGATCTGTCGTTATTGCAACAATCAGTTACATTCACTGGGCATGACTAATTTGCACTTACATGGATAATTGTTTTATGGCTCATTTTTACAAGTTGAATTTTCAATTCTGGCACAATGGTTTAATTGGCTAATTCTCCACCTACAGGGTCTGGCATCCGATGTAGGCACTGGTGTGTGTCCTGGCTAGTCCACTTCCTGTCCAACTTCCTTGCTGGAAACCTAGGAAAGCAGTAGAGAATGACCCAATGCCTTGGGACCCACGTGGGAGGTCCAGAAGAGGCTTTTGGCTCCTGGCTCCTGGTTCCTGGCTTTGAATTGGCTCAGCTGTAGCCATTGTGCCCACTATGGGAGAGAATCAATGGATGGAAGATCTTTCTTTCTGTCTCTCCTTCTGTCTGGGTATCTGCCTTTCTGATAAAAATAAATCTTAAAATAAAATAAAATAAAATAAAATAAAATAAAATAAAATAAAATAAAATAATAACCTAGACAATGATCCAGATCCCTTCCTGAATTAGTTCATCTCTGGATGCCTCAGAATTCCCTGTTAAGTATGTCTAGTAATCTCTTTGTTCATTTTTCTCTTCAGTTGTTCTTAAATTGTTATGATTTATTGGCTGTCAGTTTCATTTGAACTTCTCATTTACTGATGAAAATCTGGTGAGATTCCTATAATCTTCGGAGTTCCCCATCTTGCCTAGATAAATACTGTACTTTTAAATCTTTTGATTATGAAAATTTAACCCAACACTTATAAGACAGTCTTTTTTTAAAATTATTTATTATTTAACTTCATTAATTACATTGTATTATGTGACACAGTTACATAGATACTTGGGTTCTCCCCACCCCTCCCCAAACTCTCCCACCATGGTGGATTCCTCCACCTTGTTGCATAACCACAGCTCAAGTTCAGTTGAGATTCCCCCATTGCAAGCGTATACCAAACATAGAGTCCAGCATCTTATTGTCCAGTCAAGTTCAACGGCTTCTTAGGTATACCCTCTCTGGTCTGAAGACAGAGCCAGAAGAGTATCATCCCAGTTAATTGAAAGCTCCAACATACCATCAGCAAAAATTTACATCATTATGGAATTAATTGACATAGTAATGAGTAACCAATATGTTAAAAGTAAATGCGAGTTCCCAGCCACCTTCTGTGACCATCTCACCTATACTTCAATTTAGTTTAGACACAACATATAACATTCAAAACATAACATGTTATACATAACATCATATCATCTTAAATTAAGGCAAACATGTGGTATTTAACCTTTTGTGATTGGCTCATTTCCCTTAGCATTATGGTTTCCAGTTTGGCCCATTTGGCCACAAAGAACTGCATTTTGTTTTTTTTTAATAGCTGAGTAGTATTCCATGGAGTAGATGAACCATAGCTTTCTTATCCAATCCTCTGTTGATGGGCATTTTGGTTGCTTCCATGTTTTTGCAATTACTGATTGTGCTGCTATGAGCATAGGAGTGCATGTTGGTTTCTCATAAAACAAGTGTTCTGGATATATTCCTAGGAGTGCTATTGCTGGATCATACGGTATGTTGAATTTGAGTTGTTTGAATATTCTCCATACTGATTTCCATAGAGGCTGTACCAGCCTGCAGCCCCACCAGCAGTGGAGTAGGGATCCCTTTTCCCCACAACCTCGCCAACAAGTGTTGTTGGTGCTTTTATTCATGTGGGCCAGTCTTACTGGCGTTAGGTGGTACCTCATTGATGTTTTAATTTGGATTTCCCTTATTGCCAGGGAACTTGAGCATTTTTTCATATGTTTATTTGCCATTTGGGTTTGTTCCTTTGTGAAGTGTCTGCCCATTTCCCGTGCCCATTTCTTGAGTGGCTTGTTTGTTTTGACATTTTGGTTGTTTTGTAGCTGTTTGTATATTCTGGAGATCAGCCCTCTATCACCTATGTCGTGTGCGAAGATCTTCTCCCATTCTGTGGGTTGCCTTTTTACTTTGTTGATTGTTACTCTAGCTGTACAGAAGCTTCTTAGTTTGATGAGGTCCCAATTGTTTATTTTGGTCTTGATTTCTACTGCATTTGGAGTCTTTTTTAGGAAGTGAGGGCCTACCCCTAAGTGTTCCAGTGTGTTTCCAACATTTTCTTCCAAAAGTTTGAAGGTTTCTGGATGTAGGTTTAGATCTGTTATCCATTTAGATCTGATCTTAGTGTATGGTGAGAGATGTGGATCTATTTTTTTGTTTCTGCAGGCTATTAACCAGTTGTCCCAACAGCATTTATTGAACAGACCTTCCCATTTGCCTGGATTGTCGTTTGTCTTTTTGTCAAAGATTATTTGGCTGTATCTGTGTGGGTTTCCTTCTGGTGTTTCTATTCTGCTCCATTGATCTTCCTCTCTATCTTTGTGCCAGTACCAGGCTGTTTTGATGACCACTGCCCTATAGTATGTCCAGAGGTCCGGAACTGTGATTCCCCCTGCTAACTTCCTGTTCTTCAGGATGGTTCTAGCTATCCGTGGTTTTTTGTGCTTCCAGATGAACCTTTGGATCATTGTTTCCAGTTCCATGAAGAATGTTTTGGGCAATTTGATTGGGATTGCGTTGAATGTATATATTGCTTTTGGCAGTATAGACATTTTAATGATATTGATTTTACCTATCCAGGAGCATGGGATGTTACTCCATCTTTTGAGGTCTTGTTCAATTTCTTTTTTAAGTAGTTTGTAGTTTTCTTCAAATAAGTCTCCTACATTTTTGGTTAGATTTATTCCCAGATATTTCATACTTTTCTCTGTTATATTGAATGGTATCTTGCTGGTTAAGTCTTTTTCCATCTTGGGGCTGTTCGCATACACTATGGCTGTTGATTTTTGTTCATTAATTTTGTACCCTGCCACTCTACCAAACTCTCGTACAAGTTCTAGCAGTCTCTGTATTGAGTCTCTTGGCTCTTCTACATAAAGAATCATATCATCTGCATATAGTGAGAGTTTGACTTCTTCGTTTCCCATTTGGATTCCTCTGATTTCTTTTTCTTGTCTTATGGCCTCAGCGAGTACCTCTAGGACTATGTTGAATAGTAGTGGAGAAAGTGGACATCCCTGTCTTGTTCCAGATCTCAGTGGGAAGGTTTCCAGCTTTTCTCCATTCAGTATGATGCTGGCGTTGGGTTTTTCATATATGGCTTTAATTATGTTGTGGATTTTTCCATCTATGCCTACCTTGGTTAGGGTTTTTAGTAGGAAGTGGTATTGGATTTTGTCGAAAGCTTTTTCTGCATCTATTGATACTATCATGTGATTCTTGTTTTTCAGTTTTTGGATGTAGTGTATCACATTTATGGATTTCCGAATGTTGAACCATCCCTGCATTCCAGGGATGAATCCTACTTGATCTGGATGAACGATCTGTCTGATGTGTTTTTGAATTCTGTTAGCTAGGATTTTGTTGAGAATCTTAGCATCAATGTTCATCAAAGAGATAGGTCTGTAGTTTTCCTTCTCTGTTAGTTCTCTGTCTGGTTTTGGGATTAAGGTAATGTTGGCTTCATAGAATGAGTTTGGAAGGGTTGCCTCTTTTTCTATTGTTTTGAAGAGTTTGTAGAGGATTGGGGTCAGTTCTGTTCGGAATGTTTTGTAGAATTCTGTAGTGAAGCCGTCTGGGCCTGGGCTTTTCTTTGTTGGGAGGTCTTTAATCACTGATTCAATCTCTACTTCAGTTATGGGTTTGTTCAGGTCGTTTGTTGCCTCTGGGCTAAGTTTTGGCAGGTGGTAGAAGTCTAAGAACTTTTCCATTTCTTGGTGATCTTCTGATTTGTTGGAGTACAGTGCTTTGTAATAATTTCTAATTATGGCCTTAATGGATGCGGTGTCTGTTGTTATGTTGCCTTTTTCATCTTTGATGCTGTTAATTCTTGCCTTCTCTTGTTTTTTCTTTGTCAGTCGGGCCAGTGGGGTGTCTATCTTGTTTATCTTCTCAAAAAACCAGCTTTTTGATTCATTGATTTTGTGTATGGTTTTTTTTATTTCTATCTGGTTGATTTCCTCCCTTGTTTTGATGATTTCTTGTTTCCTATTGTGTGTGGGGCTCTTCTGCTGTTGTTTTTCCAATTCCTGGAGGTGTGTGTTTAGTTCCTGTATTTGGCGCCTCTCTTGGGCCTTGACATGAGCTCCAATTGCGATGAGTTTACCCCGTAGCACTGCTTTGGCAGTGTCCCACAAATTTTGGAATGTTGTGTCAGAGTTTTCATTGGTTTCCATAAATTTTTTGATCTCATCTTTAATTTCTTCTCTGATCCATTGTTCGTTTAATAGCATATTGTTCAGCCTCCAAGAGTTTCTGTATTTCCTGGGGCATTTTGAATTGCTGATTTCCAGCTTCATTCCATGGTGGTCTGAGAGGGTACATGGTATGATTCCTATCTTTTTGAAGTTATTTAGGTTTGCTTTGTGTCCTATCATGTGGTCGATCCTGGAGAAGGTGCCATGCACTGCTGAAAAAAATGTATAATCTGTGGCCTTAGGGTAAAAAATTCTATAAATGTCAACCAAGTCCAGTTGTTCTATTGTTTGTATGAGCTCTGTTGTTTCTTTGTTGAGTTTTTGTTTTGTTGATCTGTCTATTGTTGTTAGTGGGGTGTTAAGATCACCCACTATTATTGTGTGCATATCTATGTCTCCCCTTAAGTCCGTGAGTAATTGCTTCACGTAGCTAGGTGCGTTTGAATTTGGTGCATATATGTTCACAATGGTAATTACTTCCTGATGGATCAGTCCCTTCACCAATATATAATGTCCTTCCCTGTCCTTTTTGATGTGTGTCAGATTGAAGTCCACATCATCTGAAATTAAGACAGCTACCCCAGCCTTTTTTTCTCGTCCATTGGCATGAAATATCTGTTTCCAACCTTTCACTTTCAGCTTCTTCGAATCTCTTCTGGTTAGATGTGTCTCTTGTAGGCAACAGATAGTTGGGTGCTGTTTGATAATCCATTCTGTTAATCTATGCCTTTTGATTGGTGAGTTCAGGCCATTTGTGTTAAGAGTTAAAATTGAGAGGTTGTGATTTTGCCCTGCCATACTTGTTTTTGTGGGTGTTGATATCTGTGTAATTGCCCTTCTTTGTGTGGACTTTAGTGGGGAGATCTTCCTGTTTGCCATCTTTGCTTATGATTCACCTCCTTTTTTTCTGGATTTAGTGCATTTCTAAGGAGATTTTGTAGAGCTGGTTTTGTGCTGGCATATTCTTCTAATTTCTCTTTGCTGTGAAAGTATTTGATTTCGTTCTCAAATACGAATGAGATCTTTGCTGGGTACAATATTCTTGGTTGACAGTTGTTCTGATTCAGGATTTGGAAGATCTTTGTCCATTCTCTTCTTGCTTGTAAAGTCTCTTCAGAGAAGTCAGCAGTGATCCTGATTGGTTTTCCCCGGTATGTGATCTTTTCTCTGCTTTGTACTTGTCTTAGGATTCTTTCTTTGTCTTCGTTGGAGTGGAACTTGAGCACCATATGTCTGGGTGAAGATCGCTTTGGGCCATATCTGCTGGGAGTCCTCTGACCATCCTGGATTTGGGCTGGGTTCATGTTCCAAGTGTTTTGGAAGTTTTCCTGTATAATTTCGTCGAGCACCATTTGCATTCCTGACTCTTTTTCCGCTCCTTCAGGAAGGCCAATAATCCTAATATTCGATTTTCTGAGGTTGTCTTTCATTTCTTGTATGGTCTTATTGGCTTTGTTCAGACTTGTCTCCAGCTGTTTAATGAACTGGGTATGTTCATTTTGTGTGTCTTCCGTTTCAGAGATCCTCTCTTCTGCTGTATTTGTTCTGTTGGTTAGGCTCTCAATTTTGTGCTCTAAGTCAAGGATTTTACTTTTCATTTGTTGTATTTCTGAGGCTATGTGGTTCTTGAATTCCTTGAAGTCCTCCCAATTCTTCTCATTGTCTCTGACATATTTTAACATTATTTTTTTTGAATTCCTTGTCTGGTAGATCTTCTATGTCTTCATCTCGCATCTCCGAAGTAGACATTGGCTTTTGATCCTTTATTGGTAGGGTGTTGGCACTCTCATCTGGATCATTACCTTTTCTGGTATTTCTTCCCATTGTGTTAGTGTTTCTTTTTTGAGAGACCTAGGCACCAGTGTGCTGAGGGGTCTCCAAGCACTATCCTGTAGAGATTGGAGTCTGTAGGCGTGGAGTAGCAGGGTGTGGGAATTTTCAAGGCACTTTTGGTGCGTCCCCAGAACACTGGACCTCAGGACGCCACTTCCAGGGCCCAGCGGATTCAAAGTGCACTCTCAGCTCGTCCCCTACAGGTATGCTACCACAGGGCGTGGGGGAGTGAAGGCACTCTCTGTGCGCGCCCCCTGTGCGCGGGATCACAGGGCTCGGAGGATTCTACGTGCTTTCTCGGTGTGTCCCCAGTGCCAGGGACTGCAGGGCATGGAGGTTCCAGGTGCTCTCTGGGAACGCCTCCTGCACACGGGTCCGCAGTGCTCTCCTGGTGTGTCTCCCAAGCACGGGACTATAGGGCGTGTGGGGTGTTCCAGGTGCTCTCTGGAAGTGCCTCCTGCGTAGGCCCGCCCACCCCAGCGCTTGCAGGGGACCGACTGCCCCAGCGCTAGCACGGGACTGCCCAGCCCAGAGGCGT
The DNA here is from genome assembly GCF_030435755.1 of Ochotona princeps. Taxonomy (NCBI): domain Eukaryota; kingdom Metazoa; phylum Chordata; class Mammalia; order Lagomorpha; family Ochotonidae; genus Ochotona; species Ochotona princeps. Next base: position 18,011,891 of record NC_080854.1, on the reverse strand, counting down.
GCTTGGGTTCCTGTGGGATAGCACCGCCCAGCTGAGTGCCAGACCGCAAAGGCACGGGGGAGTATTCAGTGTGCCTTTTGCCTTTCTCCCAGACACAGTTTTGGCAGTTTCAAGGCACTCTCCCGGTGTCTCTAGATGCTGGAGTCTGAGGGGGGAGGGGCGGGGAGACGAGCACCAATTGTGTTCAGGCTCTGTGCATGCCCCTGGGGGGCCAACTCCCGAAGCCTCCAACCCACCACTGTCCCCACCCAACTCACTCAAACCTCAGGTTCTTGCAGTCTGCCTCTTCCTCTGGTGGGAACCCTCGCCGCGGGTGCGTCTCCCGGCTACTGCGTTTGTTGCTGGTCCCGGCGGGTGTAGGCGGGTGGAACCTGAAGGCTGCGGCAGTCCCGGCGGGGCTTGGCGACCAGGGTGGGCAGATGCCGGCGGGTCCCGGTGACTCAGGGTCCTGGTGTCTGCAGCGGGCGCAGGTCCTGGCGGGTCCTGGTGACCAGGGTGAGCAGATGCCAGCAGGTCCCGATCACCGCCGGTCCTCACGGCCACAGCGTCTGTGGGTCGGTCTGCGGCTTTTAGCGTCTGCACTCAAAGGTGACTCAACAGGTCAGGAGCGGAAAGTCGTCTTCCCTGCCCTTCGTTTTGTTTTTCCCTGGTTGCTCTTCCGAGTTGTGTGGATTTTTTTGGTTCCACACTGTCCAGGGAACTTCACGTTCTTCTCCCTGTAGTTCTATGCTGCTCCACTTACGCTTTTGTCGCGTTCTAGCCCTCTCTGTCTGTGAGCTCTCTCACAGTCTTCCTCCTATGTCAGCCATCTTGCGAGTCCCCACTTATAAGACAGTCTTTGAACCCCTTGCTACCTATCGAAGTACCAAATCATCAATGGTTTAATTGTTATGTCAATATTGTGCCGATCTTGTTTCATCTTTGGAAAGATTTTAAAACAAATCCACAGACATTTTGTGTTTTCATTTATCAATGTAAGTACTTTAGAACATAAAATAACCTGTGATCAATACTTCATGGGAATGGAGATGGAGATGATTTTGTATTAAAGTATTACCCCAGTCGGATCAATTTTACTTACAAAAAGTTTTTATGTTTTGATGGAGAGGAAAGTTTCAACAAAGTAATATCAGTACAGGAGTGTGTATTCACTGAACTGTTTCTTGTCACTCATACCCCAGCTTCTAGAAGGATCTTCTAAAGCAACTTCCCCCCAACCACATCATGCTATTATAAGACTATTTTCTTGACAGCACCTAATCACTATCTAACATTACATATTAGTATTTTATCTCCATGACAAAAATGTGAACAAAATGCCCCGTAAGTTTTGATTTACTGAGTGAATGAATGTATTTTAGCAATTCCAAGCAGTTTTGTTATCATTCTTTCCAGATATCACATTTTCAAAAGTATATGACTTTTGTGTGTCAGCTTGGGCTCCCCCATCTATTTTGCTTCCTAGCTGTCTATATAATCCTTCCTGTGTGTGTGCTCTACCTTATGCCGTAGGCTCTTGGAGGAGCCAAAGGCTGACCAGTGGCATTTGCAACCTCAACTAAGCTAAGTAAACTTCTCTGTTATTCATAGGTAGCTTGTCACTGGCATTTCATTGTAGTCACAAAAAGATGAGAAATGTGCATATGGGTGATATGTGTTTCTAATCCTGGTGACTGTGAATTATAGCCTGGAAGAGCTTATAAAATTAAGGGAATGAGACTCAGGGGAGTTAAATCACTTGTCCCAAGAGTCACAGTCAATATATAACCAAGTTAGAATTAAAACATGTTTTTTTTGGCTTCATTCACCACACTGTTAATACTGTATTCAGTATTCCACTTTTCTCCACTGACCCAAACCACTTTTAGGTAGGGATTTGATATTTGAAGATTCTGTTTTAACAAATCGCAGCTCACCTGAAGGCATGATATGTTAGTCAACTAAATTGTCAACCCTGAGTTTGTGGATTAATTTCCAAGCTTGCTCAATATTTGTAAAATGTGTTATCTTTTTAAAAAAGCAGATATCCACTGAAATGGACCATAAAGTTCCCCCAAAAATCATCTACACTCTACTGATTAAAACGAAACAAAACAAAAAAAAAGAAGGTATGATACAAGAACAATAAAGGCACAGGGCAAAGAGAAGAACAGGACATTGACATATACTGATTCTAAGTATTTTATTAGTTTACGATATGTCTGAGTTTTGGATGGTTGATCTCCTTTTCTGGATCTTTTCATTGCTTTTGTTTTAGATGTTACATAAAGAAAATGGAAGATTCATTGAAACTGTTGACCACTCTATGTATTAAAGTGACATAGCTGAAACTTACCTATGGTTGCCTTGGAACACTGAGCTTGAAGTCCAGAAGCAGAAATTCCTGTAAATTATTAATTTTTGACTCTAGAAAGATAAACAACATTAATATGTAGGCCAACCAATGCTGAACTTCTAACCTCTAATTCTAAATTGGGAAAAGAAGAGGTCTTAAGGATTTTTTTTGTTTGTGTGTTTGTTTTTTTTCTTTGATTCTAAGTTCTTGGAAGCCTAGAGTTACTATCTAACAGCATAATTTATATAAAACAGAAATTATTGCCTTAAAATAATATTTTAGAAGATACAGAGATAATTGCTCAAGTTGGGATTTTTAACTTAGTAACAGAGATCTTATTATTATCGTATGAACAGGGATGGACTGAAAAGTTATTTCTTTTGGGTCTAACATTTAGAACATGGCACACTTTTTAAAGAAGGAAAAATGTTCACCTTTTAGAACATGTGTATGAAACCATTTTCTCTGCTTATATTGGCATAACTTTAGACCATGACCTTTGCTCCTTCCTGTAGTAATTACAGGTGCAATCTGTGAATTGAGTTCTGCAAACTCCTAGAGCAAGGCCCTTCAGAGGCCATAGAGTATACAGAGGACAGAGCCAGACTGGCTATTTTACTTGCCTCTACTCTGCAAAGCTCATGGAAAGTGCTTCTGTGATAATTAAAGCTGAAGAAACAGGTACTATTCTAAAAACAAAGAAGACAACATAACTGTTGAAAATATATATTTAGGCCCGGCGGCGTGGCCTAGCGGCTAAAGTCCTCGCCTTGAATGCACCAGGATCCCATATGGGCGCCAGTTCTAATCCCGGCAGCTCCACTTTCCATCCAGCTCCCTGCTTGTGGCCTGGGAAAGCAGTCGAGCATGGCCCAATGCATTGGGACCCTGCACACACATGGGAGACCTGGAAGAGGTTCCGGGTTCCCGGCATCGGATATCCGGCTTTCCAATAATAATAAAATCTTTTTTTTTAAAAAAAGAAAATATATATTTATTTATGATGTATAGGTTGCCTCTTTCAGAATTTCTCTGATTTCTGTTGAAGTACATTTACTTTTCTGTATCTAAGTTTTTTATTTTAAAGATTTATTCATTTTATTACAGCCAGATATACACAGAGGAGGAGAGAGAGAGGAAGATCTTCCGTCCGATGATTCACTCCCCAAGTGAGCCCCAACGGGCCATTGCGCACCGATCTGATGCCGGGAACCTGGAACCTCTTCCGGGTCTCCCACGCGGGTATGGGGTCCCAAGGCTTTGGGCCGTCCTCAACTGCTTTCCCAGGCCACAGGCAGGGAGCTGGGTGGGAAGTGGAGCTGCCGGGATTAGAACCGGCGCCCATATGGAATCCCGGCGCTTTCAAGGCGAGGACTTTAGCCGCTAGGCTACGCCGCCGGGCCCTTCTATATCTAAGTTTTAAACGTACTTGTAGATCGTAACTTGTTATGGGGCAAAGGACTGTGTATGCTATGCTTAGTGGGCATTCTGCAAATGGGTTTCTTGACGAATTACTGCTGTGTAGGCAACATTAAAGAGTGCTTACAATGATCACAGGCTTTTGTTATTTTATATTGTTCAATCGCATGTAAAACCCCATTATCTTCCAATTATGCATTTGGTGAAACCATAATATATGGAAACTAAATTTCTGCAATTCCCTCAGCTAACATGTAGTAAAGTCAAGTTTCAAACCCCAATCATCCTAATTCCAAATGCATCTAATCCCCATGCTTCTTTGATGTCAAGAAGTGGGGTCTAATTTCCGTCCCTTTGAGTGTGGGCTCAACTTGTGTGACTTGGTTCTAATGAATGGAGTAAAGCGGAAGTGAAGAGGTGCCACCATCGAGACAGGCCACCCAAGGGCACTGTGGTTTTTGTTGCTCTGAGTTATCCTATTGAATCTCTGGGTGGGTGGGGACCAGTGGCCAGGAATTGAGCTGCCCAATTGAAGGGTCCACATTGTAAGGAGCTGAGGGAGTCCCAACAGCCAGTGTTGGGAGAGGAGGCGAGGCCCTCAGTCCAATAAACAGTGTGAAAATGAAGCTTTTTGAAAGCAAAAACTAATCAGAACATGCTTGGATGTGTAGGTGGAGCCAGAGCCAGCATCCCTGGTCATGCCTGGAGGAGACTACGTCCTCCATCAAAACTTGATTGTAGCCTCAGTAAGGGCCATGAGCCAGAACCACCCAGCTAGCTGCTGATAGACCCCTGACCCTAGTTTGTAGTATTGTAGCTAGTTACTATTTTAAACTTCTGTTTTGGGTTAGTTTGTTATGCAGCGCTGCATAACTAATGTAACCTAATACTGCCTTGGGCAATTATTAAAAAATAAACTATCTTAATTTCAGTGTTAAGGTTTTTTTTTTAAAGATTATTTATTTATTTATTTAAAAGTCAGATATACAGGGAGGAGAGACAGAGAGGAATATCTTCCCTCCAATGATTCACTCCCCAAGTTGCCACAATGTCCAGAGCTGAGCCAATCTCAAGCTAGGAGCCAGGAGCCTCTTTTGGGTCTCCCACATGGGTACAGCGTCCCTAGGCTTTGGGCCGTTCTCGACTGCTTTCCCAGGCCACAAGTAGGGAGCTGGATGGGAGGTGGGGCTGCCGGGATTAGAACTGGCACCCATAGGAGATCCAGGCCTGTGCAAGGAGAGGAATTTTGCCAATAAGCTATCATGCCAGGCCCACAGTGTTAAGTTTTAAAACATTGATATAGCAAAGAGTAACTTTTCAGAAGAAAAGCTTACCCATTTAAGTAGTAAAATATGCCCAATTAATGTAACAGTTATAAAAACTTCCCTAGAATTGGGGATTTTGTACGTCAATGAACAAGGGCTTAAAAAAATCCGTATTTTAAAAAGGAAATGTATTAATAATAACCACATTACTGAACACAGTGTTTTGAGCTTTAAAAAGAATCCTCATGAGAACATTCATGAAGTATTCTGTAGGGTAAGTTATCGTTCCTAGCTTTAATTGTCAAGGACATGACTACACTTTTCATGATTTCAAAAGAGACGTAGTATAAAGTTGAAATTTAACCTCTTCCCTGGTGATTTTACTCAGCTTTCCAAAGGGGTCCTGAGAGCTCATAGGTCGGATTGCTTTGTCTTACAAATTGCATTAACTCTGCTTTATGGCCACCTGTAGTTTAATAAATGACTTGGACTTTGATTAATATCTTTAAAGCTTAAGCCCTAGAGTTTGTATAAGACTTGGGATATAGTACTGTGAACTCATCCAAAGATAGACTGTAAAAGGTGAGAGACACAAGTTTATTATTGTGGATATGGGTACATATGAATTTGAAGCCAGTTCTTATGGAAGATCTTTGATGATTTGGTTCTTTATGAATTTGTCAAAAAATTTTTCTTATATATTCTACATTTTATTTAGGTGAGTTGAGGAAGTTATTCATGAAGTGGATATAGCTAGTTCTTGCTTATTATTCAAATTTACTATAAAGCAGAAATGCTGGTTTTCCTTGTTGAAACTGGTGAATAGAGATCAAATCCTTCTAATCTTTTCCCTTCAATATTATTTTTTTTCCGGAATGCAGCTTGTAGCCTGAGCTCTCAACACTTTTTTTTAAAAATTATTTATTTATTTTTATTGGGAAGGCAGATTTACAGAGAGAAAGATCTTCCATCCTCTGGTCCACTATCCAAGAGGCAGCAACAGCTGGAATTGAGCAAATCTGAAGATAGGAACTAGAATCTAGGAGCTTCTTCTGTGTCTCCCACACGGGTGCAGGGTCCCAATGCATTGGGCCGTCCTCGACTGCTTTCCCAGGCCACAAGCAGGGAGCTGGATGGAAAGTGGAGCTGCAAGGATTGGAACCAGATCCCATATGGGATTCTGGCGCATCCAAGCCAAGGACTTTAGTCACTAGGCTACTGCACTGCACCCTCAACATGTTTTTGTATTGAATTTGACTTGATAGTATATCTGTGACCTTGATTCATGAGTCTATGCCATGGAGGAAGACAGAGATGAATCGAAGGCCTTCCTGTCAAGATCCATCATTTCCATTCACTAATTTATTTACTTATTAAATAAAAAGCACACTCATTAATTCAATGACTATTTCTTGAGCATTTGCATTTCACCCAGCAGAGCAGTGGATTAGTGGCTGAAATCTTACGATAAGCAATCTGGAAATAGCCTTTGCCCTACTGGATTTCATGGTCCAGGATGGAGCAGGACACTAACCAAGTATAATTAAGAGCTGTTGTGTATAAAGCAAAATAAACGTGTAGATCCTGACCGGGGTTTAGTGTCAGGAAAGAATTTCAGAAGAAGGGACAATTTGAGAGCTAAAGAGTAGAAAGGAGGGGGAAAGGGAAGAGTATCCTACACACAGGAAATGGAATTCAGGAAGATACCCAGTACCTTCGAGACTGCCAAAACCAAGGTGAATTTGAGGCACTGTGCCAAGAACTGAAAGCAGAGTTCAGAAAGTGAGAAAGAACACGGTCTCACTTAAAAACAGTTTTAGGGAAACGTTCAGATTCGTGTTTAACCATGCATCTAGGCACGATAGCCTAGCCATGTCAGCACATAAAATTAATCTTCACACTAAGGAAGGTGTCTTCTCTGGGCTAAATAGGAACAGAAGTAGCAAACCCTGGAGAGCGTTAAGACACTGTTGGGACACTCATGTCCCACATGAGTGTGTCTGGCTCGGAGTTCTGCATCTCCTGCAACTCCAGCTTCCTGCTAATGCATGCTATGGTAAGTAACAGCTACAGCTTTAGCAGTTGGGCTCCTGTTAGTCACGTGGCAGACATGGATCAAGTACTAGACTCACATCTTCAGCCTGACCATTGAAGACATTTTGAAAGTAAAGCAGTGCATGGAACATGTTTCCTGACCTTGATTTTCCTACTGTGTCTGCCTTTGAAATCGATTTTTTAAAAATCATTAATTAAATCATTTATTGAGTAATTGGTATATGCCTGGTGCTGTGATGAATATAAAAATTATTGTGCAAATTGGTGATTGTTGGAAAAGACAAACATGTTTTAAGCATATCTCTACCCTCCACTGGTGCTATCTTGAACCATATAGAACAGCTATGTGCATGAAGAATGGCATGAATAAGGCATGAAGAACGCCCAGTGTCGGGAACCAGACACTTTATTAGGATGTGCTTGAAGCCAAAGTTTTGTGCAGCAAGAAGCCACAAATAGTTAATAGATTTCCATGTGACAGAGGCTGTAAACATTAGCCAGAAGTCTCTGTGGTCTCTTTGTACCCCGCCATCTGGGTTAGAGCAGCAGCAGCAAAACCTCAGTAGTCTTTATCTACCTCCTTTAGCTCCATCTCAATATCACCAACTTAAAAGTATCATCATTCTGACCACAGTCTTAAAAATCACTATATTGGGCCCAGCGGCGTGGCCTAGCGGCTAAAGTCCTCGCCTTGAACGCCCCGGGATCCCATATGGGCGCCGGTTCTAATCCCGGCAGCTCCACTTCCCATCCAGCTCCCTGCTTGTGGCCTGGGAAAGCAGTTGAGGACAGCCCAAAGCCTTGGGACCCTGCACCCGCGTGGGAGACCCGGAAGAGGTTCCTGGTCCCGGCATCGGATTGGCGCGTACCGGCCGTTGGGGCTCACTTGGGGAGTGAATCATCGGATGGAAGATCTTCCTCTCTGTCGCTCCTCGTCTCTCTATATCCGGCTTTCCAATAATAATAAAAATCTTTTAAAAAATCACTGTATTACCTATGATTTGATATCTTTAGATTCTTGCACAGCCTTTAATATACTTCAACCTTTTTTTTAAAAATTTCCATTTTCTATTGAGCTTCAAACTCCTGTGCTCTCAACATGGTCCATTTGTTTCCATGGAGCAACTCCATTCATGTTTTTCCCTGCACTGTGGCTTTTCTTTCTTATGTTTACCTTCTCTCCTTCTACTCATCTCTGTTGAGCACTGCAGGAACGCTTCTTGAGAAAGTTAAAGTGCATTTTTCATATCAGAAAGAACCGAACGTACAACGCTTTATATTAAAATTCCACTATGAAGACCCATAGTGATTTTTCCTTACGTTTGAAAGTCAGCTATCATATCCTTTTAAAGTCCATCAAATAGAAAAGTGAACCCATCCTGAATCGGATGGATGAAGGTGTACCAGCCACCGTCCAACCCTAAAGTGCTCATACGGATGTTACTAGAAAATATCTCGCTTTGTGAGTGGCCCTAGCTAGCTTTATACACCATAAGAACTGAAGCCGTCTGTGGTTCTGCTGATGATCCAGCAGTCAATGTTAGATTGTTTGTTTTAACTTAGAAATTTGACATGGCTGTGCTTTTCTGTTGCATTAATCTCTGTTGATATCTTTTCTGAAAATATCCTTCGTTTCTCCTCAGTTAAATCTCAGTTTGTAAATATCGAAGAGACTGCTTAGAGTAGCGTCTTTTGATTTGAAAGATGTACTTCAGTTCAATCAACAGTTATTTGTCTATTGTGCTCTATGCTGAATAAGAAAAGTCTGACTTGAGCTCAGTTTGCTTTAGAGAGGGAAGCTAATTGTTGTTTGTTGGCTTGTTTTTAATGTATATTGAGGTCGTTACTGTCGTTATTTTTTGTCTTGTTTTGTTTGCTTGTTTGTTTTTGCACACAAAGGTCATATAGATTCTCCTAACAAAGTGTTTGTGCAACAAAGCTGTCTTGCTACAAACGCTAACAGGCTTATCATGGGTTGAAGCCATAGTGGCCACAGAAGGCAGAACTGCCCAACAAAACCGTCTTTGCCCTCTCATATACAAAAGTCAAACAGAGAACAGTAGAAGTATTTATTTGATCTCATCAGATATGTGTCCCATGTTAGCCACTTGCGTGGGTCCAGTTGTGGGGCAGCAATTTAAAGACCAGTCTGGGCTTTAGGAGCACATAGTTTCAAAGCACCTGTGCTCATAATTTAATCCAGCGGGAAGATAGGCAGAAGAAGTAAGGTCAGCAGGCCATCAATGCCTGGAAGAATCATGGAAGACTTTCCTATACATTTGGCATTGGAGTTGATTTTTGGAAGTTGTGCAAGAGGCCACTATGTAGAAAAACATGAAACATGCCCTTAAACATGTGAGATGATGTGCATTAGAAAATCTGGAGGCAATCTGAAGTCGCTGGACCAGAGGATGTTTGATGCTGGAGAAGTAGGCATAGTTCATAAATTCTATCATGACTCATACTTTTTCTGGGACCAGTAAGTAGATAGCTACCTCCTAGAAAGAGATGCTTGAACTGCATTGATTGACAGCTGGAGCAAACGTCTGTTTTCTGTAATAAACCAAATGCAATAACTTGTCTTAGTCTTACACAATGAGCAGGATCCTGCCAATGTTTCACATGGATGAAAGGAAGCTACAATTAGTCACTAGATCTTTCAGATGTAAATGTAACATTTAGAATGCTATATTCCATTTCTGGGGTTAACTGTCCCCACAGTGTGTGAAGAGGAGTACTTCAAGGGCAGACAGACAGTGAAGGCAGCAGTTCTGTGTCCCATGTGGTCAAGGAATTAGACAGACGATTTCAGCTATGGCTATTGGTATTGGCAAGGGTTCAGACCTAGAGAAGATAAATTCACTGAGTTAGTGGTGTTGATACGACTGACACAAATAGATTGTCTCTTCTTTCTGTGTTATGACAAGGGAAAGGAAACTTAAAATCTTGAAAGACAAGTTCTTACTCTCGCAGGTCTGCTGATTCTTCATTTATTATTATTATTATTTTAATTTATTTTATTGTATTGTTGACAATCTTTACATAGTTAATTTCGGTTAAAAAAAAGGTTCAGGGGGTATAGGGAAGTGGGTAATACTATTATGTCCATATTGTTTCCATCATGTATCTGAGGTAAAAGGGGATATTGAGGGAGAAGCCCCACCCGGTTTCCCGCCCACCCCAAGTCCTGGATGTGGGGCATGCTCTGAGATATTTGCTCAAGTGGTTTTAATAGTTTTCCAGTTATGAATCGCTGCCAGTTTCGCTCGATGAGGTCATCCACTGATTGATATGGTCCATCATAAAGTCTCCGTTCGCCCCATATTTCGCTGCCAACATATAGCTGAGATGAATGATTGTCCTGTTCTGTCTTCTGTCTTTTCTTGGTTAGAGTTCTGAGTCCAGCAGTTTGATTGGGGAGATCTCCAAAGAAACTTTGAGGTATTCCCAGACCAGATTCTTGTATGTTCTAACAAGCACAGGGCCCGGCACAGTCCATCACCCGGATCAGCTGGTGGTTGCAATTGCTGGGTTGGTTCTGTTTTCAGTCCCGAGTTGCATTGGAACCAATGGGTGTTGCAGTCCAGTCTGGTTCTGCCCAGCACATACTCGGCCCTTACATCAACCAGTGGGTGGGAGCTGCAGCCTAGTTGGGGCAACCCACAATAACCCCCACCAGGCCCGCCCCTACCCTGATTTGCCAGTATGTGTAGCAGTAGACCAGTCTGTCCCCCATCCCATTTGGCTCTTGTACTTGTCAATGGGTATTAAAGCTTAGTTCCATCTAACCAACTCAACCATCCAGCCCTCACGGATGTTGTTGAGTGCCTCTCTGTCTAGCCACCCCAGCCCCGTCCTAGTTTTCATGTCCTCCCGCGGGAGTAGTGACTCAAGAAGGGCGAACCCACTTTTTCCCTCCCAGGTCTCTCTCAGTCCCGGTTTATGCACTCTTTAGGTAGTTCTGTGATTTGACTTGACAGAATTAGTCCCCAGTGCCAGCTTCTGCCAGCTGATGCTGCGGCTAAGCCCAAACATCCCTCTTTCTGAACAGTGACCTAAGGGACTCCTCCCGTTGGGTAGCTGAGGCGTAATTATTTGTTTCCTCTACATGGGTTATACTTACTGACTTTTATGTGTGAGTGAGGTTGAATTTTGAATATTTGTGATACTTTATTCCTAGCCAAATTTTATGGGAATAGAATTTTGAAAAGTTCACAGAGCTATTCATTGACTAAGTATTTATTGAGGTGCAAGGGATGTACACTGGTGAGGGAGGAACTGGTAAGTCTTTTTGCCTTCGTGCAGGGTTCCATTCGGTGTAAATGGTGCATGATGGTCATTCAGGGGAAAAACACTCCAGCATAAAAAATAGACACTTCTCGCTTGTGCCAGAGAATATGTGTATACATATATATGCTGACTATACATATATGTAAAATAGTTATATAGCAGATGCATATATAATCCAAAGCCTTAACATATTGTAAAAAAAATAACATTGATATTAGCGTTCTGCTAATAGTCCTTTGGCTTAAGAAGGCAAGAAACTTGGATTTAGGCTGCCTTCACTCCTGCTAGCTTGAATGTTGTTTGATTCTCTGGACCACAGTTTCCTCATTTTTAGAATTAATATATAATATCAGATTATTGATCTTCAGTTGCTGCTGTGTATTCAGAATCATCCTTGACTATTAAATCCGAATTCCCGTTGAAAGAGGAGGAAGGTGGAGCTATTCTTTTTTTATCCTTTTTTTTTATTGTTTTGTGACACCATTTGATAGGCACTGGGGTTTCGCTTCCCCCTCACCGAGTTTCCTCCCCTCCCCACTGTTCGCCTCTCCAGTCTTACCATGGGTGCCTTTCCTAAATTTTCACAAGTCCGTCATGTTGCCACAGAGGTGTCTCCCAACAATGTAGGCTATTCTTAAAACTCTCAAGTGGTTCCATTTTTTAAAATTTAAAATCATTAAATGTTTTTAAAAATTAATTGCCAGCATGAATTGAATAAATATTTTAAGCTTCTCTTGAAGAAAATGCTGGTAACAGTTGAGCTTGCTTTTTGAGTGATTAAAAATGCAACAAAGTAAGCCAAGCTCCACCTGACCACTTCATTCCTTTTGGATTATTACTGCCCTAGAGCTTGAAGGCTTTGTCTTTTGCAAGCCTATGTTAGATGGTCTTTAAAGTTGCCAATTGTTGGTATTGTTTTTTTACAAAGTCAGTGGCAAGCAAACCACATATGACTGTCTATAAGCTAGATGGTGTCCAGGGGAGCGCTGCGTCTCAGTAGCAGGACTGCTGGGGCTACTATGTAAAGGACACCTGCTTGGAGTTAAGAGGAAAAGAGATGGAGGATTTAATTTCTTTCCTGGGGAGTTTTAATAAAGCTTCCCTTCTTTTTCATCCTTTCCTATTTGGGGACCATTTCAATTGCTGGCATGTGGCTGCTTTCCCTGGAGTGCAGGCAGCCAATTATCAGAGGCTCTGCTGCCTGGCTCTGTGTTTGCTGCAGGAAGGCTCTGAGGTCCTCCTTGCTGTCCTGTAGCTTCGCTGTGGCTCTCCCACTCCTGGCTCCTGGCTTTGTCTGCCTCAGAGCAAGGCCCTGGGTGGGGAGGACTGTGTGATTTATAGACAGCTGCCTGGCATAGGATTTTACTGGGTGTTGAATCAAACAGATATTATTTTTTACACTTTGAAAACACATTCCAAACTGTGAAGGATTGACTATAGTTGAATCACCCTTTGTGCCTTGCTTCATTAAAAAAATCATGTGTTACATACACGATGATGATGATTAAAATTAGTATTTATTGAATATGTGCCAGTAATGTTCCAGGTTATTTACATAACTATTTCATTTCCTTATCACAACATGAATTAGTTGTTGCTATTCCTGTGTTATGGATAGGAACAATGAGGCTCAATGCAGTTATTGGACTTCCCATGTGTCAAAGTCTAGGGAAGCAAGAGCCGTTAGCTGTTATGGACAAATTCAAATGTATATTGATTTTCATGAATACAAAGTACCCTATTTCGAAATTAAATACAGTTTTTTCCCCCACAGAATCTGTAGCTACTTATTGGATATGTTATGATCCTTTGATGTTTTGCACACATGGTGAATTACTGAATTCCATGTACCATCGAAAATCTTGAATTTTTCCTAAGTTCAAGGCCTACTTTTCTTCTTCCCTTTAACTTCAAAAAAAAAAAAAAAAAAAGGCTGGGCAGGTATTGTGGCACAGTGGATTAAACTGCCTGTTGAAACACATGCATCCCACAGAGAAGGGCCTAAAATTGAGTCCCTTCAGTGCTTCCTATCTAGCTTCCTGCTGATTTCTCCTGGCAGGTAGCAGATGACAGCTCAAGCTGGGTTTGTGCTACCTCACGTGGGACTCAGCCTAATCCAGCTTGGGGATTGAACCAGCGGTTGGCAATTTTTCCTCTTGCATTTGCACATGTTAGTTCTTTCTCTTTTTTCTCCCCTCTCCCTGTGTGTATGTATGTGTCCTTCTCAGATTGTTATTTTGTAATTCAAAGAAACAAATACATAAAACTCAACAGCAAAAAGAAAAAAAAATATGCCCAAACTGGCATTGATTACTCAAGCAAACTGTTTAGTAGCACATGGTACTGGCCTGAACTATTCTGCCTTCATTTTTTGTTGGAAAAGTGGTGATTTTAATACAAAAATATCTAGCCTTATTCCTCAGGGATATTTCCAGGAGCAAGTGTGACAACCAATGAAAATACATTTCGCCTATGGCCATACTACACTGAATGTAACCGATCTTGTCTGAAAACACATTTTATCATCTGTGAATGAAGACAATGCGGTTTATTTCTCAAATATGTACCCCAATTAGCAAACACAAAGAAACAGCCTTTCATCTCTAAAAGACACCTATCTTTATCTTAGGTTGTGATATATTTGATGTATTTGTTGTGGTGCAAAGTATAAAGTATATGTTCTTGTGCTTAGAGACAATGAGCCCTGGGATTTTTGCGGTTTGGAGATTGAATGCCATGAATTGTTTCTAGATTCAACAATGAAAATTATTTATTGGTTTAGTTATTGTGTGCATAGGTCGAAAGTTTGTTTCATTCTCTTTGTTCCCATTCTATGCTTTCTAGAGCTAATTGCTGCCAAGTTCTTTTTAGGGTAAATGGCTGGGGTGATATAGTAATTTTTTTTATGAAAGCCATTTCTACTCCTTACTGCTGGAAGTTTACTTAGATGTGTGTTCACCCTCTTCACTAAGTTGGTCCATGAAATAAAGCTCATTTTGTGCATCTCATGGTCACTTCTCAGTAGAATATTTATTGAGCACGTGTGGAAAGTGGGGGGACAGTATCTCTTATCTTCCAGGTAATTTCTATTATGAGTTGAGTCTTTTATGCTTTATGTGTGGTTACAAGTGTGCCATCAATAATTATTGTTACACCATAAATAGTTACCTTTAACAAAAGTAAAGGGATTCATGTTGTGGAGCAGTAGATTAAGCTTCTACTTTTAGTAACAGCAACCCATACTGGAGTGTTGGTTTGCATCCAGATCTAACTTCTTGCTAACGGATTTGGGAAGACAACAGAAGATGACCCAATGGAGAATGAAGTAGCGTATGGAGGATCCTATTTCTTTCCCACTTTCACCCCCTACCCTCTGCCATGTTCTTTCTCTGTCACTGTCTTTAAAATAAATCTTTAAAAAAATAAAATTTAAAAGGCAAAAAAATTGAAAAGTACATAGTTTTCTCAAGCCCCATGTCCTGTGTGAGTGTATTTAGTATATGAATATATATATATACATACATATTTCCACATGTATATATGCAAATTTGTGGTATATGTGCATACTTACTATAACAAATGCTGTATATATAATCCTTGTGCAAAATTCAGCAGTGACAACAGTAACAAAGAGGCCAGGAAATGTAATTGCCCCCACTAAATGCTTTAGCTGACCTACCATGTATTTGTATTTCATGTTGTTGGAAGAAAGAAACATTTATTTCTAATAACTTAACTCCCAGAGCTCCCTGTTTATCAATATAAAACCATTACTTTTAAACTTAAAGCAATCTTTGCCAATGCTTTGTGTACTTTTAAGAAGATAGTGAAAGATAAATGCTGAGATTTATAATCTCTTCTACTGAAAGATTTATAAAAAAATATATTTTTGAAATTAATATTTATTGATTTACATTATATATTACAATTCTTAAATAATTGTGTAAGTTCATTTATATTTCTTAAAGTTTCTTTGAATTCTTATGTTGGTTTCATAATAATTTTAAGGGTTTTATATTTTAATACAAACTAACTTTTGTTTGTTTTTTCAAACTCAGTTAAGGAAAGTTGCTGCTAGAAGGAGAGGACTTTACTTTCAACTTCTTTAGTAGAGTCTAACTTGAAAGAAAATGGTGTTAAACTCAAGAAGCCATTGAAGTTACACCACCAAATACCTATTTTCTGGCAGGAGCAGAATTAGTCTTTTGAGTGAGTTTAACATAGCTATGAATCATCTGCTTGTTCCAGTTTCAAAAGCTGAATTTCAGTTATTACTTGTATTTCAATTAGAGATTTTTATTAAAATTACTTTCTAACATGAAATTAAAAAATAGAAATTTCCTATGCAGTTGTGAAAAATTTCAGTTTTCCTCTATTAACAGCCTATAAACAAGGCAAAGATGATTAAGTAAATCAGTGGAAAGATCAGTGAGCAAGATGGAAGCACAATATAACAAATGGCTTTTCTTTGTATTTGATAATTGAGATTTGATTTAATCCGCTAATAGTTGTGTTCTAGCTTGTAAGGTTCAAACAACTATAATTGTCACTTCAAGAATGATCCCATGAGAAATAGACCCAGCCTGGGATTTTGAGGTCCAGTTTCAAATCTTGGCTCATCATATTCTAGCTATGTGTTCTGGCCTGAACATTTGTGTCCATCCTCCTCTGGTCCCATCCCCGATTCTGTGTTGAAGCTCTAATCCCCAAGGTGACTGTATTTGGGAATAAAGCCTATGAGAAAGTGATTAAGGTCGTTAGATTATAGGGATGTAAAGCTTATCCTGTAGGGCTGGTCACACTTGTAAGAGGAGGGGAAGACACCAGAGTTTCCTCAGTCTGCCATGGGAAACCACAGTGAAATGTGGTCATCTGAAAAGCTAGGAGAGATCCCTCACCAGCAACTGAGTTGAGCAGCATTTTGATCTTGAGTTTTCTAGCCTCCAGAACTGGGAGACATACTTTTGCTTACTGTTTCACCTAGTATGTGGTGTTTTGTTAGGACAGCCAGTGCAGACTAATATACTGTGTAAGCAGGTTTTAAATTTACTAAATATGTACATGGCTTAAAATTTCAAGTCCTGGTTTTATCTTTACCAACCACAAGCACATTACTCCCAACAGGTTTTGTTGTTTTTGGTGCAGTTGGAGATACACTTTACTTATCATGGTGTAGGGCCATTGTAGGCCTGGAATGGACCTTACTTAGGCACATTGTTTGCCTTTAGGGGTACTTATTCTGCCTTGCAAAGGATGTAGCTCATGTTAACATGACTACTTTAAACATTTTGCTTGATAAACTTACATTTGTATTTTCCTGGTGATAAATCTGTGGACACCATTGATTAACCCAGAAGCAATAAGGATTGTTTTCGTTGCAAGAATAGGCATTTTCCTTCTTCACCAATAAAGGAAAACAAAAGACAGTGGTAATTTATATGAATAGCCCTAGTGAGTAAAGGCCTGGCCTTCCCAGGATATAACTGTTCCTGGCAACTAGGGGTTGGGGACAGGTGGACAAACTGCTCCATAAGCAGACTGAGTGGATTTTGTCCTTCCTTTCCCTGTCTTGACCACAGCTGACCAGAGTGACTTTTTCATAAATTCAAACCTTGTTATTTCATTCATTCATCCCATAAAATTATTCAGTTGTTCCTCAGTGCTCTTAGAATAAATATCAGCTTCTCCCTCCCTCCATCATACCACAGGTCTAGCACCTGTCTGCCATTTCCCCGCATCATTTCACAATACCTCTTTGTTGGCAGTAGCCACATTTATCAGTTTTCATATCCCCAACTCGACATTTGCTTTTCACTGTGACCCCCTCACATTGTGACTGGCAGCCCGTTTATCACTTTTCCGTGATAGCTTCCCCTGGCCACCTGTTATTGGACTGTATCTGCCTGTTTTGTGATTTTTTTGGTATCATGAAAGTCTTCTTGGAGGCAGTTATCCATGGGAGAAGTTCCTGTTTGTTTGTATGATTATATGATTTGTATTTGTCTTCCTCCCAATTGTCTGTCAACACCCCAATGATGGGATGATATGTGGTTTTGCTATCTCTAGCAGTAGAGGTCTTTTGATATTTTGGAAGGGGACATGAAAAGAGGAAAAAGCAAGCATGGAGATTTATTCAAGGAGATGGAGGCCTAAGCATGTAACCTTAGGGAAGCCGTTGCCGCCAGGAGAGACTGGTGGAAACTAACTGAGAATGAAGAACAAAACAAAACAAAATCACAGGGAATTTCCTTCTGCAAGAATCTGGCAGTGGCAGACCACCTGTAAGTCACAAGTTCCTAAAATGGTAAGGATGTGTCCCATATACTGCTGGAGTATTCTGTCCTGTTTGAGACATGATAGGCAGGGGCCAAAGCTGCCTTCATTGACACACATTCTCATGAAGTTGATCAAAACCAAATTTGGGAAGTAAAGCTTTAAAAATCAAAATCAAATCTAATGCTTACTTTTTTTTCCTTGTGATGTTTTTTTTGAAAGGCAGATTTACAGAGACGAGGACAGAAAGAGAGACAGAGAGAGATCTATCACCTGCTGCTTCACTCCCCAAATGGCTACAGTTGCCAGAGCTATCAGATCCAAAACCAAGAACTGGGAGCTTCTTCCAGGTCTCCCACATGGGTGCAAGGACCAAAGGAATTGACCCATCCTCTGCTGCTTTCCCAGTCTACAGAGAGTTTGATTGGAAGTGAGGAAGCTGTAACTAGAACTGGTATCCATATGGAGTGCTGGCACTGCGGGCAGAGGGTTATACTCCAGAATCACTAATGCTCATATTTTAACATAAACGAAACATTAAGTTTAGTCATGAGATTGCTTATTTTAATCATTGGTTTTCTCTTGGTATTCAGGCATAGGTTATAGCTCTGCTTTAATCGTTATATTGGGTTTCTTGTTTCTCAAGTCAGACTCTCATATGCGTCAGAGATAAGTTTAATTGTTCAACATGATCCTGGGGACCATGAAGATCTGTTCATTGAAATGTGGCCAAGTGAAATGTAATGCTACTTATTTGAAGCTTTTGTTTTACTTTTCATCCAACAGAAGAGGCAGTGGGAGAATGACTTAAGATTTCCACAATTTCCTTAATTCAAATACAGATTTAAAACACTTTGTTGTAATATGTAAATTAACTATATCTTTGTTCTCCATTGAAAATCGGTTCTCAACTACACAATGAGGTGATCAAAATATTTGCCTTATCTAATTGTAAGGTTACAGCCACTCCTTAATACAAAATTCAGTTTTCTTCATTTGTCTCTGGTTTATCATACTTATGAGACATAGTATATTAAAAATTTAGATTTTTACCAACAAAAGAGTATGTGTGTGAAGATTATCAAATCCAGAAATTAAGATATAATATTAGAACATTATCATTTCATATTAGATAGTTTTATATTGGAGAGATATCTATGTATTATAATGCATTATTGAAGGGACAGCATTTTGCTGTAGTGGATAAAACCGCTGCCTGTGATGCTGGCATCTCGAATGAACTCTGGTTTGCGTCTTGGCTATTCCACATCTGATCCAGCTTCTTGTTAATAATCTGAGTAAAGCACTCACATGTGGGTTCCTGACACACATATGTGAGACATAGATGAAGCCCATGGCTTCTGGCTTCAGCCTGACTTGGCCCTGGCCATCGTGGTCACTTGGGGAATGAACCAATTGATGGGAGATCTATTTCTTTCTCTCTTTCTGTCTCTGACCTTCAAATAAATAACTAGCCCTTTAAAAAATGCTTTATAGAAATGGAAAGTTAGGATGTGTTAAAAATTAATGTCATCTTTAAGATCCTAATGACAGAGGCCAGCATTGTAATGCAGTGTATAAAGCCGCCACCTGTGATACTGGCATCCTATATGGAAACCCATTCAAGTCCCAACTACTTTTGTTTTGATTAGGCTTCCTGCTGATGTGCCTGAAAAAAAACAACAACAACAACAACAGTGCAGGATGCCTGGGATTTGGGAGACCTGGAAGATGTTCCTGGCCCCTGGCTTTGGTCAGACCCAGCTCTGGCTGGATGTAGCCACTTAAAAGTTTGAACCAGTGGATGGAAGATACTTTTCTCTATGTCTCTCCTTCCCTCTGACTCTATCTTTCAAATAAACAAAATAAGTCATTAAAACAAGCATGAATGACAGCATGTTAACATAAACTTAAAAAAACCCGAAAAGCAGAAAAGATTACACTATTAAATATTTTATAAGTTATGATTTTATGGCTCATACTGTAGTTTCTGAAAGATGATAATGTTTATTTAACCTTTGCTTTATTTAATTTTGAATAAGATTACTGTCATCTATCTAAGCATTTATCCAATAATGTTTCATTTGCTTTTCCATTACAGGTTACTAAGATAAATAAGGAATCTTGGTGAATGACATGTAATTTAATGAGTAGATATTTCCTAGTAGAAAGCTAATCAACTCCTGCTACCAATGTATATTGAGAGAGAGGCAGAATAGACAAGCTGAATGATTTGGTGAATGATAAAACATCAGCAAAAATGATTATATGCCTCACTGGCTACATCTCTTAATACTTCTACTGGAAATAAATCACATCTCCAGATTTTGAGGATTGTGGAATTTTATAATTGGATGTTTATATGCTAAATTGATTAGAAACAATATAAACATAGATGTGTATTTTAGATTAAGCCTGAGAATGATTTTTGTTGGACAGATATGTATGTGTGAACAATGGGAAAATCACATATTTTTTCTGGATAAGTTCCATGCAGGATCCACAATCATCTTTCTGGAAATATGAAAATGAAGAGGAGAGATGCTTGCCTGAATAGCAAGCCTCTTCAGGGGTGTTTCAGGCTTTAGCTATAATTTGTTTGTTTCATCTTCATTTTTTCAAATAGAATATACCTTAGAGAGAATGTAGTGGTACCACATTGATTTTTACTAAAGGAAAAAAATGAGCTCACATCAACATAAATTAGATCATTCACTGCTACAAGCTGAGCATCCCTAATCCAAACATAGGAAATCCAAGCTGCTCCCAATTCTGAAACTTTCTGAATGTCAACATTAGGTTCCAAGTGGAAAATTCCACTCCAGAAAGCTGTTTCATGAATAAAACTATTAAAAATATAACATTATGTTCAGGCTGTATACACACGTTGTGTGTGAAACATGAGTGTGTCTTATCTACAGGATAGCTCATAATATGTGTGTAAATGTTTCAAAATCCAACATGTTTCTGATCAAGAGTCTCAATCTGTATTAGATGCCAGTTCTGATTTCTAACAGATTTTGCCTTTTCCTCTACCTGCTGCTGAGTGGACCCTCAGTAAACTTCAGGTTAGTGTGTTAGCTGAGTATCTACTACGTGCAGGCGTTGTTCTCAATGTCAGAGATGTAATGCTCAATGAGAGCCTACTTTTTGCTTCAAAGCTTAGCTTTCCCTTTCCTGGTTTAGTTGAAAGTGTTCTTTTGATTTATCCAGAGTTTTTACTTTTGAATCTGTAGACATATGACTTTGGGGCCATTCCATCAGAAAGACCTCCACCAAAAACCCAGATCTGATACACCGTGTGAGTGAGATCTCTGATAGGTGGGAGCTCAAGGGGAAGAAATGCAGTCTGGGAAGACGGCGGACCTACAGGACAGTAAAGAAGAAGGGGGCAAGCGCGTCATGCCCAGGAAGAGCAAGAGGCTGTAAATCCATTCTACCGTTGTTTGCTGATGGACTAGAAGCAGGAAAAGAACCAGGAACATCTCAGTTTTTAGGAATAACTTGTTTTCCATGGTGCTTTTTCCAAGCAGGAAAAGAACCAGGAACATCTCAGTTTTTAGGAATAACTTGTTTTCCAAGCCTGTGAACATCTTGGGCTTGGAGCAATTGGTGTTGTGGCATTATGCATTAAGCTATCGCTGGTGAGGCCTGGAGACCTACATCCAAAGCGGATGCTGTTTTGAGTTCCAACTGTTCTGTTCCAATTCAACTCCCCTGCTAATGGCCTGAGAAAACAAGAAGAGAATGAACCAAGTCCTTGGGTTCCTGTTACAGCCCAATCTTGGCTGTTGTGGTGATTTGCTGAGTTGGAAGAGTCTTTCTTTTTTTTCTGTCTTTGCCTTTTTGTTATTCTGCTTTTGAAATTAGAATAAAATCAATCTTTTTTTTAAAAAAAATAGAGAATGATTTTTCACTAGAAAGTGTTAGAGTTCCCAATCTTGTGTGGCTCAGAGTCTGGTCTGTGTTAGCCTGAGTTACATACAGGATAAGAAGCAGTGCGTGTGTTGGCATGTAAGCAGCCTGTGAATCAAGAGGGAGAGCAGCAGAAATAGTCTTTCTGAAGTTCAGTGTGACTGTTTTGAAAAACAGGTTTTTAAATGTTTACTGATTTTTGTTTTATTTTACAGGCAAGAGATAGGGAGGGAGAGAGATGGAGAGAGTGATCGGCAGAAATTTTCCAGCCTCTAATTCACTTTTCAAATGACCACATCTTCAAGTACTTTATATGTCAGCTACCACCTGCTGCCACCAGGAATGCTGCTGTCAGGAAGCAAGATTGCAGGCAAAGGAGTTGGCACTCAAAACTGGCCCTCTGTCATGGGGTGCAGGCAGCCCAAGTGGGAACTTAAATCTAAATCCCTGGTCCCAGATTTTTTAAAAAATTATCTATAGATGCCAATCAATGTAAATTTCAAAACGAATGTTTAATTCCATGATTGTGAAAAAAATTAGTTGTAGATAACTTTATTCTAGAAAAATCTCTTGTTTTGGGAAAGACAGAGTCTAGGGACTGAGACAAGACAGGTATTGTCTATTTTATCACTTGTGCTGTTGAACTTCCTTCTATTACTTTTCCCTGGGAGGGGAAAACCCAGGGAACTTAGCATAACCCAATAGAAAGTGAATAAAAAAGTAAACTCCCTTATTTTCCTATTGTCCATAAGGAATAGATAAAGGAAGAAGTATAGTGTCTGGGTTAACCACACATTTGGGTGTTTTCTGGCAAATTCTTGATGTCGAAGAAGCACTTCAGATTTTCCTTCTTTACAGATAAGGAAATCCAAGCTTAGGCATTTTCATATCTGGTATGTAATACCTGGGGAGACCTGTCAGTTGTTGGTCTCAGACTAAAATGGAGAAAATACGAGAGGAAAAAAGAGTTTCCCAGAGGTGTGAGAGGGGCTTGGTCTGCTCTTGCTGTTGCTCCTACATACTCTTACCAAATATGTCCGTGCACCTTGGCATAGAGCTCCAGGAGCCCTTCCTCTTGGCTAATGTTAAGGTGTCTTCCTAGGATTCGGATACCCCGGGACCAGCTCGACTGGCAGGCCTGAGGCAGTGCTGAGAGGAGAGAGGACTGGTGACTTGGGACCCAAATGTGACTGCATAATCACTGCAACATACCGATGACTGGAAAATGGAGCTATTGTTAGCAAAACAGAAGCTTGAGCTATGTTTAAGTTCTCAAGTTTGGACTTCACTTGGGCCATTGGTTTATTTTCTAAGTGATTTTTTAAAAATGTACAAGCTTCTTTCTGGAGAGTTCCATGACACTCAGTGGGGAAGATATTGATTTTGACTTTCAGAAAGTATAAGAGTTAGGCTGTTACAATAAACCTGAAAGTCTTATCTCCTAAATGGGGCTCAGTGTTGAGGGTAATTGTGTGTATGAGTGTGTGTGTGTGTGTGTGTGTGTGTGTGTGTGTGTATTTTAATGCAGTTCTTTTTAAAACATTTATTTATTTTTATTAGAATGACAGATTTGTAGAGAAAAGGTGAGACAGAAATATCTTCCTTCTGCTGCTTCACTCCCTAAATGGCTGCAATGGTTGCAGCTGAATCGATCTGAAGCCAGGAGCCAGGAGTTTCTTCCAGGTCTCCAACACAAGTGCAGGGTCCCAAGGAATTGGGCCGTCTTCTGCTATTTTCATAAGTCATAAGCAGGGAACTATATTGGAAGTGGAGCAGCCAGGACACAAATTGGTATTCATATGGGATGCCATGCTTGGAGGTGTAGGACTAGTCAGTTGAGCCAGTGGACTGGCCCCATGTGTATATATTTTATATGTATATATGTATATATTATTTGCTTAGAATCATGAGTTGCAATCAATAACTTCTCTTTCTCCATTTTGTTTTTCTAATGAAGACATGACTCTTCCTTCTTCTTACCTAAGGAAGAATATTTCAATTGGGCAAAAATAAAAATCCAAATTCAGTTTGGATTTCCATCCGTTTTCCTGTGAAAGCAGGAAGTCACTGGGGGAACCATGCTGTCTGTAACGTTTGTTGAAGGCATAAGTGTAATTGCTCTGTCCATTTCTGCTTCATTCACCTGACTTTTGGTCGCTTTAAAGGTCAACACTACCTTTATGTTGATTGGTGCTAATCTTCATGTTATCCTTTCAGAAATAATTTTCCACTGTAGAATTTTGAACTTTGGACCCGGTTAACCCCAAACCCTAGGCTGAAAGATCCTCTTCTTCTGTGAGGTGTGTTGTGAGAAAAA
The DNA here is from genome assembly GCF_030435755.1 of Ochotona princeps. NCBI lineage: Eukaryota > Metazoa > Chordata > Mammalia > Lagomorpha > Ochotonidae > Ochotona > Ochotona princeps. Next base: position 17,988,022 of record NC_080854.1, on the reverse strand, counting down.
TTTCTCCTCACTGAATAGCATAGTATCTGGTTGAGCTGCAGGAACTTAAATTCAGCTGGAATCCAACTGATTCCAAACCCAAAACATACCCTCTGTGACTTCTTGCCTTTCAACTTTCTTTCTTTCTCTTTTTCTCTCTTCCTTTTTTTTTTTTTTTTTTTTTTTTTGAGGAGTTTGTCTATAATTTTGGTGAGCTGGCTGGAATAATTGTGAGAATGATACATTGCAATGGACCATTTGAGAAAGTGCCAAGAAATCATTGAGCGTTGATAGAAACGGCAATAAACCCACTGCCTGCATCTGTCTCTTTACTCTCTCTCTCTCTCTCTCCCTCACTCTCTCTTTCTCCCTGCCTGTGTGTGTGTGTGCACACGCATGTGGAGAAGCCAGGAGCTAGGAGGTCAGTGCTTACGATTTTCTTATTCATGAGGGTCGAAATCCCTGTTGACACCCGCGAACTACCTGCAACATTGCAGTACCTTTCTCCCTCCCTTCAACTGGGCAAGTGGATTGCGCTGGTCCCCCTTCCCTTCGGTGTTTTTCTGAGGAAATGCGTTTTTCCTTTCCCCTGGGATTCATGATGCCTGTTGTGGTGCTCTTTTTTTGATTTGTAGTTGTTCTGGCAATAGGTCAACTGGCTCTCATGGTCCTTAACATTTCAAGTAAATACTTCCAACAGTTATGACTGGAACAAATCCAAATCAGCTCCATGTATTTGCATCCATGCTATGTTTAAGGTGCTGTACTTTGAGCATTTTTTCCACCAGTTAGCAGCTTAAGTGAAAAGATTCAGGAGGAGAAGCTACTGTTTGAAGAACTAGTGGAAAAATCATGGAGTTTTCAATAAACATGCTGAAAGATTTATTTATCATTTAAGGAATGTGATTAATGATCTTTCTTCCTAGTCAAATATTATGGTGACAGAGCATGTGGACCGTAGTATGGCACAGTGGTTAAACACACATGCAGAAGCCTTCCTGCCTAGTTCAAATCTCAGCTTACATCACTCCCTAACTATTGGGACCTCAGTACATTAGTGAACCTTTCAGGGCCCCAGTCTGGTTTTCTTGATGATAAGTACATTCTTATCTGTTAAGTGCCTGGCACTCTGCCTCTTTGGTAACATGCAGCATGTCCTCGTTTTGAATAATACATGAAATGTTAGAAGTGCTATGCAGAAACAAAGAGTGTGGAGTGGATGAGTCTTTCTAAAGAGACAGAGTAAGTTTCTGGCAGAGGCAATGATATTATTAAGGTCCAGGACCTTAAAAGAAAGCTATAGTTCCTAAGGGTGATGTGGCGAAAGAAATATATAAATGAGTGATAACAGTATTAAATGGAGAATAGAGGGTGGGAATTAGTCAGGCCTACTATATGCTTCAGCAGTATATTGCCATTGTGGAGATCGTAATTAACGTAAAATAAATTTATTGAACATGTAGTTGTCATGGGCTAGACTAGATCTGGTACCATCTGCTGGTTTTCTCCCCAGTGTAGGCAACTCTGTGAGGACAGCGGACAGCGAAATCGGGTCTCACATGCACTGGGTAGGAACTCAGCTACTTGAACCGTCACTGCTGCCTCAGGTTTGCATTAGCAGGCCGCTGCAGTCAGGAACTAGAGCTGGGAACTGAACTCAGGTACTCCCATAAATGAATACATGCAACTTAATGCTTAGCCTAAAAACTTGCTTTGGTTAGACATTTTTTTGGAATCCTGGTGGCTTAGATTGAGATGGCATGAGGACTTTGATACGTCATGTGGCACCAGGTTGACCTTGGGCAGAATTTGAAGATGAAAGTGAACTTGCTAAAAGTAGATTGATGAACTGTGCAGCAGCTCATGGCAGAAGTTCTGGATAGGTGGGGATTGTTACGGGATTTCCTCCTTTGGAAAGTACTTATCTCCTAAAAATGAGCATTTGAGATGCTTTTCCCTCTTCTGGACACGTGTCATAGCCTTGACCTTGAGAACCTGACTTGGACAGTGTTCTGCTTTTGGGTTATATTTACCTGTAGGCTTAATTTGAGCCAACCGTTTGGCACAGTTGCTCCCAAAAGTTAACTCAGTGGTGAAAGCATACCAGACAGATATTCCTAGTTAGACGATATCTAGTGAGTGGCTTAAGGCTAAATGAAATGTTTTAAGAGGACTAGTTTGGTTACTATAAGAGTTACTAGTTTGGTTTTAGAAAAGCAAGCCTTGTGCCTCCCCAGGCTCTGGCTTCTATGTCTTTGTATTCTCCTTCCACATGTTCTTGCTTGTCTATCATGTTGTGATGCAACCAGGACTGCACTGGAACATTGTGACATCATATTTGGACTTTGGAGCCACAAAACAGTGAATTAAATAAATTAATTTCATTATCCATTACTTAGCCTCAGGTATTTGAAACACAAAAAGGCCTAAGTTATTGTTTTTTTTTAATTGCAAAACATAACAGATTTCAGCCATAATTGAATAACAATACTTCTTCCATCTTACTCAAATTTTCAATTGTTGGTGCTCTTCTGGTGATCACATAAAAAAATGTAATTCTGTTTTTTTTTTTTCTTAAAAAGACACTGCCTCCTCCTACTCTTCCTCACCAATTGCATCTGGCAGGCTCAGAAAACATGAATCTTCCTTTGATTTTTGGATTGGAGTGGGCAATGAATCAGAAGAAGCCTGGTGGAGCCTGGTGTGGTAGCCTAATGGCTAAAATCCTTGCTTTGCATATGTCAGGATCCCATATGGGCACTGGTTTTCATATGAACTCGAGTGCTCCATTTCCATTCTAGCTCGCTGCTTGTGGTCTGGGAAAGCAGTAGAGGATGGCCCAGAGCCTTGAGACTCTGCACCCGCATGGGAAACCCGGAAGAAGCTACTGGCTCTTGGCTTTGGATTAGCTCAGCTCTGGCCATTGTGGCCACTTAGGCAGCGAACCAGCAGGTGAAAGATCTTTCTCTCTGTCTCTCCTCTCCGTAAATCTTACTTTCCAACAAAAACAAATAAATCTTAAAAAAAAAAAAAAAAGAAATAGCTTTTGGTAAAATGTCAGAGTCTGAGGACAAAATGGCAGGCCTGAATGAGTGCGGATGAACTGATCTCCCTATTTCTGCCTGTGTTTGGTGGGAAAACTGAACTCCTTGTTCCTGAAGTTCTATTTTAAGTCAGATTGCCTTTTGCATGGTAATATTATGATAAATACAACAGATTAAATAATTTTTGGAGTAATGAATTAATAATAACACAAATTAATGCTGAATTAATGGTCAAAATAATAGTGCAGAGTTTACTAAGTGAAGACGGAAATTGTTTGAATGTGATGCTCTAGTTGTTAGTGATGCTGTAGCAATAAATCCCTGGTGGGGGCGATTTGCTTTCTCTGCCACACCCCCCCATCTCTTGCCTCACATACTTTGGGCTCCTGCTGGCACTCATGTGTACACTTTGTCTAGTTGTGAGTAGGCACAGCTAACAGAGGAGAATTCTTCCCAGGGCCCAGAGCTTGGTGAGCAAGTGTCTCCAGCCCCATCCAACAGTTTATGGTTCTTTGAGACCTCAAACAAAATATTTTGTTTGGACATAGCAACAAAATACAACCCAGCCCAAAATATTGCAGCACCCAAAGTAAATATTGTATGATATTAACATTTAATTGAGAAAATTAAGATATTAATTAAGTTAATATTTAATTGGAGCTCATGCATGATTGCAACGATTTCCCAGATGATATTCAGTTCCCGTGTTAGGTGAGGAAACCAAATCCAAAAGGGATGCCTACTTGATAAGGTCCAGTGACACAGCAAGAGCTACCAAAAGCTTGTAAAAGGAAGCCTTAGTGCATCTCTAAAACATTATCATGAAGATAAAAGCAGAGGAAAGAGAGGCTATGTGAGCAGTTCATCCAGATCTGAACTTTCAAAAATTAGATGCTATCATTTTGTTCAAGCAGTGTTAGAGATGGGAATCTACACAAGGTTTAAAAACCTACAATTGTAACCTGGGCTGTGTTCCAAAGGCAGGATTTCAGGTTTTTATCCTATGTTTGGAATCGATTCACTGTTATCTCTGTGTTCAGTACAAAGTAGGCTTAGGAATGCCTGCTGGCCAGAGCACAGATTGTGTTAAGTACAAATAGTTCATATTGTGGACATCGTTAAAAGACCAGAAAAAAAATGGCTTTAAAACAGGCATATGACTCCTTACACGTGAACTTAGAACAAACAGCTTTTTGGCAACTGAACTTCAAAGTCCTTTGGACTAAACTTTAAGGTTCATGTACATTAGCAGATGATATGTTTCCCATTTTGTCTTAAAAAGGACTACAAGTGCCCACCACAAGGATACCCTTTAAATCTAGTAGTTTGGAAGGTTTTTAGACATTGCAAAAAGTGACAGGTCAGAAACATTTTCCAGAAGTGATAGGTGTGGCATTACAATTTATCAGTTTGCCACTTAGTCTTGGAAAAGTGAAAACAGATCAAAATGACAAATATGCTTCCTTTGTATTCACTTTAAGAGACACAAAACCCACTGCTCTTCCGATTTCAGTGTAACCAACCATGCTGCCTGAAGAGTAGCTCAGAACTACTGCTAAATTCATGAAGGCCCCTGCTTTCTGATCACTGGGGTCATCTGAGGAGTGAACCAAGGAACAAGGTGCTTAGCTAGGGCTCTGTGCCAGAGATTCAATATGCGAATTTTTCAATAGTTGGCTCACTTTTAAAGGTTAATCAAAAATTCATTGTAGTGTCTTCTTCCTTGCCCATCATGGGATCCATTTAAATCCTGGCCTCTGACCAGCAATATTGTTCAAATAGGCAGACAATCATTCTTCCAAGTGGTCCCAGACGCAATCTGTCTCTGTAGGTCAGGAGCATGAGAAGTAGAATGAATGGACACTCCTTACAGATACTACACCTGTTGTTCTATTTTACAGCCAGATGGGGGTGGCTGGGTGGGGGAATTCTGAGAGGCATTTACCCAAACTTCAGTATTTATGAACTATCAAAAAAAAAAAAAAAAAGTAAAAGTGTCTGGCATTGACTGTCAAAGTTACAGTATAGAATTTGTCCATTGTTTTCAGGCTGTTGAGAATTATGTTTAAAAAAAACTCTTCCAGCCAACAAGAGACTCTGTGCCTCAACACTATGTTGCTGTTCCAATTCTACGCTGGCCTATTTCCATCTCCCAAGCTTGCTGGGTACTTTCTTAACCTCCACTTGTATCCTTTCCCATCTGTTTAATCCTGGCCTAGTTCTACTAAATCTTCAGTTATGAAGACTTACTTATTTTCTTCATTGAGAATGGACTGTGAATTGGCCTGAACGTAATAGACACTTTGCCTTGAGGTTATTTATATACTTTCCTGTTTCTCCTGCCTCCCTTGTTGGGTGAGTAAATGAATTCTGGTCCAACTTTGCAGATGAGAGAAGCCAGCTCTGAAACTTGAAAACCCAGGGCCACAGTACTAGTGAGAAAAGCTATGGGCTTCACTGGCAGTGTGGTTAACTTTTGTTCTAGTGAATTTTTCTCCTCTAGTGGTAAGAGAAACCTCTTCTTCTTTTTTTAAAGATTTATTCATTTTATTACAGCCAGATATACACAGAGGAGGAGAGAGAGAGGAAGATCTTCCGTCCGATGATTCACTCCCCAAGTGAGCCCCAACGGGCTGATGCGCGCTGATCCAAAACCAGAAACCTGGAACCACTTCCGGGTCTCCCACGCGGGCACAGTGTCCCAATGCATTGGGCCGTCCTTGACTGCTTTCCCAGGCCACAAGCAGGGAGCTGGATGGGAAGTGGAGCTGCCGGGATTAGAACCGGCGCTCATATGGGATCCCGGGGCATTCAAGGCGAGGACTTTAGCCACTAGGCCACGCCGCCGGGCCCGAAACCTCTTTTTCTTTTATTCCTTGACTTACTCTATACACAAGCAGCTTCTGTCATTCCAGGTTATGGGCATCTATGTGAAAAGCAGGATGCAGTTATACATAGACTCAGCTGTGCACAGACCTTAGAAAACATCTCACACGGAACTTTTAGTTTGCAAAAGTATGCTAACTAAGGGCATATGAATGTCAGGCATTAATTTCTCACCACCCCACATTCCTCTCTGCAGCTGTTGTAAATCTCCACCTCTGAAATCCAGACCCACTTTCTTGGTCTCAGCAGGTGACTAGGTTTACACCTTTAACTGCAGCAAGATTTAACCAGAGCTTCTGCAACTTAAATATGCAGCAAATTTGAGAAGCAGAGTGTCATGGTTTTCAAAGGAGGCAGGTGGAGGACAGCAATAAGCCACCACAATAGAGTTAGGTTGTATGCTTCTGTATGCTGATGAAAGATGGCTTCTCCTGGATATTTAGATGGCTCATCTGGTTCATTGAGGCACTGCAGTATTGGCATCTCAAACAAAACCATTGCAGTCTTTTGTAGTGAAGCGGTAAAGGCAGGCATAGGAATGTCTGATGTACTTTGACACATTTCACAGGGAACCACTTTGTCCTTTATTGATTATTCTTCTGCCTAAGGACTCTGCTGCAAGCAGATGCTTCATCCGTAGGGCAATCACTCACTCTTATCGTTTGTGTTTTTATCTCTTGATTAATCACAACTACTTATCACAATCTTATCTGACTGTACTTATGAGACACATTTCTGCCTGTATTGTTCATAGTATTCTATATATCCGATAACTCCTTGGCAACTGCCAATGCTACTTTTAAGTTATGTCTTGGCAAGCAGGTTTTGGCAGTGGAGAGCTCTATGTTCTGTGATTGTCTTGAAAATAAATTTAACTCCCTCATGCCTCAGTTTTCAAATTTGCTGATAAAGATATACCTACCTATCATTATATGATTCATAAGTATGTTTAAAATGAATAGAAATTGTAAAGCACATCACCAAAAGACCATGGTAATGAACCAAGGAGGAACTCACTGCCTATCAACCCGTAATGTCATCATGTCTGCTTCTTGGATGTGGTTTCTCTACAGTATGCCTCATTTGCGCCTTCTTAATGTATCTTCTGAGAAGCCTCCAAAACTACATTTTAAATAAGAGGCAAATACCATTTGTTCTATGGTGTAGGAAATAACTCTACACAGAGTTATTTATTCCATCCATCATTGTGTAAGCAGAAATGTAATTTAAGTACCTAGATAATCACCTAAATGTGTTAAAAACCCTCCAAATGAAGCTTATGGTACTATTGCTGATACTTGTCAGAGGTTCTAAATGCACGCCTGTCATAAAACCCTTAGCTTACCATTCTTTCTGGTCTGTGTTGACCGGGGTGGACTGGGACAGCTGCTTCTCTTCTTTGCAACTGCTTACTTGCTATTTCCTCCTGCTCCCCAGAGCCCTTCAGGAGATGCGCATACACCATCTTTTTTAAGTGTAGCTCTTACACATCATTAAAAAAAAAAAAAGAGTAGCTTCAAGTTTAATAAGAGACTCTAATTCTCTTGACTGTGTCTGATTATAACCGTCACTTATAACTGTGTTATAAGTGGAAAAATAGAGGAGGGGGTATAATAGAAGTAGAGAAGAGGCTTTATGTTTCTGTTAGAAATATAAATAATGAAGGAATGTAATGTTTTTGTCACATAATTTCTAAGTGGCTCAGTAAAACTTTTTTCTACACTTGAAATGTTTGAAATACACACACACTTGTTCTATGCACATTTTCATTCAGCAACATATTTTTACTATTTCAGTTGCAGTTTCATAACATTTCTTAGATATTGTCATCAAGAGATTTTCCTAGGCTCATCTTTTTGTCTGCTGTCATTTGTTCTGTTTTGTAGACATTGCCTTGGTCATTGTGTGTTGGTATGAATTCTCATTCACTGGTCTGGAAGTTTGGTTTTGGATGGTTTGCTTGGCTATTTACATTCAGAAGTTACATCCGTTCATTTTCATAAGACTTTAAAAAATGGGCAAAGTAATAAATATTTGAGAGCACTGTTGCATTCACCGAATATACTTCCCTTCTACTTGATTTTGAGCTCCACGTTTTATTTAAAAGCTCTTTTTTGCCTCAAAGAAGAAAAGAAAAAAATAACCACAGTAAGAAAAATAGATTAAGAATAGCTTTATGGGCCTGATGCGGTAGCATAGTGGCTAAAGACCTTGCCCTGCATGTGCCGGGATTCCATATGGGTGTGGTTCTAATCCCAGCAGTCCTACTTCCAATCCAGCTCCTGGATTTGGCTTGGTTTAGCTCTAGCCATTGTGGCTGCTTAGGGAATGAACCAGAGGATCTTTCTCTGTCTCTCCTCTCTGTATATCTGCCTTGCCAATAAAAATTGGGAAAATTTATGCACCTGACCAGGAAACTTATGAATAAAACATGAAATGAACTTTTTAGCTTAAGAGATCTATGGATAACTTTTGATTTCCCAGGTTTTTTCAAATAGTTAAAATTTACAGATTCAGTTAGTGGGATAACTCAGACTCTATGGCTTCTCCCATATTTCTTTTAGAAGGATGAGGTTGTGTACTGTTTAACACTCTGCTGCCTATGAGCCATGAGATCATCACATTTTAGGACACTGTGTTGTACAAAGAAGAATCTCCATAATATCTTAAAATTGTACAATCTGTGATTACCACTCTGTTGTAGAAATCTGAGTTACCTTGACATTGAATCATGTTGAGTGCACTGATTCTATTTGCATTTGTGACAGCTGCTTTACTGTGATGAGGTATTTGAATGCAAAAGGCTGTACAGTCAGGGGACCTGCCCTGGTAAATATATCTGCCTTCATCTGCCTTCTAATGTTCTGCCTGGACTTTTGAATTAAATAACATATTAAATTAAATAACAATAACAGATTTTTTCCTTGTAAAGATCATAATATAAAGTTTTCCTTTAAAGAAAAAAGATTGCCTCCACACTAAACCAAAAGTGATACAGTAGCATGGATTGTGCCACACCATATAGTTGTACACTGTTACGTATTTTATCCTGGAAATCAACTGTGGAGAATAGAGGATGGGTATGTCACAACCTATATCATGCAGGTTATTTTGATGTTGCAAAGTCACTTTTCTAGTGAATCTCTTTCAACTAATAAAGGGAAAGTGAAGATTTTAATATGAACTAAGCCTGACATTTGAAGATAAACATGTAAATCTTACCTGAAGGGGAAAAAACCCAGAAGCTTCATTTTGGAGACTGTAAATGACCATTGTCAGCTGTTACAAAGTGTCAGATATCCACTAGGGATTAATTCAAGGCCTAGCAAGTTGATTGGCTATAAAAAGATAAATGCTGGTCCTTAACTCTCTCATATTGTGAAATTAGAAGACCTCTTCAGAACTCGATGTCTAATTAACACTGGATTATAATGCCTGTGCATTGTACACATTGTGAGTTTTCAGCAGAAATTCTAATTCAATATTTGTTTTATTCTGCCACTTGGTCCTTTTGTGGTCTAACTGTATATTCAAAAAAATATAATCTCATTTGAAAAAAATTTTTACCTTGAATATTCATTAAATGTTCATAGAGTATGAATGAAGGACATCCAGGGAGGTAAAGCACAGACCTGATTTCAGAGTCTTCACTATAGAAATACAGGCAATGTAGAATAATAAAACAGACATGGGCGACAAGGTGAATGGACATAGATTCAAATTCTGTTTCTACGAAAATGCTGTCTTATGTCCATATGCAAACTTTCTGAGGCTCAGGTTTCTTTTTCTCTAAGATGTTTATACTGGTACCATGGTACAATGTCTTCTGAGAATTGAAAATGTTTATTTGGTGCTTAAACTACTACAGAGACGCTATATTTCTAGAATGAACATATCTCATACATTTTCTTTGAGGCAAACCATGGGGAGTATTAGATGAAAGATATATCCAGAAAATTCCCAGACACTCAAGGAGAAATGTGGCCTGACTGACATCCACACAATGGGATGAAGCCAGGGTAAGACCACGGGTGAGACTTCACTGAGCAGCTGGAGGAAAAGTCATTCCAGGAGCCAGGGTGTGTTCTGCAAAGGCCTGAAGTCAAGAGTGTGTGTGATATTTTCAAGGCAAAAGATCTGGAAGTTTTAGATAAGCCTAGATAAAGAGACCTTGACAAGCTGTCAAACAAGAATCCATGAAAGAGTGACTGCTAGCTGGAGTGAGAGAAAAAGCACAAAGCTTCATTCTCCTTGACCTCTTCTCTTGCCTTCGTCGTGTTCAGACAGTTCTGGCTTCTCCTGTGTTGTTCATGTAAGCCGGTTTATGGAGACAAAATGACGAAAAGGGATTATGCTTAAGTCTGCATTTGGACAGTTACCGGGAAGGCTGCACTTGTCTTTAAAGCACCAGATGCTGATCCTAGAGTGATCAAGCACAAGATCGAGTGCATTTGTAAGCCCAGCAAATCCACAGAGTAGATAGTGGCAGGGAAAAGCACAGTGACTAATACTGAGCAATGGAAGGGTTCTGATAGAGCAAAATATAGTGATGTCAAGGAAAAGCAGGCAGAGGCGTGAGGAAGGCAAAGTTTGTGATTCCAATTCAGGACTTCTGAAAATAATATTGATGAATGACACAAAGAATTGATCTGGTATGTATATGTAAAACGTGACTGGAATCAGTTTCCATTGTCAATCTTTCTGAGAATAGGAATGCTTCTTTGTGAAGATGCTGATGAATATTTTCTGTAGATAACTAAGAGTTTTATGCAACTCCTTACAGGTGACTCTGTAAATCAGGCTGTGGGTCTACATTGGCATGTGGTTGTGTTTATTTATAGGGTTGTGTTTATATCTTTCCAATAGCATTGTAATATTAACATTGTATCTATGAACTACATGGAATCTATTCTCTTTGTATTAATGCCAAATTATACAATAATTGATGAGAATTGTGCTATAATTATTATCATTGCATTTGCAGTGACCTTGAGAATCTCATGTACTGAAAAATTCCTTTAAAAGAATTAAAGAATAAGTAATGATCATGAATAAGCCAACACTTGTGTAAATGCTGATTATAATCCAGATTTTATTTTTGATGTTAATTTAGAGGAATTTTTGAAGAAGTATATTTGAAGTAGTTCAATAAATTTTGAGGAACACACTTTTGGGTATCACAGTTTAAGGATACTTCTAAGAGAAAGCTTTATAAAATCCTGAAAATACACCTTTTACATGCATTCAATTTCAAGTGAAAGGAACGAGAAGCTTGTTGTAGAGCTAAAAAGGAGTTTCACAAATAACGCTTATAAAATGACTGAAAACATAGATAAGCCTGCAAGTATGGTGGGTGGAGGCGTGAAAGCATGTAAGAAACCATTTAGATCACCACAAATACAGCAGTGGAATGTGTAATTGTGTAACAGGAAATTGGAATGCGTGCTATTTGGAAAAATTCATATTGTTCTGCAGAAACTCCATTATTTGGTACATTTAAGATAAAATGGGAAACAGTGTTTTCAAAGGACTAGGCCTTTTAGTGGATGATTGCTTGGGGCATATTCTGGTTTCAATGATTCTGTAGGCAGAAATAAGTCTGCTGCCAAGTGTGTCAGTGGAGGGGAAAGATAGAGAATGTTCTGTGTTAAATGAAAACTGCTGCTTAGAAGAAAGCCAGTCATTCTTTAAAATGGTGAAGGAATTTGGTCACTATGCTATCCAGGAATTCTTCTTTGTTAAGAATAGATTTTGAAAATTATTACCTAAGTATTTATGTATTTTCTGCCTCTTGCTTTATTTTATTTTATTTTTAAAGAAAACAGGATTCTATAAAGAGTTACATGCCCCAAAATGAATTCACATGGGGTCGACACTGTGCTGTCGCACACTAATCCTCTACCTGCAGAACTGGCATCCCATACAGATGCTAATTCTAGTCCCAACTGCTCTACTACCAATCCAGCTCTCTACTAAAGGAAAGTGGTGGAGGATGACCCAAAGCCTTGGGCCTCTGCACCCGTGTGAGAGACTCAGAAGTCCCAAGTTCCTGTTTTTGTCTGGCTTAGCTCTGGCTATTGTAGCCATTTGGGGAGTGAACCAATGGATGAATGATCATTCTTTCTCTAACTTTCTCCAACTTTCTGATTTTGCAAGTAAAAATGAATTTACATAGTTATAGGGATAGATAAGATGCATAGTTTCAGAAATGTGTTTGTGGCTTTTTAGGAAGAAGACTATAACCAAAATATGCAGTTTTTGTTTTGCAATCAAACATAGTTTGAAAGAGTATGCATTATTTGTTTTTTGTTGTTGTTGTTGTTGTTGTTAACCAGATCCACATGCATGATAACAGAAAGGAAAATAAACTTCTAGGGTCTGTTGATGGTTATACATTTAGAGCTAACAAAATATTTCTAAAATACCACTTTTGTATACATATGCCCAACTGCCAGTTTGATACACATTTTTTGCATGCTTGAAATATTTCTTCCAGTTCTCATTTGCCAAGATAGAATATAACATCCATAATGTCCAGCTCCCTGGGTGGATAAATTTTTCTGTCTTACCTAACCCTCCAACATGTCATCTTAACTGAGGCAAGTCTAGCTGTCTAGAGGTCAGCTAATGTGGGTTTTTAATAATCAGTGTATGGAAGTCATTGCATGGGCCTGACACTAAATTGTTGAAAAGCACAAATTGAATCTTACAGTTTTATGGGGGTGTTTCTCACTGAAATGGAGCATGTGCTAGCATTATAAGCAGTGGCTTAACCATGATGCTGGCTTCTCTGGCTTTTGTAGTGATCTACTCCTCCCCCACTCATCATCTTTGGTTGCTTTAGAATGTCTTTTCATCACTTATGGTGTGAATAGGAAGAAAAGTAGATGGACCTGAAAGTCAGCCTGCTCTAGACATATAGGCTGGTAGGAAGATATATGGACTCAGGGCAGACATATGGGCTGGTAGGTTTATATGGACTCAGTACAGAAGTATTTGTTTCAATTGTACACATATGTGCAAGCTTCAAGAGGAAATGTTTGCAGCAAAAGGAATATGAGTCTTCGCCTGTAGTTTGCTAGTGGAGGTGGAGTTTAGCTATCTTAGGGGTTAGCTCTGTATGTCATCATATGTAGAAGATTATGTTGAATATTTTGTCTCTTGCTACAGATTAGCTTTGGTGCCATCAGCAAAAACTCCCCTAAAGATTATGTTAAGCCTGTCTGGGTTCTCCTTTGTATACACAGAGTCATCCCTGACAGCAAGTATCTGGCTAAGTCTCTAGTAATTCTTTTAATTCTGTCAAGTAGGACTGAAGCTTGCTGAATAACCTTCACTTTGTTTTCTTTTTTCCTTAAAAAAAAAAAAAAGGTAAGAAAAGCGAAAGCTCCCTGAATACTGTGACAGCCTTTGGTGAAGAGTGTCACAAACTGATTTGGTGCCAGGCTGCTCCTCTGATTCATCTTTTCTCTTGTCAAGACCAGTTGAGGCAGCACAGTCAGAAACCTCCCTGCTTTGTGAAGAGGCACTTTATTCCAGAAGGGGAAGCAGGGCACAGTACCAATTAGGCTTTGCAAACAGAGAGAATTAGCTCACCACCATTTAAGGTTAAAAGGGTGGTCAGCTCATTCAGGATGCCAGGCTGCTTCATCATTTTCCAAGAAAGGTTCTCTCTTTGAAGGTCAATGAGCAAATGGCAGTTATTTTCCTAAAAATATCCTAAGAGAGATAATGATGAAATGAAAAAAATTAGGGCCCAGTATCTTTATTTATTTATTTTTAAGTATTCACTTATTTCAAAAGAGTTCAGAGAGAGAGAGGGAGAGATAGAAGTCTTCCTGCTGCTGGTTCACTCCCCAGTTGGCTACAATAGCCAGTGCCAGGCTAGGCCAAAGCCAGGAGACAGTAGCTAGGAACTTCATCTGTCTCCCACATGGGTAGCAGGACTCTATATTTTCTGCTTTTCCTGGGCCACTAGCCGGAAGCTGTATTGGAAATAGAGCATTCAGGACACAAAATGGCACCCATATGGGATCTTAATTTTGCAGGTGGTGGCTTTAGCTACTGAACCACAGTAATGACCCCGAGATCCAAAATCTTGCATGTTTTTATATAGAGATGTGGATCTGGAGCTCTGCTTCATGTTGGAACCAATGGCAAATGGACATCCATGGATTGCCTTGGGAAGCCTGGTTTCTCAAAGCTGGCCAACATTATTTGGCCTATTTTTTTTTTTGTCAGGTATGTTTTGTCAAACAGACTACTTATTGAGGCTGTTGAAAGGCAGATTGCCTTCAAGAGTGCTGGCACCCATAGCTGATTGAATACCCAGGATAAGAACTACCCTAACAGAAACCCACTTTTCTGTTATTTGGAAACTATCACCTTAGTTAAAACACTGATCCCAATTTAAGGTCTAGCACTTTGCACATTCCTTTTATTGTCATGATTTTGTTTTCCCCTGGGTCACCAATTTCATTTCATTTTGCTACATGCCGCCTGTTACATTACCACCTGAGGCTCAGGAGTGAAACCTCAATGAGTCTCTTTTTTTGGGCTGGAACTGGACAATCTATTGAGTGCAATGTTTCAAGATCATAAATATTTAGCTTTAACACTTAGATTATGGATCTGCCTAGGAATAGTAATCAAAATGTTTCCATTTACAAATATGACAGTTGAAGACAATGTTTATGTAATCATCTGAATTTGCTCAGCTTATCAGTTGTGAGTCTAGAACTGAAACATAGCTCTTTTCAGACAATTTTTCCTTCTAATCTATTCAAAACGTAGTTATTTGAAAGTCGGAGTTGGAGAGAGGGAGTCTGACAGATAGTTCATCCAACTGCTAGTTCACTTTCCAGATAGTTACAGCAGTCAAGGCTGGACCAAAGCCAGGAACTTTTCCCAGGTTTCCCATGTGGGAAATAGGGGTCCAAAACACTGGGAGCATCTTCTGCTGCTTTTTGCAAGACATTAACAGGGAGCTGAATTGAAAGTGGAGAAGCTGGGACATGAACCAGCACTGCAGGTAGTGGCTTTACATACTGTGTCATAATGCTGACACCTCTCTTTCTAAATTTTATATAAAGCTCTTCTTATATAAAACTTTCAACTATACAGAAGTGGGTAAGATAGTGTAATGAGCCCTAACATGTCAATTACCCAGGTTCAATAATTAGCAAATCCTGGCCAGACTTGCATTATTTCTATCTTACCTAATTCTATCTTTCCATTTTATCTTGAAGCAAATCCAGGCTTTTTTTTTTTTGTATTTCACTCATTATATTGTAGTATAATTCTCTAAAAAATAAGCTCTGTGGGGCCTGGCATGGTAGCCTAGTAGCTAAGGTCCTTACCTTGCATGTGCCAGGATCCCATATGGATGCTGGTTGTAGTCCCGGTGGCCCTGCTTCCTGTCCGGCCCCTGCTTGTGGTCTGGGAGGGCAGTCGAGGACGGCCCAAAGTATTGGGACCCTGAACCCATGTGGGAGACCTGGAAGAGGTTCCAGGCTCCTGGCTTTGGATCAGTGCAGCTCTAGCTGTTGCAGCCACTTGGGGAGTGAATCAGCAGACGGAGGGTTTTATTCATTTGCTCCATTGTATTTCCTATTCATCTTTCTAGTGCCTTGCTAAGTCCAATTCTTTTTTTTTTATACATTTTATTATTATTATTATTATTTTATAGTACAGTTTCATATTCCCTTATCCCCTCCCCAGTTCCCTCCCCCCCAGTTCCTCTATATCATTACTAACATATAGTTCTTCATACTCAGTCGTATGTCCATCATTTATTTAAGTTACTAGCTGCAGATGAACCTTTCCCATGACTAACGGAAGAAAGTGAAAGAGTGACTCCAATGCTGTTAACCTTGGGACCACACTTGGGGGTCTCAGATGTTTCAAGAACTTGAGTTTTAGGTATACATTCTGCTACTGCCCCAAGACCTGACCTTTGGTTTGCCTCTTGTCCTACTTTTGTACTTAAAGAGTCAAAGGCTAAAATCTTATCAATGTTTCCCGTTTAGTCCTTATAGTTACCATGCTTTCTTGTGGAACCACCACGCTGCAGGCCACACCGTATTTTATTCACTTGAACTTATTTATCTTAACCAATTTATGAAGTCAGTCTGCATTCTGTGCCTTTGTTTGCTTATTACACAGTTTGCACTCATATTGGAACATTTGAGTCTCTGTACCTGGCAGGTACCGTTTCTAATGTTGTAGGAATCTGTCTCTCCCATTCCATTTCTTTTTCTCTGATGGTTTTATCTCAAACCCTCTAGTTTGTTTCATGATAATGACTATTTGTGAGAGAGAAATGTTTCTCGCTTGATTCTGTATAGTCTCAGTGTACTTTATAACAAGGACCGTCAAACTACAGGCCACCTTGCTTTATGAGTGTGATTTCACTGGGATAGAGCCATGCATGTTCATTTGTGTGTTGTGTCTGGCTACTTTCTCAACACAGAGGCAGAGCTGAGAAGGTAGTTACAACAGAGACCTATGGACAGCAAAGCCAACAATATTTACTGTCTGACCCTTTACAGAGAGTTTCACGATCTTGGCATTAGAAAGTTCTCAGATTCATGGAGTGTCATATAACGGGCTAAAAAAGAGAAATGGTACAGTTTTTTTTTAATACTCATTTATTTTTATTGGAAAGGCAGGTCTACAGAGAGAAGAAGAGACAGAAAGAAGTCTGCCATCCACTCACTGTTTCACTTTTCAAATGATTGCAAAAGCCAGAGATGAGCCCATCGAGATGCAGGAGCCAAGAGTGTCTCCCACATGAGTGCAGGGTCCAAAGCCATCTTTCACTGCTTTCCTAGGCCACAAATATATGGAACTGGATGGGAAGTAGAGCAGCCAGGACACAAACTTGTGCCCATATGGAATGCTAACACTTGCAGGCGGAGGATTAGCCAGTTGAACCATTGTGCCAACTCCAGAAAGAGTACACTTCTATGATTTTCTGAAAAATAGGAAATAATGAGAAAAGGCTCACAGATGACATGTATGTATATGTGGATCAAAATAGTATGTGTGCTTGTAGATTGAGAAACATGAGGTAAACCTTCCGTCCTTATCCATGTCTGTAGGTCCGGAAGTCACACAACAGATCGTTTTCTTCTTTGCTTTTCTGCTTTGCTCTAATTTTCCCAATAAGGATCATGTTTGAGACCATTCAGAGGATTTGGGTATTCCCTCGTGATTATCTGGATTCTCTTAGGTTTCCTACCCAGCCAGACCACACTTCTGCTCTGCTGCAGCCCTGCGTGGACCTGCTGCTTACTTTGGGTTTCTGATGCTCACCTTGAAGGAATCCTGGTTCATGTGTCTATGGTCTTGTTTTTCACAGTATAGGTTTGTGCCAGTTGATGCCAAGTCAAAACACATTTTGAACCAAAGCCTGCTTTGAAAGTGCTAGCTAGTAGCAAGTAAGTCTGGCTTAATTTCCCCTTGAGTCTGGAGAACTGACTGAAAGAGAAGAGATTTTTTTTTTTTTTTTATTGTATTGAATGTTTTATACCAGTCAGTAGGAGACAGTTTTATGCATATCCAATTTGAATCCTTATAAAAACGATGCCAGGGAAGGATTGTTATACTTTGGGAAACTGAGAGATATTAAGTAAATTACAAAATCCTCCACTGTATGTGTTAGTTACAAGCATATACCATGAGCTTCTTGTGGTTTACTACTCCATAATCCTTATGATATGGATTTCTGTTGATTACAGTTGGCAGAAGGGAATCAAAAGTCAGATAAAACACAAAAGGTAAATAGATAAACCATCCATGTGTATTGCTTTTTTTAGATGTCTTACTTTGTGTCTTCAGCTTACATTCATTCACTGGTGTCATAAGATCATCTTTTCCTGCAAGGCAAGTGTGATGATTGTGCTTGCTTTAAACTGGACCTTTTGCCACTTCCATAACATTGTGTTTTATAGGTACAGGAGTGGAGGAGCCTTCTTTTGAAATTGATGGTTTATACTGTCTGTTTCACGATGTCTTTTTAGTACATGGGAAGATTGAAAATCTCTGGTCTCTACTCCTGTCATCATTTCAGATACACTTGGCAGATTAACAGTATTTATCCCTCTCTAATATCCTGAGTTCAAGACAAAGAGCCAATAGATGGATTGATTTCATTCTGACTTCCCTGGTGAAGCAAGGTACATCCCAGTATGGAATGGCAAAGCCAAATGTCCTGAGCCAGCTATGGGGAAGGATGATGATGCTCTTGTCTCCTCATTGTGCTCAGGCAACAGGTGTCCCTATAAGCCAGGTCAACAGTCTCTTTGGTGAAGGCATGGGAATCCAGGTTAGAACTATGGGAACATATCAACTTGACAGAGACAAATGTGTGGTCTATCTGTACTCTAACTGGGTGGAGCAGCATTTGGCACCAGCCTGTTAATTGCCAGTCATCACTCTCCACAGCTCTTCATTGGTTGTGCATAATTTCTAGGCCTGAGTAATGTCTGCTATTGGAAAAGGAAAAGCTAACAATAACACCTCCAAAATACAGTCAAATGTGCAGTTTTCACAGTACGGAAATACTCCAAGTGGAATGAATGATGATCAGATTATTGAGCCCTTGTCCATACCTGTCTGTACACAGAAAAGTTATTATGGAGGGTTTATTTTTGGTGTCATAAAAAGAGCCTCAAGAGAACAGGGTGTCCTAAAAACAGGATTGTTTAGCCTGCAGAGGAAAACATCACCACTCTGTGTTGCCACCTATAAGGATCAATCACTCCAGGTCACCTAGACTTGCTTTCTGTCTTTCTGCAAAAAAAAGGGCTGGCATTCAGTTGAGGAATGAGGATGAGGAGAGGAAGGAAGAGGATCTTAAAATGAAAAATCAGACATATGACGTGAAATTTTCAAAGGTCATAAACTTAGAAAGCCTCTAGTATCTTGACAGGTCACAAACGTTTGAACCCAGCCAGATGCATTTTGGAAAGTCTGTGCTCCTTCTAAAGAAACTGTTGCCACAGAGAATATTGGAAATACTGATTCTAAACTCCTTCCTTCCCTAATCTACCACTCATCATCCCATGAATGCTAGAACTTTGGAATTTGGTGTGAAAAACACAGTTTATCTCATGTTGATAACAATGGGCTTACCTGGCCACTTTGTCCAAATGAGGAAAATAGCCATCTCTTTTCCATGCTGATCTCATAGCTGTGCAGTGCAAGTGAAAACCAGATTTTTGCCTTCATTCACCCTTCAGCAGAGCCTTCAATCTCAGTGCAAGCTGCTAACTAGACATGGTAGTCCCAGAAGTTACTGGTGCTATTGAGCCAAATAAAACTTACCCTTTAGCCATACTCAGCTCATAGGCCACCACTGAATAGTGTCTGTGGTTGTGGTTAAAACAAAGCTTGGGGATCAGGCTTCAAATCTGTTATTCCTAAATGGAAAATGACTCAGTATTTCTCTGCCTTAGCTTTTTATGTCTATAAAATGCAGAGAAATACTTGAACCAAACTCCGAGAGTTAGGATGAGAATGAAATGCAAGAATGCATGAAAACAACCATTCAGCCTGTATGTGGCACATTGTCAGCACTTAATATTAAGATAATATCAGAGTCTTGTCAAAAGTGGATTTTGCAACTTCAGCTTTTTTCCATGAAAAACTGCCAGTAGAGGATATCAAACAGAGCATATGTCATACCTTCCTGACAGCTTTCACTTCCAGGGGAAGGCTTGTGCCTCTGTCTCCATGACTTTGTGAGACAGGGAGCTCAAACCACAGCACTACTTGCCAGATGGTGTCCTCAAGCCACAGGAACCCTAGCCAGGCCAATGTTCTGTTAGCATTTGCTGTCCCTGCAACTAGTACTTACACAGGTTGACTGCTGACAACCATAGTAATGACATCCTCGAATTATTAAGAAATAATTAATTTTAATATCATCTGTTGGGAAAAAACCCAAATATTTGAGGAAAGAAGAATATTCTAGAATAATTTAAACGGAAAACAGTTTAAAATGTTGGAGTTTAAAGCAACACATACTCAATTATTTCCATGTGGAAATAATTAGAAAACTAAACCAGCCCATTCTCTGTGGAGTTCAGGGCATGGGCACCCAAGTAGACACTGTGTCTAAAAATTGTTGCAATTTGCATGCCAGATGCAGCAGGTTCTACATAAACAATACTTGCCAGTGCTGAGATTGTACTAGAAGAAAGATGCTAGCTCATTCCTTGCTTACTGACCATTGTAGCATCTGTGCTTAGCTGGAAGGTTTAGACTGAAGTGAAATTAAACCCAACTCTGCTGCTCTGGTAGGTCCAGTTATGTCGAAATGTTTGATGTTTATTAAGAAGGGTTGGCCTGTCAGACTCACTTTAAAACATACTCGGGGGCCCTGCGCGATAGCATAGTGGTTAAAGTCCTGGGTTTGAACGCACTGGGATCCCATATGGGTGCCGATTCTAATCCCGGCCACCCCTCTTCCCATCCAGCTCCCTGATGATGGCCTGGGAAAGCAGTCAAGGACGGCCCAAAACCTTGTGACTCTGCACCTGTGTGGGAGACCTGGAAGAGCTCCTAGCTCCTGGCTCCTGGCTTCGGATTGGCTCAGCTCCAGCTGTTGTGGCCGCTTGGGGAGTGAACCATTGTACGGAAGATCTTCCTCTCTCTCTCCTCTCTATATATCTGCCTTTCCAATAAAAATAAATAAATCTTTAAAAAAAGCCAAACAAACATACTCGGAAAAGAATGTTGAAAAAACAGTTTATTTTGCTTCACCCATTTTTTTTTAATTAGTTTTATTCTCGCTTCATTTATGTCTTAAAACAATTAATAGCCCTAAATGAATACAGAATGTATAGGACATTTGAGAGGACAAGGATTATTCCCAAATTTCCAGTTCCCTTTCTAAAAAAATTTATTAGATTTTAATTTTATTTTTGAGTGACAGAGATTGAGAGTGAAGGGGGAGAGAGGGAATGAGGGAGAAAGTGAGAGAGACAGAAAGAGAGAGACAGAGAGAGAAACTTCCATCCACTCATTCAGTTCCCGAAAGGCTACAACAGTGGGGTCTGAGTCAGATCCAAACCAGGAGGTTCCCTGCAATTTATGCTGCAGAAATACTTAGAGAAATATCCTCTAATCAGCTTGTTTGTCAGCTAAGCCTCACAGTAGCCATGTGTTTCATTGCCTGCTGTCAGAGAAGCCAGTCTTGAAGAGTGGTTTATGATCCAGCCTATTACCGTCTCTCCTTTAAAGTATGCATGGCATTGCTCTGTCATCAGTACTCATGTGTAAAAAGTCAGTATTATGACTCAGGAATCCAGGAATTAGAGAAAGTGTTCAGAGATCTTCATGTCTGCTTCTCTCGTTTTAAAGAAAAAAGCAGTGATGTCCAAAGAATGCAGTTTGCAGCACACATTGTTCAGATATTGATGGTGTTGGATGTCGCACGCAAGGTGTCACCTAAGATGCCTGCATCCCATATCAGAGAACCTTGTTCAAATATGGGATCCTTTGCTTCCACTCGGGGAGGCAAAGAGTTATGGCTGAAACACTTGAGTTCCTGCCACTCTAGAGAGAGACCTACATCGAGTTCAAGGGTCATGAATCAGAGTGAATCAGAGACTGGATGATGTTTTCCTGTTTCTCTGTAATTCTCTTCTTTCAAATAAAATGAAAATGAATAAAAATGTAAAAACCAAATTGTTGTGATCAGTGATCAGATTCTAGCATGTGGTTTCAATTATAAAGACAAGAACATGCAATTGTCATTAATATGTTTAAAGTTATACTTGCATGACAAATTTAGATGTAGAATAAATAAAACAACGAAGAGACCAAAAGTGCTTTTTTTTTTTTTTTTTTAGATAAAGGCCGAAGAATTAAGGATAGCACCAGTGTAACTTCCACTTTAGGATCCAGAAACTTGTATTTGTTTAACATCTACCAATTGTGAATGGTAGGTTACTGTTAATTTGCAAAATAATTTTATAAATTATGCCTACTGAATAAATCATGGTTGGAGTTTGTAAGGAATAATAGTTTATAATTGACTTGCCCTTAAATCAGGCAAACATTCTCTTCGTTGTGCTCTCTCCTCTTTTCTTCCTCCTCCTCCTCTCTCCCAGTGCATGTCCCACTCTGCCTCTCTGTTCTTCTGCTCTCTCTCTGCGTCTTTCTCTCTCTCCCTTGGTTATCCCACTATGCCTCGTCAACCCAGGAAGTAATCATTTATTTGTATTGGTTGCTCGGGTTCAATGATATCATTAATCTGGTGTGGGAAATGACACAACCGGTTGTTAGCTGACCATAGGTCCTGGTCCAATTCTCCATTTCTTTTCATGGAAGAGGAAGTTGCTGAGTAGGGCAGAAAGGAAGATGTGGGCATTTTCTAGGAAAAAAAGCAGAGAGTTAATCACAGGTAAAATCCCGTGTTGCCTCCTATCACAATGCCTTCACCCCTTGGTGTAATACCTTCATCACAGTCATCATTCTGAGAAATTGTACTTCTAAAGGATGTAAAGTCCTCCAGGAGAGAGAAAAGAATGTTGTGCCTCTCAACCATAGTACCCTCCCAAGAGAGTCCTTGGAAATTCTCACCTTCTACTTTGGATCTCTTTATTATCTCCAGTGGGGCTTTTCTCTTTAAATGTGTAAAGTAGAAAAGCATCCACTGGCCCTACTCCTTTCAGCTAAGAATTGCTTGAGATTTATGGGTATGTATGAATGCCTGGTCATAAATACCAATCAGAATTGGTTTCCCTGTTCCCAAGGACAGTTGAATTGCACCTACCTACCTTGCAAGCTTCCCCTGCTTTTGGGAATTGTTCAGCATGCATGATGGGAAATGTTGACTGCTACTGAAAGCAGGTCAAGCCTTGGACGAGCCAGGAAAATGATTGGCTGAGGAGAATTTTGTCCTAGTCCAATCTGGGAACTGTTGAAACAAGAATGGTTAAAGAGGCCAAGAAATCCATTCCGACAGTGGTGCCAATCAGAGTACAAGTCACTACTTGAGCAATTTTATGCATATTTTGCTTACATAATAGTTTTGTTTTCTGTTTTCACAAGTCATATTTTTTTTTAAAGAAGATATCTACCATGCACTCAACACTTTGAGCATCTACATGGTGTCTAGCTGTCTACCCTGTATTTTTCACAATTGCTTTATTTATAAAATGGCAACAGATTTTATGTAAACATTTTTAAGAACATAATTGTATTTCCCATGCTCCACTCCCTCCCTGTCTCTCTCATGCCCACCCTTTTGTCTTTTCTTATTTTTCTTTTAATTTTTATGATGACATAGTTGCAGTTTTCTTTAAAATCACAAATTTACTACCCCTTCTAAATAAAGAATTTCTAAGGAAAAAAAAATCTGTTTAAGAGTATGGACAAGGACTGTAAGCAAGAAACAGGTATCAGTATCACATACATTACAAATTTTTGAACTCTGTGGGTTACCACAAATCACAGAAAGTTATATTTGTCTTTTTGAGACTTATTTTGCTGAACATAATGGTTTCTAGTTGCATCTGTTTTGCTGTATAATACAGGGTTTCATGCTTTTTTATGGCTGAGTAGTAGTCAATTGCTTGCTTTTAAATTCTTAGGGGTAACATTTGTTTTTCTCATATGTTGTCCTCTTTTTCCTTAATTTTCCATAGCAAAATACTTTCAATTTATGGCTAACATGAACTGCAGCTAACCTATTTGTCAGTCCTTAGCAGAAATATAGTTTTAGTCCTTGAGATAAGAACCTGTTGAACTCAAAGAATCTCTGTAGAAATATGACCTTGACCTAAATTCACCTGAAATGACAAATTTTTCCCTAGACATTTAAGATCCTGAGAGTCTGGAAACTTACAAGAAAACAGGGATATAGTCTTTAACAGTTGATCATTAAACAAATTCATTGAAAATTAACAGCAGTATTCCTTGACCTCAATTTTTATAGCTAAACTGCTAATCTTAGGTAAATATAAGATTATGTTGCTAATCTATTGACATTTAGCACAAATTAGCTATCAATTGGACCAGTTGTTACCGACAGAAACTCGTGAAATATCTGAAAATACTTCTAAGTCCCAGTATATTTATTCCTCTGACACGGGATCGTAAGGGCTTTGGTTAGATCTGGAGAGCATTCCAAACAATCTGACGACTAGTTGTCTATGACATCAAATCTGATCTGTTGCCTGGGTGATCAACAGTTTCAGGATCACAGTTAGTAGAAAAAGGCTTTCAACAAGGATGACTAGCTGTTTTCACAAGTATCCCTTGATTTGTGGAATGAAAGACTTATCCAACAAAGCTATTTCAGATTTGGTTATGTTGATGTATATTTCTGGACTCTGAATACTTTACTAAACTATATATACTGACATATTCAGCTAGACAAATGAATGAGCACATTACATGAGCTTGGGAATCATCATTCTTTCTTCTGTGGTTTCTTGGATCCAGCAGCACTAGTACTTAAATACAGTTATGAATTTATGCATGGTGAAGATTGAAATGTTGTCCTGGCCAGAGACCTGGCAAGAAGCAGAATTTAACTTGAAAGTTCAGGAGGCCCTAATGTAAGGAGATGCAGTGTGTGAACAGGGTTATAGTCACCAGCAAGGAATGTTGAGACATATAGACACTCTTGTGATGGGCAATGATCACTCCTGGGCCTGGAGCTGCAGTGGGAGGAGATGGTATTACTCTCGTGCTGGGAAAACAGGAACTATGATGAAAGGCCCATTTGCAGAAACTCCTAGAGTCCTAGAGAGACCTAAATTGTGCCAGAGAACAAAGGTGTGGTGAGGACATCCCTGGCCTCTCCTTTAACTTCCCAAATCTCCAATAGGAATTCAACCAATAAGGGAGACTCAAACTATCTCTAGCAATCTGTCTTTTGAGTATAGAACAAGTGGAGAAGGACTCACTGATGGTGGAATGCTCAAAGGTGGAGGTGTAGCAGGTAGTGTAGCCACTGGAAATCTCTCTAGAGAACAACTATTAGGGGCAGAATAATAGTAGTAAGGAGCCTGGAAGAGGCAGGTGCATGGAAATGAGTTGTAAATATTTTCACAGCTGTATGGTAATGGCCTGTTTTACCAGCTCTCTAAATCCCTGCCATCCGCTGTAGCTTTTGCTTGAGAGCAGGCTGGGTATACAACTTGTAATGAATAGTGAGTCTCAACAGATCTTTATTTTTGGTACAGATGGAGATACTATACATCGTGCCCACCATCCCACAGGAAGTATATCTTTGATGTTACTGTTTTACCAAATTGAAGGAGAAAAAATATTATCTTTTAAAGAAGGGAGCAATATTGCAGTGCATTGAAATCTGTGCATGTGGATTCCAATTTGCTGCATAATAATTAATTAAAATTATGCTGGTATCAGTTCTTCCAGTAACCAAGAAAACATGATGCAATGCTTCCAGTCTTCTAAAAATAAACACAATTGATCCTGTTTTCTCTTAGCCTCTGTTTCATTTTTCTATTCTTCTTTTCAGCAAAGGAGAGTTGTCTATACTCCACTGATTTGGATGGGACAAAACATGGAAACTGTGCCTGTCCTCTGTGATAATTGTTCACCAAATATCAGTTACTAAACCCAGTAGCATATCTTTAATACCCAATTTCTTTGACTCATTTGCTCATTTATTTTTCTTTACCCAATTTCCAGGTACCACCCTTTCCTGGTTTTCCTTATATAGATCTTCCTTATAAAATCTCTTTGCCAGTTTTTTGCTCATCAGCCTGATTTCTTCTTTTTTATGATTGTTTTTAAAATACACTTTATTCTATATTTTTATTTTGTGACACAATTCCATAAGCTCTGGGATTTCCCTTACCTCCTCCCAAAATTCCCTCCCCACCATTGATTTCCCCTAAATTATTACAATAGTATAGTCCTTCAAAAACAGTCATAAGTCCAACACATATACTCAGGGAGACACATTAAAACTCCAGCAAAGCCCTCAGGCTAGCAAGTTAAGTGCATAAGTTTTGCAGATATAACCTGTTCTGGCTGGTAGTGGATTGAGGAAAAATCAATATTTGTTGGGAGAGTGGGTATTCAAGCTAGTTGTTAACATTTGCATTACTCAGTGTCCTTGAGTTTAAGCTCTGACTTAGCTTTTGATTCTTGTTTTTGACTTCTCAGTTCCTGGGAGTAGAATTTATGGCTAGGTACTTGGATTCCTTGCCACCCATGTAGGAGACCTGTACTGAAGTCCAGATTCTTGGCTGTAACCTGGCTGAATTCTAGGTGTTATGGACAATTGAGAAGGAGACCAGTAGTTGGGAGTTCTATCTGTGCCTATCAGATAGTTTTTGTTTTTAAATATTTGATAGAAATTTGAATACACTGCTTCTTCACCCTGTCTTTATGAATAGTTAAAACGAAAAGTTACTCCAGTTCTTCATGGTGATGATCATGGTGTAGGTTTGTGCTGATGGTGAATTTTCTCTGATGCCAGATAAGACTTCATGAGGGTGGTGATGATAGCTGTTTGGAACCGTGAGCTCAGATGTTTTGGAGACAAATAATATTTGGAGGAGCATACACATAGCTAAAGACCCTGAATGAGACAGATTCCCAGCATTTTCACAGAGTGAGTGATAACTCTGTGGGCATATGCAGGGTGTAGGAGTAGACTAGAATGATAAAAGAGGAAGATGTATATTCTTGAAGAGTTCAGAGCTGAACTCACTAGGGAGCCAACAATAGCTTTTGGAGATATGGCTAGACTGGTTCTCCCACTGCCTACCACTCCCAGCCAATCTCTGGATTCTCGAACTTGTCACTATGTGGCCATCAATTCTTGAAATTTTGGCTAAGATCTAGTGTAAATCTTTGTGGCCAGAGAGCCTGTCCCTGTTGCCAATACTTAGCATTTAGCATATATAGAAAAATCCATTTCATGTATACAAATGAACTGTCAATATTTATATCTGTGAACTTTACCATATGTCCCAATTCTCTAGGTCCCTGTACTTCACTAGCAGGCTAACAATTGAAAAGTAGCATTACAAACTATTAATTAATTAAAGTAACAGCATACATAGACAGTAACATCTTTTAAACTTTGACCCATTTTCCTTCTAGGTTCTTATATTCCTTCTAATAGTTATGATTTATGTTTTATCTTTAAAATATTCCTGATTGATTTTATTGGAAAGGCATATATTTAGAGACAGGAGAGAGAGAGAGAGAGAGAATCTTCCATCTACTTGTTTACCTTTTACCTTTCCAGTACATCTGGGCCTAGGTTAGACTGAAGCTAGAAGCTAGGAACTCAATCTTGGTTTCCCATGTGGGTAATCAGGATCCAGTTGAGCCATCACCTACTGCCCTATAAGATATGCATTAGCAAGAAGCTGGAATTAGACATAAGCCCAGGCACTGTGATGTGGAAGGCCTGTGTCACTATTGTGCTTTAACTATTATGTAAAAACAAAAACAAACGAACAAACAAATCCCTGTCTTTAAACTTGTGATAGTATCACGATTTTCTGTTCTCTGAACATTGGTGAACACCTCAAGTTTTATTTCTTTGATTACCTGAACCCATGACCCTCAGAGAAATTTGTTTTTAACTGAGAAATGGAAATGAAGATAAATTAGAGAAACTCTGAGGTTTATGAAAAGAGCAATACCCCACTGTGAGAGATTTTTACTTCTTGTCACTGATGGGTTGTATACCATTGACCACTTATCTGCCCTTTCGGGATTTCAGTTGACTAAGGTAGCCAGATTTTAGTAACTGATCATTATCACTTCATTCATGATGTTTTAATTCAAAGAAACATTTTTTTTTTGGTGAGATTTCCCTGTGTAGGGGCAGCTGCTTGTCCTAATATCTAAGGCTATGTGAAATAAACTTTTTGTGTACAATCCAAATGCCTTTATGGATGAAAGAGCCTGTACGCTTCTCCTTTCCCTGTTGAGGCCAGTTGTCTTTTGATGTTTCCCAGCTCATTAGCAGCCTAACTAGGGGTGAGGGAGAGGAAACAGAAGAGAAGGAGCTTAAACATGTCACCTTGGTTATTTCTTAGCAGCTCTGATAAAAGACTTAGCAAGATGAGGCTAAAATTCGATGAAGGAGACTTGGGGATTATCTGTGACTTTAGGTCGTGTGTGTTCCTGTCTTCCCTTCCCCTTCTCTGTTTATTTCTAAGGATTAAGCATGAGTTGCCTGCAAAGCTTGATAGGGTAATGTAAAACTCTTTACTTTCCTGAATATTATTTTTGAAAATGTTTTCACACACGGGAATAGAAAAGAAAGTAAGGTTTGCCTTACCTAGAGCTTGTTTTCCTAATCAGTGTGACATATTTCTTTGATCAGGACTGCTCATAAAGACAAACAGCTAAAGCTAGGATTGTAGTGTGCATACAGTCTTCTACTTTGGGATCTGCATGTGCTGTCTGCAGATTTCCTATAAGCTCTTTAAATTGACAGACCCAGGAAGTCTACATGGAGAGATTTACTCACGTTCCACCACTTGGTGGTACCCCCAGTTTTACTCTTCTGATAATAAATTATTTTTTATCTCTTAAGCCTTGGAACGGGCATTTAGTTTAGCAGTTAAGATGGCTATTTCCTACATGGCATATTGGAATCCACAATTCCATTTCATGCTAATGCAGACCCAGTGAGACAACAGCAATCATTCAAGTGACTGGTTTCCTGTCACTCATATGGGAGATTTGGACTGAATTCTGTGCTCCAACCCAGGCCCAGCCCCAGCCATTTTAAGGCAAACCTATC
This sequence comes from Ochotona princeps, assembly GCF_030435755.1. Lineage (NCBI taxonomy): Eukaryota > Metazoa > Chordata > Mammalia > Lagomorpha > Ochotonidae > Ochotona > Ochotona princeps. Next base: position 17,959,348 of record NC_080854.1, on the reverse strand, counting down.
TTTGTCTCTCCTCCTCCCTCCCTTCTTCCCTATTTAGTAAATAAACAATTAGAAATTGAAACTCTAAGAGCAAGTTTATCTGGATTTATTTGAACTCCCAGATGCATCTATGACCATAGGTGAAATTGGCTCTAGATGTAGGAAAGAAAAAAAAATTCAGATATAAACATACTCTAAAACCAAAATAAGTGGAAATTCCAGCAGAACCAAATGCTGGCTTGAGAAATTGAGGTGGAAGATTGGGGCAGGGCCTAAGGAGGAGCAGAGGCGAGGGGGGTGATCAGCTTCATTAGAGCTGGCAGAAAGGCCATGCCTACCCTTGAAACTCCGAAAAAGTGAGGACACAGATGAAGGTTACAGAATGTGAGAGTTAAACGGAAAGCAAAGACTGTGACCCCAGTTCCTGAACTATGCAAGATTTCCTATGATTAGTCTGTAGTATCTGTTATATCCTTAAGGATTGATCAGGCACTGTAATTCACTGGAAGTTTGTCACATCTCAAATAAGAAAGAGCAGTGAGGAATAGGTCAGGTGACAGTTAAGATCTTAAACAGTCTCATGAAAGGTGGTCAGGAGTCACTTTCAGTCAGGAATGTACACTGCAATTGCAAAGGGTCCTTAAACCATAAAATAGAATGGAATAGGAAGATGAAATGTTGTATCTTAGGCACAGTAGACACTCGATATGTGTTTGCTAAATACATCTTAGGCATTGCGTTTTCCCAACTCTTATCTGAGTTTCTTAGAGACTTGGGATCCAGTCCTCACCAGAAAATCAAAGAAGCACCCTAAAGGAAAATTATTGCAGGTCCAGAAGGTAGTTTTGCCTTGCTGATAACAAAAGGTTTATATTCCTTGTGGTATAGTTTGGCATATGCCATTGTCTTTTTTATGCAGACAGCTTCTGTTCATGACTGTTCTTATCATGTTTTTCTTTCCTTACTTTCCAGTTGGCTTGCTCTCTTCCCATCATTAAACATTGTCAGTTTACCAATGGGATCAGCTTTATGAGCTGCAGTATTTTGTTGTTGTTTTTTTTTAATGAAATAGGATCAGTGTTAGGGTTTATGCCATCTAAAGTGTTGATTTTTATACATTGGAGTATTGTTGGAAGGAAAAAAGCAATGGTGGGACCCAGGTGAAGGACTAACCTGATGATATCTTTCCTTAGTTGAGATCTTGATTTCCCTCTGTTGCATTGGATTTAAAACCTGCTGAGTTAACATCGGGTGGATACAAAAATAATAAGCAAAGAATGTACTTCTATCAACTGTAGCTGTATAATTACCTGGAGAAAATGTAGTTAGTGTGTGGTCAAACACCATAAGCAGTAAGGACAGACAAAGGAGAGTGGTAGCAACCACTGCATTTCTTCTGTTTTATCACAATTTGTTAATTAGTCCTTTAGGTATATTGATTTTGCTGGAACTGAAATTTTAGGATTTGCTTATATGAATTTGTTTAGTTTAAGGATGAAGCGCATTAAAAGCTCTTCCTGAGTAACAACAGTGGTTGTAATGGAAACAGAGACTTTGCTTGGTTTCTTTTTGGAGGGAATATAAAGAATAATGATAACATAATAGGTTTTCTTTTTTTTTTTCTTTGAATCATTGCAATCTATCATTTCATGTTATTTGTAACTTTTGTCAGTGAAACAAAAGTTTGTCACGTAAGACAAAGATCCTTTGGTTGCAGTCAACATCTAACATATTAATTAAATGCATCATTAATTAGATGTCTTGATTATCACTGTCTTAACAGATTAGTGAAAGAGGAGCTTGTTCTCAAGATTAGGATTAATGTATTAGGCATCACTGCTACTTTTGCACAAAACACTTAAAATAGTTCATATTCGCATTATATACTTAAATCAAGAGTCACTTAAGGAGCCGTGTGGCATGGTGAGAACTCTGGAGTGAGATAGAACGAGTGGGATCCTCACTCAACTTCTTCCCAACTGCCTGACCTTTTGGGCTTCAATGTCACCTAGGGCAGCTTGACATGATTACAGAGCCTTGCAGAGGGTCATAGTGGTTCAAGTAAAATAATACTTGAAAATAGCTCACAGGTCTGACTCTGAAGGAAAGGTAGGTGAGAGAAAATGGAAGAAAGAGAAAAGAGAACAAGGCTGAAGGGATGATCCAGAAGGAAATGGAAGAATCCCTAATGCAATTTGACCAGTTTTTAGTTTTTCCTGAAAAAAAGACACATGTACATATTCATGCATCTGAAAAATTTTGTAGCCCTATGGCAGCAGAGGTGCAGACCTGTAGGACTTAGGTCTTGGCTAATTGCCTGGTATGCCATGTGGTCAGACTGATCCCTACTGGCCTAGTCAAAGGGTTTCACAGATAGCTGTTCCCGGCAAACTTTGAAACCTGATTGTTTGCATCTGATTGCCAGTATGTGTAATGATTTACTGGAGTTGGCTAAGAATAGCAGAATAACCATTGTGGGAAGAAAGGATTCAGTTCAGTTTTTGGAGGAATTTTTTCAGACTGACAGCTTTCCCATTTGTTAGTTTAGAACTCAGTTTAGTGTGGAGTAAGCTTGCCTACAGATTAATTCACTAGGCATGTACTATTTAGAAACCCATTACTTGAAAAACAAATAAAAAAAACATTTATCATGACATAGCTCTTTAAGAGTGACAACTGTGAATTTAATATCAATGCATTAATTGGAGGAAGTTTTGGAAAGACAGTAATAACTTAAGGGTTTTCCTTGGATTTAGGGTTTTTTTTTTTGAAAACTGGAATTGAACTTTATCAAAACAGTAACTGAATTTAAAAATAAAAAGAACTGGGTTAGAAGCTCCAGGATATGTCTGTGATGTTTATGACCGTAGCCTTTGGGCTTAAATCAGTATACAGTGCAAAGTAAGCACTGAGTAAATGCTGAATGAACAAACACAGAACTCCTAGTTACATTAACATGGCTGTCCCTTGGAGTAGTAAGTCAGAAGCTAGTATATGTAAATGAGAACATCAGTCTGCATGCTGCAAATGTCATCACTTTATAGGACCTATTTTTTCTGTTTCAAATAAACAGGAAAATTATGATATGTAAGAGGCAGAGTGAAGTGTTCTATATCCATGTTAAATTTTGACATCTGCAAGAAGTTTAACATAAAAATGTCCTAAACCCTAGTGTATTAAGTTGTCATGTATTTCTCATTAGAGTTATTAATTCAGACTTCAAGTGAAGTTCAGTTGCTGTCACTCATAATAGTTGTATGTTCCCCATTTTTAAAATCTTGTGCCTTCTGGACATTGTCATTTGCTACAAAAGCTTGCATGGTTTCTCTTGTGCCTTGTTGACGACCATTTCAGGATTTCAGGAGCCAATGAAGACTTATTTCCTTTCTCAGGCATTTTTGGCTATTTTAGAATATTCCAAATCCATTCACACAACCGACTCAGTTTTCTCAGTTCTCTGGTTTTCTCAAGTTAGATTGTTTTAAACCTGTTTGAAATTCAGACATTGAGAAAAATTAGTTATCATCCTTTTCTTTTAAAACAGCCTTCTGAATTCATTGGATTAATTCATTCATTAATTTGCATATTATCATACATTGTGATATGTTAATAATTATTAATAGTACTAGTTTTTAGTCATGGGAGCATGTGTGTAGACATACATACACAGAGGAAGAGAAACATATTGGTGGACAATTTGGCTGAAACATTAATGATATAACTTTTTACAAAAGAACTTTTGTGTATGTGTTGTCCTTGCTTCTTTGTTCCTTTGGCAACTCACATAACGTAGTCTGAGCATATGGAGGAATATATACTTAGAAAGCATTCATATTCTCCTCTTGGTATGTCAGACATATGCAAAAAGAAGGCAGGAACTCTCTTCTCTTGCCAGGCCTCTGTAAAAAATAGAATTGCTGAAGAAAAAGACTCAACATAACAAAAACTTATGGCGCTTTCTGTTGGCAAAGTTAGGCTCACCTTCCTTAGCTTTTCCCCTGCCTCTAAGAGGTGTTTTTGGAATGGCCGGAGCTGAATGCCCAGCTTCCACAGTCAGAGTTAGCTAACCTTTGGATCGCCATCTCTCTCTGCCTTAGCGTGGAATATTGCATGACCACTCCTGACTGCTCCTGCCTGAGCACACTCAGCCTAGATGAATAAATCTTCACTGAGGGGTGGAGCAGGGAATTTTGGCATTCACAGGAACCAAGCTGATATCTGATCTGCCACTGGCGAGAGGTAGCAAAGTAAGAGAGAATGAGGCTTTGGGACTCTGAATATGTAAACACAAATACAAATTAAAGCTCAGCAATCCACTTGAAGTCAAAAAGAAGCCCTAAACTCAACTGATCATGTAAGTTACTTTTGG